>NC_092508.1:13511490-14880240 GCF_047511675.1 Marmota flaviventris | reverse complement strand
TCCCCCAATGCATCTATTCTGGTTTTTATCATTGCATACATTGCAGGTACTCTGCACCTTCTCTATGTCTAGCTGAACTGTTAGAAGATTCTAATAGAAAAGATAAAAGTAGGCCATGAGTGCTCATCACACGTGACATTAGCTGACTAATAGACAAATCGTTGTAGCATTATAATATATTTTTATCTGGAATAGTTTATTTATCTTTGATACTTTCTCTTTCAAAAGTTTTGTGACTACTGGCTCGTGTTATTTTTTTAAGATGGAATTCTGAATTTTTTCAAGTTCTAAAAAACATTCTTTTCATTTATTAGGAATCAAACATAATTCATGGATTATGGAATCTTTAATCCATAAGTCATGGATTATGGATTAGGAATCTTTCTATCCAAGAACCATAACTCCATGCAAGTTCTTTCATTGTTATTTCTTTTTCTCATGCAAGGTGTTGAACATCTTAGGTCTTTGAACCAGCAGTTTCCTCCACTTAAAATCTACTGCATCCAGACTCCATAGAGCTACATTCCTCAGCTCCTTCAAGTATTCTCAAGAGTCTTATCCTTGCCCCTGCAATTTGTTATGGTTATTATGTATAAACATCTCTCCCTACTAAAACATACATTCTGTAAGAACAAAGGTTCTTACTTGGCACACAGCAATCCCTTCCTTCAATATTTGAAGTTTTCTTTTAATGATAGGAATACTAGTAGAGGAGATTGCTATCCAGGCTGCTCTGGGACATGAAACCAAGAAAGCAGGTAGGCAGCTTCTCAGTAAGGTGGCTGGAAAAAAATAGAAGTTTGGGGAATTAATACTGAACATTCAACATCCTTCTGAGTCCCTGAGCTGCTTTGAATGTTCAATATTAATATACTTGTAAATATATATTTCAATAGAAAAAAATAGGTAAAGGAAGTGAAAAGCAATTTGTTAACTACAAACAAAATGGGAGGGGGGAATGCAACTTAAAACCACAATGAAAGCAGAGATATTTTCTCCAAAGGAGATTATCAAAAATTAAATAAACCATCACACCCCATGCTGGCAAATATTTAGTAAGTCAGCACTCTTAGACACTCCGGTGAGGAATACAAAAGCAGTTTGATAATGTGAATTAACACTTAAGCTTATTCTCCTTGATCCTGAAATACCACTCTTGGAATTATTCTAAGTAAATAGGCAGGTAAATATCCTTTTCAATACAGAAAATTTTGAAATAATCTAAACATTGAACAATTTGTTTTGAATAAAGTATGATACCTCTATGCAATGGAATGTTATGCAAACATTAAACATAATGTAGGATTAGAGGTGTAGTATGTGCAAGGTTCTGGGCTCCATCCCCATGCAGCAGAAATAACAATGACAACAACAATAATAATAATATTGATTGTTTTGTGTACATATACATTTCTTCTTTTATGTACTTTATTTTTTGTTTATTTATTTACTTTTGTGGTTCTGGGGATCAAACTAGAAACTTTTTCTATTTCTAATGAGGAATATCATTGGGATTTTAATTGGAATTGCCTTAAATCTATATAACACTTGGTAGTGTGGCCATTTTGACAATATTAATTCTGCCTATCCAAGAACATTGGGAGATCTCTCCATCTTATGGTCATCTTTAATTTCTTTCTTTAGTCTTCTATAGTTTTCATTATAGAGGTCTTTCACCTCTTTTGTTAGATTGATTCCCAAGTATTTTTTTTTTTTCGAGGCTATTGTAAATGGAGTAGTTTTCCTAATTTCTCTTTCAGAGGATTCATCACTGATGTATAGAAATGCATTTGATTTATGTGTGTTTATTTATTTTATATCCTGCTACTGTGCTGAATTAACTTATTAGTTCTAGAAGTTAGAAAATCTTTACCACGTGCACATCAGATAGAGCACTAATCTCCAGGATATATAAAGAACTAAAAAAGCTACCAAAAAAACAAATGACCCAATCAATAAAAGGGCTAAGGAACTAAGCAGACACTTCACAGAGAAAGATATACACTCAATCAACAAATATATGAAAAAATGTTCAACATTTCTAGCACTTAGAGAAACGCAAATCAAAACTGCTCTAAGATTTCATCTCACTCCAGTCAGAATGGCAATTATTAAGAATATAAGCAGGCACATTGGCCTACATCTGTAATTCCAGCAGCTCAGGAGGCTGAGGCAGGAAGATCTGGAGTTTAAACACAGCCTCAGCAATGGCAAGACATTAAGCAACTCAGTGAGACTCTGGTCTCTAAATGAAATACAAAATAGAGCTGGGAATACAGCTTAGTGGTCTTTTAATGCCCCTGAGTTCAATACCCACTGCCAAAAAAAATACAAGAAACCATAAGTGTTGGTGAGGATGTGGGGGGAAAAGTACACTCATACATTGCTGGTAGGACTGCAAGTTGGTGCAATCACTCTGGAAAGCAGTATGGAGATTCCTTAGAAAACTTGCAATGGAACCAGCATTTGACCCAGCTATCCCACTCCTCAGTCTATACCCAAAGGACTTAAAATCAGAATACTACAGTGCCGCAACCATATCAATATTTACAGCAGCTCAATTCACAATAACTAAACTATGGAACCAACCTAGATGCCCTTCAATATCTGAATGGATAAAGAAACTGTGATATATATACACAATGGAATATTACTCAGTCTTAAAGAAGAATGAAATTATGGCATTTGCAGGTAAATGGATGGAGTTGGAGAATATCATGCTAAGCAAAGAAAACCAATACCCAGAACCCAAAGGCCAAATGTTTTCTCTGATAAGTGGATGCTGATCCATAATGGAAATGAAGGGTAGGGGGAGGGCACAAGCAAGAGAAGAACAGAGGAACTTAGGACTGGGCAAAGGGGAGAAAGGGGAGGGGAAGGGGTATGTGGGTGGGAAGCATGGAAGAATGAGACAAACATTATTACCCTGTGTACATGTGTGATTGCACAAATGGTGTGACTGTGCATGAAGTACAACCAGAGAAATGAGGAGTTGTGCTCTATTTGTGTACAATTAGTCGAAATGCATTCTGCTGTCATGTATAACTAATTAAACATAAGACAACTGCCGCAGTCCGGCTGCAGTAAAATAACCGGCGGGGGGGGGGGGGGGGGGACACGAGCAACTTGTATACATTGATACAGCAGGAGTGGGAGCCTTTTATTGTAGGACAACAGAGGTATTTATACATTCCACACAGCTTATCTAATTAACATAAACTAGATACAGCAGTCAACCAATAAGGAATCTCCACACTTAATGGCTCACTGGCATTACTTCACAAACCACTCCCTCTGGCAAAATGCCAGGAGCCATCCAGACTTGTTTATAGACTCTAACATTTGCCAGGCGCCATCCTGACTTGTTTACAGACTCTAACAGACAACTTAGACTGTGACTCAAAAAATAAAAAGAGTTGAGGATGTGGCTCAATGGTAAAACTTCAGTGGATTAAATCCACAGTACCATAACAAATAAATAAATAGGCTTAAATGAGTGTGACTGTAAACAAAAATAAAACAGCTGGGGCTGAGGATGTAGCTCAGTGGTAGACCATTTGCCCAGCATGTGCAAAGCTCTTGGTTCAATCTCTACTACTATAAAAAGAAAAAAGAAAAACTAGCTGGCATGATATATATCAAAATATTATTAATGGCTATCTTTGGGTCCTGAAACTATTTTTGTCTTTGTGTCTTTTATAGTCTACAGCATTGCAATTAATAGTTATTGCTTTTATTATAAGGAAAAAGTAAGGTTATAAAACACAATCACATTCACATCTTTCCCATACCTGATCAGGCATCAATAGTTGATCTAGTTCTCTCATTACCACATAGGAACCACATAGGATCAGAGCCTGGATAAGCTGATTAGTTTTTGCCTATAAAATATATTGATGTTTACAAAGAAAGTTGTTGGGATGGTTGTGTCACTTTACTGCTCGTGGTTTGGGCAGTAATTGGGAAAGAGATGCTGTCAGGTATAAAATTCTTTCTACATAGGACTTAAAATGCAGCACAGTTTTAAGTGATATTTTATTTATTTTTGATACTGGGGATTAAACTCAGGGGTACTGTACAACTGAACTACATCCCTAGTCCTTTTTATTTGTATTTTGAGACAGCATTTCTCTAAATTGCTGGGGGTCTCCCTAAATTGCTGAGGTTAGCCTCTAATTTGGGATTCTTCTATCTCAGCCTCCAGTGTGGCTTGGATGTGCCTGTGGATGACATTTTAAGGTAAAGCAGCAGGTTCTTTAAAGTGACCCACTGCTACTGTTCAGTGCTTTCCTTTCCAAAAACATTGTCTACTCCCAGCCTCAGACTCCTCATCTATAAAATGGAGATAGTACTTCCTTAGATAGTTATGAGGATAAAGTATGTAGAAACAATCTAAAACACACAAAAGTGTATTTGAGTATTAAATATTTACACTGAAGTTAATAACCCAAGTGATCCAAGACTACAAACTCTCCAGTATTAATCTTAGTAAAACTGGTTATCTCCCAGAGGCAGGTCGATCAATTCAGGTGAGAGATCATAAAATTTACTTTAATGGACATTGTTTTTACTTACTGTGTATCCCAAACTGGTTCTGTTCTAACCAAAGCCTTACATGCTTTTCCTATAAATTTTCAGGGACACTCTAATCTCTGTAGATTATCATGAGACTTTTAGAACAGGACCAACATCTGTCTTCTTGAGTTTCCATTGATAGACCCATCTGAAGCGAAGAAGTTCTGCCAGAGCTACCAGGAATCAGGTGGATCAGTACTACTTCCTAGTTGTCAAAACAATGGTGGATTTCAAATTGTATTTTAAAAGTAAGCTCATTCAGCCTTATCTATTGTTGGTCATTCTCTCATTCTTGAGATTCTCCTTAGTTTTCCTGACTCCAGACTCCTTGGATTATCCTACTATCGTTACCTGAAAGGCAAGTCAATATAGTGTTGAGTTCAATAAGTTTGTCAGCAATTAGAATCCTGGTTCTACTATATCTAACTGAGACTTTGGATCCATTCCTAACTACTGACCAGCCTTAGATCCTTGTGTGTAAGATGATGATAAAAATACCTTCCTCATAGATATACTATAGGATGATTGTATGAAGTTTAAGAGAAATGAATTGTGCTAGGGTTTGGCACATCATGAACACTTGATAAACACTAACTTTCTCACTGCCTCTTCTCCCTCCTCCACTATACTTTCCACTATCCTTTCCTCAGTGCGAGGTGCTCTCCAGAGCTATATGCTTAGTGATATTCTCCTTGAATGTTATTCTCAGCTTCTATTACCACTTAAACATGGACATGTCCCATTATAATTTTCAGCCTATTCTTCTCTTTTGTCACTATTCCTTACCAGCTTCTGACCATCTACACCTGAATGTCAAAAACAGAACTTTCCCCCCCATCCCTGAGACTTGTTCCTCCCCATGTATTCTTAGCCTGTTCAATGTCACTTTCATTCACTGAGTTACGTAAGTTAGAAGTACTGAAGCTATTAACCTAACTCCTCTTCCCTCATTTTTCTCTTCTATTTTTTTTTTAAATTTCTGGTTATAAATGGACATAATGCCTTTATTTTATTGATTTATTTTTATGTGCTGAGGATTGAACCCAGTGCATCACCTGTGCTAGGCGAGTGCTCTACCACTGAGCCACAACCCCAGTCCCTCTAGTTAGTTTTTTATCACAGAAACTTGACAAAATCTACTTAGCATTTTTCTCTCAGCCACAGGGTAAACTTAGAGCAGTGGAATCTTCTATCTCACTCCAGTGATGTGGGGCAGGAGTGAAAAACTAATCCAAACTGGATTTTGGACTTGGAAACTAAGTCCATTGTATTTAACATAATGGTAGAAGCTGTGAGATGCAGGTGAAGAGTCATTGGCAGCCATGGGGGCCAAGCCACGAAGCAAACTAACTTTTGAGCTGGGGAGTAGCTCAATACTCGATCTCATGTTTAGCCTATGCAAGGCCCTGGGTCCTGTTATAAAGCTTTGTCCCAGGGTTTCATAAACTGACTTCCAGACCACTCACTTATAATCGAATCAAGCCTTTATTGAAGCACACCGGTGGCAGCTGACCAGAACATAAAGCTGTTCCCCTGATCATCCCTGAACAATTACAAGGGCACTCCTTATAAGCCTGAAAACCACAAAAGGGATGTTCGGGAGGTCTAGCCAATGCAAACAAGCCAGGTTACATAAGCAGGACAGTGCAATCAAGCGGAGGGAAACCTAACCAATCACAGTTAGCCCAGTCACCCCAGTTACAGAAACAATACCCCTTTAGGTAGTTCCGTGTTCTTAAAGTTTTCTATAGCAAAAGGAAAAGAACATCTTGCCCCAGTCATGACTCTTCTACTTGGCATGGTTGTTTTACAGGATGAAATCATAAAACAAAATGGAGTCACATTTGTTCCTACTATCACAGTCCAAACTTTATTGCAGCCAAAAATAAAACACACCCAAAGCAACAACAGCAACAAAAACAACAACTAATTTGCAGCTGGAGGAAATGACTCGTAGAGCAAGGGCGAAAATCATGGAAAAACCTGAAAGTATTTAAATTCCTGGTTGTTTTTGAGAACAAGATATCTTTCTCCTCTTCCTGAAACTTGTTTTTTCAACAGAAAAAAAAAAAAGCTCTATATATGACTATAATGTGGGGTCCAAACCATATTTAAAAGTTCATATTTATCTTGAGAGCAATGGGAAGAAATTCAAGGATTTCAATAAATGACATAATTAATTTGGTATTTTGAAAAGAATGGTGTTGAGTGTTGTATTAGCTTTCTGACACTCTAAAGAAATACTTGACATCGGTTACTTATGAAATAAAGACTGCTTTATGTTGGCTAATGGTTCTGGAGGTTCAAGTCCAGGTTTGAGCAGTCCCATTTATTTGGTTCTCTGGTGAGGGTGGGAAAAGTGTATGTCAAGGTGACAGGTCACATATTGAGCCAGGAAGCAGAGGAAAAAAGGGGGGGATGGGCAGAGTCCCCTAATCCCCTTGGAGGACATGCCCCCAGTACTTAAGGAACTCCCACTAGATAGCACCTTTTAAATGTCTATGGACACCTTTCAATAACATAACCCTGGCCACCAAGCCTTTAATACAGGGGTCTTTGCTCATCCAAACCACAGCAGGTATATTGTGGAAAAGGAATTAAAGGTGTTTAGAGGGCAAAATTCATGGCAGGAAGATCAGTTAGAAAGTTGCAATAATATAGGGGAGAAATAACAGGAAAATGGCATGTGTCAAAACTATGACAACAACAACTAATAATAATAATGGGCCAAGGGACTCCACAAGTCATATACCAAGTAGATAAACAACCAGAAATATACACACATGATTTCAAGTTCATCCACCATATTGGACTGTCTTAGTCCATTTGAATAGCTATAACAATATGCCATAGGCTGAGTAGCTTATAAACAGCAAAAGTTTCTCACAATTTTAGAAGGGGAGAAGCAGAAGATCAGTGTACCAGCATTGTTGGGTTCTTGTGAGGGCCCTCTTCTCTACTGCATATGGTCAACATGGCAGAAGGGGCAAATGAGCTCCCTTGGGTCTCTCTCTCTCTCTCTCTCTCTCTCTCTCTCTCTCTCTCTCTCTCTCTTAATTTTGAAACAGGTTCTCTCTAGGTTGCTTAGGTCCTCACTAAGTAACCGACGCTGGCCTCAAACTTGTCATCTTCCTAACCTCAATCTCCTAAGTCACCTTGAGTCTCTTTATAAGGGCACTAATCCCATTCATAAGGACTCTGCCCCTGTGATCTAGTCACCTCCCAAGCATCTCACCCTTTAACACTGTGACATGGTGGCTTGAATTTCTATATGTGAATTTTGAGGGGTCACAAATGTTCAGGCAATAGTGTAGATCTTCTTAGACGCTAGAATATATGCTGGAAGCTGCTTTGCTACCTGGCCAGGGACACTGCTGATTGAGTTGCTGACTGCCTCTTAAAAGCCTGCCCTGGACTAAGGTGAGTTGCACCAAACCACATCTCTCTTCTTGTTTCTGCTTTGATTGAGGTGCTGGTGCCCCAAGTAGGTTCCCAGGCCAAATGAAAATGAAGGTGGGTGGGGTCATGAGAAAAGAATGATTACCATTATAACTTTTAAGAGTAATCATCATAGTGTCATAATATACAATTTAAAAGAGCAGTTTGAGAAGCGCATATTTGTACAGCAAACATCATATGTTAACATTAATATATTAATGGAAACATAACTGTAAGCAAAAATAACCAAAATGGTTTTCGGCACCATAAAGAAAACACAAATAACGAGGATGGGAGCAGAGTTCGTGGATCAGCTATGCCTTTATTCAGCAGCAGGGTCAGATGTTGGACGGGCTCACTTTCTGGGTGGAAGATGACCCCTGGTTACAGAAGGGGTCTAGGTTTTTATATGTTACACTGAGATATGACTTAATCTCTTTAACAGAATGTGTCAGTTTGATAATTCAGGACACAGGTTGTGAGAATTTGAAACTTGTTTTTACTGGGCAAGGATGGAGGGTCCAGCGTTCAGTGTTCCTCTCTCTCCCTCCAGGGCCTATTATACTGTCACTGGGAAAGGATTTTTTTGGGAAAGGATCAATGCTTGTCCTCTTCCCAGGGACTGCCATTTTAGAATTGATGGATATCTCATTCCCAGGGATTGTCTTGTCACTGGGAAAGGATTTATTGGGAAAGGATCAATGTTTCGCCTTCTTCCTGGAGATTGTCGTTTCCCTTTCTTGGGATTTCATTTCCCATATCCTTCAATAACAACTGAAGCTAGATTTATGGAGTGTGCAAAGGAGAATGAGAGGAAGGAGGGTCAGATAGTGCATAGGATGTGAGACCTTGTGAGTATCCAAAGACAAGAAGAAAGTATGGAGGGGAGGGCAGCTTGAACCATGATCATGGAGACTACAAAGCCTATCTCAAGACTCCTGCAAATCTACCCAGAACAAACATGCCTGAGCCCTGTCAGGTTGATGAATACTTTTAAAGAAAAACAATAAGAAAACAGAGGGGTCAGAACAAATTTCTTGAGCCTTGTCTAAATTTCCTGAAAACAGAACTTCTTGTAGGACATTCTGCTGAAACTGCCGAGGTAAGGTCTTTCTAGCTGACTTGAACAAGAGCTGGTCATTCTCAATAAGTTATGGTTGGTGTCTCTCTCTCTCTGAGAAAAAGAATATTACTTTCATGATTAATGCATTTTGTGAAACTCAGAACAGTGACTTATGTCTTAAACTATTCCTCCTAAAACCTCTCAGTCTAGAAAGATACAGTTTCCTTTTTTACATAACAGTAGGAACATCTTAACTTACAGTGGAATGTCATGGTTTAGAAAAACACATCAACACCTTCTTGGTACAATGCACAGGAAAAAAAAATAAACAAGGAGTAACCTTCATGTATTTGCAAGAGAAGGCTTTCATAATCTGTGACACAATTTGAACTGTCCCCTTCTTATTTCTCAAGTCAAGAGTGGGCAAGTAGAAAGAGGAAACCATATTTAGTCAGTGAAATATCAGAATCTTTTTCTTTCTTCCTTTTTTCAGTACTGGCAATTGACCTCAGGGACACTCTACCATTTAGCTACATCTCCAGCCCATAGCAACAAGTTCTGGCTAAATTGCTGAGAGCCTCACTAAGTTGCTGAGGCTGGCGAGGAACTTGCAATCCTTCTGTCTCAGTCTCCTAGGTCACTGGAAAAAATATTACTTTCACAATTAATGCATTTCATGAAACTCAGAACAGTGACTTATGTCTTAAACTATCCCTCCTAAAACCTTTCAGTCTAGAAAGAATACTGTTTCCTTTTTAACATAGCAGTAGGAACATCTTAACTCACAGTGGAATATCATGTTTTAGAAACATGTTCTGCATACATTTGCAGGATTCTTGAGATAGGCTTTGTACCTCCATGATCATGGTCCAAGCTGCCCTCCCCTCCATACTTTCTTATTGCTTTTGGTTACTCACAAGGTCTCAGGCATGCATGTAATCAGGCATGCACCACTGTACCCTACAATCTCGGAATCTTTAAACAGGATGGTGTTGGTTTTCAGTACCCTCTTTCCCTCTCCAGGATTCATCAGAGCATTGTGGCTTGATACTTTGTTTTTTTTTTTGTTTGTTTGTTTGTTTGTTTTTGTACTAGAAATTGGACCAAGAAGGCACTTTCCACTGAGCTATATCCACAGCCCTTTGTGTTTTTAGTTTTGGAACAGGGCCTTGCTAAATTGTTCAGGGCCTCACAAGTGGCTGAGGCTGGCGTTAAATGTGTGATCCTCTTGCTTCTGCCTCCTCAGTGCCTGGGATTCCAGGTGTGCACCACCACATCAAGTTTGATACTCTTTTATTGAATTATTGTAAATGTATGTACATATTCTTCATGCATACCTAGTCAGTGCCAAGCACATGGGAACAAAGCTAACCTTTGTGCCATGTGTAATTTTCTTTGATCATTTGCTGAAATGATCTGATTGAATGAATCACTAGTCCCAAGCCAAACTCACAAGTTTAGTCTTTGGCATTCTTCTACCCAGAGTCATTAAACAATGATTCTGTTTAACAACACCCACTTTCTTCCTTGGTATTATTTGAGAAAAACCTTAGTATTACAGCTACCTGCTTTGGTTTTAGGAACAGACAAACTGATTAAAAGAAAAGAAAGAAACTCAATTCTACTACTACTTACTATGTGAATAATTTGACTCAATTTCTTCAATGATGAAAGGAATAATAGTACCTACCCTGCAGAGTTCTTGTGGGGTTTGAATCACCATAGCACACAAGGCATATAACAGAACCTGGGAGTGGTAAACTCTCAATAATATTGGTATATGTAACTTCTACCTGAAACCCTGCTTTGGACTTTGTATTTCTCCAAATATTAGACTGCCCCCCCAAAAAACAAGACCAAAAGCAAAATAAACAGTGTTTTTCTAAGCTGGGTTTTGCTGCGCCTCAGAGGTGCTAGATATGTCTTTGACTATTTGATGTCAATTTCATTTTGTTAAAGAAACAGTCAACTTGGGAAGGAGGAAGATGTGGAGTTAGGCTGGAGAAGTCAGGGTCCCTGTCACTTTTCAAGTAGAGCTGCTTTGGTTTGGTTTGCTGTTTCATACACTGGAGGTTTTTGAAGATTAAAAAAAGAATTCCTCTGAAAAAAAATTAAAACCATATCTTAAACCACATTGCTTTTTCTTATCTGTTTTGTTTCTTAATGTGAAAAGTTGGTTGTTTGTCTACAAAGAGATCAATATTTACTCCTTAACAATAATTGGCTTGGTTGTTTTGGGAAAAATCACCCAACTCTGTGCTCTCAGTTTCCAAGTCCATGAAATGTGTAGTTTGGAGAGATAGTGTCTAAGATTCCTGCTTTCCTATTATTTTTACTTCTACAGGTAAGTGACATTCGTATAGAAGAGTTGTTTTGAATAGCTTAAAGTGTTGAAGGCTTCTCATTATGTCAATCCAATAACATGGTACATGATGTGTGCACAAATAAATACATGTTGAATGTCAAAAGAATGTGTAAATGATTTAATTGTTCATGTAAATAATGATGGATTTTTTGCACAGACTGGACCCTTGTGGGTCCATGTTTTGCTTTCATGGGTTGTGGAGATATGATGGTTCTTTTCTACCAGCTGAGTGTTCTGGGAAAGTGACAAAAGCATTATCAAGTACACCCTAGGAGATTAAGATAAAGAGTTCTGGGTGTTTTGCTCTTCTTATTTGCCAATATATTATGCATCTAGTTGATCAATCAGTTCTACCATTTATCTCTCTAATGCACATCCTGGATCCATGTCTGTTCTCCTAGCTTTCACAGGAGGTCAGGCCACTATCCTCTACACTCATCCTACAGTACATCCCTAGGACTCATTCTGCTTCATTCTAGTTACCTCCAGTCTGTTCTAACTAGCTGCCCATGTTCTCTACAATGGAGCCCACACGTTTCTTTTAAAACAATATTTTACACACACACACACACACACACACACACACACACACACACTTACTTTCTTTTCCTCCCACTATACCCTGAGCCCAGGAGGATAGAGACGTCTCTTATTTTCCATTCCCACTCCCTACTCAGAGCCTAATACATATGAGTAGTCAATAAGTGCATGTAAATTCTCAAAAACACAGAGACCACATCTTGGTTTACCTTTATGTCATCAGCACTAGGGACCATGCCCAATGCAAGCAGGTACCCAAACCCATGTTTGCTCCATGTTTGATTCCATTGATGAAGAGATGACTCATCTTTCCAGGTTTTAGAGAAAACTGCATTTGAAACTTCTCTACTCTGCCTCTTGTCAGCTGTGTGACTTTTGAATCTAGCTTTCTTTCGATGAAAAATTGAAGCTAATTCTCATTTTGTAGAGTTGCTACAGAATGAGGACATGCTTAGGAAGGAGGGATCCACACAGTGTCTGACATAGTACCCCAACCTAACACTGGTGGAAGATTCAGAGAGGAAATCTGAGCAGAAAGTGACTCTTAAAAGAAAAAAAAAATCCCCAAACAAACTTAAAATTTGTATACAAAAAGTTATAAACAACACCCCCATCCCGGCTTTTAGAGGACCTTTACACAAGTACTTCCCTTTGCCTTTGACTGCCTCAGTGTGTTAGGTAGTAGTCAGTAACAAGCAGTGAAATGTGAACCAATAACATAGCGGGGTCACGGAGTTGCTTTGAATTGCTTTTAATGAACAATGAAGTAACTTGTAGGACAACAGCAAGTGCACCAACCTGAGAATAAACAGGTGGAAACAAAGGGCATCAATCAAGAAAGAGAAACCGACGGGGCCAACTCCTGGCAGGGTTTACTGAAGTGATTGTGAAGTTAGGACTCATGGCCAAAGATTTCTCAATGTATTCCGGAAGGGAAATTTCATCAACAGTGTAGGTACACTCAGCTGAAATCCCCATGGTCATTGATCTCAGCACCCACATCCATATAGAATGGATTTGTAGATGAAGCCCCCTCTCCCCAATAGGAGGATGCCATGACAGTTCTGGAGAGGAACAATTTTTGGAGTTAAAAATTCCCCTCGCCAGATGTGAAGGAGGAGATAGACATCTGATTGGTGGAGATGGCAGAAGGTGGACCCCAGTTTTCTTGGTGAACATCAAACAACATTAACTTTGGAAGCAGCATTGTTTCCTTTTTCGTTCTCTGCTTGAGAGTGCTTTTGCTTGAAACTTACCTTACTTTCACTTACAGTAGAGTTCTCTTGCTTGGTTTTTCATGTCTAACTTTAAATTTTCTTTCATTGGAACACAAGAACTGAGATTTGGAGCTTCAGTTCTCCACTTTCCCATGATAAATTAACACAATCTGTTGTTAAACCTCAAGTTAAGGGAGCTTCTTCAGATACATCTCTAACCCTCCAATCTAGGCTCCTACAATCTTCTAGTTATCCACAGTAGGGTCATGCTTACAATTATACATCCAGTTGTACAATTACTTTACTTATATCTGTCTTTGCTCCATGAGACATACTCTGAGAAAAAGACAATGAATGACATGTGAGAACTGAAGTTCTTTGTTAAAAACAGTACTGTTTGACCTGGCTGACCCTGTACATGGGAATTGTAGAGAGATGGAAGGTTTTAGGTCCAAAGCCAAAATTATCTTGGGCTAATTTAGACCCTTTAGTGCCCATTTACCTTAACCTCTGTATCTGACCTAATATTCCTGTAACTAATTGATCAACTTCCAGATAAACTTCTCAGAACATATCAGGAAGTTTAGCAGACCTCTAGCCCACCAACCCTAAAGCCAAGAATTTTAGAAGGTAACATTTGGAACCTACAGGAAAGCCTTCTCTGCTTTGCCGAAGCCTGCTGTCTCTTTGATTATGGTCAATGTATTGACTTAAGACTTTCTTTGGTTCTATGACTCTAAAAGTTCATGTAACCCCTTCCACTATGGGACAGGTCACTCGGGTAACTTGAATCCTTGTGTTCCAAGGCCATGATCATTCATATTTGGCCCAGGAAAAAAAAAACTATTTTATTTCCCTAAAGCAGAGTTGTTATTTTACACCGACACTTGGTTATCCAGTGTATCCCCAACACCCGGAGTGGCTCCTGGCAAGTGGTAGGTTCACACTAAATGCGTATTGAGTGAATGAACAAATGAAAGGAGTCCAGGATTTTTGCAGGGATCTGAGGACACAAAACTGAGAAAGCAGCTCCTATTCTTCCCCACAGAGTTTGGGAATACTGTGGGGGCACAAATCAACAGACTTAAGACCCACGACTTTCCCCAGATGAACTGAGATTCCTTGAACTATACCATTCATTCATTCCAGAGAAAGGAGAGGGGTGAGTTTAAGGGCGGCTGATGAAGCAATTGCTGGTGGTCCATCAGCTTAACAACGGTCAGATCCGGGTGGAGCCGCTAGGTCCTAGACAAGTCAGCGAGAGCCCGCGCTGCTGAGTTCGGGCCGCCAGCATCTGTCCCTTGTGCGCGCCAGCCCGTGCGCGGGGTGGGCGGCTGCTGCTCTGGGCCAGCGCCAGAGCCGGGCGCCAGTGATTGGCAGCCCCCAGCCTCAGCCCTGGTGCGTCCCCCAACCCTAGGCGAAATGCTGTCCCCGCCTGCTCCTCCCCGCCCAGTGGGTGCCTGGCTTGAGGCGGGATCCCGTCCCACACTTCCCGCCGGCGCCGAGGAAGGTACAAGTGGCTGCGACAGGCTCGGTTCTCGCTGAGAGCGATCATGAAGATCGAGTTTGCGCCGCTCAACATCCCGCTGGCGCGGCGGCTGCAGACGGCGGCAGTGCTGCAGTGGGTGGTGACCCTCTTACTGCTGGGTAAGAACGACCCGGCGCTCTGCACCGCGGAAGACCAGGCAAACGCCGCGGTGCCCGGGCGCGCCACCTCGCCCCGACAGTCCCTATCCGACCGCTGGCTTTGAACCTTCCAACTCTGCAGGCCTGTCCTCTCAGAGCAAGCGGGTCAAAGGAGGGCGTTGGGAGCTATTGTGGGACTCTCCTTTGGCTCCTTTCTCCCAGGAGAACCTCATAGCAAATAACTTATTTACCAACTGTATTTTCTTTTATGCTATTTTTTTTGTTTTGTTTTGTTTTTTGTTTTTTTTTGAGGTAAGGCATATCTTACCCACAATAAAGTCATAGACTATAAATATAAATATATAGTCATAGGCTATAAATATACATATTGGTGAATTTTTGCTAAAGGTAACCATGACCAATCAAGCAATAGAACTTTGCACTTCAGTCCCTCAAAAGTTGGTAAACTCGTTTCTGGAGTTGTTGATTCAAATGCCTAGACTTTTGAAACTGTTCTCCACACTTTTAGGGCAGATAGCCTCCTTAACTTTTCCGTGTTTATTATCTTCTGGGGGTAGAAAGGCACCTACAAAGAACTCAACAGACATTGGGTTGAGTTGAGTGTTATATCTGAAAATCATCTGGCCCAGGAGTGTGTTCCAGGTGTGTCCAAGTTAAGCCCACAAATGCTGTTAAAGTGCACAAGCCAAACCCCCAGGTGGCCCAGGAAGGCTTACCTGAGGCTCCTTAATGTTTATTGTGCTCTTGGAATAAAAGGAGGTGGGGGAAGGCAAAAGGAATTATTATTATTTTTTTAAACTAGTACATACTGTTCACATTTATATTTCAAGTTTGGAAGTGCATATTTGCAAGCAGCAATACAAAAGCCAAAGGAATTAGTGGGAAGCCCTCCTATGGGAACTTAAACTCTTCTGAAAGCAGAAAATCATCTGTGTGGTCTAAGATCATGACTTGTACACTGTTGGGACTGAATAATAAGCTCATTTCATTATAAAGAGTTTTACACTTTTGAAATGGTATTTACATGTTGAATGTCTGGATCAGTTTTTTCAACCCTGGCTGCATGTGAGAATCACCGAAGGAGCTTCTGAAAAATAGGGACACTCAAGCTCCATTCCTAGCATTTCTAATTCATTCACTTCAGAACAGAGCTTTTGCATCAGGGCTTTATAAAGGAATTCTCTAAGTGGTTGTAGTTTGGGCCTAAGAAAAAGGTAGTTTAAAATATTAACTCATTAGGCCCTTAAAGGCCAAACTATGAGGCCGGGCTGGTAGCATTATACTCCATTTAGCTCTGTATCAAAGGACCAATAATAAGATAATAAGAGATAATAAGACAACCTCATTTAAGACAACCTTATTTAGTGCATGGTGTATGCTAGTTGCTGTTCTAAGCACCTTCCACTATTATCCCTGTCATCCTCATCAACAACCCTATGAGGTAAGGACTATTCTTGCACTATTGTACTGATGAGGGAATTAAGAGGTCAAGTAAATTGTTCGAGGTTACATAGCTGGAAGAGCTGGATGTAAGTCCAAGTATTCTTCCCAAAGTCTCTATTTCAACCACTATGTGCCTGCTTCAATGCATTGACACTGGAGCCTGACTTCCTAACTGATCATGCAGCAAATCTCTCACAATTCACTGTCCTTTTCTTTCATAGTGCTTATCATTGATTGTGTTTTTATGTTATTGATTGTATTTGTATGCCATTGATTGTATTTGTCTATGCTTGTGGCTATTTGAGAAAGGCCTTTCTGGCTATTTGACAAGCTCAGTGAAGGAGTACCCAGCAGCAGAAGATATGCAAGATGTTCTTGTTATGACTGTTTCCACTCTATGGCCCAGAATAGCAGCTAACTACCCATAATCCTCGTTGTGACCTTGTGAGGTAGGGACTATCTTTTCCTCATGTTACAAGGAAGAATCTGGAAGGTGAAGTAGATTGCACAAAGTCACATGGCTCAGTAGTAGGTGGTTCAGCCACATGTGCCGCATGTTACTGGCTTAGTGACTGGAATGTGACAGGAGCTCAGGAAGCCAGGCCAAATTTGAATCAAACAACAGTGACTCTGCAGACAATTAGTTTAAACGTTTTTCTATCATACATTTGACATTTGTGGTACTAGAAACATGTTATTTTTGGCAATTGTATTATGGAATTCATCAGAAATGGAGAGACAGCGCATGAGTTCTCATAGACCCATTACCTTGTTTATAGTGATTTAATAATTTGCTGTATTGTTTTATCTGTTGTTTCACAAAAATATTTAAAAATGTATTAAATTATGATGTTCTTAAAGTCATAAATACTTTAGTATGTATTTTTTAAAAGTGTTTTATATATAGCCATTGGTACTGTTGTCACATATAGTGTAGTTAACAAATCCTGCTTAAAATCATCTAAGACAAGTTCATATTCAGATATCATATGTTGTGTAAGAAATTCATCTTTACTGGCAATTTGAACCTGGATCCAAACAAGACCCATGTGTTGCATTTGGTTTTATATCTTTCATGTAGAACCGCGCTAACAAATTTGCTTTCTTGTCAGCAATGCATTGAAGGATCACTTTGTGGACTTATCTGATTGCTTCTATGTAGTGTTAACTTGTTCCCTTATGCCCTGTATTTCTTTTAAAATGGAAGATAGAGCTAAAGGTTTGATTAGATTTAGATGAAACCTTTTTGGCAGGACTTCTTCCAAGATGCTGCTGTGTGTTTCACATTCCATCTCATCAGGATGCACGTGGCGTCTGGGTGACCCATGTTAGTGTCTGAGATTGATCAATGGGCCCAAGAAGGAATTAATTTGAGGGGTGACAGTGTTGTGAAGGAACACTCCCCCTGGCTGTTGGTTGGCCTTTCCCTTAGTGGTTTAAGCCATGATCCTTGCCTGAATTGTTTTGATACTACAAAATGGCAATTTGCTTATTCTATTATTCTTTCTTCATATATTAGCTAGAATTTCTGCAAGGATAATTTTTTTTCCTCATCTTATGGGGCTGTTTAACTACTCTACATTTCAGTACTTACAGGAAAGATAAATGTAACTCCTTTCCATTTAATTGTGAATTTCCAAGTAAGGAGTTGACATGTAGTTACTTCCAGTCACAAGAAGAAGTTTTTTATTAACTATATATTTTAAGATGTCTAATTCAAATGCTGGAATGTGCTTTTCTTGCCACCACCAGAAAAAAAAATAGTTTAAACTTGGGATATATTTTAAAAGAGCAAAATGTTTCATTTAATTATGAAATCAGATACTGTTGCATTGAGTTAAATGTTAAATACCTGTTATCCAATCTTAATATCCAAGAAATTGAAACATGCTTATTAGCTGGTATACCACTAAACTGTAAATTACAAAGTGGAAAACTGAAATATTTATTGACCATCTTCTACCCACAACCCCATGGCAAGTATTATTATATTTTTTATTTTAATTTTTTTTTTTAGGAAAAACTAAAGCTCAAGAAGTTTAAGCCCACATATAAGTAAGTGGTGAAACCAAGATCTTTTACTGAATGGGTTTGCTTGCTTATTTAAGCAGCTTTCTTGAGATATCATTAAAATACACATTGCACATATTTAAAGCATACAATTTGGTAGGTAATCATTACCACAATTAAGATGTCAATATCACCATCATTCCCCCAAAGATTTTACATACCCTTCCTTCCTGGGCCCCCATCCCAGGCAACCACTGATCTGCTTTCTTTCACTATGGGTTAGTTTGCATTTATGGAGTTTTATGTAAATGGAATCTCATGTGTTCCTTTTTTATTGGACTTCTTTCAACTCAGCATGATGATTTTGACACTCATTTTCATTGCTGTGTATTTCAATAGCTTATTGCTTTTTGTTTCTAAATAGTATTATGTTGAAGGGATATATTGGGAATTGTCTCTTCATCTATTGAATATTTAAATTGTAGCTTTCACAAATGATACTGCTGTGAATTGAACTACCATTGCCCAGCCCCTGGATCTTTAGTCTGCACCAAAGATTTGTTTATCTGGATGCCAGTAGCATGCTATTGTGTTTATTATAGCTTTGTAATTTCTGAAGTCAGGTAGTGTTAGTTCTCAAACTTCTATGCTTTTTTCCAGAGTTGATTTGATTAGTCTAGATCCTTACAATTTTCATATGCATTTTAATATCATCTCAATTTTCACATACATACACACAGACACAAAGCCTGCTGGGACTTTGATTGAAATTACATTTTTGTTTGAGATCAGTCTATAGATTAATTTGGAAAGAACTGACATCTAACAATGTGACTTTTCTACTGTATGGGTTTATCATGTTTTCAAATTTCAGAGCCCATTTCAGTATCACCTAGGGATTTTTGTCAAAGTGCACATTCCCAAAGGTTTTGATTCCGTGGATCTCCAGGAGAGCCATTAATTTTTTTCAACCCTTTAGTTTGAAATAATTTTGGAAACAATAACTACAGAAAATAAAAATTATATAAGTTACAAAAATTCCCATATTCCTTAATCCAGATTCCCTAAACGTTCACAGGTTGCCATGTTCCCCCTCCTCTGCTCTTGCCCTCTGTTCCTGTCTCTTACTTCTTCTTTATTCCACTCCCCACATTCTTATTTTCTGAATGCTTTTGGAATAAGTTGCAGACCTGGTTTCCCTTTGTCCCTAAATACTTCAGAATGTATTTCCTAAAACCAAGGACTTCCCTTACATGGCCACAATACAAATAGCCAGATCAGGAAGATGACCCAGATGCAGCATTGGGGGGGGGGGGCATGTTAACATTCCCTTGATTTATTCGAGAGTCCTAGACTTTGATGCACACTCATGCGCCCCCTGTATTATGGACTATCTCCATGGCTTTCAGGTGGTGGCTATACTTATTCTGCCTTTAAGCTTGGAAACTTTCTGAAATATTCAGACCATGGGACAGTTTTAACGTATCCTTGTTAGGATTTGTGTGCCTTTTTTTTTTTTTTTTTTGGAGGAACCAGGGATCAAACTCAGGGGCACTCAACCATTGAGCCACATCCCCAGCCCTATTTTTTGTATTTTATTTAGAGACAGGGTCTCATTAGTTGCTCTTCATCTTGCTTTTGCTGAGGCTGGTTTTGACCTAGCAATCCTCCTGCCTCAGCCTCCTAAGCCGCTGGGATTACAGGCATGAGCCACCACAGCGCACAGCGATGCGCACAACTGTAATCCTGGCTATGCAGGAGGCTGAAGCAGGAGGCTTATAAATTTGAGTCCAGTCTGGGCAACTTAGTGAGAACTATCTCAAAAAGGGGTTGTGATGGTGCTGGATATAGTTCAGTGGTGAAGAGCCCCTGAGTTCAATCCCCCATACCACTTCCTCATACACACATACAAACAAAAAAAAAAAAAAAAGAAAGAAAAGAAAAGAAAAAAGAAAGAAGGAAGGAAAAAACAAAAAAAACAACTCCAGAAGATAAATTCTCTTAAAAATAAGAATTTTTAAAATCAGAAGGATGTTACATTTTTATATTCAACAGATGGCATTAATTAGTGTTTAGAAGTATAATGCCTCTAGGAATAAGAATTACTTGCTTCTGCATTCCATTTACTTTCTATGTTTTATAGTAAATGGTTAAAGTAACTGTAGAAACAATCATAATGGGAAAAAAACAAAAACTTCTTGGATGAAAATGGGAAAGGTACATATATGAATTAAATATTTTATTATTATTATTGTTGTTGTTGGTACTGGGGCTTGAATCTAGGGTTGCTTTGCTACTGAGCTACATCCCTAGTTCTTTTAATTTTTTATTGAGACAAGGTCTTGCTAAATTGCTGAGGTTGACTTCTAACTTGAGATTCGCCTACCTTAGCCTTCTGAGTCTCTGGGATGAAAGGTGTGAGCCACTATGCCCAGCACCAAATAAATATTTTAAATTATTTCTTAATGTTGGTCATTATTTAATGAAAGTAAATTAACTTTCAGTGTTTTTCGTAATGTTTTTCTGATGCAGCATTGTGACCTAATCCAACGACCTTATTCGTATTCCAGAAATTGCCCCACTAATAGGCTGCTCAAGGGAATTTAATGGAATCATTTTAAAGATGTGAATATTCTTACATAAGTAGACTTGTTCTGTAAGCTTGGTTTTATCTTTTACTCTCTTCAGTAGAATCATTTTATTTCTTTAAAAATAATTTTATATGATAATTCACGCTATCTATTAAAAAATTTTGGAAAATGTGTAAGTTTTTAAAAGAAACTATTACAGGGCTGGGGCCTTCCAGGAAACTGAGGCAGCGTGAAGGCCCGCCTTCAAGCCCTAATTCTTGAGATCAAGTCAGAAAGATTTCAGACATGACGCTCAAAGTAACAGGCATGAGTTTATTGAAGGGCTAGGGAAAGGGAAAGGGGACACTCTCAAGGGAGAAAGTGGGGCCTCTCAGAGAGGAGAGAGACCGTGTGCCTCTCCTGCACTCCAGTTTTATTAGGGATTCCAAAGAAGTTTCCAGAGAGTTGTACCCAGGTCCTCCTCTTGACTTCCGACTGACAGCAGGATGACATCAGACTTTCAAGTCCCTACCGTCATGACCACTCTAGGTCACTTTGGTCCATGCTGAGTGGTTCTGATTGGATTCTTAGCCACAAATTCTTACAGATTTTATGATTAGGAGGAATTATCCTTATCTCCATGAGTTCCAGGATCTGGATTGTGGAAAAGGTCACAAAAGTTCCCCCTTCAGGCTAGCTTGGGTTCTCTTATTAACATTATTTGGGCCTGATTTTCTCTTGCGGATAACAGGTATTTTGCTGAGGAATGCGAAATATCTTGTCACTTTCGCCAGTCAGGGCTGCAGGTAAATTGCTTCTTGGGAAAGAAAGCATGTGGGGGACAGAACTGTGGGCCTAGTTTATAGAATTATTCCCTGGACCTCTTGTTCCCACCACTCACATCTGTCTGTCTCCTATCAAGACTAGAAAAATTCCATACTGCTGTCTAGAGATAACCATTGTTAAAATTGTGGTATAATCCTTTTCTCCTGTTTGCCTATTTTAAAAATTTTATTTTTATCCATATAATGTATGTACCTGAGAAGAAATCAGGTAACACATTGGGTTGAACTCTAAGAAGCTGGTGTTTTAAAAAGTCTCAAGTAGTCACTGGCAGCTAACTAATAACTAACACTTATTGAGTCCTTTCAACAAGTCATAATTATTCTAAAGGCTTTCTGGGTATTTCTTTTGTGCTCCACTAACCAACTATTTTTCCACGTTATAAATACCATTGGCTAAAAATGCTTTTAAGACTTAACCTTTTTAGAGCAGTTTGAAGTGCTCAGGAAAAAAAAAAAAAAAAAAAAAACCGGTACGGAGATTCCCACCCATCCCCCACATGGCTGGCTTCCCTCATTGTCACCATCTTCAGTTAGAGAGGTACATTTGTTACAGTTGCTAAACCCACAATGACCCGCCATTATCACCCCAGCTCCATACTTTACATTAGAGTTTGTCACCAGCGGAGCTTCTGGAGGGGGGGACCTGAGTCAGGACCAATGGTACATTTGATGAAAATGAGTTTCAGCAGGGATCAGTTACAGGCACAGATTTACTTAGGAAAGCAGATGCACATCCAAGGGACAATGTGGACTCTTTCAAGGGAGGGATGTTTTTTGGGATAAAGTAGGAAATTACACATTGGGGCGGGGTGGAGAATGCCTACCATTTTGAGAATGTGAAGGAGCATGTTGGCCACCTGCAGATTAAGAAGCCTTTGGGATTAAAGCAAGAAATACACATTCAAGGGGGCATTGCTAGCCATCTGCAGAGGGAGAGCTGATAACCTCTTGGTGTGGGGTGTATTTAAGGAAGGACCATTGCCAGAGGCTGGATAGAGGTGTAATAAGGCGGAGTTACACAATTTCCTGCCAGTTTTCCCTGTACTTGTTTGCTCTTGTTACCTTTTGCAGGAAGAACAGGGGTCAAGGGCTTGGGTCAAGAGCAGGGGCTAAGGGTTTGGGCTGGGTTGCTCACTGATGCTTGTCTTGCATTTCAAAAATTCAGGGCCATCTCCTGCATTCCATGGCTCATGGGTGCTTCTCTCTCTCTCTCTCTCTCTCTCTCTCTCTTTCTCTCTCTCTCTCTCTCTGTCTCTTTTAAAATTAAATTATTTATTTATTCTAATTTCTTACACACGATGGCAGGATGCAGTTCGTTTCATATTACACATATAGACCACAATTTTTAAAGTCACTGATTGTACACAAAGTATTTTCACACCATTTGTGTCTTCATATATGTACTTAGGGTAATGATGTCTAACTCATTCCACCATCTTTTTTACCTTTTTCCCCCCTTCCTTCCCCTACCTCCTTTTTTTAAAAGTTCCTCCATTCCTCCCATGCTTCCCCCATCGCCATTATGAGTCAGTATCCTCATATCAAAGAAAACATTTGGCCTTTGGTTTTGGGGATTGGCTTACTTCACTTAGCGTTACATTCTCCAGCTACATCCATTTACCTGCAAATGCCATGATTTATGGGTGCTTTTCTCTTGAGACCCAGTCTGTCTTTCTTTTTCTGTTCCCCTAGGTTTCTATCTCAGGATCACTCTTGGTTTTTTACATTCTATGAGTCTGAATAACTTAGAATGACAAATACCCTCCCTGTAGCACAATTCACTGTAGTTCCACTGCTCTAAAAATCCTCTGTGCTTCACCTATTTATCCCTCCCTCTTCCCTAACCTCTGGCAACCACTTACCTTTTTAATGCCTCCATAGTTTCACCTTTCCAGAATGTCATGGAATTGGAGTCCTACGGTATGTAGGCTCTTCAGCTTGGCTTCTTTTACTTTGTAATATGCCCTTAAGTTTCCTTTAGGTCCTTTCATGGTTTGATAGCTCATTTGTTTTCATGGTGAAAAATATTCCAATGTCTGATCTACCAATTTATTTATCTACTCACCTACTTTTGCAGAGCAATTATTTTCAATTTTTGATCAAATCCAGCTTCTTATTAGTTCTTTCATTCATGGATTATGCCTTTGGTGTCATATCTAAATACTCATTGCCAAAATCAAGGTCACCTAGATTTTTGTCCTATGTTATCTTCTAGGAGTTTGATAGTATTGCATTTTATATTAGATTTGTCTTCCATTTTGAGCTAATTTTGAGAGCGGTGCAAGGCTGTCTCTCCCACCCCACCTTTCTTCAGTTCTCCACATGCTGACATTTGGACATCTACAGTTCAACTCAGGCACTTTCTCCCTGGAGTTTGTGATAGATCCTACAAGCTGAGAGCTCAGTCTACTAGGTTGCACTTGCTTCCTTTGTCAGTCTCAAGTTCAGGTTGTGACCTCTGCTTCTGATTGGCTACAGATTGGGGCTTCCCACAACCCTCTCCCTGAACTCAGTCATCTGGTGAGCAGAAGGAAGGGAAACATTCAGCTTTTGCCAGTTTATTACAGTGGATGTGGAGCTGGGCTGTGCCATCATCTCAGCTTGTGTGTTGGATGTGTTCACCAACCTGGAGGCTCTCTAAACCCAGTATTTGGGGAATTTTCTGGAGACTTTGTCATGTAGGCATGATTGGTTATTAACTCCATTTTCAGTCCCTCTCCCCTTACTTGAGGGTAGGAGTAGCGCTGAAGGTCCTAAGCTTTTAACCATGGCTGACCAACCCGAACCAGCAATCCACCAACTGTTGCCTCCTTAGAATAAAGACATTGCAGTCACTCAGAAATTCCAGGGCATTAGGAGCTCTGTGTCAGGAACCCAGGTCAAAGTCCAAATATTAGAAGAAAAGATACACTTCGCACCCCTCTTAATCAGGAAATTACAATAGTTTAAGGAGTTCTATGGTAGGAGCTGGACACAAGACCAAATATGTATATATTTTTTATTATGTCACAAACATCGTACCTATTGTTACCAATAGAGAATTGTACACTTAGAAATTTGTCAAAAGGTAGATCTTATGTTGAGTCCTCTTACAACAATAAAATAAAAAATTAAAAAACATTCTTGTTGCCGGGCGCCGTGGCTCACACTTGTAATCCCAGTGGCTTGGCAAGCTGAGAAGGAGGATTGCGAATTCAAAGCTAACCTCAGCAATTTAGCAAGGCCCTAAGCAATTTAGCAAGACCCTGTCTCTAAATAAAAATTAAAAGGGCTGGGGATATGGCTCAGTGGTTAAGTGCCCTTGGGTTCAATCCCCGGTACCAAAAAAAAAAAAAAAAAACTAAAAACAAACAAGAAAACATTCTTGTTGGACATTTTAGCATTTCATCATTTGCTTTCCTTGTCTCTCTCTCTCCTCTCTCCTTCTCCCTCTCTCCTCTCCTTTCTCTTTCTCTCCACACATACAAGACATCCAGACCAGACATGCAATGCTGACAAAACATTTGAAAGTAAGAAATTAAATTGTTAATTGCCGGACACAGTGGCGCACACCTGTAATCCCAGAGGCTTGGAAGACTGAAGCAGGAGGATGGTAGTTCAAAGCCAGCCTCAGCAATTTAGAGAGGCCCTAAGCAACTCGGCGAGGCCCGATCACTAAATAAAAATAGAAAAAGGGCTGTGGATGTGGCTCAGTGCTCCGTAGTTAAGTGCCCCTGGGTTCAATCCCTGGTACCAAATATATATATAGAAATTAAGTTGTAATCATCATGGCATTTCATCTCTAAATTCTGTAATATGTCCTTGAACACAAGAATTTTTCTATATAAATCAAAATCATTTGGGCTGGGGATGTAGCTTGGTGGTAGAGCATGTACTTAGTATGTGCAAAGCCCTCAGTTTGATCCCCAGCAACACAACACACACCCCTATTATCATGCCCAGGAAATATATCAGTGACACAATTGTCTCATTCAACCTTTACTTTATAACTAGATCAGGCTCCACACACTATATTTTTTGTTTTTAATTTTTTACAAAGCTGCTTTCCTTTTTTTTTTGGTAGTGGGAATTGAACCCAGGGACACTTAATCACTGAGCTACATCCCAGCCCTTTTTATTTTCTATTTTGAGACAAGCTCTTGCTAAGTTGCTGAGGGCCTCACTAATTTGCAGAGGTTGGTGTTAAACCGAAATTCTGATCCTCCCGCCTCAGACTTTGGAGCCACTAGGATTACAGGCCTATACCGCCATGCTTGGCAAGGTTGCTTTCTTTAAACAGCATCAGCCAATTATCTTGTAGAAAGACCCATAATCTGAGTCAGGCAGTAAACCCAGCTCTCAGGAGGCTGAAGAAGGAGAATGGGAGATTCAAAGCCAGGCTAGGCAACTTGGCAAGATCTTGTCTCAAAATAAAAAATAAAAAGGACTGGGGAAGTAGCTCAGTGGCAGAGTGTTGCCTAGCATGTGGAAAGCCCCAGATATGATCCCTAGTATGACCAAAAAAAACAAAAAAACAACAAAAAAAACCCCATTCTTGTTTAGATGATTGGGTATATTTCAGCATTACAGCAAATCAAGAGGCATATAATTTTGTCTTTTCATTGGTGATACTAAATTTAATGATGACACATAGACTTTGGCTGAGTCTTATTTGTTTGGGACTTTTTGCACTGTTAAAGTGATTGGGACATTGTGGCACTATTCACAATAGCCCAAAGGTAGGAACAACCCAAATGTCCAACAACAACAGATGAATGAATAAGCAAACTGTTAACGTTCACACACAGGAACATTGTTCAGCCATATAAGGGGAAAAGGTGCTGATACTCACTACCACCTGGATGAGCTTCAAAAATTTATGTAAAGTGAAAATTTTAAAAGCTCACCTTATAATACTGTTCCATTTATATGAAATATCTGAAATAGGTGAATCCATTGGATTGTTTTTCTTTAAAGTGGTTAATTTCATGCTATGTGAGTTACACCTCAAGAGAAATTAAGTGAAGCAGAATCTATGGGAGTTAAGTAGCATGTAAGTGATTAAGAGGCTGCTTTATGATTTTTCATCCAGAATATATCACGTCAATCCAGCTAAAATACAAGGATTCATTTCTACTTGGTTTGTGAATTTGGATGATTTAGAATGGTATCAACTGGAGGGTTCATAAGTGAAATAAACCAGACTCAGAAAATCAAGGGTTGAATGTTTTGCTCTGTGGAAGCTAAACATAAAGATCAGGGAAGATCAGTGGAGTCAAAGAAGGAGGTAGAGAGGAAGAGAAGAGGGAAGGGAAAGTGGGGGCACCTGGGGCTGAAATGGAGACGATCAAATTCCATGCATGTATGATTGTGTCGAAATAAACCCAACTATTACATATAACTATGATACACTAATCAAAAAATGGTATCAACCTATGTTTTTAAATTTTGTTATTGATGTATTATACTAATAGTAGGATTCCTTGTTACATATTTATACATGCACATAACCTAATTTGGTCTATTTTATTCTCCAGTGCCTACCCTTTCCCACCCGCTTCCCTTACCAGACCTCCTCCTCTACCCTATCGCTCTCTCTTCTGGTTTCATGAGTTCACTCCTCATTTTTTTCTTTTTCTTTTTTTCTTTATAGCTTCCATATATGAGATAAAATATATGACTCTTGACTTTCTAAGTCTGGTTTTCGTCTTACTTAACATATTGCTCTCAAGTCCAATTCATATTCCTTCAAATGACAATTTTGTTCTTTATGGATGAATAAAATTCCATTATACATTATAAATTTGTCTACATTATAGATGTATACCACGTTTAAAAATCCATTCATCCATTAATGGACACCTCAGCTGGTTCCATAACTTGGCTATTGTAAATTGTGCTGCTATAGACAAAGGCATGCATGTGTCTCTGAAGTGTGATGACTGTAACTCTTTTTTTTTTTTTAATTTTTAAGTTGTTAATGGATCTTTATTTATTTATATGTGGTGCTGAGAATCGAACCCTGTGCCTCACATATTCTAGGCAAGTGCTCCACCACTGAGCTGCAACCCCAGCCCAACTGTAACTCTTTAGGATAAATCCAGAGGAGTCGATAGCTGGGTCAGATGGTGTTTCCATGCCTAGTCTTTTGAGGAACCTCCATACTGACTTCTACAATGTATTGGAGTTGACCTCTTCACCTTCTCTTTGACTTCCAATTTAGAAGAATCTTTTTACCTTGGATTGCTTAATGAGATAAAAATAGGAAATAGAGGTTACCAAATCATCTAGTTTTTATAGCATTTTCTTCTTTCAATCCAATTTAGAATCAAGGAATTTCAAAACCTATGTTGGTTCTGTTTCTGATATGAACTATAAAGGAATGAAGCAATATGTGGAACAGGAATTTATTAGGACAATTCTAGATACCAGAGTGTCAAAGCATATCAAGTGACAACGAATTTTCTGCTTACCGACCCAGTATTTACTTTTTATCTCATAAAGTATATTAAACTGTGAGGAAACTTTATTTGGGATGACATTTATAGAGATAATTTGTTAGAAGCTCAGATGTTCAAAACTAAGAAAATGTTGATTAGTCATTAAAATAACATTTAAGGGCTGGGACTAGGGCTCAGTGCTAGAGCACTTGCTTAGCATGTGTGAGACACTGGGTTCTATTCTTAGCACCAATATAAATAAATAAATAAATAAAATCAAGGTCTATCAACAACTAAAAATTTGTTTAAAAATTTAAGAAGAGATTATAATACCAAATTTATAATACCAAACAGCTAATGCTACGAGATCACAATAATTGATAAAATGCAGAATGAAAAATAATGTTTGATCTGCTGTGTTAAAAAACATAATTCGTTCATATGGGGAAAAAAAGACAAAAAGGGAAAAATTTAACAGGAATATAGCTGTTAGTCTGTCTGCTTCTAATTTTGTGCATTTTTCAAATGTGCAATAGTAAACAAGATTTTTGTAACAATGGCTCCAATCTGCAGAGTACTAGCTGTGTGCTAGGCACTGTGCCTTGTCATTTATTCTCTCAGCAGCTTTGGAGACAGATGCTGTCATTAGGTAAAGGAATGAAAGTGGAGAGCTAAGAAAAGTTGCTCCAGCCAAATTCTATCAAAGGCGGTTATTATGGTCTCCGTGTGAGGTGTTCCCCCAGAGCCCATATGTGGACAATGCAGGAAAGCTTATAGGTGAAAGGACTGGGTTATAAGGACTTTAATCTAATTAGTGTTATTAATTCATGTATAGGGGTTAACTGGGTGGTAACTGTGGGTAGGTAGGATGTGGCTGGAGGAGATGGGTCACTGAGGTAAGATTCCCCAGGTAAAATGGCAGGAGATGGTCCTCACTCAATGGCTGACCTTTCCCTCCTCGGCTCCACCTTGGCTCACCTGATCTGGCTTTAAGTACAGAAGACTGTATATGTTTCTTGTAAATTCTTGGCACACCTTCCTAAAGTAAACAGAAGATGAACCAACACTGGTGAATCATCTGCACTCTGACCTGGGCAGAGAGAAGCCAATGGAATGATCCTCCTAGGAATGGGGCCAAGGGCACTCTTTTGGCCTTGATTCTGGACTCATGGAAACTTTCTTGGAAGTCCCAAAATGCAATAAAACACCCCACAGAGGTATGGAGGACACATACTTCCTCGATCTTCTACTCACTCTCTTTAAGACATGGTGGAAAGAGTAGCAGAGGGTAGCAAGTCAGTCTCCTGAGATTCACTTACATATGTTGTTAAATCCATACTGGAAAATGTACCGACTTCTATGTATTGAGACATATAAATACATGTCCTGCTTTGGACCCATATATATATATATATATATATATATACCCATATGTATATACATATATATATATATATACACACACACACATATATATATATAACTTATTATAAAAATTACTTATATATAGAATCTCAATATGTGTTTATATCCAGTAGTTCCTTCTTATCCACAGTTTTTGCTTTCCTTGGTTTCAATTACTTCTGGTCAACTGCAGTTCAAAAATATTAAATGGAAAATTCCAGAAAGAAACAATATGTTTTAAAGAACTATTACAATATTTGATCTAATTGTTCTATTTTATTATAATCTTTGATAATCTCTTACTGTGCCTAATGTATATATTAAACCTTATCGTGCGTGTGTATATATAGGAAAAAGCATTTATATCTAGGGTCAGTATTAGCTGCGGTTTCGAGATGCTGTTACTCAGCTACTCGATGGGTCATTTGACAACAGAAGGGACAGGGAGTGGGTAGGAGTTGGGGACAGAAACAGCATTAGATTGGAGACTGTAGCTCCTAATAGAAGAAACAATAAAAATGGCACTCTTTAAAGTTGCAGTTGTTTAATGAGCACTTGCAGTATACCTAGCTTTGTGTCTCCATGTATTCTCTCTCACACTGTTGTATTTCCTTTTATAAATATTTTCAATTGCAATACATAACACAGACATTTTAAGAAGGTGTAACTTAAGCCTAGTGGATTACTTTAAGTGAACATTCTTGTCACTACTACCCAGGTCAAGTTTTGTCAGTTTTTGCCCCATTTATTTTTATTGTCATTGCTGTTGTGCTGGAGATCATACCCGGGGGCACTTTACCACTGGGCTGCATCACCAGCCCTTTTTTCATTTTTTTTTTTTTTTTGAGACAGAGTCTCCCTAAGTTGCTTAGAGCCTTGCTAAGAGGCTAAGGCTACCCTGGAGCTTGTGATCCTCAGCATTGCGAGTTGCTGGGATTACAGGTCTGCGCCATGATGCTGGGTGCCCATGTATTTTGAAGCTGTAATATTAAGTGGGAAATAAAATTCGAATTGCTCTTTCATTATAAAAGTGGCAAGAAGTCACATGCACTGATATATAAACTGTTCCTCATATGCTATTTTTGTCTGTGAGAATAAAATTCCTGAAAATGAAGTTTGTTACTAAAATGTGCCCTCTTTGAGGACATATGAATGAAGGTGGCTCAATCAAAGTAGTATGACAGGATTTTTTTTTTTTTTTTTTGGTACCAGGGATTGAACCCAGAGGTGCTCAACCACTGAGCCAATCCCCAGCCCTCTTTTTCTAAAAATTTTTTAGTTGTAGATGAACACAATATACCTTTTATTTATTTATTTATTTCATGAGGTGCTGAATATTGAACCCAGTGCCTCACATGAGCTAGGCAAGCACTCTACCACTGATCCACATCTCCAGCACCCCCTTTTTTTTTTGTTGTTGTTATTGTTGATGGACCTTTATTTTATTTTATTTTAATTTTTTTTGTTATTTTATTTTTTTTTTAATTTTTTTTATTGGTTGTTAAAAACATTATAAAGCTCTTGACATATCATATTTCATACATTGGATTCAAGTTGGTTATGAACTCCCAATTTTACCCCAAATACAGATTGCAGAATCACATCGGTTACACATCCACATTTTTACATAATGCCATATTAGTAACTGTTGTATTCTGCTACCTTTCCTATCCTCTACCATCCCCCCTCCCTCCCCTCCCATCTTCTCTCTCTACCCCATCCACTGTAATTCATATCTCTCCTTGTTTATTTTCCCATTCCCCTCACAACCTCTTATATGTAATTTTGTATAACAATGAGGGTCTCCCTCCATTACCATGCAAATTCACTTTTCTCTCCCTTTCCATCCCACCTCATCTATCTGTTTAATGTTAATCTTTTCTTCCTGCTCTTCCTCCCTGCTCTGTTCTTAGTTGCTCTCATTATATCAAAGAAGACATTTGGTATTTGTTTTTTAGGGATTGGCTAGCTTCACTAAGCATAATCTGCTCTAGTGCCATCCATTTCCCTGCAAATTCTATGATTTTGTCATTTTTTAGTGCTGCGTAATACTCCATGGTGTATAAATGCCACATTTTTTTTATCCATTCATCTATTGAAGGGCATTTGGGTTGGTTCCACAGTCTAGCAATTGTGAATTGTGCTGCTATGAACATCGATGTAGCAGTATCCCTGTAGTACGCTCTTTTAAGGTCTTCAGGGAAAAGTCCAAGAAGGGCAATAGCTGGGTCAAATGGTGGTTCCATTCCCAGCTTTCCCAGGAATCTCCATACTGCTTTCCAGATTGGCCGCACCAGTTTGCAGTCCCACCAGCAATGTACAAGAGTACCCTTTTCCCCACATCCTCTCCAGCACTTGTTGTTGTTTGACTTCATAGTGGCTGCCAATCTTACTGGAGTGAGATGGTATCTTAGGGTGGTTTTGATTTGCATTTCTCTGACTGCTAGAGATGTTGAGCATTTTTTCATGTACTTGTTGATTGATTGTATGTCCTCCTCTGAGAAGTGTCTGTTCAGGTCTTTGGCCCATTTGTTGATTGGGTTATTTGTTTTCTTATTGTTTAATTTTTTGAGTTCTTTGTATACTCTGGATATTAGGGCTCTATCTGAAGTGTGAGGAGTAAAAATTTGTTCCCATGATGTAGGCTCCCTATTTACCTCTTTTATTGTTTCTCTTGCTGAGAGAAAACTTTTCAGTTTAAGTAAGTCCCATTTGTTGATTTTTGTTATCAACTTTTGTGCTATGGGTGTCCTATTAAGGAATTTGGAGCCCGACCCTACAATATGTAGATCGGAGCCAACTTTTTCTTCTATCAGACGCAGAGTCTCTGATTTGATATCTAGCTCCTTGATCCACTTTGAGTTAACTTTTGTGCATGGCGAGAGGAGGGGATTCAGTTTCATTTTGTTGCATATGGATTTCCAGTTTTCCCAGCACCATTTGTTGAAGATGCTATCCTCCCTCCATTGCATGCTTTTAGCTCCTTTATCAAATATAAGATAGTTGTAGCTTTGTGGATTAGTCTCTGTGTCCTCTATTCTGTACCATTGGTCCACCCTCCTGTTTTGGTACCAGTACCATGCTGTTTTTGTTACTATTGCTCTGTAATATAGTTTTAAGTCTGGTATCGCTATACCGCCTGATTCGCACTTCCTACTTAGAATTGCTTTTGCTATTCTGGGTCTTTTATTCTTCCATATGAATTTCATGATTGCTTTATCCATTTCTACAAGAAATGCCTTTGGGATTTTGATTGGCATTGCATTAAACCTATAGAGAACTTTTGGTAATATCGCCATTTTGATGATGTTAGTTCTGCCTATCCATGAACAGGGTATATTTTTCCATCTTCTAATATCTTCTTCTACTTCTCTTTTTAGGGTTTTGTAGTTTTCATTATATAAATCTTTCACCTCTTTTGTTAGGTTGATTCCCAAGTATTTTATTTTTTTTGAGGATATTGTGAATGGAGTGTTTTTCCTCATTTCCGTTTCAGAAGTTTTGTCGCTGATATACAGAAATGCCTTTGATTTATGCGTGTTGATTTTATATCCTGCCACTTTGCTGAATTCATTTATTAGTTCTAGTAGTTTTTTTGTAGACCCTTTTGGGTCTTCTAGGTATAGAATCATGTCATCTGCAAATAGTGATAATTTAAGTTCTTCCTTTCCTATTTTTATGCCTTTAATTTCTTTCGTCTGTCTAATTGCTCTGGCCAGTGTTTCGAGAACTATATTGAATAGAAGTGGTGATAGAGGGCATCCCTGTCTTGTTCCAGATTTTAGGGGGAATGCCTTCAATTTTTCTCCATTGAGAATGATGCTAGCCTGAGGCTTAGCATAGATAGCTTTTACAATGTCGAGGTAAGTTCCTGTTATCCCTAGTTTTTCTAATGTTTTGAACATAAAGGGATGCTGTACTTTGTCGAATGCTTTTTCTGCGTCTATTGAGATGATCATATGGTTCTTATTTTTAAGTCTATTGATGTGGTGAATAACATTTATTGATTTCCGTATATTGAACCATCCTTGCATCCCAGGGATGAATCCTACTTGATCATGGTGCACAATTTTTTTGATGTGCCTTTGTATCCGATTCGCCAGAATTTTATTGAGAATTTTTGCATCTAGGTTCATCAGAGATATTGGTCTGTAGTTTTCTTTCTTTGAGGTGTCTTTGTCTGGTTTCGGAATCAGGGTGATGTTGGCCTCATAGAATGAATTTGGCAGAGCTCCTTCTTTTTCTATTTCCTGAAATAACTTGAAAAGTATTGGCATTAATTCTTCCTTAAAGGTTTTGTAAAACTCCGCTGTATACCCATCTGGTCCCGGGCTTTTCTTGGTTGGAAGTCTTTTGATTGCTTCTTCTATTTCATCTATTGTTATTGGTCTGTTTAAGTTGTGAGTATCCTCCTGACTCAGTCTGGGTAAATCATATGACTTAGGGAATTTATCGATGTCTTCACTATCTTCTATTTTATTGGAATATAGGTTTTCAAAATAATTTCTAATTGTCTTCTGTATTTCTGTAGTGTCTGTTGTGATATTGCCTTTTCCATCCCGTATGTTAGTGATTTGAGTTCTCTCTCTTCTTCTCTTCGTTAGTATGGCTAAGAGTCTGTCGATCTTATTTATTTTTTCAAAGAACCAACTTTTAGTTTTGTTAAGTTTTTCAATAGTTTCTTTTGTTTCAATTTCGTTGATTTCCGCTCTGATTTTGATTATTTCTTGCCTTCTGCTACATTTGCTGTTGTTTTGCTCTTCCTTTTCTAGGGCTTTGAGGTGAAGTGTGAGCTCATTTATTTGTTGGTTTTTCCTTTTTTTGAGGAATGACCTCCAAGCGATGAATTTCCCTCTTAAAACTGCTTTCATTGTGTCCCATAGATTCCGATATGTTGTGTCTGTATTTTCATTTATCTCTAAGAATTTTCTGATTTCTTCCTTTATGTCTTCTGTAACCCATTGATCATTCAGTAACATATTGTTCATTTTCCATGTGATGTAGGATTTTTCCTTCCTTCTTTTATCATTGATTTCCAGTTTCATTCCATTATGATCAGATAAAATGCATGGTATTATCTCCACCCCTGTATATTTACTGAGGGTTGCCCTATGGCATAATATATGGTCTATTTTTGAGGAGGATCCATGTGCTGCTGAGTAAAAAGTATATCCACTTGATGATGGTTGATATATTCTATATATGTCAGTTAAGTCTAGGTTGTTGATTGTGATATTGAGTTCTATAGTTTCTTTATTCAGCTTTTGTTTGGAGGATCTGTCCAATTGTGAGAGAGGTGTGTTGAAGTCACCCATAATTATTGTGTTGTGGTCTATTTGATTCTTGAACTTGAGGAGAATTTGTTTTATGAACGTCTCAGCACCATTATTTGGTGCATAAATATTGATAATTGTTATGTCTTGTTGGTGAATGGTTCCTTTTAACAGTATATAATGTCCTTCCTTATCCCTTTTGATTAATTTAGTCTCGAAGTCAATTTTATTCGATATGAGGATGGCCACCCCTGCTTGCTTACGAGGACCGTGTGCGTGGTATATTTTTTCCCAACCTTTCACCTTCAGCCTGTGTATGTCTTTTCCAATCAGATGTGTCTCCTGGAGGCAGCATATTGTTGGATTTGTTTTTTTAATCCATGTTACCAGCCTATGTCGCTTTATTGGAGAGTTTAAGCCATTAATGTTTAGAGTTACTATTGATATATGGTTTGTACTTCCAGCCATGTTTGATTATTTATCTTCTTCTTCTTTTTTTTTTTTTAATTTAGTTTGTTTCTCCATGGTTAGCTTTCCCCCCGCCCTTTGTCTTTATAGAGGCACTTCCCACTGATGGTTTTGGTTATTGTTTTTCATTTCTTCCTCGTGTAGTGTTTTGCTCAAGATGCTTTGCAATGCTGGTTTTCTGGCTGCAAATTCTTTTAGCTTTTGTTTATCATGAAAGATTTTTATTTCGTTATCATACCTGAAGCTTAATTTTGCTGGATACAGAATTCTTGGTTGGCATCCATTGTCTTTCAGTGTTTGAAATACGTTGTTCCAGGATCTTCTCGCTTTCAGCGTCTGTGATGAAAAATCCGTTGTTAACCTTATTGGTTTACCCCTGAATGTAATCTGCCTCCTTTCTCTTGTAGCTTTTAGTATTTTCTCTTTGTTCTGTATATTGGATATCTTCATAACAATGTGTCTTGGCATTGGTCTACTGTGATTTTGTGTGCTCGGTGTCCTGTATGCATCTACAATTTGTATATCCATTTCCTTTTTTATTTCTGGAAAGTTTTCTGTAATTATTTCTTTCAGCAGGTTACTCATTCCCTTGGTTTGAATCTCTGTACCTTCTTCTATCCCAATGACTCGTAGGTTTGGTTTCTTTATGTTATCCCATATCTCTTGGATGTTTTTCTCGTGGTTTTTAACCAGCCTTTCTGAGTTGGCTAGGCTCTTTTCAAGATGATATATTTTGTCTTCATTATCTGATGTTCTGGCTTCTACTTGCTCCACTCTGTTAGTGATACTCTCAATTGAGTTTTTAATTTGGTTTATCGTTTCCTTCATTTCTAGAATTATTGTTTGTTTTTTTTTTTATAATCTCAATCTCCTGATAAAGATGCTTAACTTCTTCTTTTATCTGTCTATGTAATTCATTTTCAAAGTGTTCTTTCACTGTTTGAATTTGCTGTCTCATATCTTCTTTAAGGTTCCATTCCATCTGTCTAAGGTATTCCTTGAGTTCTTTATATGACCATTTTTCTGCTGACTCTAGGTCCTCCTGAATATTTAGGCTGTCCTTCATTGTTTGTACTACTTTTCTTCCTTGGTTTTTTATGCTGCTCATGTTTCTTCTTGTTCTGTTTGACTGCTGAGTTACTGTTTACTCTTATAGATTTATTTGATGCTTGAGAGGAAAGATATTAGAAGGGAAGGGAAGAAGTCACTAAAGAGAATGAGAGTAGTCAGGTAGAATTCAAGGAAGGGGGAGTAAGAAAATTGAAAAGAAATGAAAAGACAAAAGAAACAAGAATAACAAAGATTAGATAATAAAGAAAGAAAGGAAAGATGAAAAAAAAATTTTTAACAAAAATAATAGTGATAATAAAAAATGAAAATTAAAATTAAAATAATAATAATAATAATAAAATAAAAAAAATTAAAAAAAATAGAAACATTGAAAAAAGTTAAAGAACAACAACAAATAAAAATTGAAAATGAAAGAAAAAGAAGAGAAAAAAAGAAAAAAAAAAGAAAAAGAAAAAAAATGATAATAATAATAATAAATGCAGTCCTAGAGTTCTATTAACTTCTCTTCCAGTAGGTGGAGCTGTGCCCACTGGGCCAAGCTTCTCCTCTCAATAGGTGGGAACCATTCACTGTGCAGCCGCTCTTTCTCCTAGACTGGGCGGGTCTCCAATCCTGAGTGTCTAGGGCCTTGTCTTGTGTTTCCTCAAGCCAGGCCGTGCTCACCTGTGGCGCTCACCACAATACTGGCTACACGCCAGGTCTGCTGCTCCTGGGAGCCCTGTTTTCATGAACACCTGGGCTCACTCTCCCTGTTTGCCTCCCTCAGACCCTAAGTTTGTAGAGCTTGGGGCTGAGATCCCCCAGCGAATTTGCTTGCCCTCCTGTAGCCACGCCCCCGGTAGCTGGTGCAAGAGACCTCAGTTGTCAGCACTGGTGGGAGCGGTAGCCGGGAGTTCCGCGCCGCAAGTCCCGCGCCACTCCTGATTCCCTCGGTCTGGTTATTGCGTTCACAGGAGAGCTGGGAGTGGCCCTTAAGGTTTCCCCGCTGTGTGGAGAGAGATGACTAGGGGATTACACACCTGTCGCGCTGGTTTCAATGCAGTTATCTCCTCTGCCCGTGACGCCGTTTCTCTGCCATGGTGATATCCCATGCAAATGGTGACCGTTTGTTCCCTTTGCCGGGTGACCAATGCAACGGGTGGGTCCTGACTGTCTCTCCCAGTCCCCGTTTCAGTCCTGTGGCCACTGCCTATGAAGGCTCGGTTGGCTTTTACCTCTGTAAGTTCCTAAGGGCCGGCCAATTATTTCAGCGGGATCGTTAGTGCTGAGTCACACGAAGCAGGCGAACCGGAGCTTAATTGCTTCCGATTCGGGCTCTGTGTGTGTGTTCTGAGGGGCCCAGCCTGTACACCCCAGATCCACGTCAGCTCAGCATTGCCTAGTGATCCTGAGCAAACAGCATTTAGACAATTTACGGCTCCCTATGCCCGCGCAGTTGAAGATGTCAGAGACTTGATCTCTCTGCGCCTGCCACCATGTTACATCTCCTCAATGCTATTCATGTTGCCCTTACAGCTTCCTGGTATAAGCAAGTTCTTGGGATTATACAAACTGCTGCTTCTGTTTCCAGTCCAGATTTCTAGAAATGAAACCCTGCCGCCGTCACCTCCGTCTCTGGGCCGCGCTTGTCTGCGACCGTAGCAGAGCCGCCCTGGCTTCCGCAGCTCTTCAGCCCTGTGCCCGGCCCCAGGGGCCCAAGCGGCTGCCGCCGCGGCTCTCCATCCCCCTCCTCCGGAGCACGGGTCCCCTGGCAGGGGGGTGCAGAACGACCCCAGAGCAGGCTCTGCCCGAAGGTGCAGCGGCGAACAGGCCACCGAGACGCTCGAGGCTGCAGTCCAGCCTTCGGAGGACAGGGCTCGGCACGCAGCCCAGCTCCAACCTCTAGGTGCGGCTGCTGGACAGTGTATACAGAGCCATCAAGACAGCAAGCAGAAAGCAAATGGCGGCTCCCGCGGAGTGGATTTTCGGCACAGAAACCACAGCCCCGCCAACAAACCCAATCCACAAACTCTCCCTGTATAAAAAATATTCAAAAAAAAAAGAAAAAAAGAAAAAAAAAAGTCGGGGCGCACTGAGCTTTCTTTGCCTCGGGTACTTACAATCCACTGCTGATTACGCATTCAGCTTCTCCGCCCGGAGCGAAGCGAAAGAGGAAGCAGATGGGAGCAAAGCGCCCGCGGCTCTGAGCAGCCAAGCGTCTCTTTTTCGATTTCTTTGTTCTTCCTGCTCCTTGGCAAAGTGGTCCGCTACAGATTAATGGTGAAATGAGCTCTAACAGACTGTGCGAAATCTCTATTAAAGCCGCTGCTTTGAGCACCATGCTCAGCACTTCAGCAACCCCCGTACGCAGCGGCCATCTTTTATATCTAGAATTGAGATCTTAACTCTGTTTTCTTCAAAGTCCTTGCTTGTTTTCTTCTTCTTTCTTTCTTTCTTTTTTTTTTTTTTTTTTTTTTTGGTGGTGTGGTAGTAGTATACCGGAGATCAAACCCAGGCTTCATGCATGGTAGGCAAATGCTCTACCACTGAGCTCCACCTCCAAACCTGCCACCCTCCAAGACCGGACCTTTATTTTATTTATTTATATGTGGTGCTGAGAATCGAACCCAGTGCCTCACACATGCCAGGCAGTGCTGTACCACTGAGCCGTAACCACAGCCCAACCCAGTCCTGTTCATATTCTATTTTGAGACAGATTCTCGCTAAATTGCTCAGGGCCTTGCTAAGCTGCTGAGGCTGGCTTTGAACTTGAGATTCTCCTGCCTCAGCCTCCCAAGCCACTGGGATTACAGGTGTGTACCACCGTGCCGAGCTGAGCAACAGGACTTCTTGTGTAGGAAATCTCTGCACCCCTCAGTTTTCATGTTGGAGAGGTGGTGACACAGGGCCATGGCTGGGGGTGTGGACCTTGAATTCAAACAGATCAACCTGGTGTACACTGTGTGACCTGGGAAACCTTCACCTCTATTAGCCTTGATTTCCCTTTCTGTAGAAAGACCAGTAAGAGTATAATGACCAGGGTCAGTGATACACACCTGTAATCCCAGCAACTTGGAAGCTGTGGCAGGAGGATTCCAAGTTCGAGGCCAGCCTCAGTAACATAGGAAGACCCTGTCTCAATAAAAAAGAAATGGGGTGTGGCTCAGTGGTAAAGCATCCTTGGGTTTGATCCCCAGGACCAAAAATATTAAAAAAGTACTGTGATCACCGTGTTGGTGTCGTGACTTCATAAGGATTAAATGAAAATACCCAGGCAGAGTTCCTGTTTGGTGTATAGTAAACATTAAACAACACTGTATTATTTCTGTCTTGTTGTATTAGCTCACCTGAACTAAGGCTCAGTGTGAGGTACCTGATTGCAGTACAGGGAACAGGCACTAACTGATCCTGATTCTATGAGCCTTTTCTCTTTCTCACAGCTCAGGTGTGTGTTGGCATCTTTGTGATGCTGATTGTATACAACTATTGGTTCCTTTACATCCCTTATTTGACATGGCTTTACTTTGACTGGTGGACCCCAGAGCAAGGAGGCAGGAGATCCAACTGGATCAGAAACTGGCCTGTTTGGAAGTACTTTAAGGACTATTTTCCAATTCATGTGAGTAGAATTGTTTTTATAAACTATTATATTGAGTTTGGAAGGTGGACATTTGTTTTCATCACCTGTATCAGGCTCTTTCCTTTTCAGCGGGAGTGCCTTAATTCACTTTGTGCTCCTATCATGGAATACCAGAGACTGGGAATTTTATAGAAGAAATGTATTTCTCACAGCTCTGGGTGCTGGGATATCCATATCAAGGGGTCAGCATCTGGTGAGGGCCTTCTTGCTACATCATTCTGTGGCAGATGCCGAAGGTCAAGAGGGAAAAAAAGAGCAAGAGAGGGTCACACTTATTCTTTCAGAAGGAGCCCACTGCAGCAATGATAGTGTGAATCTCCTCACCCAACCCCTTGGCCCTGCCTCCCAGTGCTGTTGCCCTGAGGACTAAGTTTCCCACACACGTGCTTTTGTGGAGGACACATTCAAACCTAAGCAGGGAGAAAGTCTGCTGTTGGGCTCAAGTTGCTAAATGAACTTTAAGATGAATTGACACAAACTTGAAGGCTGTATATGAAGGGATCTAGGCTCAGAGGATATTTTAGAAAATTCGAAACAATTCCAAGCCAGGGAACAAAAATGAACCATGTTCTCCATTTTTCTCTTGACACAAAAACTTATCATGTGGTCTTTTCTCAATTATTGCTTTATTGTTTTATTGCTTTATCTCTGTGTGAATGTGCTATAGCTCATGAAAACTTGGGATTTGGATCCCAGTCACAACTACCTCTTTGGGTTTCACCCCCATGGAATATTTGCGGCTGGAGCCTTTGGAAATTTTTGTTCCGCCTACTCGGACTTCAAGGACCTGTTTCCCAGCTTCACTGTGTATCTTCATATGCTCCAGTGTTGGTTCTGCTGTCCTCTCTTCCGAGAATATCTTATGAGTAATGGTAAGTGGTGCCAGGTCACCATTTCTCCAGCGCACTAGGGTGGCAGGAACACACAGGACATTCACTTGGGTTTTACTTGTTCTTAGAGTGAAATCCTGTGTCCTTGTCCCCATCTGGCACCTCACAGGCTGCCTGCACATCCCTCACCTCTGCTGGACTGCAGGGACACAAAGCCTATTATCTGTTCTGTCGCAAGTGTCTATCATGGTGACAGAAACATAGGAATGTTTGATATATTTTAATCCAAGGAAAGAATAAATTAAAGAATGCATTTTGTATATCCAGATGTGGGGGAGGGAACCATAGGGCAGATAAGCGGTAAATCATACCCTTGGAGAGGTACTTGGCATACTTTAATGAATATTAGAAATGGAAATCATCCTCCACCATGTCTTGAAGTAATGGCAGTGATACAGATCAACATACTCAACTTGCTTCTTTGTCTTCCCAGATTAACTGTTACTTGGTTCAGAAATAGCAGCCCTTGGGCTGGGGGTACAGCTCAGTGGTGGAGCATTTGCCCAGCATACTCAGGGTCCAGGGTTATATCTCCAGCACTGTGGGAAAAGAAAGAAAGGAAGGAAGGAAGCGAGAGAGAAAGGAAACGAGTCCATTCTACTCTGCTACTTTGAACCAGTAGAAGGTTCAATTCTGAGAATAAAATTAATCTGAAATATCATAAAGATACTATATATGTCTATGTAAAAGTCAAAGCTTGTGTCGCTAAATCTCATTTCAACTTAAGAGGTTCAACTTCTTTGTTTTTCCAACTTTATAAATCTTGAACTACAGCCATGAACTACAGTAACTAACAAAATGTTTTATATTTGTGGACATGGTATAGGATAATTATTCTTGTCTTGGTAGTTCCTGGATCCAAAGAAAAATGGATAATTTTTTTGAGAAATTATTTCAGGATCAAGAAGGGACATATTTAAGGATATAATTTTCCATGACTTTCCAGAATTTTACTACTTTCTATTATTTTTTGAGGTTACTGTTGTCATTATATATCTTGTAGCAAATTAGTTCAAGTTGTTTCTCTTTATGAGTCCCTAAGAAGAAAGGTGTCCAGTGTGGGCTACTGAGCACACTCCAGGGCACACTAAACTCCCAAATTACCGGGTGATCTGACCTTTGGTCTCTAGGGGGCGCACTAACCCCTTCCAAACACCAAAGGAGTGGGGTGGCCTTCTCTGCTTGTTTGGCAAACATTTCCCTAGAGTTTTATAACAGGAAGAAAATTAAAAAGGAATTTCTAAACTAAAAAAAAAGCACAGAAACGTATTTACAGTACACTGTTAGCTGATTAAAAGTATAACCACAGGTGAATTTGAGTAGTGTAGTTAAGAGCAGGTTTGGCAAATTCCTGGCACTGGAGAGGCAGGCGCACCCTCACCCCACTCCATTATGGCAGTGTCAGACACAAATAATCAATCTCAGAGTCTCTCCATGAAGTGACCCACAGCCTGGCTCTTTCTATAGTTGATGGATGAAGGGAAATCTTTCTGCTGTACTGGTTTATATCATGACATCTTCATTTTTGCTATAACCTTCAATCTCTTAAGCCAGTGGAGGTTTAGGCTTGTCTCTGAGTAGATAGTCCCCAGTACATCCTCCCAGAACCTGCTTCTTAGGTCAGCACAGGGCTAAGAAGAGTTCCCTTCTCTCAACCTGCTTGGTGACTGCCCTGTAAGGTTGTGAAAGACAGCCAGACATGTACCCCAGATCTCGTGTTATAAGGAACCAATGGGGCTTCAAAGGTCCTTTGCTACAGGAATCTTACTCAAGAGGTCTCTGTGGCTACAAGTCCTTTTCAGTTCCACCTCCAACCCTTTCCTCTTGGCCCATCTTGGTGTGTCTATACTCACTTCTGCATTTCAAAGCTCATGTCCTTTTGGGCTAACCATTAAGTCTGGGCAGGTAGCTAAGATCTGATCACAACAGCCACATATGTCATGGAGAGGACTTTAGATTTTACCTTGTAGGTAAGCCACCAGGAACTTGTCAGGGATTTTGAGCAAAAGAGGGACCTGATTGAATTTTGTGTTACAAAATTCACCTGATCATTCAGGTGGTAGCTGGGAGATAGGTTGGAGGGTATGAGGCTGCAGACTGTAATGAGGAGAGAGGCCTACTGCAGTGACAGAGCGGAACTGATAAGGGCTAAGCAGGGACTGTGACAGAGGAAATGCAGGAGAGGAAGTCAATGTGAAAAATAGTTGATAGTTGACAAGGATAGATGATCAACTTACCCTGACGAAGGCAACTCTATTTTGCTGTTATTATCAGCATCTGGCACAGCACCTGGCCTGAAGCACCTGTTTGATAAATGCTTTTGAATGAATGAATGAGCCACCACTTAAAGTGGTGGCAAACAGAGGGGAACACATCTGGGAGGAGTTGCATTTCTGGCCTGGGCTCTGGATAGACAAGTCCCATTCACCTTGGTTGATGATGTTGGAATTGGAACCACATGGGAGGTTTAATTTAATGGCTTTTGTGTGAAGACTTGAAGTTGGAGGAGTCTTGCAGCTGATAAGGTAGATATATCCATTGGAGATGCGGGCCTAGAGGCTAAGCAGGAAGATCTCCCAAAAGATAGATTTGGGAGAACTCAGCACATACAGTAATAGTTGAGTCCATGGGTGCAAATGAGGTTAGAAGACAAGAGAGACAATGAGAGAGCTGTCATAAAGCAACCTTGAAGGATGCAAGGTAGGAGCCACATGTCTGGGACTCTAGAGGCCCTCTTTGCAGTGGAAGAGATACCTCTGTTGTCACTCAGGCCACCCCGAGCAGATGGGGACACCTTGAACTCACTGAGAATTCACTCCATCAAGGCGGGTTGGCTTGTTTCCTCCAACTCAACATCCTCTGCCTCTGACATCATTTTACATGGACCAAAAGGAACCCTAGTAAAATTAGCATATAATTTTCTTTAAGAGATGAAGTGTACTATGTCTTAATAAAGCTTGTCTGACACATTTTGTTTTGTCTAAATGGATAAAACCTGCAAGGAGAGGAATCTTAAAGCATTAAAAAACAATTATCTCTGCAATGTGAGTCATGACTGGTTTGTGTTTTCATCTCTATTCCTTTCTGTGTTTTCCTCCAAGAGCCCATAGGACATTTAAAATCTGAAAAGAAATCTTTAGTTTTTAAAAATTACTCGATATGTAGACTGAACAGCTATCTGTCTTAAATGAACTATGTATATTTGAAGACTGACTTTACATTTAGAGTCAAATCTATATATTTTAAAATCTGGCAAGTAATCTAGGTTACTAATCTAATGTCTGAATTTTTAAAGTGATTTGCTATGAATTCAGGTTTGGAAAATAAGAATCCATACAGAATATCTGAAAACAGCCCATTGTGTGTTCTGAAGGTCCAGTCAACCTCTTGGAAGAGTTCTGTGCAAGGACCTGCTAGGGCAATGATCAAGGCCACCACATGTAGCTCTGCAGCTTGTACATTGAACAACACCCCCGGCAAGGAGAACTGTAGAGTTTAGAAGTTAGTGCACAATCAATTCAAACAAGTGGTAGCCTTCCTAATGATCGGTGACATTTTGAAGAACAAACCCATCACCTGCCTAAAGGTAGATCTCATTAATGGAATGAATACATTACCAAGGATTTGGCTATGAAAAAACTTACAAACTTTCAAAGTGCTCCCGAAATAAACAGCATAGGAAATGTTGTTAAATGTTCAGTTACCCTACAATATCATAGAAATTTTTTAATTTTTAAGAAGAGACAACTAATTACATATTTCCTTTTATTCATTAAGGGCCTGTTTCGGTGTCGAAGGAAAGTCTGTCTTATGTGTTGAGTCAGGAGGGAGGTGGAAACATTTCAGTCATTGTCCTTGGGGGTGCCAAAGAAGCACTGGATGCCCATCCAGGAAAATTGACTCTGGTCATCCGCCCAAGGAAAGGATTTATTAAAATTGCTTTGACTCATGGGTAAGTGGCTTTTTGTTGAAGGTAACTGGGTCAAGAAGGTTAAGACTTTATGAACACAAAGAAGGAAAGTCATTTTTCTAGCCCTTAAGGACTTCCTCCAAGTTGATCTTAGAATAAAAGCAGGTGTGGATGTTCTTGGGGACCATAACACAACCTTTCTATGGAGGTTGCTTGGTGCCATGGCGTCCAGGAACTAACAAAAAAACAAAATGTGCACACAGCGTAAATTTCCCACCAAAGGAACAAAATCCAATGAAAAGGAAGCTTCCCGAAACCCTGAGTAGCTTGCCGAATCACTCTCCTTCAAGTGTAATGCAGTTTCAGTCCTTTGAATAGGAAGTTACCTATATAGTACAAGGAGGCCTGGGCACATTCAAGAATTTCTAGGTTTTTTCATTGCAAATGTCAGCTGGACCAAAGAAATTATCTAAATCTTTCATCTCAAATTCTTATCCTTCCCCTTTGTTATTTGCAGTGCCCATTTGGTCCCAGTGTTTTCTTTTGGTGAAAATGATCTGTTTAAACAAATTAACAACCCTGAGGGCTCATGGCTTCGGACTGTTCAAGAAAAGCTGCAGAAGATCATGGGGTTTTCTTTGCCACTGTTTCATGCCAGAGGAATTTTTCAGTACAGTTTTGGCTTCATTCCCTATCGGAAACCTATCCACACTGTTGGTATGTACAGAAAATGAAACAAATTGTTATCTCGCTTTTAAGCAATATTAATGTTATTAAGGTGCCCATGTAAGACAAATGGATTTGGATAAAATTTCCTAACATAAAAATTTGTAGGTGTTATTTGAGCTTTAATTATCATATGCATTTTATTTATGAAATGGCTGTTTTCCAGTTGAATGGGGATTGCTTTCAAGAACACCATTATTGAACTACAGGTAGAACCCAGTTTTACGCCACTGAGTCACACAGAAATAAAGTTGCTAATACTCTGTAATGAATCATTTTCTCTGTACCAGCTGATGGCATGACAGTTCTTGAACAAGTTCCATCAGCATCTATTAAACAGAAGAAAATTTCTATGTAGAAGATATTTTCATCACATTTCACTTAAGCATCAATTTCTATAGCAAAAGCATTTTTTTGTGTATGTGCAATTGGCTAAATTTATATGTATTCTGGTATTGACTGATTTTATTTTTAAAAGTTACACATTTTGGAGAATTGAGTTGTTAAGAGGAGGGTAAAGATCTAAAAGGACAGAAGCAGAGCCAGGTCCTTGTATCTGGAAGGCTGAGGCAGGAGGATGGCTTAAGCATAGGGATTTGAGACCAGCCTGGGCAACACAGCATGACCCTGCTTTAAATAAATAAGTAAATAAATAAGAGCATAATGAGTGAGCTCCTCGAGTTGGGGGGAGACTGGTGAGTAAAAGGGAAAATGAGCCATAGCAGAATTAACCAAAACTAGATATTTTATATGAAACTGGAATAATATTTGCACCATGGATTAAATGAAATTGAAATATAGTGACTTTTTTTTTTTTTTAAAGATCTATTCCACTAGAATAAGATTTTCCAGTAACTGTTTACATAGCTTTGGGGTTTCCATGTTGTCACATAATGCCATCTTTAACTCAGATGTAACATTTACAGCCTGTTGGATAGTTGGTGTTTTAGGAGCACTGAAATAAGTTTAAGGTTACAACTGTATCCTTCAAGATCAGATGGCTACATTTCTTTGGTATAATATTAATTGATCATTTTTGATCCCTATGTACAAAGTCCTATTACTGGTTTTGGGGTGGGGGACTATAAAGGAAATTTTAAGGCATGCCCATATGTTCACATGAAGTTGTAATTGCTGGAAGCAAAGGGTATTCTGTTGAATTAAGTGATCATGATTGGGTTAAGCTTTTTTTAAGTAAAGTGGTTTATTGTTTGATTTAAGCAGATTACGCCTTTATTGACAAATAAAGGATTGATCAATTGGTCAAATGGAATTACTGAATCAGAGCTAATTGTCAAGACTGGAAAGCTATAGCTCTTGCATTCATTCATGTTTTTCCAGTGTACATCTTTTAAAGCTTCAGAATAAGGAACAATTCCTTTGATATGTCTCTCTACTTACCCTAAAACAATTACTAGGCTGTAGCATCCCCAGTATCCTATTATAATTTGGAGCCTTTTGAAAATCAAGTTAAGAATATGGGGGCTGGGAATGTGGCTCAAGAGGTAGCGCGCTCGCCTGGCATGCGTGCGGCCCGGGTTCGATCCTCAGCACCACATACAAACAAAGATGTTGTGTCTGCCGAAAACTGAAAAAAAAATAAATATTAAAAAAAAGATTCTCTCTCTCTCTCTCTTACAAAAAAAAAAAAAAGAATATGAACATTTCATGAAAACTCAGCTGCCATGGTCTTAGAGTCTGAGAGTGAGATGATTGACAGCAGCCAGCTGATGAGAAGCCAACCCTCCCCACCATGTGCACCTAAAGGATTTTGTTTACTCAAAAAATAGCAGAAGTTGAGGATAGGCTATTTAGAATCACAAGCTATATACCAAATGCCACCGAGAATAAAACACAATATGAAAACAATGTTTTGAATTGTGTGCATTTCCGTTTTATATCAATGCACTTAACTCAGAGGTCTTTTTGTGCTGACTCCATGAAAGAGCTCTCTCTGTCCCACCCCTTGGGGATTCAGGCAGCAGCCAGAATGCCAAGTTATTTTGTGGTCCCTTCTCCTTCCAGTGGGTTAAGAGTTCATTAACTTAGGTAATCTCTGCCACACATCGTAAGAAATATTATTTGGATTTCATGTTTCCAGGAGTGTGCTGATGTTAATTGCTTTTAAATTTTATGCTAAAACTAGAAAGGTTTCATGAGTAGTGAAATCCCTGCCTGTGTTCCTTTCTCCTGAACTTCACCAGTTGTTAACATTTTACTACGTTTTGATTTCTCTCTCATGGTGTAATAAATAGCTTTTTTACTGTTACCACTATTTGAGCAAATGCAGACCTCACGCCCATTTGCTCCTAATTACTTTCATGTGTATCTCTTAAGAACAAGAGTATGTTCTTCCATGACATCAGGACAGCTCAGGAAACCTAGCATTGCTGAAGTGCTACTAAATAGTCTACAGTCCATGTTCAGATTCCACCAAATGGCCCAATAATTTTCTTGCAAACAGTGGCTTTTTTTTTTTTGATTGGTGAGGTACAATATTTTTTTTCCCTGAGAAGATTAAGCATGCCACTTAATTTTCATCTCTTTAAGCTTTTAAACTAGACTTAAATTTTTTTTTTTTTTATCCTTATCACATGAACAGTTTGGACAATTCCAGCCATTTGTGCTATAGAATCCTCCACTGGGGAATGTGCTTTCATTTTGACTCATTCTTGATTGTATTTTTTTTTTTTTTTATCAAGGTTGAAACCCAGAGCCACATCCCCACCCCACCCCCTTAATATATATATATTATTAGAGACAGAGTCTTGTTGAGTTGTCTAGGGTCTTGCTAATTTGCTGAGGCTGGGCTTGAACTCACGATCCTCCTGCCTCAGCCTCCCACATTACTGAGATTACAGGCATGCGCCACCATGCCTGGCTTCAGTTGAATTTGTTTTGATCACTAGGCAAAGTGTTTCTCTGATTTCTTTAATGGAAAGAGAATATTCTTTTTTACTTTATTATTAACAAAGACCCCAAGAGGGGTGTTCCTCAGAGATATGTAGTTATCCTGCCCCTCACCCAGTTTAACTTGGTGGCTTTAATATCCATTGATAATTCGCGCTTGGGTCAGTCATTATAGCCACGGCTACAGACTGATGATTTTCAAACTTGAGTCTTCCTTCTGTATTTATTTGTTGGCATTTTACCACAGAGAAGAGCTTGCCCTCCTCGCAGGGCCCCCCTCCCCTCAGCCAGGCTTCTCTGCTGTGTTAGCGTGTGCCACAGAAAGGGCTCCGGACCCTTCCCCAGCCTCCACGTCCTGGCTTCTAAGAGCTCCTGGCCTGTCTTCTGAGTATGGATGTGATAGAAGTGTTTATTTTATTTTTATTCTGATAGCAACGTTGGAAAAATATAAACGGTGCCATTAAGAAATTGGTTCTTTCCATCGGAGGGCATGCCCTGACTGTTTGCGTTGAACACAGACCCCTGCTGCTCACAGATTGACAGTGACTTTAGGAAGGCATTTATTATGCACCACCGAGACATACAGAGGAAGTGGTGTGGACTTGAGGCCTAACTCCAAGTGACTTTGAATGTTTCCTTTATCTTCTCTGAGCCTTGGATTTTTCAAATACAAAAGAGGAGATAAGTATAATTGCCCTGTCTTCTTTCAGGGCTCTTCTGGGGATTATATGTCATGATGCGTGGGAAAGTGCTGCCTAACTCCAGTGCCCGCAGGTGTAGTTTGGTGCCCAGAGCAGGAAGCTTCCTGACCAGCTTGTCTAGAGCTTTCAGATGTGTCTGGCTTTCCCTGTGGAAGTGTTCTTGCCAAAATGTTAATCCGAATCAAATCATGAGGAAATAATCAGACTAATCCAGATTGTGGGACATCGTATAAAACATCTGGCCTGAACTCTTTAAAAATATCAATGTAATGAAAGACAAAGAGGAGGGGATGCTCCAGACACACAACAGCTGTCGTGGATGGGGGCGGGGGGGAAACAACCAAAAAAGATGTTGAGACTGTTGAGAAAGTTTGAATGTGGACTAAGTGCATGATAATTTGCGAGGAGGTTCATATTCTTAGGCATAATAATGGTGCTGTTATCTAGGACACTGTTCTTTTAGGTAAGGCAGCCTGAAATATCTAGGGATGATTCACATGATTGAATCATTGATGCCCACAACTTACTTTCCAACACTTGGACAAAAATAAAAATAATCATATATATATGTATATGTACATATATATACATATATATATATATATATATATATATATATATATATATATATATTTAACATGTATATGTGCTCATATGCAGAAAATGCTAGAAATTGTTGGGTCTAGATGGAGTATGCAAGTGCTTATTATAGTGTTCTTTCCACAAGTATGAATTTTTTTAAAAATAAAAATGACAGGGATGTGTTATGGTTTGGATATGAGGTGTCCCCTACAAAGCTTCTATAGATGCAGGAATGTTCAGAGGTGAAATGGTTGGACTGTGAGAGCTGTAACCTCATCAGTCTGTCCTCATGTGATGGACTAACTGGGTGGTCATTGCAGGCAGGTGGCATGGCTGGAGGAGGTGGGTCACTGGGAGTGTGCATCTGTCCTATGGCCTCTTCCCCTCTGTGTCCTGGCCCCGCCATGAGCCCTTCCCGCATGAAATGCTGCCTCATCTGGGGCCCCAATTTTGGGGTCTGCCATCTATGGACTGAGACCTCTGAAACTAAGAGACCCCCATTAACTTTTCCTCCCCTAAGTTCTTGTCAGGTGTTTTGGTCACTGTGATGCCAAAGCTGATTAAAACAGGATGGGAATGTACTTCGTTTATATAAAACTGACTTGGAACCACGTGAGGACAATCATCGCTCAAGTTCATTATCGCTCAAGTCATCATATTCTGATGGGAAAAAGTAGGGTAAGGGATTTTCTGAACCGGAAGGAAAAGAAGGGGAACTTAATTTAAGTTTAATGATAAAATGAAAGGGATAAAAGGAGATAATATATGTGAAAGGGACTTATTAGAGGAGGCAAGACTTTACCTCCACCTTCTTAGCATCTCCAGCTGGGCCTGAGAATTCCCTTGAGATGAGTCAGATAACAGAAAAACATTCAGATTTTCACATGTACCTGGGAGCGCCTGTGGAGGCCCACCGAGTGGCTAGGCCCGCATGCCTGTGTGCAGCTTGAACAAAGACAAGCGATTGTGGGAACTAGCTAAAACAGATGCAGAGACTAAAGGAAGGTAAGAGTTGTGTTCATAAGGCCTGAACAGATTTCTCCTGGCCCGACTCCCACTCTGGTGATAAGAATATTTCTTCTTGATATAAGGAGCGCATCCTTTACGTAGCAGTTTTATTTCCTGCTTTGGGGAAGGAAAGGAGAAGTTGGAATGCCCTTTTTATAATGCAAAAACACCTTCTGTAGTGTTTTTAAGTGTTTCTAGCGCAAGATAATCCATATGCCACAGTGACATGTTCAGGATGCCCAGTACAATATAGAAGTGTTCAGGGAACGTACTGTGGATGTGTACCGTACTGACACACATTGGGCACACATTGGGCTGACTTCAGGCGTCTTTTGAGCCTCTACCATGAGCCAGAGGTTGGATTTGAACTCAGGTCTCATCTGGCTCCCAAACTTGTACACGAGCCCCCTGCCCATTCTGTCTGCAGCCGCGCAGCATCTTAAGAAAGAGCAGTCCCTACGTAAGACAGAGTCAGAAACTCTACAGAATCTTTTAACTACAGAAAAGTCAGACAGGATTTTTTATTTTTTTTCTAATTGTGGAAGACTTACTCTTTGCCTCCATGGGAACAAACTCATCCCCATTGCCAAGCTCTTGGCCAGCTGTGGACACTGAGGCCCACCAAGTTTCTCATTCTCCATCTTAGGTAAATACAGAGCAGCACCGTGGACCCGGGAGCAAGACTGTTGGGTAAGGCTGCAAACTCAGACTAGTCTTGAGGTGTTGGATGGAGTTGGAAATGGAGGAGGTGAGCATGCGAGCTGTACAGAGCAATGAAACAGCAACAGCTCTGCTTCCTGGCTCTCCCACAGTAGGCATTGGCTGGTTTTTCCAAGGCAAGGAGGTCCCACTTCCAGGAGCAGCCTGGTGCAGCTGTTTTTTCCTTTGTGTTGCGAGGAGAGATTTTGCAGCAGTTTGCAAATAACTTAAGTCTGTGTTGAAAGGTTTTTTTTTTTTCTCCCTTCTCCATAGTAGTAAACAGTCTACTTTTTGCAAAGAGAGAGAATTCTGGTCTTTTTTAAAAAATATTTTTAATTATAGTTGGATATAATAACTTTATTTTATTTATTTTCTTTTTTATGTGGCACGGAGGATCACACCCCATGCCTCACCCATGATAGGCAAGCACTCTACCACGAAGCCACAACTCCAGCCCAGGATTTTGGTCTTTCAAGGGCTTCAGGGACCTTTCTTGGAATATCCCAATATGTGATAATTCAGTTCAGAACAGTTTCAGATTAATCTTTTCATTTGACCTTCAGCACTAGAATTAGTAAGAACGGAACTACGATGAAACTTAGAACACACCAGCTTCTCAAGATGCTGAGGCCCCAAGACATTCGGTGTTGGTCCTAAAAGCTTAGGGCTAAGTCACAGAAGAGTTGGATTTGAAGCACAATAGGGGCCTCAGAGCCAAAGCTTTGATCAGCTATTCCCTCCATCTGCCCTCCTTTTTGCAGAAGGCAGAGTGACTCCGCTGAGGCCTATGGCAGGAAGGGACACGAGTGTCCCAGCTCATTGCCTTTTGGCCATAGCCAAACTCTCAAGTTTTACATTTCTGACACTGCTATTTGGGTTCATGATATTTTTCTTTGGACTCGCTAACAGCTTCATTGTTCTCTTTTGTGCAACAGGGACAGAAGTGGCAGCTCATCAGTTGTTCATGGATTCAGTTTAATGATATCTAGTGGACCCACCATAAATAATAGCTCTATGTCCAGTAAAAGTGCAATTTAGCTTCAGAGCAGCAAGAGTGGTACTGAACTTAGAAAAGAAGTTATTCCCACTGCTCAGAGTTTGGTGGTTCCCAACCTCTTTTCTGCATGATAGGTTGCCTTGTGTTCGTCAGTCAACATGTGATCATGATGAGCAAATTTTTGTTTTGTTACCTCTGGTCTTATCCTTAAAAAGCAATTGGAATGCAAATAATAATAATAATAATAACAATAATAATAGAGCTTATGTATAATGGCATAATTTGGAGTGAACATACTTTATATACAGTTACGAAAAATGGTGTTGTGAATGGATAATTATGATTGTAATGCATTCCACTATTGTCATGTATGTAAGAAATAAGAAAGTTAAAAAAAATAAAATAAAGACATCATAATGAAAAAAAAAAAGCAATTGAAAAAGAGTTCTTACTCTATAATCCCAGTTTAGGGTTAGTTTAGTAATAAGAGGCAGGAGTGCTAATGTTAATATTTTTTTATTATATTGATTTTTAAAATTTGTTCTACTTAGTTGTACATGATAGTGGAATGCACTTTAATTAATTGTACACAAATGGAGTGCAACATTTCAATTCTCTGGTTGTACAAAATATAGAGATGCACCATTTGTGCAATCATACATATACCTAGGGTAATGATGTCCATCTCATTTCACTATCTTACCTACCCTCATAACCCCTCCTTATCCTCCCTTTTGCCCAATAGAAAGACCCTCCATTCTTCCCATGACCCCCTCCCCCATCATAGATCAGCATCTATTAATCAGAGAAAACATTCAGCCTTTTGTTTTTTGGGATTGGCTTACTGTGCTTAGCATAATATCCTCCAACTTCATCCATTTACCTGCAGATGCCACAATTTTATTCTCTTTTAATGCTGAATAATATTTCATTGTGTATATATACCACAGTTTCTTTATCCATTCTTCTATTGATGGACATCTAAGTTGGTTCCACAATTTAGCTATTGTGAATTCAGCTGCTATAAACATTGTGTGACATAGTATACTATGTGATATGGTATACTGATTTTAAGTCATTTGGGTATAAATCGAGGAGTGGTACCTGGGTCAAATGGTGGTTCCTTTCCAAGTTTTCTGAGGAATCTCCACACTGCTTTCCAAAGTGGTTTCACCAATTTGCAATCTCACTAGCAATGTATGAGTGTACCTTTTTCCCCATATCCTCTCCAATACTTATTATTGCTTGTACTCTTGATAACTGCCATTCTGACTGGAATGAGATGAAATCTTAGTAGTTTTGATTTGCATTTCTCTAGTTACTAGAGATGTTAAATACTTTTTCATATATTTGTTGATCTCATGTATATCTTCTTCTGAGAAGTGTCTGTTCAGTTCCTTAGCCCATTTATTGATAGGATTTTCTTCTTTTTTTTGCTCAAAGTTTGGCTCAAAGTGTGGCTAAGGGTTTATCAATGTTTTTAGAGTTCTTTATATATCCTGGAGATTAGTGCTCTGATGTGTTGTAAAAATTTGCTGTCTATACTGTAGGCTCTCTCTCAATGATTGTTTCTTTTGCTGAGGAGAAGCTTTTTAGTTTGAATCCATCCCATTTATTGATTCTTGATTTTATTTCTTGTGCTCTAGGAGTCTTGTTAAGGAAGTCGGGGCCTAATCTGACACGATGAAGATTTGGAACTACTGTTACTTCTGTTAGGTGCAGGGTCTCTGGTCTAATTCCTAGGTCCTTGATCCACTTTGAGTTGAGTTTTGTGCATGATGAAAGATAGAAATTTAATTTCATTTTGCTACATTAGGATTTCCAGTTTTCCCAGTACCATTTGTTGAAGAGGCTGTCCTTTCTCCAATGTATGTTTTTGGCACTTTTGTCTAGTATGAGATAACTGTATTTATGTGGGTTGGTCTTTGTGTCTTCTATTATGTACCATTGGTCTACATGTCTATTTTGGTGACAATACCATGCTGTTTTTGTTACTATTTCTCTGTAGTATAGTTTGGTATTGTGATGCCTCCTGCTTCACTTTCCTTGCTAAGGATTGCTTTAGCTATTCTGGGTCTCTTATTTTTCCAAATTAATTTCATGGTTGCTTTTTATAGTTCTATGAAGAATTTCATTGGGATTTTAATAGGAATTGCATTAAATCTGTATAACAGTTTTGGTAGTATGGGCATTTTGACAATATTAACTCTTCCTATCTCCAAGAGCATGGGAGACCTTTCCGTCTTCTAAGGTCTTCTTCAATTTCCTTCTTTAGTGTTCCGTAGTTTTCATTGTAGAAGTCTTTCACCTCTTTTGTTAGATTGATTCCCTAGTATTTTATATTTTTTGAGGCTATTTTGAATGGGATATTTTTCCTGATTTCTCTTTCACTGGATTCAACCCCTTATGCATAGAAATGCATTTGATTTATGGGTGTTTATTTTATATCCTGCTACCTTGCTGAATTCATTTATTAATTCTAGAAGTTTTCTGGTGGGATTTTTTTGATCTTCAAAATATAGAATCATATCATCAGTAAATAGTGATAGTTTGAATTCTTTTTTTCCCTATGTGTATCCCTTTAATTTCTTTTGTTTGTCTGATTGCACTAGCTAGAATTTCAAGGACTTGCATTGAATAGAAGTGATGAAAGAGGGCATCCCTGTCTTGTTCCAGTTTTTACAGGGATTGCTTCCAATTATTCTCTGTTTAGAGTGATGTTGGCCTTGGACTTAGCATAGATAGTTTTTACAATATTGAGGTATGATCCTACTATTCCTAGTTTTTCCAGTGTTTTGGACATAAAGAGGTGATGTATTTTATTGAATGCCTTTTCAGTATCTATTGAGATAATCATAGGATTCTTGTCTTTTAAGTCTATTGATGTGCTGTATTACATTTATTAATTTCTGTATGTTGAGCCAACTTTGCATCCCTGGGATGAACACCACTTAATTGTGGAGCACTATTTTTTAGTATGTTTTTGTATGCAATTGGACAAGATTTTATTGAGAATTTTTGCATCTATGTTCATCAGGGATATTGTTCTGAAGTTTTCTTTCCTTGATGTGACTTTATCTAGTTTGGGTATCAGGTGATGCTAGCCTCATAGAATGAGTTTGGAAGTGTTCCCTCCTTTTTCTATTTCATGGAAAATTTTGAGGAGTATTGGGATTAGTTCTTCTTTGAAGGTCTTATAGAACTTGGCTGAGAATCCATCTGGTCCTGGGCTTTTCTTGGTTGGTAGGCTTTTGATGGCTTCTTCTATTTCCTTGCTTGAAATTGATCCGTTTAGATTGTGTATGTCCTCCTGATTCAGTTTGGGTAGATCATATATTTCTAGAAATTTGTCAATGTCATCGAGATTTTCTATTTTATTGAAGTATACATTTTCAAAATAGTTTCTAATTATCTTCTGCATTTCAATAGTGTCCGTCATGATTTCATCACTAATTTTAGTAATTTGAGTTTTCTTTCTCCTTCTCTTTGTTAGTGTGGCTAAGGGTTTATCAATTTTATTTATTTTTTCAAAGAAATAACTTTTTGTTTTGTCAATTTTTAAAAATTATTTCTTTTGTTTCAATTTCATTGATTTCAGCTCTGATTTTAATTATTTCCTGTCTTCTACTACTTTTGATGTTGATTTGTTCTTCTTTCTTTAGGGCTTTGAGATGTAATGTTAGGTCATTTATTTGTTGACTTTTTATTCTTTTAATGAATGAGCTCAATGAAATGAACATTCCTCTTAGCACTGCCTTTATACTGTCCCAGAGATTTTGATATGTTGTATTGGTGTTCTCATTGACCTCTAAGAATTCTTTCATCTCCTATCCGATGTCTTCTGTTACCTACTGCTTATTCAACATCATATTACTTAGTCTCTAGGTGTTGGGGCAGCTACTATTTTTTATTGTATCATTGATTTCTAGTTTTATTCCATTATGATCTGATAGAATACAGGATAGTATCTCTATTTATTTATTTATTTATTTTGTATTTGCTGAGAGTTTCTTTGTGGCATAATATGGTCTATTTTAGAGAAGGATCCATGTGCTGCTGAGAAGAAGGTGTATTCACTCGATGATGGATGAGATACTCTATATATGTATGTTAAGTCTAAGTCATTAATTGTATTATTGAGTTCTGTAATTTGTTTAGTTTTTGTTTGGACTATCTATCCAGTGGTGAGAGAAGTGTGTTAAAGTCACTCAGTATTATTGTGTTGTGATCTATTTGCTTCTTGAAATTGTGAAGGGTTTGTTTGATATATGTAGAACCTCCATTGTTTGGGGCATAGATATTTATGATTGTTATGTCTTATTAATGTATGGTTTCCTTAAGCAGTATGAAATGTTCTTTTTTTTTTATCTCTTATGACTAACTTTGGTTTATCTGATATTAGGATGGAAACCCCTGCTTGTTTATGTGGCACATGTGATATGTTTTTTCCCATCCTTTCACCTTTCAGTCTATAGGTATCTTTTCCTATGAGATGAGTCTCTTAAAGGCAGCATATTGTTGGATTTTTTTAATCCAATCTGCCAGTCTATGCCTTTAAATTGATAGATTTAGGCCATTACATTCAGGGTTATTATTGAGACATGGTTTGTAGTCCCAGTCATTTTGGTTTCTTTTTGGTTTTTAACTTGACTTGGTTTCTCCTTTGATTGGATTTCCTTTAGTGTAGTTCTTCCCTTTGTTGCTTTTCATTGTTGTTTTTTATTTCCTCCTCATTGAATATTTTGCTGAGAACATTCTGTAGTACAGGCTTTCTCATGGTTAATTCTTTTAATTTTTGTTTATCATAGAAGGTTTTTATTTTTCAATCAAATATGAAGCTTAATTTTGCTGGATATAAGATTCTTGGTTGGCATCCATTTTCTTTCAGAGCCTGGTATATGTTGTTCCAGGATGTCCTAGGTTTGATGGTCTGGGTTGAGAAATCTACTGAGATCTGAATTGGTTTCCTTCTGTATGTAATCTGAAACTTTTATCTTATGGCTTTTAAAATTCTATCCTTATTCTGCATGCGAGGCATTTTTATTATAATATCCGTTGGTGTGGATCTGTTGTAATTTTTGTACATTTGGTGTCCTATAAACCTCTTTTATTTGATTTTCCAATTCATTCTTCATGTTTGGGAAATTTTCTGATATTATTTTATTGACTAGATTGTCCATTCCTTTTGTTTGTATCTCTGTGCCTTATTCTATGCAATAATTCTTAGATTTGGTCTTTTCTTATCATCCCATAATTCTTGGAGGTTCTTTTCCATGGTTTCTCACCATCTTCACTGTGTGGTCAACTTTATTTTCATGATTACATATTTTGTCTTCATTGCCTGAAGTTCTGTCTTCCAATGATCTAGTCTGTGGTTGATGCTTTCTATTGAATTTTTATTTGGTTTATTTTTCCTACATTTCAAGGATTTCTGCCTATCTCTTTCTTGAAGTAATATTTTGCTACCTGTATTCCCTCTTGTATCTCTTTGTTGGAGTGGTCAATTGTTGCCTGTATTTGTTCTCTTACTTCATTCTTTGCTTTGCAGATCATTTTAACCATGTACATTCTGAACTTCTTCTCTGACACTGCATCTACTGTGCTGTCAGTGGAATCTATTATTGTATCAGTTTTGGGCACTCTCCTCCCTTGTTTCTTCATGTTGTCCCTGTGCCTTCCTCTCTAGCAGTGTGGATTTGAGGTATTATAGTTTCTATCTCATAATCTTGTAGTGTCCTGCAGGTTACCAATACCTTGCCTGCAGGAACCTAGAAGATGGTCCTGGCTGTTGCCACTAGGTGGAAGCCAGTGGGTAAAGCCACCCCACGTGTTGGTAGATGAAGCCACAGAGCAGTTCCCATCCTCCTACCCCACAGCCGGCCGGAGTTGCTCTCCTCCTACCATGTGGTGGGCTGGGGTCGTGGTCATCTGCTCCTCCTCTAGTTTTAATATTAATTTTTTTGTATGTAGTTAGTAACTTTTAGCACCTTGGTTTCTCTACAAATAAATAAGAGAAAGGCAAGCAGACTCTGTCCATCTTACAGTTATAGGGAAAAGCCTTATGTTAAAGTCACTATATATGGCACACCACTTGAGCTTTTTGAAAATATCATCTGAGATACAATAAAAGTATTAATAAGAAAAGAACAGAACTGGAATTAACTGCAGGAAAGCTCCTAGGAAAGATGACTCACTAATTCAGAATGCACAGCTCCTAATTAAAGTAATCTGGGAGCAACACATTTCATCCTCTTAGACCACCTGTCTCTCTGTTAATCCCCACCCACCTTGAAGCCTTGCAAAGACCTCTCACTGGGATAGTTTCACTAAGAATAAACCCGCTATTTCTATAAAACCACAAATTTGCTAGTAGATTTACATGGATATTTCTCAAAATCTTTTCCTCAAAGTTCAGAGCTGGAAGGACACTTCCAAATTAAGTTCTACTCTTTTATCCCAGACATGTGAAGATTTAAGAACAGAGAGAAAGTTAGTTGCTCAGCGCACTTGCTGATGCACTAAGAATAAACCCAGACCCACCTGGTGCTTGTCGGACACCACCTCCCAATTCCACCCCCTCACCACACCAGCCTCTCCTAGTCCATATTTCCAGTCACCATCAACAGCACGATGGTTGTTTCCGGTTCCTTATGCTGAGTTAACCATTGAGTTCCAAGTTTTCAATTCTCAACTATTTCAATGAAATTGACACGGTTGCATTTAAATACTTTGGAAATCATAATCTAGACTTTACATATTATTATTATAACATAATATATAATATATTATATATTATTATAACATAATTATTATATGATATATTATTATAATATATTATAATTATATGATCATCATTATAGAATTGTATTATCTTTTAAAATATATATGTTTTTAGTTGTCGATGGACCTTTATTTATTTATTTATAGGTGATGCTGAGAATCGAACCCAGTGCCTCATGCATGCTAGGCAAGCGCTCTACCACTGAGCCACGACTCCAGCCCCCTAGAATTATATTGTATACTCTAAGTTTTTGAAGGTGTTCCACCTCTGGGATGATGAGTTCTAAAGGACTGATGACTACTATTATAAGTTTGACTTACAAACTATGAAAAAAAATTGTTTATAAGCTTCTGGCGGCTGTCTCTGGTGAAATCTTTAGCAGTTTGAGATTATCGATGCTGCCATTAGGGTGTGTATATCATTCCTTTCTCCATGTCCATGCTAATGTCATTAATCACTTTCCTTCTGCTCTGTTACCTTTGCTCAGTGTTTATTAACTACCCACCTTCTATTACCAGCATAGATCTGAGCCCTGTATGTAGCAAGGCATGACTCAGGGTAACACAAAAGAACCCTCTCTAGTGTGTGTTAACTTCTTTGCTTACAGCTTCATGTATTGACTTCTTGCCCAAGTTAACCAAAGGTCAGAAATAGCAGTTTGCTGCTGGCCCTGCGGTTGACTCTCTTGCCATCTTCAACCCTTCACATCAGTAGCAGCATCAGACCAGTAGGGGGTGGAGTAAGTGCAAGCACCAAAGTCTTGTGCATTTTTATATTCTCTACAAGTGAGGTGTAAGTCACTTATTATATAAAATTCTTTTAAAATATGTATAGAAGCTACAAGATTTATTTTGGATTCATTACTATGTTTTTAACTAAACAGGCAAAACACAAATATTTTGTTACTTGTAATAAATTCATAAAATACAGGTAAAATGGAAGTTCCCCCATCCCTACCTCCTCACCTACAAGGAACTGTTAGCATCTTTCCATACTTTTCCCCCTATGCACTAAAGTCATTAATGCACTTAGAAATATGAATTGTTTTTCATAAATAGGATCATACTTTATCTTACAGCTTATTTTTTCCACTTAACACATTTTATGCTTTTGTGTTTGTACACATATTTCATATTTATATTATTTTCCCTTTTAAGAAGTCAATGCCTAGGATTTCACTGAATGAATGTTGCATGGTTTACTTAAGAATTTTTATTTCTGTTGAAACTTTTAGTTGCTTTGTAGATTTCCACTATTACAAACAGCGGAGTCCTTATGACTCTGTGTTTCTCTAGCGCAGGACTTAACTGTGAGGTTAGGTACATTTTCATTATTTAGGAAGACATTAACAGGAGGCAGAATAGAGGGATGCTACATGACTTGAGGATTTCTTGCTCAGTAATAATGACAGCACTGTGGTCTGGCTGACAGCTGTGCCAGAGGGACAATGCTGGTGACGTGGACACACAGCTATGCACACTTACCTCACAGCTGCAGTCAGCACAGTAGCTCCTTTGACTCAAAGTCAAAACCACAAGGAGACTGACAACCCTGTGTCTGCTGGGAAGGAAAGTCCTGCATTTGTTAATGAGTGGGATGGTGTGACCGCTGTAGGCAGCCAGTAAAATGAAGGAAGGATTGGAGTGAGCCGTTGTGGGGCTTCTGATTGGCAGGTCTTCCCACAGCTGTCCATTAGAGGCAGGAGGCTGTGTGGAGTGCTTCTGGTTCCTCACGCATGATGTATTGTCTATTTTTGCAGTTGGCCGCCCCATTCCCGTTCAGCAGACTCTGCACCCAACGCCAGAGCAGATTGAAGAGCTGCATCAGACCTATATGGAGGAACTAAGGAAATTATTTGAGGAGCACAAGGGGAAGTATGGAATTCCAGAGCATGAAACTCTCATTTTTAAATGATTTTACTCTTGTAAGGCATTAAGGAGCACAAGAGAACAACCCTTGAAAGAATAAACACTTTAAATAAGTTTATTGGTTTGTTTTTTGTTTTTACCTTTGGACAATGGAATCAAATTTGCAACTGAAAAATATCATTTATGGTGACCCATGTTGATGTTTTATCTGGGGTAAATAAAAATGTGGTAGATGACTGTAGGAAAAGGTTAGAGATGACTAAAAGATGTAATAATCTTCCTCATTTAGGCAGTATAAATCATTTTACAGGTTATGAAAAGGTTTGGAATTATTCATGTATTCAAAAGAAAAAAAGTGACAGCTTCAAAATGTCATTAGCTCCTTTCACTAATGATTACAATTATCTAAGGTGGTGTTTTTACTAAGTCTAACAGCTGTGGTTTAGCACAGCTGGAGCATTTAGGATACAGTGCATAAAAAATTTGCCATATAAAGAGTTTGTTGAGAGCCACATAAAAATTTGCCATATAAAGAGTTTGTTTGTTGCCCAGCCAGACTGCGGCAAGAGTTAGAGGAAATATTTTTTTTTTCTGTTTGAACAGATCATTTGTTAGTGAATAATGTCACTTTAAATGCTTAGATAATTTGATCCTTTAGATCATTTTTATATAATAGTCCAACACTTTTTTGCCATTTTAGAAATAGGATGAGTTTACCCCAAGGAAACCTATGTGGACATGAGCCTTATTTTCCCATTTCTATTCATGCTTAGAAACATGTTTACTTGCTATAAATAGGGACATTTGTTTGGGAGACATGATTTTATATATGTTTGAGGACACTGGAGATTCTAAGATGTTTTCATGGTAATAGAAATGCTTTTAATTTTCTTCCCAAATGGACTCTTCATTGTATACCAAGCTCTGGAAGAAGGCTCCCTCTCTGGTGAGAGGTATCCAGTTCATAGCAGATGGGGGCTTTATCTTCTCTGAATCAGATTGAGCAAGGACCTTGTCCTTCCTGCTTCCTGGTGTCTTCCTAGTGACACTTAGTAGACACAAAATAAATACTTGTTTAATGAAGGTATTTATAGTGGAACATGCAAACAAATTCTTTGGTATAATGTGAAGAAGCTCTAAAGCTATTCCATAGAATGAAACCTGCTATAAGAAGAAGATCATTTGCCCTCTGACTTTCCTGCACTAGTAATCGACGGTGCTATGGGCTGCTTAGAAGGGAGCAGGTCACAGGAGGATTTTTGATAATTAGCCACTAAAGTGTTAAGGAACTGGGCAGCAAGGAGAATGCTTTATTTCCACATGATCTTCCTTCCTAGACCTTGCTTGTGTACCTTCTCTGTCCTGGGTGTTCGTAAGCAAGCTTGAGTTGCCTTCTGTCGGATTGGGAATGCATCTTCAGGTTCCTGATTGTTAAGACATTAAGCTCTGAGCTGGAACCTGAATGGGGCTGCCTTAAGCAGGAAAGCATTTCACATACAAGAAAGCAAACTTTTTCAGTTGTTCTGTTGGGACAACAACGGTATTTTGTCCTGAATTCCTTTGACTTCACACAAACTGAGCAAGCCAGGAATCCATTGACCCGTGGCCTTGAAACCAGTTCAGGCTTTTTGTTTTGTTTCGTTTTGTCAAAGCAGGACCTTTAAGTTAATTCAAACCCATGCATTTCATCCCTTTGAAGAAGTTTATTAAAAACCCATGACGTGTGATCACAGAGGTATGATTTTAATCTCACACTGAACATCGAGGAGGCACTGACCACCCTTCATAGATGGCTTATCTAGCAAGCAGTTGAAGCCCAGGCTTAGTCAGTCAAGAAGAGGCACTAAAAGTTCTCTCTTATGAATTTCTCTAGATTTTACCATTTAAAAAATCTAGATATGGGCAACTTTAATTTTGGCTTGCATAAAATGTTCTTTTTTGGTAAGTACATATAGCAGGGGGTGGGGTTATCACTTCACTTCTTAGGGTGTCCAGAAGTCCTAGTCCAGCCAATGCCAGGAGTCATTTCATATACTCAGGGGGTAGGTGTAAGTTCCAGAAAGTCCCACAGATTGCAAGTGAATTTTTAATAGGAATTTTTGCTATTATATGACGGTGGGCCGTGTTTTATATTTGCTGGTCTGCTTTGATAGAGATCACGTCTGCTAAAAAGGTTCCCATCCACTGTGTATTGGCACATAAATTTTAAACAGCAAAGCAAAACAAACACAACAACGAAAATAGCCCCGGAGTACTGTCAGAGAATCTGGGCCTATTGCCTTGGGAAAATATGCATGTGTACTGTTTGATTTGGAATTTTCTTTCCCCTCTGTTGTCCTTGCACACTGGGGGCAGGCTGAGTCATTTCCTTTGTCTTGCAGCTAGGAGTTTCTGAAAGTGTCTCTGGCCAGCTATGTCTGTTATGCTCACGAGGAAAGTTGCAGCTTCAGGGCTTCTGAAGGGCAGCCAGTTTTGCTCATGATAAAGGGGCACCCCTGCAGGGGTGCTAGATATTTTCATTGCACCTTTTGCCACCGCAGTGAAAACCAGGTGCTTATACATCAGGGACCAGGGTGAGCCTTTGTCACGTGTGGGGTTAACCACAACATCCCTCCTTTCAGCAGGAGGTTATGTCTCTGTCACTGAACCATGGAGGTGGAATCTGGTTGCAATATCCACACTTCTGGAACTTTCCATGTTTTCCAAAGGTTGTGATGACTATGAAAATGGTTTAGGGTGCATTTGCTCTACATTCCTTCCCTCTGACAAGATGTGCTATTGACGGGTTTTGTTAATTAGTGCTTTGTTTTGGTTTGTTTCCACTAGCCCCAAATGGCATATTGGGCTACTGGAATAGCCTGTATTCTCATATTTGCATTTTTAACCTAAGGCATGTAACATGTGCTTGTGGGCCTGGAGGAGTCGTTTCAAGTACAGTGGGAATATCATTATAAGGGAAAAAGCAGGGCAACTTCTAAAATAACCAACCAGCTGCTCTATCTTCCCTAGGATGGCAAATTCAGAAGCAGGTATTTAAAACAAAGAGGTATATTTAAAACAAAGAGGTATATTTAAAAAAAGAGGTTTCTTTAGTATCTTGTATTACGATTCTTGAAGTTAATCCTTCCCAAACACTTCCTGCTTAATGCCTTAATGTCTTACACTCAAAGAAGAAAGTCGATCTCAATCCATAGGTAAGTTACAGGACTATGAGTTTCTCAGTAGCCAAATTTGTGTCTGGTTTGCATTGTGATCCTGTCCCCAGCAGTGCAGGCCTTTAGCAGTCTCCTGGTGAACACTTGTGGCACCAACCCAGACACTGGGTGGGTTGTGCCAGTGCAGCCCAGTTTTAGAGCTAGAAGGCACTTCCTGGTCTAATTACTCTGTCTGCAGATGCAGCAGTTGAACCCCTGTGAGGTTTAATGCAGATTCACACTGACTCCGGGTTCCTATTATGGTATCCTGGATTAAACAGGAGGAACTGCTATGTTGTGGCCACTGCTTAATAAACCCAAGAATCCTCCTATTAAACCCAAGTGTCATCTAAAAGCAAGGGATTAAATGACTATAAAGAAAGCTCTGTCTTCTTGGTACTGAAAACATTTTTCACTTTTGAGGCCAGTATACCACACTGTTGACTTTTTGCTTTTGCAAGAGCTATTTTGGTGATGTGAACTGGGCAAAATCCCAAGTTTTCAGCTGCGTCTGTGGCCACTAGAGCCTGATGTATTGGAGCAGTGGGTAAGGCAAGGTGCCGCATGCCCGGGACCACTGAAGGACCCAGGAAAGGGTCCTCCCGTGTGGCGCTGTCATGGTTAGTGGGGGCCACAGCCATCCCATTATTCAGAGAGGAAGTAGAGCTTCTGTCATCTCATTGACAGCCCCAAGCCCCCGGGTGAGTCTGGCTCCAGCCCTTATCCAGCTGGAAATCACAGCCGCCTTTGTATAGCTCTTAGATCCTGGTTGAGAATTATCTTGGGCTTTCTTGAGAATAGAGATAAACCTGACATTCCTAGTATTCTCTCCTATTCCAGTTCCAGACCAACTTGGAACTGTTTCTCTTTCTGTTTGGATTACAAATCTTGCTGTGTGGGTGTTGGTGATGTGTGGGTGTTGGCAATATGTGGTGTTGGCAATATGTGGGTGTTGGTGATGTTGGGGTGCCCAGAGACTGTTTTCTACTCTCCAGGCATTAGTTGCAGGTGGTCCTTTAAACTCTGGTCTCTTACTACCTGGCTAGGGACCTGGGCTCTGTCCTTCCTATGTAAATAGGAGTGAATGATCTCAAGGTCTCTGCTGCCTCCGGCTCTGCGGTCTCTGCACGGCATTTTACTGACATGGTAATAACATCTGGTGGGGGATGCAGGCTTATCTGACCACTCTGCCTTTTCCATACCATTCCTGTTCTAGGGAAGCCAGTTCTTGGTGTTGCCATTGAAATTTCTCCAGGATCACAGGAACCTTAAGTCATGTGTTTCTAAGAAATAATTTAATCCTCTAAATAAAAATAACAGAAATTTATCTAAGAGGATTCCTCATTTATATTACTTAAGACTACAGAATAACGGTTTATCGCTTGCTACATTTTTTTAATAGGAGATGGTGAACTTTAATACTTTCTATATGGTGTGTTTCTTTGTGCCATTATTAGCTCTCAGTTTCTAAGAGTTTTGACCCAAGCTATACATGTATGGATATGGTTTTTAGCCTGGATAGAATGGTTTTCATTTCCCACACCTTGGTAAGGCTGAATGAATTTAGGCTTGAGTATGAGTGTCAGGTTGCAAGAAAAAATATGAGCAATGCAAATTCTCACACTGAAGAGTCAATGCTTTCAAGTCTTTGGATGGAATAAAAGAAAACAGAAATGGGGGTGTAGAGCAACTGAAAACAGCAGGTGCACAGGAATGAAACAAGAACAGAGACGGCAAGAGGAAATATAGTCAGGAAATGCGGGTCTCGACTGTTGGCCATAAGAACAAAGCTTCTCTGATTCAGAATGTTCAAAAGCTTGTAGAACAAGTGATCAGTTACAAATCAAGTCAATCACTGCTAATAAGTATGGGCTTGCTTTCTTTTTCTTTTCTTTTGTACTGGTGATTGAACCCAGGGATGTTTAACCAATGAGCCGCACTCCCAGCCCCTTTTACATATTTTATTTAGAGACAGGATCTCGCTGAGTGGTTAAGTGCCTTGCTAAGTTGCTGAAGCTGGCTTTGAACTCTCTTGATCCTCCTGCCTCAGCCTCCCAAGCTGTTGGGATTACAGGCGTGCACCATGGCACCCAGCTAGTGTGGGCTTTCTTTATGAGCAATGAAAAATATTCTAAAATTAGGCTGTGGTCATGGTTACATAATGCTGTTCAATACGTTGACTGTCTATAATATGCCAGATACAAGGCTACATGCTTTACATATGTTATAGTATTTAGCTCATAAGATAGTCCTTGAGGCCCTTGCTATTTTTTTCCTATAGGCAACTGGGGCTCAGAGGGGTTGAGAACTTTGCTTGAGGCAAGCCTGATGGTAGCTGGTGGAGCTCAGACACAAAGCCTGCTCCTGTAACCAGGTACTGCACTCCAGGTGCAGGACTCAGGTGGGTCTTACTAACTTGGTAATCACACAGTAACTTGGCAGTCGCACCCTAAGATGGCAATTGCACACTAACTTGGTAATCACACACACTAATTGTGTGGTCCTGGGTAGGAAACCTCATACCTTTCACCTATAATGACAAGGTGAGACATGAATGTCAAGGTTCTTGATGGGTTCATCTATCTGGCTGTGACACTCTCCTAAAGCCATTTCTTTTCTTTATATTTTTTAAAAATTTCTGCATGATAGTTTCATAGCCAGTTTCAGAACAAGAAATAGAAATTAGTAATGATACATGTTGTTTCATGTTTCTAAATGATAGAAACGTCATTAATATTTCTCAAAAACAGTTCAACTTTGGAGATCAGCAGGCTTCTTGATTTTTCCTTCTCTCATAAAACAAGGAAACAAGAATATAATTTTAACCAGAAGAAAATGCTGTTGTTTTAGATTTATAAGTGTGTGGAATTCAGAGGTTGTTTCAAAACAGGAGGGTATCAAATGCCTTTGAAATTAAGCATATTATTCCCCAATGCCTGATTTTAATTTCCAATTATCTATTCCAAATATTTAGGAAAAAATGTATTGTTATGTAATAACATAGTGGTTGGCAGAGCTACACATGGGTGCCGATTTTTTTTCTAGTGCCAAAAATGCTAGCTGTTGAGAAGTTCCCGCAACATAGGAATTCAATCCCAATATTTTACATATTGTAAAAAGTAGTACCTGTTTCTTTATAACTATCAGTGTGTTAGTAGAATACATTATAATGCAAAGTTTGATCTATGGAGGAAAAATATGCAAAATTTCTCCTTTTTCAGGAAGAGCTATTTTTAAAAAAAATAAATTTATTTTTAAGTTCTACATAAAAACATAAAAATTATACATATCAATGGGGGTGATGAGGTGCTTGGATACATGTATACATTGTGTAAACTTTAAATCAAGTTAAATATATATTTATCTCCTCAAACATTTAGCATTTTGTGTGTGTGTGGGGGCGGGTGGTAAGAACATTCAAACTCCTTACTTCCAGCTTCGTGAGATATACAGCACAAAATCGTTACCTACAGTCAGCCTGCTGTGCAATAATAGGACACCAACTCAGTACCCATGGATCAGCTGTTCCTCATCTCCTCTCCTGCTCTTTTCGCCACCATTTGACCCTCAACTTCTATGGGATCGACTTTTTAATATTCTGCCTAGGAGTGAGGTCACGGGTCCTTGTCTTTCTGTGCCTGGCTTGCTTCGATTAGCATCCTGATATCTGGTTCCATCCAGCCCATTGCAAATGACAGAATTTCATTATTTTTTTTTTAAAGCTGTTTCTGAAAAACTCCCTGACCCCAAACCCAGTGGACACGGAGGCGATTTTCAGCACCAGGAACACTTGCTGTCTCTTTATTCAGTGGCAAAGTGTTTAAAGAACACAGCAAAAAATGTTTCATAATTGGACTAATTAGTTCATTGTCAAAATTAAGCATTTAAAAAGGGCACCAGTTAGATGAAAGTCTTGATTTTTCTGTTACTATAAACAGCATTAGCGGGGTTAAAAAAAAAATCTTAAAAACAACATATTATTATTGTCTTTTTTTTTTTTTTTAAATTTTATTGCTGTGCTGGGAGTCGAACCCAGAGCCTCATGCATGCCAGGCAAGCATCTTACACCAAGCCACATTCCCAGCCCCCAAACAGTATTTTAAAATTCATTTTATTTCTCATGTGTGTATTATATGTTTGCATTTCCGTGTTAGTCAACCTTTTGTCCCTGTGACCAAAATACCTGACAAGAACAAGTTAGAGGAGGAAAGATGTATTTCTGCTCACGGTTGAGAGGCTCAGTCCATGATCAGCAGACTCCACTGCTCTGAGCCTGAAGTGCAGCAGAGCATCGTGGCAGAAGGGTGTGGAGGGAGAAGGCTGCCAGCTCACGGCAGCTAGGAAGCAGAGAGGCACAGAGCAAAAAGCCGGGAAAATATAACCGCAGTGTGCACGCCTCCTGCAACCATGCCCCGCCTGCCTGCGGTCACCACCCAGAGGGCCACTCAATCATCAGTCCATCCATGGATTCACCCACAGAAGTGATGCACCTCTCTAACCTAGTCAGCCCACCTCTGCACATTCCTGCATCAGCGGGCAGGAGGGACACCTCTTATCAGAACAGTAACACTTTCCAAGTATCTCTTAACAATTTTCTGCATAAGTCAAATGCCACATGTTCTAAATTAAACAACAAAAACAAAAACAAACAAACAAAAAAACTCCCCATTTGACATCTTTCCGCCTTCAGCTTTCCAACAGCTGCTGTAAAAATTCTGAATGGAAGGAAATTCAGTTGACCTGGCATGGACACGTTTTTGTGATGCTGAAGATCAAGAATGCTGTACTTTATCTTAGATGGGTGGATATGAGGATTATAGAATTGCTATAAGTTGAAATTGCTATAACTTTGAAATAATAATAATGAATCCACAGATGTAGAAGTTGTAGTCAATCAGGATTTAAGCAAGATTTGCATAAAGAGTTTTTACATTAAATATTTGTTTATACATTATATAAACATATTACATATTTATACATTATGCATACTGTTATGTACTAGTATATACTATAATGTATACAAAATGATAAGGATACAGATGGAGATAGGTATGGATATAGGTAGATAAGAAATATATATGGAAAAATATATACATTTTGTATGCATTTTTGTTACTGTTTTCAAGATAATACCAAAGAGCCGGGTACAGTGGCACATGCCTGTAATCCCAGCGGCTCGGGAGGCTGAGGCAGGAGGATAGTGGGTTCAAAGCCAGCCTCAGCAAAAGCAAGGTGCTAAGCAACTCAGTGAGACTCTGTCTCTAAATAAAATACAATATAGGGCTGGGGATGTGGCTCAGTGGTCAAGTGGCCCTGAGTTCAATTCCTGGTACCAAAAAAAAAAAAAAAAATCCAAGAAAAATTTAAATCACTGGGAATAAAAACAAATGTGATTCATTTAGGAACCGACCGTACTTTCCGAGATGAATTTGACTCATGTTGTGATCACATATGGCCGATGCCCCAGTGACGCTCGACAGCGTTGCCATAGCAAGCAGCACCTTGCTCTTTCCACCAGGCCACCAGCACACACGCGCCCTGGCAGCTCTCCAGCTCTGGGGGGTGGTGGGTCCGCCTCCCAGCAGGGAGGACTGGGGCGAGACCCCACCTACACTGCTCCTCTTTTTTCCTTTCTCCGTTGCTCATTTCTCTCTCTTTAAGTGGCTTTCTGTTCTGTCCATAATCTTGATAAAGAGAAATTAAAAGGAAGAGAAGGGGAAAGGGGAGAGTCGAGTTGCAGAAGCATCTTAGGAACGCCTATTTTCTGTCAGAGGAAGATGAAGGACAATGAGAGCAGGAAAGAGTAGAAAGGAAGAGATGGACTGCACTGAGAGGGGAGGACGGAAGACAAGAAGAGGTATCTGTCATGGCATATTTTATATTAAACATTGTACACGAGAGAACTTTCCCAGCCCATCACAGTTTATGTGTCCTGACTCCGGTGACAGGAACTTCTTTGGTGCTGCCGGAGTGGAATGTTATTTCAGAACTAATTCCCCTTTGGAGGAAGGCGTAGCCTCTCACTGCCCTTTCCTGGCAGTCTGAGGGAGCGACTTCTGCAATAGATATTGAAACTCCCCTGGCCCTCCCAGGCCACTGTGGTGAGCATCTGCTATTTACCTGATGTATTCGTCTGTTTTCCATAACTCTAAGGAAATACCTGATGCAGGGCAACTTTTTAAATAAAAGAGGTTGATTTAACTCACAGTTCTGGAGATTCAAGGGCATGATGGCAGCATCTGCTGGGCTCTAGTGAGGACCTCATGGAAGATGGCAGAAGCCTCACACAAGTGAGACAAGATCACATCTGGAAATAGGAAGTCAGAAAGTCTCTCTTTCCTGCACAGCTGAAAATTATGGGAGATCCTTAAAGTTCATTTTCACCTGGTATTATGCCAAGTTGACAGGTGACATTGTAACAATCAGTCCACGGGCTAAATAGTCAAGTGAAAGCAGATTAGTAAAATTATCTTTGTTCAAACCTGTGCAGGCAAGGTGACCTTGAGAACCATTGGTTGCCACTGTTATTACTGAGAGCTTGTGAAACAACCATCAGTTGAGATAATTATATGACAGAGCTTATGCAAAGCAATGTGTCCCAATTGTCATTTGTGGCCAGAGAAAACACTTCTCATAAAGAACTCTTGATACTGAACTTTGGAATGGCTCTGGAGCTCTTACCACATCCTTTTGGCCTGTCTTTATTCTAGGGTTATTTCCCTCTCCACATCTTGATAGGCTTAGGAACTTCCCCTGGGCCATTATTTCAAAGAAGAATTTTTCTTCTATTTAGCCTGAGATTTCTCTTTGCTCTGGGCTCTCAATTTTTGTGAAACATGGGGACACAGTGACTTCAGACTGATCCTCTATCTGAGGTATGTAATGTGTTTTCTGATAATTCCCTGAGTTCCATCAGGGATGCTTCTCTGCCAGAATTATTTGGCAGGAATCCACCGAAGAATTACTTTCAGCTTTGTTTGTGGTTACTGGATTCAATTGGAATTTCCTGCATCGTTGGGCGATTCAGAGCTTCTCCTGGAGGGACTGAGTGCGAGATGTGTTTCTGCCTGTAAATGCAGCAAGAAGTCTGGACGTGGCGTGGAGAAGGTGCTGAGGGCCCTTCTGATCGCGTTCCCAGGGGCCTTGCAGTTTGTTATCAAGCGCTGACTCCATGAAAAGACCCAAGGCAAGGAGCGCATGTGCTGCCTTCTGGCTCCTATGTAGGGGAGCATCTTGCAGGAGAGGGATGCAAGGTCTTGTGAGCAGGACCAGCCCAGTGCTCCTGGCATGTGGAGAGGCTCATTCTGGCTGGGCATCTGGAAAGGAGCCCTGGCCTGGACTTGCAAGGATGAGGAAGACTTTAGGTGAGCAGTGAGGGAAGCTCAGGCGAAGGAGTCTGGAGGGAGGGCCCCACCTGGGTTTAGCAGAGAGAACTCGTGTCCAGAGAACCCTCTCGCTCTCAAGCAGAGAGGATTGATTGGTCACTCTATGCATGAAGACATGGCCCTGGTATCCAGTGGCCAGCTGGCAGCCCTCCCTATAACTGGGAAGGCTGGCAAAGATGTAGGGTAGCTATTATTATTAATTATTATTATTATTATTTTAAATGAGTGATTCTAACTTAGCTCTCTATCCTGTGAGACCCCCAAATTTCCCAGTTACTGGGATTTCAGTGTGAATGAGGGGCTTGCATCTCTGGAAGGGCCTCATACACTTGAGCAGGTTTGGTTGTGTTTCCCTGAGAGTAACACGTGGTCCAAGTGGCCCTCAAACTAATGCAGTGATGAGGAGTCAGAGAGCGTTCTTCTGTGGTTGTGACCATCTTTTCTGGGCTCTAGTCTCTCTTTTGATGTCTCCTCTGCTGGATTTCTAATGTTTTTTTAGAAATGTACGCAGACCTTGTGACTTTTGAAACTTAACATGTGCTTAGAGGAAATGTTAGGAGATGCCCTAGTCTTTACATAGCATTGACTCTAAGATATATTTTGTTTCGCTCTGACTTTTCCTTGTCATAAAAATGTATTTACATCTTAACTTATTTATATTTTTTTCCCAAAGGACCAAAGATACTTGTCATTTATGAACCTTAGTGACAATGAGAATCGAATATAAGAATATCAAATTTCAATTGCGGATTCACTCAATAATGTTCAAAAAATTCTCCCTCCTATACCAAAGATCCTCTGAGCAGAAGGAGCTAGCCATCACTGATGCTTCTGAGTCTTTGCCACACTAAGCCAGCAGGCCTAATCCTGGAGCACAGCTCCTCAAACTTGTTCTCACCTCCCTCTCGCTCCAAGTACCTTGGCAGCTTCAGTGTGGGCTGAGGTTGAATTCCCCTCAGTTGCAATCTGAGGTTATGTAGCCACAGTCAAATTCCTAAAGAAACAGACAGTGTCCCATGAGAAGCATCTGTCCAAATTATTCTCTCTCCAGTGACCATTGTTGAGACTAGGTTTAGAAAAACCATAGATTACTACTTCACATCAATTCCAGCTTCAGCTTCAGAAACAATGAAGCACTGGGCCTTTGACCAATAAGGCCAGGCATGTACGGGATAGGATACTGCAAAAAAAATGTCACCACAGCCCTGGACATCACCTCTGTGTTTAGGGCAGGGAGGAGAAGGGAGTTGACTGTCCCTTTGCACTTGATCAGGAAGCCCTGTCTTTCCCACGTCACTCTGGCAGACCGTCCTTGACATCTCAATGGTTGGAACTGGGTCACATGGGTCATCCCAGGCTGCCAATATGTCTGGGAAGGAATGTGGCTTTCCTCTATGGCAGCAAGCTTTTTCTGTAATGACTAAATAGTAGATATCCCAGGCTTTGCAGGTCATTCAGTCTCTTAGAACCACTCAACTCTGATATTATAGTGCAATGTGTAAAAGATAGGTGAATGAATGTGGCTGTATTTCAATATAATTTTATTCTTGGGCAATGAATTTTAAATTTCATATAATTTTCATGAAATATTAGTATCATTATTATTTTGGTACCAGGGATTGAACCCAGGGGTGCTTAACCACTGAGCCACATCCCCAGCCCTTTTTACTTTTTATTTTGAGACAGCATCTCCCTAAGTTACTGAGGCTGGTTTTGAAATTGTGATCCTCCTACCTTAGCCTCCCGAGCCCCTGGGATTATAGGCATGTGCCACCATGCCCGGCTGAGACTCTCCTTCTTAACAAAAGTAATTTATTGAGATACATAATTGAGAAGCCTAGGGAAGCAGGCCTGGTCCAGATGCTTGGATGAAGCTGTTGGAATGCAGTATTGCTCCAGCCCTCCTCCCTTCTCTCCCCCGTGTGGACTTCACTCTTAGCCTCCTTCATCGTGGTAAGAGCGTCCCCAGCAGCTCCAGGCACACGTGCTATCAGGTCAGTATTCCTGGAGGAAGAGTAACTTCTATTTTTTCCTGAGACTGTGTCTAACTGATCTGGATCGTGTATCTGCTCCAAACCTCAGTATGGTCAAGAGATTGGTATACGCTGACTGGCCTGGCCTGGGCAGTGTGGTTGAGCGCACCCCGAGAGCTGGGGTATATGGGGCTTGTTGGTTTGTCTGAACCACGTGTACTGAGATCAGAGAAGTTGTTCCGGATGTACACAATTCTGGAAAGACAAAAACGGTCATCCTCCATGATTATATTTATATTTTATTTTAACAAAGGAATGAAGAATATGAAATTTAAAAAAAAATGAATGAGGAATGAAAATAATGGAAATGTAAAGAAATTATTTTAAAGTCAAGTGGGAAAAGTCCATGGTTCATAATCTTGACAAAGTATCAGAAAAATCCAGAGGTTAAAAAAAACTTTTTTCTACCCATACCCCAGACTGAGTTGGATCTCTGAGAATGGGGTGTGTGATACTGTCACCCTGGGCAATATTCATAGACTCACTTTAAGAACGGTGGAATGGGCTCACACTGAAGCACAGGATAAGCTGCAAAGAGACCTCAAACTCCAGAGGCCTCACCAAGCTCTTTTCTTCTAAGGGGAATAGTCCAGAGTGACAGGTGTCTGCTCTGTGTTTATTCCGAGAGCCAACTTCTTTCCATCTTGTTGCTCTACCATCCACAGGGCATTGTCCTTGTCTATGTGGTTGAAGGGGACTGCTACCACAGGCACCTTCCAGTCCCGGGGAAGCAGAGAGGGCCAGAGAGGCACCGAGCCTCAGGTTAAAGCTCAGAAGTGACAGGCACCAATTCACTTTAGTTATTTTGGTCTGAACTTTGTCACATGGCGAAGTGCTGTGGTTAGGACACATAGTTGGAGTATATACTTCAAAGATTTGTGTACTGGGAGCTTGGCCTTCAGGATAGCTGTGTAAAGAGGTAGGGGACTTTAAGAGGAGGAACCTAGTGGGTCATTTTTAGGTCATTGGGGGTGTGCCCTTGAAAGGGATTTGCATGCTTCTTTTGGGATCCCTAGTTAATTCTCATGAGAGAGTTCTTATAAAAGAATAAATCTGCCATGCCCTGGTCTTTTTGGCTTCCTGTCTGGCAATGTGATCTCTTCCTACTAAGCCACTCCTACTATGAAGCCATGGGGTCCCTTACCAGGGCTGGTATCATGCAGTTTGCTCTTTTAACTTTCACTTCTGTGCCAAAATAACCTCTTTTCTTTATATGTTCTCAGCTTCGAGTATTTTGGTATAGTAACAGAAATTGGACTAACACACACAGTGAGCTGTAAGGGAGGCTGGAAAGTATAGTCTTTCTCTCATCTAAGATATATTTTTTCTCTTGTCTCCAAACACACACCCATAAACAGATGCGCAAATAGCAAAGGGGTTATATACAAACACCTAGATAATATTAAACCTCCATTACTTTCAGTTAATCACCATAAATTAAATGCTTGCATTAGTGTTTATGCTCTCTTGAAATCCCACCAAAATGATAATACAGGAATTAAAATAATAAAAATTCAAAGAGAATAGGAGAGGAGTAAAAGGAGAAAGGGATGTCAACACGACTTTGCAAAAGGGAAAACAGACGGACAAGAAGAAGCTGCCTTGGCAGAGCAGAGAAAGCAGACACTTAATGAGCTGAGAGGAAAGTCCAGCCAGAAGCGAGCTGGACCTTGCAGAATGTCAGAAGGACTGAGTCATGGAAGGCGCCACCTATCTCTGATGGCGAGGGGTGGGGAGACCCGAAACTGCGAGGAGTGGAAAGTCTCTTTAAGTGGCAATCAGACCCTAGCTCCAGAAGCTTGTCATCTCCTATCTCAATGGAACGCAGGAGTCCTGCTCTGGGAAAGTCTAGGGGACCTCTGAGCTGTGGGACACCAGACCCAACTGGGAGGTGTGAGGTGACTTTAATGCAGATTGAGTGAAAATCTTGACATTGAAGGGTGAGTCCCAAAGCTCCCTTGTGACACTAGGCTCCTGGACAGTTCTCTTACACGCCCATGATCCAAGACTGGAAACGAACCAGCCCAAGGCAGAAGAGCTGCAGCATGATCCCGGTGGGTCCTCTTCTGCCACCCAACAACCAGGCCCACCAATGGACAGACTCTTAAGTGCCGCTCTGCCTTTAGGGACAGTAACGGATATTCGAGAACACCAGACATTTCAAGAAAGCCTCCAACAGAAGGAGGAGGCTTTAAACAAGGATAGAAATGGCCAGAGAAAAACATTAAAAAAAAATAGCAATTTATATTTTTGGAGAGATAAGAGAAAAATTTCGTAATAGCCAAACAAGAACAGAATGCAATATAAAAAAGAGCACTTATTAAAATCAAAGTGACAAACCACAGGAAGATAGTGGGCAGAGAAGGAAAACGGGTGCATGGATACTTGTGGGAGCCAGATCCTCATACTGCACGAGCAGAAGGCCAACAGATGATGTCTGAGATAGAAAAGTCAAGAAGAGGGCTGGGCGTAGCTCAGTGGTAGAGCGCTGCCTCGAACCTGTGAGGCGTTGAGTTCGATCCTCAGCATCACTTAAAAATAAATAAGTAAAGATATTGTGTCCATCTACAACTAAAAAAAATCTTTTAAAAAGTCAAGAAGATGCAGTTTCAATTGAGCTCTAAGTTCCTCTAAGCTCATTTAATTTTTCAATAAAAAGTTAAATGCACTGGAATTCATTGACTCTGGAAGTGAGAACTTGGGGTGAGGTAGAAGACTGGTGCTTTCCTGATAAACCAATACTATTTAACTTATTACTGCATGAACAATATTAAAATATATTTTAATATATATATATATTTTTTTGGTGGTGGTGCCATGCATTGAACCCTGCGCAGGGCCTTGTTCATGGTAGGCAAGTACTCTATCAACTGAGCCATATCCCCAGCCCATATTTTAACATTTTTATTGGTTTTACTATTTTAAATATATATGTGTATACGTGTGTACACACACATACCTATACTTGAATGAAATATTCATATCCCAGGTCTCAAAGACTAATTCCCTATGAGATGGGGACAGATAGAGTAAAATCTCTTTGTGAAGTCATTAGAAGAGTAGCACTAATGCAGTAGGGGAACTCAGTTTACAAGGAAACTTGTGGAATAAAAATGTGAAGGCATTTTAAAGAATTCTGGCACTTTCAGGAGAGAAGGGGGAATTCCTATTTCAAATACTCTGTCTGGAGGAGGTGGTGCAAGCCTGTAATCCTAGAAACTCTAGAGGCTGAGGCGGGAGGACTCAGCAACTTAGGGAGGTCCTAAGCAACTTAGCAAGACTTGTCTCAAAATAAAATACAATAATGAGAAAAAAATGGAACTAAAGATATGGCTCAGTAGATAAATGCCCCTGGGTTTCATACCCGATTACTGCCCCCAACTCCCCCCCAAAAGGAAGAAAGAATTCTGTGCAATGGCACATTCCTATAATCCCAGCAACTTGGGAGGCTGAGGCAGGAGGATTGCAAGTTTGAGACCAGCCTCAGAAGCCCTATCATAAAAAAACAAAAAAGGTCAGGGGAGTGGTGGTCAGTTGTATGACTCAGTCGTAGAGTGCCCCTGGGTTCAATCCTTAGTACCTAAAAAACAAACAAAAAAAAAACTCTGAGCAGATCCTTGTAGACCAAGCTGCCAAAGGTCTACAGCAGCAGGTGTTGTAGAAAATGCAGATACTCTGTTCCTTTTAATTTTGTCTATCTTTTGGTAATAAGAAGTCATGTCATCTGGGTAATTTTGGAAGTGGAGCCTTCCTTTAATTCTAGGTTACCAGTAAAGCTTTGCAGGCTGTGTCCCCTCCCTGTCTGGAATCCCGTTAAACAGGTCGACACCTTTTTCTGTCTTCCTCTCAGTTCAGATCACTCATGCTCCCCTGTTCTGGCCAATGAGACATAGAGGAGTCTGCTCAGGGGTTCTGGAAGGTGATTTCCTCCCTGCTGAATGCACAGGGAGAGAGGTTCTGCCTCCTGCCTTTGAACAGTGCAATGATGTGACTTTGGAGCTCTCTGTGGCCATCTGGCACCCAAGAGGGCGATTTCAAGGAAGGGACAAAGACAGCAGTCTGAGGCCCTGGCATCAATAAACCCCAGCCAATACCTGCCTCGAGTCTCCCTGTTGTGCTAGAACAAGAAACCCCAGGTCAATCTGGTTTTCTGCTTTCTGATTTTCTCAACCACAATCATTTCTACTTTCACCCTTGGTCCAAATACATGGTGGATAATTTGGGGGGGGGGGTGGATAACAGGGATTGAACTCAGGGGCGCTCGCCCACTGAGCCGCATCCCCAGCCCTCCATGGATAAATTTTTATGAATGAAATAGGCAGTGTCCCCTAGAACAGTGGAGTGAGGGAAGTAAAATGTGTCATTCAAGTGGACACCATCATTTCGTGACATTGGCACATTTGTATGAAAGTGTAGCATCTTCTCAAGAGCTGTGCAGAGCTGCTCAGGGGTGCAACAGAGGTGAGGAATTTCTGACCACCTCGTCCTTAGGGATTGCCCAGAGAGGACGCGGGTAGCAGGAGTCTCTGGGGCAGAGAGAACTCCCCCAATGCACAGTAAATGCACAGTTCCAGCCAGTAAAATATACCAAGGAGCCGTGCTTTGGGATTTCTCAGGGTGTCTATGTGCATCATCTTTCTTGATTTCACAGGAACATTCTGAAGTGATTGTTTTTTATTTCATATCCCAGAGTAGAAACTGAGGCTTCAAAAATGCAGCCCCCCAACTGGCACAGCCCTACGGTGACAGCGTCAGAACTTGGAACTAGGTCTCCAGGCTCACTCCCTTCCTGCTGCAAGGACAATCAGCACACTGACTGTCCCCAGCACTCCACGCTCATTGGGCACCTCCCTGGTGACAGTGATGGACTTCACTGCCGAGCGAGGTGGGAGGAGGCAGCGAATGGGGTGATGTGATGTAAGGATGGTTCGGTGGCCCCAGAACCGAAGGCTGGGAGGTGGGTGGCTCGGCCAACTCCAGTCTCATTTTCTGTGGTCTGTGAAGATGTGACAAGACCTGACGAGCCAGACCCAGGACAGTGGCCGCATTGTTCTGCTGGACGGAGGCAGGACGCACTTCCTCGGCGTGTTTCCTTAGCCTCCTGAACTCCAGTGGGTGGCACGGCTCTCGTCCCCGGCCAGCTGCTCCTGTGGGGAGCAAGGGCGAGAGTGTGCTGGGGTTTTAACTTCTAGGGCTGGTGGCGGCTCTGAGCTCGGGGGCTGTCGCCCGTCAGAGTGAACCATTTGTGAACCAGAATGCCGGGGCTCTGGGAGAGATTCAGAGGCTCTGGAGGGACCAAAGGGTGGGTCCATCTTTCTCCTGTCACAGACATGAAAAATGAAGCACGGGTTGAATAAATTCCCCCAAAGCACAGGACTAGCTAGGGACAGACACCGGCAAGGGATGACGTTCTCTCCAGGCCAGTTGAGCCAGCAGGTGTGAGGCCGGCCCCAGAGCCTGCCACGGCTTGAGTGTGTGACCTTGGCTGAGAGGCTTCACCTTTCCAAGCCGGACCTTTCTCATCACTAGAGGGGAGCCCTTGCCTGCAGAAAGCAGAGAAACCATTGGGTTATGCACCTTAAGGGCTCCACTGCCTGGGCACGCAGGTCAGCTATGCGATCGCTCCGTGCTGGGGACTGACCTTAGTCTGGTTTTCTCCATTGGGTCCTCCACCTCTGTAGTGTGCTAATAGCTAACTATGGAAATCACGACCAAGAGCCCTCCATCTGTCAAAACTCATGGAACTGGCCACCTAGAAAGGAGGGGCCTTACTGTAAGTTAGTATTTAATAAGCCTGGGTTTTGTTTTCTTTTGAAGCATTTGTCCTCTGAAAACGATCAGTGCTCACGACCCTGACACAAATTACAACCGTCATCTTAAAACAGGAAGGCCAAACTGGGCGCGGTGGCTCATGCCTATGATCCCAGTGGCTCTGGAGGCTGAGGCAGGAAGATCTTGAGTTCAAAGTCAGCATCAGCAATGGCGAGGTGCTAAGCAACTCAGTGAGACCCTTTCTCTAAATAAAATATAAAAAAATAGGGCTGGGGATGTGGCTCAGTTGGAAGAGTGCCCCTGAGTTCAACGTGGCCAAAGGTATTAGTTCAAAACCCTGGATTTTTTTTTTTTTTCTAAATTGAGTTTTTAAAAAGCGCTTTAATCTGAGTGTAGACATAATGGAGGCCAACATGAGCACAATTGTAGATCTGTGCCCAGAGTGTTGGTTAAGGGTTCTAAGATCTCAGCAACTAATTAGAAAACAAAAACCAGCCTGTGGTTCAGCAAAGCTAGTTTGTTTGGGTGCTTTAAGGGAAATTGCTACTCTTCCCTTGTAGCTGATGTGCTTTCCGATGCCAAAGACTTCGGCAGTTTCCACGAACTCTAGGTGTTATTTCTCAGAATCGTGGTGAGGATTCACTTCCCAACTTTCCTTTCTCTTGGGCAGACGCTGCCTGCCTCCTCTGGGGCCTCGTGACAGTGGGAACACTCTAATGGCGTCATCAGGAGCTACCCTCCCTCACCATTACTGTGAACCTAGCTATTTCCTTCTCTAGATGTTTGTCCTTTCAAGATCAAGGGCTGGATCCGAATGATGTACGCATTTCCTAATGGTTCCTAGTATGGATGAAAAACCAATCAGTCATTATTAGCAACTGGTAAGACAGAAGAAGTGGTGCTTTTTTTTTTTTGCAGAGAAATTGAATAAACCTGGAGAAAAAAAGATTGTGACCCAACAACAAATGCTCTTCTATTCTTTCTAACCAGTAGAAACAGCAGAGAACTAATAGAGTGAGGCCCAGGGTAGATCGGGGTTGGCAAATAGACAATCTTCCATTAACGTATCAATTATTTTTAAGTGAATGCTTCTGACTGGACCTGTCACGGGGCACCTGGACTGTCCTTGTGTCCCTGTCTGGCATGTTGTGGAGACTTGGCCACATCCCTTCAGTCTCTGATTTTCCTTTCTCAGAACAAGGGAAGGACAGAAGTCCTTACTACATCACACCTAAGGGCCTTCTAGTTTTAACACCCAACAAGCGCTACCTCTCACGGTGGACCTCAATGCCTCAGGCACAGTGAGCCCTCGGGAAATGCCTGTGAGCTGATGGAGGAGGTCGATTAAGTGATTTGACTTGACATTGCTTATTTCCTAAACTCTTTTTTTTTTAATTGCTCAATTTGCATGTAAATGTCAGCCAAGCTCCTCTTGAGCACACGTTCTGTTCCAAGTTCCTAGTTCGCAGTTTTCAAAGTTGCAGGTATTGCCTGTTAACTTGGAGTGTTTTCCACTTTTACATCTTTGATACCTGTTCTGTGGGTTACACAGGCTTTTCCTGAGGTGAAAGGGAGGTTTAGAGATGATCTTATCCAGGATTCTAAACCTGGGGTCTCTAACCCTATGAGCTTTAAGTGCTCCAGGAACCACCGGGTGTGGCCCTCAGAATCTGTCACTCTTCACTGCTTTCTTACCTTCTTTATATGGAAAGCTGTGTCGCCACTTGAGATGGCCATATGCGTTACCTATGCATTGCCATATGCTTCCGAGTCTGTGCCGGATCTTCCCACCCTGCTGCAGCGTGTGCGTGTGCACGTGCAGGACCCTAAATCCCAGGAGGAGAGCACCTGATCCTACTGTGTTCACCCATGCACCCCAGGGTCACAGAACAGGGCCCGGCACTCGGTAGGTGCTCAGTAAATGTTGGTTGACTGAATGAATGTGTGAACCCAAATAAGTCTCCGTTCAATCTCACATTCCCTGAATCCACAAATCAGATGCCGGAATCCTTTAAGCATATGTGATTTCTGAAGTTCCTAGAATAAAAGCCAAAGGGCATGGGGTTGAATCCTAAATACACATCACACTTCCTAGAATGTTTACCCTTTCGTTTCTCCCACATCCCATACAAGGCTGCCCTCCCTCATTCTTCCCTCAAATCTTCATGCTGGCTCCCATATTGCCCCCATTTCTTCTCTTCACCACCCCTCCCCATCTGTACTTTTAGGTGACATATATGATTCATGCACTATAAAACTCACCTCTCTAGAGGGTACAATTCAGTAATGTTTTAGTATATTCATCTAAAAAATTACTTGTTCATCTGTCACCACTAAGCACAGAACATTTACATCACCCCATAAAGAAACCCACACCTCTTAGCAATCCCTCCCCATTATTCCTCTCCCATCCCTGGCTACCACTTATTTACTATCTATGGCTATGGCTTTGCCTATTGTGGATATTTCGTGTAAACGGAGTGACATGATTTGTGACCTTTGTGTCTGGCATCTTCCACTTAGCATAATGTTTCACATTGCACCGAACATCAGTACTTCCTGCCTTTTTGTTACTGTATAATATTCCACCATGTGGATTTACTGTGTTTGGTTTATCTGTTCATTAACTGATGATATTTGGGTGTTTCTAGTTCTCAGCTATCATGAACAATACTGCTATGAATATTCAAGTCCAGATTTTTCTGGGAACACGTGTTTTCAGTTCTTTTTCGTAGGCACCCAGGAATGGAATTGCTGGGTCATATGGTAACTGGATGTTGAACTTTCTGAGGAACTGCTGTACCATTTTCCAAGCTGCTGAAAGAGATTTACATTCCCACCAATAATGTATGAGGGCTCCAGTTTCTCCACATCCTTATCTAATGTGGTTTTCTCTTGTTGTTGTTGTTGTTTTGTGGTACTGGGGATAAACTCAGGGGTACTCTACTGCTGAGCCACACCCCCAGTCCGGAGACAGGGACTCGCTAAGTTGCTGAGGCTGGCCTTGAACTTGTGATCCTCCTGCCTCCGCCTCCTGAGCCGCTGGATTAATAGCATGTGCCGCGCTGAACCCTGCTCGGTCTCCACTTTCCTGTCAACACCCTCTATTGTCCATCTTTTGAACTGTAGCCATTCTAGTGGGTTTAAAGTGGTAGCTCATATGGGTTTTGATCTGTTTTAACCTAATGATCAATGAGACTAATGATATTTGGTATCTTTTCATGAACTTATTGGCCATTTGGCCATTTTTGGGGGGGAATTTATCTTTTAAAATCCTTTGTCTTTTTTTTTTTTTTTTTAGTTGAGTGAATTTTGTCTTCTTACTGTTGAGCTGGTAAGATGTCTTCATATGTCCTGGATACAAGTTCCTGGCCAAATAAATGACTTGCAAATATTTTCTCCTATTCTTGTTTTTCTTTTATTCCTTTCTTGCCTTTCCTTTTCCCCTTCCTTCCTTCCTTCCTTTCCAAGGTACAGGAATAGAGCACCATAGCCTTGCATATACTAGGAAAGAGGTTTTCCATGTTTTCTTGTGGAGTCTTCAGAAATGCACAAGTTTTAATTTTGAGGAGGTATATTTATCTACCCTGGATCAATTCTTACTTACGTCTATGTTAGCGCCCGACCTTTCTTAGGTAACCGGCTCTAGCCTCTCGTTACCTTCGATTCTCCTTTCTACATGTTACCCTGATATCCAGAGCAAGGGTCCTGAGGAAAGTGGGAAAATGCAATATCTTCTTTGGGCTTCAAATTCTAAGGTAGGGGAGAGCCTGGGACCTCCTATATTTTCCAATTTTGTTCCTTGCAGATATTAAAAACTGCAGGAGCACAATATGTATTTTTCTGACGGTATGAGTCTATAGACTTACCACATTAGATTTATAAGGCTGACCTTTTTTTTCTTATTGATTTTTTAAAAAAATAAATGACAGCAGAATACATTACAATTCTTATTACACGTATATAGCACAATTTTTCATATCTCTGGTTGTGTATAAAGTATGTTGACACCAATTCGTGTTTTCATACATGTACTTTGGAAAATGATGTCCATCACATTCCACCATCCTTGGTAACCCCCTGCCCACTCCCTTTCCCTCCCACCCCTCTGCCCTATCTAGAGTTTTTCTATTCCTCCCAAGCTCCCCCTCCTACCACACTATGAGTCAGCCTCCTTATATCAGAGAAAACATTTGGCATTTGTTTTTTTCGGATTGGCTAATTTCACTTAACATTATCTTTCCAACACCATCCAAGGCTGACCTTAATGCTTAGAATATCAAGGAATATGAGTATAGCCTCATTCTTTCCTTTTTCAGGAAAAAGGGGCCTAGAGCAGTTGAGTGATTAGGAAAAGGCCACCCCGTTCACCTGTGACAGTTCTGTGGACACTCAGGTCCTCTCATCTCCACTCCCTACCGGATCCTCCCTACCATCAACACACTCTACTGAACCATGCTGCATCCGTATATGTTGTGTATAATATAAATGTACATACAAATAAATATAGATAGATATTTAGTGTACATATAAATATATAAGGTGTCCATCTTGTTAAAATGCAGTTCCCAGCCAGGTGCAGTGGCACATGACTGTAACCCCAGCAGCTCAGGAGAGTGAGGCAGGAGGATCATGAATTCAAAGCCAGCCTCAGCAATGGTGAGGCCGTGTCTCTGAATAAAATACAAAATAGGGCTGGGGATGCGGCTCAGTGGTGGAGAGTCCCTGAGTTCAATCCCCAGTAACTCCCCAATACATACATTCATACATACATAAAATGCAGTTCCCAATTCAGTTGGCCTGTGGAGGGGCCTGAGGATACGCATTCCTGGCGCTGTGCTCATGAGTGATGGCCACACTAGTCCAAGGAGCTCAGTTTAGGAATAGTAAGGACCTCATCCTGTGTTGTCCATTGCTGGAGCCGGAGTTGCACTAGGCACATTTGGAGTGCGCAGTGGACACATGAATCTAGTGGCTGCCATGTTGGATGATGGAGGTAGTTTACTTGGGGATGTGGCTTTAGGGAACAGGAGTGTGACAGTGGGGAGAATGAAGTTGGAAAAGGAAAGTTAGTGCCAGTGTGAACCGCTGAGCGTGCTGCTGCTCTGGGCGACTGGGGTCATCCTAGGAGGCACCCCAGGGGGACTCTTCCAGACGGGCTTCAACGTTGTCTGCCTGGTGAAGGGAGGGACCAGCTTCTCCCATGGTCGGACTGCTCTGTTAGGAGTCATCATAACGAGCTGAGTTTTGCTCATGCACCTAAGTTCCTAAGGGGGCTTCAGCAGGAGTCCTCCCGTCCAAGCAGGGAAGCTGGGAATGTGTGGCTGAGACACACACTGCACAACACTAAAGCAAAGTGCCAGGGTGGGATGGGCCATTAAAGGTCCACACTTTTCTCTGAAAATGGGATCCCTGCAGCGTTTTAGAAAAGAGGATCAACATACAGGGAGATAGTAAAAAAAAAAAAAAAAAAAAAAGCACTTTATTTTCTATTACTATAATATTCAAGGATAGCTTAGTCTGGTCAGGGGTGGTGGTGCATGCCTGTGATCACAGCTACTTAGGAGGCCGAGGCAGGAGGATTGTCAGTTTGAGGCCGGCCTTGGCAATTTAGCAAGAACCTGCCTCAAAATGAAAAAGGAAGAAAGGCTAAGAATGTAGCTCAGTAGTAAAGATCCCTGGGTTCAATCCCCAGACCACAAAAGAAAAGAAAAGAAATGCTTAGGGTGGAAGAAAAATATTTGCAGCCTCTAGTGATGCTTGGCGCATAACAGTCGCTGGGTGGGTGTGGTCACCTCCTTCCATGTGTCTTTCTTCTCCCTGCATCTTTCATTCCAAAGTAATCAGCATTAAGTGATTGGAGTTTTGCCGTTTGTGCTGGATGTAGTCACATTTCGATTTTATGAGGAGTCCCTGGCACGCCTCGTGGTGAAGAGGGGAAAAGCAGTTCTTAGGAGCAGTCGCCGCGCGGGGAGTCAGCCAAGCACCACGCCCTGGTGCTGTCCTGCTGGGAAATCCTGAGGAGCCCATGAAACCCAGCGTGGCCGTCCTCTGCAGTGTACACCGGGTGATCCTGGCCTCGAAAGCCTCTGAGACCAGGTTCTGCTGTAATGATCCAAACACACACACACACACACACACACACACACACACACACGTCCAGACGCGCACAGTCATGGCCCCTTTGCCAATCTGACCCTGAAAGCAATGGTTGGTGCATTCTCCCAGTTCCTTTTCCCTCCTCGTCCTCAGACTTCCTCTCCCTCCAGCTCTGGTCACGCCTTGGGGACAAGAGAGAGAGCAGAGCGCCTATGCCCACGTGCTCCCTCCTGTTTGGAACCAAGAAACTTCTCGGAGCTTCTCCACCTCCAGCTGCACACTAAGGACAACAGGCCCTCCCCTCAGACCTTGGTGACAAGCAAGAGACCACACTCGTGGGAGGGCTTTCTCTGGCAGTGACCAGCTGCTCACCAAAGCTCAGTGGGCGTCACCTCCCCTGGGCCCTCGCTTCTTCCTCTGTCTTTCTCCGCCCTCCTTGGCTTGATCTCTTCTTCCTCTGCCTCTACTCGTCTCCCCTCAGTCCTCTTTGGTTTCCTTCCCACTGGTCCCTTCACGGGTCATGTTTCATACTTTCATCCGCCGTCCTCGTGACACAAGAGGTGTGGATCCCTGGTCAGAAAGGATGGGGAAGAAAAAAGACCCGACTTGTCAACTTTGTCAATAAACCCAAGTGAGAATGAGAATAAAGACTATTTTACATAAACAGGTAACACACACACTCACACACACTCACACACACACACACTCTCACACACTCACACACACACACACACACACACTCACATACACTCACACTCACACGTCATCCTGTTTGGGAAACTTTATGCTGACTATACATCCAGTTCCAGAAAAATACACACTGTCCTGGCTCAGTCACCTTGTGTGGGTGGTGACACCATTTGGGGTCCAGCCAGCAGGCAGAAGACCAGAAGGGCCAACAGATGGCCTCCACTCAATTGCTCTGTGGACGATTTCTAAATGGCACAGGGTTGAAGAAAGAAATTTCCCCATGTAAATACCCTTTTCTAGCATCCCTTGAAAAAATGAGAAGCGCAGGGAACACTGGGTCCACGTCTCTGCGGGCAACAGCTGTCCGTGATGAGCTGTGAGCTCCTGGGCCTTAGAAAGGGCACCTGTTCTCCAGTGTCCCCCTCCACTCCCTCAGGAAGACACCTGGCCGCCTCAGCTACTCATGTTCCTGCCAAGGCCTCGGAAGGCGCTGGGAGGTCTGTGTCCTCCTTTTCCTAAAACCTGCCCTGCAGGGCTATGAGGGAGGAGGTGGAAAGAAAAGGTGGGAGGAAACAGAGCCCTCTAAGAAAGAAAAGAAAAGAAAAGAAAAACTATACAAGTGGCAAGACACCCGTAACATAAACTTAACCACATTGACCATTTTTAAGAGTACAATTTGGTGGCATTGATTATATGCACCTTCCTGTGCATTCATCAGCACCATTTCCAAAACATTTTCTTTTTTTTTTTTTTAATTTTTTATTGTTGGCTGTTCAAAACATTACATAGTTCTTGATATATCATATTTCACAATTTGATTCAAGTGGGTTATGAGCTCCCATTTTTACCCCATATACAGATTGCAGAATCACATCAGTTACACATCCATTGATTTACATATTGCCATACTAGTGTCTGTTGTATTCTGCTGCCTTTCCTATCCTCTACTATCCCCCCTCCCCTCCCCTCCCCTCCCCTCTTCTCTCTCTGCCCCCTCTACTGACATTCGTTTGTCCCCCTTGTATTATTTTTCCCCTTCCCCTCACTTCCTCTTGTATGTACTTTTGTATAACTCTGAGGGTCTCCTTCCATTTCCATGCATTTTCCCTTCTCTCTCCCTTTCCCTCCCACCTCTCATCCCTGCTTAATGTTAATCTTCTTCTCATGCTCTTCGACCCTACTCTGTTCTTAGTTACTCTCCTTATATCAAAGAAGACATTTGGCATTTGTTTTTTAGGGATTGGCTAGCTTCACTTAGCATAATCTGCTCTAATGCCATCCATTTCCCTGTAAATTCTATGATTTTGTCATTTTTTAATGCAGAGTAATACTCCATTGTGTATAAATGCCACATTTTTTTTATCCATTCATCCATTGAAGGGCATCTAGGTTGGTTCCACAGTCTAGCTATTGTGAATTGTGCTGCTATGAACATCGATGTAGCAGTGTCCCTGTAGCATGCTCTTTTTAGGTCTTTAGGGAATAGACCGAGAAGGGGAATAGCTGGGTCAAATGGTGGTTCCATTCCCAGCTTTCCAAGAAATCTCCATACTGCTTTCCAAATTGGCTGCACCAATTTGCAGTCCCACCAGCAATGTACAAGTGTACCCTTTTCCCCACATCCTCGCCAGCACTTGTTGTTGTTTGACTTCATAATGGCTGCCAATCTAACTGGAGTGAGATGGTATCTTAGGGTGGTTTCCAAAACATTTTCTTTACCCTAAACAGAAACTTGACAAAAATTAAGCAGTAACTCCCCATTTCTCCCTCCCTCCAGCCTTTGCTAACCATTAATCTACTTTCTGTCTTTACGAATCTGACGACACTAGGTATGTTGTGTAAGGGAATGCTGCAGTCTTTGTCTTTTTGTGTTTGGCTGATTTCATTTAGTGAAATCATTCACATTGTAGTTTGTGTCAGAACATCATTCCTTTTCATAGCTAAATAATACTCTATTGTGTAGCCACGCCTATGGCTATGGTGACCAATGCTGCTCAATTGTGAGCATAGGTGTACAAATATTCGTTTGAGTCTCTGTTTTTGGTTCCTCTGAGTACACACCTAAGAATGCAATTGCTGGATTGTGTGATATTTCTAAGTTTAGCTTTTAGAGGAACCACAAATTTTCCCTTAGTGGTCACTCCATCTTACCCTTTCACCTGCAGGTTTAAACCACCCATTATTTCTACCCTGGCAGAGAGTTAATGCTTTTGGATTGTTCCTCCCTGTTTTTTAAAAAAGAAATACATGTTCACTGTTGGCTTCTCAAAAGACCACTGGGGGAACCTGTTGATGCTGCATAGTGTGTCAGACCTATTGAGGAAAGGGAGACTGAACTTTTGAAGACCTTAAGACCCAAAGGACTTAAAAACAGCACACTACAGGGACACAGCCACATCCATGTTTATAGCAGCACAATTCACAATAGCTAAACTATGGAACCAACCTAGATGCCCTTCAGTAGATGAATGAATAAAGAAAAATGTGATATATATATATATATATATATATATATATATATATATATATATACACACACACACACACACAATGGAAATTTACTCAGCATTAAAAGCGAATAAAATCATGGCATTTACAGGTAAATAGATGGAGTTGAAGAATATCATGCTAAATGAAGTAAGCCAATCCCCCCAAACCAAAGGCCAATTGTTTTCTCTGATATAAGGAGGCTGATTCATAGTGGGGATGGGGGCAGTGTGGGAGGAATGGAGGAACTTTAGATAGGGCAAAGGGAGGGAGGGGAAAGGAGGGTGGGGGGGCGAGTAGGAAAGGCGGAAGGAATGAGATGAGATGGACACCATTACCCTAAGAACATGTAGGAAAACACGGGTGGTGTGACTCTACTTTGTGTTCAACCAGAGACATGAAAAATTGTGCTCTATTTGTGTAATATGAATTGAAATGCATTCTGCTGTTATACACAACAAATTAGAATAAATAAAAAAATTTAAAAAGATCTTAGTGGACTCTCAGAAGGGAGAAGTGAGGGAGGGTATTTGAGGGTTTTAGTGCCTGGCCTGACTTTAAGGCAGACCTAGGAAAGAGTGTCTGGTAGACATTGGGCAGAGTTTATAAGGTAGTAGCTGTGGACTGTTGGCACCATGAGGCGAGAGTCTTAAAGCCAGTCTGGGTGGGCCACCTGTCAGTGTTGACACATGAGCTCTTTGACCTGGTGCGAGGCTGTACCTACGGGATGAGTGTTTCTCAGAGCAAGGAGAAGTCCTGCTGGCGGTGGAACCTCAGGGCCACACCCTCCACTGCAGCACAGAGGCAGAGGAAGTTAGGTGGGTTTCGGTCCTGTAGGTAAGAGGGGAAGAACATTATCTCTTCTGCAATGTCCCATGTTCACTGAGTGTGAGCCACAGGAGGGATGGAGGAGTGTCAGAGCCGGATGAGCATTCAGATGAGATCTGCGGCCATTGCAGCCAGTTCCCTAAACCTGGATTGATCTGAATTTCTGGACTCTTCATCTGAATTCTAACTTAGGGATACTTTTTTAAAGTAGCCTATAAACCCTATGACCAGGAGGAAGCCTCCCAGCGTTTTCATGTTGACGGGCATAGAGGAAATAGGACCCCCCCCCCACTTGCCTTCTAACACAACCTCCACTTAGTAAAAATTGACAAAGAGCAGTGACAAAAACCAGGCCAGCTTCACAAACCACTGCATTGTTTTGGGAAACAGGAGAAAATAGCACGTTTGTTCACTTTGATGCCTATTTGCATGTGGTGCCAATTCTTATGATACAATCTGGGAATTAAAATTCCTATGTTTCTAAAGAACCAAATCAGAAATTCCCATAAGTTTTACGACAAAGGTCCACAGCAGTGTGTTAGATTCTTGTCTCAAATAAGACTTCACAGTTTACCGCAATCACTGGAAACAGCTAGCAAAATGTTAAAGGAAATTTTATTCACCAGAATTGCTCTTGGGAGCGCCTGCTATTTATCAGAAGGAAATATTTGAATAAGTCATCTGATCTGGGAGGGTAGGATCTCAAGGACATGATTAAGGAACAACAGCAGCAGCAATCGTGACCTGCCCCACAGGGAGCCTGAACCCGTGACCAGGTCCCCTGTGTTTGGCAGGAGTGATGTGCTGGTCACCTGCAAGTCTACTTGGGAGCAGCGGTCAGAGGGAAGCTGAAGTCTCTGCTTGAAGGGACGAGGTGGCCCACCAACCAGCCTGCTGCTGCCAGAGAGGAGAGCGAAGAGAACCATTCTCAGTCATGATGCTTGTCGTAGGACGCATGACCACTGTGTTACACCTTGATCTTAAAGGAAGTCAACTGTCAACGGCCCAGATGAATGCGTCATCACAGGAAGCAGGAAGCAGGATGCTTGTCATGCGGAAACACTCTACTTCTGTCTGGGTGCTGTAGACAGAAGCCATGGACCACACATGTTCAGGTTTTTAATAAACATCTGACCCATTTTACAAAGACGAGGAGTCAAGTGCCAGATCGCCAGATCTCTGTGCCCTTCGTCAACCTTGAACTTCCTTATCTAGAGCACTTTATATCTCAACACCTGCTTGTGTGTCTTGTTTCCTTTGTGAGCTGCAGACTGTCAGCCATCTCTACGGCCCAACACAATGTCTAAAACATTCTCTGCATTGCAAATTTGAGGTCAACCTGGGGAACTTTGTGAAAACCTGTCTCAAATTAAAATAAAAAGGGCCAAGAGTGTGGCTTGGTGGTAGAGCACCCATGGGTGCAATCCCTAGTAGTGCAAAAAAATAATAACAATAAATAAAAAGAATATCTTTTCCAGATGCAAGATGAATAAGGAAATTACTAAGATATTGGTAATTATAATATCAGTGTAGGGAATAAAATTTGATATTTTTTAGCTTCTGGTCACTTAGCATTTTAAAATGTCTGCTTCTATCATCCTTTAATTTTTTATTGTGGTAAAGTATACATAATATAAAATTGTCATTTTAAACATTTTTAAGCCTACAGTTCAGTGGTTAACTTTTTGAAAAATCTGTGATTTCACTAATAAGAAGGTTGGCCAGGCATAGTGGTGCACACCTGTAATCCCAGCAGCTTGGGAGGCTGAGACAGGAGGATCATGAGTTCAAAGCCAGCCTCAGCAACAGCAGGGTGCCAAGCAACTCGGTGAGACCCTGTCTCTAAATAAAATACAGAAGAGGGCTGAGGCTGGGGCTCAGAGGTTGAGTGCCCCTGAGTTCAATCCCTGGTAACCCTCCCACCCCCCCAAAAAAGGTTGACTGGGTGGGTAGCAGGACAAATTTATTTAGGCCTATTTTCACGTACATAGAAGGGGAGTCAAACTATGACATCAAAAACCTAATTCCACAAATATTTCCCTAAATGAGCTTCTGAAGTTAAAGAGGTAAGAAAATGGCTAAGTGTGTATTCTACTATTCTTTTTTTCTTTTTAAAAACCCAACATGAGTGGGTAGATTGTGGAGAAATGAGATAGGTCGGCTTTCAGAGAGAGAGGAAAGGAGACCCTCAGTAGATGGAGACCTGGGTCTCTAGCAGAACCAGTCATGCTTGTCCCTTTAGTTAGATGAACAAAACCTCCAGTGTTTGCTTATAACAGACGGACTAGAACAAAAATATAATCAATTTAAATGTCACCATATTCAAACACCTACCTAATGGGCCCATGAATGATTTATGGCTATATGGCTTAACCAGGAAGAAACACCGTGAACCCCAAATATGAAATGGTTGTCATGGGATTTGATTTTCAAAGAAACTTTCCTGGGAACCTGCACATTTCTCCCCAGGAAAATTCTATATGTGATCAGAAATTTCAACCCTGGATGGAATCCTCTGTCCTAAGAGCTGAGGGGCACCTGCCCTGCTTTTGGGTGTGGACACCTTTTCTGCCTTAAATAAATCATTGCTTTTGACACATCCTGGAAGCCTTTTTAGCAAGTCAGAAACGTGCTCACGCAGAGTAATGGTCCCATTCTCCTCTGTGGAGGGACCTCCTCAGGCCCCTGTCCAGTGGCAGAAAGAATAAGATCTTTTCTTCTTTTACATATTGATTTTTGCAAAATTTAAAGATATTGCCTTCTTAATATTTGGTGCCATGAGAAGTGCAGTTAAACTCCACCGAAGAAGTCATACAAGACAGTTTATCAACCAGATGAATCAATCCTCCATTCATCTCACTTGTGTTCTTTCTAAAACTTATTTTGAAAAGAAAAATAAAACATATAAAGCCATATTAAAATTTGAGCAAATGGATTTTCTCTACTTTTAACTTATTGCTTTATTGCAAAAATAAAAGTAGAATTAGGTCAAAATGCATATTTTGAACTTTAAGTTCTTTGTCTTCCCATAAAGCAAGAAGGTATTAGCTTCAGAAGTATTTTAGGAGCTACGTCCTACAGTGATGCTTAAGGAGCTTGGTTGGTGCCATTGTCAAGCTTGGAAAAACTGCAAATGAACTTCTCTCCTTGAAAACCCCCAGTTTTCATCCACATGTAAAGCCCACGAGACACCCTGCGGTGAGAGAGAAACCTGCTCATGTCTTCAGAGGGTCGCATCATAGGTGCCACGATGTCATTTGATCAGGATCCAGAAAAGATTTCCTTTCTTATCAGCAACATATCTTCTTTATCATTGTATTAACCCTTATTGAAATGCCATTTAAAAAACATACTGCAGGGCTGGGGATGTGGCTCAAGCGGTAACATGCTGGCCTGGCATGCTCGGGGCGCTGGGTTCGATCCTCAGCACCACATAAAAATAAAATAAAGATGTTGTGTCCACCGAAAACTGAAAAATAAATATTTAAAAAATTCTCTCTCTCTTTCTTCTCCCTCTCTCTCTCTCTTAAAAAAAAAAAAAATACTGCAATTATTTCCTTCCCTTCTTTCACTTGTATGGCCTCATTTGACAAATTGGGAAATTCGGTCTGTAAAATGAAGGAAAAATTTCCAGTAACTACACAAAGTGTCACCACATGACAAAAACCTTTATTTTTATCAGACTGGCCCTTTTCTTTAAGGAATAAATACTCTTTTCATCATTTATGTCCAGGATGTTGATTTACCCAAGCTCTTTGCCTGCAATCCCAGGAGCGGCCACCAGGTGGTGGTGAGCCAGTTTGAAGCTCCCTTCCCAGGGAAATCTGAAAAATGCTGTTTTTGTTTTTAATGAAAAAGGACAAAGAAGTCAAGGGGAATGGGGAGGCGACAGCCAAACAGAATAACATAGGAAATGTCATCGAAAAATTCATAAAAATTTATTTATGAATGAATAAAATGCATTTATTAATAAGTTTTTTAAAAAGTAGATATACTAGGCACTGACTTCCTTCTTGCCCCTTCTCCGGTCTCCTCTGCCTTTCTCTTCACTGGTAGCTGCAGGGTACAGTGCCCAGCCCAGGCACAAATCACTACCTCAATGCCTGAGCACTCTGTGATTTCGCAGGAGGTTTTCCTTTAGTTCAAATGGCTTTTGGCTATTCTGTCTGTGCTCAGGGAAGCCTGGGGTCTTGGGAACTTGATGTCCCCAGGAGAAGCATCCCTCTCTCAGTGGGGGCCTTTCTGAGAAGCCTCCATGTGGTTCCTCAGAGGGTCCCCAGCAATCTGAGCCTGGATGGTGCCTAGGGAAAAACTGAGGTCTTTCTGTCTTCCTTTCCTGCTCCCTCACCGGTACGTACAGGGGTCACCTCCTCAGGCAACACCTTGCTTGCCCTCAACTTGTCTGCTTCAAGGGAAGCTAAACTAGTGCATCTGCACAACTTGACTATGGTATCTTCCCTGTCTCATTAAAGAAAGTGTCGATATCAGAATCCAAGCATGGAAAATCACATCCAGATTGGTTTTTGCACAGCTACGCAAAAAGAAAAAAGAATTTGTGCTTATCTCAGACCCTGCCATCTGAGCCACATCCCCAGCACTCTGCTCCCTCTGACAAAACAACAGCAACACAAGCTACTCCCAGACCTTTATTACCCGGTTCTAAATGTGAGCCTTGTCTCCATGTCCCTCTCTTTTTAAGCTGTCAGATTTCTCAGAAACTCTTTTCTTATTATCTCTCACTACAGCTAAAAAGAAGAAAAAGTAAGAACTAAATTACATACAAAAATGTGGTGGCCACTGAGTGATGCTAGGTTTATAATTTAGTTATCTGAGTCCAACTGGAATTTCCCCTCTTTTTAAAGTAGGCCTTATTTTTTGAGGCATAAGGTTATAATGACTAAGGGAGTGCACGTATCTCCTTGAAATGCTGATTTCCATTTCTTTGGATATATAGCCAGAGGTGGAATCACTAGAACACGTAGTAGTTCTAGGTGCACAGGAAAATTGCACAAGAAGTAATGGTCCCCATAGATCCCCTGATGGCTCTCCAATCTGATTCACTATCAAAACCAAATTCTTTCTAATTTTTTTTCCTTTTAAAAACTTTTGGTCATTTAAAAAGTTTCATATATTTTTGAAAGTAGTCAGGCAATTTCCTAATACCACCAACTCTGACTTTGATCTTTCTTTTCCTTTCTTTCTTATTTTATTTTAAAAATATTTAATTGGTCAAATAAAAATGGAAAACATTTGAGGTATAAAGTACAATGCATTAGTAGATAAATATAGACACCTATACCTCATATATATATATATTGTATCAACTATCAGAATCTAATATCCCATCCGTTACACCCATGCTGCTCATTAGATCCCTAGAACTTCTTTATCTTATCGGTAGCAAGCTGAACCCTTTGACAGACATCTCCCCATTTCCCCCCACATTCAGCCCCTGGCAACCACCATGCTACTCTCTGTTTCTAAGAGTTTGATTTTTTTTTTTTAAGATACAGATAGGTGAAATCATGCAGTATATGTCTTTCTGTGTCTGTTTCACTTAGCATAATGTCCCCCAGTTTATCCCTGTTGTCATAAATGGCAGCATTTCCTTCGTTTCATGGCTGAATAACATTCCATTGTGTTTATGCACCATGATTTTTTTAACTTTCACCCTCTGATGGACACTCGGGCTGTTTCCATATCTCAGCCATTGTGAGTAGGGTTATAATGACTAAAGGAGTGCATGTATCTCCTTGAAATGCTGATTTCTATTTCTTTGGATATACACCCAGAGATGGAATCACTAGAACATGTAAAGTTCTATTTTTAATTTTTTGTGCAACCTATTTTCTGAAATGGCTTCATAAATTCACATGCCCATCAACAGGGCACAAGGGTTCCCTCTTTTCCACACCCTCACCAATAGATATTCTCTCACATTTCTCCAGTGAATGATGTTGAGCATCTTTTCATATACTTGTTGAACATTTGTATGTCTTCTTTGCAGAAATGTATATTTAGATCGTCTGCCCCATTTTTAATCACTTTCTTCTTCTTTTTTTTTTTTTTTTTTTTGTTATGGTTGTGGTTGATTTTTTTTTCTACCGAGTTGTGTAAGTGCCTTATGTGTCTAGGATATGAACCTCATCCTCCCCCTCTTCGTGTTAGGCTGCTCTTTCATTTTGCGGGTTTGCGTGTTTGTGTTTGTGTGTATGTGTGTGTACGAGCTGGTTTGTTGTGACATAGTCCCACATGTTTATTTTTACTTTTGTTGCCTGTGCTTTTGGTACCAAAGACATAACTGCCAAGATGAATGTCAAGGAGCTTGCCACCTATGCTTTCTGGCAGCAGTTTTATGATTTCACATCTGATATTTAAGTCTTCAGCCAATTTCAAGTTGGTTAGTTTTTGAATGGAATAAGAGTCCAATTTCATCGTTCTGCATGCGGACATCTAACTTTCCAATACCGTTTATTAGAGAGATTTTCCTTTCTCCACGTTCAGTCACCCTCATCAGAGGAGTTGACCACAGGCGGATGGGTTTGTTTCTGGTCTCTCTGCTCTGTTCCATTAGTTGATGGGCCTCTACCATGCCATTTTGATTACTATAGCTTTGCAATATAATTTGAAAGCAAGTATGATGTCTCCAGCTTTGTTCTTATCTCTCTAAATTGCTTTAGATATTCAGGATCTTTTTAAGGCTTCGTATGAATTTTAGGATAGTTTTGAAATGAAAAATATCATTGGAGTTTTGATAGGAATTACATTGAGAGTCCTTACCCTTTTATGGAGGCAGGTACAGCCTCAGACTGCATGTGCCCGTGCTAGTAAATATCAAGGCACTTTTTTAAAAATATTTTTTGAGATATTGATAGACATTTATTTTATTTATTTACATGCAGTGCTTGGAATTGAACCCAGTGCCTCACACATGCTGGGAAAGCACTCTACCACTGAGCCACCACCCCAGCCCCATCAGGGGTCTTTACGAAGCCAGGATGGAGGGAGGCTAATCCTCACCAAACAGTGGATGTCTGAAAGAGAAGAAAATCACAGCCTTCTGCTGTAGAAAAGAAGAGTCATCTAAAAGAAAATTAAACTCAATTTCTGAGCCACATTAACTGCTGATGTGGCAACTTGCTCCAAATAGCAGTTCCTCCATTAAAGCCAGAGAAGTTTAAGGAAAACACACAGATAAAATAACAGCACTTGGGTTTACTGCCTATGTATGGCTTTAGGCTCTTGAGTTGTCCTTTAACAAGAATCAGGTTGGCAGCTGATGTTTTTTATTAATGCCATCATTTTATAGTGAACTCAACATCTCCTGGTTACCTGCTATATGCAAAACTCTGTACATCCACACCAGAGAGGGTGTCCAGGTGTCTCCAGTGAGCACTCTGTGATCAGGACTCTGCTAATTGTTTCCCCATTTAGTTCTAAATTAAGTACTTGGTAATTTATACTAAGTACTAGAGTGCTTAGTACATCAGGTGTTAAGTGTACTAAAAATGCCCCGATGCTAACATAGCACCTAAATGTAGCAATTATAGCCAAGTTAAGGCTCAACTTTGTCTATTGTCTGAAACATGCTTTGTATCTTGTGTTGCTAATTGGGGTTAATTATGATCACCACAGTGGTTAGTCATCTTGAAAAGTCTGGTTGAGGGAAGTAAGGCTCAGGAAAGGTAGAGGGCTTGTGGAATTTGTACCTAGATGTCTGGCCCTGAAGCCTTCGCTGTGCTCTGCATCTTTGTGTCCCCTCTTCCCCCTCCTCACCCCATAACTCATGTTGAAATCTAATGCCAAGGTGATGTCATTGGGAGGTGGAGCCTTTGGAAAGTGATTAGGGCAAAAGGATGGAGTCCTCCCCTACCAATGGGATTAGAGGCCTTATAAAGGAGACCCCCCCCCCCCGGAGAGCTGCCTTGCCCTCCCACCACGTAAGGACACAGCTAGAAGGTGCCATCCTGAGCTAGAAACTGAATCTCCCCCTGATCTGGGGGCTTCCAGTCTCCAGACTCTGAGAACTCTGCTGCTCCTAAGCCTCTCCATCCCTGGTATTTGCTGTGGCAGCCTGAATGGACTGCTCACCACATAACCTCTTTACCCAACCAATAAATTTGCTGATGTGTTTCTTTCATGGGCTAATATGGTCTCATGTTGTTTAAAGAAACATTCACTGGGCTCCCCCAACCTCGCCCCCAGCGCTGTACAAGCAAACTGGATCTCTAAGGCTCCACTACCCACAACAGCAGCCCCCACCACCTGTGGCCTATCCTGGAAATGGATCAAGTTCAAGTTGAGATGTGCTGTAAAATACTCCTGGAATTTTGAATAGTTGCTAAGAAAGGATGTAAAGGATCTCATGAATAAAGCTTGTCTGTCAACTTGGAGTGATAACAGTTTGTCTACCTGGGGTAACATAAAATAGAACTTCAAATTAATTTCCTGAGTTCCTTTTCCTTTCTTAATAGGACTACTGGAAAATTTAAAGCAGCCCGTGTGGCTAGCGTTCTATTCTAAAGGAGCCTGAGCTCTTGGCGCAGACTATACATAGTGCTTCTTTGTTGCTTCCTCCATAGATTACGTTGCTATTACTGGGAGTTGATGGAGGATTTGCGGGCAGGAGGGCCCACGGGGGTCTCAGCACGCCTGGCTGTTAGAACAGACCCTAATGCCAAGGACTTAACTGGGCTAATCTGCTTGAGCTGGAATTTAGTGGCCTCGGTCATTAATAGAGTTAAATCCTTTAGTGAGTTTTGGCCTTTGAAAACACTTCCTTTCTTTTGGGATTATATCATAGGGATTTAAAAATAAATAAATAAAAAGGGACATGAATGCAGGAGTCAAAGAGCAAAACATCTTCTCACTGCCTTTCCTCAAATGATGGTTCACGGACAAGGTTTCTAAGTTGGCATTGAGTTTACTTAGATAGCAAGCAAGTTTACTTAGAGAGCTGTGGCATCGTTTGCCCCCGTTTATGAAAGAAATGCCTATGAATATCATCCTCTTTTTTATGCTACAGTTGAAAGGGACAGAAAAGTACATTTTCTTCGGAGAGGCTGAGAGGCAGAAAGAAACCCAGCAGGGACTATCACATTACCTCCTCCAGCTGGGAAAAAGACTGCTGGCCCAAGATGGGATTTCAGCCCTGTGGTTAAGTAAGCCAACAGTCAATGCATGCCATAGAATAGTAATGATATGAGAGGGGACAGAGAAATCCAGGTCAGCTCCCCACTGGGAGCAGTTGGAGGTACAGAGGCCTAGGGAGGGTGTGTTGCTTGAGTCTCTGACCATTTCCACAGGGCCCTGAGTCAGCAGGTGGTCGGATGAGACCAAATGTCACAGGTAATCCAGTTCAGGGCTCCCAAAATGCTGGGTCCATCATCTGGGGATTGTCACCCATGCTTGAAGTTGTACCCCAGACCAGTGAAGTCACCAGCAACTGGAAAGTTTTCCAGGTGGTTCTGAGATGCAGCCGGGATCAAGAACCACCAATCTAGGTCACCCCTTATTTTTGTAGACAGAGACCTAGAAAAGGTTAGGGAGTGTTGTTCAAGTTCCATGAGCTAGAAAGTGACTGAGCTGGGACAAGTCCCTTCTTTTCTGGCTCTTGATTTTTGCCACATGCGTGTGTCTCCTGAGTCTTACAGTGTCGTTGCCTGGCTGTCTTCCAGATATTTGCTGGCTCAGCTCCTTCTCGACATCTAGGCAACTTTTCTTGAGAGAGGCTGGCTCTTGCTGCCCGCAGCAGCGCCCACATCCCCAGCACATCACCGTCTTCCAGAGTCTTCTCACTGTCTAAAATCATTGTGAGGTAGCTGGGCTCTTTGGAAGAGAGAGACCCTCACTAGATGGAGACCCAGATCTATGAGCACAGTGGACTTCTCCTGTCTTTGCTTCTATCAGATCAAGTGGAACAAAAATGCAAATGATTTAAAAGTCGCCGCCGGAATCAAAGATCTACACAGGGAGCCTATAACGGATTTATGGCTAGACTGCCTAACATGAAGAATTGTTCTGAACCCCAAATATCAAATGATTGACTTGCGATTTGATTTGCACAGAAGTTTGCCTGGGAATCTGCACATTTCTTCCCAGAAAAATCCTATGTATAGCGAGGAAGCTCAAGCCTGGGGTGTCACTTGTGTTCTCTGAGAAGCAAGGGGTGTCTGCACCTTGCCTTTGAGGTGTGCAGACCTTTGCTTTTGCTGTCTTTTAATAAATCTTTGCTTATGCGTTGGTTTTTATGTGTCCTAAAATTCTTTTCAGGACTTTTAAGTCAAGAACCCACCCAGGCCAGGCATGGTAGAACATGCTTCTAATCTCAGCTATTTGGGAGGCAGAGGCAGGAGGATTTCAAGTTTGAGGCCAGTCTCAGCAATTTAGTGAGACCTTCAGCAATTTAGCAAGACTCTGTCTCAAAATAAAAAATTAAATGGGCTGGGGATGTAATTCAACGGTAAAGCATGCCTGAGTTCGATCTCTAGCACCAAAAAAATAAAATAAAATAAAACACACTTGGGCTGAGTTGAAGTCTTACTGTTCCCTTGGAGGAACTTCCTCAGCCCTGTCTAGTGACAATTCCATGTATTGTCAGCCCTCCCAACCAGACCATATCTTGTCTTCTAGGGTCATTGCTCTTTTGTATTAGGTTGATAAGTATTTGTGGACAGAATGATTTTTTTTTTTTTTTGTGGTACTGGGAATGGAACACAGGGGCACTTAACCACTGAACCACATCCCTAGGCCTTTTAAATATTTAATTTAGAGACAGGGTCTCACTAAGTTTCTGAGAGCCTTGTAGGTTGCTGAGGCTGGCTTTGAGCTCATGGTCCTCCTGCCTTGGCCTTGTGAGCCGCTGGGATTACAGATGTACACCACCTGAATAAATTATTTCTTAGCAGTGATATTCTCCTGAATGGTGTCTTCAGAGGGCATCATTTGAAGGGAAATACAGTCTGCCCTCCAGATTCACAAATATTTAACCAACTTCAAATTTAAAATATTCAGAAAAAAAAATTGTATCTATACAACATATCCAGACTTCTTTTTGTCATTATTCCCTAAGCAATACAACTATTTTCAAATAACTATTTGTGGAGGATTTACACTGTATTAGGTATTATATATAATCTAGAAAGGATCTAAACTATATGGAAAGATGTGCACAGGTTATATGCAAATACTATACAATTTTTTTATAAGGGAATTGAGCATCTACAGATTTCCACATCCTCAGTCCTGAACTCAACACCCCACAGATACCACCGGTGACTTTATTCTTCCAATTTTGTAAGTTGGAGAAAATATTATTCAATTTTGAGAAATATATTTTCCAGCTCAACTCTTCCAAATCACATCTGTTCTATCATGTGAGGCTCATCTGGGTGGACAATTTGAATTTACGTCATCGTAAGACAGACTCCTAGGCTATTTAAAGGGAAAACATTTTGCCTGGATCCCAAAATGGACTTTGATTAGATGATGGAGCATAATTATACTAAGAAAGTGTCCCGTGACCACATAGGAACATTTGCTGCCAGCGAGGACCAATTATAATTGCTCTTTTTGCAGTTGAAGGGATAAACAATTTGGCAACTAAAGAAAAAGCTTTCCAGGTGAATAATATTACATCCATAAATTAATGCAGGCTGCAGGCTACAGGCTAAAAGATGACAGCGTTCACCATGTTTGTGGGCTCCATATTCATGAATTCTGTAAAATGGTATCAAGTAATCTTGTAAATACTCAGAGGTCACGGTCAATTCTCAAATGCATGGATGGAAACCTGCATCTGCAAGGCCTTGTCCCATGTCCATCAGCCCTTAGGTTGGCTTGGCCCTGTGTGCAGTTTACAGCTGGTTATTCAAGAGGGTTTCTAGACTAGCAGCCGCAGCATCGCCGTGGAGTTTATCACAAGGGCAAACTCTCAGCCTGCGCCCCACAGACCGACTGAGCCCCAACTGCATTTTAACCAGATCCTCAGGGAATTCGTGTGCCCACAGAGTTTGAGGACTGGAGTCAGTCTGTCTTTTGCTGCTGTAACAGTATACAGACAAGGTAATTAATAAAGAAAATAAGTTTGTATCTCATGGGTCTGGCAGCTGGGAAGTCCAACAGCCTGGTGCCAGCACCTGCCAAGGGCATTCCTGCTGTGCCTTCATGAGAGCAGGTGGAAGGGCCAGAGAGACAAAGGGGCCCAAGCTTATCCGTTCCATCCTGTGGGGGCAGAGCCTTCTTGACCTAATCACCCCTTGAAGGTCCCACCTCTTAGTCTGTCCTGGGGCCCTGTCCACCTCCGGGTTCCTCTCCTGTGCTGGAGTTAATCTGGGGGGGGGGGGATGAGACTCCAGGGAGGGGCTGCAGGACAGCTGAGCTCCTTTTTGGAGCACCTGTTTTGAGGCAGTGAGGGGAGCTCGGAGAGAGCCCCTGCCTGCTCCTGCTGCTCCCCGAGTGCCCACAGGAACTGGCACACCCACGTGCCCCATTTTGGGTGCCAACTGTCAGTGCATGGTCTGGGGTTTTCAGGCTCCTCAGCCAGGGTTGAGAGCCACTGCACACGCCACCAAGCTCTGTCCCCTTCCCTCTGGCGGCTCTGAGGCTGCCCTCATCAGAGTCTCTTGCAGAATCATTGCTCGCCCTGGGCATCTTGACCTCTCTAGCCACATCCCCAAATACGCCAACTCATTAAAAAATACTAATAATAAGCTCATTTGTTCAAATTTTGGAAAAGATGACAAATGATGAAGATGTGGAACTGGTTTACCTTTAATCCCGGGCCCAGAGGCAACCACTGTCTGTTTCCCACGGGCTTCAGCCTGGGCACAATCATACACAAGTCACCCCCAGCCCGCCTGCAGGTCACTTTCCCTGCAAGATGAGACCTCTGTAGGAAGTCACTGCTTTTTGTTTGTAGTTTAATCTCTGATGCAGAGCGTAAGGTCTGGATGGAGGATGGATTTAGGAACCATTTGTTGACTTGAATTTGCTTCCACGATTAAATGGGAGAAAAAGCTACACGTGGTAGTGAAGCCGTTCTACTTTTTGCTATTATTTTTGGTCCAACCCATCCTCTTCCCCACCCCATCCCCACTCCCCCCTTCTTTTTAATTTATTTTTTAGTTGTAGTTGGACACAATACCTTTATTTCATTTATTTTTTATTTGGTGCTGAAGATGGAACCCAGTGCCTCACACGTGCTAGGAGAGTGTTCTAACACTGAGCCACAACCCCAGCCCTTCCCGGCCTTTTAATTTAGAGACCTGGACTTGCTAAGTTGAGGGCCTCCCTAAATTGCCGAAGTTGACCTTGAACTTGTGCTCCTTTGGCCTCAGCCTCTGGAGTGCTGGGATTCCAGGTTTGGGCCGTGGTCCCCGACTGTGAAATCTTTCTAAAAGGCAGTGTTTCAGCAATTGCTTGTGGCCCCTTTCTTTTTTTCTTTAAATTTGACTTTACTCCTTTTTAGGCTTAACACTGTTCCCTGTTCTTTGCTCCTGGAGGACTACTAATTTCTATTTTGATTGGAATCAGATGGCACAGAATCACAATGAGTTTTCTCTTTTTTTGGAGAGGGTTAGGGGGTACTGGAGATACAACCCAGGGGCCATTCATCACTGAGCACATCCCCAGCCCCTCTCCTCTTTTTATTTTGAGACAGGATCTCATAAAGTTGCTAAGGCTGGTTTTAAACTTGCGATCCTCATGCCTCAGCCTCCAGAGCCGCTGGGCCACCAGGTTTTGTGGAATGAGGCCGTTTGGGTGCAGGTGGGTGGAGTTAAGGCTGTGCAGAAGCAGCTGCTTTGCTCTTTCATAACAACAAAAACATGCAGCTGGCGTCCTCCAGAGCCCTGGAGATGACATGAGAGCTGATAATGTTTTAATAAAAACACTTGGCTTTCCCCGGAGGTAATGCTTTGCCTGGACTGTTTTTTAAAGGAGTTCCAGCATGCAGAGTGGGAAGACTGCAGAGGGGACAGGGAGGACATAGGAGCTCTACCACACGCTAACAGTTACTTTGGTTAACTAAGCTTCAGTTACATACATTTTTCCATTTAGTATCCGAGTAGCGTAATAGAATCCTGAATAACAATAGCTAAAATCAATGCATTTTATATGAAAAATGTTTGCTACTTGAAATAAAATATTTAATCCACCTAAAAGGAAAATGCTAAAAATGCCAAGGAAGTAAAAGAGGTAATTCAGAGTTTCAGGAGAGAAAACAAATGCTGAATTCCCAGCAAGGCGATGTCCTTACCCGAACTCATTATCATTATCCACAATTAAGATAGCAAGTCAGGCCCCTAAGTCCCTTCTGCCTGCTTCTATTACATCTTATTATCATACAAACTCTCTGCAGTCTTTTGTTTTAGAGCTGCTTTCAATTGTGTGTTGATAATTTGTTGGCTCCCAGGGGACTAGGATTAAAAAAAAGAACAATGAGCCATTTCAATTGCATTTCAATGAAAAAAAAATGAACTCAGCTGTCTGCTTCAAACCTTCTCCCTCCAAACCCAACTTGAAGGGACACCCTGAGGTTGACATTTGAACATGGACTGAAGCTGAGAGTTCTTCTCAGCCCAAGCCTTTGATTCTCTGCTGGGAGAGGACTGTTTTAGCACAGGTCAGGGCCAGGACTAGGTAGCAACATAGCTTTGGGGTCAGTCAGTCCCCTTATGTATGACTTGAGGGGGGTTTACTTCACCTTTCTGAGCCTCTGGTTCCTCATTGAAATGAGGCATGATAACACAAGCCCAGGGGTGTCTTGGGATTAAGTGAACAATCACATCAAAGTATTTAGTACAATATCTGTACATAGTATAGTCTCAATAAATGTTAGTACTGGTGAGAGTTCCACATCGGATCCGTCATAATGCACTTGGAAAAGTCTGGAAAAAGTTGGTTCTTTTCTCATGTTTGGATTTGGGGTCCAAAGAAACTCAGAGACAGAGAGCAAGCAAAAGATTCAAGGAATCTTTTCATTCAATCTCTGGAACTAAGTCATGGGGTTTCACTCCATCAACAATACCCTTTCTTAATAATCTAGGTGGTGTTCTGGGATTACTTAGAGTGAATTCTTCCAGATTTTCAATCATAAAGACCACAAATGAATTCATTTCATTCATTCATTCATTCATTCATTCATTCTCCTACTGAGCTTGGCTCAAGTTTTTGTTGAGAATATTAGTTCTAATGCAATATCAGAGACACTCAAAATAGTAATGACAAGAACAAGATGAAATTTCATTTCTCTGTCACATAAAAGTCAGAATAGGTAGTCCAGGGCTGGTATTTGGCTTCATAATCATCAAGATACCAAGTGCCTCCTACCTGTTACTCTGCCTTTGAAATATCTGGCTTCTTTTTTATGGCCCAAGATGGCTGCCCTGACCCCACAATCCCAATGGGAATATAGGAAATGGAAGGAAATAAGTTACTGCATGGTTTGCATCTGGTATGTCCCCCAAAGGCTAATGAGCCATGTTTAGAGGTGGGGCTTTTGGGAGGTGATTGGATAATGAGGACTCATCAGTAGGTTAATCCATTAGATTCATTATTTGATGACATTGTTGGGAGGTGGTGGACACCGAGAAGGTGGGGTGTAGCTGGAGGAAGTGGGTCACTGATGGCATGTCCTGGAAGGGTCTATCTTATTTCAGTCCCTTTCTCACTCTCTTTACTTCTTGGCTATCATGAGCTGAGCAGCTTTCTCTGCCATCCCTTCCACCATGACGTTCTGCTTTGTTTCAGGTTTGGTGCAATGGAGTCAGGGACTATGGACCGAGATTTCTGAAACCATGAACCAAAATGAATTGTTAGAGTCTGTAAACAAGTCTGGATGGTGCCTGGCATTTTGCCAGAGGGAGTGGTTTGTGAAGTAACGCCAGCGAGCCATTAAGTGTGGAGATTCCTTATTGGTTGACTGCTGTATCTGGTTTATGTTAATTAAGATAAGCTGTGTGGAATGTATATATACCCCTCCTGTCCTACAATAAATGGCTCCCACTCCTGCTGTATCAATGTACACAAGTTCTTCGTCACCCCCCGGTTATTTTGCTGCAGCTGTACTCAGGCAGATGGTGGCCCGTTACGGGGAGCCCCGGGACACTCGGGGGTAAATTGACGAAAAAAAAACTGCCTGTCCATAGATAGGACGGGAGCAAATCTGCTCGTCCCTAGGCAGATAGGGCGTCAGAAAAAAATGGCCATTTCGAGAAAATGGAGAAGATTGATACAGTATGTTTGTGTCTTGTTTTGTCTCAGTGTATTGTATTGTCTTTGTGATGAAAATATGGAAGGGGTGAGAAGTAAATTACTAAGGGAAGAAGGCACCCCAGTGGAACCAAGAATAGTTAGGGCATGTGTTGATAAGAGCCCAGGAACTCTAGTCAGAAAGAAACAGAAAGTTCAGAGGAGGAAGGATTATCAGGAAAAAAGTTGCAGCAAAAGGCTATTACTGAATACTTTTCATTACCGGAGGGTTACGTGAATCGGGTGGCGGCTGCCACATGCGCAGCAAGGACTTTCCAAGAGGCCGGCTCTTCCCCGCCCCCCGCCCGGGCAGCGGGACACCACTGTGAGAGCCCAAATCCAAACCTGACCCGGAGGCACAGTCTGCAGGCTCTTGCTCCCTGTGCACGGAAGCAGTTTGAGTCCGGGACACTCCCCAGGGCCACCTGGGGCTGCCCGGGATGCTACAGCCGGCAGAAGACCCTACCGCATCCTTGATGTTTGGTCATTTTCAATGCCAATAACTAAGCTACAATGGTTCTCCCACACCTGGAAGCTAATGAGTAATGAGCACTATTAAGGCTTATTTCAAATGTAAAAAACCTTGAGATAATGTACTAAATTGTTCAGAAGGTTGTTTTCTCAGTGGAATACTACAGGATTTTCTTTAGCCATCCAGAGGAGTTCCTGCCTTCGTCCCAGTGCCAGTGAAGACGAAGGTGGAAGAATTTCCAGTGTTGCTGAGAACTGGATGAGACTTCGGATCAAGCTAGCTGCCTGCAGAACTTACCTGGACTGTGATTTACCTGGACTGTGAGTTAATCTATTGAGACACTGCTTTACCTGGACTGAGACAACAAACTGTAATCTACAACAAATTGTAACTCAGTATCTTTGCTAATGGTGTCATTGCTGGTATAATTTTTCCAAGGGCTTCTTGCAATGGAGCCATCAAGTGGCTTGGTATTGTGACATTTTGTATCCTCCCCTTCTGCTTGTAGCAGATTATTTATGGTGTTTGTGTAAAAACCACTATGGTCATTATTTGAATTAAACAAAAGGGGGAAATGTTAGAGTCTGTAAACAAGTCTGGATGGTGCCTGGCATTTTGCCAGAGGGAGTGGTTTGTGAAGTAACACCAGCGAGCCATTAAGTGTGGAGATTCCTTATTGGTTGACTGCTGTATCTGGTTTATGTTAATTAAGATAAGCTGTGTGGAATGTATATATACCGCTCCGGTTCTACAATAAACGGCTCCCACTCCTGCTGTATCAATGTACACAAGTTGTTTGTCCCCCCCCCCCGGTTATTTTGCTGCAGCTGGACTGCGGCAATGAATCTTTTCTCTTTTAAGTTGTTTTTCTCAGGTATTTTGTCACAGTGACGAAAAGCTGACTAACACAAGTCTCTAACCTTTCCTTTAAGGGAAAAATTGGGGATTTTCCCGTACTACTTTTCCGTGTGTCTCATTGACCTGAATGTAGTCGGTCACATCCACACCTACCTGCAATGAATCCTGGGAAGTGTGATCTTGATTTGGGGTTAGCATTTGCTCAGTGAAAAACCTGAAGATTCTGTTAGTGTGTAAGAGGAAGGGAACACAGAGGGAGATAATCAACCATCTTGGTCAAGACTTGGCGCCCTTGCAAGCTCACTGCTTTAGGAGACAAACGGGGATTCTCTCAGCTGAATGAAAAGCTTCAGTTCCAAAGTTTGAATGCCTTTCACTGCTTTTTCCTGATGATATTTCCCATAGTCACAAGATTACTCTCTGATCGAAAACCAGATGCCACGTCAATGCAATGAACCTACCACCTGTACTAATAAGGGAATTTTTCTGCAGTAAAATCTTTTTAAAAAATTGTAAAATTAAAATATAGAAAAATTCAATACAAAAAAAGAGAACTTCTCAATGGTCTCATGCATCTAGCAATAGTAACCATTAGCATTTTGGTGTACATTTCTCATATTACATGATTTCCTCTCTATATGCAATCATTTTTCTATAAAATTGTACCCCACATGCTGGTTTAAATTTAATTTCCTTGGACTAAGACCTCATTCCCTCAGCTATTCTAAAGCATCCTTCTCCTTCTGTTTTGTTTGCTGAGGGATAATTCACATACATTAATCAGCCAATTTTCAGCACAAAGTTTGATGATTTGGGATAATTTGTGTACAATCTTGTAACCATCACCCACATAAGATAAAGAAGAGTCTCTCACCTCAGAAAGTTCTCTGATTGAGTCTCTCAGCATCATCCTCTCTCCTCACTCTAGGCCCCAGGCCGCCACAACTCTGTGGGGGCTACAGTTTTAAAATCACTTTAAGTGCCTGCAGTTGTGTTCTATTAATTTACCATGATTTGCTAACCCAACACCTTGTTTGGAGGGTTTCTGTTTTCTGAGTTGTTGGTATAAACACCCTATGATGAAGATACCTGGAGGTGAGTCTTTGCCCTCATCAATGTTATGTTCCCTTTGATAAATCCCTACATGGAGAACTGCTTGAGTAATAAAATGATGAAATCTTCTAAGCTTTTATAAAGGCAGGCAATCCAAATGGCTCTCCCAGAAATTTTTTCATCAGCAATGTATACAAGGGGGTCATTTCCCTACATCTTTCAGGGGTCAATTTGACAGGTAAACTATGATGTTTCATTTTAATTTATGCTTTTCTATCCTAGTAAATGATCCTTTCTTCCTAGATTCAGCAGTCTACAATTTACCTTAATTTATCTAAAGGTTTGATATGGCCCATGATATATGCAGATTTGCACTAAAAAGGACTGCGCATGTTAAAGAAGTATAGTCCTGGTAGCTAAAATTAATTAAAAATAAAATGTATCATCTACTCTCCTCCGATGAAGGACATTAAAGAAAACCCAATCCACAGCTCTGTTCCCAAATCTCCAAAGTCCGTTTCCTCACTCTTCAGCTTCCCTGCTCTGAGTCTCTCATGCCCAAGCTTCTAAAACTCAGCCCAGCATCCTTTCTCCATCCATTTATCCTCCAGGTGGAGCTCTGCTCTCTCCAGCTAGGCTCAACCTTCTCCTCCACGCAGGAGGGCCAGGAGGCAAAGAAGCTCAAGCAAGTCCTCCCTGCAGGCAAGTTCCAAAGGGGGTATTCCTCTTCCTGTAGGACGGTGTGTTTGTCCCCAACCCACAAATTCACACATTGGAAACTCATCCCAGGTCTGAGGGTGTTTGGAGGGTGGCCTGTGGGAGGCAGTTGGGACCTGAGGACAGAGCCCTCATCGGTGAGATCAGTGCCCTTACAGGAAGGAGCCAGAGAGCTAACTCCGTCTCTTTCTGCCGTTGGAGGATACAATCAGCAGTCCACAGGGAAGAAGGCCCTCACCAGATGCCAGCATGGGCCTCCCTGATCTCAGACCTCCAGCCTCTGGAACCACTAGGAGTACATTTCCATTCAGTCCCTGGCAATTTGTTAGCAATACACAAGACGCCTAAGGCACATCTTGGCAAAAAGGACAAGTGTCCTTTAGGCTCCTTCTCGTGCCCGTCACCAGCCCCCTTAGCTTGTGGATGGGCAGCTCTCTCCATAAAGAGGAAGCATTTGTGCCTTTGTTTCCCCTTCTGTTCCACCTGCCCACTCGTTCTGCACCCCAGCACACCCCACCGTCACTCAACCTCCTCTCCAGGCCCCTGAGCTTGTCCCTTCCCGGGATCAAAACAATACAAGGCTCTGGCAGACAAGATTTTGGAAGGTGGGCTTTCAAGACCCCCAGTGGTATCGCAGGCGTTCCTTACTGGGAGACCAAAAGAAATGAGTCTTGGTGCTTTCACTTCACCTCCATGGCAACGTAGGCGAGTCCCACCCTAGCTCCGCAAGAACTTGAATCCCATTACAGTCCAGGTATTTCTCTGAATCCCCAAATTGGCACCTCAACATATGTCCCAAAGTCACACCCTCTATGGCATTTACCTCGGTGTCCCTCTTCTCTGCGTCTCAAGGACCACTGCCCAAGAAAGCACCAGAATGAGCCAGCTCTGGAGGTCCTGTCCCCACCATGGGCCATTCCATGTGGGAGAAGCAGCCCCTGCCCAGCTCTGGGCCACTCATGTGATACCTGTGCAAAGCAGCCCAGTTCCTGGCTGGAATCTCAGAAGGTCTCTCGAGAGATATTTCCTCCTTCTGTCTCCATTTCTCTAACCAGAGGGCTTGACCCCAGGTCAGGAGGTTGAGACAGAAGCATACTTGGACATGGGGACTTTTCCAGTTGTTCTTGTCATCCCCCTCCCCAGGACTTCAGCTCTTTCTCTTCCAGGAAGAACTTTCAGAGCAGGTGCATGTAGTTGCCTGTAGGAACAAGGGACATTACTCCTTCACTGTACAAAGGAAGGCCTAACCTTTTTTTTTTTTTTTTTTTTTGCCATTGGACTCTTTGTCTGATGGAAAGGTCTAGACAATGCTTCAGAAAAATAACATTAATGCATAGGATAAAAATAAAATTACCTAGCACGACACAAGGCAGCCATTTGTTAACACAATATGAACATATTTTATAAAGCAATTTGATGGTAGAGAAATATGTATACCTTTCAAAGCATTAGGTAACAGGAGGAAGGTCATTATTATAGTGGCTCTAATAAATACTATAAGTTCAAAATGGTGAAGGCCAATGCTATTTCGAGGTATTTAATGTGATACAAAAATATCTGTGATTCCTTTTAGTGACAAAATTGTAGGCACTTCTAATCCTGCTTTTGTTGGTTGCCCACAATCATATTTGAAAAGTAATCTTAATTACAATTAGAGGCTAGTGAGAGTACAGATGTAATTGTTCCCCCATTTCAGTGAGTTCTCTGGCTCCTTTTACTGTACTCATGGACCCTCCAATCTGTCCCCACCTCCTACCATGTTCCCAGTATCTGTTGTCGGGCCCAAATCCTTTGAAGCTGACAATTTTGAAGGTTTATAAGTGGATCTGAGTGCGAGCAGAAGTTGTAAGTTATTCTCAGGGCACTTTCCTTTTATCCTTCCTGTTCAAGGACCTCGGTGTGGCCATGATGGAGGGCTGAGTGACTGGACCAAGTTCACATAGCAGAAGACAGTGTGGCCAATGGGAGAAGCAGTTGGTGGCCTGGCAGGAGGTGCTACAGCTGTGCCAGATGTTAAGAGAAAACTTTAAACAAATTAGATTTAATAGAGTTTAGTTGAGCAAAGACCAATTCACGAACCAGGTACCACTCAGTAACCGTGAACTGCACAGAGCAGCTCTTTAGGCTGAACATGGAGCAACACAGAGAAGCCATCTGATTGGCTGCAGCTCCAAGTTCACCTCTATGCCTCAAGATCTAGCTTGACATGACCACAGCCATCTTGGTCATAACTGCCACTTTTCTGCCAGGTGATCCTGGCTTGCCTCCCAAGCCCCATGGGACAGAGTCATTAAGAAAATCAGCTCAGCATGTTGTGCTGGCCATCGACGCTCAGAATATTTCCTAACTGATGATGGATATGTTAATAGTTTTTAAGAAAGCCCAGCACGTTCCTGTGGGCTGGGGCCCAACATTGTCTTCCTCTGGGTGCAGGAATCTTTCTATCTTGCTACCCACCCAAGACACACTTCTGTCTGTAAGTCCCTAATGAATTGCACTCTGTGCAATCCTGGATCTGCCTGCCTCTTTCTTTGGTCTCCTGATGCTTTCTATCTTGGAAGGCCAGTTCTCATACTCCTTACACTGTACACTTTTTTTTTCCCCTAAAACACTGGGCATGGTGTGATCATTTGGCTATCTGTGGTTGGCTGAATCTCAGCTGCTTGTTACAAAAGTATAGTCCTAAATTAAGTTGTGGTCTGTTATCTAGGAACCCCAAGTACAGAGTCAAGCCAGTGGCCTCCTCCCTACTCAATTTAACAGGGTCAAGAAGAGATCTTAGCAAGATCACTAGCTGGGTGATAGAGGGGGAGAGGAAAAGAAAAGAGGGATTCGTTTCTGGACAATGGAGACTTAAACACTTAGGGAGAGTGGCCTCCAGCCCAGGGACAGTGGCTTCCAGTGATGGATGACAGGTGAATTCTATTTTCTTTAAGTTACCCTAATAAGTTTAAAGTCAAATTTTCTACAGTGGACATGCACACATTTGTAATAATAAAGAGGAATTAATAAAGTTTGCTTTTTAAATGTGATGTAAAAGATCTGTTTCTTTTTTATCATTAAATGACAAATGGAGTAAAAGATGATGCTAAAGCAAAAACCAAACAAGAAACAGAGAAACCCCCAAACTTGGGGTTCTTGATTCATGTCTGATTTGTTCTGGGACCTTGGACAAAGTACTTACTATAAAATGGGGCGTGTCATTAACAAAGCATGCCATAGTGAAATACACAAACCGCGGGGATTAAAACAGAGAGACTCATTGCGTTGACCTGTTTTGCTTCTCCTGAGTTCCCTCTCCTTGTTTGGCAGATGGCCATCTTCTTCCAAGTCCTCCTGTGGTCAGTATGGACTGGACTGTGTGTGTTCTAATCTCTTATCAAGGACACCAGTCAGATTAGATTAGGGCCCACCCTAAAGGCCTCATTTTAAAATGAATCCACTCTTTAAAGACATTGTCTTCAGACAGTTACATTCTGGGGGACCGGGGGTTAGGACTTAGCCATATGGATTTTGGAGGACACAATTCAGTCTGCACTTAGAGAATATATGATAGTCATTTTCCTATCCCTTGGACGGTTGAGAGGTTATATGTTTGGAATACTGTAAAGGTCTAAGCTGCTACAAAGATCTAAGCATTAGGAATGGAGGATTTTTTTTTTTTCTTTTCTGTTTTTGCACTACCCTGCAAATGCTAGGCAAGTGCATTACCACCAAGGTGCACCCCCAGCCTAGGAACTGAGTATATTATACTTCACTGTGAAGTAATTGGTACCTTTCCCCTGTGACTAGAGTCCTTCGCAAGTAATAATTTGCTCTCCCTTGCACCTACCTGAGATGCGGGTCAGCTGGCTGTCTGCCTCCCCTGTGTAGACCTGAGAGGGAACACCTGGCCAGGTGCATAGGACCAAGTTTTTCTGCCTTCTACTTATTTTATTTGGACATCGCACTGCCTGCCTCCCAGGTCATTCCATTATGCCAAAAATAAAGATTTAAAAGGAGTGTGTCTCTATCTCCCAGCCAAAGATTTTCGACAGGGTCTTGGCTGAACCACTTATTCACCTTGGATTATGGAAGAGAATCCACAGGCTTGAAAATTTTAAATCTATTAAAATTTTATTAGCCAACAGTCAAGCAGCATGGCCAGGGGCTGTGCCAAGAAAACTCAGTGAGTGACATGCACACAGATCCGAGATTTCTACTTCTGCCACCCGCAGCCACCATCTCACCTCAGTGAAAGTTGCCAAGGTGAGACAGAGTGAAGAGGGTGGGAGGAAAGGGCAGAATGTTTGGATGAAAGTCTTTGTTAGGGATTCATTGTCTTGAACAACTTTCCGAAACAAAAGTTCACGTACCAGGGGAGATGAGGCTTAATACCCCTTCGAACAAATAGGTATATGCTTCCTCTGTCTGTGGAAATTCGGTCACCCTTTGTTGCTTTATCCCGAGGACCACATATTGTGTGTGTGTGGGGGGGTGAGGGTGCACACGCATGTGCACAGGTGTTTGCACATGTGTGCTGGGGGGCAGCAGACAGGAACTGGAGTTTGAGAACAAGATAGAAATGAACACAGAGTTATGGGATCATCCATGTTCATATTGATCCAGCTAGCAGATGGTTGGAAATGTGGTATTTGTTCATTCCTAGCGTCGTTAGGATCATTAATTACTTTTCCAAACTTTGCTGTGCTATCACTGTTCCAGGCCCCAGACGCTGGGGACGCTGATTCGTTTTGGCTTCAAGAGACTCCAAGTCTTGAAGGAGACAGGCACGCCAACATCCTGACAGCTGTGGTTCTGCAGGCAGCCCAGCTCACCTCCGGTGCTCATTTTACAGCTGGTGTTAAGGTCCCAGCCCAGCACTTGCTCCCCGTAAGCAGCCAGCGCCAAGACTTCCTTAACCTTTCTGCCTGAGACCTGCCTGGATCCCTGCTGGTTCTCCTACCCACCAGCCTCACCACTGAATAGTCTCCACTTGGAGGTTTCCTTCTCCCTGCAGGTTTCACGTGTGTCCTGGTCTTTCTGAGGCAGCATCTTGCCTTGCTCTCTGTGATGGCCTGAGCTGTGTCCCCCACAGAGTTTGTAGATGGAAGTCCCACCTCTGAGCACCTGAGGACGTAACAGTCTTTGGAGATCAGGACTTTAAAGAGTTGATTAAGCTAAAATGAAGCCATTAGGGTGGGGCTGCAGTCCAATCTGACTGGGTTATAAGGGACAGAGGGACGCATGCACACAGACAAAAGGCCACGTGAGGACACAGAGAGAAGGCAGCCATCTGCGAGTCAGGGAGAGCAGCCTCCCTCAGGAGAAAACCACACTATCAACACCTGCGGGTTGGACTTCCAGAACTATGAGAAAGTAAATTTCTGTTGTTGAAACTACCAAGTTTGTGGTATTTTGTTACGGCAGCATGTGTGTGCTACAAAAGGCACTAACTCAGTCTTTATATCTGGTTAAAGCAGCCTTAAACCATTAAACAGACTCAGCTCTTGTTACTTGAGTGACCTGTATGTGGTCCCAAAACAAGCTATTATTCTAATGTGGTGTGAGATGTGACCGGATGAGAGAGTGTGTAAAATAAACGGATGAGAGAAGAACAAGCAATCAACTTCAGCTGGATTGAACTTTAGAAGGTGTCTTAGTCTGTTTTGTGTCACTGTAACAAAATACCTGAGGCTCGATACTTTATAAAGAAAAGAGGTTTATTTAGCGCAGTTCACAGTGTTGGAGATTGAAAATTCACAATAAGGCGACACCCTCTGTTCAGCGACTGGAGAGACCCCTCTGCCTGCACACAATAGGGAAGATGGTATCACACAGTGGGAGCTTACATGAGTGGCAGCCAAGGGTGTGGAAGAGGGATTTGGGGAGGTGCCAGGCTTGCACAAAACAATCTGCCCTTGAGAATACTAGTCTAGTCTCATGAAAGCTAGAGCCACTCAAGGCAGCATTAGTCTCTTGTGAGGACAGTGTCCCCAATCGCCCAGTCACTCACCAGGTCCCACCTCTTCCACTAAACTTCTACCTCCTCTCAATGCCATTGCATTGGGCATAAGCCCCAGGACATGAGCCTTTCATGGGAACAAACCACATCCACCCATAGAAGAGAGGAACGGAGGGTGTCGGGAAAGCCGCACCAAGGAGAGAGGCTAGCAGTGGGCCAGGTCCATCAGGAGGATTCTAAGGAAAGAGCACAGACAGTGTGTCTGAGTTCAAGGTCGGCAGCAGCATATTGTGATCGGTTTTCGTAGAGCCCTGGCTACAGGGTGAGACAGTAAGGGGCAGGGTGGGGGAGGCTGAGGGTCTTGCCTGTCACAAAAGCTTCTGGACATTATACTACAAAGGATGCAGAGATGTGAAGGGTGACGACGTCCCTTCAAGTAGACCTGTGTTACGCAGATGTCAGGATGTCACTCAGCCCGGCAGGTGGGTTGAGGAAGTGCATTCAGTCCTCATCTCAGGTGCTGGCTGGGGACCGGAAATTATTCAGACCATCTCTAGGTTCTTGCTTTCCATGGTTTCCTCTGACATTTGCTTTTATCATGATGTTCAGTCTCATCAAAGACAACCAGACCCGGTGACCATGACTGAACACCTCTGAAAGAAAATAAACATCTCCTCTTTTAAGTTGATTTATCTCAGGTATTTTGTCACAGGATTAAAAGACCTTTCAACTCCATCTTCACGCCTCCACGCCTCCACCCACACACCATGGACGCATTCACATAGTGACAAGTCTCTGGCCCTTGTCTCGGTGCCATGTCACTGGGTGAATCAGCACAGAGGATGGTCGGAAATTCCCATGCTGGGAAGGCAGTGACATCGACGTGACTGTGGGCCACATTCATTTCCCCATGAAACCCAAAGTCAATGTATGAGTATCTCCAACTCAACCTCCCTGGGCTGGTGCCCGGGATCATTTCTGGCACCACATTGTTATCCAGCACAAGTTGATGGAGGGTGAACTGGAATGTGGAGAGACAGCAGACTTGACCAACTGCAGCTAGATGATCTCACACTGGGAAATTTTACAGAACCTCATGACCCTGCGCTCACGACTAGGGTGGACGCAGGCCTCAGAAGCAGCCCCTATAAATGGAAGGTGCTGTGGGCCAGCAGCCAGTTGCTGCCTGGTGAGCCAACCTGTGGCTCTACCCGTGGAAACACGACAGGCGATGAGAGAGAAGGAGGAGGACGACGAAGCTGGACTACACCTTCCCCTGGCTTCCTTCCAACAGGGTTGCCGCAGGCTGGCTAAGTCCTTCAAGGACTCGGCCTTGGTCACAGCTCCTGTGATGTGGCCTTCTCTCAGAGAGGTCTCTGCACCCATCTTAGAGTAACTTCTTCTTCCTCTTGCCCCTCCAGGCTTAGGGCTGGTGACAGCACCACTGAGTTATTCCTTGAGTTTTCCCAGAGCTTGCCTGAACCTTTTAATTTAAATAGTCTGTTTACTAAACTCTCCTCAAATTACCCATTTTAATGTCCCATCTGTTTGGATACAGGGGAGGTAGAAGGTTCTGACATATTATTGAGCAAAGGAATGAGTAGCAGAAAAAGCAGGAACTTTGCAGGTATGTCAGAGTTTAAAACCTGCGCAGGAGGGTCCTGTCCATTTCCCACCATCCCCATCCACGTCTTGTGACCATCCTGGCATTCGGAAGAAGAGCAAAATCAGGTCAGTCAGAAGTGTAACGGACCTGCCAAGGACATGTGGGATCAGCCAGGTGAACTGAGAAATGCTGGTCATGAAACCATCAAAGTGGTTGAAGAGAGAACTGGAGGCAGCAGATAAATTAGCAACCTGACACAAACACAGGGTCTGTGACCTTGAGGGTGTTTGCATATTTATTGGGGACAGTTTTTATTTCTCCACTTCCCACTCTCAAACAGACCTGTTTCAAGTTTTATGTCTGAGGACACATCTTATGCTTCTTATATTGCAAGTATGCTTCTCTATTCTTCTCTGGGTAGCCGCCATCAAGGTCACAGTCATGAATATTCACCATGTCAGGCTGCTCTGCAAGAGATTTTCTTCAAGCCATAAGCAAGGTTGTTTGTAATCTCTCAAGAGAAATTTCAGTTTTCTTTAAACTCTATTCTTGGTATCACAGGCAACAAAGTGTTACAACCAAATATACTGCCAGGCTTGAAAATTGCCAGGGAAATCTAACTTGTCTCAAAATGAGAACCAACAACGACGCTTATATCTTCAAAGCAGTGGCTGTCATTGCAGAAAATGTGACGGCCTGATTTGAAGAACTGCTGATCTGCTATCACAGCGAAGTTGCTATTTTAACATGGTCTGTTTATTTTGAGAAAAGTCTTCTAGGTGGCAACTTCACACCTGTCTATTAGCCCTGCCTCCCGCATCCCTCATTGTGATGCCCAGTACTGATAACGGAGATTCCCTCCGTGCTGTCAGATTCATCATTTGTCATTCGGTTCACTTACACGTGAACAGTAAACCTTGTCAGGAGATGAGAAATATATTGGCTTTCTGGCCAATGTGCTGAGCTTTGTAAGAACTGCTTCTTTGAAGGTTATATGCTTTGAGTTCCGTTTACGGTTATGGAGACAGATTTTCCTCTTTCAATTATTCATCCATTCAAAGTCTTTCACAATTGTTCTCTCTGATGATTAATGTCACTCATAATGGAAAATTGAGGTTACTGCTATCATCAGGGTCATAAAACAGCAAAAGGCTCTCTGGCCTGCTCAGAAACCGAACCTGTGACCCCAATGTGATTAGCACCATGTTATTGACCACAGGTTTATGGAGACTTATTAATAGGACTTTGGCCTGTGGTCTTTCTAGGACAAGAGGAGGCAGATGCTGTCATCTACTGCCAGTGGTGCTGCGACATGTGCCAGCCATTAATCTTTAAAGAGAGCTGAGCTTGGAGTCCTCAAAAAGAAAAATTTCTAAGCATGTGAGGGAGGTAAGAATGGATGACACCTCTCTTGATATGTTCTGGAAATTATTCTCAGGAAGATACAAATACATCAATAAAGTATTTAATGGTTTGCTTCAGGAGCTTCCTGTAAATGAATTTATCCAGGAAAATAGTTTGTTCATGTGGAAAAACAACTGTCAGGAAGTGAGTTTCTCAGCTGAGAGGAGACTTTGCCTATCAGAGAGAAGCTCACTCATCGAGACCCTCTATGGTGCCACCAACCCCACCCTGTGATGTCGTGCAATGGGCCCAGTATCAGTTGGCTTCCTGGATTGAAAAATCAGCCCTATGCCAGTTGAGCCTGAGTGACTCCTATAAATAATCTCCCTCGAAATTCTCCTTCAAAGATACTGTCAGGTATTTGTCAAGGTGGTTTTTTTTTTTTTTGCTGTTACAATAAGTATAATAAAATCAGCTCCAGGGAGTGAGCAGTTAACAGAAAGGAGGAAAATAATATTCACTGAGTGTAGGCACGGCTTCTCATTGTTTTTCCAGCCGTGACATGGTGTCATCCACTTCCGTTGCTCCTTTGTAGAGTCCACACTTGCTAGGAGGGGCATCACGCCATGCCGGGGTAGAGAAAGGGGAGTCAGTGTCTTGCTATCCTATCTCTGGGTCATGGTGAATGTCAGTGTGCGCAGGAAGCTGTCTTAAATATGAAATGCAAGCTCAGATGGTCTTCAGCAAGCTGCCGCCCCTCCTCTTCCCTGTGTGTCTGGCCTCTACAGATGTCAGGTTCACAGAAGTGGGTGTGGAAAATCCTTCCTTGCCATCGTCCCCTCTGACCCCATCCCGAGGTTGGCTTTGGTGGCCATTATTTAGCATGGCCTCATACCTCTTTGCTCAAGTCCAGTGGTTCTGGGCTAAATCATGTCCCCCAAGAAGCTTATGTTGACATCCTAACTCCCAGTGCTGAGAAAGTGACCTTGTTTGGAAATAGGGTTGTCGACATGAACTCATTGGAGCTGAGTCAGACTCAATATGACTGGCGTCTTTATAAAAGGGGAAATGTAAACACAAGGACAGATACAAAGGGAAATTGATGACAGGAAGACACACAGTGAGAAGATGGCCACGTGGCTAGAGTGATACATGGAAATCACAAGGAATGACAAGGATTACAGGCCAACACCTGAAGCCAGAGAGGCAAGGAGAGTCTCCCAGGGGCCATCGGAGAGCACGGCCCTGCCCACAGTTGACTTCAGACATCTAGACTCCAGAATAATGTACAACCTTCTGTAGTTTAAGTCACCCAGTTTTGGGTGCTTTGTTACAGTAGCCCCAGGAACCTAATACACCCAGAGTCAACAGGAAAACAAAATGATCACATCAAACACTTTATTATTACACACATGATTTATTTTAAACTGCTATTCAATGTGGTTTGAGGCAATATAATGGATAAAAATAACAGAATGCTGGGCTTCCATTTACCTAGAAGGGCATTTTGCATTATTTATTATGTAAATAATTTTCCTCTATGACTCATTTTAGAATGAATTGTCTTTTCCTGAAATATGACTTTATAGCATGGAGACCTGAATCTATTCTCTTGGGCTCTTGGCATGTGTGAATTAAATTGTTGAAGTGGTTGTAAATACTTTTTCTGCAGATGGGGAGATAATTTTAAAACATTAACTTGCCCAAGATCTCATGACTTATAGATAGTGAAGTCAACCATAGAACTAACTGCCATCATAAAACAAAGTCCAACTTTCCACCCCACAACTTCATTATTATGGGAACTAATTGTAAAAAAAACAACTTACACAAAGGGACTATCATAGGATCAATATCCAAGGTCATGAAAGAAAAGAGACTGTTCTGGAAAAAATAAAATATCAGTAAATACAATCTTTTCTTCAACTTCTAGAAAAAAAATCTATAAATAAAGATATATTCCAGAAAGATTTATGTTTTAATCTGATTTTTTGCTGCTGTGAATAAAGAACCTGACAAGAACAATTTTAAGGAGGAAAAGTTTATTTAGGAGCTCATGGTTTAGCCCATAGACTTAGGTCTTAGTCCATAGACGGCCAGCTCCATTCCTCAGGGTCCAAGATGAAGCAGATCATCATGGTTGAAGAGTGTGGCCAAGGGAAGGAGCTCACATGACAATCTGGAAGCAGAGAGGAAGACTCCACTCTCCAGATATCAAATATATATCCCAAAGGCAGGCCCCCAATGACCCACTTCCTCCAGCCACACCCTGCCCACCTTCAGTTACCACTGAGTTAATCCCATTAGGGGATTCATTTACTGATTGAGTTAGGGTTTTCATAACCCAACCATTTCTCCTCTGAATGTTCTTGCATTGTCTCACACATGAGCTTTTGGGTGACACCTCACATCCAAGCCATAATAATTTAGCTTCAAATCTAGTAAAACTTACTAGGTATCAGACCTTGTGCTATGTACTTTCATAGATAATGACTTTCAAATCTCATATTGATAACAAAAAAACACGACTGATATGCATTAGGATTCATATTAAAACAACACAGATTATACCTCATTGATAGCAAGAATGCTTTAGAGTTCTCCACCCTTCCCTCATTCACTTCTAGGATGGATTTGGTAAAAACGTGTTAAATGTTGAGCGTCAGACTTCCCTTTGTACCTTTCTTTGATCTAGCTTGTGAGTTTCAGGCTTTTATGTGGAGGTTAACGCTACAAGATGGTACATGGCACAGCATGCATGCTACCGTTTGTGAATCATTTAAGAAGTTTTCAAAGATCAATTAAATTACACATAATTTTTGTTTTTGTACTAACCTCTAGTTTAATGTGCAATTTCTTAATAGTTTCTGTGATTCAATTCCAAATTTCATGTTGCATTTCCAGTATACAGTATTAGAAAGAATCGTGATCACACACACAAAAAAAAGTTCTAGATGATGTTAAGTGTTAATTTGAAGAATCAAGAAGGGAAATTGAAGCTGTCTAGGAGCTAGTAAGAATTCATTGGAGAAAGTCCTCCCACACAAACCTCACTGGCCTTCTAAATGTTTTGATCAGGAGAGTACTTCTCCTGATCTGAAGATTTGAGAACGATTGAAAGAGAATTTCACAATGTCCTTAGGACAGAAGGTGATCATGAAATGAACTTACCAAGTCTTGTAGGACTCTAACTTAATGGTGACCAGCCTCACTTTAGAAAGGAGTCAGTAGGGACAGGTTGAAAGACTCTATCCTGGCTTTTTTGTTGAAAATACCTCCTGATGATTTACATGGGGACCAAGAGCATCCATTTGTCACGCTTGCTGATAGTGTCAATCTGGAATGAATAACACTGCCTGGATAATAGAATTAAAATCTGAAAATAACTCCGTAAAGTAGAACCATAAGTCAAATTGAACACCGTATAATATGCTACAAATAAAGACAAATTCTGTTCTAGGATTCCCAAGATCAATGACATAAGTCAAGAAAGATGAAGGGATGGAAAAGATTTATGGTCTTTACTTGGCTGAATCACCAGTGGGAAGTGCACAGAGGACAATGAAAACTCGGCCACCTGCAGTGATAACTTGGAATGATCGAGAAAATTATCTGACTTCTCTGGCTTTGCTCACATCACCCCTTGAACAGTGGTGTTATTGGAAAACTTTTTTATTTTTTGCACTAAGACATTGCAGCTGGGAGTGCTCTACCACTGAGCTACATCCCCAACCTCTTTTTTATTTTTTATTTTGAGTCAGGGTCTCACTAAGTTGCTGAGGCTGGCCTCAAAATTGTGATCTTCCTGGCTCAGACTCCGAAGTTGCTGGGATTACAGGTGTGCGCCACCATGCCTGGTCAGTGGTGCTATTTGGGACAGTGAGATATAGTAGAAACCTTGAAACCAGAGGCAAGCCAAAAGGTGAGAGCACTAAAAGTCATGTCATGTGAGGACCCAACTGGAGATGCTTCCTGTGAACAAGAAAATTAAAGGAGATATGACAGCTGTCTTCAAATATTTGTATGTCCGTCAATGAGAAGTATCTCAATTTATCTGCATAACTCCTGCAGGGCAGAACCAACAACCGTGGGGAGGATTTGGAGGGAGACTGATTCTGAATCCAAACGAAAACATCTTTCTAGAGTTGCCAAACATGGAATGGCCTGTCGCTTTGCCTTCGGGATTTTTAAGCAACTATGAATGGCCTGTGACTGAAGAAATCTGGCCATCACTTGCAGTTTCCTGCCCAATATTCATCCTCTACTTCCTTTCTCACTACACCTCAGTTTTACACGGGGTGAACAGGAAACCCAGTTAAAACCTTGGATCTGGAGAAATTGTCTACTGGACCATTCGAATGAGCTTTTGATTTTCTGATAAAATCAGAAAATTGATGATGTAGCAGGGGAACACCTACCCCCTTCTTCCACCTGAAATGCAAATGTGATGTAGAAGCCACTTTGAAACCATGAGGACAAGTCCAAGAGTGTCAGGGAAGATCAGTTCTGACATCACAGAGCCGCTAAACCAAAGTCAGCAACTTCTTACTTCCAGATCCTTTGCTGTGTAAGAAAAATAGATTCCTACTTGTTTAAGCCACTGCAGTTGGATATTCTGTTATTTGTAGCCAAATGCACTGCTTAACTAGACTGGAAAGTGGAATACAAAGAGCAATGGCGACAGGGTGGATTAACTCTAGAGTCCTCCCAACCCGGAGATTCTTGTAGTCCATAAGCTAGGTCAAAGAAAATCTCGAACAGTGAACCAACAAGTTCAAATACTCTTTTGAATATTTGCTGTGCAGATGTCAGGGTAATAAGAGGACTGACCTCTCCCGCCTATGTGTATTCTACCAAAGCATCTTGCTTTTGGCTAAGAGTTTGATTGTATGCTGAAACCCCAGTGATGTCATTACAAGAAAAGATGATTTCACTTGGGAATGAGTTTTCTATAGCAATTCAAATACAGTTTTGTCATCTATGATCCCTGTTTCAGGTTCAGATTCATATTTTTTTCAAAGGGCTAATCCCTTTTGGTCCAGGGTCTAGAAAGTGTGTTTTGGGGATTTCTACTAGATATGACACATTTAGATCAACATCTCCCCTCCATCACTACTGCCGGAAGGAGAGGTAAGCCAGATGGGAACCACCGATAGGGGATGAAGTTTGAGGAAATAGAGTGGGGCCCTAGCCAGAATATCTGTGGTCATTCCCAGCTTTGAGACCAGGGAAGGAGTGTGGAGAAGGATCTCCGCTGCACCACTTGGGTGAGACCCCACTGGACAGCTTCCTCTACAGATGGCATTCCCATTTCTGTGCAGCTGCACTAGCACATTTCTGGCTGGATGAAGAGCAGGAACTCTCAGGTTGAGAGGTCTCTGAAATACCAGAATGCCTTCCAGGACCAGGGGCCTAGGACCACAGGTGTGGTGCACCACCCCTGCAAGATGGTAGGGGTACCCTCTGCTTGAGCAGGGTTGCCAGGGTTAGCTGTGCAGCCAGAAGGGAGCCCAGCCTGGCAGAGTGGAACCAGACCTTGACCACAAGTGCAGACAGGACCCATCCTGGTGGTGTCCAAGGGCAACAGCACCAAGAAAGATGGAGGAGAGGAGGCAGTTATCCTGAGAACTCTGTCCTGCTCTGCCAAGAGTGATGGTTTCCCAGGCAACTTGGAGGAGGGACAGGAACCACATCACTCTAGAGATGGGAGAAAATCACTGGAAACATGGCGGGGAACTCTAGTTCACATTCCAGGAAACCTGGTTGTAGGTTTGAGCTGACCCCGGTATGAGATCTCGCAGCAGCGCAGCAGCAGGTGGGGCCTCAGTAACTAAGACATTGCACATTAGGCCATGTAATAATTATCTTTCAAACTGTGAACTTCAACCTATTAGCAAGTTATGAAACCACCTCTAACAGTTTTTTTTAAGCAAGAATTAAATGAAATAGTTAAGAAAGAAAATAACCAAGTGCATTTCTTGTAGTAAAGGTATATAGTGCAACTTTGCCCAAGTGTGTGTGTGTGTGTGTACCAGATTTTGGTGTAAAATGTATTTCAATGATTATGAGTCTTACTGCCAAGATTTATATATATATATATATATATATATATATATATATATATATATATATATATATATATTTCATTTAAGTAATATAGTCCTCAGGACATTTTGTATCCTGTTTAATTTTCATGATTGGCCAATAGGAAGGTAAACAATTGAGGACACAGGCCTGTATTAGTTAAACAAATGTCTCTTGGCCTTGGGATGACATGGCCTGGTTTTCTGTTGCTCTTCTGGTTCATAGAAATGTTCATATGTATGAGAAGGGGAGAGAATTGTTTGTTCTTTTTTCTGCTTTTATTTCATTCTTCCTTGTTGTTAGTGATTTATTTCCTGGAACATTCTCTACTTATATTTCTATAATTTTGGTCACTGGTTCCAACATCCCTCCTCTGGATCTGATATAAATTATCTGGGTTTTGTTAAATGAAATTCTTTCAGTGTTCAAGAGTCATAGTGATGCTTCTGCCTCTTCACATTCTCACTGGGGCAAGGTAAGGACCTTGTTTCATTGCCCTTGGTTTTTCCAAATACTTGGTGCAGATTTTAAACAAGAACACAGCTTCTAGAACCTACAGAAAGATTCCGGCCCAAGAAGGAAAAGATTCTGAAAAAGAGGAGAATGCAGCAAACTTTTTGCATGCATGTTGCTCCTAGGGAATTATGATGTGTATTAAAATAATTGAAGTCATACCACTAAAACCATAGGAACTCAAGGGCTTCCCAGCTCCCTCCATTTAGTGTCAGGAAGGAGCATTGGAATTCTTGGATGAGTAATGCCACCAAGGCCACAGAGTCTAGGGACTTTTAAAAGACTGAGAGGCCTTCAAAAATAGGGAAACCACAGAACAGGAGAACTTTTTTGCAAGTTATATATTTGATAAAGCATTATTATATGGCACATATAAAAACCCCTTGCAACCCAATAATACAAAAGGCAAATTATCCATTTTTAACAATTGGCAAGGGATCTGAAACAGACCTTCCTCCAAAGGATTTACACAAATGGTCATTAAGTGCATAACATCGCTTCTCCAACTTTGGCTAAGATCAAGTGAAGCATGTGAAAAGATTCTCAACCCCATTAGCCATCATGGAAAGGCAAATCAGAACCTCAGGGAGATACCATTCACCTCCACTAGCATGACTCTGAACAAATGGACGTAAAATAATGTGTCAGCCAGGACAAGAGGAAATCGGAAGCCTCTCACCCTGCTGATGGAAATACAAAGTGATACAGGCATTCTAGAAAATAATCTGGCCATCCTCAAAAGGTTAAACACAGAGTTACCATACAGTCCTGCAATTCCATTCTTAGGTGTGTACCCAAGAGAAATTAACACATATGTCCACTCAAACACTTGCACATAAATGTTCACGGCAGCTGTATTCACAACAGCCCAAAGACAGAAACAATCCAGACATTCACCAACTGATTAATGGACACATGGATTGTGGTAGACACATATAGTAGAGTATTATTATCCTTAAAAATGAAGCCCTGACATAAGCTATGACATAGGTGATTGCTGAAAACATTATTATAAGTGAAAGAAGACAGTCACAGACAAATCTTGTATGATTCCATTTCTATGAAATGTCCAGAATTTGCAGTTGCCTAAGGCTGGGAGAAGGGAGGGAATCAGGGAGCTGGAGGGAAACGGAGTGAAAGCTAATGGAGTTTTTTTTGTGGGGGCAGGGGGAAGGGATGAATTAAGGCATTTTAAAGTTGATTGTGGTGATAATTGCAAAAGTAGGTCAACACACCAAAAACCACTGTATTGTGCACTTTAAATAAGTAAATGGTATAGAACATGAACTATATCTTAATAAAGCTGTTTTTGAAAAAATACAGGTAGAGAGATGGGCCCTCAGTCAAGAGGCAGGATTTGGGGGTTGATGGGAAGGTCCTATACCTTGATTGTGGCTGTGGTGTTGAGGGCGTATCAGCTTAATATTTGCCAATTAATCCTCAGTAAAGTTTTTTTAAATGTCCGGAATTCAGACAAGTAGGCCCAGCTGGGCTTAACAGCCTGCTTCAAGCTGTCAGAATCCTCTTTGCCTTCCCACAAGGAAGGTGACCGGACCCAGTGTGAGATGTGCATGATATCTAAGGCCAGGTAGGCAGCAAGACTGGGCGGCCCTGAGACACAGTGGGGCTGGAGAGCCCATCCCAAACTCTCAGAGTCCCAATTGTTACAGCAGCAGGTGACTCCTTTTCTCCAGGTCCTTGGGCACCTCGAACTGGGTGAGATTTCCTCATGTACTCCTTTCCAACTCAGCTGCGGCAGGTCACTCTCACCTTGGCCAGAGTCAGGTGTGGCACCAGTGACGTCACACCCCTCTGACCTCCCACAGGGCAGTGTCGGAGCACAGCCTTCCCTGGGCCGCACTCCCTGTAGTCCTTGCTTGGGTGACTTTCTTTAGTTTATCTCCAGTGAGCCCTGAGTAAACAGAGGCGAGCCGTCTGTGGAAACAAGAATTCCAACTCCCCAACCTGGCAATTGCTGCTGGAGCACACCCCCAACAGATGCTCTAGGGGGCGCCACTCCAGTTGCAGTGTCTGAACTTGGCTGGGGAAGCGTGGCCCTCAGCAGGTGTTATTCAAAAATAATAATCCAGGGGCTGTGGCTGTGGCTCAGTGGTACAGCGCTGGCCTGGCAAGTGTGAGGCACAGGGTTCCAGCCTCAGCACCACATAAAAATAAAACAAAGGTATTGTGTCCACCTACAACTAAAATTATATAAAAAAATAATAATCCACGTTCATGGGATGGTGACTAGGTATCTGGCACTAGTGAGCACTATTTACATGGTCTTCACATACCTACTCTTATGGCTAGAATATTATTTTCCTTATGTCACAGATGAGGATTGAGGTTTAGAAAATGCAAGTCACCTGTCCAGCGTCACATCCCTGGAGCACTAGCGAGTTAGGATGCAGTGATCAAGGCAGGGGCCAGAGCTCAGACCCTGGGCTGTGGCTGAAGCTCAGTGTGAAGTCTGGGTTCCATTCCCAGCACCACCTGCCGCTGAAACAAATGTCTTATTCTGACCAGCAAATACACATGAGCTTGGTAAACAAACACCAGGAAGACTATGAGAAGTGTGTTTTGATAAGCTTCCTCGTCCTGTAAGCTGTATTTGCCTTTGTGCTTTCCACCTGCGGAAACAGTACAATTTAGGGCTTTAGGAGGAAAAAGTAAATTCTCAGGAGAGCAACAGAGTTGCTTCCCTTGTTTGCTCTTCAATGAGAGGACTCTATGGGACTGAGAGGTGCGGGGCTAAGTCAAGGGCTGGCTGCCAGTTCTTCCAGTGCCTGAAGCTCTGCATCAGGAACGGAGAGGCTGCGAGGTGGGCGTCTTCCCTAAGGATTGAAACGCAGCCCTTTCCACCTTGGATGGCTCTGAGGACTTAAGGAAGGCCATGAGGAGGGCAGCCTTGACTTGCAAGTGGAAGAAGGGGAAGGGAAGGCAGGGAATTTGTTAAAGTAAGGGTTCTCATCGCTGCTCTCCCAGGGCAGCTGCATGCATGTGTGTGTGTGTGTGTGTGTGTGTGTGTGTGAGAGAGAGAGAGAGAGAGAGAGAGAGAGAGAGAAGGAGGAAAAGAAAGAGAAAGAGGAGCAAGAGAGGGAGGCAGAGAGAGAGAGAGAGAGAGGAGGAGGAGGAGGAAAAGACAGAAAGAGAGAGGAGGACAAGAGAGAGAGAAAGAGAGGAGGAAAAGATAGAGGAGGGAGAGGGAGAGAGACAGACAGACAGACAGACTCAGCTAGATTTGGGGAGCCAGAGGACAGCAGTTCTAGGGATCTGCTTCCATGAAAGTGGTATGAGGAGCTTCCCAGGCCCCTGGGAGAACTTCCAGAAGCCGTAAAGCCACAGGTGTGTAGGTTTGGGGGCTGGAGGGTGGGCAGGGGCGGGGAGAAGCTGGGGCTATTGGAGCCCGAGGCCACACTTGTAGTTACACAAAGCCTTCCATGGCCTGAAGGGGAGTGAGACCCCAACGCCTGAGAGGGGAAGTGTGGTCCTTTTGAACGTGCAGTAGACCAACAGAGATCTGGGTTCATCAGGGGTGAGGATCACAGGTAGCAGCTAGAGGAAGCCGTGGATCACCTCCAAAGCCAAGATGGGATTGTGCACATCCTGGCTCTCAACCAGACCACGGTAGAGACTGGCCCAGGACTTTGCGGAGCTCTGTGTGGACCCAGCAGACACTGTGAGGACCACGTGGATAAACTACACACACCCCATAACTCAGACACCATTTTGAAAAGCAGCAGACAGGAGATGAGATGGGAAAGATGAGATGGTCCCTTGAGGGACCAGCAGTCCTCTGAAGGAATTGTTTCAATGACTGGATTAGAATTAATTACAAAAACTGAGCTGTTTCTCCCTATAGTAGGACAAATTGTGTTCCCCACCCAAATCTGTATATTGAAATCATAACCCTTGGCACTTCAGAATGTGACTGTATTTAGAGATAGTCTTTCAAAGAAGTGATTAAGTTAAAATCAAATCTTTAGGGTGGGGCTTAATCCATTCTTAGAAAAAGAGGAAATTACCCTCACAGAACTAGGAAAGTACCTACACAGACACGGCCAGGTGAGGACACTGGCAGGGAGCTATCAGCAAGCCAAGGAGAGGGACCTCAGGACAAACCAAGCCTCTGCAGCACCATGAGAAATAAACGCGTGTAGTTTAAGTCACTCATTCTGTGCTTTTTGTTACAGGACTGGGGCCTTCTGGGAAGCTGAGGCAGTGCTAACACTCTTTTTCCAACCCCAGTTCTTTCCCCAAACACCAAAGGCTGAATGTTTTCTCTGATAATCTAATGCTGGTCCGCAGTGGTGCGGGGTAGGGAAGAATGAAGGAACTTTGGGTTGTGCCGAGGGGAGTGAGGGGAGGGGTGGAGCTGTGGGGAAGCCCCAGTACAGTGAGACGGACATTATTACCCTATAAACATGTGTGATGTCACTACTGGTGTGACTTTGCTCCAGGCACAGCCAGAGGAAAGAGAAGCTGTGCTCCATTTGTGTACAATGTGTCAAAATGCAGTCCACTGTCATGTATAACTAATTAGAACAAATTTTTTTAAAAAGAAAAAAAATGTAAATAAAAAAAAAACAATACTGCTTCTGTTTTAAATTTCTAGTTGCTTATTGCTAGTATATAAAAATGCAATTGATGGATGAAAAAAAAAAATCCCAAGTCTTGTGAACAAAGTCAGAGTCAGAAGGATTTCAGACATGTCACTCAGAGTAACAGGAAGGAGTTTATTGAAGGAATGGGGGGAAGGGAAACAGGACACATTGGAGGGACAGAGTGGGACCTCTCAGAAAGGAGAGGGACAGTGCGCCTCTCCTGCATTCCAGTTTTATTGGGGACCCCAGAGAAGTCTCCCAGAGTTCCACCCAGGTCCACCTCTTGACTATTGACTGACAGCCGGATGACATCACTTGCAATCCCCGCCGCCATGACAACTGTAGGTTACTATGGCCCATGCTGACTGGTTCTAATTGGATTCTTAACCATAAATTCCTACAGGAATTTATGACTAGGAGGAGTTATCCTTATTTCTCTCAATTTCAGGATCTGGTCTGTGAAACAGGTTATAAATTTCTCCCCCTTGAGGGTAACTTGGATTCCTCTTATCAATATTATTTGGGGCCTGCATTTCTTTTGCAGGTAACAGGTATTTTGCTGAGGAATGTGACATATTCCTGAGGCCAGGCAGGGCCAAGAAAGCCTGTGGGGGTCAATGGGCACCGTGGGCCTATTTTACAGAATTGTTCCCTTGACCTCTTTTCTCTCCACTCCCATCTGTCTGTCCCCCACCACTTTGTTGTAGAAGCCAGTGCAGAGTAGATACTCCTCCACCCATTCCTGAAATTGAACCCAAGGGCAGGGCTGGAGGAAAAGCAAATCACTTAATAGAAAAATAAAGAAGCTATATACTTCCTTGTACTTGTTCAAATCATTAGAAAGCAATTTTTTTAAAAAACTTTAAAAACAGAACAATTTACCTACGAATAATGGACTCTCACTTGTTATTGGAGAAGAAGAAAAGAAATTTACTTAACTAAACCTCCATAAATTAAAAAGTAAAATCACTCAAACTGTACTCAACATTTTTTCTATCTTTTCTTTTTCTTTCTTTTTTTTTTTTTTTTTTTGGTATTGGGGATTTGACACAAGAGTGCTTTACCACTGAGCTATATCCTTGGCCCTTTTGATTTTTTATTTTGAGACAGGACCTTGCTAAGTTGCTGAGGCTGCTCTCCAGTTTGCAATCCTCCTGCCTTAGCCTCCCTAGGCATGTGTTACTGCTCCCAGCTGTACTTAATGTTTCAAATCAAATGATTTTTTTTTTTAGATGTGCACCACCTAATCTTTTTAGAAACTAAATTAGCACAGTTTATTGCAAATTAGGAAGTATACCATATTTTAATTCAGAGTCAGTCTTGGAGAATTCTAACTTTCTCCTATCTCCCATGAGGTAAAAAGGGAAGGTCATATTTTTCTACTAAAAAATGTCACCTGAAATTAGAAATATTTCCCTTTAATTGAGTTTTATATTTGAACGTTTGTTGTTCCTTTGTTCTCTGGTCCACAGTTCTATTTTATATGTTAAAATTAAAAACAGAGATGCAGAACTTCCTCATGAATATTTCTGAAGAGGGACATTATTTCAAGGGAAGTGGGGCAAATGCAGCCGGTCCTGGTTCGGGCTGCCCTTTGTCTTTGTTCGGGCCCAGGCTTTTCCCCTCCATTGTAAGTAGGACAGTCGGGGCCTTAGCCCGTCGCCTCATTCAGGCTGAATGGTAGGGAACAAAACCCTGCCTCTGACTGGGGACACGGAGCCTGGACACTGTGTGCTACCGACTGTGTGCAGTGCCATTTGGCATCCGTGGGCATTTTTGCCGAGTCTTGAAGAGTTGTAGCTGATTAAACACAATTTACTAATGCTCATGACTTCCTTTTGGAATCAATTAACTCCTCACAGGCCCATTCCGACAAGCTTCAGGATCAAGGCCAAGTCATCCTGACGTCGAAAAGAAGAGTTTGGAAGCCTTGGCTCCCCCCCCCCCACACACACACACACACAGAGCCACCTGCCCCCTCCCACCACAGACCTAATGGCAGGGATGCAGGGCCTTGGCTTTGACAGACTGAGGACTTTCCGTCACAGTCACTCCTCCTTTTCCCTGACTGTGGCTGACTGTCTTAGAGCAGGGATCTGTGGATGTGGCACAGGGATCCCTGGAGACAGGCAAACACAGAAAAGGCAGGAGAAGCATTTTCCCAGAGCACATCACATCAATGAAGATGGCGTGAGGGTGTCTGAAGGATCCACAGGCGGTGGAGCTTTGTAAATTCGGAAGGAAAGCAGGTCATCTGCGGCCCAGATAGGCAGCTATGTTCCTCTTCTGTTAAAATCCATTGCTCTTCCAAAAAGATTCCCTGCTAAGTGCTTAAGAATTCCAAATGTAAACCCATGATAAAAATTGCTGTGTCGCTTTTTGGAAAGCTTCCTTTTTATATTTCCAAAATTAATGTCATCTTCTCCTTGACCTCCTCCTCCTCCTCCTTCTTCAGTAAAATGCTCCCTATGGACATAGTCAAAATTCAAGAGGTCTTAACAAATGCTGACAAATGGTATTTTTTGGTAAAGTTCAGAAATACTTCCCTTAAAGCATAAAGAAAAGTACAGATATAGTCTTTAAAAATCCCATGCTCATCCTCTGTTCTCTCCTAAAGAGTTACTATTAGCAGTTTCTTGTGTGTATTTCCAGAATCTTCTATATATAAGTGCATGCTGACATGTTATTTTGATCCTGGTAAAAACCAAACCGGATCTTCCAGCGGGCAAAAGACCACGCTGTTGTCTGCTGGGTGAGAGGGGAGGTCGTCCTGGGTCTCCTAGGGGACCCTGAGGCTCCCTCCCAGTCTGTTCCATCCACGTAGAATTCCCTATGGAAGGATTGTCCTGCTTTTTATCCATCTGTCAGAACACCTACGCTGTCTCTGCTTAGGTTAACACAATAAAATAAAATCTCATTCAGCGTATTTCCTACTCTAAGTTGCGGGGCCCTAAAGAGTTGATGATTTTTCCAGCAGCATCTCTATGGAGTTCATCTTTGGTCTACAAATTGACAGTCACTTGGTGTTTTTGACGGTCTGGGCTGATGTAAGGAAATACCATAGCCTGGATGACTTGAACGACAGATTTATTTTCTCATGGCCCTGGGGTCTGGCAAGTCCAAAATGAAGGGTTAGTTTCTGGTGAATCCCCTCCTTCTGGCTCAGGGGTGCCACCTTTTTATTGGCTTTGGCTCATGAGGACAGGGAGAGAGCTTTCTGGTGTCTCTTCTTAATAAGGACACTGTTCTATCAGCTTGAGACCAACCTTTACGATCTCACTTAACTTTAATTACTTCTTAAAGGGTCTGTCTCCAAATATAATAAAATTGAGGGTTGGGGGCTTCAACAGGAATTTATGTGTGAGTGAGGGGAGGGGGGCACAATTCAGTCCATAACAGAAAACAATATTGATAACTATTTTAATAAAATAATAATAATGGCTACTCTTTATTCAAGTGCTTCCTGTGTTAGGTAATGCACAGCATGCTTTATGTGTATTATTTGTGGTTATCAAAATAACTCCGAGAGGTGGACATTATTCCCCTCAGGGTAATAGTCAGAAAACTCAATAAGAGGTACAGGTGAGCGTTGACAGTCAGAAAGATCCCTGGCTATAAAACAACCAGGGAGGACGCTTGTTTCAGGGCATGTCGAGGATGAGTTCCAAATAATCCCCTGGCCCAGGCAAAGAAGGGGCGGTTTGGAAAGTTAAGTGAGCTGCATGGGCTCACTCAGCTGGCTAGGGATGGAGGAGGGACCGGAAGCCATGTCTCTCTGACTTGGCATCTTTTTGCCACCTTGCCAGGGGCTATCGGCTGGGGTCTCCATATCTCTCTGCCTCAATGAGCCTCAGTTACAGAGTGTGTCCTGAAGGAGGCTGGCTCTGTATCAAGATCAGTTTGGCTGGGGAACCTCTGAGCTGACCCAGACCCAGCTGGCAGGAAATCTTTGCTGTGCACACTGGCTCGCGTCTGACACTCTTCCAGGGCTTCTGTATCTGGGTCTTGGCATTTGGGTCTCTGGGGTCCTTTGTCTTCTTGCATAAATTTGACTTCCACTGTCCATCTAGATCAGGGTGTGTGCTGATGCCTGCTCACTGTAGAGACTGCACCTCTTCCTTTGTTCCCTTATGGGATCCTCCTTGGGGCTCAGACTGCAGCCTGATTTTCCATTACAATGTACCCAAACACCATGTCCAAGGCTTCCCAAGTGCTCCCTTCCCAGGTCCCAGCCTTTCTCTAGCTGCTTATCCCTCAGCTGCTGAAGCTTTCCTTCATAGGCCTTTGTTCTTCTGCCCAGGAAACTCTAAGCCCTTCCTTCCTTCCTTCCTTCCTTCCTTCCTTCCTTCCTTCCTTCCTTCCTTCCTTCCTTCCTTCCTTCCTTTTCTTTCCTTTTTTCTTTATTTTTTGGCTCTCATATTCCTCCTTTACTTCTTTTTCTCTTCCCTCTGATGTAGAGCTGTGTTAGGTCACACCCAAAGAAGCAACTTTCACTTCACAGTTAGGGCTTCGGCTCACCCCGTCTCCTGTGCTGTGGGGAGTGGGGTGTGTCTGTGGGCCATCGGTGCACTTCTCCCTCCATCAGCCCAGTGATACCTACAAAACAACCCTCAATTAGGCTGAGTTTGAGGCAGCTTCATTAGAGATTAAAAGGATCTCATCCCAAACTCCACCACACTTTCCTTCAATGTCACCTTGTCCAGGGGGAAAGGAAATACTGTGTTATCAGTAAAACCACTATCCCTTTCAGACTTTACCTGGATGCATCCTCCATTGCTTCAACAAAGGTCCATTGTACACAGTACTCTTTGGTCCAATATCCTGCGGCGCACATTATTACTGGAACAAATATTTGTAGTGCAAGCAGAACTTTGTTCTGAGTGTAAACCCAAAGTATGCTTAGAGCTCCGACAAATGAAAACACATTTTTTTAGCTTCTCTTTGTTTGAAACACACTATATTGTGTGTGTGTGTGAGTGTGTGTACACATAAGTGTGTTTTCTGGGTTATGTACGCTGGGTAAGCTTCAGGCATTTCTTGACAAGTGCTTGTAATGGGAATTTGCAGAAATGCTTGTAATGAGAGTTTGCCTCTAGACAATGACTCTAGAGAGCCTTCCCCTTCTTGAGACATATCCTTCCATGCCTCCGAAGGTCTCAGTATAAAGGCAAGGTCCTGGCTACTTTTCTTTTGCAACATAAATGAAATGACAGTGAAGACATGAGTCCCACCTTATTGGAAAACTGCCTATGTGTTTCTTGAGACCATAGACAATCTTAAAACAGGAAGGCATGATGCTCACCAGCTAATACATCCACAGAGAGGCATGCTTTACATTCTCATGCCTGAAAGTTGCTCTGGGGAAGGACTCATTTCCCACCTTTACCCCACAGTAGTTGACTCTCCAAGATCAAGGCACATCTTGAAGTCAGTATAGACCCTGAACTGGAAGCCTGAGGAATGGCTTCAGGTCGCCCAAGAGCTGACATTCATTCTTTTATTCACCTAACAAATATTTACAGAGTGCCACATCTGCACTAGTACTGTGCAGGGAGCGTGTCCAGGAGTAGAGGAATAGTTGGGCCCTGGCCTTAGGAGGTGTTCCTGGGCTCCTGGGCGGCGGTGTGGCCCTGGGCATGGACAGGCAGTGGTGCGCATCAGCTGAGCTAGAAGAACAATGAAATCCAGTCGCCCGGCCCCAAAGAGCTTCCCCTGGTGGATCCAGAAGAATCTAGCTTTTAAAAATCTGTTGTTCAAGTGTTGAAGACCTGGACCATTTTCTGGTCAGAGAAAATTTTTTTCTACACAATGAAGATTAAAACCAGGAGCCCCTATCCCTGACATTAAAGGGAAGACTGCCTAGGGTTCATGGTTTAGAGATTATTTTTAAGAAGGTTTAATCTTGTTAGGATGGATTTTTGTGACTGTTGCCAGGTCTGGGAATCCTTGGCAAATAAACGCAGATGACATTTGCTCAAAGTAATGCTACCTCAGATAAATGTAAAGGGTCACCATCGTTCCCCCCAAACTCCTCTTCCCCGCAATGATCTTTCCTGCAGCTCATCTTCTTTGGCTCTGGGAGGCATAGACTCCCCATTCTGAAGAGGGTACCATCTGCCTCTGCACAGAATTGTTCTAATGTTGCTTTTGAAAGGAATTATTTGGAAGTTCTAAAAGTTCTTGTCCCTCCCACCTTTAGCCCTAGTCATTCATTGATCAATTCTCGGCCTCATACTTTATCACTGCCATTTATTTGCTTTAAAGTAATTATAATTCTTAAAGACAGAGGGTTTAACCTCAGCAAGAGGATGATTAATGACTTACTTTATAACTACAGTGGCTAAAACAAGTAAGCTTCCTTTTTTTCTGAAGTGGCACATAGAAACATACAAAATTCCTCCTTTTCTTTTTCGGTATCCTGATTTTCTGGACAATGTTTAAAGAGTAGAGTGGATTAGTATTTTTCTGGGTCCCACAAACGTCTTAGCCTATTCATCACAGACAACATTTAAATGCCTGTTGGTTGGTCTAAGCAATGACGCGGTAGTGTTGACAGATGACTCTGTGTGGCCTCCAACCTCTATCTGCACCTCCTGGTCATGGGGAGCTTTGAGATAAACAGCAACACTGAAGGTGTAGGTGAGCCCCAGGTGCAGTTCACAGGACCAGAGACGCCCTTACGTTGACAGGTTAGCTCCTTTCAGAACCCAATGACTACTCGATGAGCAAATACTTGGTAGGTAGCCCCTTGGTTCCATAGTGGGAATATTTTACAGCTGGGGTCCAGTCCAAATCCCAATCCTAGGAGCCTACCTGTGAGATGGGATTTGGGTGTTGGGCTGGGTGGACCCATGGCCTAATGACAACTACTGAAATTCATTTTAGGTTCAAGAACTTACAAAAAGCTTTCATGTTCAGGTGTAGCCAATATCTTAAAGGGACCCATTTTACCAAGTTCCATAAATGACAACTGTCCATAGAGCTTTGAGTCTAGTTCTCTCTTGAAATTGTTGGCAAATTGCTGTCAATAGAAAAATTATTTTCTGCCACATACTTCAAGATTTTCCATTTTCAAATTCAGATAATCTTACCGCCATGTCTTAAAGTGTGTAAGAACAAATTCATTAAAATGTTACTTTGTTTTATCATCCAATATTGCAAGTCCTATCACTATTTGGAAATCATATCACTATATGAATGATTCAATTCTTAACAGAAGGACATTTCTTGTAGGTCTCATAGGTTGTTACTTGCATACAATTTTGTGATTAGTTTTTTGAAGGCTTTCACTGTATTAACCAAGAGCCCTTAGTTCTCGTAAATATTTTCTTCTTAAGCTGTAAAAATTTCTTTTAGAGTCTCCTTTTCTAGAACCCTGGGAAGTTAATATTAGAATAAGTGCCTTAACCAAGATGAAATAATAGAAGTTACAGTTATTTTAAAAGTTATCTTTGAATTAACTCTATTTTCTTTTACCTAATAGGACAATGAGGTATTTCCAAAACAATGTTAATTGTTTGGAATACAAGTACTAAGGTTGTAATATACAGTAGGAAAATTAAGAAGCCTTGTTGCATTTTGAAAATATTAAAAAAAAATACTCCCAAGGAAATCACTCAAAAAAAGTTTTTTGTTTGCTCTTATTTTGAGAATTGGCTACCTGCCAGTTGTCTTAGTTGTATATTAGAACGCAAGTGAATTGATTTATTGAAACCACTCTTTAGAAATAGTGATAAGAAATCAAACATGCAGTATGCCAAGTGTAGCTATGTAATTTATTTCGTGCATGACTGGCCATTTTAAGGGAGAGAAATAGGAAGATAACTTTTGTATAAGTCCAGACCTATCAGAAACCCTGACTTCTTTTCCTAGCCTGTCTCTGTCTTACTGGATGTCTGTATCAGGTCTAAATCTATCAGTCGACCTCTCCTACCAACACACTTCTGCCCAGCTATGCCCATGTCCAGAGTTTCCATTCAGACCATGCTGACGCTGATCTGACGTGCCATTGCCAACCTGAAAGCAAGCTTTTCTCAGCAGTCTTAAAGTTTGCAGCAGTAGTCACACTTGCAATCATTACCAAGGATGGAAAAGGAGTCAATCCTGCACACACTCCTGGAAACATTTTTCTAAAGCATGGCTCAGAACTGCAAATTACTCCTAGAGATCATGTTGGAAGTTGTAAATATCTGCTGGTTGTGGCTACTGAGCTGTGGCCCAAGAGGAATGAGTTGCTTTGACATTTGAAGTTAGTGTTTGTGAAGACAGAGAATCCAACACAACATCCAGGAGACACGAATCTCCAGGACATAGAAAAAGGGCGCTGTGTTAACTGAGGTGGCTGCCCCTTGCTGGCATGTCCAGAGCAACGCCATGCCTCCCACCAGCTATTACACAGCTATCTGTCTCCATGGTGAAACTGGATTAAATTGGTTGAAAATCAGATTGTATTAATATTTTGAAATCTGTGAATTACAATTTTCTTTTGAGGGTGACAGGAAGCAGAATTTCTGCTTCTTCATCTCAGATGATTCTGCTCCTTGCCCTCATTTTCCTGGACATTCAGCTCCAGCCCTGTTTTGTATCTGATTTAGAGACAGGGTCTCACTGAGTTGCTTAGTGCCTTGCTTTTGCTGAGGCTGGCTTTGAACCTGTGATCCTCTTCCTCAGCCTCCTGAGCCACTGGGATTATAGGCATGCACCACCGCACCTGGCTGAGAATCCTGTTTTCTTTTGCCTTTTCCAGAAGACATGTTGCCAAACTTGTGGATTTTGCTAATCTGTTGTTAAAAAAAAAAAAAAAGCAAGACATCTCCATGAGTGTGAGTTTCATTGCGTGTTCCTTATTATGGTTGAGATTGATATCAATATTTACCGAAGACTCTTATGAGTTCCTTCTATGAACTGCATCATCATGGCTTTGTCAGATTGGTGGTTAGAGTCTGTCAACTATGATAATTTGATTTTCCATAGTATTTGACTTTTGCATCTTTTATATTTTCCATTGTTGCACTAACAAAATAAAGGTACAATACAGTAAAGGTACAATGAAGTTATCTTTTTTTAAGCATAAATAATTATCTCCATAACACACATTTCAAAAGGAATGTAATTTGTTGATTCCTAATTGAATAAGGACTTATCTTGCATTAGTGATGACTCCTTTGGTTTGCAACATAACTGTCCTTATCATGAAAGTGCAATTCACATGAAATGAAAACAAAACACCTATTTATAACCAGTTGAACTATTTCATTATATGTTAGATGCCTGCCACCAGTTTCATTTGGAATTTCTAAAAAAAAAAAAGAAAAGGCTATTGAATATCCTGGAAAAAAAAAAATAAGGCTAACAAAACCCCTGCTCCACTAGATATTCTCTCTCTTTCATTAGACTTTTTATCAAGTGAGTTTGTTCTTTTGAAACTAAGATTTCTACATGGGTTCTGATTGATTTAAGCTTACTGTACTGTAATTTTGAGACTTGTTCACAAGCCAAAGTGTGTGTGCCTCCCTTAGCAGCAAGCTGTGAGAGAGGTAAACACTTTTCCTCTCAAAGAACACTATTAAGCATTGAGATGGAATTTGCATATCTGCCTCAGATAATCTGGGGTGTCAAAGCAGGACAGCACAAACTCTCCTTGAGTGGGTCAGCCCACATCTCCTGAGAGAAACAATGATGAAGATAGGGCTGGCAGCCAGACCCTTAGAGCTCTGACTCAGACACTCCCTGTGCAAACCAGAAGCAAACCTACCCTGACTGACAGGCTCTCCTGATGCTTCCTGGGGCCTGGCAGGAGACAGGGGCACTCTGGAGAACAGGCATCAGGGCTTGGACCAGTGGTCAATTGCTATGGGGTCGGGAGTGAGAGGGCAGAAGAGCTCTTTCTTTAGAGTGTCAGAGTGTTGGCTAGCAAAAAAAAAAAAAAAAAAAATCTAAGACAGTTCCCCAGCATCCCTAGCAGGAAGGAACGTAAACTATTGGTGGGACTCTCTAGCATAAGCTAAATTTTCTGAGAGGCCCCATCTTTACTGTTAGTCAACAACAATGACACCAACAATAATACAGTAGATTCTAGTTATTCATGACAGTTATGTGCACGAGGTTGTCATAAACACTGACTTAGGAAATACTGAACTGTTGCTTTGAGGGGTAAAACATGGCTAGGTTCCTGCAGGCCTCTGGGCACACATTTTCCACTGATCAATACATAACCTTGTTTTGTGTGTGAACTCACAGCCAACAGCACTGCAAGTCACATCTGAATAAAGTATATCTAACACATGATTTTCTCTGCATGGACATCACCTCCTGCTTGTGCTCAGGAACAGTAATGGCACTTCTGTGCTATACTGGGATGGGGGTGGGGGGCATTTTGAACAGTGAAATCACCCATAAAAGCAAAAAGATGCAAACCAAACAAAAACAAAAAACTGCCCTCAGAAGAGAAGCTTGTCTCCAGTATAAGAGTTGAGAGAAGCCAGCTCATTTATCCTCAGTCAGGAATGTGCACCACAGGGAAGGAGGTGTGCTTGAATTTCTTTACTGCTATGTGCAGATCCAGGAAAGCCCAAGAAAGCACGGGGAATATGTAATGATTTAGGGACTGCAATACGTTTTTGCTAGCAGACAAAATTGCAGGTATAAAATATGCAAATGATGAGGAGCTACTGAATTGTAATTGAGAAGAAGAAAGTTTCTCCACACCTTTGAGCATCCTGCACTGGTAGCAGAAGCAGGGGAGCAGGTATGGTGCCCATAGAGAAGAGCCACTAGGAATGTCCCTTGGCGGCCACCATGATATGAATTTGGTGTGGCCTCTGGACATGTTATTGAATTTCATCAGTTTCCTCATTAGTAATACTGACATAATAATTCCTGATCCACCCACTTCAAGGGGCTATTTTGAAGTTAAAATGTAGAAAACCTGAGAGACTAAATAAATTAGAGAATTAAGTTTTTTTTTTTTTTTTTAATCAAAGAATCAATGGTCATTTCTATATGGGTATATGATAGAAGTAATTTTTATTTTCTCCTTTGTATCTCTGAATTTTGTTTGCAATGATCTCTATTTAATATATATATATATATATATATATATATATATATATATATATATATATAAATGTTTACAGTCAGAAAAAAAATTTTAAAGGCAAAATTCATGTGCCATCTCTTTGGGGAAAAAAAAAAAAAAAAAACTAAAATGTTAAAGATTCAAGGTATCACTTTCCTGAGATAGATCCACACAAGCAGAGGGTTAGGTTAGTAAACTGAAGTGAAATTCCAACCTGCTCTGTCATGTGTGGAAAGACAAGTCCCACCTGGTTTGCTTAGTTAATCTTGTTGTCAGAGCCTTGGGCTGGGGACTTTATCCACTGAGAAGCCGCTCTGCTCTGAGCAGCCTCTGTCTGCCTGCAGCTGCCAGCACCGCCCTAACTTCATTTGTACTGGAAGAAAAACAAAGGGGAGGAGGACCGTCCCTCCCCCTTCCTAACAGCAGCCAGTGGTAACAGAGCATTAAGTCGGGCGGCCGGAGGGTGGGATCTAGGCTGTGTATGCTGCAGCTTTTCACAGGGCGGAGCCCCCAGTGTTCTGCCTTGGTTCAGTAATGCAGTTTATACACTGAAGCTCACGTGGGTTTCTTGGTTCCAGGAACTAAACTGACCCAGTGTTTAGAAGGGCATGTCCCCTGGGCCCCTTTGAACAAAACGCAGGTTTATCTGATTCGAAAGGGCACTGCCTTCCATAAACAGTCTTCACTAGCCCTCAAATTTCTCCTTCATTTCAATTGGACATGCGATTCCTTTTCATTTTCTAATCTAAACTGTCCTGTGGTGTGACTCAGGGCAGCTCAACAGCTGTGATGTTTTATGGTAGAGATGGTTGGTTCTCCACGCTGGGTAATGTGATCCTAAAATAGATCAGAGTGAAGCCTAAAGCCCTTCAAGCTCTTCTCCCTGGCTCACATAAAACATAAACCTGGTTCATGTGTTTTAATAGTGTTAAACAATTAGGTCCCTTGCAAAAGTCAACAAAAAGCATCACTTGTGTAATGATTTTACATCATTTTTAGATATTTCAGAGAAAAAGCCTTGTAGAGTTAATAAGGAATGACCTGCATGGTTATTATTTAATAAGAAGAAATACAAAGTAATTAATGCTTACTGGCGTTAATGTGTTTTAACATTAATTCTGTTTACCCAACTAATTTATTGTGTAAATTGGATTTCAAACATTAGCTAAATATGTTCTACCCAGATTTTCACTGAAAAGACTGCAGCTTCACAGTGATGTATCAAAAGCAAGCAATATAGCAAATTTCAGGATTTTCCATTCAGTATGGCTCTGAACTTAAAACTGATCATGAAAATAAAGTCTATTTTGCTGGGCACAGTGGTGCATGCACATAATCCCTGCAACAGGCGAGGATGAGGCAGGAGGATCACAAGTTCCAGGCCAGTCCCAGCAATTTAGCAAGACCCTGTCTCAAAATAAAAAATAAAAAGGCCTGGGGATGTAGCTCAGTGGCAAAGCACCCCTGGGCTCAACCAAAATAAAATAAATAAACTCCATTAAAAAGGAGATGATAGGCAGATCTTGGGGAATTTCAGTCCAGATAGAATTTTTTAACTCCTGACATATTAGAGTAAGTTAGACAAGACATGCTCTTAGAACTATACAAATGGTTAAGATTTTGGTTGAGCTCTTTGTAATTTTGTATCATGGCTTAACTATGAGAATATTACTTTACATAATTCTCTTTTGGAAAAAAAAACACATTTTGTGCTCTATTAGAGAATCACTAAAAGTATTTACATGAGTTGGTCATGATTCAAAAGTTGGACATTTAGTGATGACATTTTTTAATAATACTCTTGGAAGGAAACTGAGTCAGGAACATGGCCAAATTGATGATGATCCCTGGCAGGAACCAGTCCATTTTGACCTCTACATGAAGTCATAAGCAAAGCCCTACTTGAAACTAGGTAGTACAATCAGGGTACATTTTAAGCGCCTAAGAAGAACCTTGAAGTTGGTTGGACTCTCAGCTTCTGGGATTCCATGGATAAGGGAGAAAAAAGGAGAGATAAATAAATGAAATAAACCACGGGCCATGGAACAAAGACTTGGTTTTGTGGAACGTTCAAATAAATATACAGGCAAAGCGTCTTTGCTGACATGTATGAACCATGCTTTTCCTTGAACACATTAGACATAAACAGACGTCAAAGAAGAAAAAAAGGAAGTAGAATCTTGGGTTGGCCCCGCTCAGAGGGAGCACCCTCCCGGCCAAATCACCTCACTGTCTCTTTCCATTTTCCAGTTACAGACCCTACAGGGAGCCCAGGTTATGGCCCAGCTGAGGTTCTGTCCTCCAGGCCTCACTCCTCTTGCAGGAAAACACTAAAGGACCAGGAATGTCGGGAACACCTCTGTAACTGGGAGAAGAGAAGTTATTCTTCCTGTGGCTCAACCCAAAGCACCTGAAATACATTTATTTTTTCTTTTTTGGTGGCAGGGATTGAACCCAGGAGTGCTTAACCCCTGAGCCACATCCCCAGCCCTTTTTATTATTTATTTTGAGACAGAGTCTCACTAAATTATTTAGGGACTCGCTAAGTTGCTGAGGCTGGCCTTGAACTTGCAATCCTCCTGCATCAGCCTCCTGGGTTGTTGGGATTATAGGTTTGAGCCACCACACCTGGCCCCACGTTTTTTTTTTTTTTTTTCATAAACCTCAGGCTGCCTCTTCGTTTCCCCCTCTTACTCCTAAGTGTCTATCATTAGTTACAAAGATCCTGTGCCCAATTAAAAATGAAATGGGCAGGTGTAGTGTGTATACTTGTAATCCCAGCCATTTGGGAAACTGAGGCAGTAGGATGGTAAGTTCAAGTCCAGCCTCAGCGATTTAGTGAGACCCTGTCTCAAAGTAAAAAATAAAAAGTGCTATGGTACATATCAAAATGGAATATTACTCAGCCACAAATAAGAATGAAATATGTCATTTGCTGGTAAATGGATGAAACTGGAGACTATCATTCTAAGTGAAATAAGCCAATCCCCCAAAGGTAAAAGCTGAATGTTCTTTCTGATAAGTGGATCTGACTCACAATGCAGCAGGCTGTGTGTGAGTGGGAGGGTGGGGTTTCACCAGGTTGGACAGAGTGAAGTTGGGGGAAGGAAGAGGGCATGGGAATGGGAAAGGCAGTAGAAGGAACTGGACCTAACTTCCCTGTGCTCATGTGGGAACATGCAACCAATGTAACTCCACACCGTGTACAACCACAAAAATGGGGAGTTACACTCCATGTGTGTATGATATGTCAAAATACATTCTACTGTCATGTATAGCTTAAAAGAACAAAAAAAAAAAAAAAGAAAGAAAGAAATTTAATTGAGTATAAAAAAAATAAAAAGTAAAAAGTGTCGGGACTATAGCTCAATGTGACGGTGACCCAGGGCTCAATCCCTAGTACAAAACAAAACAACCAAAACCAAAACAAAATCAGAAATTGACCTGAAGAAATAAACACACTAGGATACACCCAGACAATCAAGTATTATTTAATTCCAAAAAGAAAGGAGCTGTCCAGTCGTGGAGGAAACTTCAATGCATGCTACTAAGTGGAAGAAGAGAAGCTGAAGAGGTTATATATGCACATGATTTCACATACGTGACGTTCTGTAGAAAGCAAAACTATGCAGACGGTGCAAAGCTCAGAGCTTCCAGGGTCTAGAGGAAGGGAGAGATGAATCTGCAGAGCACAGAGGGTTTTCAGGGTTCTGAGATTCTATAGTCGTGGATACATCTGTCTAACTCACCAGGAGTGAACTCTAATGTAAACCATGGACTTTGGGTGACAGTGAATTAAAGTAAATGTACTTCTATGGTGAGGGTTTTAGACAGTGGAGGGGGATGTGGAGGAGGGTGTCAGTGGGCACATGGAGAATCTGTACCTGCCTTTCAATTTTACTATGGACCTAAAACTACTCTGAAAAGTAAAATCTTTTTTAAAAGGAATAAGAAGAGAAATTTAAAAAATGAAATAAACTTGAGGATATAATATAAGGAAAAGTTAGAGACAGCACCTGTAAAATCCATACTAAAGAAGAATAAATTAGCTTTTAAAATCTATCCTAATAAACCTGCAGTATTATCAAAACTAAAGTTTTTAGGGTATGTAAATATCAATATAATAAATTACTGCAAGACTTGAATGTCCCAAATATTAATTTGCAGAAGAACATATGCCTATAAGAATGAAAGAAAAATTTAGGAGTCTTGGATTTTTGTCTCTAATTTGTTGTATGACATTGGGCATATGCCACGATACTTTCATTGCAGCTTGTCAGTCCATAATAAGGATAATAAAATTCCCCACGGAAGTGACTTCAAAGAGTGTTCTCATGATTAATGAGTTGATGATGCTAACATATCCGAGATGAAAGGCAGTGTTTAAAAACAGAATATCATTGTTCTCATAATTACCGTTATTACTCATACACAAGGGAAAGACTCGAGGGCTGGCCACATGTCATGTACCAGTCTGTTTTGCATTGCTATAAGGAAACAACTGAGGCAGCCTAACTTTATAAAGAAAAGAGGTTTCATTTAGCTCACAGTTTTGGAAGCTGAAAGTCTGAAGAACCTGGTAGAGGCTCTGGCAAGGGTTTCCTATGGTTATGTCACTTCATGGTAGATGGCAATGGTGGAAGGAAGAGATCACATCAAGAAATTAGGAAACTGAAGAGAAACTGAGGAGCTACAGACCATTCTGAAGACATGTCCTCAATGGACATACAGGCCAGTACTCCCTGGGACCAAGCTTCCAATGCATGGGCTTTGGGGGACAAATATCTTTCAAATCATAGTAGTTGGTCATAGCTAAAGACCACCCCCCCCCAAAATGAGCACATTTATGAATTGTGATTTCACTGGTGTTTTAGTGAGATATACATCCAAACTTGAGTCATTGGTACACTGAAATGTTTTCAGAAACTCATTTTCTCATGGGAGATACAGAATGTTCCAGAAGCCAATATAGTACTGTGACTGATTGAAGACTCTGACTATGCTAACTTTTGATCATTAATCTCATAGTGCTGAGCTCCCATTCATTGCTATGGAGAATGCAAAGATTCAATTGAGTGGATCTCAATTTCTATGTCTGTAAATTCCAGGTGCCGGATCAGATGATCTCTGAGCTTTTTATGAACTCTGAGGGTTTACAATTGTATCACTTCAGAATCCTTGAAAGCCAATTTGCAGTTGATGAAAAACAGAAGAAATCCAGAGGCAACGACCATCATCAGTTGGAGAAGGTTGGTTACAGAACTGTCAAGGATGGTGGACAGGTTTAAGGCAAGGACTCCCATCAGGGGTTGGCTGTGGTTCTTGTTCTGGTACTGTATGCCGGCAGGTGTCCTCATCTAAACTGGACCTCAAACAGAGCTCACTGACCTGGAGCGGATTCCACTGAAGTGGCTGTGCACAGGGAATGCTCCATCCTCCTCAGATACGACCAAGCTCTGGGAGGATCTCCGCAGCACCAAGTCACTCACTCTGGTCCCATGTGACATTCATTAAGCACCCACTGTGCCTGGCATAGTGCCTACCAGCTGTACATGTTCTTGCCCAAGAGATGGTGCTTTTGTTTTTGAAAGAAAAGTTTGGATTTATTAATTCAGATGATTGTCCTCAGCGTTAGTAGCTGCAGTGGGGGAAGCAGTGGTGGAAATTTTTTTTCTAGGTTGACCCAAACCCAACCTTCCCCTCCCGTGATTTTTGGAATTTCATATTGTGTTCTCTGATAGCAGAAGGGGTGCCCCATCTCCCTGAACCTTCAGATCCCCTCTTCCCTGCCTCCCGCTAGCCACTACTCGGGACACAAGCTCGGCTGCACTGGCTGGTGGCTCCCACCAGGGATTTGTGACTCTCTAGTAATGAGGCAGAGATGAATTGGCAGCCAGGGGAGGTGGGCAGCAGCGCTGTTCTTTCCAGATTGTTGTGTTCGACTTCATGGCCCCCTGGAGCTGCCCAGGTTTCTGGACTGTTTTCAAGTCTGATTCTCAGCTATGAGCCCCTGCTCTCCTCCAATAAATTCCCTATTCACATTAAAAGGAAGAAAGAAAAAAAATATCCTGTTGGGTCTTCTACCATCTTCTACCATCTCTTTAACATCATTTTTTCTCCCTTTAAAGTTTTAAAAAATTTTGACTTATTGAAAACTTTCTAATTGACCCACAATATTTGTACATATTTACAGGGTATAGTATGGTAATTCAGTAAATGTATATAAAGTATAGTAATTAGGTAATTAGCTTTTCCATCTTCTCAAATATGTATCATTTCTATGTATTGGGAGCATCAATATTGGTTCCTTATTACAAATCTTCACCCATGAAATATGTCCACCCCCAATGGGTGACATGTGAGTATGATTGTGAGTATGAATGTTACATGTGAGTATGATTGTTACTTTTGCAATATCATTAATTTCCTTAGGTTTTTAAAACGATTTTGTGATCCTATAGGAGAGTATTTTATTCTCAGGGGATGCATGTTAAAGTATTCAGGTTAAATGTCACCAAACCTGACACTGAGTTTCAAGTCATTTAGCTAAAGCCCCACACTGTACCCCTGTGTCTGTATATTTAGGTGTGTGTATGTATGCGCATAGGGGCACATATGCCTCTGTGTATCCAGACCTCCACCCACCTCTCTGGCAAGCTGCCATGGCGTTAGTTAACATTGATGACTGCAGGTGGAGCATATATGAATATTCACTGCACTGTTCTTTCACTATTTCTATAAATTTCAAAATAAAAAGTTGTTGGTGGTGGGGGGATAAAATACAGTGTATCATGAAATGAGAAAAGTGTTTTTTGAGAAAATGCTGTATAACCTAAGTTTCCCCAGATCTCAGCAACTAGAGAATGGCAGCATGTTGCCTGTTATATCCCACAACACCTAGCCTGGAATTGGTGTTTACTGAGTAAATAAATGAGTGGACATTTCAAACATCTCTTTAGCCCATTTGGTCCCACTCAACACCAACTCTCTGCAAAGTCCCCCCCCCCCACACACACCCCCAGCTATTCTGAATGGCTTTAACATGGACTCATACCAGAGTCTGGGCCTCAGACCACAGGTTTGATCATGGGCAAATTCCCAAGCTCTCCCAATGGTGCAGCTACTCCTCACACATCTTTCTATTCCGTTACACTGTGTATACAGCTCCTTGAATCCATTGTTTCTCATGGGCTGCTGCCTTGGGACTGCTCCCAACATGGAGTTTTATTTTCCTCTGGTTAATAATCCATTGTGCTGACCCTGAGAGATGTCTATGAGTAGTTCTTCAACTTTTCTGGTTCTTCGAGGATTGTCATGTATTGTCTATATTAATTTATTGTTGATATGGGTCAGTCTTAAATTTTGCCTCAGTTCTTAAAGTCCAAATTATGGCATCAAGTGTAAATTTCCTGACCCCATCCTTTAATTTATCTCTGAGGTCGAATAATAACCTTTCATCCGTTAAATCACTCCCTTTTCCAAAGTGGGGAAGTAGTTTTTCCATTATCAGTCCTCTTCATTTGTCAAAGCAATTTAAGTTTTTTGCTGAGAAAAAGTAAAAGGGAGAGGTATCAAATATGCGGAATTATACTCCTCTTGTAAAATTACTTGTATTATTAATGACTAAGCTGGGTCATTACTAATTCCTTATAATATCTCCCCAGTTTTTACTAGGTAATTATATTGCCAAGTGAAGTAGTAAATTTCAAATTTAATACATTGGCTTTATCTATATAATTGGGCTTCATGATCCATATCATATCAGGGCAGGTACTTTACCACACTTGCCTTCTGTCCTCTAGTAGCAAGACACACAGACAAATGTCAATTAAAAAGGGTCAAAAGCCTCTCCCCAAGTGATTTTCTTTCCTTGGAATGGGGCTTGTTTCCTTAATCTCTATTTCTGCAAAATCTCTTTGCTTATTAGGTTAGTTGTACCAATCACAATCCCTCCCCTATTCAAGTGCAAATGTGAAAAAAAGCCTTGTAGGTTGGTTATTGAAGAAAAGACTGAGCCTCTACTCAAATGCTGACTTAGAATCAGACAAAAACTATATATTAATATGTATCACGAGACGTTTCCCTTCAATGGATCAATGAGAGTAATTGTCAATTGAGTGCTTCCCACAGCTCGGTGCAGAACTTGCTCCATCACAAAGCCAGTCAAAAGCGGGTTTCAATAGGCCTAATGTCAAGAGATAGGAGGAAACAAGGAGCCTGGAGAGACGTCAAGGAAGCTCTGCAGAGCCAACATGGGAGTCGTTACAGGGTGCACTTAGGAGCACTTGACGTCATTTGTTCTGGCATTTTAGACAAAGTGGGTCCTGCTTTTTTCTGCAGCCTTATGTAATACTTTTTCAGGTTGAATGAGGTTCTTAACCTCATTCCCTTCTAGCTAAGGTTGTGACTCATTTTATCTATGTAAGTACCTTGCTCCCCACCCCCATCAGTGGAGAAAAGGGGAGGAAGGGAGACCAAGGGTCCTCAGGAGGAGCTTGAAGAACAAGATGAAAGGATGGCGAAGAAACACAGGCTTCTTTCTGCACACTTTATTTTCTGGAACCCAATCTCCCTCTGCTGGGAATATGTCTCCAACCTATCTTAGCATAAAAGTCACCTCCTCCAGGCAGCCTGCGTGGATCATTTCATCTAAATTTATTCTTAACTTGCTGTTCTTATCCTTTCAACAGCCACGTGGCTTATTTCTGACTGGACCTTAATTGTGGTCATAAAGACATTGTCTTTGTTTTGCTCACAAGTGGTACAGCCAAGAAATCACACAATTTCTGGTGCAGGGCTGTGTGTGTGTGTGTGTGTGTGTGAGAGAGAGAGAGAGAAAAACATTGGCTGGATCAATAAAGCACATCTCTTCCCTGTCATCTAAACAGAAGTTCTAATTGGGTCTGTGGGACTTGAGTCTTAGTTGTTGAGGAAATGGAAGCTGCCTTTTCGCTAGCAAAATCCTTCCCTTTTTAAATCTTGCCTCTACTTTGGTTGTCTTTTTACTCATTCTCAAGTTTGGCTCAAAAAGCTCTAAGTATGACTTCAGTATTTTGCTAAAGGATTTGTATCATTTTATTATCTCTCTAGATATCTTCCTTAGCCAATATTATTATTTTCTGTAAGAAATATTAAGAACTCAGTTATAAAGCCCCTTGGATAATTGGTTATAACTTTTGTAAATTGGATCTGAAATATCATTGATGTTAAGTAAGCTCAGTTATATTACTGTCGCCTCAGGAAGTCATCTCTATGAATTCAAATTTGTGACTTAATCCTATTAAGAAAAATGGCATTTTGACTACTACCAGTAATCAGAAAAAAATATCTTAAATTATAACAGAAAAGCCCAAATAGCATTCAAAATAGAATTTGTAACCTGGGTCAACTAATGTGATCACGAAAGACAACCAACATTTTTACAAAATATTTAAAATGGAGAGAAAATAATAGCTGTTTGAAGTAACTTTACCTGAGTTATTAAATGTAATTATTTAATAAGTATCTTTAAAATTTAATAAATTACTCCTTCTAGGAAATATTACCAATATAACAACATAAAGAATAACAGATTTATAAGATCAATTGGAGAACTGATTAAAACTATCAAATAAACTACATTCTGAATTAATAATTACACTGACATATAAATAATTTACATTGTTTCTTTATTAATACATTACATTAATGATCTTTGATTTGTCCTTTTGACATAGTTTTTCCTCATTGTGATTAAACCATGTTTTTTTAAAAATTCATATATCATCTTATACTGCAGGGATAAATTTCTGGAAGTTTTACTCAAGGAGAATTCCTAAGTAAGTATATAAGAGAAGTTAAATAAGTTAATCAAAAGAAGTAAAATGTGAGCTGTTTTTATTTTTAAAGCTTATTTTACCTGAAAAAATTTCAAAATTCTGATCTTTAAAGTATTGAAATATTAAGGAGAAATATTAAGATTTAAGTAATAAAATAAAGAAAGAATATTTCAGGCCTTTTTCAGAATTAAAAAGAAACAGATTTAAGATACATTAAATTGGACCATGTATATGTAGTTAAAGGTTATCTGTGTCCCACTGTAGTTTGGCCAAGAATATAGAAGGGACAGGGTATTGAAGTGCACATACCCATTTAGACATTTGTAGGTCTAGCATAATGGCAGTTGTAGAATACCCAGCATCTACTGAGATCCTGAGATGATGTTATTTTAAATAATATGACTTGCTCTATCATGTTCATCATTTAAATAAGGTCATACCTCCCTAGAATATCAAGTTAATCCCTGGAGCCCTACTTACTTAGATGTACAGGAGATCTGCTTCCTCTCTTAAATGCCTCTCCCAAGAACACCAAGGGGTCACACCCATTTAGAAGCAGGCCAGAGAATCTGATTCGCCTCCCTGACGGATCTCACATTTTCTTAGGCTGCTGCCTTTGTGAATGCCCCTGGTTTTCGCCCTGCTCAGCCACAGTTCCCCAAAGTACAGCTCCTTGTCAGAGTGTCTTACACTCCTCTAGAATCAGCTCTCAATAATCTAGACCCCAATACTGGGCCTGGGAGGATCTATCTGCCCTTTTTCCCCTTGGCTAGATTCCTTGTGCAGATCATTTCAGTTCCATAAAGAGAATCAAAACCCCCAAAGAATAGGAAATGTGAGTCTCTACGTTTTCCCAGAAGCTCTCAGTCCCTTGGACAAAGTTGCCCACAGTATCCCCAAAACCCACCACTCCAGCATACCCCTGATTATGGGGAAGAGCATGCTTTGGTAAACCCAAAACAAAACAATACAACAACCAAAAATAAAAATAAAAAAGAAGAAGCACTTCTTTCCTAAGCCAAGGAAACATGCTTCACGTTTATTTACTGCGGCCATCTGGGCTGAGATGTGTCCAACATTATTTAAGTGACAATCTCTCTAGGTGAATTTAAATTCAGCACTAAGTGGTAAAATAATATTAAAAGTACAATAGAACTCAAACCCCTTTTATTTCCCAATCCTTTCTTGCATTAACCTTATTTCCTTCCAGTGGTGTGGGTAAATTATCCATATTTCTGGATGAAGAGACTTTTAAAAATTATTTTTATTTATTGATACATCATAATTATACACAATAGTGGGATTCATTATGCCATCATATGAACTCATATGCATATAACAATTTGCTCAATCTCATTCCCCAGTTCCTTCCCTCCTCCCTCCCCCATTTTCTGGTTCTACTCTATTGATTTCCCTTCTATTACTGCTTTTGTTATTTTAACTAGTGAAAAAAAATATATATTTTTTCCATGTACAAATATATCACAATGAATATACATATATATATATATATATATATATATATATATATATATATATACCAGTAATTTTCTAAGGGCTATTTATTAAGTAATGAACCATTGAAATTCAAAAATTTCTGTAAGATTTTACAGAAAACCACTCAATGTAGAATCTCAGTCTTTGGTTAACTAAATCTATTCCAAACAAAATCTAAAAAATGTTTTAGAAGTTCATTTTCAAGGTCATAACCTCACATTTATGGTTTTCTCAGACACTGACTTTATTTGGATTTCCAAATAAAGTGTGTGTGTGTGTGTGTGTGTATATATATATATATATATACATATATATATATATTCATATATATATATATTCATATATATATACATATATATATATTCATATAATATATATATATATATTCATTGTGATATATTTGTACATAGATATAGCATAACTTGGTAGATTCCATTCCCCAGTACTTCTCCCATGCCTTCCCCTCCTACCTCCCTTTTGATTTTGACCTTTTCATTCTTTTCCTCTACTCATGAGATGCCCGTTTTCCCCCCACCGCCTCTCTAGCTTCTGCATGTGAGAGAAAACATCCAGCCTTTCACTTTCTCAGCCTGGCTTATTTCACTTAGCATGATGTTCTCCAGCTCCATCCATCTACATGCAAATGACATAATTTTATTCTGGGTGAAGAAACATTTTAACACCTCTCCATTGCACATTGACAAAGAATGTAGCTACCCACAGTGCATAATAGCTAATGGCTCTTAATTTTCTATTTCTTATAATTTAATATCCTGTACAATTTTGAAATTCTTATTTAACTTCAAAGACCTTTTTCTTGGAAGAAAATTATGAATCCGATCTCTGTTATCTAACTAAAATGCATAAGGAAATAATATGAATTTGTTGCAGATGGGTCACAATTGATTATGTCCTCATAATCAAACTTGGCAAACCTTAGCAGTCTTACCGTGATCAGATACAGACTTAATATCTGAATCAAGTAAAAATCAAACAAACCAAAGAACCTCTTTAGTTTTCTTTCCACCAACTTTTGAATACAATGTTTTTAGATTTTGCATCTTCATGGTAGGGTTTTTAGATATATTGTCTTGGAAAAATGTATCTGGTTTTTATTCTTCTCTTAATATTCATGTTTATATTCTTTAATCTTCAGAGCTGGAAGTTATTTTCTTCTGTATTTTTTAACTTAAAATCTCATTTATGAGAACAAAGACTTTATGGTTACTTATGAAGTCTCCTTTTGGATTCCAAGAATTATACACTGTTGTTTGAAATGTACATGTTTTTTATTTCTTAGTCAAGTCTAATGTCTTTAGATTTTGATGTAATATAAATATCACATGAGTTGTTCTGAATATTTTATATACAGTTTCCAGTGATTTTCTAAGGGCTATTTATTAAGTAATAAACCACTGAAATTCAAAATTTCTGCAAGACTTTACAGAAAACAGCTCAATGTAGAATCTCCGTCATTGGTTAACTAAATCTATTCCAAACAAAGTCTTTAAAAATGTTTCAGAAGTTCATATTCAAGGTCATAACCTCACATCTATGGTTTTCTCAGACACTGATTTCATTTGGATTTTATTTCCAAGTCAGCAAATTGGCAACAATCCATCAGGCACAAAGGAAAGAAGATTAATTGTATTAATTAAGACTTTTTGCAAGTGACAGAAAAATACCCCTAATTTAGACAATGAAGGGGATTTGCTGGCTTACATAAATACTCAAGATATATAGCCTTCAGACGAAGTTGAAGCTCACAATTCAACCAATCTCACTAAGAATGGATATCATCTTCTAGTTCTTCTGGCTTCTCACCACCTTCCAACTCTCTCCAGCAGCTCCAAGTGATAAAATGGCGGCAGCATTCTGAGACCTCATACTTGTGGCATAACTAGCTTCTTCACAAGCCTTGGGATCAATCATCTCTTTGACCACATTGTGTAACTTGCCCATCCCTGAACTATCTCAGTGATTGAGGAAAGGGAACATGTGAATTATCTTAAGTCAACCACCTCCACCCCCTTTTCAGAAATGTGGTTGTTTCCTTGGGCTGGGATGAAATCCCTGCTGTACCCTGATAGCAGGAGATGGAATAATGGATGTAAGCAGGGCCCACTGCCTCCTTACTTGGAGACTTGGGGGTGTAGAAAATGGCCCATTTAATTTCAGATCTGCCACCTTCAGAGTAGCCTGTTGTCTCTACTCATTTCCACAGAGCAAGCCAATATTTTTACTCCTTTGTTGATGTGATTCATTTGGCTATCATTTATATTATTTCATTTATTGATTTCTTCATCCCACACATATATTTATGTGCCTGATATTATGGTTTTCTTCCCATCTTTTAGGACTGAGTGAGTGTGGTAAGCCCAGGAAGAACCAATATGCCCAGAGGTGATGGGAGCAGACAGGGAAATCTTTGAGCAATTTTTCTTGCTAATGGGCAGGACTGCCAAGACTTTTTTTTTTTTTTTTTAAATATAGACATATAACTAATTCCACCCACTCTTACCTGGAAATGCCTGATGATTATCAAGGTCATTAATTAGTCATTCAAAGATAATCCTTGAGAAGCTGTTATTTTCCAATCGGCTATTTTTAATGGTACTTTAAAATTCTTTTCATAGATAACAAAGGTAATCTCTGCCATGTATTGAATGCCTCTTAGGCATTAAGTTATTCATTTGACTTACATTATGTTATTAATTCCTTACAACAAATCTCCAAGGTAGAAATTATAATTTTACCAGTGATAAAATGAATGCATATAAAAGCCAAGGAAATTTCTCCAGGTCGAATGTAACAAATCCAGGCTATAAACATTAATCTGTCCAATGCCATAGTCAGTGCACATTTCCTGGGCTTCTCTCCCCCTTAGGTACACAGCACCTTGTTGCTAATTTTCAAGTTTTATTATCATTATTAGGTAATACTTAAACTCGCCTATTTTATCACTGTTTATTCAATTCAATCTAGTAAATAATTCTGAAACTAATATGTAGATTTGAAATGGGTCTAAAAGGCCATGTAAACAGAATTGCATTTTACTGGGAAACTAGTGGAGAACTTAGGTTTTCTATCTCTCAACCTGGTATTCTTTTCTGGATCCTGCAGAAGAAGTAGACATAGACCCTTTCTGAACTTATGGGCTAGCTGGGTCTTACTGCTAGCATTCTAGCTGTTCAGGTCTTAAAGGAGACAACATTACTCTTGGTTATCCAGGCAAATTGTGCCAAGGTAGTGGAATGTCCTCAAACCTGCAGGGGGAACTCAGTGTGCACCATAACTGCCATTCCTTTCCTTTTCACAGCTGTTGGGAGAAATCTTCTTCACCTTGTCCCATTTGGTCCACACGTCTGCCTTAGAATTATCTGATTGGTGGATGGTGAGGATCCCACACCTAATGGTTCCTGCTCATTTGGGTACAATTTATCTATTTAAAAGCTGCAAGGTTGCAACTATCAGAGAGGCATTCTCTTTCCTCTCAGCCAGAGCAAAGAAGTGACCTGGGTAAGCACATCTGCTTAGGTCCCCTGTCCCACAGTCCAGACTGCAATGTGGGCTCACAATGTTAGCCATCCTAGCCCTGCAGGTCACAGGTGGATACACGTGTTCTCCAAGCTGCTGCCACTTTTACCTCCATCTGTCAATTTCCTGTGTCTTGTAGTTCAATTGCATCAGAATTCTGCAGTAGAAGAAAGAGGTATTATTTATTCCTCTTTAAAATACCCCAATATAAAGCATCTACTTTATTTAAAATCCAGCAAATGTTATGGTTTATTACTAAGCCAAAGGAATTAAAAATAGAACTTCTCTTTTAATATTTTAATTTTTATCAAGAACATTCACCAAGATGCACCTTTTAGAAACGTGTGACTGCTTTTCCCAGGATCTCTGGTAGTTTATGGCCATGACAGAAACTTCTGTGGCTGATATCACACCTCTCCACCCCCTCTGATTTTCAGCTATCTCTGAGATGAGCTCAAACCCACCTCAAGCAGATGCCTGTGTTGTTCCATTTTCATGCCGAGATCACTCCCACAGGCTGCAGGAGGCTGCTTATCCAACCTTCAACCACAGCTTGGAACTGAGGGGAGCTCACGTCTACAGGGACAGCCCTTTGGCAGTGAGGGAGAGGAGCCAGTGGGAAGTGCTCCAGGCACCTGTCCTTAGGGCGGAAGGTCCTGGGAGACATTCTAGACATTTCTCAAGAGAACTCAGTGAACCAAACCCTTTGCCCACACAAGTGATGAATAATACACCTTTCTATTATTTTTTTCCTCCTTTTCTGTCTCTTTCTTCTCTCTTAGGTCCATCTCCAGGGACCTCCTCCCAATTAAACTACCTGCACTCAAATTCTGGCTCTGCTTTTGAAGAGATTCAAACTAAACCTTATAAATAAGCACATCTGTTCAGGTGCCCTGTCCCAAAGTCCCACAGTTGAGACTGCAACTGGGAATCTGTCTGCATGGTTCATCCTCCCATCCTAACTTTTCCCAGGACACAAGACCCATATCAGTCCTCATCTCTCACCCACAGCAGGTTACCTGTCATCACTCTGGTCAGGTGTACTGTTGCTACTTAAGGGTAAAAAAGCAAGACTGAATCTCCACGGGAACCATGTCCCTTAAATTCTGACCCTTTCTCCCAACCTTGGATTTGTCCAGCTTTATTCTAAATTTATCTTGTTTGCTACAATCAAGTGACTAGTTCAAGTGCCAAACAACCCTCTTCAACAGAGTGAGAAAATGTCAAGGTCTTAGTGGAGCTAAATAATAGGTACAGTTTCAAGTTCCTCTGTCGGCTTATCCCAATTTTAAATCATTAAACTTAATATTTTCTGACACTTATTGCTATCTTTTCCCTATTTTAGACAATAAACTTTTTCTCATGCACCCCAACTCTTTTTTGTTTTGTTTTGTTTTGCCTTTCCTGTTCATTTGATGGTTTGGGTTGTTGCTCTGATGTACCCTTTGGGAATCTTTAGGACACCCTGAAATTCTGGGTGAAATAATCATTTTGCAAACCCCTTCCTATTCAGGCTTTCTTGTACTGTCACCTTAGCCACTGTCTGGAATTCTGCTCCATTTTTGCCCTCTTAGTTGGCTCTTTCTTTGGAAGTCTTCACATCTGGGATCCTATTCCAGGTTGTGTTCCCTGAAAGTCTCCTGAGATTATCATTCAGTGTGTTTTTAAGGAGTACTCTTGAGATCTAAATGTGGGGTGGGGTGAGAGAACAGAAGCACAACTGCACAGAGGAGGAAGATGGACTGTTGTCAGGTACAACAGGGAATCATCCCAGAAGAGCCCCAAAGCTGGATGGGTCCTCAGAGTTGTCCTGCTGGAGCAAAAACTCAGCCTTGATGAACTCCTCGAAGACCACTGTTGGCTGGTATGGGAGACAGGGTGACCTTGGCATAGCAGCTTGACTCAGTCTAGGAATTCCTAAAGAGGGCTGACATCTGAGAGCTGAGGGCTGCCATCATTCTCAGCAACTGAGGACATAAATCCTTGACCCCTGAAGGAGGGGGCAGACTCTGGGAAGACTGTCATCCACGGATCCCTTAACCCTTCCAGTCCTTAGTCTTCCACTCTTCATCCTCTAAGTCCTTGCCTTCAGCTCTGTCTAGAGATCGTCACAGTAAAAATCAAAGACCTAGCAGCATCTTAAAAAGCAAACAGAAAAAAATAATAGAAAGCATTAAAAGATAGTCCTATTTTCTTACAAAAAAATTGAGGCATTAAATCATTTTTTGGTAAGTGAATGTCTATGTTTGAAAATATATTTCTGAAGCCTAAATCCTTCTTTTCCAGATACACTATAAACTTTGTGAATTTATGGGAAGTGGAAACTTTAAAAAAAAATAAACCTTGAAGCAATTCAAAAATAAAGAGGACCTTCCTTTTGAACCAATGCTAAAAGTTAAGCAGGCCCACAGGCATTGTGAGCAAAACTTCTTAAGATTTCTTCAGAATTTGGAAAGATTGGAATAACAGATGTCTTAGAGTATGTGGCAGGATTTTAAAGTAGCTGAGGGAATACTGAGCAGGCTTCCAGTTGGAAACTTATAAATTCTTCTTTCTGAACTTAAAGTACATTCTGAGGTCTTTCTGGCTGTTTTTATGAAGTTTTGAGAAGATGGGAGTGCAAGCCCACTTGAAAGTACAAACAACTCAATGTTAAGTCACTGTTACAGGCTGAGTGTCTTCCCCCACCTCATTCCTCCTCCAAAAAGAAGACATAATAGAGGCCTAACCTTCTGTACCTCAAAATGTGACCTTATTTGAAGATAAGGTCTTTATGAAGTTAATCAAGTTCAAAAGAGGTTATTGACGCGAGTCCTAATCCAATACTACTGCAGTCCTTTAAAAGGGGAAATTCGGACACAGAGACAGGTATAGAGGGGAAATGATGTGAGGACCTGGGGAGAACCCCAGCTACAAAGTCAAGAAACACCCCAGACTAGAGTGAGGAGAGAGAACACGAAACATCTTCCCCTCTGTTCTTCTAAAGGAATCAACACTGCTGTCACCTTGGTTTTGCATTTGTGACTTCCAGGCGGAGACCATCAGTTTCTGTTGTTTGAGCCACCTGGTTGGTGGCACTTTGTTATGGACACCCCTTCCCCTAAATGAACATAACCATTCTGACAGCCCCTTCTCTGCTCAGCCTCACACAACATCCTCCACGAAGATGGCTCAGAAGTTGAATGGACTTGATCACGGTTCCTTCACTTTCTTGGGTTACTAAATTTCTTTTGCATGTTTTCTCATGTATAGGAATGTTAATGGAACCAATTAAAGAGACCTTTCAAATATGAAAGGAGGTGAGGTAGATAAGATGCTTCCTCTCTGTGTGCTATACATCCAAGAGTGTCCTCATACAAAGCTGAGTGACCGTCCTCCTAATGAATGCTTATCGATTAGTGGTAGATCCTTGTAATTTTTACACCTCTTAGAGACTTGAGCTCAGATCACTTCTGTCCACTAGTGCCCGTTATTGGTGTCATTTCTTCTTATCAACTCTCAGTGATGGAGGTCATTAAGTCTCTTGAAACCAAACAATTAATTATCTTTGTGTATTGAGAAAGTCGTAAACCAGAAAGACAACCTTGGAGCAAGTAATCAGACTTTCTTGTCATTGTGAGTTTTTGCAAGCCCTTCTTGACACGCCATTGAGGACATTGTATATTAATTAGCAAAGTGGGAAAGCCCCAATGAATCACCCAGCCAGGGAACAGCTTCCAGCCTCTTCTGAGTAAGAAATATATACAGGGATTTATTGTTTTAAATCAATTTTTTCAACTAGTTAATCAACCTTGGCTTGTGGCACAGAGACTTTGAAATAACACCAATACATTACAGAGTGAAAATACAGAGATACTTTGAACTATTGGTTTGATTTGATTACCTAAATTATCTTTTGCACTGATAGAGATAATATAAAGCCAACTAAACTATCATGAGATACCTCTTTACACCTACTTAGATAGCTATAATTTAAAAATTGGAAAACTTTTAGTGAGGATTTTAGTGAGTATTAGTGAGGATTTGAAGAAACTGGAACACTGTACATTGCTAGTGAAAACAAAAGCAATACATTGATATGAATTATAGTTTTGTGGTTTCTCAAAAAAAAAAACCTTTACATAAAATTCCACATGACCTGGCAATTTTATTCCTTGATCTAATATATACCCCAAATAATTGAAAGCAGAGACTAAAGCAGATACCTGTTGTTAATCAGGTATCCATGGCTGTGAACAAAATATCTGAGATAAACAACTTAAAAAGAGGAAGAGTTTAGCTTGTTCATGGTTTCGGAAGTTTTGGTCCATGGTTTTTTTGGCCCATCACTTTGGGTCATGGAGCACATGGTGAAGCTAAGCTCTTCAACTCACGGTGTCCAGGGAACTCAGAGAGAGAGAGAGAGAGAGAGATGAAGGGACCCAGATCCCAAAATACCCTTCAGGGTGCTTTAGTCAGCTTTTTCACTGCTGAGACGAGAGGGCCCAACCAGAACAACTATAGAAGAGGAAAAGTTTGTTTGGGGGCTCGAAGTTTTAGAGGTCTCAATCCACAGACAAGAGGTTCCATTCCTTGGGTCTCGAGGTGAGGCAGAACATCATGGCGGAAGAGTGTAGCGGAGGGAGGCTACACATGAAGATCAGAAGTTGAAAGAGAGACTCCACTTGCCAGATACAAATATATACTCCAAAGTCATGCCCTCAAAGTCCCACCTCCTCCAGGTACAAACCACCTGCCTTCAGTTACTACTCAATAAATCCCATCAGGTGATTAATTCACTGACTGGGTTAAGTCTCTCATAACCCAATCATTTCTTCTCTAAACTTTCTTACATTGTCTCACATGTAAGCTTTTGGGGGATGTATCACATCCAAACCATAACACAGGGGAAAGCCACCAGGGACCTAACTTCTTTCCCCTAGACCCCACCTCTGAGTTTCCTCCACCTCCTAATAGCATCATTAACTGGAGGCCAAACCTTCAACACATGAGCTTTCTTGGGGTAGTCAAGATCCAAACCATAGCCCTTTTCATTGCAGCAGCATTCACACTAACCAAACATAAAAACAACCTAAGTGCCCATCAATAGATGAATGGATAAGCTAAATGTAATCTATCCACACAATGGAATATTATTCATCCATAGAAAGGAATGAAATACTGACACATACAACTACATTTGTGGACCTTAAAAATGATAAGTGAAATAGTCCAGATACAGAAAGGACAAACGAGCAGGCTTTCATCATTATGAATCATCCAGAATAGGTGAATTCAAAGAGACAAAGTGTACCTTAGATGTTACAGTGGCCCGGGGTGAGGGTGAATGGGAATTACTTCCCCAATGGGTATAGAGTCTCTTTTGTGGTGGTAGAAAAATTTTGCACAATATTGCATATAAATAATGCCAATGAACTGTCTACTTAAAAATGTAAATCTCATATATATATTTTATTATTAAATAAAAAAATAAGTCAATTAGATAATCATTCTATTCTTTTCATGCAAAACCAGAAGCTCTACCATGTTGATGATCTCATTTCATCTTCACATAGTGTTGTAAGAATTATTGCCTCTATTTGACAGGGAAAACTGAGGCTCCGAGGAGGGCTCATGGCCAAGTGGCCATTGACTGACAGAGTTGGGTTTGCATTCAAGTTCATCTCTCCCTTGGGCTATGGGGTCCATACATGATTTTCTCTGTCTGTGGTCTATCAGGATAATCAAACATGTGGTGTGTGTGTATGTGTGGGTGTGGGTGTGTGTATCCACCCACTGGTCTTTACTTTCTTAGTAAGGTCCGGGGGGCGGGGGGGGGGGGAGCGGTGGCTGGGAGATCTGGACTTCATACAGAGTATTTCCTGGTTCAGAAGGAAACGGAGTTTTCTCAAGAAGTCCAGTTGATTCTTTATCAAGACAAGGTTTGCCCTGGAATGTGTCATGCATCTTATGGCCTCAGTTGTGTGGAAGGCAGCCAAGCATGCAGAGAGAGTGAAAAGCATCTGCTAACAACACATAGGATGGCAGAAAAACTACCCACATGGGCCGTACTGTAGGGGCTGCAGTCTTTCTGAAGCCTTTTCTTATCCCCAGGCCCTGTCTGTAACTTTAGGAGACAGAAGCCCGAGCAGGGAGGGGAATGAGACTGTTTTTCAAAACAAAACTACAAATAATTATAAAGAAGAGCCTCTGCCATGCTTGGTGAGGTGGACACCTTCATGGCCCCCTTTCAAGTCCACTCCTTCATTTTCATCTTCCTTCTGACTGCTTTTTATTCACTGGACTCAAATACTGGTGACACCCAGGGAGCTGTCTGTCCCACTTGTCATACAACCTCCTGAGACTGCGACCATTCACAGATGGGCTTCAGCAACTCATTCCCTGTTGACATCTACATCTCTAGCCCTGAACCTGACCTTTATATTCATTACATATCTCCAACTGGATGCCACCCCAACCACATCCACCCTCGTCTTCTGAAACCTCAGTTTGAATGGCAGCATCAACCAACCAGTCACCAGGGAACTATCCGAGCCTCCGCCACTTTCTCATCTGTTCTCTTTTCCTTCACTCCCCTTACTTTTCCTGTCCTGCCAATCCTCCTGTATGTTGCTAATCCAGTTTTTTCTCTTCCACTCTTAACTGTGCTTTGTTTAATTCTTCCTTTCAAAACCTGCCTGATCTGCTTCAATAGACCACATCGGTCACCAGTCCTGTGCAATCTGTTTTTCAAGGAGTGATTAAACCAACCAACAAACAAACAAAAAACCCACATTGGGTCGTATTTTTCTTTGTTTCAGATTTAAAAGCATTCAGTAGTGAATGTTTGTTTATAAGCTTAGTTCCCAACATCCAGTCTTGATTGACTGACAAGTTCATTCCTGTTCTTTCCTACACGTTCTCTAGCCGCTTTCTACACATCACCTGAGCTGCAGTTATTCTGGCCTACTAGTAATCTCAAAAATGTGCCATTGCCCATCTTGCCTATGTGCCTATATTGTTGTCTGCACCTAGAATGTCCACCCACTCCTTTGTTTTCCACCTGTCTGCCCAACTCCTACATGTCCTTAGCAACTTTGCCCAAATATCATCTTCTCTTAGAAGCATGTTTTGACCACCCAGAACTGATTTGGAGGCTTCTTCTTTGTAGCCCACCCCCCTTTTTAAAAATTAATTAATTAATTTTAATTAGGCATATATGACAGCAGAATGCATTTTGATTCATTGTACATAATTGCAGCACAACTTTGAATTTCTCTGGTTGTACACGATGTAGCATCACACCATATGTGCAGTCATACATGTACCTAGGATAATGATGTCCATCTCATTCCACCATCTTTCCTGCCCCGATGCACCCTCCCTCCCCTCCCTTCCCTTTGCCAAATCAAAGTTCCTCCATTTTTCCCATAGCTCCCCCATCCACACTATGGATCAGCATCCACTTTTTAGAGAGAAACTTTGGCTTTTGGTTTTTTGAGATTGGCTTACTCCATTTAACATGATATTCTCCATTTCCATCCATTTACCTGCAAATGCCATAATTTTATTCTCTTTTAATGCTGAGTAATATTTCATTGTGCATATATACCACAGTTTAGCCCCTTTTACCATCCTGTAGGAGCTCAACCCTATCCCTTATTGCACTGTCTTAATATTAATTTTATTACATAATACTCTCACTAGGCTAATTATTATAGGTGAGAACCAAGTCAAATGCCATGTTTGGTAAATAGAAGTGGATAAAAGATGTTGATTGAATGATATCTGCCTAGAAAAGTATTCCTTTTCAGTCTAAATCATAAAGGGTTAATAGACAACCCCTTCTAACAATGACATTAAGGCTCTGAGCTCCTGAGACTCCAAGACTGCACTAACTAATTATCATTTTTGACTCCATATGGAAGAAGACTTGACAATGAAACCCATGTAAAAGAGGTAGGAGCTGAGAGGCAGGAGAACGCATCCCTGTTACCCAACTTCCTATGATGCTAAGACTATTTTGTCTTTTCTTTTTTCAGTTCTTTTTAGTTATACCTGACAGTAGAACATATTTTGAGATATTAAACACATATGGAGTTTAACTTCCCATTCCCGTGGTTGTACATGATGTGTAGTTAACACAGGTCTTGTATTCATATATGAACATAGGAAAGTAATGTCCGATTCAGTCTATACTGCCTTTCCTATTCCTATTCCCCCTCCCCCCCTTCTTTTCTCTTCATTTCCCTTTGGCATATTTTGTCTTGATTTTCCAGTTACCTAATAAAATAAATTCTGTTTCACTTCTATTTGAGTCTTTATCACTTGCAAATGAATACAGTAAATGCAGAAATCAGAGTAGCCGACAAATCTAGAATGGAAATCTAAATACAGAGGTCTTATGGTCATATGATGACCATGTGTTTTCGTCTTTCAAAGAATTTCACCCAATGACTCTCCTGGGGCTATGGTCACTGACACTGGGAGCCTACAGCATAGGAAAGAGTTCCTTGGAGTCATGGGTGAGTCTCAAACTCCCATGAATATGGCCCACTTCATGGAACATTCCTACCGCCCATTCCAGCTGCATTTTTCAAAATTTATTTTATATTTGTTTTTAATTACAAAAGCAAAACATGAATATATTCTTCATGTAGAAATTGAAATATTATAGAGAAAGCAGGAAAATGTCCAGACTTTTCCTTGACCCTTCCTTTTCAGAGGTCACCTTGTACTTAGCTAATATTCCTTAAAACTTTGTAACTCTAGGATGGGGATAGAGCTCAGTGATAGACCATTTACCTAGTATGTGAGAGGTCCTGGATTCAATCTTCAGTACTGAAAAACAAACAAACAACAACAACAAATAAACTTTATAACTCTTTATAGGTACCCAAGTTTGTTTCAAATGGTTATCTAGGGGATGGTGACTGTGATCATGAAGTTTCTGCCTATATCTACACTAAGAGTGGAGTTGCATTTAAAGTCCCAGTAAACACCTCCCCTTTAACTCTACCATCCAAATCAGAGATAGCTCCTACCCATCTTTTAAACCTGTTCTAGGTATTTAGGAATCCTCTTTAAGAGGGCTTCCTGGGAAAGGAAATGAGATAAACCAGATTTTTTTTGTGTGTGTGTTTTCCCCCTATTCATTTAAAACATTACATAAGTAATACAAGAATATGGAGTTTAACGCAATAGATTTTTAAAATACAGAAATACATGGAACAAAAGGTGAAAAATCTGCTCTCGTTTCACAATCTCACCATTTGTTCCTCTTCTCGTGCATTGTGTATTTTTCTAGTTCTTCTTCTATGCATTTCAATTTTTCATATGTAATGGAGTAATGTGCTTTAGTAACTTTTCCATGTCAGTGTTATAAGATTAAAGATTAAGTTATGAAAAACTGAGAGTATGCCTTTAGGTAATGAGATACAGGATGTGCAAGTTTTGAAGGGTGGAGAAGCGCCAAGAAAGTGTCCTCCACAAGTTCGAATAGGGAGAGCTGGGCTGGGTGGGGTATTGAAGAGTTGTATGGGTGTAGCTGAGCTTTTAATTTTTCTAGTCCGGCTCCTTGAATCCCCAGGTTAGACTCATTTTTTTTTTCTATTCCTAATTGCTATTTAAATTTGATGTTTTTAAAAATTACCATGTTTAATTGTTTAATGTTTATTAAGGTAGATATCGTTTTTCCTTCCCATGTGCTAATTTTATACCTTGAGATAGATGGCTGTTGAGGAATGATCCTTGCTTTGAGTTCTCCTGTTTATGTGGCCGAAATTTCCTCTTTCTTATCCTTTTCTCCCCCATCTTTTTTTTTCTTCCTGTTCCTCCACTTTCTTTCTTCTAGTAGGTAATATTTGGAGAAAGGAGCAGAAAAATTATTTTTCCCTCAATTTCATTTAATGCAGGCTCAATCTTATGATTACTTACCTAACACACCATTTTACCCTGAGACTTAGAGAGTGTTGAATACACTCCCAAAATAGTGAAACGTGTTGGCTTTGGTGTAATACAAGATATGGCTTCAGGATGACAATAGTACCTTGTTCTCTGGAAATCAAGGTAGTGCCACAGAAAAAAATCATAAGCTCCAGGTAATCAGGCAGGCCTGGGTAAATGTGCAGGTTCTACTACCCACTAATTTCAGGATCTTAAGAAGGTACCTAAACAGGGAAATGCTTTATGGGGTAGTTATCAGATTTTATTTTTAAAAAATATACATATATAACATTGATACCATAGATAAGTGCTATTTTTTTCATCTGAACACTTTGATTTTTGATTTTAAGAATAGTTGACAGTCAATGGAAATTTCATACTTTCGCCAACTCAAGCAAGACAGAAAGGGAGAGAGTGATTCAATGAGAAGCTCTGTCTAAAAGAAAACACTGTTTTATGCATCTCTTTTGCTTTATTCCCTTGGAAACCTGAGCTTATCTGACCTAGAGCTGGAAGAAAAAGACGCCCTAGAAATGTGATTCCACTCACACAGATGAGAAGATAGAATGCATGCCAAGCATGTTCAAAAGCTAACAGAGTAGCTAACGCCGTTTGCTTAGTGAAGATATAACAATAATTTTGCAAAGTAGCAAACTACTTTCTTAAGCCTCCTAAATTTCATTTTTAAAATCCTCTTTTCATTTTCCTGTTTCTATATCTGGAAGCTTGGTCTGTGAATGATCCAAAACTAGCTGAAACAAATACACATATATAAGAATGTATTGACTCTTTTTACTGGAAAAACAGGAGTGGATGCCATTCTGAAGTACTACTGGATTTGGAGATCATTACCCCCATGTCTTCCTGGGCTCTCTATGTGTGTGTTAGCCAGTGGCTTCTGAGAGATCATCTATATGGATCCAGTAAACTTCAGGCTTACATGGTTCCAAACCTATCTATTTTCTTAAGATGAGATATCAAGTGCCAGGGAGGGACTCTGATTGGTTCTCCCTGGGTCATGTGACCATTATTTGAGCAAATATTGGTGGCCAGGGGGGAAGAGACATTCCGACTGAAAGGTTGCATCCAGTACTGAATTCTGTGGTCATTGTGAACAGATTTGGTGACCTGCAGTTCTTCCAGAAACACACAGGATGGGGAGGGGACATTCCACAAAGGGAAGAGATGACTTTGAATAAAGACAGGAAGGAAGATTTGCCGGACAGAGAACACAACAGATGTAAATGCTAGAGATGATCTTCTACAAATGATCTTCTAGCTTTAACAGAGTGCATAAAATAAATTAGAGTTTTGAAATTTTATCTGTCAGGTTCTTCATTCCCTGTGAGAGTGTATTTGTCTCATCATTATTTCTGGAAAACATATCCTAAAGTATTGAGGGAAATGATTATTTTTCAGAGCTGCTTCAATAGTGGTAACAGGAAACGATATACTGGGGTGTCTCATCAAAACTAACAAATTCTCACTCATTGTCCATTCGATGGTTTTCTTCTTTCTGTACTTGCTAAAAGTAGCTGATGGAAAAGTGGATAGATGAGAATTTGTGATTTTATAGTTAAAACCAGTATGTGGTGAATTACTGTTTTCTTTAGATAATACCACTAGTGTAAAATGAGTCTGGGAGGCAGATTCTAACCTCATGGTTATCACTGGCTTCACTCAGTTGAGTGGGGTGAGGTGATGGGTGGGAGGTGGAGAATGTTATCCTTGAGAAGGATTAGGCTACTTGCGGAGAAACCTGTTTTCTTTTTCTTTTTTTTTTTTAAGATGACATACTTTTTTCTTCTTCTTCTTCTTTTCCAACTTAGCTCAAATTCTCAGAATTTGGTAGAAGCCCCTGCTTTCTGGATGAAACAATCAGGATAAACTTTAGGTCTGGCTTTTTATTGCTCTCCCCGCTAGCCTCTCCTCCTTCTCTGGGAAGCTCCCTCATGCTTCTTTCTATTCAGTGTGACAAGGTACTAGAAATCAGAGATCCTCTATTTGTTTTGGGACAGTTGTTCTCTTCTCTCTGGGGCTGCTTTCTGTGTAAGCAGCAAGCACTTCTACATTAGGTGGTAGAGGGATCCCACAGTAAGGCTAAACTTTAATGTGCACACAAATCACCTTGTTAAAAATCTGCAGATTCCCATTCATCAGATCTAGGCAGGTGCCTGGGAGTCTCTGTTTCTAACAAATTCCCCTTTGGGGTCACTGCTGCTGTTCCATAGAACATTTTAAGTAACAACGCAGTAAAATCATAGGTAGGTGTTCCCACATTTTATTTAAAGCTGTTTTGTACCTCAATGAGGTAAGTTAAATCCTGTTTACCCTTTTAGTTAGTGCTTTGAATTCTTGTCATTTGTGCAGGTTTGAGCACTATGCTCTTAATGCATGATGATATAAAGACTACTTGAGTGTTGTGGATTAAAGACCACAGAGAAGATATATAAAACAGATTCAATATAAACAAACAAAATGTTTTTCTATTTGTGCATAGATCCTAGAGATGTTCACAAGATCATTAGAGTATAACTCTAATAGGTTAGAGTTTATTTAGTATAAATGGGAATAAAATTACCAGCCATAGTCCTGTAACAATGTTTACAAGTGGTTTACTTTTTAAAAAATTTGATATTATGCTATAGTCTTACTTCATTAAAAATTTCTAGACTAAAAACTGTCTTTATAATGATAAGAAAAATGCAAATTTTGAAGTTTTTCAATAATCAAGGTCTGAAGGAAAAAAAAAACTAAAAGGAAAAACTGAAATGACTTCTCTGTTTTGTCTTTGCTGTGCTGGTTAAATGCCTTAAATATTCTTCTCTTCAAATGTATTAATTCAACAAATGCTTAGCAAATGTAGTAGAAGACAAGAAATAATTAAAATTAGAGCAGAAATCAATGAAATTGAAACAAAAAAACCATTGAAAAAACTAAAAGTTGGTTCTTTGAAAAAATAAATAAGATCGACAGGCCCTTAGCCATGCTAACGAAGAGAAGAAGAGAGAGAACTCAAATTGCTAACATACGGAATGAAAAAGGCAATATCACAACAGACACTACAGAAATACAGAAGATAATTAGAAAGTATTTTGAAACCCTATATTCCAATAAAATAGAAGATAATGAAGATATCGATAAATTTCTTAAGTCATACGATCTGCCCAGATTGAGTCAGGAAGACACACACAATTTAAACAGACCAATAACAAAGGAAGAAATAGAAGAAGCCATCAAAAGACTACCATCCAAAAAAAGCCCTGGACCGGATGGGTATACAGCAGAGTTCTACAAAACCTTCAAAGAAGAATTAATACCAATACTTTTCAAGCTATTTCAAGAAATAGAAAAAGAAGGAGTTCTTCCAAATTCATTCTATGAGGCCAACATCACCCTGATCCCAAAACCAGACAAAGACACTTCAAAGAAAGAAAACTACAGACCAATATCTCTAATGAACTTGGATGCAAAAATTCTCAATAAAATCCTGGCGAATCGAATACAAAAGCATATCAAAAAAATTGTGCATCATGATCAAGTAGGATTCATCCCTGGGATGCAAGGCTGGTTCAATATATGGAAATCAATAAATGTAATCCACCACATCAATAGACTTAAAGACAAGAACCATATGATCATCTCGATAGATGCAGAAAAAGCATTCGACAAAGTACAGCATCCCTTTATGTTCAAAACACTAGAAAAACTAGGGATAACAGGAACTTACCTCAACATGGTAAAAGCTATATATGCTAAACCTCAGGCTAGCATCATCCTAAATGGAGAAAAACTGAAGGCATTCCCTCTAAAATCTGGAACAAGACAGGGATGCCCTCTATCACCACTTCTATTCAATTTAGTTCTTGAAATACTAGCCAGAGCAATTAGACAGACAAAAGAAATTAAAGGCATAAAAATAGGAAAAGAAGAACTTAAATTATTGCTATTTGCGGATGACATGATAATATATTTAACGGACCCAAAAGGGTCTACAAAGAAACTGCTAGAGTTAATAAATGAATTCAGCAAAGTGGCAGGATATAAAATCAACACGCATAAATCAAAGGCATTCCTGTATATCAGCAACAAAACTTCTGAAATGGAAATGAGGAAAACCACTCTATTCACAATATCCTCAAAGAAAATAAGATACTTGGGAATCAACCTAACAAAAGAGGTGAAAGATTTATACAATGAAAACTACAGAACCCTAAAGAGAGAGATAGAAGAAGATCTTAGAAGATGGAAAAATGTACCCTGTTCATGGATAGGCAGAACTAACATCATCAAAATGGCAATATTACCCAAAGTTCTCTACAGGTTTAATGCGATGCCAATCAAAATCCCAAAGGCATTTCTTGTAGAAATAGATAAAGCAATCATGAAATTCATATGGAAAAACAAAAGACCCAGAATAGCAAAAGCAATTCTAAGCAGGAAATGTGAATCTGGAGGTATAGCGATACCAGACTTCAAACTATACTACAAAGCAATAGTAACAAAAACAGCATGGTACTGGTACCAAAACAGGCAGGTGGACTAATGGTACAGAATAGAGGACACAGAAACCAATCCACAAAAGTACAACTTTCTTATATTTGATAAAGGGGCTAAAAGCATGCAATGGAGGAAGGATAGCATCTTCAACAAATGGTGCTAGGAAAATTGGAAATCCATATGAAACAAAATGAAACTGAATCCCCTTTCTCTCGCCATGCACAAAAGTTAACTCAAAATGGATCAAGGAGCTAGATATCAAATCAGAGACACTGCGTCTGATAGAAGAAAAAGTTGGCTACGATCTACATACTGTGGGGTCGGGCTCCAAATTCCTTAATAGGACGCCCATAGCCCAAGAGTTAATAACAAGAATAAACAAATGGGACTTACTTAAACTAAAAAGTTTTTTCTCAGCAAGAGAAACAAAAAGAGAGGTAAATAGAGAGCCTACATCCTGGGAACAAATTTTTACCCCTCACACTTCAGATAGAGCCCTAATATCCAGAGTATACAAAGAACTCAAAAAATTAAACAATAAGATAACAAATAACCCAATCAACAAATGGGCCAAGGACCTGAACAGACACTTCACAGAGGAGGACATACAATCAATCAACAAGTACATGAAAAAATGCTCACCATCTCTAGCAGTCAGAGAAATGCAAATCAAAACCACCCTAAGATACCATCTCACTCCAGTAAGATTGGCAGCCATTATGAAGTCAAACAACAATAAGTGTTGGCGAGGATGTGGGGAAAAGGGTACACTTGTACACTGCTGGTGGGACTGCAAATTGGTAAGGCCAATTTGGAAAGCAGTATGGAGATTTCTGGGAAAACTTGGAATGGATCCACCATTTGACCCAGCTATCGCCCTTCTCGGACTATTCCCTGAGGATCTTAAAAGAGCGTACTACAGTGATACTGCCACATCAATGATCATAGCGGCACAATTCACAATAGCTAGACTGTGGAACCAACCTAGATGCCCTTCAATAGATGAATGGATAAAAAAAATGTGGCATCTATACACAATGGAGTATTACACAGCACTAAAAAATGACAAAATCATAAAATTTGCAGGGAAATGGATGGCATTAGAACAGATTATGCTAAGCGAAGCTAGCCAATCCTTGAAAAACAAATGCCAAATGTCTTCTTTGATATAAAGAGAGCAACTAAGAACAGAACAGGGAGGAAGAGCATGAGGAAAAGATTAACACTAAACAGAGACAAGTGGGGGGAGAGAAAGGGAGAGAGAAGGGAAAGCATATGGAAATGGTAGGAGACCCTCAATGTTACACAAAATTACATATAAGAGGTTGTGAGGGGGAAGGGGGGGAAACAAGGGAAAGAATTGAACAACAGCAGATGAGGTAGAGAGGGAAGATGGGAGGGGAGGGGAGGGGGGATAGTAGGGGATAGGAAAGGTAACAGAATACAACAGTCACTAATATGCCATTATGTAAAAATGTGAGTGTGTAACTGATGTGATTCTGCAATTTGTATTTGGGGTAAAAATGGGAGTTCATAACCCAATTGAGTCAAATGTATGAAAGATGATATATCATGAGCTTTGTAATGTTTTGAACAACCAATAAAAAAAAAACGAAAAAAAAAATGCTTTTTGCAGGCTTGTTACAGGTCAGGCACTGTGCTAGGCACTGACATACAGCAGTGAGTGATGTGATTAATCATTTTCATGTACCTTACAGTCTAGAGCTATGCTAAGCAATGCAGTAGCCACTAGCCAATGTGGCTACTGAGCACTTGAAAGGTGACTATGTTACAAGTACAACATAAACACCAGGTTCAAAAGAATATCTCCCCAAAGTATCTCAGTAATGATTTTTTAAATATTGATTTATAAGTTGAAATAACTATTTTAAATGTGTTGGGTGATGACAAATATATTACTGGATTTAATTTCATTTGTTCCCTCTTTTCTTTTTTAATGTGGCTATCAGAATATTTTAGATGACATATTTGATTCCTATTATATTTCCAACGAATGGTGCTGGTCTAGAGCAGTTGATCAGTGAAGCTGACTTTTCTGTATCTAGGATTAATCTGAAAACCTTGTTAAAATGTAGATCTGGCCCAAGTGGGCCTGAAGTAGGCCTGGGATCCTGCATTTTTTTACAAGCTCCCAGCTGATGCTAACACTGCTGTCCCTTAGAGCATACTTTGAGTACCAAAGACTAGAAGACTTATGACAGGGTCAATTAAATGTGGATTGAAATAAATGATTAAGAAAAATATATAGGAATAAATTTTATTGCAAAAAGAGTGATAAACAAATGTCATAGAAGAAGCAAATAAAAACAGTTTGATGTACGGCAGATTTCCATGAGCTGCCAATACCAACATTGGTATACATACTTTTAAACACAGGCATGAATGTACAGTACTCATAGTTGAATTCAACCCACGTTCTGACTTGGAGCGGACAGTATACGTACCAGCACACTGGGGAGACCCTGAGGACAGAGACATGAAGCTCCTGCAGCTCATCACAGAATTGAGAAAGAAATACAAGTGGCAAAATCCAGCACAAGAAGCTCTGAGCTCATGGTGGTGCCATCTGATGTATTGCTCCCTTTAACTTCTCCGCTAATTATTGCACTCTGAGTTCCCCGTGGAATTCCTCACCTCCTCAACCATATTCCCTCAGTGTTTTGGGGGTGTGGACTGATGGATTCCATCCAAAGATTGAAAGTGAAGTGCATGAGTCAGGCCTGGATGGACAGCATGATGTTCTGGACACAGACTGAACAAGGAGAGACATACAACCCCATAAGAGAAATTTAGTCTTCTGAAAGAGAATCTGGATTTCTAATGGGATAAGAGTCTGGAGGGGCCTCTTGCCCTCTTGCTGCAAAGGAACCTCAGGATGGAGCAAACACCTGTACCAAGGCACTTAAGGCACTGATCAATACCAACAATGTTCTCATAACTTTTGAGCCCCTTATCAAGCTGGCCCTGAAGGTAGATATACTCCTGGGCCCTTTAATTTTGTAAGCCAACAAATTCCATTTGCTTCAGCAAATTTAATTTGTATTTCTACTCCTTATAAACTAAAGAAGCCTAACTGATAAATAGCACAAAACACAGAGTATGGGACAAGTCATTTTGCATAGGAGTTTCATAGTTGCACTTGACATTTAAGTTCAGAGCCTTAAATGACAATGCAAGATCTAAAGGACCTTTTGATGATAGGAACTTTTCCTTGTGACATGTCTGGATTCTGAAAATTGGGCAGCAGTTCTAAAAATGCCAGGTCTAGTCCACACTATATAAGAATGTGCTCCTAGTTTCTAAGAGAAGCCCTTTAAAGTCAGAGGAATATATTTTTTTCTGCTATAAAAATCAGGCAGTTCTTCATTAGGGCTTAAATGTCACATATGAGTTGTCTTTCCTAACCTCTCTATCTAAAATTGTCTCAATGCCTCCCTTTCCTCATTTTTAAATGCCTGAAGAGCATTGTAATTATATTTATTTTTCATTATCTTATTTACCATTTTACTTATTTATTATTATGATCTTAGAATATAAACTTAAGGGTCAGAAAGTTTTCAGTCTCTATAGGTGCTGTATCTGTATGGTCCAGCCCAGTACTTGCCATCTGGAGGTACTTACATATTTGTTGAATTAATGTTCAAGTAGCTAAGAGTATTGAATCCAGGCTTGGTTTCCAAATATTTTGTAATGATACAGAGAAATTCTATTGGATCCATAGAAAAGAAATAAGAAGGATGAAGGGTTGCGGAGCAAGTTCATCAAACAACTCTGAAAGGGAGAAATTCTGGAAAAGAGAATCCTCAGAGATTACTTTATTTCACAACTAAATTAAGTTAGTCAGCTTTTCTTCACTGTTAACAAAATACCCGACAAAAACAGCTTAGAGGATGAAATATTTATTTTGGCTCATGGTTTCAGAGGATTCGGTCCTTGTCAACTTAGCACAAGGCAGCCAGGAAGGTGTGTGTATGTCGTGGTGGTGGGGGGATAGAACACAAGATCAAGAACACAAGCACTGGGGGCGGGGAGATAAACCCTTGTGAGCATGCCCCCAGTGACCTATTTCCTCCAACTAGGTCCCTCCTCCGAGTGGTTCATCTAGCTATCAGTGAATTAATCCATCAAATGGACACATGGCTTAATCCACTAATGAGGTCAGAGCCCTTGTGATCCAATCATTGCCTAAATCTTGATGGGACCATACTTTGAACACACGAGCCTTGGGCACATTCCAGATCCAAACCATCACATATATAAATGCTCTTTATTTAAGAAAGAAAGACAGAAAGAAAGAAAGAAAGAAAGAAAGAAAGAAAGAAAGAAAGAAAGAAAGAAAGAAAGGTAGGTTGGTTCTCTGTCGTCACAAACTTCTAAATCAAAGGAAGAAACAAACGAATACTTTTATAGGTCCTTAGTAAATACTTGTCTATCATCAGGCTAAGGGAAGTATTTCAGTGCTCAAATGCTGTTTCTTCCTTCAGCCACCCCATCTTTATCAGGAAAACAGAGAATTTTGGTTGCTTATTTAATAAATATTCTGTTCTTCATGGTGAGGGGCAGAAACTTGATTTTCTTTAAGATGGCAATATCTGCTTCTAAGAAATTCTGTGCTCCAGCTTCCATAGCACATGACGACATTCTGGTCAATGAGATGTGAGGCGTAGTACTGTGTGTGTGGAGAAAAAGTCCTTAAAGGAATTACTGGAAATCGCCTCCTTTTTCCAGTCTCCTCTTCTTCCTTCTGATCCCGGAATGCAGATATAATGGCTGATAATTCAGTAGTTATTTTATGACTTTGGAAGTCACACACTGAGAGTGATAAAACAGAAGGAGACATCTTGGGTTCCTGATGATTTCAGGGAGTTGCCATAATGATCCTGGGGTACCAAATTTGAGACTCTTCCTGTGAAATAAAAACCCTTGTATCTTTTCAGTCACTAGTATTTTATATTCTTAGTTACATGTAGCCAAACTTAATTGTGCTACATCTAGGATTCCTCTTTTTATAAAAATATTTTTTTAGTTGTAGATGGACAAAATACTTTTATTTATTTATTTATTTTATGTGGTGCTGAGGATCGACCCCAGATGCCTCACACTTGCCAGGCAAGTGCTCTACCACTGAGCTGCAACCCCAGCCCCAGGGTTCATCTTTTGTAGTCAGATATATCAAGTCCATATTACAGAAGATTTTTTTAAATAATAGGAAAAACCACAAGTACTTTGGAGAATTTAATATAACTTCCTGAATTCAGGGCTCTTTATGTATATAAGAGGGAAAGAGACTCAAAGGAATTGATAAATTACAGAGAAGATTTAGTAAAGATAACATAAAAGATTGTATATGCAGAGGCTCATATATTTGTTTATAGACCTGAAGTAACTTTTTAGACATTTAAGAATGTGTAGCTAATAAATGTTGGCTGCTTTAACGGAGAATTATCATTAATCAAAATGAACCAGGAATAAAAAAGTGTGTATTGTTTCTTTAAACAGCTAGTTAATTTTAGGCTATTTTAATGGAATTCTGGCATATAAGGGATTGAAATAGAGGCTTTCAATATATTTCACAATTTCCAGGTCCTGTTAAAATTTAGGGATTGTTTTGTTTTCTGAATGAAGAAGAGGGGAAAAAGAGCAATAAAAATGAGTAAAGGGGTAGAAATTAGGTCATTTGGGAAAGGGCGTTAAAACATAGTTTTATGTGCAAAGAAAAAGTAAGAGAGGACTCAAAAGTATTTCACATACTTCAAGAGTCAGCTGGGGCTATAGCTCAGTGGTAAGAGCACTTGTCTAGCGTGTGTGGGGTACTGGGTTCCATCCTCAGCACCACATAAAGACTAACAAATAAGGGCTGGGGATGTGGCTCAAGCGGTAGCGCGCTTGCCTGGCATGCGTGTGGCCCGGGTTCGATCCTCAGCACCACATACAAACAAAGATGTTGTGTCCGCCAATTACTAAAAAGTAAATAAGTAAATATTAAAATTCTCTCTCTCTCTCCCTCTCTCTTTAAAAAAAAGACTAACAAATAAAATGGAGGCATCCTGTCTATTAGAACTACAAAAAAAGAAAAAAAGAAGAAGAAGAGTTATTGAAAGGAAGGAACTACTTCTTCCTTTCCTTTTTTTTTTTTGTTACCAGGAATTGAACCTAGCTGCTTAGCCACTGAGCCACATCCCCAGCCTTTTTTTAAAAAAAATTATTTGTTTTAATTAGTTATACCTGATGGCAGAATGCATTTTGATTCATTTGATTCATTGTACACAAAGGAAGCACAGCTTTTCATTTCTCTGGTTGTATACCATGCGGAGTAGCACTATTCGTGCAATCATACATGTGCTTATGTAATGACGCCCGTCTCATTCCATTATCTTTTTTTCCCCCATGCCTCCTCCCTTCTCTACCCTCCCCTTTGCCAAAAGTTCCTCCATTATTCCCATGCCCCTCCCCACACCATTATGGATCAGCATTCACCAATCAGAGAAAGCATTCAGACTTTGTTTCTTTGGGATTGACTTTATTCGCTTAGCATGATATTCTCCAGCTCCATCCATTTACCGGCAAAGGCCATAATTTCATTCTTCTTTAAAGCTGAGTAATACTTCATTGTGTATATGTACCACAGTTTTTTTTTTTTTTTATCCATTCATCTATTGAAGGGCATCTAGGTTGTTTCCACAGTTTAGCTATTGTGAATTGAGCTGCTATAAACATTGATGTGGATGTGTCACTGTAGTATGCTTTTAAGTCCTTTGGGTATAAACTGAGGAATGGGATAGCTGGGTCAAATGGTGGTGCCATTCCAGGTTTTCTGCGAAGTCTCCATACTGCTTTCCAGAGTGGTTGCATTACTTTGCAGTCCCACCAGCAATGTATAAGTATACATTTTCCCCCACATCCTTGTCCACACTTATTACTGCCTTTTTTATATTTTATTTAGAACAAGGTCTCACTCAGTTGTTTAGGGCCTTACTAAACTGCTGAGGCTGGCTTTGAACTTGAAATCTTCCTGCCTCAGCCTCCTGAGCTGCTGGGATTACAGGCATACCCCACTGCACCTGATTGGAAAGGAACTTGTTATTAATAGTGTTTGTGGTATTTGTGAAATTCTACCTTGGGATTTTCCCATCATCAGTGTCTAAAGAAGGCATTTGTCTTTACTGGGGCAGATATACAACTTGGGTACGAGTTTGCTGAGCAAACCAGGGCTCACAGAGTGTCTACTTTGTACAATAGAATCCTGCATAATATTGTGTTGGGTTTATGGCAGAGGTGCAACAACAGGCATGTGACTATGAAATCCATTAGTCCAACATATTGCATAACTGATAAATACCGCCTGATGGGACACTTAAAATGACTCATAAAAGTCCAGCTAAGGAACCATCTTGGGGATGATGCTCTGTTGGGGTGCAGCCTTGTCCTTTAAAACATGGCTTATACTTAGAGGTCAAATGATACTGTGTCCTAGTAGCTAGACTGCTCTCCTGCAGTCCTAGTAGATATTCTTAAAAGCTTCTATGAAATTGGATTTATCAGGATTATTTAATCTTCCAGCTATTGGTTTGGGGGACTGGGATAAATGAGTTTTGAAAAACTTCAGTTCCCCATTAAACAACTTGTAACTTGTAAGAGGAAGCCACCCTTCCCTTCTGGCTTGGGATGGTTATAGAACAATAGTGCTTGGAGCCGTTGCAGTTATCTTAGGAAAGGTAAAGAGACTGAAGGAGCTGGGATCTAAAAGACAATGTGGAGCCTTTGAAGCAACCCTGGCACTGCCTGCTGAACATTTTGTTAAGTTGGGTAACAGATGGTTTTATTTTTTAAGCCACTATTAGACATGGGTGATTTCAGGTGAAAATACAGGCCACATTTATTCCTTCCCTTGGCTTCCTCTGCTGATAGTACTGACCTTCCATTAGAGACACCAAAAAATGCGGCCATTTCCCAGCCTCCCTTGCAGCTAGGACATGGCTGTGTGATCTCTGGTATTTGCAGAAAGGTCTGCTGTGAAAGAGTTTAACAAAAAATGGAGTTGGGTGAACATACCTCTATTCTTTGGCTAGATGCAGCTGTGTCTTTATGTGACACTTGAAACTGTGGCTGACCCAGAGGACTATGAGGGGTTGATTTACAGATGAAGCTGATAGACTGAGTGAAAGATGGAAAAAGCTAGTTCATTGATGACAGAGTCCCTGGACTGATTTTGGACTTGCCCTAACTCTTGAGTTTTCTTTCTGTAAACTAATAAATGTCATTTTAAAGTTTTTTTTTTTGGGGGGGAGGGGTAGACTATTTTGTTTCTTGAAGCCAGAAGCTTCTTATCTCACAGAATATCATCTGCCACCGTAAACCCTCTTCCAACAAACTCACTGGAAGTGAAAGACCAAAATAATTTCTGTTGAAAATTTAAAGATTAGCTGGCCCTGGTATTATATTAAAAAGGGAAATTCAGGGTTTTTTTTTTTTCCCACACAGTATTTTATAATGTAAAAACAGATCATTAGGTATTCTGGCAAATTACAAAGACATCTTCCCTCAATGTCCCTGTTGTTGGGAGAATAAACAAAACGTTAAAAGGGACTGCCTTGTTCCTATAGATGTTTCATTCAGTTGGTCATTAGTTTCTAAATTAAACTTTTATAAGAAGAAGGAAAATGTGGCAAATTCTGTAACTCTCAAAAGCTCTCCATAAAAATATACTGAGAACCTTCCCAGAAAAAAAAGCAACCGTATATGTGGGTTCTTTTAATGGAAAAAATAAAAACAACCTAGAGAGTAGTGATATTACATTTCTGTTTATTCTGTTAAACAGAAGACAATAATTTAGCATTTTTTTAAAATTTATTTTTCGTTGTAGATGGACACAATACTTTTATTTTACTTATTCAAAGCCAGTACCTCACATGAGTCAGACAAGCACTCTATCCCCAAGAATTTAGCATTTGAATTCCAAGTAATATTTTCTTTTAATATAATTCTATGCTTATAATATATAATGTATATGGAAAGAGATAATCAAGAAACAGTGCTGAAATTTTACTCATCTGCTTTGTGGTCATTGATGGGAAAAAAAGGTCTACTGTTATTTTTTATCCAGTAGAAGTTAGAAGGTTTTTCCAGAGGCTTCTCATGGCTCTGGAACTGCCCCTTCTAAGATATGCAACCCTCTGCACAGCAGAAATTTTGAGTTCCACTTATTGTCTTTGTCTCTATGGATATTATTTCCACAGATTAAGGAGAAATCGGACTGCCATATTTTCTAGTAGGAAAACAGGTTGCCTGAGTCAGGTGTTCTTCCCTTGAGGTAGCTGAACTGGCTCTGGGCCCAAGGTGAGGGAGCTCTCTGCCTGGTGCATCATTGCTCCACCTTGTGCAAGTTCTGGCAGCTTCCCTTATGAGATTCTCTTGGGAAGTGAGCCCCTGCTTAAAAAATTAGGTGAAAGGCTGGCTCAGGAACGCAACCTTTCACCTAATTTTTAAAAAAAGTTCACAGACTGGCTAAATAATAAGTCTGTTAAGGATGAGGAAAAAAAAACACCCACTTCTACTGTTACTAGTTTAATGAAAGTTTTCTTTCTTATATAGTACACTGTAGTTTTCGTTCTACTCATTAGTGTTTGGTGTGTGTGTGTGTGTGTGTGTGTGTGTATGTGTGTTTTGTTTTGCTTTCTTCTGGGGCGGTGGCAGTCTACCTGCCCTGGAGTACCCTTTTTTTTTTCCTTTTTGTAGCGTTTCAAACTAGAAGCAATGGCAAACTCTGAAAATATAGAAACTACACTTTTAGATTCCCAGTAATTTGGAGTAAACTTTAACCTTCGAAAGCAGATAGCAAACTTGCATAGTGAGTGAATTTAGGAAAAAACGGGTTATATACTGGGTTAAATGAAGTCTACAAAAGAGAAATAATAATCGGCATGTTTGGAGATTTAGAGTCTCCTCCCGCTCCAGGCATTTCCAAAAGTAGTTTTATTTTGCAAGATTTAACAGAAATTTGTGTACAGGGTAACTAACCTAGTTCAACGAAGAAAAAAAAAGAATATGCATAATTATTTCATGATCTAAATTCCGATTTACACATGATAGCAATAAAAGCGCGTTTGTAGTTCTTTATGGGGGGGGGGAGGGTGGTCTTTTCTCCTGAGGGACAGCCCTCGCGCAGACCCTCGGAGACCAGCTACTTCTCCCACATCGCGTCCGCCCGTCCCGCTCACGTCCCCGCACGGCGGCGGCCAGGTCTCTCAGAACCGACCCCTTCCCCGCCCCACGCCGGCTGCGGCCAGGTCTGGACGCCGGCGGCGGCTCCGCAGAATGACCCATAGTAACCCCGCCCCGCCCCGGGCAGCCAGCGCCGCGCTCCCCGGCCGGCCTGCGATAGGCCCAGTCCCGCACGCGCCACCGCCCGCGGGCCAATGGGCGGCGGCCTCTCTGCATATGCAACGAGCGCCAGCCCGGGGTGCGCGTCCCGGGGTTCGGCTCAACAGACGCTGCTCAGCCGGCGCCGGGGAGCGACGTCGCTGTTGTCGCCGCGGCTGGGGCTGGGACGAGGAGGCGGCGGACGGGACGCAGACGGTCGTTTCCTCGCAGTGCGGCCGCGCCGGCCGCGCCGGGGTCCCCTGGAGGCGGCGCGGGGCGTGAATGCTCCGGGGCTCAGCCAGGCCTGCGTGGGCCCGAGGCCGGAGGAACCGCGGCCCCGGCGTCTCGGTGAGTGCGGCGCCCGTTGTGGGAGCGGGGGCCGGTTGGCGGCGCGGCCTCCGCGTGCGGTCGGGTGGGCCCGAGGGGCTCCCGGGTGCGGGGGACGCAACAGGCCTGGGCCCGGGTCTCCGCGCCACCGCGGAGTTGGCTCTGCGGCTGTGCGCGCAGGCGGTCGTTGGTGCTGGGGACAAGCAGCGGTCAGGCCGGGAGGCGTCCGTGCCAGGGTCTGGGGAGCGGGCAGCGGGGGCCTCTGCCGGAGAACCCACGTGAGCGGGGAGCCGCATCCCCGGAGGAAGGATGCACAGGTCCCTCCCGGCGCTGCGGGGACGGGGGCGGGGTCGCCCACTCTAATAAGCTGGTGCAGTGTCCGTGGGAGGCAACCCATCCCAGCGGTTTCGGAAAACCCAGGCTGGAGGGACGGGAGTGTTCTTTGCTGCAGGGAGTGGGAAGAATTTGAGCGTGTGAGGAGGGTCGACCTTGGCTGTTTGTTGTGGACACCCTTCCTAGGTGGTAGGACTGGAATTGAGACCGAGGTTTGGGGTTGCTCCTTGTCGGTGTAGTTTTCCTGAGTGCATTTTCGTTACATACTAGTATGTCATGGGATGCGTAAGTAACACTGAGAGATAGCCTATCGCCAACAGTCCTAGGGGGGTAGGTTTTATTAGGTCCGTTTCACAGATGAAGAACCCGAGGCACAAATTGAACTGGTTTGCCCAGACTATCTAGTTCTAGATGTGCTCCAAGCTATTGTTGATAGGGCCCCTCCAAAACAGAAAGAGTAGAACAACGTCTTGAAAATTATATGGGAGCTAAAGAGGGAATAGGCTTTGTGCAAGCGATTATAGCTGAATAAAATGACAGCTGACATTTATTGAATGCCATGTACTGTTCTAAGAGCTTTATGCACAGTATCTTTACACTGTTAACAACCTTCTAGGGTGGTTTCCCATTTTACGGCGGGAGAAACTGCAGCGTGGACACATTAACTTGCCCCAGATCTGAGCTAGTAAGAGGAGAAGCTGGGGTTCAGATGGTCTTGTCTAAATCCAGAGCCCTTACATCCACCACTATAATGTGCTGCCTCTCCTTGGTGGCTGGCCGAATAGTTTCCTGGGTGGATTTTTTGGTCTGGGTGGCCAGGAGAGCTGTAGTTTGGTGACACCATTTCTTGTGATCATTGGAACCTATTTTGTGGTCCCAACTTGGCTCCAAGAGTTAAGGGGTGCGCTCCAGAGAGTGTGTTAGAAAGTTATCACAGGGCTGGGGATATAGCTCAGTTGGTAGAGTGCTTTCCTTGCAAGCGCAAAGCCCTGGGTTCAATCCCTGGCATCACAAAAAGAAAGAAAAAAAGAAAAAGTTTCCACAGGAAAGAGGTGTTGAGACATGGGAGTCCACAGCACAGACTTTATTCTTGTGTTTTCTGGCATTCTGGCATCTTCCTATGCAGTTCTCATAGGTTGGTAAGAGTAAGGTCACTATGGTCACTATAGTATTCATTTCCCCTTTAGGCGTTTTCTGATTTCTGCCAAAAGGGTTGATTCTGTGGGATGACAGTGTTATTAGGGGATAGGACAAGAATGGCCTATTGAACTTAAGGGTCAAGATGACAAGTCATATGGTATTTTGGGGGCTCAGTTATTGGGGTAGTAAGTTATTTGGACTGAGTAACTTCAAGTTCAAATGTTCTGTGAGTCTAAAAATGTCTCCTTGAAAGGAGAAATGAAGGACAGACCAATTATGAGGGGAAAATCAGCCTCTCTTTTCTTTGCAGGGGGCCGGTGTTGAGGGGGATCGGATATTCAGGCTTCAAGGTCTATTTCATTGTGTTTCCCTGCTGTCTGGTTCCAGTTAAATGACTTAATTCTTTTGGGGGAGTTGGTGTGGGTGTGGGTGGGCACTAGGGATTGAACCCAGGTGTGCTTAATCACTTATCCACACATCCCCAGCCTTCTTTATTTTTAGACAGGGTCTCACTAAGTTGCTTAGGGCCTCACTGAGTTGCTGAGGCTGACCTTGAACTTGTGATCCTCCTGCCTCAGCCTCCTGAGTTCCTGGGATTACAAGTGGGTGCCACCATGTCTGGCACTAATTCATTTTTTCATTCAATTAATTAGTTTACTAGAACTTTCTAACTTCTGTTTCATGTCAGGAACCTTGCTAGGTGCTTGGGGATACAGCAGTAAACAGGATTAATGTGACCTGTGCCCTTAGGCAAAAAACAGACTCCAAGCAAATGATTGTACAGATAAATGAATAATTACAAGTTATGGTACATGTAGTGAAGGAAAGGTATTGAGGGAATGAAGATTATAATCAAGATTGTGATTTAGATAGAAATCTAGGTAACTTTTTTGAACTGATATGGTGAGATTTTACTAGATGACAGTCTTGTATTCTGAGATTGTAGTTGAACATACGTAACACAAGAGTTTGAGAACTTTGGAGCAGTGCTTATTCATTTCAGCATCTATTATCTATAATGCTATTCCAGCTCACCTTTCAAGAGAAGTAAAGGGAGATAGGAAACTTTTTCAAAAGTTGTTCGATCCTCAGCACCACATAAATAGATAACTTAAATCTTTAATATTCGTGAAATGCTTACATTTTTTTTTCCTTGAGGAACAGTTGGAAAGCAAAAATCTTTTGTGTGCGATTTGGATTTGAAGATGGGATTTAGATTTTTTCCCCCAGGAAGCTGGGCCAAAGATGATAGGCTTTTCTAATTTTGGATAAGCAGTATCATAATTATCAAAAGTATCTATTGTAGTTTATCCTTTATAGAGTGACTTAACTTTAAATTCTCAGCTCTCAGGAGGCAAATGATGGCATGGATTGGGGAATAGATAAACTATTAAATACATAAATAGTTCAGTTGAACATGTATGAAGCCCATGTAGATAATTCATTACAATGCTTTTACTAAAATCAAGCTGCATGCAAAGTACTTAACTTGGTTGTACCGTGTGGAATAAATACAAAAATGACAGTCCCTTGCCTTCAAGATTTCAATTTAATTAATACCTTTAATACTAATACTCAAATTTAACCTTCCTGCTTTCCAATGTACTACTGGATGTTGGTTCATTGGAGCCTTTAAAAGAGCCCTGATAACAGAAATATTGAGAAAGTGGAGATTTTATGGTAAAATTGTCACAACATGGTGATAAACAGTGTATAAGATGTGAGTTATTGAATGATTACTAGATGTTGAATTCACCAACTGTAGGTCACTATGTGTGCTGGCCAGTGATGGGGCTAGAACTAGGTTTTGGATATGGGGAGAGCATGACTGTAGTTTTGGAAATGACCACTTGGAGCTGCCCTCTATTGAGGTACTGGTTTAGGGTGCAGAAGTAAGGTTTTTGAGCACTAGTGGTAGCTAGTGAGATTGCCTATAGAGAGGCCAAAGGAGGAGGCCTAGGCTGGTGCTGGGTAGAGAAGGCTGAGTTTGTAAAGGAGAACGGTGGCCAGGAAAGTGAGAGGACAGCCAGGAGCAGATGTTCCTGCATGGGAAGATATTTATTTCTGTGGAATGCTCCTGTGAGAGCAGAATTGAGAACCATCATTGGTTTAGCACCATGGAAGTCATTGGTGACCTACACAGGAAATGCTGATCTGGTGGCAGGAGATGAGGGAAATGGAGACAGCAAGTGTATAGGAAATTTGTTTAAATGTTGATGGGAATGCTTGCTTGACAGGGAGAGGTTGAATATAGCGGAGAAAGGGTCACTCATTCCTGTATAGTTCCTAAGAGGATGGGAGGGCATGAAATTCAGAGCACTAGCCAGACCTGTGACTTAGCTGGGAAAAGGGGCGAGGGGCATGTCTTCTATAATAATGGAAAACAAACCTGTACTTCATCACAGAGTTCTAAACACGTTCCTTTAATTTGCCAAGAACTATTTTATTCCTAAAAATCAAGCCAATTTTTGCTGATTCATGACCTAGTCTTTGAGAAATCCACACCACAGAAACATTGTGTGAAATTGGTTTAGTAAGTGGTTTAGTCTTGACTTCATTTACCTTATTAAGTTACATACTTTAATCTGACTTTTGATTATAGTTTATGCCTTTTATGAAGGAGAAATGTTAAATTCTGTGATTTCTTTCCTATGTGCTTATTTTTGTTAAGAAAAAGTCTTCAGATTTGTTCTGTTTTCTGAGATTTTAAGTGCTACCTTTTTAATTAAAGTTTTAGCATCTCTTATTACTGAACTATGTTCTCTTATATACTGTTTAAAACATAAGGAATTCTGTTTTAAATTATGTTTTAATTATTAAAACATAAGGAATAACAAACAGAATTTTTCCATTTTGAAGGAAACAGTGGACTCATTTGATCCGCCATTTATTTAGAATTGAAGCTACTCAAGTAACTAGCCTGTTTTAGATATGTCACTTCCAAATATAGGTATCTACTTATTTGTGAAGGCGTTTGTTGTCATGGTATGCAGGGACATTGATTCATTTATTGTCTGTTTATTTAATGTGTACCCTGCAAGGTACCAGGAACTTGGAAATGATGAACAGTTAGTTTCTGCTCTCAGAGAGCTCATGACAGGAAAGAAGTGCGTGAACAAACATCGAAGCGTGGTGTGATGGAAGAAGGCATATGAGTAGATCCGTTACAGTATGATTAATTAGTGCAGCAGTGGAAGAAAAACATGCAGAGTGGGCACAGAGCAGTGGGGCTGAGCCAGGTTTTCCAAGATGAAATGAGTTTTGCCAGGTGAACAAGGGAGCCAGGAAATAGAATGCTTTACCTTGAATTTGGAGCAGGTGGTTGTGTGTGTATGCATACACAGATATATTCACATCGAAGAATGATTGAATAATATTGCTAAGAAAATTTAAAAAAATTTCTTACTGTTTTAACATTGCTTGCTCAAGAGGTGCAAAGCTGCTCAGTTTTCCCTGCCCTATCATGGTCAACTCTTTATTCTATCCTCTATTTCATGTAAAAAGTATTGGTCTTAATTATATTCTTCTGATACAAAACCTGGTTTTTCTTTTTTAAATGGGTGGAATAAAGATAATAGCTAACACATTTACAATATACTGTGGCCAGGTACTTTTTAAATTTTCTTTTCTCTTATGAGATAGACTCTTTTATCATTCTTATTTTACATTTGAGGAAACTGAGGTAACAGAGGATCAAAAGTGACTTGCCTCAATTGGTGGGTTTTATCCCCTGCAGTTTCATTCCAAAGCCCATGTTCTTAATCGAGGTTCTCTACCTCTTCTCGAGGGCCACCCTTTTTCTTGAAGTTCATTCACATTAACTTCTAAAGGCATGATTATATCTGGAAAGGAAATGTGAAGACATTTAAGGGCAATGTTATATCTATTTTAAGTTGCACAATTATTGTTCCCAATAAAGCCCTATTTTTTTTTTAACAGTAGGGAAAACATAAGGAATAACAAACAGAATTTTACTAGAAATTTCTTCTTGTACTTGAACATACATACTTTCAGATACATTCTCTTTTAACGTTCCTTCAAAGCAATCATTATCATTGCCCGTCCCTCCCTCCCTTCCTTCCTTCCTTCCTTCCTTCCTTCCTTTCCGGGGCCTTGTGCATTGCATGACAAGTACTCTACCACTGAATTACATCCTCAACCCTATCATCGCCCTGTTAGCTTTCTTTCTTGGATCAGAAATATAATGGAATTTGGGATGCCATATCTGCCAATTTCATTTTTTTAGAGGTACTTTATGTTTGAAAAATACTTCACAACATTTAATCCAGTTAAAGAAACTGACTCCCATCCCCTGAATCTTCCAGCTAGCCACTACTCTGAATTTGATGTTTATTATTTTTATGTATTTTCCCACAGTTTTACTACACATTAGTATCCTCAAAGCGTATTATATTGTTTTGTACATTTTTAAACTTTGTGTTGATGGTGCTTTATGTATTCTTGGGAGCATATGGTTTTCTCCCACTCAGTGTCACTTATCAGTGTGGTTTCACCAGTTGAATTTCTGAGTGTGGGTACATGTTGATTTACTTCATTCATTTTTACTGGAACATGGTATATTACATTTAGGGCAATGCCACATTTATTTCCCCTTTACTTTGTTGGTAGACTTTTAGGTTATTTCCATTATTTTGTTATTACAATATTAATTACAATAAGTCTTCTTGAACAAGAGTATTTTTCTAAACCCATTTTTGACATCTTGGTTACCTTGCACTCTTTTTTCTTTGTTCTTTATATTTTAATCTTAGCCCTCCTCAAATCCTTATATTTCTTGACTTAAGATGCCTTTGTCTATTGTACTTAAAATATAAACTATAATGGACACTTTGCCTGTAAGGCTCTTTTTAGTATACTTTATTTTAATTAATCTAGTTTTACTTTGTTTCTTTTTTGTTCTTAGTATTTTGCAGATATGTAAATATTATTTTACTTCTAATTTCATAAACGACAGCTTCTTTTGGGCTATGTTTCTTTGTTCAGTCCTGAACTTTAGTGCTTGTTTCCTTTAAGAATTTTCCTCTAAAATATAGTGCCTTCTTCCATTACAATTTGGTGGGTGGGAACATGGACTTGGAGTTAAGTTGCTTGGATGTGAATCCTGGCTTTATTAAATAGATATGTGAACTTGGGTAACTCATTTAATTTCTCTATGCTGCAATTTCTTGATCTATCAAATAGAGTTAATAGAATCTACCTATAGGTCACAATATTTTAAATGAGATTGGTGTCTGTAATATAGTTAGTATTCAATAATATGAACTATTTTTATTCGTTTCATTTTTAGAGGATGCATTATTTTCAAGTTTACTCTTTATTATTGCCTTCTCTTTTGAAACAGCATTATCATCTTCACATATATAAGTATACCTCAAGGAGATGTCTCATTATAACTCTTGTTAGTGGAGATTGGGAAGAGATGTTGATGAAATTGAGAGAGATTAGCTAGGTTTTCTTATATTTTCACATCAATCTTTTAGGATTCATTTTGTGCTTAAATTCTTTTGGATATATATATACACACACACACATATATATACATATACATACACATACACACACAGGATATTGAAAGTATGTCAATATCATGTACTTCTCATTCAGATAACTGATAAGAGTCTACTTTTATTAGTTATAAATACCTTGAAATATGAATCTGATAATAATTCAGGTGACATTTCTAAGTATATTATTCTTTATCAACTGTGTTGCTGTGTTGAGAAGGAAGCATTGAAATGTGTGTGTGTGAAACTTGATATGTAAGTTTGAGTTTAACCTTTCTCAGCCTTCCATTTCAGTTTCTGTAACAGAAATATTATAATTCTGATTGTACCGGGTCATGAGGATTGAGGGAGGTAGTAGATAGTAGTTCAGGGTACACAACTGACTACTTGTGAGTTGCTTCTTTCATCTCTCTGCCTCCCTCTTTCGTTTCTAACTTCTCTTTTAACTTCCCTTGTTCCTGTTTTCTCTGTTCTGTTTTATTCCTTCTCCTTCCCTTCACTGTGCTTTTGAGTAAACAGTAACAAGGCATTCTTAATCCAGCAAGTTAGTGAATCTGTTATATAAATACAAGTATACATCATTAAAAGGGGACTAGGAATATTAATTCCTAAGGTCAAGAGTTTTCAGGCTATATGGAGGTAACTGGTTAGATGTGGTAATGGTTAAACAAGCAGTATGAAGGACAGAGAGGTCATGTTTGTCTAGAATAGCCGTGGAAGGATCAGCTAAGCACAAAGTTAGGTTAGATTTGTACATAGACTTGGGTTTGAGAAAGATGCTCACAGTGGGTGTTCAGGGGAAGTAGAGATGGGAAGAGGAGCATTGATAAGCAACTGATGCCTAGGAGGACTGAGGATAAATCACATCCCATGGGGAAACAAGGAACAGAGATGCAAGGAACAAAAACAATTAAGACCTTGCATAAACTCATTAATTTATTGATTCAACTCAGAAAGTAATTGTTGAATGAATTAAAGGTTATTGGAATAGGAACGGAGATGAGCAGCTAGCAAATGAACAGAACAGGAAGAACATGGGACCTGGTCCCAGTGGTTTGTTATTCTGCTGTTAGGATTGTCAGTGTGGCATTATTCAAGATGTTTAGTCTAAATAGACCTCAGTTTCCTTTTCTGTAATCCTTTCTTACTTTTAAAAAATATATGCTATTCCACCATTGTTCTTTTTCTTTTCATTTCCCTCTGCCCTCTCTTACTTGGCTCAGGATTTGTGTGTTACTACGCCTTAATTCTTTTAAGTGTTACCTATTAGCATTGTTCTTATTTTTTTTGTTTTGTTTACTACATGTAATTCATTGGGGTATTTGCCTGGTCTCTTCCTGTTTAGACATCTCAATAAATAAGATTCTCAGCATCCATAGAGAAGTTCAGGATGGAGTTAGGGCCTTTGGAGGTTTGGCACAAGAGATTGTCTAATCAATTATATGTTAAGAAATTAGTAGAATTTGGTTGTACACAGAAGGTGCTAGTGTACACTAGAGATAGAGTGATAAATAAGAAAAATACTGCCCTTCTTTGGCACGTAGAGTGAGAACATGAACATTAAGTAGTTCCATAAGCAGCTTTTTAATTATAAATGCAATAGGTACTGTGAAGGTAGAATTGAGGGTGCTGATAGTAAAGAATCAACCTAGGCCATGTTTGGACACTTCTCGGAGGAAGTGGCATTGAACAAATCTGGTGAAGGGGATGTGCTATGGAGGTAGGGATGAGTGGGCAACTTGTGAGACAGAGGCTTGAAGCATTGGGGAGTGATGTGGAGACTTGGCATTGGGAAGAATCCACAAGAAGGCCAGAGGACAGGAGTTTTCGTGTCAGTTGTTTGAGATGAAATTGGGCACAAGGTAAATAGGAACACAGAATGTGTAAGACAGGAGTGAAAACAAAGCTCTCTGTTAAAGGCCTTTTATTGAGAGTAGAGTGTGTAGGTATATTCAGGAACTTGGAGGCTCTGTGGTGCCAACTAAGAGTAGCTATACCAAGTCAGTGTGTTGTTTTGGTTCTCATTTACTACAGAAAGTTTAATTTTTATTATTATATAGTAATAACTTTTTTCTTCTTGTGGTTTGAATTGTATGATTTGTAATGTTAGAATTTACCAAAATAATCTTTAGCACTATTAAACATCTATAAACTTGCAACAATATATCTAATTGTAATTTATTGCTTTGGTTTTGGTATTACTCACATAGTAAGTTGTTAGTAAAATTTTCCAGCTGGATTATGTAATACTTTATAATATTTTGTAGTGTTGTATGTTTTGAGCACATATTTTAAATAAATGTTTATTTGCCAGATTCTGTTCATTTCTTGTGTAAAACAGGATTTTAGTACTGTTTCTATATAAATTTGTAGAAATTATAATGCATTTATATATATGCTTAAAGTTTTTCTTCATCACAAAATGACTACATGAAAAAGATTAGAAAACATAAAAACATAAAGGAGAAGATAAAAATCACCAGTAATTTTACTTTCCAGATATAGCCACTGCTGAAATTTTGGTGCTTTAGTCTTGATGTATATTTGTGTGTGTTAATAACAAAAGTGGAGTTGTATTTAATTTTTAATTAACTTTCTTCATTTATCAGGAGCAATTTCCATGTTATTAAATATTCTTTGAAAATATTTTTCATGGCTACATAATAATATAGTGTTATATATGTATCATGACGTATTTGACCATTTCCCAGTTATTGGATATTTGCTTAATTCCTTTATTTCCCTTATTATAAATAACCATAATGGAAATCTTCAGGAAACTTTTTTCCTCACTAAAGATTCCCAGAAGTGAAATTGTTGGGTCAAAATGTATGAAAAAATTTAAGGCTCTTAATAAAAATTATAAAACTGCTTTCCACAGTTGCTGTACTTATTTTTGTGCCCTCTAGTGGCTAGTAAGAGTGTTTTCACATAGTACCTGTATGTATTGAAAATGAGGAGAAATATTTTTTCATATTAAGAATATTTTGTGAAATTAAAAACTTTTTTCTTAGCAGCCCAAATATTTATTTTGGTTGAACCAGTCTTAATGTAGGTCTGATTTAAATAATTGCCCTACTTAAATTTTTTTTTTTTTAAATTCATTAGCTCTGTGCATCCTTCCCTGCTAAGAATTTGGAGAACAGAAAATTTCAAGATTTAAAATTCTATTTAAAGATATAAAAGTAAAAATTTGCCGCAGTCTGGCTGGGCACAAAATCACGAGCCACTCAAGTAGGAACAAACTTTATTTTTGAAACTGCTGCCAATGCCCCGTACGCTCCTGGGAAGATTGCCGACTGACCCAGGCAGCGTTCTCCCGGACCCCCACGGGAAGTCCCTCCTCCGGAATTCCCTCCTACTGCACTTCCCCAACCAATGGGAACTCTCCAGGAGTCCCATAGCAGGCCGAGGTGGACAGCAGGAGTCCAATATCCATATGAATGCAGATCTTAACATAATCATATCATCTCAATGGCTTGCTGGCATCACCTTTCAACCAAAAATGCCATGTATCATATTACTTGGCTGTGGCTCTTAGCATCTCCCCCCTTCTGTTTAATTAAGCAACAAGCAATGTGGCTAGGGACCGTGCCTGTTAGGTTGTCCAGTTCAACATATGGTTCTTACCCGTCATCGGATGAACTGACCTCTAGGCGTCAGCCTCCTGTCTTTGGTTGATACCACTGCAATTCGATCATACCCGTCACTGACTACCGGTCCAGCATATAGCCATACTTGTGGATAGGCCTATGCACTAGTGGGGGGGGGGGGTGAGGTTCTTTGCCTCACCTCTGTTGGCCCCCAAATTTGGCCTTGGTGCCGGTGGGTGGGGTGAGGTTCTTTGCCTCACCTCTGTTGGCCCCCAAAATTAGACCATCACTAGTAGAAGGGAGGAGGATACAGAAATGCCACGACACCAAGCCAATTGACGCTCCTTAGGAAAAATTGCATCACTGATGACACATCAGCAAAGATACGCCAGCACTACCATAATTCACTGCATCAACAGATAGATCACAATGCATACAAGTAATACATAGTCCAGGCAAGTTCTGCAAGCAGTTCAAAGCAGAGGAATCTATCAATATGTCCATTTCCTCCCAAAGTAAATCGACTCCTTGATTGAGCATTACTTGTTGAGTTATTATTCATTGATGCATCAGTTTATACAGTTTGTTGTGATAACTATCGAAGAAGCTGTAGTTTGGTTTCATCTTTGTCTTCACTGGCACTGGGATGAAGATAGGAATTCTGACAATGATGCTAAAAAAAATTATGTAACATTCCAACAGGTATTAAGAAAACAATTTTCTGAACAATTTACATTATCCTGAATAGAATTATTAAATATAATGAAAAGGAAAGGTGAAAGTAAACAAACAGGTCTGTTAACCTGCTTATTTGTATACATATTAAGACAATCCTCAACAGCTGTTTACCCAATTTAAATTAAACCATTAAAATCAAGTGAATAATAAAAAAAAAAATTTGGATCCATTTGTTCATGAGCGCTCCTCATATATGATATATGGACATACGTACATACAGACATACAACACAAAACAGAAGTGTGCACACATAACATACAACACATAAGACAATAGTAAAGGCCTTGTAGCTTTACATAGGTGAAATCTCCATTGCAATGTTTAAAAACTCCACAGTCAAAAAATAAAACTGATCAGAAAAACATTAACCTAGGTCTGTATAAGCTCAAAAATAAAATAGAACTTTATGATGTGGGAAAAAGCGATAATAAAATAGATATTGAAAAAAGCATCCTGGTTAATCACTGTCGCAGATGTAAGAATAGCCAAGCTGGAGCTCTGGATATCAGCTGTTATGGATTTGAGTCAAATCATCATCTTTTTTGGTCTGTAGAAATTGTTTTGGTTAGTCTCTCTGGAATCCAAATCGGCTGCTGTTCTCCCTGTGGAAACACAAACAGAGCCCCGACTCCAGACAATCACTGGGTCAGGACCTTTCCATTTTCCTGTTAGAATATCCTTCCAAAGTACCTTAGGCTTATGTACATTTTTTGGATACAAATGTCTTTCCGCAGCACTAAGCCCTGATGAATCCAAATTTAAAAAGTTTAGAGTAAAAAGGGTTATTTTAAGTTTATCTTTGGGGGATATATACCCCTTTCCAATTCCCTCCTTTTGTTTTAATAAGTACATTTTAATAGTTTGATGAGCTCTTTTGACTATGCCTTGTCCCTATGGATTGTATGGAATTCCTGTTATGTGAGTAATGCCAAATGATGAGCAAAATTGTTTAAAAGAGGTAGAAGTATAACCAGGACCATTATCTGTTTTTAACTGTTTTGAAACGCCCACAGTGGCAAAATTTTGTAAGCAATGAGCTATAACATCTTTAGTTTTTTCTCCGGCATGAAGGGAGCCCATCAAAAATCCGGAAGAAGTATCAACTGTAACATGCAAATATTTTAATTTTCCAAATTCTGGCAAGTGTGTGACGTCCATCTGCCAAATATGGTTAGGTATCAATCCTCTAGGATTGACTCCAAGATTAACTTGTGGTAAAAATGTCACACAATTTTGACATTGTTTTATTATATGTCTGGCTTGTTCTTTAGTTATTTTAAAACGCTTTTGTAAAGTATTAGCATTGACATGGAACCTTTTATGAAAATTTATAGCTTCTTCTATTGTGGAGAAAATATGTATGTCATGTGTAGATTTATCTGCTAATTCATTGCCCAAACTAAGGGCTCCAGGCAATCCTGTATGTGCCCTGATATGTCCTATAAAGAATGGATCTTTTCTGTCCTAGATTAGACTTTGTATAGTGGAAAACAAAGAGAAAACAGTAGAGGAAGGGGAAATCCTACCAGCATCTTCAAGGGATACTATAGCATTAACCACATACTGACTATCAGAAAATAAATTAAATACAGTATCTTTAAACATCACAAAAGCTTGTAATACTGCATTAAGCTCTACCTTTTGAGCTGATTGTTTGGGTACTAAAAATGTAAAAGTTTGATAAGGGGTAACTACTGCTGCTGTACCATTATTTGACCCATCAGTGAATATATTTGGAGCATTCATGATAGGGGTTTTTTTTGTAATTTTTGGAAAAACTGCAGGATGCGAAGACCAAAAAGACAACAAAGGATTAGATGGTAAGTGATTATCAAATGAAACATTAGATTTACACATGATTATTGCCCAAGTATTTAACTCATTAGCTAACTCATCAATTTGATCCATAGTATATGGAGTAATAATTTTATTGGGAGAAATCCCAAACACTCCCTTTGCTGCTTTTATTCCTTTGAGTATTAATTGTCCTACAGCTTCAGGATACCTAGTAAGAATAGCGTTAGGAGAATAAGATAAATGTATCCACAATAATGGACCTTCTTGCCAAAGTACTCCTGTAGGAATATTTTTTGTTGGTAGTACAATAAATAATAAAGGCAAACTTATATCAATTCTATCTAAATGCATATTTTCCATATATATTTCAATGATTTTTAATGCCTTTCTTGCTTCAGGCGTTAACATGCGGGGCGAATTTGTATCTGATGGACCTTTTAGGATATCAAATAAAGGTCCTAACTCTCCTGTTGGTATGCCTAGATAAGGCCTTATCCAATTTATGTCTCCCAATAACTTTTGAAAGTCGTTAAGTGATTTGAGTTGATCTACTCGTATTTGAATTTTTGGTGGACGGACCATGGTAGAGGATAATAGAACTCCTAAATAATTAATTGGAAGATTTAATTGTACTTTATCTATTGCTATCTCTAGATTATAATTTTTTAATAAATTTGTAAGTGTGGCATAACATTCTAGCAATGTGTTTTTATCTTTATGTGCCAATAATACATCATCCATATAGTGAAATGTTTGTAGTTTAGGATTTTGATTTCTAAGTGGCTGGATTGCTTTGTTAACATAAATTTGACACATAGTTGGACTATTAGCCATCCCTTGAGGGAGTACTTTCCATTCATATCTCTGATCAGGACCTTCATGATTTAGTGCAGGGATAGTAAATGCAAAACGTGGACAATCCTCAGGATGAATTGGAATTGAAAAAAAACAATCTTTAATATCTATAGCTAAAACATACCAGGTTTTTGGCAAAGCAGAAAATTGGGGAATCCCTGATTGAGCAGGTCCCATAATAACCATCTCATTATTAATGGCTCTTAAATCTTGCAATAATCTCCATTTACCAGATTTCTTTTTAATGACAAAAATGGGAGTATTATGGGGAGATACGGAAGGTTGTATATGTCCCTCCGCTAATTGTTGTTTGACCAGGTCATGGGCTACTTGTATCTTTTCTTTAGTCAGGGGCCACTGAGGAACCCACACTGGTCTTTCTGATTTCCAAGTAATTTTGATTGTCTCAGTGGCCCTTTCTGAAAACCCAATCCATGTCTATTTATTCCTTGATCTATTTGAATTGGTGCTGCTATACCTTGTTCTTGTTCTCTTAATCTTTTTTCTTTCCTAAAGCCTTGTCTAGCCCTAGTAGTGGGCGTGTTAGGATTGATGTTATTTGTTAATGTCAAACCTAATTGATCTAGGACATCTCGTCCTCATAAATTTATAGGAAGATGATCCAATACATATGGCTGTATAGTTCATTCACATCCTTCAGGATCCTTCCAATCTAATACCATTGCACTTCTATGGGGATTAGTTGCCACTCCTAGGCCTCGAAGTGTTTGAGTGGCTTGTTGTAATGGCCAATGTTTTGGCCATTCTTGACGAGATATGATGCTAAGGTCAGCTCCTGTGTCCAGTAGCCCATTAAATTCATGTTCTTGAATATTTAGTTTTAGCATTGGGCAAGAATCTAAATTTAAAGACAGCATAGCCCAATCCACACCTGTGGAGCCTAATCCCCTGGAACCTCTTTCTACAGTACAACTGGAAAATTTATCATGCAGGCTGGGTATTATTAATAACTGTACTATTCTATCTCCTTGTGAAATTACTGATATACCTCTTGGAGAACTAGCTATAATTTTTATTTCACCTTCATAATTGGGATCAATTACCCCAGGACTTATCATAAGTCCTTTTAGTGTAGAAGAACTGCGTCCCAATAATAAGCCTACTGTTCCTTGGGGAAGAGGTCCTTTTACTCCTGTGGGAATTATTTGAACTCCCATCTCTGGAGTTAGTACTGCTCTGGCGGAGGCGCAGATGTCCAACCCTGTGCTCCCTCTAGTTTGTCTGATGAAGGATTTAATGGATAATGTGTCCTGGGCACTACCCTGATGGTGTTGCTGGGTTCCTCCATTGCTCCGTATATTTGTGGTTGTGGGCCCCAGAGCATTGGGCCCCCCAGTCCGTTTTTTGGCAATGGAGCCTGATGCCTTTCTCCACAATATCGTGGGTAAACACTTGGTCCTTGTCCGTTTTTTGATAACGGAATACCCTCTATGGTGGTTTGAGAACGGCATTCATTAGCCCAATGTCTCCCTCTACGGCATCGTGGGCAAATACCCAGTATTTTATTCCTTTGATACCTAGCTTTGTTAAATCCTCCTCCTATGGGGCAACTCCTTTTAAAATGTCCTGTTTGTTCACAATTGTAGCATGTTTTTGGCCTAGCATCTAAAGCCTGTTGTACTGCTGCCAAGACTTGCCCTTGTTCATTAATGTCTCTACATAATTTAATATATGTGTTTAAATCTTCATGTCTCCATGGTCTAATGACCTCTCTGCAGCAACAATTTGCTTGGTCATAAGCCAGTTGTTTTATAAATGGCATTGCTTGTTCTGTATCCCCCAAAATTCTGGAAGCTGTTTGAATAAGCCTATCTACAAATTCAGCGTAAGGTTCATTAGTTCCTTGTATTACCTTAGATAATTGTCCTTGTAAATCTCCATGCCCCTGTAAAGTTTTCCATGCCCTAACCACATCTGTAGCAATTTGTGCGTATACGCCAGGATCATATTCAATTTGTTGCCGTTGACCCTCATAAGGTCCTTTTCCTAACAACATATCTAGATTTCTTTGAGGGTAACCGGCTGCTGCATTTCGTCTAGCTGTCTCCATGCAAAATTCCTCATTGGCAACCTTCCATAACAAATATTGTCCTCCATTTAGCACAGATCGACACATGTTAGCCCAATCTGCTGGCGTCATGTCCAAGTTGGTAATGGATTCGACCATGCTCACAGTGAAGGGTGCTTGCAGACCATAGGTTGTTCCAGCCTCCTTTAATTGCTTCACTGTTTTGAAATCTAAAGCACGGTGAATTCGTTGCCCTCCTGCCTGCTCAAGTACAGGGCATGCTAATCTTTGGGGTCCTGCCTCAGGATTCCGTCCATCAACCACGGGAGTTGAGGGCCACTCAGCTGTAGATGGAGCTGTTGGTTGAATTACGCCCTCTGGTGATAGAACGGAGTTAGTAGCAGCCTCCTGTTGTAGCTCCCCCCCATGGTTGTTTGTCCTTCAAGCTTTCTTCCTTTAAATTTTCCTCTGTCTGACTAGCTCGAGAGACCTTCTCTTTTGCTTGACCTAACATGTTTTCTACCATAGTCTGGACCTCTAACAATTTACTTAACAGTCTTTCGGTTTGTTTTTTACTAATTTCTAATCTACTATAAAGGTAACGCAACCCAATAAGATAACATAAAACAAAACCGAAATAGAATGAAACAAAAACGGAACAAAAAATCATTGTATCAATTTTCTCTTTCTCAGGGCCGAACATCTTCAAACCTTGAGCTAACCGTTTTTCCCAGTTTGCCTGAGAAAGTTCTAAGGATAGGCAGCTTGAAACAAAAACAAAATAAATCAAAACAAGAATACATTGTTTTTTGAAATGGTCACCCATTCTCTCGCCTTCCCCAAGGGGCGAGCAATTTTACTCACCTCCAAGCTTCAGGCGTCCCCCGCACGGGCCACCAATTGCCGCAGTCTGGCTGGGCACAAAATCACAAGCCACTCAAGCAGGAACAAACTTTATTTTTGAAACTGCCGCCAATGCCCCGTACGCTCCCGGGAAATATGCCGACCAACACACGCGGTGTTCTCCCGGACCCCAACAGGAATTCCCTCCTCCGGAATTCCCTCCTGTTCATTTTGCCTCATAAAAGTTTCTACAGTTGGTACTGTTTATCCTCTGCTGCCTTAAATTCTGCACCTCTTCATTCTGTGTGTGCTTGAAATCCCTTCTGGTTTATTTTCTATGTAGACCCGAGCAGTCAATCTAAAAAAACCCATTTGTTCAAATGCCTTACTTAAAAACCTAGCTCATTCTGTCTTCAGCATTTTCTAACCCCTCCCAGGTTTTCTGTGTTCCAGCCATTTCGGGCTGCTTGTGGTTCCTCATTGTGTTCATTCGTGCTTCTGTTTGTTGGGCTGGCATGATGGAGGAATCAGCATAGAGGAGTGATTCAGCTCATCTCTTGGTCCAAGGAGGACTTCATGGAGGTTTAAACTGAATCTTGAAGGATGAGTTTACTTTGGCAGTCCTCTTAGCTTCTTTTGTTTCTCTCCAGTTCCATATCCCAATTTCAATTTCAAGGTGAAGACACACACAAGGTGAAGCCAAGAATGTGCCCACACATTCATATTTTTGATATAAGCGTCACTCTAGATAACTGTGGATGTCCATATTTGCCGTGATGCTGGGGTGGATGTGGAAGCCAGCTGCTTTGCAACTTATAATCAGTTTTACTCACTGATCTAAAACGCCACAATTGTTAGTTAAAAAATTGCATGAATATGTTTGGTTTTCAAATTCTGTACCAGAATAATAGTGTTTGTTTTGATATCTAGTAGGACAAATATGCATTAAGTATTCTTTTTTTCTCAAATTTTAATAGATAATCTTAATTTTTCTTCCATATATTAATATATTAGTATTAATATATTAAGATATATTAAGAAACCATACAAAACAAAAAGTTAGAAAAATCTCACTAGGATTTTGATTGGGATTACATTTGGATAACAGGTTAATTTTGGCAGAAATATATTTTTCCTTTCCACTCAGAAATAAGCCTGTCTTTATGTTAAGGATATTTAGTGCCTATCACAGTAGCATTTTTCATGTGTACGTGTGTGTGTCTTGTGTGTCTGTGTGTGTGTAACCTTTCCAAGGTCTCGTGCATGCTGGGGAAGCAGACTGTCACTGAGCTACATCCCCTGTCCTGGTATGGGTGTTTTATAACATGAAATGTTTTAAGGTTGTTTTTGTTGTTGTGATGAAGATCTTGTTTCTTTTCATTTGCTAACTGGCTGTTAATACTATATAGAGAAAAACACAACTATTATTATTATGTCCAGATGCCTTAGTGAATTCTGCCTCTGGTGGGATAGTATTCAGATGATTGTTTTGGATTTTGCCTGACAGCCACTTATCCATGCTGAGTGATGTTGTTTGTTTTTCCTTTTCTAGCATTTATACTTCTCTCTCTCTTTTTTTTTAACTTGTCATTGTATTGGCTAGACCACAGTACTGTCTAAAAGAATGTAGTGAAAGCCAAGTATATATATAAGCCATATATATATAATTTTAAGTTTCTAGTTGATACATGATAGTGAAAGGAAACAGGTAAATTTAATTTTATTTAATGCAGTAAATCCATAATATTTCAGTTTAACTAGTACAAAACTTACTAATGATCAATTTTATATTCTTTTTTAAAAACTTAGTCTTTGGAACCTCTGTGTATTTTACACTTTGAGTATACTTCAGTTTGGACAAGCCTCATCCCAAGTGCTCAGTAGTGCTGTGGTTAGTTGTTAATTCATTGGTTAACACGTATTAGAGTCTTCTTAATAATATACAGTAGTTATGTTCATAGTGGGCTTCCTTGTCTTAGTTTTACTTTAATGGAAATAGCTTTTGTTCATTTCTGATAAATACTCTTTTTTTTGGATAGTTTTCTTTTGTTAAGAAGTATCTTTTAAACTCAAAAAACTTAACATCAAAATATCCAAATAACCCAATCAGTAAATTGGCTAAGGATCTGAACATACACTTCACAGAAGAAGAAATACAATCAACAACAAATATATGAATAAACGTTCAATATCTCTGCAGTCAGAATGGCAATCATCAAGAATACAAGCAACAATAAATGTTGGAGAGGATGTGAGGAAAAGGGTTCACTCATACATTGCTGGTGGGGCGGCAAACTGATGCAACCACTCTGGAAAGCAGTGTGAAGATTCCTCAGAAAATTTGGAATGGCACCACCATTTGACCCAGTTATCCCACTCCTGAATTTCTACCCAAAGGACTTAAAATCAGCATACTATAGTGGTATAGTTACATCAGTGTTTATAGCAGCTCAATTCACAATAGCTAAACTATGGAACCAACCTAGATGTCCTTCAGCAGATGAGTGAATTAAAATACACACACACACACACACACACACACACACAATGGAATATTACTCAACCTTAGAGAAGAATAAAATTATGTCATTTGCCAGTAAATGGGAAGAGCTGGAGACTATCGTGCTAAGCGAAATAAGACAATTCCAAAGAACCAAAGGCCGAATGTTTTCTCTGATGTGTGGATGCTAATTCACAATAAGATCAGGGTAGGGAAGAACAGGTACTTTAGATTAGACAAAGGGGAGTGAAGGAGGGGAGGGGGTTTGGGGGTGGATAGGACAGTTTTGAATGAATGAGACATTATTATCCTATGTGCATATATGATTACATGACTGGTGTAATTCTACATCATGTACAACCAGAAGAATGAGAAGTTTATGTATGATATGTCAAAATGCATTCTATGTCATGTATAACTAATTAGAACAAATTTAAAAAAATTGAAAAAGTATCTATTAAAGTTAATGATTTATATTACTTCTCTTAAATACTTCTAAAAAACATACACTGACATGATCACAGGGGATGTATGGGTGTTTTATAACATGAAATGTTTTAAGGTTGTTTTGTTGTTGTGACTAAGATCTTGTTTCTTTTTATTTGCTAACTGGCTGTTAACACTATATAGGGAAAAACATAAAAAGTTTTCTGATACTTATGTTGACTTTTTAATTTCAGCTGCTATTATTAACTTCTAAGAGCTTTTTCTTATTTTTATCCTTTCTTTTATTTTTTAATTTTATTCCTTCTTTTCCCTCCCATTTAGCCTGTTAATATAGAGAATGATAATTGTGGAGTCCTAGTTGTGAAGCAACTTTATACTTGTAAAGAAACCATGTTTGAATGTGATGTATCTTTTTTGGGGGAGGGCACTGGGGATTGAATTCAGGGGCACTTGACCTCTGAGCCAAATTCTCAGCTCTATTTTATATTTTATTTAGAGACAGGGTCTCACTGAGTTGCTTAGCAGAGGGTGGCTTTGAAATGGAGATCCACCTGCAGTGGTGTAGTATTCTTTTAACTCTGCTAGACTAGATCTGCTGGTGTTTGGAGATTTTTTCCCTAGAGTGGTTGTCCTGTGTGGTTATGTTTAGTTTTGGAATTAGCATCATATGTATGCTTGTAAAATAGATAATAAAACTTGAGATCAATTCTTGCTTAAAAACTGTCTGAGAACTTTTAACAAAGGTATATATATATTCACATGGTTGAGGGACTTTGGGTCCCTACATGTCTGGAGAATTTCTTTATTCTACTTGTAATTGATGGGCAGTTTATTTGGGAGTGGAATTCGAGGTTAAAATTAATATCCCTCAAACCTTTTAAGGCAAATTGTTCATAGCCACCTGGCTTCAGGGTACTCAGCTGTTTGCTGCAGTGTGATTCTCATTCTTTTATGGAAAGCTCCACAATGTATCCTGATTTGTTGGAAGCACCCTCAAATTATACTTTCTAATAACACCTGCTTTTACTCTGAGAAGTATCCTTGTTGTTGATCACTTACCAGCACACCTTATTTGTTAGATGATCTGCTTTTTGTGTCTTTTTGGAAGCCTCTAGGGTATTCTTACACCTTGTGCTCTGAGAATTCAGCAGGCTGTATCAAGAGGTCAAGTTTTTCCATCATTCATCTGCTCTCCTCTTTAAGTTTGAAGACTACTGTCTGTCAGCTCCGAAGTATTTTATTGTAGACTGCTTCAGTGATTTCTGCCTCCTCTTTCTCCTCCTCATTATCTTCCTCCTCCTCCTCCTCCTCCTCCTCTCCTCTCCTCTCCTACTTTTCCTTTCTAGAACTCCTTGTAGTGGCACTTGGATCTCTTAGATACATTTGACACCTTATTTTTAAATAGAAGTCAAATTCTTTGGTTAGTCTTCTCTCTTTGCTTTTTTCTTCCTTTCTGGGAAATATTCTTAATCTCATTTTCTGATACTTATGTTGACTTTTTAATTTCAGCTGCTATTATTAATTTCCAAGAGCTTTTCTTATTTTTATTCCTTCTACGTAGCATCCCAGTCTTGTTTTGTAGACATATATGAGAGTCTCTTTCCCATTGAATATCAATTACATATACATATTTAAAATTTCCCCCACTTTCTACATTATATATTTCCATTGAGGTTCCTCTTCCCCTCTGTTTCTCTTTCTTTTAAAGCAGTGGTTTTTCTCATCTATCTGGTGATCCAGAAGTTTTATCTTCTGTCTAGATTTTTAGTTTTAATGGCTACTCTGTTTCTTTTCCCACCAATCGTCAATTCTGCCACCAGATTTAACATTGTGAAACATAGATCTGATTTTGTCATTCTATGCATGAAAATGATACCTCTTCAGAAACCTGGTTGATGTCTCAGCCACTTTGCATGACATTCATTTGCAGTGGCAGCCCTGTGTTTGCTTCCTAGGGCTGCTGCAACACATCACCACAGTGCTGGTGACTTAAAAGAGCAGAAATTTATCCTCTTATAGTGATGTAGGCCAGAAGTCTGAATCAGTATTATGGGCCAAATCAAGGTGCCAGCAGAGGTTCTGACCCTCTGAAGCTCTGTGCAGGAATCTGTCCCTTATATTTTCCAGCTTCTGTTGGCAGTTGGCATTCAGTCTAGTCTCTTAGGCCAGAGTTGTCAAATCTTTCTGTTTCACATCATCTGTGTATGTGTGTGTCTCATATCCCTCTGTTGCTCTCTTACAAGGGTACTTGTGATTGTTTTAGGGTTCACTGGATAATCCAGGATCATGTTCCTGTCACATAATCCTTAATTTAATCCCATCTGCAATGATCCTTTAAATAAGGTAACATTCGCAGGTTCCAGATATTACAGCCTGGTACCTCTGAGGTTGTTTGTTTAGCTTTCTGTCAGTACTTTTGAGTTTTCTTTAATTTCTCTCTCTCTCTCTCTTTAATTTTTTTTATTATTTACTGATGGACCTTTATTTATTTATTTGTTTATATGTGGTGCTGAGACTCGAACCCAGTGCCTCACATGCTAGGCAAGTGCTCTACCACTGAGCCACAACCCCAGTCCCTCTAGTTTCTCTTTTGTTTGTATGCCTCTGTGCTTTTGCAAATGTCATTATTTATTGTTCTGTTTTTAGACAAAAATGTATGTATTCAGTTTATAATGACTTCTTTGACTTTCTTCCTCCTAGACAGAGGACTGCATTTGCCTGTCAGATTTTGTACTATAGTCTTTGTACTTCTTCTAACAGTATTTGTTACCTTAAAGCATTTTGCCTTGTCAGGCTTTACAAAAAGTCTAGGAACTTTTTGAAGACTAATTAAACACTAGGGACTGTCCATTGGACCCTTTAATTAACACAACAAAGTAGGCCAAAGTAAGTATACACACCTGCCATACTTTCTCCAGGGCAAATTACTTACTTAAGAGGCATTTGCTAGGTCATAGGAATTTACATTTTCAGCCTTTGCTAGATGCTGCCAAATTGCCCTCCAAACCAGCTACACTTCCCCCTAAGTACTAAGCTCTATTCTGTTCCCTATATCCTTTTCAATTCCTGTATTTTTTTTCATTAAAAGAAAATTAATGGGGAGAATGATAATGTTTTACTTTACATTTCCGTGATAGTGAGGTTGACCATTGTTTTTTCAGTATGTGAAATTCTGTTAATGTAGTCTGCTTTCTTTTATCTACAGAAATTGTACAAGTATGGATATGAATGATGTTGCCGTTCTCACTTATATATGGGGAAACTGGCAGAAGATATTAGCAAGGACATTTATAAGATGTTTTCCTCCCAGATGGATATTTGAACATGTCTAGCGTTATAGCTAATAGGAAACAGAGCAGGGATTTTGAACTCAGTTATATCTGGCTTTAAGGCCTATTTCTTCTTTCCTCTCTATATTAGGCTGCCTTACAGAACATGAGAAAATTAATATTGCAGTGGTATGCTGAAGTTTGATCCAAAAGATTTAACTTTTAGCTCTACTTTCTAGCTCTGTGACTTCGGGTTGGTGTTAAAATATTTTTAAAAATGACCATCAATGACAGTCAATTTGCTTTATAGTTGATTGAGAAAAAACATTGGGATAATGTAAAAATGTATTTTATGAACAGTATGCTGCTATGAATAATTTTAGTAATTATTATTATTTTTAAAAATTTTGTTTTGTTTTTGGTGATTCTGGAGATTGAGTCCAGCGCCTTGTGCATGCAAGGCAAGCACTCTACCAGCTGAGTTATATATCCACAGCGCCCCCCCCCCCCCCAGTAATTATTATTCTTTATTATCGTCATTTTAATGAGTAAATAAATTTGATCTTTTCTTGTTTTTTTTTTTTTTTTTAATTTTGGAAGTCCTTTGTTTTTAACGGACTTTATTTTTTTTTAAAGCAGGTTTAGGGTCACAACCAAATCTCTGTACCTTCTTCTCAGTTTTAAGAGAAATTTGCTGCAGGACACATACAGCTGCCTTCATTATCACCATCCCACACCAGTGGTACATTTGTTACAGTTGAACATGCATTTGCACATTACCTTCACTGGATGTCTGTTATTTACATCAACATTCACTATTGGTGTTGTATATTCTCTGAGTTTTGACAAATGTATGATGATATGTGTCTGCCATTACATACCATTCAGAGTATTTTCACCTCTCTAAAATCCTTTGTGCTCTACATGTTCATCTCTCCTTACCTCCAAGCTTCTGGTGTCTACTGATCCTTTTTACTGTCACCATATGTTTGCCTTTTCCTTAATGTTATATAGTTGACATTATATAGGAGGTAGTCCTTAGATTGTTTTCTTTCAATTAGTAATATATATTTACATTTCTTCCCTTTTCGTGGATCGCTATATAGGTTTCCTTTCTTTTTAGCATTGAATCATATTCCATTGTTTGAATGTACCACAATTTATTTATCCATCCATCTAATGAAGGCTTTGTTGGTTGCTTCCAAGTTTGTGATTATGAATAAAGCTGTTATAAACATTCATGTGCAGTTTTATTTTTTGGTACTGGGGACTTAAGCCAGGGGTGCTTTGGTAACCAAGCTACATTACCATACCTTTTTATTTTTTATTTTGAGACAGGGAGGGTCTTGCTGAGTTGCGCCGAGGTTGGCCTGAAGCTTGTGTGATCCTCTGTAGCTGGGATAACAGGTGTGTGTAATTATACTTGGCTCATGTGCATGTTTTTTTTGTGAACGTGTTTTCACCTCTTTTTGGTAAATAGCAAGAAGTATGATTGCTACATCATATGTTAAGAGTATATTAGTTTTGTAAGACACTTCTCTCTCTCTTCCATAGTGGTTATACTATTTTTCATTCTCATGTGCAATGAATGAGAATTCCTGTTGCTCCTCGTTTAAATTTTTTTTTTTTAATTGTAGATGGACACAATATCTTTATTTTAGTTTTCTATGGTGCTGAGGATTGAACCTTGGACCTCATGTGTGTGGGGCAAGTGCTCTACTACTGAGCTACAACCCCAGCCCTTGCTCCTCATTTTTGCTGGCATTAGGTATTGTCAGTATATTGGATTTTGGCTATGCTAGTAGATATGCAGTAAATATACTACACTTTTGTTGTTGTTGTTTGAGAAAGATTACATGATAAAATATTATTTGCTATTATGATAGAAGGTATTTCTAGAAAAACTCTCCAAAAATTTTCCTATGAGTTTTAGAAGTAAAATATCTTTGGGGAAAGGTTCATATTTTTAACTAAACTGTGATTAGTTAAAATGCTTATTGTCTTCATGTGTTTGTTTTGACAGGTAGTGACCCAAAGGCCCTTATCTTGAAGGCACTAGTACCTCCTACCATTGTCAACTGGTAAAATATTTAATTTTTTATTATGAAATATTGCTTTAAGCATAAAATATATTAAGTTAAAATAAGTTATGGCTAAATTGATGAAAACGCTTTCCATTTTGTGTTGTAGAATTAGGAACATTATGAGACAGTAGTTTCATACTTATTTTAACTCCATACAAACCCATTGAGCATTAAAGCATGTTGTTTAGCACCGTTGTGTACCTTCCTTTCCTCAGTTTGGATTTCATTAAGTGTTTGTACAAAAGATATGAACTAAGTAACCTCTTTATTTTATTAAGTTTATCGCTAATTATACTAATGTTAACCATTTCAACCTCTGATAGTCACTTTAAATTTGTACTAGTGTTATTATAAATTTCTAACTGGACATTTTAACAGAAATGGTAGTTTCAAGGTTAGAAAACAGCAATGGGCTTTTTGTTAACCTTTAGAAGGTTCTACATGATAATTACAGTAGTCTTGGGCATGCCAAAATATTTCAAAGTTTTCGTTATTATGGTTTCTGAAATAGATTCGTGAGATTGGGGGCAATAGTTTAAGGATCAAGTGACCTGAAAGTTTTTAGCATTCTGTGATATGAAAATAAAATTAGATAGTTTCCCTTGTTCTTTTGCTAGGGCCTACCCCTTAACAGTATGGAGTGTGTCCTTTCAGACCTTTTGTGTGCATAACTAATTTTACCATCTTTTGACGAAGCTGGGTGTTGGATAAAAGAATATACTTTGCCCGTTGATGTCCTTCACTTTAGACATTCTTTGCTGTGTCTCTTTGAGGGATATATGTTGCAAAACTATTAGTGCTTTGAAGTTACTAAGCGAACATATTGGAACAATACAGTAGTCCTCAACCCCCTCAACAAATTTCTTTTAGTGGTCAGTAGGTTACCAAACTTTGATCCTAGCTAAGAATACATAATTAGAGTTTAGATTTACAATCAAATTGAAATTACCAAGGTAACTTATGACATTAAAAAATAGGTAGTAAATAGTAAGGCATTTATAGAAATGATTATAATTAGTATTGCCTAGCTTGTGGTGGATGGAGAAGTGGGTTTGGGAGATTTAGTACATTTATATGTGCTCAATGTAGGACACTTAGGACACTTGAGGGTCTTCCTGTAAAAGTAGGATGACATAACTGGGGGTAGGGAATGGTACATGGGGAAACAGTGGTATCATATGGTGACAAGAGTAACTTTGTCCCTATCATAATTTTGCCTAGGTTTGACCAGGTAACCAAAAGTGGAAAGGAAGCTCAGAGTCATATTTCATAAGTTATTTATGTGATGAATTAAAGGGGATGTCATGAACTACTTGGGGAACTCAGTGTCTTGAATTCTGGAACTAGAACTCAAACCTTTCACAATTAGGAACTGCCTATGTTCGGAAGTCCCATGAATTAAGAAATGATGTCAGCACTGAAACTGATTTATATCTGTACATGTCCTATGTGAGATTGTCAGATTTAAAACTCCTTAAACACCCTAGGAAAGCAGATTTTTAAATACAGAATTTTATATTCATTTCATGTTTTTAATAGTCTATCTAAAAATGACTTTAGAATTTCAAAGATATCATTAAGAAATAGAATTGTATATGAATAAATTTATAGACCTTCATCACAGCTATTGTAAAATGTGTTAAGTCTATGTATGGATTCTCAGCAAGTTTATTACTCTCAGTTTTTTCCCTTGATGCTCAGTTCTGTTGATAATAAAAATCATCCTGTCATGATTATAGTAATAATTCATATTTAAATATTTTGTACAGTAGACGTTTTTAATGACCTTCAGCTTTTAATAACTTATTTTGCTATTCAATGTTCTGTGTTCACTTGGCATCAGAAAGTGTTACCTATGTGTATAGCCCTGCATTAGAGAAATTGTTCAGAAACTTTTTATTTGTATGTGAAAGTGATGAGAAGTTAAAGGAATGGGTATGACAGCAAGTAGGGTTTAACTGGAAAAGGTTTCTTAGAATTGGGCCAAACATTCCACATAGGAATTTAACTGGGATTGCTTTCTCTTGTATCTTTTTTAAAAATGTAATCTGGATTTTGAATACTTAAAACTTCAGAGGCCAGAAAATGGTACACCAGAGAATGGAAAAGAGGAGAGAGAAGACAATTATTTATCTTAGTAGCTTTTGTTTTGAAACATGTTGTTTAGGAAAAGCTTTATTAGTGTTAAAACAATAGAAAATTTATGAGAAAAGAAAGCACAGTTAAGAATTAAAAAGGGAAAACATATGGGCTGGGGCTATAGCTCAGTTGGTAGAGTGCTCTCCTGGCATGTGCAAGGGCCCTGGGTTCAATCCCCAGCACCACCACCATAAAAAGGGGAAAAACATAAATGTTAGAGTCTGTAAACAAGTCAGGATGGCGCCTGGCATTTTGCCAGAGGGAGTGGTTTGAGAAGTAACGCCAGCGAGCCATTAAGTGTGGAGATTTCTTATTGGTTGACTGCTGTATCTAGTTTATGCTAATTAAGATAAGCTGTGTGGAATGTATAAATACCTCTGTTGTCCTACAATAAACGGCTCCTACTCCTGCTGTATCAATCTACACAAGTTGCTCATCACCCCCCGGTTATTTTGCTGCAGCCGGACTGCGGCAGATGGTGGCCCGTTACGGGGAGCCCCGGGACACTTGGGGGTAAGTGACGAAAAAAAAAGCTGCCTGTCCCTAGATAGGACGGGAGCAAATCTGCTCGTCCCTAGGCAGATAGGGCGAGAGGAAAAATGGCCATTTTGAGAAAATGGAGAAGATTGATACAGTATGTTTGTGTCTTGTTTTGTCTTGAAATGTTGTATTGTCTTTGTGATGAAAATATGGAAGGGGTGTTAAGTAAATTGATAAGGGAAAGAGGCACCTCAGTGAAACCAAAAATAGTTAGGGCATGTGTTGATGAAAGCCCAGGAACTCTAGTCAGAAAGAAAAAGAAAGTTCAGAAGAAGAAGGATTATCAGGAAAAAAGTTGCAGCAAAATAACCGGGCGGTGACGAGCAACTTGTGTAGATTGATACAGCAGGAGTGGGAGCCGTTTATTGTAGGACAACAGAGGTATTTATACATTCCACACAGCTTATCTTAATTAGCATAAACTAGATACAGCAGTCAACCAATAAGAAATCTCCACACTTAATGGCTCGCTGGCGTTACTTTTCAAACCACTCCCTCTGGCAAAATGCCAGGCGCCATCCTGACTTGTTTATAGACTGTAACATTTGCCAGGAGCCATCCTGACTTGTTTACAGACTCTAACATAAAAGTAGATAACATTGTATGAATAAAGTAATAAGACTTAGGATGGGTTGGGGTTGTGACCCTAGGTTTGATCTTAGTACCATCTAAAAATAAATAAGGGTAATAAAGGTATTGTGTCCAACTACAACTAAAAAATAATAAAAAAAAAGTAATAAGACTTAGGAAAAGCTTTATTAGAGGTAAAACAATTGAAGATTTATGAGAAGATAGAGCACTGTTAAGCATTAAAAAGGAAAAAACAAAATAGTAAGACTTGACCAAAGGAAATAGTTGCATGTTTGAACTTTTTTCTTAACTATTTAACCTTTAAGTAGTACGTATAAAAGTGAAATTATGTTAGTCGTGATGCAGGTAATTCATTCCATAGTTAAGCTATATTTCTCCAACATTTTTATAAATTCCAGTTATGCTATATGTTATTTGCCTTTTATTCAGTTTGTTTTTTAGCTGATTTGCCCAAAATAAAGGTAAAATGGCTTTTTGGGCAGGAGGGGAATGAAGGAAAAGATAAGGAAACATTTAAGAAATCTTAGCTAACCAAATTAAAAGGAGTAGGATTCTGATAGACATAGATTATCAACCAGCCAGATTGATGTCATGTAATTTTAATAGTTTATGTTCTCCGTAAGTATGTCTACAGCTTATTCTCAATAACCATTTTACTAAGGATGATTGGAATAAATAAAGAATAGTACCAACAGGGTGAATAGTCCTATTCTATATTTTCTTAATATAGTTAAGGTATTCATTTTTTTCTAGCTGGCATATACAAAATCGTGCTACTGAATAGGGCACTAGAGTCTAGTTTCTCTACTCCACCATTTGGATAATGCAATGATTGCTTGATGTCCGGGTTTTTAGCTCCCCCCCCCCCCCCCCCCCACCACACACACACACATTCCCTCCTGACCTGTGGGAGAGATTGGGAGAGCATGCCCGGACCAGGAAAGGAAAAGGCCAACTGACCGCCCACACCCAGCACTCCCCGGCTGGAGGACAATCAGACATGTCAGGGAGACCAGTCAAAGCAGGATCTCGTTTATTGAGAAAACACACACAGCTAATATATTATACAGGATAAATCAGGATAAAGGTCAGCAGGGTGGGGAGAGTTCACGTGTACACCCATCCTACAGGCAGTAATGGGTGACAGGAGCTGTCCACAAGATTGGAAGGGTTCTGAGCCTATCCTAGAGGTCCTCAGATTTTTCGTCACAACCCAGGCAACGCCTTCTGGCTGATTGCTAGGTGCTATCTCAGCCACTTGTGGCCCCAGGACCGGGATGTGGGTAGCAAGTTAGGTTTCCTCTTTTCTGATGCAACATGCCCCACATGTTACATCATGCCCTACAGCTTTACATGTCTTGTCATCCCTCCCCACTCCCCTTCAATGTGTCAAATTTGAACAAAATTCTAATATAAAAAGTTATACTTCTGAATGGAGAAACCTTCATGTCACTTCTTTTTAGATATAATAGGTGAATACGGCTTGGGAAAGTAAGTAGAAAGGAAAACAGGAGTAGGCTTTCCTGTAGGTGAGCAAGTTGAAGCAAAATGATTCAGAACCCAGAACTGATTGGAGGATAAGTGTTTGGGTGCTGGGACTGGAGGTGGTTAGCAGCACACTTCATGGCAACTGAGATGGCTGAGTGGACTATAGAGCACTTTTGAAGTACAGAGTCACTTCTGCTGTATCTTGTTAGGGAAGTTTGTTAAGGAACATCTCTTTTAAATATATGATGGTTGTGTGAGTTGAATTGGTTAAACAGTTTTGAGTGTTATCCAAAAGTATTCTTTACCTTTGGGACTAGAGTGGGATCCAGAAAGTGGAATTCAGTAGTTCTGTGTTATAAAATCCAAATGTTTAAATTTTAGCACAAAGTACCCAAAACAGGAAAATATTCTTAGCATGTGATGACATCTTAAACAAAAATGAATTTTGTAATCAACTCACTGAAGCTCATGGAGCGAGATCCCCAAAACTGACTAGCTAGCCAGAGATGCCAAGTGGAATACTACCAATTTCAATATAAGATGTGTTAAGTATCATTCTTACTTTTGCTTGTTATTATTTTATGTTTTATAAGGGACTTAATGGATAGACATGATTTAATCCTCTTCCAACCAACCTTAAAACCTTAAATGTAGTAGCCTAGGTACACTTTTTAAGTTGAATTGACTTCAGTGTTTATTTAATCCAGACAAAAGAATAGTGGTATATACATGGTTGTATGATCAACAGCATTTAAAGTACTATCAACACTTTTGTTAAGTTTTGTACTCTCTCTATTAGAGGACTTTCACCTACTTGTTACTAATAGGAGTTTTGAGGGGCATTGTCATCGTGCTGGTTTTATAGTTGGTCCTAAAGCATGAGGGTGTGAAGGGACTTGCCCCATGTCACATAATTATTAAATTAAAAGCTGGCATCAAACCCAGAGCGTATTGCCATAGTTCTAAAAGGAATGAGTCCATTTTAAACATTGTATGTAATCAAACTAGAGTTGCAAGTAATAGCACTGCCAGTGAATCCTATAGAGTATGTAAATACAACAGGTACTGTCTGCTTTGAAACTCTGAATGACACCAACTGAACTTTGTATCTGTACCTTCTATATTGATAACTAGTTTTTAAAATCCCTTTGCATCTACTGCATTTCACATCTTATTCATACTTTAGTTTTGTGTATTGGGTAAGTTATGATGACCAGCATATCCTGGCTTGCCTTCGACTTCCTTGGTTTTTAGTATTGAAAGTTCTGTGTTTTGGGAAACCCTGCTGCTCTGGCAAATCAGGGTAGTTGCTCATCTTAATTAATTTTAACATATGGTGGATTGGAAATTGGCGTAGAGTTGCCGTATAAAATACAAGACAAGTTAAATGTTAGTTCACATTTGATAAACATGGCAACCATAAGTAGGAATGAAGGGACATTCCTGTGTGTAAAAAGTTCACTTAACTGCTTTTGTTTGTGGACCTTGGGCTTCACACATTTATTTGCTTGAGGGAACACCCTCTGGTAGGTTCCTTTTCTAGGATACTCGGCTCTTGGGCTTTTAGCTGTGTGGACAGAGAAGTCAGGATGAATGTATAAAATTAGATTTTACCCAGTTCAGTAAAACTGGTGCGTCTTCAGTGGTACGTGGGGGTTGTAGTTTGAAACAAACAGTTCTCCTTTACTTGACTGTAAACTTAACCCAGGCCTGAGCCCATCCGTTCTTTGTTGGATCACTCCTTCAAACCAGCAGTTCTTGTGGCTTGGCATATTATCTTTAGACTGCATGTTAGAAAAGCATTTGTTGTTGTTAAGATAGTCCATTCATGTGATTCAAAAATGAAAAGGAATTAAAATCTTTCTTCTTTCTTGTACCTATTCACTAACTCATCATGGAGATAATCTGGTTTGATTGGAGAAGGTAAGAAGTCTTGAAAAGGATCTTAGACTTTTTTTTTTTTTTTTTTTAATGGGCAATGTGAAAATAAATCCAATGGAACTCTTTCCCAACCCTCTCACCCTCACCTTCCAAAAAGGGAAATATTTAGGTCACTTATATCTTCATTATTTGGTGGCTATCAATAATTGATTTTGGGGAGCTTTAGACATCAGTAGAATATATTATTAAAATTGATCTGTGATAGTTGAATCTTAAATCCCATCACTATTAATGGCAAGCAAATTAAGATTTATTGTCCTGATCAAGGTACTGGTGGCAGAGCTAAGATGTGTGTGATATTTTTGCATGTATGTATCCATGCATGTGTTCTGTCTGGTTGGGTTTTTCTTTCTTGTGGTGGTGCTGGGTACACCAGAGTGCTATGGTTTTGATCTTAAATGTTTCCTCAAAGGCCCATGTGCTAAAGTTTGTTCCCTGCTCATGGCTCTTTTGGGAGGTGAGACCTACAGGGAGATTTGAAGTCAGTGGGGGCCTTCCTTCAAAGGGAATTTTGAGACCCTAGACTTCTTCCTCCTTCCATCTGACTTTGAAGTGAGTGGACCTTCTTCTCTGCCATATGCTCCCACCATTTTGGACTGTGCCACCACAGGCCCAGAGCAATGGGGCTAGTCAGTTATAGACCTAACCTTCAAAACAGTGATCCAAAAGAAACTTTTCCTCTTCATAAACTGATTTATCTCAGGTGTTTCTAATAGTAATGGAAAACAGGCCAATATAGGGTATACAGTCAGTGAATGTTTTAAATCCATTCTCCTAAATCAAATATATGTTTTTACCATGCTTTTAGACTTTAGGGATAGATAAGTGAATATTTTCATTAGAACTATGGTGCTACTCTAAAGAAACTTTCCAGATAGCAAATAAGAGTTGTTGGTTGCATTTATAGGGACCCAGAAGACCCTTTTGCTATAGAATGAATTTAATGACTTTTATTTCTATCCTGTGGATACTGCAAATGTCTTCAATTCTGAGGGTGACTCCTCTTTCTTTGCTCAGTTCACCAACTTTGTAGAGAATAATTTCACAGATCTACCAAGTTTGGATTGAGGTATTGTGCTGCATCTTTCAAGCTTACAATGATCTTGAAATGTCTCCCTTTAGCTGCAAACAGATCTTAGTAAGTAGAACCATTTGATATACATATAAATGTGATCCCTAGTCACCATTTTTCTGTTACTAAAACATGCCATCTCTGTTTTCAGATAAGAAATTACAGCAAATTTTTTTCTTTTAAAAAATGAGCAGGTGGTGGGACTGTGATACTATTAATACCCTTTAGTAACCGTTTAGCATAAAACTTTACTTAACATCATTTTTATACACTCTGAAAATGTATCATTTGAGAGCAATTTTGTGGGTGGGCGTTAATCTTCCTTATTTTATGTATAGTTGTTTCCATAATCCAAAGATTTGTCCTCACTTTTCTGTCAATGACACAAAATCCTTCTGCTCCTTCATTTTTTCGAAGGCTTTTGTATTCTTCATTCCTTCCAAGACTCTTGTATCTCAAATAATAGAGGTCACACAGAGAAAGATCTTCCTTACTATTTGATTATTAAGATTTTAGACAATTACTAATTAAAGTGATACAAGATGTAAACTCTTGACATAATGCAGCTGATCATTTACATAGGACATTTTAAAAACACATTTGAAGTGTTTGAACCTAGCTATCTATTATCACACAGTTTCACATTTTAAGAATTGGTGTTTGCTCATCTATCATTTTATAAATAATAATAGGTCATTTTCTTTTAATGCTGTTAAACTTGACTCTTGTTATTTTAATGAGCAAGTCTGAGAATAGTAAAGAAGGGAGTTATTATATTTTTCGTGATGCAAGATTAATATACTTTGACCCGCATTTATATATTTAGAGATAGTTGCTTTAAAAATCTTGACTTGTTTATTTTTTCCACTATGGTCAGTCATATAACCTAGTGTACCTGTGTATGCATTTTTCTTTTCTTGCCCTTTCACTAAAATGAGCAAGATATAGACTCCTTCTGGGCCAATGCATGTATACTCTTCCTTCAGTATCATCAGGGAATTTGTTCTGAGACCTCTGTACATACCAAAATATGAGGATGCTTAAATTTCTTACAGAAGGGGCTATTTGTATATTACCTGTGCACATCCTCCTATATATTTTAAATAGTCTGTAAATTACTTAGAATACCTAATATAATGCGATGCTATGTAGATAGTTGTTTTAACTTTACTGACTGGAGAATAATGACAAAAAAATAATTTTTTCAGTTTAGACACAATTAAAAGTTGTTTCAATATATTCAACCATGGTTGTTTGAATCTGTGGATGAAGAACCCATTAATATACAGGGATGATTGTACCTATAAATCTCTATAAGTGGCTGCATCACAGTCCATTTAGTTTCTCAGTCATTCTTTGATAAGTAGATCTTTGGATTGTTTTCCTCTTTTAGTTGTTTATTTTTTGTTTTTTTTGGTCACTGAAACAATACTTCCATATCTTCCAAGCTTTGCCTTTAGACTGGGCCACTTACTACCCCTTCTTGATGTAGTCATCTATACCTCCTTCTTCCTTCTAAAGCCTTAAATAGCTGAATACCAGAATAATAGGCTTCCTGTTACTCTAGAGATGAATGATTTCAGTGTCTTTCCAATACTCTGGTCTTCACTTCCTTGACAGCCTGCCTTTAAGTGATTTTGTATTCCATTTTGCATTTGTTACCCCCTTCTTCCTGATCATAACCTGGATCTCCACAGGAACCCAACTCTCGTTCTCTGTAATCGGAATTGAAAGGATTGGTCTCAAGACTGTCACCTCTTATGGTTCTAATGTGACCCAGGATCTAAGTTTATTGATTCTGTCTTTTGATAAACTCTTTGTCTCCTCAGGCTGATGAGTGTGCTTGCTTGCCTTCCTTAACTTAATTCCCTGATGAATCATTATAATCACATCATTAGAAACAATCTCAGTTCCCTTTGTCCTCTCTCTCCTTTCCATTTGTTCCTGGGGCCTCTGTGGGCCAAACTGCCCAGTGTGGGCTGCCACACTCTTTTCTGGAGTTAAGGTTCGGTAGGTGGGGTACCTGGAAGATTCCCAAGGCTGGGTCAGTGAAGCTGCTGGGTGCAGCTGCCCTGCTGTTTCATGGGACCCTGTGTGGGTGGATTCTCCAGATAGAGCTATGCATCAGGATCCTGGTTGGGGTTGGCAGGGTGGGGGATGTACTGTGCCCTTTATCCAGGGCAATGCAGTGGTGTAGTAACTAGGAGGCTTGTAAAGATTGCAGGCTTTTCCAACAGCAAATGCCTTAGGTATTTGTGGTGTGTGGGGGAATTCCCCACTTGGTCAAGTTCTTGGTTCAGGGTTGATCTCCACAGACAGGATGGTAGCTGCTTTGTGCTTAACTTCCTTCTTTATGAGGCTGTCTTGTGTTTCTGTGCTTTACAACATCTCTGTCACATCCACATTGCACTCAGGTGCTCTGCTTCAGACATTCCAGTGGAGTAGTTCCTGGTTTTTCCTTGTTTTGGTACTTTGCTCTGGAGGGAAGTGTGCCAGACATCTCTGGTTAGCCTTCTTGCTCATGTTCCCTTCCTCACTTTGCACTTGCTTACAAAGTAAAGAAAGCACATTGTCATGTGAGTATTAGCCATCTGCATTTTCTTTCTCTACAGCCCAGTTTTCCTCTTGTTGCTTTTTAAATTTATGGACACTTTTCATATTTTGTCATTGTTACTTTTCCCCCCCAGTCTTGTTTTCCTTTTGATTTTTAAATTGTTTCAACTTACAAAACTGTTAAATCTTTAAAGTTTATGGAGGAGAAGAATTGGTGAGAAAAATTTGAAAAATATGGGTCTTTAAAATTGTAGTTCCCAAGCATTATTATACATAAAACTCACGTGGTTTCTATTTGAAGATACGCACGCCACTAGAGTTTGCATTTTATAGCTGTTGGGGTGGTAAGGAAGAGGCATATTTGAGTAAACCTTATTTCAAATAACCTCTAAGGTAATTCTGATAGTGTGATTGGTTAGTACATGGACCATGTTTGAGAGACACTGTTGTAAATCTATATTCAGAGTAGTAAAATATTAGCAAAGCAGTAGAAAAATAGATCAGAGAGACAGAATAGCAGTTATAAATATCCAAGGGTAAATGAGAAGTTTTTAGTGAAAGTGGTATTTTGGTTAACTGGGAGAAGTTTAGGAGGTTCTTGAGAAAAAAAAACCTTCTTTATAGGAAAGTAAAGTCTGTTTAAAAATCTGGATGAAGGGCTGGGGCTGTGGCTCAGTGGTAGAGCCCTTACCTCATGTGTGAGGCACTGGGTTTGATTCTCAGCATCACATATAAATAAATAAAGAATGACCCATCAACAACTAAAAAAATTTTTTTAAAAATCTGGATGAAAAATTATGTAAATACTAGAAAAAATATGAGTCTATTAGCTTAATCTTTGGATAGATAAAACCAGTTAGACTGGCAACCTAGAAAGAAAAGATTGACAGATCTGTTTACTTTTCAGAGTTAATACAAATGTAGAAATATGAAAAATTGCCCTTGACTAGATTTCTAAGTTCTTTACATTTTTCTGTAGCCAATAAATAGGGTGCAATTTGCCAAAGATTTATAATTCTACCTAATTTTTCGAAAATAAAAATTCCACCTCCGTCTTACTTCACCTGGGTAGCTGGGATTACAGATGTGTACTGGGCCTGGTTTACATATTGCTTCCTGAACACATGCTGCTTCTGGTACTTGTTCAAGCCCCTTTTTTCCTATCCCTGTCCTCACTTAATTTTCATGATTTTAATAAATTGTTATTTGTGCTTTTTACTGCATTCTTCCTGAAGTGCTATTTATGCTCAGTGATTAATACTTACAAAAAGTTTTATATTTTAATGTATGATTTATTTTATATTATGCCTATGATCCATTATTGTTAATTTTTTTATATGGTATAAGGAAGGAGGTCCAACTTTATTCTCTTATGTTGATATTTATTTGTTTTAGTGTCATTTGTTGAAAAGACTGTTCTTTCTCTAAATACTGTCACCCTTTTGAAATCCAGTTGTCCATAATATAAGTGTTTATTTCTGGACTTGAAGATCTGTTCCACTGATCAGTATGTCTGTCCTTTTCCTAATACCCTCATTGTGATGATTACAGTTGCTTTGTGATAAGTTTTGGAATGAAAATATATAGGTCCTTCAAGTTCATTCTTTTTTAATTGTTTTAGCTATATTAGATAATTTGAGATTCCATATGAATTGTATAGGATCAATTTACCAGTTTCTGAAAAAAAAGCTGAAATTTTAATGAGTCTATATATTGATTTGAGGCATATTGCCATTTATTATTATTATTTTTATTATTTATTTTTGTATGCGGTGCTGGTGATCGACCCCAGAGCCTCACACATGCTAGGCAAGTACTCTGCCACTGAGCTACAGCTCCAGCCCCAAGGCATATTGCCATTTTAACATTAAATCTTCTAGTCTGTGAACAGGGGATATTTTTCTATTTATTTAGGTCTTCTTTAATATCCTTGAACAATGTTTTGTGGTTTTCAGGGTACAAATTTTATAGTTCTTGATATAGTTAAGAGTATTATTATCTAAGTATTATTTAAAAGTATTATTATATAAGTATTATTATTTAAGTATTATTTCTGATATTATAAATTGTTACTTTAATTTCATTTTCTTATTTGTCATTGCTAGTATATAAACATAAATTGATTTTTCTATATTTATCTGATAGTAGAATATAAAAATCAAAATGGAAGCTGGGTGCTGTGGTGCACACGAATAATCCCAGTTACTCTGGAGGCTAAGGCAGAAGAATTGCAAGTTTTAGGTCAGCTTTGGCAACTTGGTGAGACCCTGTCTCAAAATAAAAGATATGAAGGGCTAGGGATATAGTTTAGTGGCAGAATGCCCAGGGTTCAATCCCCAATACCACTCCCCCGCCACCGCCCAGGCCCCACTACACACAGAGGAAGATTGTAGAAACTACAATAGGAGAGCAGAAATCCTTTTCTGAGCCAGAGATTTCTGAAAAGAGGTAGATGACCACACAGATATCATGTTAGAAATTGATTCCACCAGAGGGAGCTATTTTCCCAAACCTAATATCTTGCAAGAATGGAGAAATAACAGAGTTCAGTTTTGCCTCCTGATCTGGCATTTTCAGTGGACTTAAACATTTTTACCACCACTAATTTGCATCAGTTTCCAACTTATCTCAGTCCTGCTTACCTCCCCCAAAGAATGATGCCAAGCTGCATGGATCCACTTATTGTTAAAAAAGACCAAGTTCACTTTCTTTGGTGGATGCTTGTTCTGAGCCTGTGTTTCTTGACTGGCAAATTTGTTTTGTACCAAGTAAAACTATCTTTGCTTTTATTTTAGCATTGTTTATCAGTTCTTAGCTTATGCATCCTTAAAGGTAAAAGGATGTCTCTTATCTCTTGTCAGAACATTTCTGACACCAAATGTATGGATTTTCTACATCAAACACTTCTCCAGTTCTCTGGATACCAATTGGGTACATTTTACTTTAGTTCTGACAACTACCCAGAGTTAGCACATGTTTCATAGGTTAAGGACTCATTCTGACAAGATTGGTCCTTGTCCTTCAGACACTAATTACAAGTAGTGGGTCCCCAGGTCACCCACACTGCTGTCTGATGTGGCTACAAAAATTGGGAGCTAGCCTTCTTGTCAAGTTTGATAATTTGCTGTAATATACTCAAGGAAACACTTTATTTCCAATTGCCAGTTTATTATAAAGAATATAATAAAGGATACAGATGAAGCCACATGACCAAGTACATAGGTTGAAGTCTCGAAGGGTCTCTGGAGTGCAGGGCTTTAGTACATGTGGAACTGCGGTGTGCCACTCTATAGCACATTGTTTAGGATTTTTACAGATTCTGTTACATAATTGATGAAATCATTGGACATTGGTATTAGCTCAATCTCCAGCCCGTCATTATTCCCCATAGGTAAGAGATAGGGTTGAAAACTCCAGTTCTAGTCATGTAGCTACTAGCAACTAGCCCCTTGTGGTAACTAGCCCCCATCCTCCAACAGTCACTTCATTAATAAAATTTGAGGTAAAGTGCGTGTTATGGAATAATAAAACACCCTTATCCCTCCCTCATCACTCAGAAACTCCAAGGATTTTAGGACTTCTGTGCCAGGAACCAGGAATAAAGACCAAATATGCACTATCTATATCATTCTTTCATAATAACACAATCTTATATCCCTACAATCTTGCTGAATCCTACATTTGAATTGCTTTTTAGTGGATTTCTTATGATTTTATGAATAGTTTTTAAGTTAAATCATGATATTTTAAGTTCAAAATGCAAACTTGCAAAGTTAAATTTCAGAAAACAGAAAGATAAACGAGATTGATAAGTCCTTAGCTAAACTAACCAAAAGAAAAAGAAGACCCAAATTAATGAAATTAGAAATGAAAGAGGAGGGGCTGGGGTTATGGCTCAGTGGTGGAGTGCTAGCCTCGAATGTGCAAGGCCCTGAGTTTGATCCTCAGCACCATATATAAATAAATAAAATAAAGTTATGTGTCCAACTACAACTATAAAATAAATATTAAAAAAATAAATGAAAGAGGAGAAATCACCACAGACATCAGAGAAATCCAGAGGATGATTAGGGACTATTTTGGAAACCTACACTCCACTAGAAGAATTGGATACATTTCTAGACGCATGACCTGCCACAGTTGAATCAAGAGGACAGAGAAAGCCTAAACAGCCCAATGACTTGCAGTGAGGTAGAAGCAATAATAAAAGCCTTCCAACAAAGAAAAGTCCAGGACCGATGAATTCTCAGGTGAATTCTACCAGACATTTAAAGAAGAACTAATGCCAGTGCTCCTCAAATAATTCCATTAAATAAAAAGGGATAGGACACTTCCAGATTCATTTTATGAGGCCAGTATCACCCTAATACCCAATTCAGATAAGGATACATCAAGGAAAGAAAACTAAAGACCAGTATGCCTAATGAAAAATCCTTAATAAATAAAAAATCCTTAATAAAATACTAGCAAATTATATTCAATAACATACTAAGAAGATTGTACATCATAACCAAGTAGGTTTTATTCCAAGGTTGCATTGATGGCTTAATATATGCAAGTCAATAAATGTAATTCACCACATAAATAGAATCATGGACAAAAATCACTTAGTCATCTCAGTAGCCTTTGACAAAATTCAGCACCCATTCGTGAAAATGCACTGAAGAAATTAGGCATCAAAGGAACTTAACATCATAAAGGCTGTATACAACAAAGTCAGGTCATAGTGAATGGGGGAAAACGGAAAGCATTTGTTTTAAAATCTGGAACAAGAAAAGGATGTCCACTCTCACCACTCTTATTCAATATAGTACTAGAAATTCTAGCCAGAGTAATTAGGCAAAACAAGGAAATAAAGGGATAAATAGAAAAGGAAGAATTTAAATTACCGCGTTTGCAGATGATATGGTTCTATATTTAGAAGGTCAAAAAAAGTTCTACTAGGAGATTGCTATAGCTAACAAATTAAGCAAAATAGCTTAATATACATACAAACCTACAAAAATCAATAGTTTTTGTATATACCAACAGTCTGCTGAGAAAGAAATCAGAAAAATAATCCCACTCACAATAACCTCAAAAAATCCAAACAGAAATCAAGCAAACCTGGAAATAAATCTAACCAAGGAGGTGAAAGTCCTTTATGATGAAAACCAAAATGCTGAAGAAAAAAATTGAAGATATAATAAGATAGAAAGACCTCCCATGTTTGTAGATGGGAAGAATTAATATAATTAAAGTGACCATATTACAAAAGCAATATACCGATTCAGTGCAGTCCTCATCACAATGCCAATGACATTCTTCACAGAACTGGAAAAAACAGTCCTAAATTAATTTGGAAGAATAAAAGACCCTGAATAGCCAAAGCAGTTCTAAGCCAAAAAAGCAATGCTCAAAGCATCATAATACCTGACTTCAAATTATATACTATGGAGCTATAGTAACATAAAATAGACACATAGACCAAGCTACACAACAGAAGGCAGAGACAAACCCACACACATAGTCATCTGATCCTTGACAGAGGTGCCCAAAACATACATTGGAGAAAAGACAACCTTTTAAATAAATGACGTTGGAAACATACAATGATGAGACTAGATCCTTATCTCTTACCTTGCACAAAAATCAACTAAAAAAAATGGATCAAAAACCTAGGAATTAGAGAGAAACTATGCAATTCCTAAAGAAAATGTAGGGTTAGCACTCCCAATATATAGGCACAGGCAACATCTAAAGCTCAGGAAATAATGCCCAGAATTAATAAGTAGGATGACATCAAATTGAAAAGCTTCTATACAACAAAGGAAGCAGCTAAGAATGGGAGAAAATATTTGTCAGCTACTCTTCTGACAGGATTGATATCTAGGGCATATAAAGAACTCAAAAAACAAAACAAAATCCCAAACACACAACCTAAGTAATAAATGGGCAAATGAACTAAACTGATTTGTATTTCTTTCTCAAAGAAGAAATACAAGTGATCAACAAACATAGACAAAAAGTTCAACATCTTTAACAATTAGGGAACTTCAAATCAAAATTACACTGAGATTTCATCTTATTCCAATTAGAATGGCTGCCATTAAGAATATAAAAAATATAAATGTTGGAAATGATGTGGAGAAAAAGGAACATTTGTTGGTAGGATAAAATTAGTACATCTACTAAGGAAATGAGTATGTAGGTTCCTCAAAAGACTAGGAATGGAACTACATATGATCCAACTGTACCAGTCCTCAGTATTTATCCTGAAGAATTAAAGTCATCATACTACAGTGATACATATGTTCCCATGTTTATAGTAGCACAATTCTCAACAGCCAAACTATGTAACCAGACTAGGTGCTCATCAATGGATGAATGGATAAAGAAAATGTGGTGTGTAATATAAAATGGAATTTTATTCAGCCACAAAGAAGAATGAAATTAGGCCATTTGCAGGAAAATGGATGGAGCTTGAGAATGTTATTTTAAGTGCAATAAGTCAGAACGTCAAAGGTCATATGTTTTATTCTCATGTGGAAGCTAGAGAGGATAGAGGACAAGAAAGGTGGTGGTGGTGGAATCTCATGAAAGTCAAAGGGAGATCAATAGAGTAGAAGAAAGGGACTAGGGGAAGGGTGGAAGGGAAGGAACGGGGAAATACTGGGGAATAATATTGGCCAAATTTTTGTGTATGTATGAATATGTAACAACAAATCCCCCCATTAGGTATAATTATGATGCACCAATAAAAATACAGAAAATAAATTTCAGAGTACTTAGTTAAATAATATCATTCTCCTGGTTATTAGTGTACATTTTTTTTTTTTTTTTTTTGTTACTCTGATGTCCTCAAAATAGCAAGACCATTTGTTTTATGTGCCATTTTCCTGAATGGAGACCTTCATTGTCTCTCCATGACCTTTATGGCAATGATCCATATTCTTTGGACTGGTCTTCAAAATATTATACAATATGTTGTCTAAGAAAACAGCCTGGGAGGGTGAACAGAACCTGGGCCCCATTTGGAGTCCTGGCTTCTCCCAGGTTGTGCATGAGCAAATTTGGAGGTGTTTCTTATCTTGTAAGAGAATTGGATTTTTAATTTTTAAAGCATAGTTTTCTTTATTTCCTTGAACGTATTCATGCTTTAATCTCTTTTAAATTAAGTCTGACATCTGGGTCTTCTCAGGGACAACTTCTGCCTGCTTGCTTCCATTTTATATGTGTCATATTTGCTATTTGTTTGCATGCCTCATAATTTTGTGTTGTAAACTGGACATTTTAGATGGTATTGTATAACAACTCTGATTAGTGATCTCCCTTTTCTTCCAGGACTTCTTGCTATTGTGGTGTTTGTTTGCTTAGTGACTTGGTTAAACTAGTTCACTGAGCTTTTTCTTTCTTGCATAGTATACTGATACTGCTCCTCTGAGGGCACATTCTTGGGCCCGCACACAGTCTTCCCTTTTCAAGTGGTGACAGCAGTTTTAGCAGAGTTCACTTTAACTCTTTCTCTGCTTTCCTTGTTAAGTTTGTAAGTATTCTGTCTCTGTTGGTATCACAACCAGCAGTTATTCTTTACTAATTAATTGTTGGGTAATTAAAAAAAAAATCATTTTGGACAGAGCTCTGGGCCATAAATAGCTCCTTAAAATACATGCCTTTTCATAGGGGTTGTACCAGAGGCCGGTTTTTCAGGAACCTTAGAGGGTTCTTCCTGGTTTTCTGTTAAAAATTTGATTGGCTTATTCTTTTACTTAAATGCTTTCATGTTGCCATCAACCTCGTGTTAATTGCTCACCACTAAAGTCTTTGTAATTTTTGACAGTGCCATCAGACATGAACTACTCCATTTTCTGTTCCACATAAAGTCAATCTTAGAAATTACTAAGGAGTTTTCTGTTCTTGCTGCCTGTGTCTCTGGCCTGTGCAGAACCTTTATGCCATTGATATGGAGGCTGGGGCAGTGGCTTGGTTTTTCTTCTCTGCTTATGAGTGGTATGCTAGGCCATGGATTTAGGTACTGATGTCAGTTTGGAGTTTCTCTACCTGCCTGGAACCTCTGCCTTAAAAGCGAACTAAAATCATTTCGGAAAGCAGTATAGGGATCCTTCAAAAGATTAGGAACAGAACCACCATATTACCCAGCTATTCCACTCCGTGGTATTTATCCTAAAGAACTAAAATCAGCACACTGTTGTAATACATGCATGCCATTGTTTGTAGCAACACAGTCAACAATAGCCAAATTATGGAACCAGCCTAGGTGTGCATCAGTAGATGAATGGATAAAGAAAATATGGTATATATACACAATGGAGTTTGCTCATCCATAAAGAACAATGAAATTTTTATTTACTGTTAAATGGTTAGAACTGGAGTGCATCATGCTAAGTGAAATAAGCCAGACTCAGAGAGTCAAATATAATTTCTTCATGTGTGGAAGTTAGAAAGTAAGGAACAAAATGGATCTTGTGAAAATAGAAGGGAGATCAGTAGAGTAGAAGAAGGGAACCAAGAAGGAGGGAGGGGGAAGGAGGAGGGGAAGAACTGGGGAATGAAGTTGATCAAACTAAGCTAGGTGCATGTATGAATATACCACAATGCATTTCAATTTTATATATAACTGCATCCATTAAAAATAAATAGAATAGAGGAAGGGGATCAGAGGGAGGGAAGATGGGAGGAAATGGGGTAGTACTAAGGACTGAAATGGACAGAACTATGTTATGTGTATTGATTCATATGTTAAAATGAACCCTACTGATTATATATATATATATATCTCCATGATGCACTTAAAAAATAATAATCTGTACTCACCGTTCTTGTCCTGCTGCACCTGGGATAGAACTCTTGTCTTATAAGTGGAGATTGGGTTAAAGAAGGGATTCCTCAGATCTCTTGACTACACTTTGCTGGAATAGAATTTTTGTAACGTGGAGCTGAGGTGAACTCATAGTCCAGAATTTGGATCAAGGCAGACAACCAGTTAGTAGTTTGCTTCAGTTTTTTTCAAGAATGACATTATTCCCCATGTACCACACAATGGTATTTCCTCTGCCTAGGGCACTCTTCATCTCCACATAGGCACATGGAACACTCTTTTCCTTCTGAGTCTCTGTTTAGAGCCAGGGAAGCTTTCCCTAAGTTTCCATACAAATTACCTTTACAACATTGTCGCCATCATTTTTTCTTTCACTTACTTGGGTTTATTTTTTCCTAATAGCATTTAATACCATTGGGCATGTGTACATACACATGTATGCATTTGCTTGTCTACCTCTCCCAGTAAAAGTGTGGGTCTCTTAAGAGCAGGGACTTTGTCTGTTTTGTTCACCATTGTATTACCCATATTTAGAATAGTGTCTTGAGAGCCTGTTTGGAGGTTCTATCAGGGAAGCACAGCTCCTCCTGTACCCTTGATTGAAGAACAGCCCTCCTTCATTGGGGAAGTTTGTCCTCTTCATCCTCTTTGAGCGTGCAGCTTCAGGAGGGACACAGGTGCAGCAGTGAGGAGGGAAGGGATACCCACCTAATCAGCCAGATGAGCCAAATCAACCTGGTGATCAGTAGGGTGACAGATGTTGCAGCTAGAGCAGCTCACATCCTAGAACAGTATCTAACACAGTAAAGTTTCAATAAATTTGATGAATGAAGAGTATAAAATGACCACAGTTTATCTCCTTGTTGCTTCATTTTACTGCCTCAGTTGGCAGATATTTAGAAGTACTGTGAAAAATGAATTTTACATGTTTGCCAACTCCAGTACTTGCTAGAGTGAGAATGGTGTTCACAGGGTAAGAGTGCAGGGATTATTTAGTAATGGCTTCTGCTTGAGTCATGAAAGAGAAGAATGTGGCATTTATGCACAATATTTACCATCTTTAATGTAGTGGGATGCTAAAGGACAGGAAATGAGTAAATTTTTGGTCCCCCACTCCTTTCTGGCTTGCTCCCTACTTAACTACTGGGAAGGGTTAGGTTGGAAAGGCCACCAGTTTACAGTGTGATGTGGAAACTTCTCTAATTTCATTGTTACTGAATTTGGTACAAATGAGACTATTAGAAGCTTCAGGATATTGGTAGGGGACAGAATATTAATTCCTGCCTGATTGGGAAAGTTTGTTTGCTTGACTAATATGAAGAACTGTTCGTTAAAGTTATTTTAAAATAATTTCAAACTAATGTATTTTCCTTCCTTCTAGATTCTTGTTGAAACCTGTTAATTCTACTTCTTGAACACTTATGAATAACCACGTGTCTTCAAAATCATCTACCATGAAGCTAAAACAGACTATCAATCCCATTCTTTTGTATTTCATACATTTTATAATATTACTTTATACTATTATAACATATATTCCATTTTATTTTTTATCTGAGTCAAGACAAGAGAAATCAAACCAAATTAAAGCAAAACCTGTAAATTCAAACCCTGAGTCTGCATACAGAGCTATTAATAGTTTAGATGGTTTGGTTTCAGTATTGTACCCTGGATGTGATACACTAGATAAAATTTTTATGTATGCAAAAAACAAATTTAAGGACAAAAGACTCTTGGGAACACGTGAAATATTAAACGAGGAAGATGAAATACAACCAAATGGAAAACTTTTTAAAAAGGTAAGGTAATATTTCATTGCTTTTGACTTCCCTCTGAATACAGTGTACTTTAGAAGTGGTGGCAAGGGACAAGTGACAAGTATAGCCTTCTCCTGCTGGAATTTGCTGATGTTGGAGGAGAAAGGGGACTAGACTATGTTTTCATCTCTCTGAACCTCACAAGCCTAATTTATTCTGCAATTTTCAGAAAGATATTTAGAATGCCCCCTGCTCTGGGGCTTTTTTAAATCTGATTATCTCACAGGGCTTAGAATAGAATGTCATGTAGTTTTGGCTATGAAACTGTATTCCCTGGTTTCCAGAAGCACCTGGGTACTTGAGATGCCTCCATGTTTTGGGTGTGGACCTTCTGTTTCTGATTTTCATGTGGGTTGCTGTGGGTACATAATGCCTTAATACTTTGATTATGGCAATTGCATGGTTTAAAAAATATCTTTTTATAACTACAGAGGAACCTGCCATTATTGATTTGAAACAGAACAAGCTGTCCCCAGAGTTAGAGAAACATAGTTATTAAGAGCTTGGAATCCTGCCTGTAATCCCAGTGACCAGGAAGCCAAAGCAAGAGGATTGCAAGTTCCAAGCTGGCCTTGGAAACTCAAGACCCTCTCACAAAATTAAAAACAAAAACAAAACCCCCAAAACGGGCTGGGGATGTAGCATAGTGGTGCCCCTGGGTTCAATTCCCAGGGGGCGGGGGGAAAGCCTGGACTCCAGATTCAGACTGTAGATTTGAATTTTATCTTTGCCTCTTACTGGTCTGTGACTTTGGAAAAGTCAAATTTGCCTCAGTTCTTTTATCTTTAATATGGAGATAATGATCATCACATTTGTTGTTATTTTTTGTGAGCCAAGCTGTTTTGAGATCTTTACATTCATCAACTTTCTAGAGTTTAAATGACCCTAAGAATTAATATTAATGTCTCTTCAGATTATAGCATTGAGGCAGAGATGGGTTAGGTAATTTGACCCTGCTGTATGCATAGATTCCACAAAGCAGGAAGTTTTTGTACTAAAATAAAAAAGGTTAGAAAGCGAGACATACTGTTTTTAATCAGCAGTCTTTTCTGTCTGTAGTACAATATTATGAGGCTCTATTCAGTATAGGAAGTTTTTAAGTTTCCTTATGTCAAGAAGATTCACCTATTGTTAGTATTTGCCTCAAACTCTTCAAAAGGTTGTATATAGACTGACTAAAAAAATGGAATATTTTTCTTGTCTGAAATCAAGTTCATTGGGAAATTGAATTAATTTTTAGGTTTTGTGTGTAATAAATGAAGCAGATATTTTCTTTTGGTCTTCCTGGAGAAGAAAGTGTGCTTGGCCACCAGTTAGCTAAGCCTTGCATTTCTCTTGGCCCTGTGTTGCCTTGTGGCACACAGGAGAGGAGGTGGGTATCTCAGCTGCATGTTAAACATTCTGGGCTTCCCTGGCCCATGGTTTCTCGTTAAACCCATTGTATTGTGGTTGTAACAGCCTTTGTCATGACAGGGTATTAAGTATCCTGACTTCTGTCCATCGTGCCTGCTACCCTGCCACCCTGCCACCGATCAAAACAAAGATAGCTCAGCAGGAGGGTTAGAAGATATACTTTTGATGAAATATTTTCATTAAAATGATTACCATACTTGAAGGCTTTGGGAGACAACACTTTTAGGGCTTGTTTAAGCTGGGATGTATCTGATATGGTAAAGCAAAGCTATAAATATTGTATACCATACCCTTACAAACCTTATTTCAAAATAATGATTTTATTTTATTTATTTATTTTTTTGCGATGGTAGGAATCCAACCCAGGGTCTCATGCATGCGAGGCTAGCACTCTACCACTGAGCTATATTCCCATTTGTGAATTTCATAGCTTTGTTTTGCACCAACTGAGAAACAAAGGCACAGAGCAAATTCTGCTATGATTTTGAGGCTTGGTGAGCCTTTTCATGACTATTTGCCCATTCTTCCAAGCTCTATGTTTTATAAAACTGTATAGCAAGATAAACATCTTGGCAGGTGTGTGTGTGTGTGTGTGTGTGTGTGTATCACCTGATTCTCACTGTCCCAGTAGCAATAATGTTTTGTTGAAATGAAGAACTGTGGAAGATTGGATTTCAGAGCAACTTTAAAAATGCATGTGAACCTGAATAGAAAAGAGTTGCAAAAAATGAACATATCAGAAATGGAAAAGACCACACGTCTGGTTCAGATATTTTTTGAGCTAAATATCTGAAATACTTTTAATTTTTTTCTTGTGTATTTGTTACATATTAGAGGATTATATAATCATAGTGCTCACAGAAGACTTTACTGACATTCCTTATAAATTGATCCAAAAAGATAATAGAAACACTTATTTCTGTCCTTGTAAATTGACCTCACTTTCTTTTCCTCAGTGCCTTCCTTTGTGTTGCCTCTTCCTCCAGTCATTTTTTTTACCCTTTAATGTGTATGTATGTGATATTTACTTCCCGATTTGTAAGAACTTTAACATCATAATTCATGTAAAAAGTAATGGGTATCTTGGCCAGGATCTGTGGTTTGGTATTATATCTGTTTCTTCTTGGTTTTCCCTTTGAAACTTGTTCTTTTTCTTGCCATTTTATTTATGAAAGGCACATTGGGTATACCAAGTTGCTCAAGCAAGATCTTTTATTTAGAGTGCATAGAAGCTAAATGAAGCTAGATGGACTTTCTTGATAAGTTGTAGATGGACAGAATACTGCCTCACCCATGCCAGGCAAGTGCTTTATCACTGAGCCACAACCCTAACCCCCGGAAAAAGTACAATTTTTGAATAGTTCTTTCCCAAATAGTGAAAGGAAGAAAAGACCTAGTACTTAATAAAAAGGTTTGACTCAGCTGTCTGAAAGCTTGATCCTCACTAGACTGTCTCATCCTTCTGAGTCCTGAATGGTTACATATTTGTGTGCTTTTATCTTATAGTATGTTCTCTATGTTGTCACCATTGTATTTTTATAGTTTTCTTTTAAAGTAAGTGACTATGGTCAGAGCATCTAAGACTATAGGTTCCTGAACAAAACTAAATTACTGAGTTGATGTATTCCAGGAAGTTATAGTCAGAATGATAACATTGATGTTATAAATGTATGTTATACCTTTCATAAAATAGGAATATAGACAAGTGTGAGAGAGGAAAGTGATCTTTGGAGTCATCTTAATCCCCTCCCTAAGTTTTGATGACATAATTGCTCAAAGATTCCCTGACAAGTCATTCAGATAACCATGCTGTGAGGAAAGTTGAACATGTTTACATCATGTATTGGGGCACAGGTAAGAATATTTAAGAAGTGACAGGCAGAGAATGTATGTGATTGTTGATCACAACAGAACTATGGTAGTTAAATGTTCAGATGGGCATGGCTTTTTTTTTTTTTTAATCAGTCTTAAAAAGTGAGGCAGCCAGCCAGAGGGGAGACAGATAGACTTCCTTGGGCTCAAAATGAAGTTGTACTTAATTATACCATCCATTCCATATTTATCAAATAATTGTTGAGGGCCTCTAACAATAGTGAACAGGTTATGGTGGTTACTCTTCTCTGGATCTTAACATTTGCATGGGAGGAAAAGAGACAATAAGATAACAGAAATGTGATCTTTTGTGAAAAAAATAAAGAGGATTGGTGATCAAGGAAAACCATCCCATCTTAGTATGTTATGATTCAGCTGAGGCCTGAATAACAAGAAAGAACCAACTTTTCAAAGATATGGGTAAAGAAAGTTCTTTGTAGTGGGATAGAGTAGAGTAGTGTCTCAGAGGCACTACTCAGTTGAATGAGGTCTGTCTTTGGGGTGTAGAATTTAAGAAAGCATTTAGATTCTAAGTGCCCTACATACCTGTCTTGCCCTAGCCTAGCTAGTCTGAAGAATAGAGAAGACAAAGTGAATTAATAGGAAGTAGTCAGGGAAGAGGATTTGAGAGGAATACAGAGAGGCATGTCACTTCTAGATCCCCTACTGCTTGTTAGGCCAGGGTAAGGTGTTTGGTTTCTTCTCTAGTGCTGCTGGAAGGGGAAACCTGCAGAATGTTAAACAGGGGAGTGACCTCATTTAAGTGGATTGAAGGGAAAAAGAATGAGGGCAGTTTGACCAATTGGTAGGAGTTCAGGGGAAAGATGGACCAGGATGACAGGGATGGAGGTGGAAAGAAATGACTAGATTCTGAGCATACTTTGTAGATTGAGTTGGTAGAACTTCTAGGTGGATTTAGAAATGAGTTGTGAAGATAAATGTCATGGAGAGTGTCTCCTAATTTTTGTGTTGAGCAGTTGAGGGGATGGTACAATACTGACAGGAATGACCAAGAGAAAAAACGGGGAGGACAATGAATGAGAATTTTTTTTTTTTCTTTTTCAAAACTTGCTGAGTTTTGTAGGACTGTTAGATAGCCTACTTGAATGTAAAAAAAATGGGTATCCAAGTTAAGGGTCTGGACTAGAAATGAAAATTCTTAAGACTTTGAAGTAAGCTCTTCAGAATCTGGCTTTTGACAGGAATACTCAGCCATGTGGACTACAGAGTCTAAGTACAGATCAATGTAGGTTATTAAATTTAATGATAGGAAGCTTAGGGAATTTCTGTTTAATTGCTCAGTGAAATATGAGACAGGGTGACCAGATGGATGTATGAAAGGGAGGAAGTAAACAGAAGGTTTCAAAGATATTTCAGAGGGTGAGAAAATGAATATACTAGGGTAGAATAAATAATATGATTGTGAGCTGCAGAGATCTGTGTGCTATATTTAATAAGGTGATTTTTTTTCCCTGCAGCAGTATTTAACAACAAAGGCAGAATAACTTAATGAGTTTAGTCTAGGATTGGGCTAACCATAGGGACAACAGTACAGAGTTAGGATTAGAAAATTTTCAGAGCAAGTCAGATAAAATTAAGGAGTGAATATTGTTATCTTAATGAAATCTTTATGAGAAATATAATTACTAGAAGACTCAGTGGTTTAAAGAATTCATTTTATATTTAAATCTGCAAAGATTTTTTTTTTAGTTTTCGGCAGACACATCTTTGTGTGTATGTGGTGCTGAGGATCGAACCCAGGCCACACGCATGCCAGGCGAGCGCGCTACCCCTTGAGCCACATCCCCACCCCAAAATCTGCAAAGATTTTAACTTATGTTTTCTATATATAAGGAAACCCTTGAATTAAATTTGATTTGATTTCTTTGCCACATGGTGAAATCACATGAGTTTACATATTTTAATTATATATCTAATACCTTTTCAGAACACACATATTCTTTGAAATTTAGAAAGCTTGTCATTTAGGTTCTGGACTCTTTTGAAAAGTCACTCAGTCTTATATTTCGGATTATACAATTCTTAATAATTATAATGCAGTTTTTGCGCATTTTGGCCCAATTCTCAACTGTCTTCTCACACCTGCAGAGCTCCTTTTGAAGTCATTGGAGCTCCCTGTGCTGAGCATTTCATAGGGGTGCAAAGCAGGGTGAGAGTTTGGGACCATTACAGTTAAGTAAGTACCATCTTAGGTACAATTACTTTATTCATCAAAATAAAAATTTTATTTTTTAAAACTATCTTTAAATAGGACACTAGAGGGCAGCATTTGTCCTTTTTGTCTTCATCCCATCTTGTCTGGAAATTTCTGACTATTTTTTGCATTTTAAAAAATGAATATAGTCAGATGTTTTTGAAGGTGTTTAGATGCACATTACTAAAGCTGTGTTTGGGAGCTAGCATGCTTCTGCAGAGTGGGCTTTTTATTCAGTCTTTACTTGTGAAGGGGAATTTATGGTCTTGTCTAAAGAAAATTCCTAAAGACAAAAATATGTTAACTAGCTTTAAAGGACATTATTTCTAACTCAAACTTCATTATTACCTGCACTCATGCTATAAACACGGATGAAAGGCTGGAATCAAGACTTATTTATTCTGTATATAGCAATTCAAATTGAACAGCCATAAATATTTCTATTACTTTGGGGGAGCAGGACCAATTTCTATTTAAGGGTCATGTTGTATCATTTAGTATTGAAATAAAGATGTTCCTAAGGGAAAGAAAGTCAAATTTTGGCATTAGTAGTACTTAGTACCAGGCCGGACATTAAATTAACAGCTAAATCATTTAAGTAAAGGAAATCTGCAAGTGAATTATTAGTAGATGGCCAAGAAATTGACCTATAAAATTCCATCAAACTGGATATTTTTGAAAACAAAAAGTACTCCCCTATTTTAAAAAAAATTCTGTCACAGTTAAAGATTTAGAATAGGATTTGAGTTGTTCTAGAAGATATCACAAAATAGCTGATTTTTAAAATAGATTTTCACTTGAAACTCAATTTCTAGCTTTTTATTGGGCAAAATGTTTTATGCAGATGTAATATGCTAGTTATTAAATTTGAAACATTCTGACTTCTGTCTGTAAATAATATTTTGTTTATATTAAAAGCTATTTGTATCTTTTTTTGATGTTTATTAGGTTATTCTGGGAAATTATAATTGGCTGTCCTATGAAGATGTCTTTGTCCGAGCCTTTAATTTTGGAAATGGCTTACAGATGTTGGGTCAGAAAGCAAAGACCAATATCGCCATCTTCTGTGAGACCAGGGCCGAGTGGATGATTGCTGCACAGGCGTGTTTTATGTATAATTTTCAGCGTAAGTAAGCTTTCTTATTTTCTGAAAGAGTGAACTTTTGTAATTTGGGAGAGGTGATTTTTTTTAAAATTAAAAGGTTAACATTCTTGTATCCAATCAGTGGAGAACTCTTTGTTAGGATTTGGATATTTTGGTCTCTTGGAAAAGGAATCAGTTGTGGAGTAAATTGTACCTGTCAAATGTAGTAAGGGGACTTGATTCTTTGCGGGGGTGGGTGTATGGTGCTGGGAATTGCATCCATGTCTTACATGTGCCAACCAAATGCTCTTACATCTGAGACACATTCCCAGCCCTACTTGGACCTATTAATAGGAGACTTTCTGGGTCTAGGGAACTACATCTGTACCTAGGGCTTATTGCTCTGCTGCCCTCTCTGAGGAGCCCCTGTTGAAGTTACTGGCATCTCATTAATGCCACTTCGGTCAGTAGCAACAGTTGACCTCTAAAACATGTCCATGCTGAAACTGGTGGACTTCAGGGTGCTTAATGGAATGATTGGTAATTTTAATATTGTTGTTATTTGGACAGCAACTATGATGGGTCAATCTGTGAGATGGTCCTGGAAGCTTAGTTCAGAAATCTTTCATCTTTCAGATGAAACAGAACAAAAACTTTTCACCAGATTTCTTGCTGTAAAATCTTCCAATTTTTCTTTAAATAAGCATTGTCTTTTTGTTTTCACAGGTTTGGATTTGCATTGTTTATTTTAAGAAGCTTTAAAAGAATTATTTTCGAAGTCATTTTATGTCTCACGTTTTTCAGTTAGGCAGAAAGTAAAAAAAAAATCCATGTTATTGTAATATCTGTAGGTGAAACAAAACAAAAATAAAAATTTGATTAATACTTCAAAATAATTTTAGGAAACATAACACCATTTCTCATGGACTTATTTATTTAATAATCTAGTGTTCAGAAAGCTCCTTTGTGACTCACATCCATTTCCAGGGATGCTGTTTGCATTTGGTAGTTCATGAGGTGTTTTGAATATCTGACTTGTGTTTCTTTTCCTTGTAGTTGTTACATTATATGCTACCCTAGGAGGTCCAGCCATTGTTCATGGATTAAATGAAACAGAGGTGACCAATATTATCACTAGTAAAGAGCTCTTACAAACAAAGTTGAAGGTGAGGATTGTAGTTAATTTACTTCAAAATTTTTACTATGATGAACCTTATTATTGATAACTTAGTTCTTTTTTGATCTTTTTAACATTTTTAATATTTTTGCAAGCTTTTAAAATATCAGATTTTATTCCTTTCCTTTGAAATAGAAAACTTAGATTTCATATATATTCAGATAGACTCGAGTTACAAATTGCTAATAGGCCTATATCTAAATTGAAGAGGCTACAACTTTTTCTTGTATAATACTCCTTTATTTTCTAGTGTATTTTAAATAAATTTGTTATTTTGAAGGGCTATATTTAAAATCAGTAATTCACTGAGTTTAAATCACTGAGTAATGATGATTTCTAGGAGAAATCTGCCCAAAAGGGAGATTCTTAATAAAATAGGAAAAGGCTATCTTTAGTTTCTAGATAGCTTCCTCTAAAAAGAGCAACATCTGGGATATTCTTTTAAAATAAATTTACAAGAGAAATCCCCCTCCTCCTCCTACACCCTCTCCTTATAGCTCCTTCCTGCACCCTTCTCCTTTCTGGCTTTGCCTCTGCAAACTTTACCTTGTATTTACCTGCCCATTTTGTTAGGCAGTAACTTTGTTGATTAGGATTTGACCCAAGAACAGGGTACACACTGTAAATCTAGTACAATGCAGTAGTGAGTTAGACCAGTATTTATTGATCTAAAAACAGATCTTTAGCTAGTGCACGTCTCCCTCTTGCTTTTTTTGAGGCAAGAAATTAATAAGTCACTGAATATAGTAAACTTCTTTTATTGGATCCTGAACTGTTTGAATAGGAATGTGGTGAATGTGTTTTTCCAGGATATAGTTTCTTTGATCCCACGCCTGCGGCACATCATCACTGTTGATGGGAAGCCACCGACCTGGTCCGAGTTCCCCAAGGGTGTCATCGTGCACACCATGGCTGCAGTGCAGGCTCTTGGAGCAAAGGGCAGCATGGGTATGTCACATTTCCCTCATTCCTTATGTGCAGTCTCCAATCACCATGTTCTCCAGAATTACTCCAAAGATTTGATTCTCAGGTTAGATCAAAAATCACATTTGTCTAGGCATAGTTGGGGAAGGTGGGCTCTTCTAGAAATACTTTTCATCTTGCCTTTGAAAAGAAAAGTTTAAGGAAAGCACCAACATCAACATTAATTTATTGGTATTCTGAAAATAGTACTTAATTGAAATGAATTTTAAAACTTTTTCCCTTACATCATTCATTTTTCTTGTTTCCTTTTTCTGATAGTTTTGGAGAGTTTATAGTTAATTTTATAAAGTGATGCCATGATGCCGTTTGCCCATGTGAATCACTGTTATTAACAGATGGCTAATCCTAGAACTCCTCCTTTTACTTCCTGCTCCAACTGTAACCTTCTAGAGGGGTCAGATATTTTCCTCCAATGATAAGCCCAATTAGGAATGGTAAATCTAGAAGTTAGGATTGTCAAATAAGCATTAAAAAAATTAGAGAATTTACAATTGTTTTGAGATGTTGCAAAGTCTCCTGGGATATTTGGACTATTTCCTCTGAAGTTCAGAGACAAGGACCATCATCAGAGTTAGCAAATGTCATCTTAGAAAGGGCAGTGTTTTGATATGGTGGCAGATAATTATGCTGTGAGCCGAAGGAGTGAATGCCAGATGCAGAAGTAGTGACTGGAGAGACAGGTGGTCATTCTCTTGGGAACCTGTTGAAAAGAGTTTTTTTTTCCCTTGAAGTCTGTATGTTAGGAAGTTCTTGAGTGTAACCAAGTGAATTTCACCTCTGTGAAACAGAGAACATTTTTTAGCAAATATCCAGATACCCTATTCTGTTTCTTAGTTGAATTACTAGAATAGCCTTTTGTCTCCTTAATTCCTTTCTATCTTTTCTAAATTTAGGTAGCCACACGGCAGTATAGTTCTCTTTGTCACAGTTGATGATAGCTATGTTTAAAACATGTTGATTTCTGTTTGAGAAAGAAATCCAAAGTCCTTAGCCTGGCCCTCTGAGGCCTGTGGAGTCCTGGATGTTCCTTCACCATAATTTCTGCCATTCTTCCTCTTGCTCATTCCATTCCATACATATTCCTACCTGAGAGCCTTTGTACTTGCTTATTTACCTCTACTTGGATTTTTGTCTTCCCAATTCCAGGTTTTCATGGCTCTCTTCCTCACTTTATTCAGGTATTCCCTAAAATAACTCTACAGAGAGGCTTTCTCTGACCTATCCATCTAAATAGCATCTACTGTCATTTTTTCACCTTGTCTTTATTTTCTTTATGGACCTAACCTGTCTGTCCCAATAGAATTTATGTCCTTTATATGTTGGCCACTGTATGAGTAATTGTGTTAACAAATAAATGATTATGAAAAAACTTGATGTGGCTGAATTTCTTAAAAGTATGCATTTTTTCTTTTCCTTCAATACAGAAAACAGATCTTATTGCAAACCATTGCCCTCAGATATTGCAGTAATCATGTATACCAGTGGATCCACAGGACTTCCAAAGGGAGTCATGATTTCACACAGTAACATCATTGCTGGTATAACTGGGATGGCGAAAAGGATTCCCAAACTGGGGTATGTCATAGTGAAATAGCACTGAGTAGTTCAGTATTCATACCTGTTGTTATAATGTTTGTGTCATTTTAGTATATCATTAAAGTATTTCTTCAGTCTATTCATAGTAGGCATTTCCTTAAGTTTATTAAAACCAGTTACAAAACAGTTACATGTATGAGGCTTGAAATGTAATTTGTAGGTTTTTTAAAGTGCATATTTTATCTGATTTTATAATTGTAAATCCCCTAGTTTAAATTATTTTAATCAGTTGGTATGGTTTCCCTACATACGTAGTCATTTTTATATCTAAATACAATTTAGGTGAGCCTTACAAGCATAGTGATTTTTATATCTAAATACAATTTAGGTGAACAGATAATCTAACCCGGAAATATTTATTAAGTTTCTGTATTTACAGTCTCTGATTTATGTTTTTAAGACTGACTCCAGTGGCATACGGTAGGGTATAATGAAGTGGGAAGAGACTGATGGAGGAAACTGGATGGAAGTTTGAGGGACTGTAAAGGAAACATCCTAGATGATATCAGTATTGTAATGAGTGATCTGGTGCCGTGGATGGATATTTTTGATGCCATTATGTATAGAAATCACACACATACACATGGAGTTACTGTGGGATTGAACTTGGGGATGGAGAGAAATTTTTCTTTTTTATATATATTTATATATACTTCAGGAAAAAATTAAGAGCAACAGTTTTCTTTATAATTTTTGCCTCAGTTGCCCTTCAGATTTTAGTTGTGGGGGCAGTTCTTGAAAAATATACACATAGGTATGTACATATTTTCTTACATGTTAAGATATTATTATTCTTAATTATATCTAGCTCCCAGAATAGGCATGTTTTCTGTAAAATTCCTGGAAGACACTTGTGAAATCTATTTGAGTTCTTTGGGTTGGCAAACCACTAAAGACCATCTCCTCCTTGGATTTCTTCTGTTCTCCTGTCTCCTCTTTCTATGTTTTAGTACTTTGTGTCTGTAGCACTCAGTGTGTGCCTTCAAGTAGGACTGGAAACAGCCACTGCCCAGGGTACCCACCATCTCAGTTTTAGGTTGGGCTGTAGTGCTTTTTTCTTAATATTCTATGTCTGTTTGTCTGTCTCAGTGTTTCTTTTTCTTCCTCTAACAACAGGGAGCCCAAACTGATACTTTATGGCCCTTCCATGTGCCTTCTGTGGCAGGGAGAATGCACCTGAACTTTGCTTTTTATATCTCTCTTTTCTTTTAGAGAGGAAGATGTATACATTGGATATTTGCCCCTGGCCCATGTTTTAGAATTAAGTGCTGAGCTTGTTTGTCTTTCTCACGGCTGCCGCATTGGCTACTCTTCACCACAGACTTTAGCAGATCAGGTAAATCTGTCTATAACTTGAAATACTTATCTAGAATAATTAATTTTTAGCAATTTTTTCCTGTCAGTATGACACTATATTAGAAGAATGACAATCATTTAAAAATAAGCTCTTTTTAATTGCTCTTTAGAATATAAGTACATTAAAAGGATAAATTTACAATAGGCTTTTTTAATCTAAGAATTCCATTGAGTTTTTAAAATAAGGATCACTTTTTCTTTCTGTTTCATAGTCTTCAAAAATAAAAAAAGGAAGCAAAGGGGATACATCCATGTTGAAACCAACACTGATGGCAGCTGTCCCGGTAAGAATTGATGATTATTTAATATTGAGTACTAAAGAACTATCAGCAACCCCACTTGACAAGGCAGCTTATGTAGGATTTATTCCATATCGAATATCAATATTGCCTTAAGTGTTATGATAGATTTACTTACTCTTGCTTTATCTTTTTATTTACTAAATACTCAATTTAGTTTCAGCTTCTACCTGATACAGTCAGTTAATTTACTTAAATAGCTTCCAAAAAAAAAAAAAACAAACAAACTTTATTTTTTATTTATTTTTATGTGGTGCTGAGGATTGAACCCAGGGCTTTGAACGTGCTAGGCAAGCGCTCTACTCCCAGCCCCTTAAATAGCTTCTTGTTAAAATCATTTTTCTGATACCTATTTGCTGATTAGTAGAAACCTTAAGTAAAGTGCAGTAGGAGATAGGAGGAAGGAACAAGGCCACTTTTTTTTTTCTTTTTAAATATTTTTATTGGAGATAGACACGGTACCTTTATTGTTATTTATTTTTATGTGGTACTGAGGATCAAACCCAGTGCCTCACACGTCAGGCAAGTGCTCTACCACTGAGGTAGGCCACATTTACCTACACATATTCCCTCCTGAGTCCTCAGAAAGTCTGACCAAGTTACCAAAAAGAGTGACAGAGAAGCTATTCTAACTTTGAATTACCTGAGAAGTTCCATGAATCCAATTATAATATGAGAGTGGAATGGGTCTGGGAATAAGATAATAGATAAGGGACAGCAACGATTTTCTGTCTGTTCCTCATGTGGGCTTCATGTAGTTTTCTCATTTTGCTTTGAAGTGTTGGGTACTTGAATGCTCAGAACAATATTATTACATAGTTCTTCCAAAATCAAATGTAAATGGTTAGTAGTTTTGGAATTTGTGTGAGTATAATTACAATTTCCTAAGTAGTAACCTACTTTAAATTCTTAGTTCACTTAGAAGTTAATGTAACTTAAAATTGTAAAGGAAAAATTATTTTTTTATTAAAGCAAATTGCATTTCAGACAAGGGAAATTTCATGGGTGCAGCATTAAAAAGAAAACCAAAAACCAAAGAACAAAACAAAAAATGCTATCTATGATCCTTTTGTGAATGAAATAGGTGGTACGTCTATATATTTATGTGATAATTTTAGGAGATTTTAAAAAATATTTCAAATAGTTGTTCATTTATTTTATAAATTTAGTTTTTAGTTAAGAATAAGTAAGATAAACAAGCAAAGCAATATAAACAATTACTAATGGTATATTCCTGCCTTAAAGCATTTGTTTTTCTTATTCATTTGTGTATCTATTTCTGCTATTAAATACTATTTGCAGAAATCTCACTTTTAAGCTAACTGTGACTCTATTTAAAATTCTTGTCTTGATAGAATACATCTTTGAAAATGTCTTAATATTGATAGAAATAGCAATTGGTGGTTATGTAAATACATGAGGCAGCTGATATGATATCATTATTAACTCATACATGTAGGAAATCATGGATCGGATCTACAAAAATGTCATGAATAAAGTAAATGAAATGAGTAGTTTTCAACGGAATCTGTTTATTCTGGCCTATAATTACAAAATGGAACAGATTTCCAAAGGGCATAGTACTCCACTATGTGACAGGTAAGTAAAGGCCCATCTACTCTCTATCCCTCTCACCCACTTTCTATCTTCCCTTCCTATTCCCTTTGGTAAGTGAAGGGTTGTTAATATGATAATTGTGAGAAATAAATTTATTTTTAAAAGTCAAAGGACTATTTAAAAATTTACCTTCATAAGAATTTGAAATTTTTCACTTATAATTTTGTTATATTTAATATTATGCTTAAATTTTATCACATTTTTGTTTTAAAATTTAATTCAATATGAATATAAAGTGATAACTAAATATAATTAATATTTCATGTTTAAAGTTTTAAATGACAGGTTTTACCCCTGCCTATATTCAGTAGATTTATGATTTTCTTATCAAATAGTTTAGAAATTAGAATATGAAGCTATTACATTCAAATTATTTTTTATGGGAATATAAATACAGTTTTAAGATGCTTCACATTATTTAAAATTTTATGTTTTTTCCCTGCCTTACTTTAATTACCTATTTTTAGTGAGATAAAATAATTGCTATGGGAAGTCTGTTCATCTATCTTTTCTTTTTCAAATGAATTGTCACTTGGTCTTAATCTTTTTCAAAGTGTCTGCCATCCCCACCCCATGCATTTCTGGGGATGGAACCTAGGGTGCTGCTCATGCAAGGCAAACACTCTACTCTGAGCTACATCCCTGTCTCCCTCTTCTCCATTTTTTGACTGAGGTGTAGTAAACCATCTCTAACGTGCATTTTCAGAAACATATCAAAAAATGTTTGCATTTTTTATTCATACCAAATACTTTGCCAGATTTTAAATAAGCAATAACCACTTTAAAACTTCAATTATCCTGAACTTTTTTAAAAAAATTAGATTGCTGTATCATAGAATTATAAAATTCTAATTAAGTTAAAGCAAAAAATTAATTTGCCTTTAATAAATTTTATAAAGATGTGAGATTGTTTAGTATTAATATATAGTAAACAATGATAGATATTTTCACACATACGTATAAAATGATATAAGTTGCTCTGGCCATAAGGGATTTCCATTACTTTATAAAATTAAATCTGGCAATTTTGAGTTCAAATGTTACTTGAAAATTTCTTAAAAGGAAGCCATACTTTTTTACCTGGTTGATGATATACTAAAAATAAGATTTAATAGTGAGTCATGATATCTTCTGAATTTGGATAGGTAACTTAATTTTAAAATCTCATATAACAAAATTGAGAGGTTAATCTAAATATTTGAAAAAATTCCATTCAGCTTTAAAATCCTTTGATTCTCCGATTAATTTTTTTTAGATTTGTTTTCCGCAAAGTTCGAGGCTTGCTAGGTGGAAATATTCGCCTTTTATTGTGTGGCGGTGCTCCGCTTTCTCCAACCACACAGCGATTCATGAATATCTGTTTTTGCTGTCCTGTTGGTCAGGGATATGGACTCACTGAATCAACTGGGGCTGGAACAATTACAGAAGGTCAGTGTTGTCCATGAAATGTCCTCTGAGTGCCATTGGAGGCTGGGGCACAGCTTTAGGCCTTTTTTAATTTTTTATAATATATGAAAGAAGAAAGAAAGTAAGGTTTTTGTGTAGCAGAATAATGGTAAATTCCAGATACTGTGATTATTACTATTGGTTTATTAGGATGTATTATGTGGATCAGTAGTCAATAATTCATTTAGAAGAATTTTTAATATTAAACTATGGGATGTATAATATTAAAAATGATCAACATTCTGGAAAAGAAGCTTTAGTAACAAATGTTGCTTGTATTGTATACATTAGTTTTCTTATAGCAGTTATTAAATTTCTTCTTTCTAGAAGAAATTTAATTTAAATTTTAATTTTAATTTCTTCTAGAAGAAATTTAATTTTCTGTTAAATTTCTTCTTTTTTCCTAGTTGTTTGGGTAAGTGTAGTAAGACTCAGATTCCAGAAATGTTTATGGGAGCCTTCCTAAGTATGTAGAGAAATTATATTCAGGTCTAGATAATATAATGCCAGAGTTTATCATGGTGTCATGGTTGAGGAGGGGCTCTTCTACTACCTCTTCAGTGGTTCCTGGCGAATCTCATTTCAGAGAATTCTACTCCTAGAAGAAACTACTGTGCATTTTCTAGATAGTGATAGAGGCTAAACCTCTTAACTGAGCAGTTTTTCCCCCCTCTTTATCACGAGAGCTTCTATTACACCTTTCTTATGTCTGGTCTACTTTGCATTGATTTTTTTATATTTCTGTGTCTTTGTTGTGTTCTCTATATTTTACATATTTTTGTAACTTACAAATATCATTTGTACGAAATAAACAGTCCTAAATACATTCATATGGTTTCTTCTGTGGATCCTTAATTTCTGATTTTAAGATTTAAGCTTAATGTGTTATTAATCAGTATCAGTATATGTTATAAATAACAGTCTTTGATTTCTGATATTTGATGATTTTCATGGAGAAAATTTGTTGTAGTAATTCATAATAGTGTCTAGTAATTTGGGGTTTGCAAAACACTCTACGGGTCAAATAGTACCCCTGTGTTGGCCTCACAGCTGGCAGTTTGCAGCTTTGCTGTTCAGGATGCTTTAGGGCTGTCTAAGCTTTTCATTTTTCGTAATGTAGAAAAATCAACTCATTAACTACTGTTCTGAAATAACTTTTTCCCCTTTGCATCTTAGTGTGGGACTACAATACTGGCAGAGTGGGAGCACCATTAGTTTGCTGTGAAATCAAATTAAAGAACTGGGAAGAAGGTAATAACCCATTTTAACCAGAGCATTAATTTTTATAAGATTAAATTGTGAAATTAGAAGCATACTTCATTTTCTTATTTTAGAATATAAAATTACCTACAGGTACTCTTTTTTGTTATTTATAATAGTTACATTTATCCAGAAATGTCAGATACATTTATTTTGCTTGTTTCTATAGAATTATAAATGTTTTTAATTTTGCTTATTATCACATAAATACAAGTAAGATTATGGCAAAAACTTGAAATGTACTAAATGCATAATGTTAATAAATTAGGAGTGATCATAACATTATTTTATAGAAGCAGAATCATAAAATTAATCCTTTGAGGAGTTTTACGTGTTTTTTTTTTTTTTTTTTCTTTTCCCTGAGGACTTCAACTTAGAATTTGTCAGAAGGAAATTTTCTTATAATCCACATAAGTTTGTTTGTTGCTTTTGCTCTTGAAAATACAAATCACTTTTTAAAAATTTATTTGATCATATTAAAGTGTAAAAATTGCCTATGATTTATTGGGATGTACCTTTCTTATATTCAAAGTAAAGATAAATCAGTTCTAAGGCTCCAATTATTTTTAGCAGAATTAATGATAATGTTCAATAAAATTAAGCTTTGAGTCAGTCTGAAGTTTCTGTAAGAATAAATCTTCTACATCTATAGTAATTTAGTTTTATACATGGATTTGTTCTATTATTTAATTCATGACAGTACTTTTATTGCTTTATTAGCATGACATTTAAGACTATAGAAACATTTACCTGTGTAGTATTTGTAATTTATGTAGTAGATTAATTACATTCTTTTCCCCCTTGTAATAGAGCTTAAAAGCATAAATGCTTAGGGTTAAGCAACTGAAATATTGCCCCTGGTTTTTATATTGATACACCTCATTCAATCTCTATGTTTGCCTTGTTTACTTTAGAAAACTCTGGATTATTCCTATTAGGAAACTGATAGTGTTAAATGTTCATGTGATACATATAGGATAAAAATGGTGAATTAACTCTTAAATTATTCTGTTAGGTGGATACTTTAATACTGATAAACCACACCCCAGGGGCGAAATTCTTATTGGTGGCCAAAATGTGACAATGGGTTACTACAAAAATGAAGCAAAAACAAAAGCTGATTTCTTTGAAGATGAAAATGGGCAGAGGTGGCTCTGTACTGGAGATATTGGAGAGTTTGACCCTGATGGTTGTTTGAAGATTATTGGTGAGCCATCAGATTTTTTTTTGAAAGTGAATGTTCACTTGGGCTTATGCTAGAGGGCTGTGTTTAGAGAAGCTGCCGTCAGTGCAGGGGTATATCTTTGTGTAATGTTGGTGTGGTCTGCTATGCCATCTCTGGAATATAAAAACATTTTTAGTAGGAACTGAGGATTTATGAGGTTTTACTTTGAGGTCTCAAAAGCTGCAGCATTGGTGTTTTTAGTTACTCTTAGGTGACTTTACCATTCTGTCCTGCTTCTGTAGGGAATGCTCCTTTTTGTGACTTACTTGACATCTATAGATTATTGGTCAGGGGTTTCCTGTCTGAACCTAGTCTTACCTTGCCCAGTTAAATGAAGGAAATCCTGACAGCTCCAGTGCTATGGCCCATATGGTGTGAAAAATACCTTCCTCGGCTTTTCTTAGGACTTTTTGTGTTCATGACTATGCTGGTCATGCTAACTAGAAGCCTTGAAGGAGGTGAGACTCTCCCTTTAACCAGCTCTCCATACCTGTTTCATAGCCCAGAGTTAGCTTATGAGATGTGCTTCAGAAGTACACTCCTCCTTTCACTGTCCTTCTTGCTATGTTCATAGGTCAGGCTGTTCTGCCACTCTGTTCCTCTCTGTTGTTTGCTTGTGTCCCCACCCTTCTTCGTGCTTCTCACTGATACTCTATGGTTACTAACCATAGACCTTGCCCGATCACTTTCTTGCTTAAAATCATTCAGTGGCTGCTCCAAGTTCAGTTCAGGGTGCCTCTGCCAAATGACCATTGTTCACCTCCTACCTCTTTCTTTTCCTGTCTTCTCCCCTATCCTGCAATAATACAAGCTGACCAGGTTCTGGCCTTTGCCAGTGCTGTTCCACTTGGCTACTTCTCACTCTTCCCTTCAGACTCAGCTCAGACTCCACTTACAGAAATAACCCTGAATCTACAGGTTGGAGAGACTTGACACTTAGCACTACCTGTTGTATTGGCATACTATGTTTCTGTGTTATGCCTTTCTTCAGACAGAATGAGAGCTTACTGATGGCATTTCATTTCTTTTTCCTGGTATTGATGAATACCAGGAACATACCTATTCAGCAGAATACACCTGAAGCCCTCATGATGGGGTTCCTTAAATAGAAGTTAATTATTTTTCTTTAAAAGAATATTTAATTCTATAAAAGTTGGAGCCCAATTTTATTATGTTTTTAATTTTAGTATAGCTGGTAATGTTTAATTTAGCAAAGTTAAATAATTTGATAGCATATTATTCAGGGAGTGGCAGGTATTTACATGTATTAATATTCTCATTGTTTTTCCCTCCCTTTTGCACAGATCGTAAAAAGGATCTTGTAAAACTGCAGGCAGGAGAATATGTTTCTCTTGGGAAAGTGGAGGCAGCTTTGAAGAATCTCCCACTGATAGATAACATTTGTGCATATGCAAACAGGTAAGAAAGTAGACTTTGTACTATTTATACTGAAAACACTGGGTGTGCCATAAGCATTTTCAACCTGTATGGGCTTCTTTGTAAAATTATTCTAAAAACTCTTTCCCCTCCTCTGTGATTTCTGGGAACAGTCTCCTTCTTACAGCTGTAGCTGATCCTATGTGGTAGAGCATAAAATAAAATAAAACCTTTCTTATGGGTGCTTAGATATTGTTAATTATCTGTCTCTTTGCCTAGGGAAGTTTCACAGAACCAGCCTGAGGAAAGAGGAGTAAAGAAATGTCAGCAAGTGGTCCTCTGGCTAGTACTTAGTGCCCTGCTTTCAGCTCGAGCTTGCTTAGGCCCTGGCTTGTCAGTGGAGCCAGGAATGACCCACCTACAGCTGTGCATCATGGTCCAGATGATAGCAGAGAGCTGGAAAGGGGATTTAAAGTTAAAATCTCAGATCTACATTCTTGGGAAATGTGTTAGAATTTCAGATTAGAACTCTTGATTGCATTTTTCATAACAGTATTGCACAGCATAATTATTCTCCGGTGATATAATGATCAGATATTTTGTGGGTATAACTGTTGACATAATTGGAAAAAGAAAATCGGGTATCAGAAAAACCAATTTAGAAATGGACTTTGGTGTTATAGCCCAAGTTAGGGATGAATTTCAGGTTGAATACCCCTTATTTGAAATGTTTGGGACAGGAAGTGTTTCTGTTTTCACAGTGTTTGCAAAGGATATTTGCAAAGACTTGACTGACTGAGCAAGCTGTACTTTGATTTATAAATGCTTCTGCCATTTAATTAGCCAGTTAGTATTTTCTTTAGTGAAACTACAGATCTGGATTTTACTTATAAATATCATAAAATTTTACCTTTAATTATCACAACTGTTCTCCTCTTCTTGATGCTGTTACTATTCTTCCAGTTACTATTTTATAAAGTCTTCAAAAAAAATCTCTGCCTTTGAGCATACTCAGAGTTCAGAGTTCCTCAGTGAATACAGATGTTCATACTAAGAGAAAATGAATGTAATGATGTTATTTTGATTTGCCACCAAATTTTTTTAGATACAGTTCCTAATATATGTCAGATTTTATGTTTGTTTTACCTGTTGCTATGAAATACTGATTTTTTAAGATAAATTATTTATTTGCAATTTTCTTTTCAAAAAGGTATATCCAGCACTATTCACATTAGTTATGTATATTTGAAATTTATCATGCAATGTCAGATTGAACTTTTAAATAGTAAACTCTCCCCTAGAATATATTATAAATCAGACAGTAAAACTGGCTCTTGCTTGAAAAAAGTATGTCATACCAAATATGGCACATGCATTTTTTTGTTTTGTTTTGATACTAGGGATTGAACCCAGGGGTGCTTTCCCACTGTGCTACTCTCCTACCCATTTTTATTTTTTATCTTGAGACAATTTTACTAAGTAGCTGAGACTGGCCTCCAACTTGTGGTCCTCTTGCCCCAGCCTCCTGAGTTGCTTAGGGTTACAGATGTACTGGCACATGCATTTTAATAAAAAAAAAACAAAAGATTTAGTTATAAAATATCAAGGTATCAGTAACTTCACTTAACTCATGATACTATCTTGTTTCTCGGTTGTTGTCCTTTATGTATTTCAGCTACCATTCTTACGTCATTGGATTTGTTGTGCCAAATCAAAAGGAACTAACAGAACTAGCTCGAAAGAAAGGACTTAAAGGGACTTGGGAAGAGCTGTGTAACAGTAGTGAAATGGAAAATGAGGTCCTGAAAGTGCTTTCAGAAGCTGCTATTTCAGGTGAGTGTTTTGTTAAACTAACTCTTAAGAACTGCTTTTCTTATCGGTTTAACCTGTCATATTATAGGAGTTTGGGTACATCATTTCCTGCTCAGAAACCATTTCTACTATTACTAGATAGAAGAATATATACTTACCAGTTTCCATTTCAGCTCTCCTACAGTACACACAAATCATCCACTCCTACCAACCTGATGTACATGTCTCTTTAATATTGTGATCATTGTAGCCTTTGTTCTCTCGGATGGCCCTTTCTCCACTTAGCTATTCTTCAAGGCTCTCCTGAGCTTCTTAAGCATGCCAGCTCACAGTGAAAGGTCTAAAACTCCTTTTGGAATTGTATACATTGTTAATGTATTGGCAGTTTACTATATTGATATGTCCTATACTGTCTCTCTCTCTCTCCTTTTTTTTTTTGGTCCAAGACTAAATTGTTGATTTGGTAAAAACAGCAGTATCTTTTGAGTTAAGCATTAAATGTAACACAAACATGCATTTTTAGTTTACCTGAATATGTTATGTAAGATCATGAGAAATGTAAATTTGCATTGAGACAAAAGGAGTAGTTATTGTGGCCCTTTATTTCAAGAGTATATCAAGATTGAAAGTAATTTTTAGGTAGCAGAAAACTTTGAACCAATGCTAAATTGATTTAATTAATTAATGGATGTTCATTAAAAACCTATATTATCTCCCAATAAAGTGAAATATCCAAACATTAATAACTAAGCATAATATACTTTTTTGCTTATTTTTATATAATAACGTTTTTGAAATATAATTAGTCTGCCGTACAGCTCACCCAATTAATATGTGTAATAAGATATTTTTTAGTTTATTCATTAAGTTGTAGAACCATTACCACAATCAATTTCACAACATTGTTATTACCCCACAGAGACCCCATACCCGTTAGCAGTCATTCTCCCTTATAGTATGTATCAATGATACTTAATTCCCTTTTATTGATATAAATATATAGATATATAACATATTACATAAATGTTATATGTCATATAAATATTTGTTATATTTGTATTATAAGTGGATATATGCCGCATTTTGTTTAATACATTCATCAATTGATGGACATTTCTTTTGTTTCCACTCTGGGCTGATGTGAGAAATGCTGCTATGAACATGCAGGTTCAAGCTTTTGTATGAACATGTGTCTGTTTTTCTTGGATAGATTCCTATGAGTGGAATTGATTTGACATATGTTAACTTTATATTTAAACTGTTTTGAATAATAGAAGAGTCAAAACTATTTTCTAAAATATTTTTTTCCAGTATTTTGCAATATGTTGGTACTATTTTACCTTCCCAAATGGGCTTATCAGGGTTTCAATTTTTGTACATTCTCATCAACACTTGCTATCATTTGTTCTTTTAATGCTAGCTATCCTAAGTGTTATCTTCTTATGGTTTGGCATTTCTCTGATGGCTAATGTCAAGTATCTTTTAATGTGATTATTGATGTATATCTTCTTTGGAAGGTGTTTATTCAGATCTTGTCTCCCTTTTTTAATGGTACTATTTGTCTTTTTAGTACTGATTTGGTATGGATCTTTTACATATTCTAAATGCAAGTTGATGATCAGGTATATGATTTGCAAAAATATTTGTCCGCCTTCTGTGTTCTTATGTTCTTGATGGTGTTCTTTGAAACACAAAGTTTTTAATTTGTAGTTGTACAGTTTATCTCTTCTTGCTTTTGCTTTTGGTTTCACATGTAAGAAATTATTGCCTAATCGAAGTCACAAAAACATTCCCCTTTTTTCTTCTAAGAGTTTTGTAGTTTAAGCTCTCATCCATTTTGAATAGGATTTTGTATATGATAGAAAGAAGGGATTGATCTTTATTCCTAAACAGAAAACCATTTATCTATATATAATATCTATCTATATCTACATCTATTAAGTGATGTATTGCCAATAATAGGCTTATGTGATTGTGGGGACTTCCTAAGCAAAGCCTGAAATGTGTAGAGCAGACTTTGAGAAAGGGTAGGCTGGACTTTCAGGCATTAGCTGAAGCTGTTTTTGAAAGGCAGAATTTCTTCTTGTTTGTAGAAGTCTCATTTCCACTCTTAAGGCCCATCAAACTGATTGAATAAGGCCCAGTAAGATTGTTTATACTATAAGAAATATCCTCACACCAATCCCTAGATTAGTGTTTAATTGAATAACCAGGCACTTTAGTGTAGGCAGTTGAAACATACAAGTGAACATCACAAAGCATTCAGAGGTATCTACTTAAATCACAGTTTCCAAATAAAGGCAATAACAAAGTTTAGAATTTTGTCTAATAGGATACAATTATCCTGCTTACAACCAAAAACACTAATCCTTTCCCAGAGGAGGATGCAAATTCCTGGGATGATGTTTTAGTCATGTCCTTTGGTAGCCTGTAACTTATGTGCTGTGACTTTATTCAAGCATGTTATAGATAAGGGAATAAAAATATTCATAACTGAAAAAGAAATAGCTGTTGAAGAGTCCTCATTTGTCCAGCCTGCCCTGCAGTCTTGCTGTGTGTGATTTTTTTTTTTTTTTTAAAGCACTGGTTCAGGTGGTTTCAGTACCTACTGAAGAAGATAATTTTAAGTTGGTTCCTAGAGGAGAATGCTGACTGGTTTGAAATTAAAAAAATAATAATAATAATCCAGCAATTACTTTACAGTCTCCCCATATCTCAGTAGTATCAGACTCTGTCCATTCTGTCTTAATGATATGTGCCTTCCTGATTTTGCTCATGTGTTTGTATTTCCTCTTGGAAACATCTCCTGAAATACTTTTAATCTTTGAAGAGTCAAAACTTGTGTTCTGTCTCCATGTTTACTTTTACAACTAGAGTTAATAGATGTTTTTTTACTTGTAAGGCATCTTGTGCCCTTAATTTAGCACATTTATTTTTTTCAAATTTGTAGTGAAAATCATAATATTGAATTTCCATTTTAACCCTTTTTTAAAATTTTATTTTTTTATTTGTTCTAATTACTTATACATGACAGTAGACTGCATTTTGACACATTGTACACAAATGGAGCCCATTTTCTCCTTCCTCTGGCTGAACATGGTGTAGATCACCCCAGTAGTGTAATTATACATGTATATAGGGTGTTAATGTCTGTCTCATTCCACCGCCCTTCTTATCCCCACACCTCCTGCTGCCCTCCCTACAATCCAAAGTTCCTTCATTCTTCCCCACCCAACCACTCCACATTATGGATTAGCATCTGCTTATCAGAGAAAATGTTAGCCTTTGGTTTTTTGGGCCATCTTAACCAGTTTTAAGTGTAGAATTCTGTAATGCTAAATATATTTATATTATTGTGCAACAGATCTCTAGAACTTTCTTGCAGAACTGGTACGTTGTACACACTAAGCATTGATTCTCCTTTTATCCTTCCCCTGTCCTTGGCAACACCTTCCTATTTTCTGTTTTTATAATTTTGGCTACTTGACTTTCATGAATGGAATCGTAGACTATTTGTTCTTTGGCTTCTGGCTTATTTTGCTTGGCAGGATGTCTTCAAGATTTATCCGTGTAATGGCATGGAGCAGGATTTCCCTCCTTTGTAAGGCTTATCATGTTCCATTGTGTGTATATACTACATTTTTCCTTATCCATTCATTCATCTCTCAGTGGATATTTGGGTTACTTCCACCTCTTGGCTTATTGTGAATAATAGAGTGATGAAAATGGGTATTCAAATATCTCCTTGAATTTTTTTGGAACTATATCTAGAAATGGGATTGTTGATCATATGGTAGCTTTATTAATTTTTTTGAAGCATCTGATTATGACTACTAATTTACATTCCTGACAATGTGTATAAGATTTCCCTTTCTTCACATCCTCACTAACACTTGCCATTCTAATAGGGAGGACAGGGTATTGTGATTTTGAATTGCATTTTAGTATTTAGGTTCTTTTTTTTTGTAGTTCTTTGAATTGTAAAGTCAGGTGGTTGATTTGAGATTCTTTTTTAAATTTCCATATAATTATATATTTTTCCAACTGCTGTTGATTTCTAATTTCATTTCATTGTGGTTGGACAAGATGTTTTATATAATTTCAGTCATCTTAAATCTGTTAAGACTTGTTTTGTGGCCTAACCTGTGGTTGTCTTAAAGAGTGTTTCATGTATAATTGAGAAAAATATACATTTCTTACATCTTCCTTTGAGAACTGACCTTTTTATCATTATATAATGCCCTTTGGTCTTGTGTTATCTTAGTGTTATCTCTTGTGTTATCTGATGTAAGTATGGCCATCCCTTTGCTTTTCAGGTCCTATTTCCATCATGTATCTTTCTCTATCCTTTCATTTTATAGCCCAGGTTTGTGTTTGCAGTTAAAGTAAGTTTCTTATTGACAGCTTTTGAGTGTGTGTGTGTGTGTGTGTGTGTGTGTGAGAGAGAGAGAGAGAGAGAGATCCATTTGGTGATTTCATGTCTTCAATTGGACATTTAATCTATTTAGATTAAGGGTAATTACTGATCTGAACAGACTTAACTGTTGCTATTTTTGTTATCTGTGTTCTGTATGTCTTATAACATTTACCTTTTCTGTCTTCTTCTGTTGTTTTCTTTTCCAGTGCAGTTACTTAAAATGTCTTGAACTATGTTGATATTAACTTACCTCCAATCTCATAAAACTCTACTTTATATTCCTGCTTCTCCCTTGATGTTGTTACTTAAATACTACTCACTTTTTTTTTTTTTTTTGGCGCTAGGGATATAACCTAGGAGAGCTTTACCACTGAACTAAATCCTCAGCCCTTTTTTAAAATTTTGAGAGTGTCTCGCTAAGTTGCTGAGGCTGGCCCCTAACTTGGGATCCTCCTGTCTCAGCCTCCTGAATTGCCAGGGTATGCACCATGGGGTTCATATCACCTCTTTTTAAAATTGTGTTTGTGTATTTGCTAGTTAGCTTTTTGTCGCTGTGAGAAAATACCTGAGAAAAACAACTTTAAAGAGGGAAAGATTTATTTTGGCTTTTAGTTTTAGTCCATTGTTAGCCAGCTCCTTTTCCTTTGGGTTTGTGATGAAGCAGAACATCATGCAGAAGGGTGTGGTGAAGGAAAATTGCTCATCTCATGCCAACTGGGAAACGCAGAGGGAAGGGAGACAAGGGTTTGGAGACAGGATGGAGTTCCCCAAGACAGATACTCAAGCATCCACTCCCTTGGGCTCGGGTCCCACCTCCTGCATTCTCCACAAAAAAGATTCATGGGCTAAATGGTTGGGCATTTTGGTGGGTACCCCACTGGGGAAGTTATACTATTTGTTAAGAATTTTAATTATACAGCCTTAATGTCTTTTTTTTCCCCTTCATCATCTCAGCGAGTCTGGAAAAATTTGAAATTCCAGTAAAAATTCGTTTGAGCCCTGAACCATGGACCCCTGAAACGGGTTTGGTGACAGATGCCTTCAAGTTGAAACGCAAAGAGCTTAAAACACATTACCAGGCGGACATTGAACGAATGTATGGAAGAAAGTAATTATTCCCTTTTGGCGTCAGTTTGCTACAGTGAGCTCAGATCAAATAGGAAAATACTTGAAATGCCTGTCTCAAATTGTGAGGCAAACTCCATTCCTCATATTAAGCCTAAACTGTTCTTTCTCATGACATCACCATTTTTTAACTGACAAGATTAGTAAAATGTTAAGACAGCAAACTTGTGTCTGTCTCTTCTTTCTTTCTCCCTCCTCCAGTTTACCACCTACAATTGTACTTGTCAGTAGGAGAATTTTTCTGAATCAGATTGGGGAAGAAGTGATTTTAAAAACCTCAAGTTTTTAAACATGATTTATATGTTCTGTATAATGTTCAGTTTGTAACTTTTTAAAGTTTGGATGTATAGAAGGATAAATAGGAAATAATAAGAATTGGTTATGGGGGGCTTTTTTACTTATTGTATTTAAAAATACAAGGGTATCATTGTGAAATTATGTAAATTTCAAATGCTATGAATCAAATCATTGTTGAACAAAAGATTTGTTGCTGTGTAATTATTGTCTTGTATGCATTTGAGAGAAATAAATATACCCATACTTATGTTTTAAGAAATTGAGAACTTGTGAATATATGCCTGACAGTGTCTTCTTTATATATTTTTTATTAGGAATAAATGTAGTTCGGTTGGTATTGCATGACACAGATAGCAGAGAAGGGATGGATTTAACAGTACAGGGGACAGAACAGCCAGTGCCACACCAGTTGGTGATTGGTCCCAGTAGGTCACTCTCAAGATGTTCGCTGTTTTCTGTTTAGCTATTGAAATTAGGAAAATATCCAAAATTAAATCGGAGCAATTCTGAAAGATAGGGTAGAATTTTAAGAACAAAGTATAAAAAGTTATTCTTTATTTAATCATATGTACATTTACTTGTCTGTATGAACACATCAGTTGTGGAAATTATTCTACTCCAAACTCTTCCACTTTTAATACTTAATTTTAAAATTAGAATTTTTAGAGTAGTTTGCACTGGTGTGTGTGTGTGTGTGTGTGTGTGAGAGAGAGAGAGAGAGGGAGAGAGGGGAGAGAAAGACATATATTCAGGGGTGGTAGCTTATATTAAAAAGCACCTTTTCTTTCTATACTAGAAAATGAAGTAATTTAGAATGCTGCTTCTAGTAGCATTCTCACGAAGAGAAATTTTGGATACAAGAGAATTTAGCTTTATAATGAGGAGATTTAATATTTGATTTGTAGATTTTCATGTCAGTGTAGAAGCCGTGATTAAAACATTGCTTATATGGTATGTAGTAAGTCTTTCATATATATTGCTTGTCTTATTCTAGATATAAATAATATTGCATCATTTAAGATATGCTCAAATTAGGATTTAAAAAGTCATAGGCACTGCATTTTTCATGTCAGACCAACTATTTTCTTGATTCTGTTACTTTAGGCAATAAAAGGCAAAAAAGGAAAGAAAGAAAAAAAACATATGAACATAAATCTGTTCATCCAGTAGTGGGAATGTTGAGAGCAGCTAAGACCTGGTGGTTTTGGGTTACATAAAAAACAATGTATCTGAAGACAATGCAATACAGTGTTTTGTTTTCAACTTTTCTCGTATTGTTGTGTTATTGTATTGTGTTTTGGATGCTTTTTTCTTGTCATAGTTTAAATTTTAATAATGTTTAGGGAAATGCCAAAAAAATAAAAATATGAAAAAATACATGGAACTTCTCTATCAGGATGCTGTGATCTAAACATTAGTCCAGGGTAGATAGAAGCGTTTGTTCCTGATGCTTTGTCTTTAGAATATAAATGATTGTTCAAATGATTAAAAGGTTGTATTTACTTAGAATGAAAGCTTTAATGCTTTAAAGGAACGATATTCATTGACATGAAATAATACCAGTTGAATAGGTAGCTTATCACTGATTCAGAATAAAAATTATTTCTTTTCAGAAACATCTAATGAGGCTGTTTTAATCCATATCAAGTTCCATTTGTTTTCTCATTATTAACATTTATAATTCACAGTCTTAAAAATGTCAGATAGCAGGGTCAGATGTCACAGGAGAACAGGAAATGAAGTAGAATCCCCTTTCAAACAAATTATTCTCTAACTCAAACCATCTTTAATGACTTGAAAAATCCAATTATTTCAATACTCCCTTTCACGGAGAAAAGGTTGACCAATGAGAAAAAACAAAAACCACATCCATTCAACAATTATGAGAAAGACTGGTATGACCAGTTGATGTTTGAGGAGGAGAACTTTAAGGAATTTCAAATAAACTGCTAAATTTATATGCATATATAAAAATACAGTATGAATCCTAGAAGAATGTTGCTTCAGAACTATTGTTTTCTGGAAATAAACTATATGAAGAATCTATAGACGTTTCTGTCCAAGTAAGTTTAGCAGTTTATAGCACACTAGACTGGTGGCCACCTCCCCACCCCATGCCCGTTGGCATTTTTTTTTTAACAAATTGAATTAGAAAGGTTTTTTGTTGTTGTTGTTGTTGTTGTTTAACAGACAGTAAAACTGGAAGTGGTATCTACTTTTTAAATACTACCTTGTTTTTAAGTCGTGGAGTTGATATCCATGATGTTCTCCATTCTTATAAATTTTCAGCCATGTTTAAAAATGAATGAACTGGGAATAACTTTGTTTGCTACTAACACTACTCAAGGTTTCACAGGTTTTTAAACAATTAGTCCCTATGATACAACTTTAAAACTTTTTTGGAAAAAATCTGATGTGTGGGTTCCTTTTGTAAGACAATTTATGTACACCTGTGATGTTTTAAAGGGGGATCCACTTTTAAACAGTGTACATACTGGACCACACTGAAATGTAATGCATCCTTTCTATACTTGTTATTCACTCTGAGTTCATTTCCAGTGTATTCTTAGTTACTGGTGTTTTCTGCCTAAGAAAGTGCATCATAAAGAAGCCCCATAGTTATATTGGTATGGACTATTTATGTGTAACTTGACATGAAATTTGAAGAATAAAGATGTATAAAAAAATTAAAGTTTCTGATATTAAAGCTTCAGTATTTTAAAAATGTTGAAGAAAAAGAAAAGCTCTTCCTTTAAAAGTCAAACTTGAGTTGACCTTCCTGAAATACTTGCTGAAAAAGAAGTTTGGGGAATTTTCTTTCCTGGCCTATCCACCCATCTGAGGGGACATTTTTATTTCTAGAAGTTCTGTTCTTTGTTTCCTAGGATTCTTGTGCCTTGCCCTACCCCATCTTCCTTCCCTTTTGGTATTGGGTTCATGCTGTCAGCAGGTAAAAGTCAGTGCGGGTGAAAATAGAGATTGGAAGTAAACAGTGTTAAAACTTGTGGGGTAGAGAAGTGTGCCAGCAATAAAATGCCCACCTTTTGTGACATCATTTACTCCTGTGAATGGGGAGGAAAAATTTTATGCCATGATCTCAGGAGCTAACCCCTCCCTGCCAGTCAGGGGAAACACCCTGTGTAACTTGATGGTAACATACTTTTTATAAAAAAAGTACGCCTTTTTGTGTAGTCCTGCAGCAAACCCAGTTAAAGTAATTTTTTGTAAGCATCTGGAAGTTTCAATGTGTGTTTTGTATGTTTTGTTTTTTGTATTAACAATTGTGTCACTTTTCTGTTCATTCACTTGGCTCTATTTTAAAACACTGGTTGCTTAATACTCTGTGATCAAATATACACATCAAATATGAGGTAGATTTCTGGATCTAGATTCAGTTAACTTTCCATCGAGGTGACACAATTCGAAGGGGAAAAGTTTATTTTGGCTTGTGATTTCAGAGGCCTCAGCCCACCTCACTTGAGGCGAGGCAGCGCATCGTGAGGGGAGCTTGTGGAGTGAAGTTGCTCACCTCGACTGGCCCCGGGGCCTAAGGTCCCAGTGTCCCCGCAAGGGCATGCCACCGGTGACCTAATCTCCTTCCACCAGCCCCATCTGCTAAATTAAGTTCCGCCACCACTATCAGCTGGGGCCAGTCCTTCAACACAGGAGCCTAAAGAACAGGCTATGGACCAACAGCTTGATTTAAATAATAAAATGCATAGACTGAGAAGGAAAAGAACAAGCTCTGGTTCCCTGCTGGTCAGTCAACATGCTAGGTGTAGGCTAAAAACGCCTGTCCATTTCAGACTCCCTCTGTAAACCCAGTGCCATAACGTGGTGCCTGACCCATAGTAGGCGTTCAGAACTGTTGAGTGAATTAAAATGTTAACCAAATTATAGTGACAATGCATGTATGTTCCCCTAATGTCATGCCTTTTTCTAGTTCAGACTTTTATTCAAAACATTTTTCAGCAAACCCTTCCCCATTGGTGTCCTTAATTAGTGACAATCCTTTGAATAAGGATTGCCGATGAATCCAGAAGCGACTCCTCGCATTTGGTGATACCTTTTTATGTTAGCCCTCTGTTCTTTGTGAAGAAAGGAAAGGTTCTGCGTGGCTTTTTGTTAACCAATATTAGGAGATCTCAGCTTGAAGACTTTCCTGCATAAATTTTACAGAAATAGGGGTTCTTTACAGTGTGAGAGTTTTGATGGTGGAAGGTTTTCCGTGGTTCGTGCACTCGCAGTTTTCCTCTCTGAAGAGTGCCCTCTAGTGCTGAGAGGGAGGAGCTGCAGGTTTCCCACACTGTCAGCCTTCACGGGCTTCCAGCCCTGTGAGATCTTGATGTGCAGTCAAGGGCGAGCTTCTCCACAGAGCTCTGCCCCGCCCCACTGCAACCTTTTAAAACTAGTGTTCTCAGGTGATGAAAACGGCAGGGTCAGTCTTTAGGAAGGTAATTTATCAATACTTATGGTACTGGCTGCCTGTATGATTTTTCACTTGATTAAGGCAGTGGTTCTTTTTTGTTTCAGGATCCCTTTGTTCTGAAAGAAATGATTGATGAAATTATTGTGGATCCCAGAAAACTTTTGTGCATGTGGCCTATATATGGGGATATTTTTAAGTTTCATATTTTTTTTTCTAAAGAATTTGTACTTCACCATGATACATGGAGAATTTTCAATCATTCACTTTGATTTTGCTTAGTGATGACCATAGTCTGTGTGTGTGTGTGTGTGTGTGTGTGCGTGCGCACTTGTGTGTACATATAGATACGAGAAACAAAGACAAGAGTTCAAGGTGGGGGGGCTGTACCTGTGGTTACCTTGCCTTCCACCTTCACTTGGGGGAAAACTTCATAGCTGTTAGAACACAAATGAGAAAGATTCGTTTGGTGATAGATGCAAAACCCCATATTCTTAAAATTGAAATGGAAATGTTTTCTGAATAGTTGATTCCCCGCTTGTAAACTTTTCATGAATAAGTCCAGAGTTCCAGTGCTCTTCTGAGTCACACCTCTTCACCATCCCATGTCCACAACCTGGGCCCTGTCCTCCCCAGAAGTACCCAATGTCTGCCACCTGAGAACAGGTGAATATTGAAGACTGAAGGTCTGAATGAGATCAAAAAAAGGACTGGAGGACAGGGTTCAGGCTGGGAAAAGAGGGCAGAGGTGGGAAGTTTCTCACGAATAAAACACCCCAGCAAGTGCGTCCCCAAAGCCCCTGTGTCTGGTGCTAAGAGATGGTCCTCGGGGTCCCTCAGACTCCTAACCCACCCACCATGGGCTGCCCTCTTCTTCTGAGCACTGAGTTCCTCCCAGGCTTCCCAGGCTCAGGCCCTCACTCTGTGCTGCTTTGTTTGCCTGCATCATATCCTGTTTTTCAGCTGCGGTGTGACCCCATCACCACCCACTATCCTCTCTTGCTTTGAGTGATTTTAATCATTTAAGTTTTAACTGACAGGTAATTGTACACATTTTTGGGATACAGTGTGATATTCAATGCAAGTATGTTTTTAAACCTGATTAGGGAAGAGGTACCAGAGACTCCTTCCCCCTCTCTCCTCCCTCCTTCCTTTCTTCCTCTGTCCCTTCTCTTCCCCTCCTTAACTATAAGCCATAAGTTCATGTGCCTTCTGAGTCATTTGAAGGAGTGTTTAGTTCTTGGCTTTCTTAGGAATACAGTAATAGTGAGTAAAGGAAAGCTGGATGCAGTGCTGTCAATCAAGAGGGCTTAGGAGGAATTCCTGAAGGCGGGCAGCCTCGTGCTCCTGTATCCTGCCTCCCTCCCCCACATGACAGGAAGACTGTGGCCCTGCTGCGTGGGGATAACTGATGCTGCTGTCTGTGACTGTGGCCACCCGACTGCTGACATACCCCAGCTCTGCCACTTCCCGGAGCTTTCTGTGAACAGAGCGCTGGGGATGTGCTGCAGCAGGCAGCGCTGTGTGCACAGGTAGAGAGGATGAAGGAGCAGCTCGCCACCATAAGATACCCATGAGCACTAGACCCCTATGTGCCCTTGATGTTGGAATGGACAATTAGGTCTGATCACGGGCAGGTGTACAAAGGATTTTTCTTCTTCTTCTTTTTAACAGGTGCATTATAATTATACTTACTAGTGGGATTGATTGTTACATGTTTGTACACACACACACAGTGAATTTGGTCAGCTTCATTTCCCAGGACCTCCCTTTTTGTCCCTCCTCCTAGTCCCCTTCCTCTATTCTAGGTCTCTCTTCTGTTCTCATAAGATCCCCTACTCCCTTTGCTCCGCTTTTTTCTCTCTTGCTTCCACATATACAACTCTCGTCTTTCTGAATCCAAATCATTTTGCTTAACATAATGCTCTCAAGTTCAAAAATTTTTATTGCAATACTGGTAATGAGTCTTGCTTTCTGAATTTTATGATTAGGCATATGATTAGTCCTTCTTGCCCTGCTCTCCTCCCCCCACCCCCTGCTTTAAAGATACAGAAAGATCGCTTCGATTTTATTAAGAACCTGTGTTGAGAAGCTGTGCCTCGGGTGACACTCAGTCTTCATGCTTGTGTGCTGGAATAGCGATGACTGAGAATCAGCTTGGTGCCTGTTACCACCATGAAGCCTCCTGATGCTGCTGCTTAGCTGCATGTCCTTATCATGTCAATCACCTTCCTGCTGATTGACCCTGGGGCTCACAGGGGCTCAGTTAGCATGTGATAGAGCTGGGGTGGAACCCAAAGGGGAGCTCTTAGACACTGTTGGTAGGGACGTAAATTCGTAGAGCCATTAGGAAAAAACAGTCTAGGGATGTCTAAAAAAGTCACCAGAAAACTATCATATGATTCAGCCATCAGCTCCCGGGTACAACAGAAAGGAAACGAAATCTATATGTGCAAGAGATACTCTGCACCCCCAAGTTTATTGCCAGCATCATTCACAATAGCCAAGATATGGATTCAACTAGGTGTCACATTGATGGATAGATGGATAAAGAAAATATGCTGTTTATACACAGTGGGATATTATTTAGCCATAAAAAGAAGGGCAATCCCGTCATGTGTGGCAATATGGACAGAACAGGAGGAATTGCGTTAAGTGAAATAAGCGTAGAAAGACAAATACCACACCTTCTCACTCATGTGTGGAAGCTAAAAAGTGGATCTGGTAGAGGTGGAGAGTAGTGTCCACTAGAGGATAGGAAAGGCAGGATAGGAAGCGAAGGAAGGTTGGGTAACAGGTGCCAAAGTGCAGTTAGGTAAGAGGAATGAATACCAGCCTTCTACAACTTGCTGATGACACAGTCCACAATAACTTATTACGTATTTTACAAAGAATTGGGAGAGAAGGCTTCCAAGGTTCCCAGCACAAAGAATGATAAATGTTTAAGGAGGTGGAAATGCTAATTGCCCTGATTTGATCATTGCACATTATACACATGTATTGCTGTCATGCTGTGCCCTATAAATATGTAAGACCGAAAATAATTTTCTTTTTTTAAAGTTTTTTTAAAAAGATGGAAACAATATCTTTATTTTGTCTATTTTTATGTGGTGCTGAAGATCAAACCCAGTGCCTCATGTGTGTGAGGCAAGCGCTCTACCACTGAGCTATAACCCCAGCCCTTGAAAATAATTTTCATTGGGAAAAAATCCTTTTTCCCTTGGTGATGACTCTTCCTTTTAAAGTTATGTGGCCCTTAAATGGTACCCTTCATCTAATATTTAATATTCTCTCTCTTACCCTCTCATTTACCTGTTCATCATTAGATCACGCTCCTTAACATCTAATGAGGGTAATAATTACTTATCCTATGAGTATTTGCAACCGGCTCCTTTATTAATCAGCTTTGCATCACTATAACGAAATGCCTGAGGCCTCTGGTACAGAGAAGTGACTTGTTTGGCTCACAGTTCTGGAGACTCATGTACAGGGCTGGGTGGCCCGAGGGAGTGGGTCTCTGGTGAGGGCAGCACATCATGGCAGGAGCGTCTATTTGAGTGTTCGTATCTTGAGCCAGGAAGCAAAGGGAGACTGAGAGACAGGGGTCCTACAATCCCCTTTTGGAAGCATGTCCCCAGAGACACGGGAACCTCCCACAAGGCCCCATTCTTAGAGGTCTCCAGCACTTTCCAGTACCACCCTGGGACCACGCCTCTGCACATGGACCTTGGGTGGGGTACTCAAATCACATCCACGCCATTGCAGCACCTTCCTTCAGTGTGTAAGGAGGAAGGACTCCGACTTGCTGGGCTGTTCCCAGTTGAGTTCTTGGAAGGGTGTTGATGGCGAGCAGGGATGTAAACAGGTGACAAGGACACTCTACGCTCTGCGCCATTTCTTCTAGTTGTACTGTCCAGTGTCTCAGATACGATGCTGAGCAGAGCAGGTATCGGTGCAGATGGCTCTCAACAGGGTACTCTGTCTCGGGGTGCTAGCTGCCCACCCCACTTTCCCATTCCTTCTTGGTAATAGAACCTCAAATTTACTGAGCAGAGTGTTTAGCCAAAGGATGATATTCCAGATATTACTTTACCTCGGTATGGTAATAAAACGTAAGTTTTGGTCAAGAAATAATGAATAGCCAGGTGGGGTGGCACATGCCTGTGGTCCCAGCCACTTGGGAGGCTGAGACAGGAGAATTGCAAATTCAAGGCTGGCCTCAACAATTTATCAAAGCCCTAACCAACTTAGTGAGGCCCTGTCTCAAAATTAAAAAATAAAAAGGGCTGGGGATAGATAGCTCAGTGGTAAAGTTCCCCTGGGGTTCAATATTCAGTACCAAAACCCAAAAACAAACCAAAAAAGTGAATCATTTTGTGAAACTTTATTTTTTAAGACAAATTTTATTTTATTGTATATTGATAGAGTATAGCTATGTATATTGTTGGGGTACAAAGTGATGCTGTAATATATGTGTACAAAGTGCAATGATTGTATCAAGCTACTTATTGCAAATCAAATCATGGGATACTTTAGATCCATCTCCTTCCTCTCTCTTTGCTACTGCTTAGAATTTGAATGTAATGACTGGAACCCTAGAAGTCATTTTGGGCCATGAGGTGGGTTTGTGAATGGGAATCATGCATCCAGGTGGCTACATTAGCAAGAGAAATGGAGCCTGTGTCGCTGATCATTAAGCACTGTCATATCAGTCCCAGATTAAAACAAAAACAAACAAAAAAACCAACAAAACACTTTTACCTTGTTTGAGTGGATGTTGTTGGAGTTTCCAGTCACATGCAGCCAGTTAATTTTAATGAAACCTGAGCTTCTTCATCTGTTGAGTGATAACAGTCTACCTGCTGTTCTCAGGACTAAATGAAATAGTTCATGAAAGAAGAAGCCTGTCCATGGAAGGTACAGGAGACAGCGTGCCCACGTCTGCTGTGGGACTAGATGGCATGGTGTTCAAGTGCCCTCTGCCAGTCGTCAGTGGAAGGCTTGCAGCCCGCCTGCACTCGCCCTCCTCCTTTCTGAAATCATGATGATCTTTTCTTGAAGAGTCAGCCTCTTTCTTTCAATTTGACTATTATATACATTTTATTTGTTTTTCTGTTTTTTTTCACATTGATTTTAAACGTGTGCGAGTTGTTCGTGTTAAATCAAAGCTGCCCGTCACCCCTCCAGTCCTCCATTCCATCTTTTTCTTATTCTTCCAACTCTAACTTTTCAAAGTCGACTTTCCTCACCTGCTGTCTGAGCAGTGCTGCCCTCTCCGCAGGCCCCTGGAGCCTGGCCGTGGGGGCAGCCTCCCTTCAGAGCCTCCTCCTCTGACTCCCAGCTCTGCACTTCTGCAGGTCCTGCCCTCGGGCTCCGGGATACACTTTGTCCCCACCTCTTCATCCCCAGAGCCAGAAGAGCCAATAGGATCCAGAAAGTTCCAGGAATTTATTTTGGGTAACTAAGGCAGGAACCTATGGTTTGTGCCAGGTTGGGACGGGCCCTGGCTGGAGCTTCCTGCAGGGCTTTGCCCCCCTCTGTTCTTCCCTCCCTCTCTGACACGTATTTTCCTGGGGTCTTTGAATCAATCACTTGCTCTTGAAGGCATGTTCCAGAGTCTGCATTTGGGGAGCTAATTCCAAACGCGACCTCCATTTCCCATCTCTCATTCCCTCCTCGGCCCAGGGCACTCTGGCTTTGCGCCCCATCACTCTAAGGAGGCAGCTCTTGCGTGGAGCCCCAGTGACGCCATGTAGACGAACCCAAGGTGCACAGCCCTACTGGATGCCATGGACGCTATTCTCTGGTGCCCCCTCCCTGGCTTTCCTCTTTCATTTTGTGACCTTTCTTCAGTGTTTCCAGGTAAGCTTGTCCTCCTCTCATCAGCCATTGAAATAGGAGTCCCCAGGCTCAGCCCTGCGCCCCCTGCTGTCCTCCCTGGTGAACTCCACACCCCAAGCCTCCTGGTGGCAACCAGCAGTAGCCACACCTTCTGCCTCAGCACCATCTTCTCTGAGTGCCAAGCCCTTGTCTGTTAAATCCGCACGTGGATGTTCTCAAAAGCACTTCTGAGCTAAATTTGTCAGATCTAGTCCATGAAAGCAGGCGGTCCTCTTGCCCTCGGTTCCAACGTCGTGCATGCAGACACTTGTCCATCCTGGCCAAGACCTGGGAGCCGCCCGGTAGCCAAGGGGCACCAACTGCTGGGCGTGGAGGACTGGGACTCTTTTCCCTCTGCCTCCACCTTCAGCTCCACCCCTGGAGTCCAGACTGTCTTCATCGACTACCGTCTCAAAACCAGCCTCCTTGCTGGCCTTCCTGCATGCATTTTTATATCCATTTTTTTTTCCCACATTGCTCCCAGGCTGATCTTTCCAAAATGCAAATTTAATTATGCCTTAAAAAATGATTTCATTGAAATATAATCACCCATTCAAAGCATAAAATTCATGCCTTTTAGTGTATTCAGAGTTGTGTAAACATCACCACAATCTAATTTTAAGAAAGTTTCCATCATCCCCCAAGAACCCTTGTACCCATTAGCCCCCACTTCCATTTCCCCCTCTGCAGCCCTAGGCAACCACTAATCTGCTTTCTCTATGGATGTGCCTATTCTGAACATTTCAAACAAACATAACCATATAATATGTGGTCTTTTGTGACTGGCTTCTTTGACTCGGTGGGTTTTCAAAGTGTGTGGATGCTGCAACATGTATCGTACCTCATTCTTTTTTTACTGGCTGAATGGTATTGCCTCGTAGGGTATACCACATTTTGCTTATGTATCAATCACTTGATGGGCACTTTTTTCTTATGAACGCTGCTGCTGACATGCACATTCATGTACAAGTGTCTGTAGGTGCGTTTTCATTTCTCCTGGGTGTCACAGACCTAGGAATGGGATCACTTGATCATAAGGTAAATCACACCTCTTTCGTAAGCTTTTCAATGGCATTCCACGCTCTTAGGATGAATTTGGCTCCTCTTTTCCTGGTGATCATGTTCCCTCATGGTCTGACCCCGCCTGCCTTGCCAGTCTCCTCACTGTGTTCCAGGATTTGGGCCACTGTGGCCTTGGGCTGGTCCCTGTCTTCCCACGCCTGCCTTCTTCCCTGGGTTGACTCTCTCCTTCAGGGTGTAGCGATGTCACTTCCTCCAGGAAGCCTTCTTTAAGCTCCATGATGACATCAACTTCCCCTTTCACACCACCATTGTACCATGTAGCCCTCTGTAGTACTTGTTTGTAACTTTTAACCCACTGCCTTTCTGTCTTTCTGGGCGTCAACTTGACTTGATTAAAGTCTGCCCTGAGGCCTGGCAGAGCATTATCTTGGGTGCATCTGTGAGGGTGTTGCCAGCGGAGGTGAGTCAGTGCCCTGGGTGGGGAACACCTGCCCTCAGTGTGGATGGGCACCTCTAGTCAGCCCTCAGTGTGATGGGTGCATCCAATCAGCTGGGGGTGCCCAGAGAGAATAAATACAGAAGGCAGATTGGTTTCCCTCCCTGAGGGATTGGACATACTGGTCTATCCAGCCTGGGACATCAAAATTCCAGGCTTTCTGTCCTTTGGAATCCAGGACTTACACAAGTGGCCCTCTCCTTGGGGATTCAGGCTTCTGACTTCAAATGGAAAGTCGCACCATTAACTTCCCTGGGTCTGAGATTTTCACACTTGACTTGGACTGAGCGAGTGCTACCAGCATCCAGGGTCTGCAGCCTGCAGACCACCTGTTGTGGGACTTCTCAGCTGCCATAATGGTGTGAGCCAATTGCCCCAATAAGTCTCCCCTCATATATCTCTATACATATCCTGTTGATTCCATTGGAGAACCCCCACTAATATGTCAACCATGTCTATTTTTTTTTCACACCTCCCTTTGTAGCTCCAGCATCTATTCAGTGCCCAGGACATAGTAGGTACTCAAAAATATTTTCCCATCATTGGATAGAAAATGTCATCATCTCCACATTTATGATTACATCTCAAGCCATATCCAGTTCAGCTAAGTGTTTTTGGTCTTTCTGTTATGGAAACATGAATCTATCCGATGATTACAGCTAAACTATGACATAGCTTCAAAGAATAAAAGGGCATAAGCTTCCCAAAGCCCACACCAGCAGATGAGCAGAACTTCACTGGTGGGAGGTGACTACTCAACAGTGGATGACCTCATAAGGTTTACTGGAAAAAAAGCTCATCAGGGATAAGACTATTGCTTCCCATGGTGAAGGAACCCCAGATCTGCCATTTAACTGAATTCCTCAAGGGTGAGAAGCGATGTGTATTTCTCAGGGAGAGGAGCACACAGCTTGGTTTTGAGACACCTCCACTGACTTCCTGTCTGATCCCTGCATCTGCCTCAGAGGATCTAATTTAATTAGATCAGAATGTAAGCCGCTTCTCGTCTCCTCCCTTAAACTGAAACAGGAGAATTTTTCGCCCCGAGCGCGTTTTTAAACGGAAATTGGAAGGAGATAAATGTAGCTCTCTGGGAGCAAAAGTCTAACTGTCTTCTGAACTTGGAAGGTTTTCTAAACTCCGGGACAGGACATCTCTTCCAGGTAGGTGGGTCCTGGAGCACTACTGCAGACATCTCGGAGGAGCCCCTGGGGAATGGTGGTGTGCGAGGGTGGCCTGGGCCACCGGAAGAACGTTTCCAGACTTCTGGGAGCAGCCTCCCCTCTCGAGTCTCAGGAAAAGGTGCCACGCAGGGTTAGCGGTGCGTCCTGCAGAGGCCACTGCGCCTGCGCAGGATGGTCCTGAAGCCTGCTCCGCACCACGCCGCCGGTGATGTGGCTGCGAGTGATCTGGCTGCTCCTCCGCATCCTTCTCCTCCACCTGGTCCACGCTTGCCCTTTCTCCCTCGTCTCTTGTTGGCGTCCTCAGAAGCACTCCATGAGATGGACATGTGTGCGCCCACGACAGAGGGAGGTGTGCGCCCAGGACAGAGTGGTAGAGGAAATAGAGGCAGAGGAGGGCAAGCGACCGCGTGGCTCTGGGCAACGTCCACAGAAGGGAGCCTCTCTGGATCCCGCAGAGGACCTTGGAGTCCAAGTCCCACTGCAGAAATGCCCGAGCAGGGCCAGCGAGAGGGCTGCTGTTTCCCATCTGCAGGGGCCACTGGTGAAGGGCCGTGGGGTGCAGAGCGCAGACGCTGCAGCGTGCGTCAGGGGACAAACCCACCCCGGGAGCCTGAGGGCCAGCCTCTCGAGAGTGTCCTTCGTTAGAATCAAAAGCACAGGAAACAAGATGGGGTCCGCAAAAATAGCACAGAAAGTACTCAAAGTGGGGAGCAGGGCAGTGCGGGCTTGCCTCTCCTAGGGTTTGGGTCGTGGCTAAAGGGCCACCACGGGAGCACACTGAGTGTGCTCTGCTGGAACTTGCTGGATCTCCACTGCCACTGCCACCCGCACCCGGCTCCTTGCGGCCGCAGCCACTATAGTGGCTTCAGAGCCCTCTTTTCTCTCCTCTCACCCCAACACCCCAAGTGTTGCTGGTTAAGCTTTTCCTAAAACACTATTTGCACCATTTCATACCTCCCCCACCCCAAGGCTTCTCCTTGTTTTAGTGATATACTTAAAACTCCTTGGCCTAACTTTGAGGTCTTTGAAAATCTAGCCTCAGCTTACCTTTCTGTCACAGAGGTCCCTCATCCCGGTCAGATGACCGAGGGAGGGCACCCTGGGTGTGATTCTGCCCAGCACCAGCCACCCGTGGACATAGCGATGCATCACTTCTCTCTCCCAGGCCGAGGGACAGTTGGAAGGTTCCAGTGGGCACAGGGTGACGGGGCTCAGCCCGGTGTCCGGAGATGCTCCAAGCCTGGGCAAAGGGCCTGAGGCGCTGCAGTTTCCCTATGCCACAGCTGCTTTTTTTCTGGTCTGAATATTTTCCTTGCTGGGCTACAAGCCGAAGGGCCTTGCCTCTCCCCATTGGGCAGAGTCCTGCACATCCTCCACGGCTGGTCTGAAACCCCCACATCCCGAACCGCCAGTGACCAGTCCCACCTCAGTTCTCACTATTCTGTTTTAAGTCTCTGATGATTTCTTTTCTCGAATCTCTCTTTTCCCCGCAGTTCTATTAATCTAACATTGGGTCTTCTACATCTCTTATCTTTTTTTTGTTTTTGTGAACCTATTTTTTTTATTTGATCATCTGGATTTTATTTTCTAACCCTCATTGGAATTTTGTTTGTCCTCATTTAAAAATTTCTAATGGATTTCCTTTTGTTTCTGATTTTTTTCTCTTGATAGAGTATCATATTTTTGTCTTATGGGTATAATGACTAATTAGAGGTTTTTTGTTTTATTTTGTTTTGTATTGGATGGCATCATTAATAAATTGTCGTATCCTGAAGTGACTGGTCAACCTTGTCCATTCAGGTTGAAGGGGTGTTGCATAAGCACAGAACCTATCAGCTGGGTGGCTTTGCCTCTGGGAGGTTGGGGACATTCTAGATGCCAGAATGTGATGTTTCCAGTGGAGCGTTTTTATTTGCTTTGAGGATAAATCTTTGATGATTAGACTTGGGGGCAGGACAGTGGGGAGACATCTAGCTTCCTGGTGATCTGAGGAAGTTCAGCAAGGCCCCACCCAAAGCCCACGCCTTTGGCCCCCTGCACTCGCCTCTCCTGTTTTTGGATCTCTGGGGTGGGCATGGCAGTGGGGCATTTCCCTGGAGTGCACCCCCTTCCATGCAGACTCCAAGCCGTGGCTTCCCCTGATTGGCTTCATTTCACTATGCTTCTTCCATTCTCCATCTCCTGGTCACTTGAATGTCCACTGAATGCAGCCCTGTCCTCTTTATTTTCTCTATTTTGGGGTTTATAGCCTTTAAAATTGTTTTGTAGCGATTGAATGTCAACTCAGATGAGGGAGAAATGAAACACATTTTGTGTTTGGAGCTGGAATTTTTGCTTTCTGCATAGTTGATTGAATTAACTCTTTGAATCAAGGTAGCTTTCTGTGAAATGGGACCTGGTTGGAAAAATGGCACAATTGGACTGAAATCCACCTTGGGGAAGGCAGGGGCCTGGTGCCTGTGGGGTAAGGCGCTCTGTGGTTCAGTTGGCTTTAACATTTTGGTTCCCTTGCCCTTTCTGGTTCACATTTTTATCTGCCTCACCAATGTGTTTCTCATAGATGGAGTCACACATCTGGGGAGCCATTTGCATCTCCATTTTTATGGCCTTTCGTATTTCCAGTCTTGACTCTGCCCTTGTGCAGGATTTGAAAGAGATGAGAAAATATGGGAAGTATTCTTTGGGGAGAGATTCAGATTCTAACTTTCCTTCAAAGCTGCAGTCCTTTGGGATTCCTTCCCTTTCAGAAAAGAACAACTTGGGCATTTTATGATCCCTTATCTCTGATGTTTTTTTTTTTTTTTTGGTGGTTGTTTGGTTTGCTAGGCGAAGAAGGTTATTTCCTCTTATAGTTTTCAGAGTTTTCTGAGTTGTGGGGTATCCTTCCTCCCTTCCCCACATCCATGGCACATGCTCATCCTCCTCTGACCCCCCCCCATACTTTAGTATACTTTAGATGTTTCCCCTTCAAAAGAAAACCAGATTGGTGGTTTCAGTTCATCCAAATAAAAACCATCAAGCAGAGCAGTGTGACATGCTCCCTGAGTCTCTCAGGTCACGTTTCTGGCAATGCTGTGTCCTTCCCTGTTATTCCTGTCATGTTTGGCTTTCTCGCCTGGTGCACGACACTCTCTTGGCCACGAAAAGTTCCATCTCAATTAAAAATGGAGGAAAAACAGTCATTTGTCTACATTATAGGTGGGAAAAAGTATCTGACGGCCTTGTCACTGAAGATAGAAGAAAGACATTTCCTGTCCTGCGGAGGTCTTTTGGGGCAGGTGACTGGTCCAGGATGGAATTGGCTCAGAGGGAAAACTGGGTGGTTTCTTTCTGTGTCGTTCTATTTTGGGAAAACTATCCCCAATTAGTTTACAACATATTTTCAACACTTTTATTTTGGTGGTGGGGGTGGGGAGAATTAAACTTAGCAAATTTAGACCAGTGGCATTGAAGGCATTCACAATGTTTTGTAGTCATTCTCAATATCCATTTCCAGAATGTCATCATTTCAAACTGAAGCTCCACACCCATTAAGCACTATCTCCCATCCCACTCTCTCTACAGCTCTTGGTAACCCCACTCCAGTCCTTGTCTCTGTGACCTTTCTAATCCTAGCCGTCTCACAGAGTCATTGGCTGTTTGTCCTCTGTCCTGGCTGACTTCACCTAGTGTGAATGGTTCATCCTTGCCGGAGCATGCGTCAGAATTTCACCCTGCCTTTTTCGAGATAGGAGCTTGCTGTGTTGTCCAAGCTGGCCTTGGACTTGTGATCCTCCTGCCTCAGGGTCCTGTGTAGCTGGGATTGCAGGTATGTGCCACTGCACCTGGCTCATCACCTTTTAGTCTTAATGATAATCCAGTGTATGTAGACACCAGATTTTGTTTGTTCATTCATCTGGTAATGGACATTTGGATTGCTTCATTTTTTGGCTACTGTGAAAAATCTGATGAACACCTGCACACGAATGTTATGAGCACCTGCTCGATTTCCTGTTTCCACTTCTTTGGGTACAAATCCACAGGTGGAATTGTGCGATTGTACAGTAATTCTGTTTAAAGGTCTTGAGGAGCCACCAAACTGTTTTCTACAGCAGCAGAATACTGTTTTACAGATGAGGAAATGAGGCTTGGAGAGGTTGTGCTACTTGTCCACCATCATGTGGCAGGCTCCTAAAGAGGTAAGTAGTAATGTGCCCAGGGAGTGCTTTCCTGATAAAGACTCTCGATTAATGGTTATTCTTTTCCTTTCCCCTTCTGATGGTAGTTCAGATACACTGGCTTAAAGTTTAAATTGACTTAAGACTGTATACCTTTTCTTTCGTTGTTTTCTAGATACCACAAGAGTAAACAATCCCCCTAATCTTGGCTAAAATAATGAAAGAAACTTCTCATAATTACAAGTTCAAGGCCAACCTGGACAAGCACATGGACCTTTGAAAGACTTCATGTGCTAATTACAAACCATCCTTCTCAATTGAGTCTTTTCCCAGAAGGCTTTGCTGGTGAGAGTCAAGAGAGCTGGAGGGTCTGGAGAGTAACAGAAGTACTCTACAAGTTATTGTAATGCAGACTTTTCACAACTGAAAATCAATCTGGCCCTTCGCTGTCCTCAATCCCAAACACACAGGGTAGAATTAGTGAGGTCATACTGGGGGTGAGCAGGCTGAGTGTGAAGTAATTTGTAAGGACTATGAAGTTGAATCTGGGACTCCACTGGCCTTTCTTTGTCACAAGGCTGCTTCTTCATGTCCACTGTTAGTATGTCCTGCCTTTTAGGCGACCAGTGATCCTTCACCTCTGCCCTGGCCCTCTGAAGCATGTAGGTCGGCTGTTGGCTGTTTGGGATGAATGGAATCAAGCTGTCACTTCTCCCAGGAGTTACTTACATCTGAAACCTGAGTTCCCACAGTGGAATATCACAGAACTCCCCATCGATCTCTTGGTACCGAGGTTTGAGGCTGGAGGTCAGCTGGACTCAGGCCTCACAGGACAGACACGTCGGGCATTGAAGGGTGACCTGACCCACAGGGCTCCCTGATGAAGGAACTGAGGTTGGGTGGCTGAGAGCTCTGAGGGAACTTAAAAGGCTTTCAGTTCCCTCCTTGCGGGACCTGGAGAAAGATTTTTTTTTTTTCTTCCTTCTGAAAGTGAGAATCATCAAAGTTAACTCGCCCCCAGGCAAGGAGCATTTGGGAAGACAAGAGCTGGTGAGGAAAGGAAGTAAGGGGTTCCTTTCTGGGTGGAGAGGAGACAGTAAATAGGGGCCCTCCTCATAGAACCCTGGCATAGGAAAATGTCCTGTGGAGTAGGTGTAATTCCCAGATTTTCCACAAGATGGTGCAGAAGCTCTGCTCACAGTTTGACAAAACCACTCTGGGTGCAGGTTTGCAGCCACTGCTAGACTCCTGGCAGTGGATATGCTGTTTTGGAGAGCAGGACGAAGCCTTCACCTTGGCAAAGATGTCTTTGACATTTTAAGCATTGTGATTGAATAGTCAATTAAAAATTTGAGTTTCATATATACATGAAATGACAAATGTGTTCACAAACTCCTGGCAGAAGCTTGGCTTGTACAAGAGATCATGGTCAGAGAAGGAGATGCAAAGGAAACCTGAGCCCCAGGCTGTGTTGAGTGGTGCAAAGCACCTGGGACTCCTAGAGAGCCTTGATGTCTAACTGGGGATCTGATTGTCCACCACACTGGGTCTTTCCTGTGGACAGTGTGTCGTGCTGCAGAGAAAGTAATAAAAATGACTAGGAGAGAATGAAGTTCCCAACACATGGAGATGATTAATGTTTGAGAGATGCAAATGCTCATGACTCTGATTTGATCATTACACATTGTATGTATGTATTGAATTACCATAATGTACCCCATAAGGATGTATAAATATTGCCTCAATAAAAAACAAACAAAAAACCAGTTCCAGCCTTTATAGAGCTTAAGATAATAGCTTATCCGATTGGGAGAATCAGACATAAAATTAGAATGTGCCAGATGGTGATAAGCACTGTGGGAAAAATATCGACACCGATAGGTGGAGGTAGAGAGCCACACTTAGACAGCAAGGTCATAGAAAGTGACCTGAGAAGGTGACAGTTCAGGAAGACCTGAAGGATTGATGGGGTAAGCCATGATGATTTTAGAGGGAGACTGTTCTAGGCAGAGGGCACAAGGAAGGCACAGGTCCTGAGGTTGGAAGGTGCTGGGTGGACTCTAGGAACAACAAGGAGGCCGGTGTGGGTGCTGGGGCAGAGGAAGGAGGAGAGCAGGATACAAGGTGGAGATCTGCTGGGGAGTGGAGTGCACCTGGGTAGCAGGATGGAGCCTTCAAGGTTGTGTAGAATATAATGTGGTATTATGGTTTGGATGTGAGGTGTCCCCCAGAAGCTCAAGCGTGAGACAATGTAGGAACATTCAGAGATGAAATGATTGGGTTGTGAGGGTCTTAACCCAACCAGTGAATTAATCCCTGATGGGATTAACTGAGTGGGGCCTGAAGGCAGGTGGGGTGTGGCTGCAGGAGGTGGGTCATTGAGGGTGTGGCTTTGGGGTTTATATTCTGTATCTGGTGAGTGGGTCTTTCTCTTTCTGATCATCATGTGAGTGGCTTCCCTCCACCACACTCTTCTGCCACGATTTCCTGCCTTACCTCGAGCCTGAAATGGAGGAATGGAGCTGGCCATCTATGGACCGAAACCTCTGAAACCGTGAGTCCCCAAATAAACTTTAAATCTCCTAATTGTTCTTGTCACTTTCTTTAGTCACAACAGTGAAAAACTGACTAAAATCTGTGGATTTGGGCTTTTACTTTGGGATTGATGAATGCTACAGAGGGTTCTGGAGATGGGATTGGCAAGATCTGGTGTGTGTGTGTGTGTGTTTAAGATGTTGTTGGACCTTTATTTTATTCATTTATTTATATGTGGTGCTGAGAATTGAACCCAGTGCCTCATCCATGCTAGGCAAGTGCTCTAGCACTGAGCCATAACCCCAGCACCCTGGTTTATATTTTATGAGGACCACTCTGGTTCCTGTACTGAGAAGGAGATAAGGCAGGAACAGGGGACCAGTTGGAAGACAACTGCCATGTTCAGTTGCAAGATGGTGTTGGCTGGGACCAAGGTCACAATGGTGGACGCGGGGAGAAGTGGTCAAATTTTGGTCATTTTTTGAGTCCGCAGACCTGATGGTTGCTGGAATGAGTATTTGAGAGGAAGAACAAGGTCAAGGAAACCCCACAGCTATTTCCCTGAGCAACTGACAGATGGAATTGCCATTAACTGAGCTGACTTGGAGGAACAGGTTTCTGGGGGAAAGATCAGGGGCTCAGTTCTGGGGATGCTGAGTTGGACGTGCCTTCGTGATGTCCAAGTGGTGGGTGTAGATCTATGAACCTGAACTTCAGGGGTGGTGTCCAGACTGAGATTTATGCTTGGAATAGGGCCCATAACTAATATTTAAAGGCACAGAGTGGAGTGAGAAAGAGGAGGCAAGGGATGAAGGTCAAGGATGGAGCCCGTGTGTACTCTAACATTTAGAAGTAGAGGCATTGAGGAGATCAAGAAGGGTGGGCCAATGTGGTTGGAGAAAACCTGAATCTAGAGAGTGTGGTCAGCCATGTCCACTGTGGCTAGCAGGCCATCTCAAGTCCTCCTAGCCTGGCTTCTCAACCCATCATGGTCCATGTTTGGGGCTCGATAGTCTTTGGTTGTGGAGGGCTGTTCTGTGGATCAGAGGAGGGTTAGTGGCATCCCTGTCTTTACCCACTGGGTCCAGCACCACCTCCCTCCCAGCTGTGACAACCAGAACCATTTCAGACTTTGCCACATTCCCCTCTGGGACAAAACTGCCTGTTCCTTCTGGGGAAGGAAGACCTCTTTTGACTGGGGGCAGAGGAAGCTTCTAGGGAGGCAGAGACATTTGAGTTGGACTTTGAAGGCTGGGTAGAATGTCCACAGAAAGTGGCTGGGTTTCAGTGGGGAAGACACCCAGCCAGAGCAATGTCCCCAGTGCTAAATAAGTGTCTCTGTGTGGAGACCAGTGTCCCTTCTGGAGTCATGGAAACAGTTATGTCATTTTAACGATCATTTGCTTTAGACACAGTTGTGTTTCCATGACATCTGTCTTTTTAACCTAGCAAGACTTTAGGTTAAATGATTGTTTCTCTCCAAACTTTAGTTCAGGGAGGTTTAGGCATGACAATACATGGAACACTCTTTTTAAATTTTTTTAAAAACTGCGATTGAAAAAGGAAAACCTGCACCTTTGCCCTGCCCTCACCCCTCCCATTTCCTGGGCCTTGGCATCTTTCCAAAATGATAAATAAGAAACTTGTTTTTCTCTTAGTTTTCAGATATGAGATCAGATTGCTTTTCCATTATTGGAATATAAAATTAACGTATAACCTTGCTTAAATTTGATTTTTAAAAAAACCTCTCCTTCCCTTAGACAAACAGATATGTGCACGTGTATGCACACACACACACACACACAAACACACACACAGAGACACAAAATTCATTTTTGTAAAGCAGCTAACCGTGAGTTCAGTAGGAGGTTTTACTGAGCACTTACTGGAGTGATTATTCTCAGCAATTCAGTTCCTAGACATTTGCTGTTATTTTTCAGAGGACAAGCTCATGTCACAAATCTCAACAGAGAAAGTCTTCAAAATGGGAAGGGGTAATGTGGATTCCACTCTGAGGAAGGGATGGTTCAGATGCAACTCAAGGTAAAGGTCAGCTTAGGAGGGAAGGGCTAGGGTCTTTAGAAGGAAGAGGGATCTTTCCAGTGGAGGCACAGGGACACCTTGGGGAAAATGAGGGTGGGGTGGGGGGTAGGGGTGGGGGAGGTGCGGGTGGGGGGTGGAGGTGGGGGAGGTGGGGGTGAGGGTGTGGAGGTGGGAGGTGGGGGAGTGGCTGGCTGCAGCACATTGTCTTCTTGGATCCTGCTTGACAAAGCCTTCTGATGGCCATTTATAAGGAGTAACATCAATTGATTAACCTGACATTAGGGGTGGACCCTGTGAATCTGGACATGGAAATGGCTTTCATCAGGGGTTCCCAAAGGGAGTCATCCTTCACCAGCATCAGGGATGCTCAAAACAATGTGTCCCTGCCCTGGAGATTCTGGGTGAATCCATACCGGGGTACCCTCAAGTCATCTGTAGTTGGTAAAACCTTCCCCAGGTGGTTCTGACTGGCCCCTGGACACCACAGTGTCATTTAATAGAAATGAAGGAGTTTCTATTAAATAGAAACGAAGGAGTTTCAGGTCTAAGACAAGAAGGGAATCCTGTAATTTTGTGAAACTGACTTCTCCATTTAAAAAATAGTCAAAAACCAATTTGGTATCTCAATGATGATGGTCAGATCTTAGCAGAAACACAGGTGAGAAAATGAATTTTCTACTTTTATTTTAGGCGAGTTCTGTTGAGCACGTGGGAACCTTTTTCCTTCCTCTTCTTTTCCTTCCACTTTGGCTTGGCAGTGGACGCTGTGACCAAGGACTGTTCACGGTATGGTCTGAGATGCCCTGGCAAACCATCCTGGTGTCCAGGTCAGAACTGAGACTCTGCCAAGTGTGTCTCTATATATTGATGTGCACTTGTCAGTGATACAGGGGACAGTGACTTCATGCGTTTTCCCCTTTTGAGGTCCATCAGCCCTGAAGAAATGCCCACTTCTCATATTGCCCTCTTCAGAGTGTCCTGAGGAAGCAAGGTTGGAAAACTACGTATCAGGGGTGGGAAGGGCCAAGAGTCTCCTGATGAATGGCCACTGCCACTGCCTCCCTTTTGCATTAGTAGTTACACAAACTCAGGTTGCGGGAGTCTGGCTGCCCTGTGCCCGCCATTTCTATTTTTATGACAAAATCCCAGCACCAATCCTAGAGATCCCTCCCCAGCTGTGGAAAGACTGAGACTGATAGGGAACCAGTCTTTGAAGGTCTTGCCTTGCTTTGGAACCATTATCCCACAAGGATGTGTGGCACTTAATGAATGTCTCCTCTGTTGGATCTTAATGGCTCCCTGCCAGGTCCCAACTAGCTTAGATCAAAGAGTTGCCTTCTAGGCCTGATGGTAGGAATCTGTACAGAGGAGCAACTCATTTGTGGTCTTCCTCCATCATTAGGGGTCCCTTCTCTCCCTGGATGGAGTAATGACTGCAAATATTTTCTATTCGGTAAAGAAAAATGGTTAAATTATGAGACATTTTTTAGAGGCTAGCAAAGATAACAATAATATTAGCAGATTTCTGCTAGCACTGCATCAGGAACGAGGTTCTACATGAAAACTTTTACATGTTGTATCTCACTTAACAGTCGTGTGAGGTAGGTACTATAGTCATCACTATTACGCAGATGAGTGAAGCCGGGTCTCAGAGGGGTTAAGAAGCTGGATTGAGGCTGGCAAGGGGTCAAACCGGGTCAGCTTGACTCTGAGTCCGTGCTCTTCAGATGTCTTGGCTCTGCTCTCTTCATGGCTTTGACGTGATGTCTGCACAGTAAGGGTGCCGAGTCCACCTGGAGTCTGGCCCACGGGGATTCCTGTCCATCTTACCCAGAACCCCGTTTGCATGTGAAGACTGCTACCCCGACGTGGCTGTGGGAGGGTTGGGGTGAAGGGGGAGTGCGAGGCCATAACTTCTTTATTCCCCTTGCTTTACTGCATCGCCAATATCCTCACAGAAAGGACCTGTCAAAGTGAAATAACCATCCTGCTGTTCATCATCTAATCACCCCAGGAAATCAAGCTAAGGATTAAATCCCGAACACACCAATATTATTAGTCATCGCCATCAAGAGCGATAGCCCATTAGAGAGCATCCAGCCCCTGACATGTCACTGATTTCTTAATTAGCAGCTTGTGACTCATAGCTAGAGAAGAGAAGAAGAGCTCCGTGACCCTACGTTGTCCTAATTGCCAGTGGAGCTGCTCTCCGAGGGCTTGCTCTGTGTGTTCGGAAAGCCTCATTCTGCCACCGGCAATTTCACAATCCCTCAGGAAACTTCTAAATACCTTTAAAGATGTTACCTCCCTGAAAGTGTTATTTCCAGTAATGAGACCCGAGGGCAAGGCAACCTTGTCCCCTTCAGAGCTCAGCCTCTTTCTCTCTCTGCTATTTATTGCCACAGAACTGTCTTCATCGAGTCTCTGTTTCTCTGAAATATCTTCTTGGATTTTAAACAACTCATTTTTACCTCTTTCAGAAAAGCAGAATGCCTTTGGCCACAGAGGGTGCATCTCAGTACAACTGGACCCTCGGGGTCCCTCCTCAGGGTAGAGGCTCCGTTCAGATGGAGGTCCAGGCTCCAGGGCTGTCTTTCCTTTACTGCGGTGCCAATAGCATCACCTAAAGGACCCATCAGTGAGAGAAGCAAGCCGTTCTGCTCTTCATCATCTAATCACCCCAGAAATCCAGTTAAAGATTAAATCTGGAACACACCCAGTTATTAGTCATCGCTATCAAGGGGGATGTACCTGCTGTATTCTGCAATTAATGAGTTCCAACTATGTGCAGCCATTGAGGAGTGGGGGGTAGGTGTCTACAATGTGGAAAGACCCATATTTGGTGCTCAGGGTGGTTACCATCGAATTTGGAGTAAAAAAAGTTCTCCAAATAGATACAATACAGGAAGATCAGAATAGGAGTCTTGAGATTTGTACCAAAATTTTATAGAAGTTAAGAAAACAGTATATTCATACAAGCAAAGTCTTTGGTCGGATGAACTGTTTGATTCCCTACTTTGAAAACTCTTCTCCGCAAGGGACTGAACACACTGTGCAGCCTGAACCCACCTGGGTTCTGTTCTTTCTAAGGGAGCGTGTGTAACACTGAGTCCCTTCATTACCTGTGGGGATCAGCGCTGCTGTGCTTCTCTCAGCCCCTTATGTCCCTACCGTGGGCTTGTTGTCCCTGAGGGTCATCAGAGCAGTGACGAAGGTCACCTGGCTGACAAGTTCCCAGTGGTGAGCGTGTCCTGTCCAGGTGGAAACAGACTGTTGGATGGGTATCTCTGAAGGGCCCGGAAGACTGGTCCTCGGGTTACTCTGGATGCTGGCGGTGGTCCCTGGACGTGACACTCAAGTTTCCTTGAACAGAGACTTGAAGTTTTTTCCGCAGGCTTTAAAAATCACCCAGATAATTTCTAAAACTTGACAAACGAGAAGGCTTTTCTTTCATGTTATTTCCACAGGCGAGCCTGGCTGCTCTTCCCTGGTCATTCTGTCTCCATCCTTCTTTACCTGCAAGTTACTGAGAATATATTGCAGCTGGCCTCCCTGATCTGTCCTAAGCCCTCTCCTCCTCTCCTCTGAATTCTCTGTCTTAGTGTTCTTTACTAATGGTTCCATGCTCCCCTCCCTGAGCTGAGGGCATCAAGATTTGCTCTTGGACTCTCTTTCTGTCTCTCAGCCACTTCCCTGGTTGAATTCTCCTTCCCTTTCCCTTCATTTGCAAAATCTGAAACATGTTGTATTTGCATTCAAGGACACATTCCTTAACATATATGTGATGAATTTTTATGTAGGTGTGCACCTGTGTAACCGACACCTGCATCTAAACTGGAGCATCGCTAGTACCTAGGAAATGTCCAGCATGACCTTCTGGGCCAGGGCTTTCCAGGGGAGCCTTTTTTGACCTCCCTCACCACAGGTCAGCTTTATTTACTTCTGATCTTCATGTGAATAGAATCATGCAGTCTGCACTCTTTCATGTTTACTTTCTTTCATTTAACACGTCTGAAATTCACCCAAGTTATATGTTTCTGTGGCATCTTCTTTTTAATTGAGGTCATTTTAGATGTTATCTATATCTAAATGATCATTGTCTTATGAGCATGTGCATTCCAGTGGAGAAAAACTGAAATTACAGACAGAAACATCAGTGGTACCACATCTGCTGAGTAGACCTGGGAATTCCCAAGAGTTTGAGGATCTGAAGATTATCTCAGGCGGTAGGACTCTTTGATGGTCAAAGTCTAGCCAGAGTGGTTTAAGCCAGAGTGCAATGGTACTTTAACTTGACAGGGGCATTGGAGTGGTTTTCCTGGAGAGGATAATGTCCACATCATAGATCCAGAGCCCTGGTGTTTGTTGAATGGTTGAACATCTTTGAGCAGAGTTAGGACCTGGAGGTCCTGGGACCTTTAAATCCCTGTGAGGAACCAGTGGAGCTGTGTGTGCCCTGGGCACTTGTCCTGTTTATACAATTCCAGGTCTTGCAAAGGGATTTACTGCTGTTTTTACGATCTGTCTTGATGCCTTTCTAATTAGCAAATATGAGTGTATTAAAAGAATCATTGAGTCCATTGCTTTCTGCCCTTTAGAAAGTTTCTAAAGCAATAGGAAGAGCGTGGCGACATTCATAGGGAAGAGTTTTAGAAGTTTTCTGGTGTTAAGATATGATCTTTTATACCTGGAGCAGTATAGAAACCATCTCAGCTTATTTAACTTAGAAAGTATTTGGGGCTCAAAATGTACTTACTGGATATTGAACAAACGAGGAGACGGTGCTCCTGGGGAAATTGACTAGACGAAGGTCTCTTTGCAGCTAATGGAAAAACCGCACTGGAGGACGAGTCTCATGACACTGCAGAGTGTAAGTGTCCCCTCAGGGTTCTGCATGGATATTGGTTGCTGGGCACCCACCCTCACTTTGTTGGTATGTCTGGGTCTTTGCAATTAGACTTTCTTCTTTGGTCACCACATTCTCCCATAAACCACTGAAGATTTTAGGACTAGGTGGAAAACAATATGATACTCTTCTGTCATAGTGCAGCTAATGCTCTATCTTCAATATAATAGTAGGATTGCTTTCTAGTGATTTGATTTGAGAAACTGGGAAGGTTATTTGTATTCAAGTGGCTTAACCTGTAACTGGCTAGCAGCTTTCTGTGCATTCAGTTCTCTCAAAGGAGTAAACTTTAACAAACAATTGCCCAGTTCCCCAAGCTCCACCCCTGGAAACCACCATTCGACTCTTTTCTCTATGAATTGGACTTTTTTTTTTTTTTAAAGATTCCTCATGTAAGTGAGATCATATAGTATATGTCATTCTCTGTCTGACTTATTTCACTTAGTATAATGTCCTCCAAGTTCATCCATGTTTCCACAGGTGGCAGGATCTCCTCCTTTTTTTATGCTGAATAATATTCCACTGCATATACATATACTGCAATTTCTTTGTGCATCTGTCAATAGAAACATAGTTTGATTCCATATCTGGCTGTTGTGAATAATGCCACAAAGAACGTGGGAGTGCAACTATTCCTTTGAGCCACTGATTTCTTTCCTTCTCACCACACTCATGCACAAAATGGTAACTGGGTGTTTTGGTTAGCTTTCCATTGCTGTGACCAAAACACCTGAGCAGGACAATTTAGAAGAGAAAAAGTTATGGCTCACTGTGTCAGAGGTTTCAGTTCCAGGTCTGCCAACTGCATTGCTCTGGGCCCAAGGTGAGGCAGACCCTCATGGTGGAAGGGCTTGGTGGTGGAAAACTGCTTAGGACAGGGCACCAGGAAGCCGAAGAGAGCTCCATTCACCAAGGACAAAATGTAAACCCAAAGGCACATCCCCAGTGACCCGCTTCCTCCAGCCATGCCCTATCTGCATCCAGTCACTGCCCCGTTAATCCATATCAGTGGATCAGTCCACGGATTGGGTTACACCTCTCATAATCAAATCATTTCATCTCCAAATTTAAATTGTCTTTCATTATCTCACACAAGAGCTTTTGGGGGATATCTCATAACATAACCATAACACTGGGTGAGGTGATAGACGTGCTGTTAATCAGCCTGATGGTGGTGGTGATTTCATAATATATACACATATTTAAATCATCGTCTACATCTTCAACTGATACAATTTTGTCAATTAAGTCTCAATAAAACTGGAAAAAAATAAATAAAAGAAGCACACTTCAGGCCATGTCTGCGGGGCAGCCTGACCTACCCCGACTGCGCTCCACCCACTGGGAAAGCTTGTGTGCCTGGTGGAAGCCCTGCTGCCCCTCCCTGACCAGTGGAGCTGGTCCTCAGGAGACATTGCTGTCCTTGGGGAATATCCGCAATGTTCAAAGGCTTCTGGGACAACTTCCAGCCCAGCTCTAGCCTTTCCGCCTAACTCAGCTCTGACAAGTGTCCAGACTTTGCCTGGGAGGGGTGAGCGAGGTACCCCTCTCTCCTGCCCTAAGACCCTCACCTCCTTCCCCGTGTGTCTGTGGGCACAGCAAGGTCGCCAGGGAGCCCCTCCTTCCTCCCTCATGTCTGCTGGGTCTGGGTTCAGAGATGGAGGCACAGCTGCTGGGGAAAGGAACCTGCTCTCAGCTTTATCTGTAGAACTGGGTCGTTTTAGTAAATCGCCTGGAAACAGTTTGAGAAGAGGGACGGAAACAAGCACATAGAACAGCACAGGATACGATGCACGAGGAATCTGGGATAGTTTCTTGTATGGAGCACTTTGGGCCCTGAGGCTCCAATGTTCATTTAAGGATTAAAAAAAAAAAAAGACTTAAAATAAATGCCCTTACTGTAAGATTAGAGAGAACTTTCCATATAAAATTAAATTAAAAGCTTGGATTAAAGAACAATACCATGGACTAGTTTTCTCCCATTGGAGACATCATTGACACCTTTGAACCCCGGGGTCTAAGAGGAAGCAACGCGTAGAAATGTCTTTTCAAACCCCGTTTCGCAGTGACATGGGCCGCCGGGGATCCAGAGGCCACCTCTTTGGCCAGGGGAGGGCACTTCATTCTCCCTGATTTCCACAGGACCTTGCAGCCCTGATGCCACCCCAGCGCCTCCCACAACGGCTGTGTTTTCCGTCCCTTTCTTCTTTGCTTTTTCCTCTGATCTCGGTGGCAGAGGTGCCTGTTTGAAAGCCTGACCTTTGACGTCTAGGAGAACGAAGGCATTTTGAAGCCATGGCAGGACAGCCTTCAGGGAGGGTCAGGCTGTATTTTGACTAAAATGAAGATTTCAGATTCGGAAGACTTGTTTATCTATCGGGGCTCCAATTTAAAAAATGTCACCGTGAGTAGACATCTTCTGATCCCGAGAAGCTCCCATTATGAGTTCTGGGTCACCCACCTTCCCACGGCGTCCTCTGTTTTCCCAGAACCTCTGTTGCTCTTAGGAAAACCACTTCCTCTGGATGCCTGGCCCTGGCTCCTGCTGCTTCTGTCCTCCCAGCTGCCCGCGGGTAGTGCTCCAGCCATTAGTCACCAGCCCACCGGCTGCTTCCCCCTCCACCTGCCCCTCGGAACCCTGACCCAGCCCGTCTCTTCTTCAGGTGAGGAGCAGCGTGGATAACCACCTAGCACCCAGCTTCTTTGTTTCTGAACTCGCAGCAGATCTGAGTGCTTCATTCAAGGGCGACATCAGCTTTGATTTTCCCTCTCCCAGCAAAATGCTGCAAGTGTGAAATTGCCTTTGCTCAGACTGTTAAAAAGCGTACGTATTCATGGAGTGCAGTGTGATGTGTTGGCCCCTTTATACACGGTATAACGTCCAATCCAGGATGGTAACCTTCTCTGTCATCTCAAGCATTTATCATTTCCTTGTGGTGAGTAAATTCAAAATCCACTCTTGTAGCTATTTTGAATTATATAGTACAATATTGGCTGACTATAATCATCTCCCTGCATAATCATGTGCCAGAACTTATTTCTCTTGTCTGGCTGTGACTTAGCACCCGTTAGCCAATCTGTTCCCATCTACACCTGCCCTCTTCAGCCCCTGGTGAATTCTACTCTTTCTTTTCTTTTCTTTCTTTCTTACATTTTTAGTTGTAGATGGACACAATGCCTATATTTTATCTATGTATGTAGTGCTGAGGCTCGAGCCCAGTACCTCCAGCATGCAGGGCAAGCACTGTACCACTGAGCTACAACCCTAGTCCTCTACCCTTTATTTCTGTGTACACCCACCACCCCCCCAACACACAGGTGAATGCAATCATGCGGTGTTTGCCTTATTTCTCTTACATCACAAATCCCAGGTTCACACATGTTGCCACAGATGACAGGATCTCTTTGTTTTTTTTTTTGTCCTACACAGGAGCAGTGGTATTGGTACTGAGGAACTGAGCAGGGTCTTTGGACTCAACATGCCTGGAGGAATCATGGGTTACTGAACCTGTGACCTTGAGCAAACTCATTTATGGTTCTTTGTCTCATCTTCCTCCTCTGCAAAATGGGGGCAGGATCAGAACCTACTTTCGGATTATTAAAAGGATGACATGAGATAGTACCTATCAAGAACTTAAATTAGTTTGTGTCATGTAGTAAACGGTCAAAAAAGATCAGCTAGCAGTCTAAGTAGAAGCAGAGGCAGATTTAACTACATTTATGATAATCATTCCAGTCTAGAATTTTTGCAGAACTAGGAGGTGTACCTGAGAAAGGCTCCCCGTTACCATCTTTCAAATCTTGTTCAGGCTGAACCAAGAACATGTCAGGCTGTCAGCTCGGCCCTTCCCTCCTCTAGCTGGGAAGTAGAAATGTGGATGCCTTCCTTCTTTCTTTCTCTCCAGATACCAATGGTAGTGTAGATCATGTGTTCTATACACCATTTCTTGAGAGCTAATGTGCATTGGAATGACCTGTAAGCATTAAAAAAAAAAAATGCAGGTTCTCATCAGGTGGTTCTGGGGCTGAGGTTGAGACTTTGTATTTCTTACAAGTCCCAAGTTGCTGCTGTTTCTGGTTTTTGGGGCGGGGCACATTTTGAGTAACAAAGACCTGTACAATGATCTGACCTGGAGGAAGAAGCCCACCCAGGTGAATACTGGGTGGGAAAGAGCACCAGGATCTCTGTTCTCTGGCTTGGGACGTTTCCTGCTTCTCATGGTCACCAGCCAGAAATGCAGAGTTAGATTGCTGCTGATAGGTCTGGGGATGGTCACCAATACTCGGAAACCCTGTGGCTCAGGCCATCTTATTTTGGGCTCAGTCTTTCTTTTTTAAAAATTCTTAATATTAAAGATTTGAATCTCTCCTCCGCCCCCGAGGGAGTCACAGTAAACATTTAAAAAGGAACTCAAGTTTGCATTCTGAAAATACAGGAAGTCACAGCAAATGCAAATAAAATACACTGCTGAAAGATGATTCAGATATATGTTTTTTTAAAAAAAAATTTTAGTTGTATATGGACAAAATACTTTTATTTATTTATTTATGTTTTATGTGGTCCTGGGGATCGAACCCAGTGCCTCACGCATGCTAGGCAAGCGCACTACCACTGAGCAGCAACCCCAGCCCCTCAGATATATGTTTTTAAAGAAAAGACATCGTTTTTAAGTTTTAGAAAGACATGGTATAAAGTTTTTGGACTCTGAGGCTTCTTTACTTTCCTTCTTGTTTGTATGAACCATGCATTCATTTGGCTAAAATCATAACTTTCTAAGGATTATAATTCTTCTCTGTTCCTGGAAGAGAAACTTTAGGGAGGCGGATAAGGTGAGGGGCTGTGAAGGACGCCTGCCAGCCGGGATGCAGCCCGGAGGTCCTCAGAGAACATCAGCAGTTCTGATGTTTCTTGTCCAGTGTCTCCAAGTAGTTCTATGAGAGTTATTTCTGATCAATCAGGATACCCTGGGGACACAAGGCTAAATTTGTCACAGGGGAATGAAAGTTAGATTTCAGAGATATCAGCATTGGCAGAAAAGTTTGGTAGCACTTTGGCAGGTAGGTTTTGTGGTCCCGGGGTCTCTGGTTCCTCAGCCTGGCTGACTCTGAGGACAGCCTCTGCCATTGGGAGTGGCCAGGAGAACTGCACAGGGCCCTCACTCTCTGGGCATAAGATAGCTCTTTCTTCAGACTCCCTCCAGGTGGACCCATATTCCTGCTGAATTGGTTATGTTGAGGTGAAATTTGCTGTTGGCCTGGTGGCCTGCATCCCCCAGGCAAGGACAATGGTAACAATGTGTTTTCTGAGAGTTGGAGACAGCAGGCAGAAAAGAACTGACTTCACCTTGAAATGAATCCCACCTTCCTTGGATTTGGAGACTGCCTCTTCTTAAAGATAATGGCAGGACTTTGGGCACTTGAGGCTTGTTTGGTTGCAATTTATAATATTAGCAACTGAGATTTAGGATGGGAGGCTGTTTGGATTCTTGTTTGTGACCTTGATAACTTTATTTATGTTTTAAAGTCGATGATTCCTTGACTTGGTGAGGGGAATGCTCACTCACTCCACTTCCTTAAGTTCAAGTCATACCCTTAATTTTTCTGTCTGCTAAGAAAGCTCACAGCTCTCCCCAGACTAATAGGCTCTAATGCTAGGTATCTTCCCCCTTTAAACTCTAAACCTTTGAATTTGATGTGACCCTAAGTAATGCAACACCACACTGAGAACCTTTAAAACTTTCATTTTCCTAGGACCATGCAACACTTGCATATACTTAAAGTTATATCCTATTAGATTTTGAATATTTCAAATGACTTTGTATGATATATAAGCAAAGGCCCCTCACTGTGCATTTAAGGTCCAACATCATCGGAGGGTGCTTGTGTTCCTTGGCTTGTAGGTAGAAGAGCCCCGAGAGGCATCCCATTTAGATCCAGAATAGCCTAAATCAATAATGTTATCTTTATTTCTGAACATACAACCCCATGCCTTTGAAAGGAGCAATCGGTGTTCAACCTTGACTTAGTCAGTTTAGGCTGCTGTAACAAAACACCTTAGCCTGGGTAATTTACAAATAAGTAGAAATTTACTGCTCACTGTTAGGAAGACAGGGAAGTCTCAGATCAAGATTCAGCAGACTTTGTGTCTGGTGAAGTCCCACTACTTATGGATGGCACGTTCTATGCATTGTCATGTGGTGGAAGGGGCAAACAGTCTCCCTGGAACCTCTTTTATAAAGGCACTAATCTCATTCATGAGGACTCAGCCCTCATGATCTAGTCATCTTCCAGGGACCCCATGTCTTCATACCACTGCAGAAAGGGGTTAGCTTTCAACATAAGAACTTTGGGTAGACACAGACATTCAGGACACATCAGAGCTTAATTCATGCTAGTTCAGAGGCGGCTCTCACATTTGGAATGGGTTGCCATCATCATCAGCACTGTCACTGTCATTGGAGACCACCACCACCACCACTACCACTGCTCACTTTATGTGGAAGAGATTAATTCAGGCTCAGGGAGAGACAATTTTTAATAAAGATAAGCAAAGAAAACATACAGCCCTTGTCTTAGGATGCAGGTCTTCTCTTGTCTGATTGACATGACAATATTAGGCAAGAAAAAAATGCCACCTTGGGAACTGAGTGCAAGTAGCCCCCCTTCTCCACACCCATGCCGCAGGGTCAGTTCAGACCTTCTCCATCTGAGCCTGGACTCTGCCTGGCCTCCCCTCTAGTCGTCCTGCCTCTGGTCTTACCCAGTTGCGTTGTCCTTGGCACGGTGGCTACAGCCATCTTTTTAATATGCAAGCCTGATCATGATGCTTTCCAACTTAAATCACTTATATTTCCCCTAATTTCCATGTGACAATGTTCAGACCACTAAATATAGAGCCCAGGACTCCCCACTCCTGACTTTTACATGAGTGAAAATGTGGTCTCATCTCTGTCGTTGCGGCTGAATACAGCTCCCTGAATACACATGTGATTTTCCATCGTCTCATCTTTTAAGATGATTTTCATCTAGCCTTTTAGGTTCTTTCCTTTTTTGTCTGACTAGAGAATTGCTCTTCATCCTTTAAGAGCCAGCTCAAATGTCACCACTTCCAAGAAATCTTCCTCCACATCTCTAGAGACAATTAAGAGCTTCTTTTACTGAATCCCCGTAATGCCTTTCTTCCATCTTTCTTTTCTTCCATGAAAACCTTGAGACGCACACATTATTATAATTGGGTGTCCTAGGATGGCAGGATACTCCGTTCACCTAGATACCTTTTGCCCAGGTTGGGTATATAGGGTTGGAATTTGATAGTTAATGAATGAGTGAAAGCACGTATGTTATTTAAAATAATTTCCAAGTATAAACAACAGAAGTTTATTTCTGGGATGTGTAAGTTATCCTTTTACTTCCCCCTCCTGATAATTCTTTTTCCATTTACTTTGGTGAGAATGGATGGAGGGCTAAGAACAGCTAGGAAGGGACAGAAATGCTGGAGGAGTTGGGCAGAGATTGAGGTGTGGACGTGGTGATGGAGACAGGAAAGTGAGCTAGTACATAGACGTTAGTACATCACGTTCAGGACCACAGAGAGTAATCCCCGTGGGCTTTCCAGAGGTAAGCTGGGGCTCCCAGTGTGGGCCTGGGGGACAGCTTCCCAGGGAGAGAAGAGCATGGGGGGCTCCCAGAGCAAAGTGCAGAGGGAGCTCAGGCACCCACACTCCAACTGTCTCTTCATTCTGTTTATTTTCCTTTACATCCTCCCTCCCAGCACTCAGGGGTCTTCCCTTTCAGCCTGTTCAGCCTGAAGATAGTGGAAAACACAGTCTTGGCCACGCCCAGGGGCCTTTCGGTTCCATTCAACCTGCCACTGCTCCTGAACCAAGAGCCAGATTTCAGTTGTCTTCCCCTCAAGACTCACTTAGGCTGGGAACTGGGTGCCCTAGGTCTTGGCAATGTTTAGAAGCCCTTTAGAAAGATGCCCTTTAGCTTTTACAATGGCAGGACTGGGTGGACGTCTATGCTGATGGGTGGGCGGTGCTGCTGTTGATCTCCCTAAACATGGAGCGGACAGGGTAGGGTGAAGTTAGGCTTATTTCTCTTCACCGTTTATGTGTGATTCAGAAAGAATCACACATAAATTGGGATTTGCTCCACACCTAAGAGGAGAACATCAGAGTGGAAGCTGAGCATGGGGAGCCGCTCTCCCTTACCATCAGCAGTATCTCCCTAGAAAACTGTGCTTAGAGGGTGATTCTGAGAGTCAGAGCTTCCTCCCTCACTATGGATTCTGCTGGAGAGGGGCTAAGGGCTTCCAGTGGTACTTCTCTGTCCTGGGGTGTCCAGACCACTTGCCTCCTTTTGTGGCTATAGTTCCAAAGGGGCAGAGATGGGGGAAGGGGCGCATCCCTCACCTGAAGTTAGAGCATGAGCCCAGGCTGATTAAGTGCTGTCCAGAGTAGGTGTGAGCACTGGAATGTGAGCACTGAGACGAGCAAGCTCGTGGGGAGAAGTGTTTCTGAGTGGGGGTACCAGAAAGGGCTAACACACAACCAAGGGTTTGTAAGGAGCTGTGGGATGTTAGTGCTTGTAGGATACGTGTAGCTGCATTTGGGGGACAGACAGATAGCAGCACGGTCTCAGCTGCTGGTTCGTGGCTTCCTGAGTCCCTTCTTTCACTGGTGCCTTAGTCTCTACTTCCCTGGAGTGTTGATCTTGATGCTTTTGCCCTCATTGCTCTTTCCTAGAAGTGGATCAAGTTTCCTTTTATCAAGGGAAGAAAATAATTGAATTTGAAAAATATCCAAATGTATGGTTTATCCATGGGGTCACTAGACCAAAGTTCAACCTCTAGTAGGAAATTCTGAGTTTATTTTCCACTTTGGTCATTTAACTAGTTTTAGATAAACCAAAGTATATTTTTTTTCTGAACTTTGGTACTTCAGAAGCTAAGATTCAATGAAAGTACACATAGACACACCAACACACACACGCACACACCTGATACACACACACACACACACACACCTGATACACACACATCAGCTTTTCTCAGGATTAGGGTTGGTTACAGAGGAAAACTAGGTGACCTTTCATTCATTCATTCATGGAATATAATTTGATTTCCTCTGAGAACTGGCTCCTCACATAGCAGGACATGTCAGAAGGTCTTCACCCCTTTACCCTATTGGGCTCTGAGCCGATGCAGCATCAGGCAATAAATGGAAATCTCAATTATCTCTGCAACATTTCAATTGACTTTTGGTTTCCTTCCATTTTTCTCTCTCGGGAATGCCATGGGTCTTGGCACCTCTAGCTGTCCTAGAACAGGTGCGTGGGAGGCACCATCGGGGATGGGCCTCTACCCTGATGCAGCTTTTCTAGACAGCTTAGATAAGCTCATGGGTTCTTGGGGATTTGTGTTTGGAAAACCGTATTATGCAAAAGCTGATATCCTCTCTCACCCTTCTGATGACTTTTCCAGGAAGCCTCTGTAGTGCTTTTGCCCATGGGCATTGGGTGCCGACTGCCCAATGTCTATGGATACAGCAGGAGACCACCTGGTAGGAGGAGGTCTGCTCTGCCTCAGGGTGGAACCTCGCTGTCGTGTTTACGGAGCTGTGTCTGCTCAGTCTCCTGTGAGGAGAGAACACGAGGCAGCCGGCTGGCTGCTCTGAGTCACTCAGCAGAGAGTTCTGGTAATTTTCCTCTGTGAGAAAAGGGGCTGCTTGCCAAACGTAGTCTGCGATCCCTCTGTCTTCCTTCAGCATCAGCTGATGAAACAGGGCTTCTGAGTTCCTTTCCCTTTGTATTCTGTGACACAGAACCACTAGGGAAATGAGGCTGGAAACTTCTAGGGGATCCCAGGCAGCCAAGAAATATTCACAGAAACAAAAATGTTAGGTTCACTAAATATAAAGAGCCAAATCACAGTACTCTAGTGTTTGTGAATATGTGATGCATATGTAGATTTGTGTGTATGTTTGTGTATGTGTATTTTTTCCCCCAAAGATTGCATCAGTTGGAAAGAACGATATTCCCCCTGCATTATTTTTCATCAGGAAGAAAATGTGGTAGATGTACACGATGGAAGTTTATTCATCCATAAAGAAAAATGAAATTATATCATTTGCAGGAAAATGGATGAACTAGAGAACATCATGTCAAGCGAAATAAGTCACATTCAGAATGGCAAGGGTCATATGTTTTCTCTCATATGTGGAAGCTTAAAAGGAGAAAGGAAAAGAAAGATGGGGTGGATATCCTAAAAATAAAAAAGAGACCAGTAGAGAAAAGAGATTAAGGGTGAGAGGTGGGAGGGGAGGCGGGAAGTGCTGGGGAGGGACACTGGCCAAATTATATTGTGTATTGTGTGCATGTATGAATATGTAACAAATCCCAACAAGATGAACAAATGAACAATAAAAAAGGCGAGAAAAAATAAGAAAACCAAATACACCATTCAGCTCTTGGCCAAAAAAGAGTTTGTCTTCTGTACATTTTGAGGGCAGGGTTTTTTGGGGGGATCTGGACTGTCCATTTTTTTTTAATTTCCCATGTTTCAATTATTAAGAGGGCCCTTCCTCTTGGAAGATGTGGGGAGTTGTCCGTAGGTTAAAAATGCCTTGGTTGATGTATTAACCCCCTTGAATTTGAGACTTGCAATTCTGCATGGGATCTACAACCACAATACCCTGCCCCACCCTGATGCCCCTCTCTTAAGTTTGGCAGTGTCAATTTCACCCATCAAAAATTCCCATTCTCTGACACTAAGGTGGTATAATTAGGGCCTGCGATCTGAGCTGGACCCACCTTCCTCCGTCTATAGTTGGAGTTCTGAGTCAGAATCTGGCAGTTTGGGTCTTAGAGCAAGAGCATAGTGATCCATAGTAATCTACTTAGCCACTGTTGGACACTCTTTCTGTTCGGCTGGAGAATGCTGACAGAGGAGAAAAGCAAGGTGAGACCGAGGGCGGAGAGACTTCTGTCCTGTGTGTTCCTGGACTGGGCATCAGCTGGACTGAACAGGCCCTACCATTGTTAGAAGGTGAAGCAGTGTGTTCCTCACAGCAGCTCTGTTTTAACAAGACTTTACCTACCAGAGAAGAGAAGGCAAAATGGCTTTCTTAGAGAATGATAGGTTAAAAAACATTGGAGTCAATGTTATTAAAGCATCATTTTTACAAAATAAAATGCATTCATTCCAAATGCACAGTGAGATGGGTTTTGACAAACGTGTTTACCCATAGAGTCACCACCCGAGTTAGGACAGAGCATTTCCATGCCACTGAGAAGTCCCCACGTGCTCTCTCAGGCAGTTCACTGTCTCTCAGTCCCGTCCAACTATGGATCTTCTTTTTGTCACTGTAGAATAGTTTTCTCTGCTGTATAATTTATATAAAAGAAATGACATATTTTCATTCTTTTTTACTCTGGATTCTTTTGCCTAACAGTGTTTTTTTTTTTTTTTTTTTTTTTAGCAGAGATTGAACTCAGGGGCACTTGACCACTGAGCCACATCCCCATCCCTATTTTTTATCTTATTTAGAGACAGGGTTTCACTGAGTTGCTCAGGGCCTTGCCATTGCTGAGGCTGACTTTGAATTCGTGATCCTCCTGCCTCACCCTCCGGAGCTGCTGGGATTAGAGGCGTGCACCTCCATGCCTGGCTCTAACATAATGTTTTTGATTTATGCATGACATTGTGTGTATGGTGATTCATTTCTTGTTATGGCTGAAAGGTAAGAAGGAACAGACTTTAATTTGTTTATGCATTCACCTGTTGATAGACATTTTGTTTGTCCCAAATAAAGCTGCTCTGAACATTTATGTGTTTTTGTGGACATATATTTTCACGTTTCCTGGGTCTTGCTCTAAGATCTAAAAATGCAAGAATTTTCTACTGATGAGTAGAAATGCTGGCCCATACAGTAACTATTTATTTAAATGAAAATGCAAACAATTTTTCAAAATGGTTTCCATCAACAACATATGAGGGTTGCAAATACTGTACCTCTTCCCCGGCAGCCCTTTTAATTTTAGCTATTTTAATGGGTGTGTACTGGTATTCTCTTATGATCTTAATTTGCATTTTCTTGGTCTCTTGCGACATTAGACATCTTTATTTTCTTTATTGTCTATCTCTATAGTTTCTCCCTTGAAGTAACGGTTCAAATCTTTTTCTCATTTTAAAAATCAATTTATCCTGTCACAATTGGCCTATTTTCTTTTTTAAAATATATTCTTTTTAAAAAAATATATATGAAGATTATTATAAGTGATATATGTAAATTATTATATATTATAAATTTACATACACATTGTATATAGTACTTTCTCTAAAGAAATGGCTTGCACCACCACATCTCTGAAAGAACAGAAATGTCATTTTTAAATTGTTGTTCTCCTATGTTTGATGTATCATTAATGTTTCATTTTTTTTTTCTTTTATGGGATAGTGATTTTTGTGCCCTGCTTAAAACTACTTGTCTGCTCTCAAGAAACAAAAGTTCTCTCCAGGCCTGGGGGTGACTCAATGGTAGAGCTTATGCTTAGCATATATGAGGCCCTGGGTTAATTTTTTTTGTCCCATTTTTAGTGGTTATCTTTACCTTGATCAAAATGATCTATTTTAGTTTGCCTAGAATTTGTATTTTTTCACTTCCTGGAGGAATGTAGAAACCTACTGCTATGTCACCCCCTCTTTATGGTCTTGTTGTCATACGTATTATAAGTACTAAAAGCCCTATTATACCATCCTGTGTATTTCCTGTCAACTCTCCCGTGTATTTTAAAGACCTTAAAATGGTCCAGAAGCCCCTGGACTACTTACCAGTCCTGTTGCCCTCTGCTCACTCTCTACGTCCAGGTTGCCGTCTGGTAACATTTCCTTTCCACCTGCAGTGCCCCTTTAGCAGTTCTCTTAGGAGCACTTGCTACAAGTTCTCTGGGCTCTTCATCTGACCGTGTCTTGGTGTCCAGTGCCCTGGTTCCTGAAGGGTATTTTGATGGATATACAATTATGCTCTGACCAGTTCTTTTCTTCTGGCTCTTGAGAAACTGTCCCACCGCTGCCTGTCCCCTGTGAGTTCTGGGGAGAAGTTCACAGTCACTCCCATCCTTGTTCTCCTGTGTTTAAAGTATCATGTCCTCTCTGATTTCTTGGAATATTTCTTACTTTGTCTTTAGTTTTCAGAAGTTTGAATATGTTTCATCTGCACAGATTTCTGTGAGTATATCCTCTTTGGAGTTTAATGAGTTTGAGTCTATGGGTTTATGTTTTCCAAATTTGGGGAAATTTATGATATTATTTCCTCAAATATTTTTTTTTTCTGCACCACACTCTGTCTCTTCTCTCTCTGGGACTCCAATAACAGAACAATGACACCTTTGGGTATTAGCTCACAAATCCCCAAGACTTTGCTCATTTTAAAAGTATTATTTCTCTCTGTTCAGAATGGATCATTGTTTATTTTTATTTTTTGTTTCTTTTTCTTTTTGTATGTTCTTTTTAGATAGACATGACAGTAGAATGTATTTTGGCATATTTTACATACATGAAGTACAACTTATTCTAATTATTACCTTATTCTTGTAGTTGTACATGATTCAGGGTTACCCTGGTCATGTATTCAAATACATGGATAGGAAAGATGTCCAATTAATTCTACTGTCCTTCCTATTCACCCCCCTCTCCTTTCCCTTTATTCCTCTTTGTCTAATCCAATAGACTTCTATTCTTCCCCTCCCCACCTTTCCTTGTTGTGGGCTAGCATACACATATTAAAGAGAATATTTGGCCTTTTGTTTTTTGAGATTGGCTTTTCACTTAGCAGGATAGTCTCTAGTTCCATCTATTTATTGGAAAATGCCATAATCTCATTCTTCTTTATGGCTGAGTAATACTCCATTATGTATAGACACCACATTTTCTTTATCCATTCATCTAAGTTGGTTGCATAGTTTAGCTATTGTGAATTGAGCTGCTATAAACGTTGATGTCACTGTGTCACTGTACTATGCTTCTTTTAAATCCTTTGGTTATAGACTAAGAAATGGGATAACTGGATCAAATAGAATGGATGATTTTTATTAGTCTATTTTCAAACTATTTAACTGCTTTTGTGTCATCTTTATTTTGCTTTTAAACCCATTTAGTGACTATTTCAATTCAATAATTATATTCTTTAGTTCTTTTCCATTTGAGTGTTTTTTTGTATCTTTTATTTCTCCACTGAGATTTTCTATCTTTTTATTTGCCGCAAGAGTGGTTGCCCAGCTTCTTATAGAATGATTGTAAGGGCTGCTTTAAAGTTGACAAAGGATACAGCATTTATGTCATTTAGGGATTGGTATTTATTTTCTCTTCCCATTTGAGATGTTGAGATTATCTGGCTTTCTGTATTATCAAATGATGTTAGATAGTATCTTAGAACACTATGAATACTAACTAGGACTTTGGGTCTTCTTTAAATCTGATGAGGACTGTAAATTTTTTTTTTCTTTAAAACCAACCTGCTTAGGTTGAGGTTGCAAGTTCCCGTGTGCCTATTGCAGTATGGTTCTGAAACAGTTCGTTTTTGAAAGACTCTGTAGTACTCTCTGTATCTGTCTTTTGTCTTCACAACTGAGTCTTGAATCTAGAAGCGGTTTTTCCTATGTTTCAGTTCCCAAAGTCTTTGGTGTGATGTTAGAGTCAGATCCACGTATCACAGCTCAGGGGTGATACGTGGAGTGTGTGCACTGCTATAAAGGATGACTTTCTTGAGCTCCTCCTCTACGTGATTACTGCTTCAAGCGACTCCCTTCCTTTGAACATCTGACTAGAAAATTGGGGCTTATTTCTCCCATGCTGTTGCTCCCTCCCACAAATGCATATGCCTGTCTAGGTGGCTAGAAATGGAGAGAAAGAAAGCCGTGGAGTTATACCCTCCCCGACACTTGGGGCCAAATTCCTCTGGTCAGAGAGCAGGATTCCCTTCCCATGGTATGTTGGGAACCTGCACCAGGGGCTTCTTTAAGATTGTTTTTGTATGCACAGGGTGTACTTTCAAGTTTTAGACTGCCCTGAAGTCCAGGTAGAGGAAAGTGGAGAATAAATGTGAGAGCATCACCATTTCAATGATCCATGGAAATCCCTGTTCCTTGCACACTCATCCATACTCACACAATTTACTTTGTGGAGTCTTCAGATAGGTGCTCTACGAATTCTTTCCAGTGTAATTGCATTTGGTGGGAGCAACAGGAGTACTCCATCTTAACTAGTACCGAATCTCTTATTATTTATTTTGATCAGATAAAAATTGTGATCCTAATTTGAAGGTTAATTGAGAAATCTCAAATTAAAAGTTTTTTCATATCTTCAAAGTTTCCTTTGAAGTCTTCAAGCCTTGTAATTCTAGTTTCTAAACAATGCAAATTAGTCAACATTTATTCATTTATTTCTTCAACAAGTGTCTGGCTATTAAAGGTGTTGAAGATACAGCATAAAAATTTGATCTAGAATGATTTACCAAATTTATAGTTGGGTAGAGAGTTTTAACATACACACACATTGACGTATATACACTTATTATCAAATAATATTATCATGTAGATTGATCCCTGAAAGGGAAAATATTGCTTCATTCTCACTTGGTGTTAAATCATACTGGAATAACAACCCCCATGCTTTTTAAGGAATAAAGAAACCTGTTGCAAAAAGGAACTAGAAAAAAGAATACTAGGAGTTGAACAACAACAACAAAGAAACTCCGACATGATACTAAGAAACAAAATTAATAAAAGGAAACCTATGTAATAATAATAGGAAAAATTTTGTGGGAGAAAAGGATGATTCATGAGAATAAAAAGGAAATCCCCTTTTCACCTGGAAATTTAAGATTTAACTATTTGATGTCCATCAGTAACTCTTTGCTTCCAGGGATTTTCATACAGTGAGTGAGAAAGTTGATCAATGGAGAAAACAAAACTTGAAGATGTCCCATTGTATGGCATTGACAATGGATTTCATGTAATTGAGATTAAGCGTAAGATCTTCATTTATTTGTATCTGTTTATGTCGCTGTAACCTGGGCTTGCCAGGGTCCTTGCTGTTCTATTAAGGATGAATCAGGGAGGGACGTAGGAGAATGGGTTTTATTCTGTCTCTTGGTGGGGAGAGGTGCCTACCCACTGGAGGCGATTTCTGTCAATCATCCAGGAGGGTGGAGCTGTCTCAGCTGGAACTTTCACTCCCAGGTTACCTCCCTGTGATCTGGTCTAGGCAGAACGTGTCAGAAGAGTGACAGACATTCAAGCATCTCTTTGACACCCGGATTGTGTAAATATCTCAAAATATTACAGATTAAGCAATGAGGGAGCTTCTCTTTTTCTACCTATCTGGATCTCTTCTAACTTCTGAGGGTTGGGGAAGTTCTGCCGCGTAGATGTTCCCAGGTTCTTCAACTTAACCTCTCCATCCTTCTAGCTCCCTCCAAATCCCACTGCACACAGACCCCAATGTTTCCTTAGGAATACTTACCCTTCTCCATGTGAATCTTCTGGGGCTTCTCTCTTTTGTGAGCTCTACTGAAGGCTTAAGATGAATGCTCTAGGTGGATTTCTTTGCACCAGTTTTTATTATCCCTGAGGTGGGAAGGAGAGTGCAAGCCAGGGGGGTTGATCCCTGTGGGCAAGAGTGTATATTCCCAAAGGAGGGGTGTGTGTGGTGTGTGTGTGTGTGTGTGTGTGTGTGTGCGGTGTGTCTGTGTGTGTGCGTTTCTTGTTAGCGGCATAATCAAATCTTATAGAGGGAGAGCTCTGTTCCTTTCATCATTAAGACTTTCACCCCTCTCCTTGCTAAATAATAAATTTACCACTATTACTTTAAAGAGATGACTTTTTTTGTACCTGTTGACTTTAACCTTACAAGAGCCTCCAAGGAGCTGGGGACGGCTTGGTGTGGGCCATTTGAAACAAGGTGAGTCAACTTTAAGTAGCTGATTTCTGATTCTGAACATTCTCCTTTGAATATAAGGGCACAGGATCCGGAAATGCTGCCAAGGTCTTTAAATGGCAGGCACATCTACATGTATAAACGGTTTGAACAGATGGATCTGCCAATTCACTTAAGATGGCGAAGTAGACATTTTAGATAGATTCCTTCTGCAAGTATTTTGGGGGTAAAACCAGCCACTTAAGGGCAAAGGTCAATTTGGTTGGTGGCTGTCATCTTGATAGGACAACACATTTATGTACCATGCTTTACCCTCTTCGATGGTGGCCATAGCTGGTATTATGGAGTCTGAAGTGATTCTTTTGGGAAATTATTGTGATGTTGCATTCCTAAACTTTGCAAACACCTGAGGTTGGAAAATTGCTTTTCAGAGATATCAAGGGGTCATTTTATCAGTCCGTTGGGGTTTAGCAGCACTGAGAAAAGCCTTTTCTCTGAGGCCATTTCACTTGGTTATTGGCTCCACCTGAAGGTATATAGTCTCCCTCTCTAATAAGCGGCTAAGGTGTCACGTGGAGTCATTTGGTTCAGTGATCTGCAGTCATTCTCTGCTCTGTGACACTTTAATTTCTGGAGCTGCAGTTGTTGTCATACCTTATTGGTAACTATGGTAACGGACACTACTGACAAGCTCTGTGCCTGCCATTATTAGAGATGCTACAGTCTTGTCAACTACAATTAATAGAATTTTGGTGAGAGGTAGGATTTGTAAAGCCATGGATGTCAGTATTTCTAGGGTGCAAATAAAGATATTTTGTATGTGGAAGAAAACTAGACTTCCTCTTAAAATGGTTGCATTGACTCAAAGAGGCAGCTCAGGGAGAGAAAGTTAAAAGAGTGTGCATCAATCCGGCCTCCATCCTTCCTCCCGAGAGGGCGTTTGTCAGTTTCTGTGAGCGAAATTCCAGTCTGTGGCCTTGACATATCTAATGTGCAAAATCATTAATTTTTTTTTCTTGCAATATTTAGAGGGAAATTATCCAAGAGAAAATTTTAAAGAGTCATATAATATTCTGGAAGCCCTCAAAAATGCTTTTTCTCAGCCTTCCTGATGAGTTGTTCTCTCTGTTCTCTAGGGCTGGTGGTGAAAAGTATTCTGATTATTTTGACCTTGAAAGTCTATCTAATGGTATTTTGATGTGTCAGAAATCCTCAGGCAAGGGAATAGGGCTTCAAAAGAGAGCTGTATTCTGGATAAATTTAGCACCATGGTTAGGTTTGAAGAAAAGCTTATAATGTTGCTCGTTGTGAAAAGGTATGAGGCACCCAGAAAGAAATTTCAGCAGATTCAAGGTGAGCAAGCATTTGTGTGTTCGCATGTGTGCCTTAAACAGTGCTAGGTACTTTCACATTTATTTCCCCACTTCAAGAATTTAGTGTACTTATGAAGGTAAAAAGAGTGTTTGTAAACACATTTGCATGTGTATGATACTGAGCATGATGATATATTCTTCTTGACCCAAGGTGTGTTAGTCAACTTTTTGCCTCTGTGACCAAAATACTTGACAAGACAACCAAGAAGAAGAAAGTTTATTTGAGCTCACGGTTGCCGAGGTCTCAGTCTAAGGTTGGCCAAGTCCATTGCTCTGTGTCTGAGGTGAGAACAAAGGGCATCTTAGAGGGACGCTTCTCTGCTCATGGCAACTGGGAAGGGAGAGAGTGGCTGGGGTGGGCCAAGGACAAGCTACAGTCCAAGTTACTTCCTCTAGCTACGTCCCACCTAATTATAGTTACCACACAGTGGTCCTTTGAAATTATTAACCCATCAAATGGATCACTGCACATAAGAGGTTACAGTCCCTGTGATCTAATCATTGTTTAAAAGTCCAACCTCCGAATCTGGCTTATTGAGGGATCACGTTTTTAAAATCTGAGCTTCTTGGGGCCATTAAACATCTAGGAGATAAATAGGAAAGAATAAAAAAAATGATCTGCCGCTTTGAACATGAACAGAAGTTGATACAGAAGAAAAAAATTGACACAGAACCCAGCAAATGTTTGGATGATCTTATCTGGTTAACTTTTGGGTCTGTTCCATTTCAGACTTAATTTTTCTTCCTGAAAAGGCTTCCCCTCTGCTAGGGGGTCAGACTACTTGCCACTCTTCAAGGTGGTAGTGTTTTTTCCCCTAGGGATGCTTGTTTCCTGGCTATTGGACTTTTTTCACCTGAGATGTTAAACCAGGAAATTAATAATAGCCCAGGCTGACCTCCAGGTTGTGCTTTTTCACTGTAAATTCTGAGGCTACTTGATTTCCTTGGGGCTTAAGCCTGGGATCAGCAGAAATTAGGCACTGAACCTCATTAGATCCAGACTGATAGACATTCAGAAATGACATTTATTCTTTAGAAAGCCTGAAATTTCTAGGAAGTTTTTCTAGACTAAGAATGTTACTTTTGAACTGGAAGACCTGCATTTGAAATTCTAATTCCATCTCTTGTTCTCTTTGTGGCCCAGGGAAGATTATGTCATCTTTTTCTCCCCTTCTGATCTCGTATTGGAAAATGAAGTCAATTTAAACATAAAGGGAAAGAGTAGGTGGAGATAAATGCTAAAATACTGGTGTAAAACTCTCCGGAAGAAAATGAGATCTTGGGATTGGGAAAGGAAAAGAGCCAAAATGTTTGGTATTGGAGTAGATATTTTTTGCAATGCATTTTTGGATAAGATACATATAACAGAGACAAACATATCTGAGATAATTTCCACATGCTGCCAGTTGGGAGGTTGAATTAACAGTTTGCGAAGCCTTATTCTATATCCAAATAGTCAGACCTGACACGTTTTTGAGGTTTCTGGCATAATGATATTGCTGTGGTTTAGTTTAGGTGTTCCTGAAAAGCTCATGTGCGAGATAATGCAAGAAAGTTTAGAGAGAAGTGAAATGACTGGGTTATAGCATGTTTAACCTAATCAGTGTGCTAATCTTCTGATAGGGATTAATTTGATAGTATCTGTAGGCAAGAAGGGTGTGGCTGGAGGAAGTAGGTCTTTGGGGGCATGCCTTTGGGCTATATATTTTTGTCCTTTTTGAGCAGAGCTCTCTCTGCATTCTGACCATCACATCCTGAGCCACTTTCCTCCACCACACATTCCACCATGATGTTCTGCCATACCTAGAACCCTGAGAATGGAGCCAGCCTTCTATGGACTGAGACCTCAAAAACCAGGAGCCCTAAAATAAACTTACCCTCCTGTAATTGTTCTTGTTAGGTCTTTTCATTACAGCAATAAAAAAAAAAAAGCTGGGTAAAACAGATGTCCTTGATAGAGCATGTCACTCTATAGGTTGGGTAAAGGGAATGATAATGACACCAGTTTTTTGATCACATATTATTTGGTAATACATAGTATAAAATGCTTCTCAAAAGTCTTATTACTCCCAATAAATCTATGCACATGAACTCGAGGAGTCTAGGGTGAAAAATGCTCAGGACAGGTGCCTATTTGCTAACTAACACGGGAGTTTTCCCTATTTTAACAATGGTATAGTGTACCAGTGTGTGCTGCTGAATATCAGCTCTGCTTAGTCAAGTATGTCTCTGCTTATATGAAAAGGACAGTCAATAGTTACCGTTTACTGAATGGATGAGTAACTACAAATCAGCGTAAGTTAAGGATAACTGCTGGTACCATGTAGAATTAGAATTGATTTGTCTTTCAAGCATTTCCAAATTCTTTGGTGTTATCAGTAGTCTTGTGATGTAGGTCATGAGACAATTTCAGAGCCTCTATCCAGGTTTAGCATCTGGCCCCCAAACTGACACCTACACACAGAGTCACCTACACTTAGGAATGAATGAGAAAAAAAATGGTGTAAAGTCATATATCCCAAATGTGAATGGGACGTCATCGGGTGGCAAACCAGGACTGTCAAAAGAGAGGGACTCTAATAGAATACTTGGCACACAGCAAAGGCTCCAACTGTTTGTTGAATGAATGACGATGTGCGTGACTACTTGTGTTTTATGCATTTAGAAGAGAAAGAGATCTATAAGGACTGAAGTAGCCAGAGGACTCTTCCTGGAAGGTGTGGGTTGCAGGTAGAGAGGGTCAGGAGGGTGAATGAGAGGGTGAGACTAGTAGATAGTGTGAACAAAAGAAAGGATCTTGGAGGACACCTGGACCTATTGCCCACCCAGCAGCTCATCTCCCTCCTTTTGGGGGACTCAGCTTTACTCTCTCTGAGCCTTTTAGGCTTGGAGGGACTTCCAGTCAAGAAACCCCATCTTTTCCTAATAAGGATCAGATGATGGATTCAAGCTACCCTGAGCTCCCTGAAATGTGGATCTCACAGGGCGTGATTCAGAGGCTCCTGCAACTGATGAATCCTGACTGCCCCGAACGGACTGTCCTTTGGTTCCCGATCTCCAGAACTTCCCTAATGCCCGTTTTTTTCTGGGTTTTGACCTCTCTGCCTTTCTTCATTTCTCTGAGTTATTCCATAGCCTCTCAATACTTTTCTGTTTTTACTTAATATAGCCAGAACCGATTTCTGTTGCTTACAACCAACAAACTCTGACAGACTTAGGCGGTTTCCAGTTTCCCATCCCCGACTAGTCTCTTTAGGATGTGCTGGTTGGTCAGTAGCTGATTGTTGGATACTTTTGAGAGTGGAATCCCTGCTCTTTCCTTATGAGCAGACCACATTGTCTTGCTCCTTGAGTCCTGGTGAGATGTCTGGAAGTGGACTGTTTCTTTTGTGATCTGGTTTCACCGTTTACTACGCAGGACTCCCCAAGAGGTTCTGCTTCAAGTGCTGCTGTGAAGGTTGCAGATAATACCCAACACCCTGCAGACCCTTGACAGCCACGATGCCATCTGATGAAAAAACAAAAAAAAAAAGAGGATTCTTAATTTCACAGCTGCAGCCCGTGACTATATATGGTTTTTGTTTTGCTTTACACAGCCAATAGCTATATAAGGTTTTCATTTACACATTTATGTGCCAAAAGAGTCGATGTTCTCCTTTCTCCCTGCAGGCTCCTTTACTGGACTGCATTATTATTATTACGGGCCTGTTCTCCACACTCCTTTCTGAGCTTCCCCTCAGGCCTCTGCCAGCTTCATCTCTGTCCCTTACTCGGAATGCTTCCGTGTTTGTGCGTGGTGAGTGCTCATCAGACTGTAGTCCTCAGTTTTTCTCATGAATCCTGAGGAAAGTAGCATTTTTTCTCCCCAAGGGGAAAATGAAAACGTGACACAGGACTGAAGAAGCTATTATGTAAACAAGATAGGAATCATAGAACAGAATTCAGTGGCCTTTGTGCAAAAGGAACGTGGAAAGAAGATGAGCAATAAGCCCAGGCCTGGCCACGTGGCTCTGGCTCTAGCACGACATGTGCATGAGAAAACAGATGGCCTCTCTGGAGCCAGAGCTGCAGCGCAGGCTGTGCAAGTCCTGCTCTCCCGACCTCAGTGGAGTCCAGGAGGAACGAGGAAGAGCCCCAAGAATTGCACCTAGGATGAGAACCTGCAGATAAATGGGATTCTCCACAGTTTTATTATTTGTCATTGATTGATGTGATTGTAAATGCACTTAGTAGATAGAAAACATGGTTAGCTTGGGGAAGAAAACCTGCCCTTCTTTTAAAAAAAAATTATCTGTTTTTATGGGTGCATTGTAATTGTACACACTGGTGGGATCCATTGTTCTATATTTGTCACTGGTAATCATTTTGGGCATAGACCCTGATGCAAAGGCGTTGTCAGGAAATTAAAAACTCAGCCATCATGGGTCTTTTGATTACCGTATAACCAAAAATGAGAGATAACTGGGCAAGCAAAACCTTAAAAGAGTTACCACATAGAAGTAATAATAATAATTGTAATAACCATATCATCTTTAAGATATAATTTCTGAATTAATTATAGTAACTTCTCCAAATCTGCTTCATTAATTTTTATTGCTTTTATGATAAGATTTAGTGGTGGTTTTGGGAGAGGGGGTGAATTGGCAGGTCTTAGAAAGAAGAAAACACCATTAGGTATAGCTGAGAAATGTACTACTGTTTGTTGTTCTACCTTTGGTGTACTACGTGTACTACCTTTGATGTTCCAAGTAGGTACTCTAGGATGTATGTCCTTTTCTATGACTGACTGACCCTAAACAAAGGCATCAACACATCCTCAGCCCCTCTGATGTCAAGGTAAGCATTTTATTCTTTGGTGCTTTAAGAATTATCTATGTTTTTCATTATTGTCTACTCTCCCTATCATTGATCTAATTTGCATTCTGTTTTAGTCAGATTTTTCATTTTGGCGACCAAAAGACCTGAAAAGAACAATTAGAGGAGGAAAAGTTCAGTTTGGGGCTCATGATTTCAAAGGTCTTTGTTCACAGATGGCTGACTCCATTTCTCAGGGCTGGAGGTGGGGCAGAACTTCATGGCAGAAGAGTCCACTCACCAGATACAAAATATATACTCCCAAAGCTCACCCCCAATGCCCACTTCCTCCAGCCACACCCTACCAGCCTTCAGTGACCACTCAGTTAATCCCTATCAGGGATTTATTCACTGACTGGGTTAAGGTTCTCATAATCCAATCATCTCACCTCTAAACCTTATTGTCTCACAGATGAACCTTTGAGCTACATGACTCATTTAAACCATGACAGATTCTTATTTCCTGACCTGAGTTTCTAACTGTCCTTTTCTTTATCGTTTTCTCTTATTCAGTCTTACTCTCTGTTCCCAGAATAAGCAAGACCTGGTCATGTCAACACTTTGGTTGAAAACCTTTGGTGCTATTCCTTAGTCCACAGGACCAATCTGGACTCTTTACAGTGGCAACCAACACCCTCTCCCTGGGGCCTCCATGTACCTTCTTGGCCTCATCTCTTACCACTTGCTTCCCTTCCTCCCCAACATGGATCTACTTGCTGTTTTGCAAACAGGACAAGAATTTTAAAGCCTCTATGACTTGCTCATGTGTCTTCCATTTTGGTGTTTCCCCTCAAACTCTCCCCAGGGAAATCTCTGAGAGACCAATGTTAACTGTCAAAACCTCTGCCTGCAGAACCAATTGACTTTCCCTCGGCACAACTGACTTTCTATCCGTGCACATGTTATGTCAGTGAAATTCATCAGAAAAGACATATAATACAATCCATGGATATTAGTTAGAATCTTCCAGTAGCCACATTAAAGAAGGTAAGAATAAACACATGAAGATAAACTTAAGAGTAACTTTAGTAACTCAATATAACAAAGATATAGTTTCACATTGTATTAGTCAGGGTTCTCCAGAGAACCCTGTGTGTGTGTGTATGTTTACATATATGTCTTACCTGCGTACCAATATATGTATGTATGTGTATATATGTATGCACACATGTACATATACATATATATGTAAAATATATATATATAAAGTAATTATCTCACATTATCATGCAGATCAAGTTCCAAGATCTGCAGTGTGAGCTCTGGCAAGCTGAAGAACTAGAAGAGTAAAGGGGGTTGTTCTAGTCCAAATGCTCGCAGTCTGGACACGTGGGAGGAGCCAATGTTTCAGTTCTAGTACAAAAGCAGGAAAAAGTTGATATTCCATTCCAATGACTGCTAAACCCTGAATGTTTCTCTCATCATGCAAATTTTGTATGTTGAATTCCTAGTCCCTGATGTGACCGTATTAAGAGATGGGGCCTTTGGTTGATGATTAGGTGGGGAGCACCCTTATAAAAGAGAACTTGAAGAGTGCTGTAGCCCTTTTACCATGTGAGAAGCCAGCCATCTGTGAACTAAGAAGCAGGCCCTCACCACCAGATACCCACTCTGTGGACTGAGCCTCCAGAACTGTAAGCAGTACATTTCTGTTATTCACTAACCACCTAGTCCATCTGTTCTATTACAGAATCCTCAATGGCCCAAAGGTTATCAGGCAAGAAGCCTTCCCTCTCATGGGAGAGGGTCAGCCCTGGTGTCTTAGTCAGGCCTGCGACTTGTTAACAAGGCCCACCAACACTAGGAAGGGCCATCTGCTTTGCTCATTGTATCCATTGAAGTGTTCATTTTATTCTGAAACCTTCTCTCAGAAACACTCAGAATAATGTTTGACCAAATGTCTAACACGTGCCCAGTCAGTTGACCCATAAAATTAGCCATCATGGATGTGTGATCAATGAAACTTACTGAGATATAGTATATTCTATTTTTAAGTAATTATTTGAAATACTGGTATGTATTCTCTGGGTAGCACATTTTATCTGGACTAGCTACATTACTGGCACTCAGTGGTAACACGTCTATAGGCTACTGTATTCTACAGTTAATATTATATCATAGGCCATTATGATACTGTCTTTTCTTTCAGTTTACGTACAATTTTTTTTGAGGGAAATCATATTAATCTTATTTGGATGTCTGATATATATATAGTCCATTGCTGGGATCATAACAGCTGAATAGATGTGTACTGAATAGAAGAATAATTTTAAAAATATTGGAAATCTTGAGTGTTGAACCCATAAATAAACTATTATTTCCTCTTTTATCAAATTCCCTTGGTAGTCTCTAGAAAAATTATAAAATGATATTCAATTATTTTCTTAAATCAGTTTCCAAATGGTCAGTGGGTTGGTATATAATAGAAATAGCCTGAAAGGAAGATTATTAGCACAGTTCAAATTCTTTTAGCTATTATAAAATTATCATAACAGTCTGAATACTTAGGGGCTACAATGATTGGATTGTAATTGTATATTTTTTGGATATTTTTGGTCAGGACGTTGGCCTAGATGAATCTACCATCAGGTGTGATGTCACGGGAGGTACTGCTAACTGTGGAAGTGAGAGGGAGAAAGGGATTCGTTAAATCCAATTACAGTTGATTGCGGTCTTCTCTGATTTCCTATAGAATTTGCACTGTATACGACCTCACATGGGGACAAAGTCCTCCTGTGGTATTGGTGTCGCCAAGGAACCCTCTGAGACCTGTGGACACACACCATTGGCAAAGAGCCTGTTCCTTCATCCTACACTATTCCAACCTTCTCAAAACCACAGGAACAGAGTCTGCAGTGGGGACTCTTGGGATTTCAGGATGAAATTACAGAGTACAAAGCACAATCCCATGCATCTAACGTACTATAAACATGGTCTTTTCTTGCCAGAACAAAGTCCTTGAGAATTATTTAATTGCTCAAAATACAAATAATGATCGTATTTTAAAAGACTATCCAAACACATGGTTTTGAATGTCTCAGCTGAAATACCGCCCCCCCACCCCCGCCCCAGTTTCTGTCCACCAGACCCAGAAAATGACATTTGGATGAGACTCTAGTCATGTCTGGCCCAATATTTACATTTCCAGGTCAGTTGGCCTTTTCCATGGTCTGTATGTGGTTTAATCTATCATACCACCCATCTGTTTATTCAAACATGGATATTAAACTATTACTGTAATCACTTGCAGTATGATTCAGATTGGCCATGGAAACTATTCTACTTAATATTTTAAAGAGTGTCTATTATTTTTCAGCATAATAGATATAATCATATATTATTTCACTCATGCCAAAAGTCAATAGCTATAAGTTAAGAAAAGTCTACTACAAAGAGGCAATGTCAATAAGGCTTTAGCTCCCTTCTCTGTCTGTGGAGGAAACTTCTGGATGCTGAGAGCAGGAACAGATAGGGACCTGGTGGACAATATCCAGCCATGTGTGATAGTATTGCCTCCAGCTGTTCAAAACTAGGATTACCTTGACATTTCTCAAAACACTCAACAGAGATGGAGAAAGGAGAGACAAATGTGGAATAATAGTATCACTTTTGGAAAAATTATAAGACGATATTCAATAATTCCTTTAAATCAGTTCTAAATGGTTAATGGAGTGGTATATAATAGAAATGAACTGAAAGGAAGATTATTTGCCCTGTTCAAATTTTTTTAGCTATTAAAAATTATCATAATAGTCTGAATATATAGGGACTACAATGATCAGATTGTAATTGTATATTTTTGGGATATTTTTGGTCAGGACTTTGGCCTAGATGAATCTACCTTGCAATCTGGATGCGCTGGTTGAATTACAGGTGTGCACATGCCTGTAATACCAGTGACTTGGGAGGCTGAAGCAGGAGGATTGCAAGTTTGAGGCCAGCCTCAGCAACTTGCCCTAAGCAACTTATCAAGAACCTGTCATAGAATCAAAAATAAAGAGGGCTGGGGATGTGGCTAAGTGGTTAAAGGCTTCTGGGTTCATTACCCAGTACCAAAACAAGTAAAATAAATAAAATGAAAATCAAACAAAAACAAACTAACCATTAAAGCAATAATGTATTCAACATTTTAAATGAGAGTTCAGGTTTGGCCCAATTTTCTGTATTGTGTATGTTTTAGAACATTTTTTTTTTCTTCTGAACTTAGACATTGATAATATGAGTAAAGTCTGGGCCTTGACCAATGATAAACCAAATATTAAGGAGCACTCCACCTGCTGTGTCTGCTAAGAAAGATCTGGTGGGGCCTTTCTCTGGATACCCCTCCGAGTGGTGGTGCAGAGCAGGCCTCTGGTGGCAGATGCATCTGGGCTGGTTCTGGGACACTGAGTACAACGTAGGACTAGCTAAACATCGATGCCACTTCTTTATATTGGTTTTTTAAAATTTTTTTTGGGGGGTGGGGGGGGGTACTAGGGATTGAACTCAGGGTCATTCTACCACTGAGCCACATCCCTAGCCCTATTTTGTATTTTGTTTAGAGACAGGGTCTCACTGAGTTGCTTAGCACCTTGCTGTGACTGAGGCTGGCTTTGAAGTCGTGATCCTCCTGTCTCAGCCTTCTGAGCTGCTGGGATGACAGGCATGCACTTGACTGTCCAATATTGTTATATATATATATATATATATATATATATATATATATATATATATATATATATATATAGTGGTACATATATACCCCACATTTAATTCATGGTAAAAATTCACCATTGAAACATTTTTAGGAGTTTTGATCAGTGGTGAATTCAGTTTTGGCTTTTTCCTATGTGCAACAGCAGGTAAAATTTCTACTCCCTATTGCACAAGATCAACTTGAGGCTACTTATTAGACCAACTGACAGAATCATTGGTATGGTTAAATTGTGACAGCATAAAAAACAAAATAACTTCTATTTGGAAGCCTCTGCACTGGGTTATTTCCATCATGTCAGATAGCCCTGTGGTCAAGCTTAAGTATCAAATAAAACAGTTTGCCCCAATTTTAGAAAATCTAGTAACAAAAATAAAATTTACTCAACAAATAAAATAGAGAATGATGATTTTCTCTGACAAGAGAAATAATTAAAATATGATTTATCCCTGGGTTCCTTTAAATTGATCCCCACCCCTGAGGGAACAATTTGGATGTGACAATAATTGAAGTGGTGCTCTTGACATTTAGTGAGGAGCAGATGGTAGTACCTGGCTGCCCAATACCAGAATTCATTGCCTCTCAGCCTGCACTCCCAGGTGTCCAGTGGGACATTCAGATAGGTGTAAAAGCCATTTTTAGTGAGCTAAAGCTAGAATCCAACTTCATTCAACATGTTGCTTTGGTTTAAATGATAATGTCACCTTGGACATTCACATTGATACTTAATTTCCGTTACAACAGAATTAACATGCCCTTGGAAGGTGGTTAAGCCACGTGGCCTCTGGTCTCATGAAGGAGCCCTTATTTAAGGTCCAAGTTTGAAGGGAGTGCAGGGTTGCCTTTCTGTCTCTTCCACCATGTGAGGGAGGACACAACTTTCCTTTCTTCTACAAGATTCAGTAAGAAGGCACCGTCCTAGGAGCCGAGAGGAGCCCTCACCAGACACAAAGCCTGCTGGCACCTTACTCTCCATCTTCGCAGCTTCTGGAACTGGAGAAATAAATTTATGATGTTTATAAACTACCCAGTCTGTGGTATTTTGTTATAGTCACAAATTAACTAAGATGCCTATAAACATATGTGTGTGTGTGTGTGTGTGTGTGTGTGTGTTTGCGTGTATACATATATGTATATAATTTTTTTTTGGCAAGAGCATGGTTTTAATAACTTAAAATTTTTTTCTAGGAATAAAATGACCTATTTTATTACTTACAAACATTTTGCTATTTTGTTTCTTAGAAAGTTGTCCCAATTTGGTTGCTGCTATGAGTTGAATTCTAGACATTGAATCCCTAATTCTCAATACCCTGGAATGCAACTGCATTGAGAAATAAGGTCTTTAAAGAGACAACAGAGCTAAAATGAGGTCATTTGAGAGGGCCTGACCCAATGTAACTTGTGTCCTTTTAAGAAGAGAATATTAGGACAGAGACGTCAAGTAGATCATGCCCAGTGAGATGACCGTGTGAGGACGAGCAGGAAGGCAGCCCTCTGCAAGGCGAGCAGAGGCTGCAGAAGAAACCAAGCTGCCAACTCCTGATCTTGGACTTCCAGCCCCCAGAACCGTGAGAAACACATTTCTGCTGCTTAAACATCCTGGTCTGTTGTATTTTATTATGCCAGCCTTAGGAAGTTGATGTAGTTGCTTTACTTTTGAAAAAAATCACACAGTGATGTTAAAGCTGCTTTTTGTATTTCCGTCACCAACATATTGCATCTGTGTTAGTTTTCATTTGCAACTGCTGCCTCTATAGGGATGCTACACCTAGTGTGCACATCTAACTAAATTATGAGTGGTATTGTTATTCCTGGAAATGTGCCTCATGGCATTCACATATTTGATTATAAATCACCTTTCTGTACTTTACCTTTAATATTACTTAGGTGAAAATATTGGTATCTATTGAACATTTTGTGTATAAGCAAGTTATATTACCCATAAGTTTTAATTTAGAACATAAGCAAAACATTTAATTTTTTTATAGTTGTAGATTGACAGCATGCCTTTATGTTTATTTTTTTTATGCAGTGCTAAGGATTGAACCCAATGCCTCACACATGCTAGGCAAGCACTCTGCCACTGATCTATAGCCCCAGCTCCATAAACAAGACATTTAAAAAATATTTAGGTTGAGAGGCAGGGCTTTAGGTTGGCATCACTGGAGGTAAATTTTAGGTAGATTTTATTTTGCATGCTCAACAGGAATCCTCTTATAAGTCTAAAGCAGGGTTTCTTAAATTTGAGTTCATGTTATTGAGAAATTGGTACTTAGGTATATCCAGAGGGAATGCAATCATTACACCAAACTGGTACTTGCACTCTTGTGTTTATTGCAACAGTTTTCACAATAGCCAAAATATTGAATCAACCAAGATGCCCCAAAGGGGAATGAATGGATAAATAAAATGTGATATATTTACACAATCAAATATTATTCAACCACAAAAGAATGAAATCCTGTCATTTTCAGTAACATGGATAAGACTGGAGGTCATTATGTTAAGTGAAATAAGCCAGGCACAGAAAGACAAATACCACATGTTCTTACTCATTTTTGGAAACTAATAAGTCAATCTTGTAAAAGAATAGAATGGAATAGTGGTCATTAGAGACTGGGAAGGAGAGCAGGGGTGGGGGTGGGAGTAATGAGAGTTCCATAGGGAAACCAAACATAGTTAGAGTGGAGGAATTACTTCTGGTTCTTCTTTAGCACAGCTGGGTAACTACTGACTTAAACAATCTATGATATATTTCAAAATGACCAGAAAATCATGAAGTTCTCAACACATAAAAATAATTAATGGTTAAAGGGATTCAAATACTTATACCATCAGAAACTGTAAACTCTTTTACAAAACTACTGAGTATATTGTAAATAATAATTGAATTCACCATTTCTGTACATTGTGACCAAACTGTAAATGTTTTAATAGAAAACATTTGTTTTTAGGGTGTATATTGTCTATACTGAGATCTGATAACGTTGTCCTTCACCTCAAAGGAGAGGTATTGGATCCCTACAGGGGCACTATAAGCCTATAGGGTAAAAACATTAATGCCTGGATCCACAGAGCTAGAAGGGAAGACACACAAGCAATATGAAAAGACAAGGGAAGAAAATGCCCCAAACAAATTAAGAGATCACATTATGAGAATCCATGGGCAGCACAGCAGAAGAAATTATAGATAAGGAGTTCAGGTTGTATATAATTAAAATGTTCTGCGAATTAAAGGATGACATAAGAGCAAATACAGGCAGCAAAAGATCATTTTGACAAAGAGCTACATAAACAAATACAGGAAGCAAAAGATTACTTCAATGAGGATATAGAGTTTCTACAAAAACACCAAATAGAAATCTTTGAAATGAAAGAAATAATAAGCCAAATTAAAAGTTCAATTGAAAGCATCACCAACAGATTAGACCACTTGGAAGATAAGACCTCAGACAATGAAGACAAAATATATAATCTGGAAAAGAATATAGACCCCACAGTGAAAATGGTAAGAAACCATGAGCAAAACATTCAAGAAATAAGGGATAGCATAAGAAGACCAAAATAAAGAGTTATTGTGATAGAGGAAGGCATGGAGGTCCAGATCAAAAGAATGAGCAACCTATTCAATGAAATAATATCAGAAAAATTTCCAAACATGAAGAATGAATTGGAAAACCAAATTCAAGAGGCTTAAAGGATGCCAAATGTACAACATCACAACAGAGCCACACTAAGGCACATTATAATGAAAATGGCTAACATGCAGAATCAGGAGAGAATATTAAAAGCCACAAGAGAAAGGAATAAGATTACATATAGGAGGAAACCAATTAAATTATGTGCAGATTTTTCAACCCAGACCCTGAAAGCTATAAGATCCTGGAACAACATATATCAAGCTCTGAAAGAACGTGGATGCCAACAAAGAATCTTAAATCCAGCAATTTAAGCCTTAGATTTGATGATGAAATAAAAACCTTCCATGATAAACAAAAGTTAAAGGAATTTACAACTTGAAGCCTATACTACAGAATGCCCTCGGCAAAATAGTCCATGAAGAGGGATGGAAAAGCAACAATGAAAATCAGCAAAGGGAGGTATTACTCTAAAGGAAAAACTAATTAAAGGGGAAACCAAGTCAAGTTAAATACAAAAAATAAACAAAAATGGCTGGGAACACAAATCATGTCTCAATAATAACCCTGAATGTTAATGGCCTAAACTCATCATTCAAAAGACACAGACTGGCAGATTGAATTAAAAAAAAAAAAGACCCAGCATATGCTGCCTCCAAGAGACTCATAGGAAAAGACATCTACAGATTGAAGGTGAAATGTTGGGAAAAATCATACCACTCACGTGAACTGCAGAAGTAAGCAGAAGTTTCCATCCTCATATCAAATAAAGCAGACTTCAAGCTAAAGTCAATCAAAAGGGATATAGAAGGATTTAATTCTGCTTAACAGGACCATTCATCAACAAGACATACAATAATAAATTTATATACCCCAAACAATGAGCATCTACATTCATCAAACAAACTCTTCTCAAATTCAAGAGTCAAATAGACCACAACACAATAATTCTAGGTGACATTAACACACCCCTTTAACCACTAGATAGATAGTAAAAAAAAAAAAAAAAAAAAAAAAAAAACTTAACAAAGAAACTATAGGTCAATCAATAACTTAGACTTAACTGACATATATAGAATATGTCATCCTTTAATGAACGAATATACTTTCTTCTCAGAAGCACATAGATTATTCTCTAAAACAGACCATATATTATACCACAAAGCAATTCTTTAGCAAATATAAAAAAGTAGAGATACTACCCTTCATTCTTTCAGATCAAAATGGAATGAAATTAGAAATCAATGATAAGATAAAAAATAAAAGCTACACCAACCTGGAGACTAAATAATACGCTACTGAATGAACAATGGGTTGTAAAAGACATCAAGAAGGAGATTAAAAAATTCTTAGATGTGAATGAGAACACAGATACAACATATCAAAATCTCTGGAACACTATGAAGGCAGTACTAAGAGGAAAGTTCATTGCATGGAGTTCATTCCTTAAAAGAAGAAAAAGTCAACAGATAAATGACTTAACATTACATCTCAAAGCCCTAGAAAAAGAAGAACAAATCAATACCAAAAGCAGTAGAAGACAGGAAATAATTAAAATCAGAGCTGAAATTGAAATAAAAGAAACAATTGAAAAAATTGACAAAACAGAAAGTTGGTTCTTTGAAAAAATAAAATTGACAAACCCTTAGCTATGCTAATGAAGAGAAGGAAATAGAAAATTCAAATTACTAACATACGTGGTGAAAAAATAAATATCATAACAGACACCTCAGAAATAATTAGAAATTATTTTGAAAACATATACTCCAATAAAATAGGAAATATTGAAGGCATTGAAAAATTTCTAGAGTCATATGATTTTCCCAAATTGAATGAGAATGATATACACAATTTAAACAGATCAATATCAAGTGAGGAAAAAGAAGAAGCCTTCAAAAGCCTTCCAACCAAGAACAACCCAGGACTAGATGGTTCTACAAGACCTTTAAAGAAGAACTAATACCAAAACTCTTCAATTTATTTCAGGAAATAGAAAAAGAGGGAGCACTTCCAAACCTATTCCATGAGGCCAATATCACCCTAATTCCAAAACGAGGCAAAGACACATCAAAGAAAGAAAACTTTAGACCATATCTCTAATGAACATTTATCCAAAAATTCTCAATAAAATTCTGGCAAATCAAGTAAAATCATATCAAAAAGATAGTGCACCATGATCAAGTAGGGTTCATCCTAGAGATGCAAGTTTGGTTCAACATACAGAAATCAATAAATGTTATTCATCACATCAATAGACTTAAAGATAAGAACCATATGATCATCTTAATAGATGCAGAAAAAGCATTTAACAAATAAAGTAACCCTTCATGTTCAAAACACTAGAAAAACTAGGGATAACAGAAACATAACTTTGTAAAAGCTATCTATGCCAAGCCCCAGGCCAACATCATTCTAAATGGAGAAAAATTGAAAGCATTCCCTCCAAGAACTGGAACAAGACAGGAATGCCCTCTCTCACCACTTTTATTTAACATAGTTCTTGAAACACTGGCCAGAGCAATTAGACAGACAAAAGAAATTAAAGGGATATGGATAGGTAAAGAAGAACTTAAATTAGCACTGTTTGCTGACGATATGATTTTATATCTAGAAGACCCAAAAATTTTCACCAGAAAACTTCTATAACTAGTAAATGAATTCAGCAAAGTAGCAGGATACAAAATCAACAACCATAATTCAAAGGCATTTTTATATATCAGTGACAAATCATCTGAAAGGGAAATGAAAAAAACTACCCCATTTACAATAGCCTCAAAAAAATAAAATACTTGGGAATCAACCTAACAAAGAGGTGAAATACCTCTACAACAACAACAACAACAACAACAAAACAGAATGCTAAAGAAACAAATTAAAGAAGCCCTTAGAAGACGGAAAGATCTCCCTTGTTCTTGGATAGGCAGAATTCATATTGTCAAAATGACCATTCTATCAGAAGCATTATACAGATTTAATGCAATTCCAATAAAAAACCCAATGACATTCCTCATAGAAATAGAAAAACCACTCATGAAATTCATCTGGAAAAATAAGAAACCCAGAGTAGCTATAACAATCTTTAGCAATAGGAATGAAACATGTGGATTCACTATACCAGATCTTAAACTATACTACAGAGCACTAGTAACAACAACAGCATGGTATTGGCACCAAAAAAAGACTGATAGACCAATGGTACAGAATATCGGACACAAAGACTAACCCACAAAGTTATAATTATCTTATATTAGACAAAGGTGCCAAAAACATACATTGGAGAAAAGATAGCCTTTGCAACAAATGGTGCTGGGAAAACTGGAAATACATATGCAACAAAATGAGATTAAACCCCTCTCTCTCACCATGCACAAAAGTAAAATCAAAGTGGATCAAGGACCTAGGAATTAAACCAGAGACTCTGCATCTAATAGAAGAAGAAGCAGGCCCAAATATCCATCATATCAGATTAGGCCCCTACTTCCTTAATAAGACTCCTATAGTGCAAGAATTAAAATCAAGAATCAATAAATGGGATGGACTCAATTAAAAAGCTTCTTCTCAGCAAAAGAAACAATCAGTGAGGTGAATAGAGAGCCTACATCCTAGGAGCAAACTTTTACCACTTGCATATCAGATAGAGCACTAATCTCTAGGGAAAATAAAAAACTCAAAAAGGTAAATAGCAACAAACAAACAAACAAACAAATAGCTCAATAAATAAATGGGCCAAGGAACTGAACAGACACTTCTCAGAAGATGATATACAATCAATCAACAAATATATGAAAAAAAATGTTCATCATTGCTAGCAATTAGAGAAATGCAAATCAAAACCACTCTAAGATTTCATCTCACTCCAGTCAGAATGACAGCTATTAAGAACACAAACAACAAAAAGTGTTGGTAAGGATGTGGGGAAAAAGGCACACTCACACATTGCTCGTGGGATTGCAAAATGGGGCAGCCAATATGAAAAGCAGTATGGAGATTCCTTGGAAAGCTGGGAATGGAACCGCCATTTGACCCAGCTATTCCATTCTTTGGACTATACCCAAAGGACTTTAAAACAGCATACTACAGGGATACAGCCACATCATCGTTTATAGCAGTGCTAAACTGTGGAACCAACCTAGATGCCCTTCAGTAGATGAATGAATAAAGAAAATGTGGTATATATACATAATGGAAATATTACTCAGCATTAAAAGAGAATAAAATCATGACATTTGCAGGCAAATGGATGGATTTGGAGAATATAATGCTAAGTGAAGTTAGCCAATCCCCAAAATCCAAATGCTGAATGTTTTCTCTGATATAAGGAGACTGATTCATAGTGCAGTTGGGATGGGGAGCATGGAAACCCAGACTAAAACCCAGCCAGGCAAACAGGTCCCATAGCTCTGCTTGGAACCCTTAGTGGGCGTGGCCTTGCAAATTCCCAGGGGCTCTCCAAGCATCTTTCCTATTGTCTCTGTGCAATGTACTTATCATCTCTTTAGAATCTGTAATCTCTTTAGCAAATATATCTTCCTTGGATCCATCTTTACATGTACTTTTCTGGCCAAATTCAAAGTTTTAAAAATCCTTCAGCTCTGCTTTTTGTTCCTGAATCTCAGAGTAAACCTAGCTAAAAGCTGTTGGCAATATTCATGCTACTGACTAAATGCTACGTTGTCTTGAAATTTTTCCACCAGATTAATTAGTCCATTATTTAAAAATTTAGCCTCACACCAAGTCTCAGGACATGGACAGAATGAAGATGAGTTCTTTGTCAGAATATAACATGAGTGGCCTCTGGTCCAATTCCTAATGTAATACACAATTCTCTTTGAAACCTTATAACACGGTCTGTATGACTAGGGGCATTCCCACCAGAACCACCCATTAAGCTCCACTTACAATATTCTATGGCTTTTTCAACTTCTATCTCTAAACTTTTCCAAATTCCTCCTGCCAACCAGTTACAAAGGTTTCTGAGACACAAGCAAATGTCACAGCAATGACCCTCCTTCTTGGCGACCAATTTCTGTTGGTGCCAGGTCAGTTTTGTGTTGCTGTGTCTATTCTACTTGATCGGAACAACTTAGAGGAGGAAAAGTTTATTTGAAGGTAATGGTTTCAGAGGTTCAGTCCAAGTTGGATCAAGTCCATTGCTCTGGGCCCCAAGGTGAGGAGGGCCCCATGGTCAAAGGACTCAGTGGAGGAAGCTGCAGAAGAGGAAAATCCTGGTAAAGGCCTCCACTGTAGGATTGCATTGCTGAAGAGGACACAGGAGTCAAGAAACTTATATTTTCTTTGCCTCCCAATTAGTTCATAAAAATTTCAACACGCTGCATGTCCAAAGGATTAAATTTTTTTCTTTTCCTAACCTGACAAATTTCTGGCACATCTGGATGATGTGCCAACCAGCCTCAGTCTAGGCAGATAGAACTGGAATTTCATCTCCAGTAATTTCATTGCAAATTGACAGATGTGACAAAAGCAAAAGGTTAATAGAGAGGTTGTCACTGTTTCCAGTGCAGCCAGAGGGGCAGACACAGTCCTGGCACATAGGCAGCCTCACCGTGAGCCCTGACTTAATCCCGATGCCGTGCGTGGCCTTCTCTGGAAGGGTTAACAGGGAAGACAGAGTGCACAAGTAATACAACCGTGGGTGCTAGAGCACTTTCTGATCTCAGCTTCCATTGACATTCTCTTTAAGTAGCATCTCTGAGATGATCTCTTCCTCCTCAAGGGCAAAGTCATAACTAAGATCACAACCCCAACTTGGAGTTGAAGTTCTCTAAAAAATAATGAATCTTTTGATAGAATCACTGGAGGTTCCAGTTCACTTACACCATTTCTGGGGTTCTGGGAAGGGCCTTACACTAAAAATCCCACTAGGGTTTTCTTACAGGAGCTAATCTCCCAGAAAACCCGGCTCTAGAAAAGAATTTGGGTATCTCGACTAAGAAGTGGCTGGTTCCCCATTTTCTAGGGAGCCATTTTTAGACCAATGGAGGGAGGTAGCAATATTTGCAAGAGACTGATTTCTGAAAAACATTTGTTTTTCTCTGGGAGGAATGTGAAGCAGGGTATGTAGCAACTCAAAACGTTACAGTTTGCAAGCTGTAGGGGAAGTTAGGTAAATATTTTCATGGGACTTTCTGAAAAGGAAAAGGATTTTCAGTAAGCCCTGCTTGATACTCACAGTTACTTAAATCCCTTAGGGTAGCTGGGTGTGGCAGTGCCCAGTGGCAGGAAAAACACTGAGATAAATCATCCTGAAGGTAGAAAGAGACGTGGCCAAGCTATGCAGTGTAGCATTGAGAACAGAGAGAACAGGCAGACTCCTGGCATCCTGTGAGCCTGGGAGTGAAGGGTGGAGCTGGGTACTGTATTTCCTGCTAGTGGGAATGTGTGGGGCCAACCCATTGTTTGCAACCCCCACAGAGTCAGAACACTCGTATTTTTATGTTTGTATAGTATTTGCCATTTACAAATTGATTTTGAGTCAATTCTACTTATGTCTTACAACAGTTTATTGCAATAGGTGGAAAAGGTCTATTGTTTCCAATTTATAGATTAGAAGACTAATCACAGTCACCCAGGACAAAGCAGTTGATTGTGACTAATAGAGGCTGACACTTCCTGAGGACTTACCATGTGCTGGGCCCTGCTATGAGCATTTTAACTTGTGTTGGCTCTTTTCACATGGCACCATGTCCTTTAGTTCCATCCATGTTGGAGAGGCAGACTGCTGATTGCCTTTGAAAATCCTGCATCCACAGTTGGTATTTACATATAAAAGTGACTCCTGCACAATGTTCCCTATGCAATGCCCTAGGCTACCAAGGAGAAGCTTCGTGGAGATGGAGATGGTGTGGATTTGCAGTCGATTGTTAAATTTCTCATGTATTTTATAAGAAGAATTTGAATAGGGAAGGAAGGCATCAGTCTAGAAGCCTGGGAATCATTTCCCCAGTTCTCAGCTCCATGTACTGTGTGTGAATAGTCTGGAAATTTCATGGAAATAGAGGATTTTGGTTCCAGTTAGTCCTATTCCTCTTTGCCAGACAGTACACACTGAGATCAGTGTGGCAAAGAAGGCAATAATAAGTATTTTCAGAGTTTCTCCACCAAAGAATGGGAGCTTTTGAAGATGACCCTGGGATAAAATGACAGGATGGAAAGAGGGGACATTAGTTCTGGTGTTCTTCCCACTGACCAGCCAGAATGTCTGCGTGGGATAAAGAACGTTGAGTCAAAACACCAGGGTTCACTGGCAAGTCATCCTCTCTTTATGCCAGCCTCAGTTTTCTAATCTGCAAAATGGGTAGAATAACATCATTTCTTACAGGAATTGAGGAGCATTGAATTAATCTATGCATGCAAAGCCCAAGGCCTGTCACAGGACAGCTACTTTGTGGTATTCCTCTATACCAGGCTTTCTCATCTCAGCACATTGACATCTGAGCTCAAGGTCATTGTGTGCATTTTAGTATGGACTTTGCCTATCAGATGAGAGGGGGAGCCCTACTCTCCAGGTTGCTACAGTCAAATGTGTCTCCAGACATTGCTCAATGTCCCCTTTTGGTAAAACTGCCCCTAATGAGTATGATATATTCTATGAAAGCATTGGTTTGCCAAGACTGCTGTAATGAAGGGCCTCAAACCACCCAAGTGTGTTTTCTCAGTGTTGGAGGCTGGAGCTGCAGATGAAGGTGTCGGCAGGGTTGGTTCCTTCTGCGGCTGAGCGAGAACCTGCTCCAGGCCCCTTCCCTAGCTTGTGCTGTTGCTGGCAGTCCTTGGTGCTCCTGGGCTTGAGGAAGATGGCCCGGCCTCTGCTGCCATGTTCATGGTATTCTGCTAGGTGAGTGCCCTGGGCAGGTGCCCCCCTTTCTATCACTTAACCAATAGTATCTGCGGTGACCCTGCTTCCAAGGAAGGTAGCGTTGTGAGGCACTGGGGGCCAGGACTTCACCATATGGATTCTGGGCACCACAATTCAACCTATAACGTGTAAATTTATGTAAATGTATAAATGTAGGGGCCACAAACTCACAGGTTTGGGTCTAGGCAATTGCTCTCAGCCTGGAAAATGGATTCAGGGATGGCAGACCTGATTTCTCTCAAAGAAAATTCTTCCCACCCAGGAGTTTAGGTGAAATCTCTCAAATTAAAAATGCCAATGAACTCAAGCACTTAGGAGAACTGGGCAGCAGAGAGTGTAGACACCCCATGTGGAGACCCCCCCCACACACTGTAAGGATGCTCTGGCTGTCCGGGGAAAAGTCTTCTTCCATTAGTGTCTTGGGTATTTATGGCAGAGGTAGCTGCGTGCTTTGACCCTAAAGATCAGTGTCCATGGACACGCTCCTGATAAGGGCAGGAAACTAGATGCTTCTAGCGGCCCCTTGTCTGGAAAGAATCCTGGGTTGAGACTCTGCACACCTGGTTTCTAGACCTGGGCCATCCTCTGACTTGCTAAGTGAATAGGAGCATGCTGTGTGCCTCAGTTTATTTCTTGGTACCTGTTATGGTTTGGATGTCAGATGTCCCCCAAAAGCTCATGTGTGAGACAGTGCAAGAAGGTTCAGAGGAGAAATGATTGGGTTGCAAGAGTCTTAACTCAATCAGTAATTTAATCCCCTGATAGGGATTAACTGAGCGGTAACTGAAGTGGTGGGGTGTGGTTGGAGGAGGGGGGAATTGGGAGCACAGCTTTGGGGTCTATATTTGTATCTGGCAAGTAGAGATCTCTCTCTGCTTTCTAATCAGTGTGTGAGCTGCTTCCCTCTGCCACACTCTTCCACCATGATGTCCTGCCTTACCTGGAGCCCCAAGGAATGGAGCCAGCCATCTATAGACTAGGACCTCTGAAACAGTGAGCCCGCTAAGAAACTTCCCTTCCCTAAAATTGTTCTGGTTAGATCTTTTAGTCACAGCAGCGAAAAAGCTGGTTAAGCGGCCGGGGTTGTGGCTCAGTGGTACAGCACTCACCTACCACGGGTGAGGTAGTGGGTTCGATCCTCAGCACCACATACAGATAAATAAATAAAGGTATTACGTCCATTTGCCACTAAAAAATGCCTTTAAACAACTGATTAAAATTGATGGTTTTCATGGTATGGTCTTTGGAACCTAAGGATTTGGATACCATAGAGAAGGGGGCAGTGGATGGGTGTTTTCATATCCAAACCTATTTTAAGTATAGTAGCTTGGATTTTGTTTAGTTGACTTATTTTTTTTTGGGGGGGGGAGGAGTACCAGAGATTGAATTCAGGGGCTCTCAACCACTGATCCACATCCCAGCCCTATTTTGTATTCTATTTAGAGACAGGTTCTTACAGAGGTGCTTAGCACATCACCCTTGCTGAGGCTGGCTTTGAACTCGTGATTCTCCTGCCTCAGCCTCCAGAGCATAGGAATTACAGGCATGTGAAACTGCACCTGGCCTTATTTGGGTTCTTTGAGACGTCTCTAAAATATGGGCTCCAGGGTGAAGCAACATTGGTGTTTAGATACCCTTCCATGTAAAAAGTAGGTTTCTATGATTGATTATTGCTGTTCTTTTGAAAAATAACCACATTAAACTTTTTAAAAAATTCTTTTTGAAATCAGTCATGTATTTTATGTCTTTGTTTCCAGGAAGGCTGAGACTTCAGGTCACTGAAGTTAGTGTTTCTGGAACCCCTGGAATAAACTTTTGGTGATTCATCTGAATTAAGCTTCAGATGGGCACATCATAGGCATTTAGTTCACTGGCTACTTCTCTGCCACAAAGAAGCCCAAGTTCAGGTGAGCAGACTGGGGGTTGAATAGTAAATATGGGACCTAGTTAGGGCTGATATTTAATTTAAATAAACACAGCTGAGCAAACACTAGACTCTTCGCAAGGGCTGTATTTATGTAGCCATTTCCTCAGTGGTTTATGTGCCAAATGAATTCAAATGGCTTTTTGACTTTTTCCCTTCTGATTTAAATTGTGACCTGTTCAGCTAAGTCAATGGAAACACTTGAAAAGTCTGTATATGCAAAACTAGAGAAGCTTCCTGTGAAGGGCCTCTTTATTTAAGTCTTCCATTATTTTGTGGGGCTAAACAGAGGGTTTAAAGAATTTCTTAAAATTTAAGACACAATGATTTGTGGGTCATACTATTCTCTACATTGGTTAATCCACTTAAGAAAGGGTAGACATCACTTTGGGGATAGTGTGCAGATAGAATCTGGGTGCTGAGTCTTGGGTGAATCAGCAGAATCTTCCAGAGTATCTCCCCCTATTCCCAAGGGGGCATTGGATTGTTGCTGTGTCTTTGGTTAAGGGACCAAAGTCAAAGCCTTGAGAATGTGTCTTATCATTTAATTAACAAATAGAGAATGTAGCCAGGAGCTTCAAGTCTTTTACCAGCTCCTGATGTAGTTTTATTTCATTTTATTTTTTTGAGATGTTTCTCATTTGCATAATCCCATACCACAATGGTTTAACACTAGTTATTTCTCACTCATTTGAAATCTAAAGTGGGTTTGGGCTTCTCGCCTTCCAGGTAATGATTCAGAGACCCAGCCTTCTTCCTCCATGTCGATAGAGCACACTGGCTTTCTACCCGTGATAGCCAAATGTGACGCTTGTCATATCTATTCCTGTTCCATTGATGAAAGCTAGTCCCTGACCCTACCAAGTGAAAAGAGACCAGGAATATTGTCCTAGATGGACAACAGAACTGCATAAAGTCTCTGGTGGCAGTTATCTTTGTCATCACTAATAATCAATCATCACATGAACATGCAGTTTTGACTGTGTTCGTCCCAAACATTTTGATGGCAATGATGACCTTAGTTAAAGCAACAGAAGAAAAGTACCTAAGGCCATTCATGGTGACTTTGGAGGCTTGGAGAAATGTCCCATCCATCCACCCTGGTGTTACTTAGAACAAACCGAATCTTTCTGAGCCCAGCAGGAGAATGTACCAAGGCAAAGCTTAGCTCCCTCTATGTAGATCCAGGAGAATAACCTCCTTTCTCCTGTGCTTCAACTTTCTCTTCTGTAAAAGGAAGTTGCTTCACAAATTGCCTCTAAGATCTATATTCTGAAAGTTTGAGTTTGATTTCCTATGCTATTGAAATCATTGAAATGAGCACATATGTCTTTGATGCGAATAATTTTTTTTTTCCTTACAGGAAAGACAGACAAAAACTAGTCAGAGGAAACGGGGAGTTAAATGTTTGCTTTTCTCAATGAATCTTGGCCATGTTTCCAAATATTCAAATGCAAAATATGTATTATTTAACCACAACTTCAATGCTAAGACCAAACACGTAAAAGCAGATGGTAAAATGGTGTATTTATTCCAAACAACCTACACGTGCAGTTTTCAAATAACAATAAGCCTAAATTTCTTTTTTTTTGTACATTTAAAAAATTTTGTTCTTTTTTGTTATGCATGACAGTAGAGTATAATTTGACTTATTTATGCAAACGTGGGGTACATCTTATTTTAATGAGGATCCCAGTCTTGTGGTTGTAAATTTCAATGAATATGAACTTTAAGAATTACTATTGATCTTCAGTCTCAGATTGAACTTTTAAAGAATGAATCTTTTCCCGCTAACTACTTCATGTCCTTATTGGTTTTTGAAAGGACGAATAGTTGCAGAGGTACCAGAATAGTCAAGTTTCCCACCAAATCACTGCCCGGAACAGGGCTCCCTCCCGAGCCCTTGGAGCAGGGCAGTCACTCACTTGCTTTGTAGCTAAGAAATCAGTTTGTCCTCAAAAAAGCCTGCTCGGCCTGCTCTGTCACTATGCATAGGACTTTTCAGTTTGCAAAGGAGGAGAGCTCTTAGGTTTTGGTGCCAACTAATGTGAGTTAAAATAGGAGAAAAGATTTGTGGTGCACAAAAACAGTTCCCTAAGAGCGGGAGACCTGGGTTCTCCCATGGGACACATGCCTGTCTTGGCTGCAGTTTATTTTATTTTTTGTTTTTATTTTTGCCCGAAAACTCTAGTTGCAGGGCTGTGTGTGGGCCCGGGGAATGACACTGGAAGCTTAGACACGTGAGGATGCATTTAGGCAGTTAGTGTTTAATACCCTTCCCCTCTGGGCCTCAGTGTTCCTATCAGCATACGAAAAGGGCTGGGTTAGAGGATGTCCGAGGATACTTCTGTCTGTTGCAGAAAATATAAGCCCCTGTTAGGCCCTGTGCTTCACTGACAGTATCTTTAAGGGAACAGGAGTCTGCAAAAATTATACTCAACTCTTGGGGACTGTAGCCGTCCCCCGACGCTGGGTCCAGTTACTGAAGATCCTTCCTTGGGTGTCTTCCGAGAACGTGGAAGAATTCCACTGCTTTCCCTGAGCATTCCCAGGACTCGTGTCACTCTTCCTTGAGAGTGAATCACACAGTCAAGGACCTGGAGCCTCTCCAAAACTCAAGCCAGTCCTAGCCAGTCATTGTCTCTGAGCTCAGTCCTCCTGCCCGCGCCCCCTTTTCTCTAGTGTCTAGTTACTGAATCAAGATCACAGTCTCCTTTAGGCTCAGAGAATGCTAAAGAGAGGAAGAGAGATTTGGTGGGGATTGAGTAGGGGGGTGAGGATCCAGTCTTCAAATATCTGTTGGTCTATCATGTTGAGGGTAGTCACAAGGCGGAAGATAATAATAAAAGTCAGAAAGTACAGGATGCAACTTCGAGCCGATATAAGAACTCCGTGACAATTCTAGCCATCTTGAGAGCTCTTTGTCCAGGAAGGTGTTTGAATATTAAGTAGCTGATCAGTACAAGAATTATATAATCTACATATAGGCAGGCTCTGGGCTGGTTCTGTCAGAAGAATAAGATATTGTGCCCACAGTCAGGAGCTTACAGGCTGATAGACACCATGCTCTGCTTTACAAAACTTAGATACCCATCTGAGCTACAGGCCAGCCAATAGCAAAGCGCTTAAGAGAGCAGAAGAGGGAAAAGGAGAAGTTGTTGTGAGGGAGAAATGAGGTCCTGACACTAGAATTAGGCCTTGGAGACAGAGAGAGGTGCAGGTGTGGGGTGTGGACGGGGTGGGGGATGGAAACAGTGTTCCAGAGGGGACAGTCTGGGGACCAGGAAGATGACAGCTCAGAGGAACAGCACTGTTTAAAAGCTCTCTGGGCAGTGTGGGGTGGGTTTCAATAGTATGCTTCAGGGTATCTGTACCCAAAGGGAACATGCCATTTCTCTTTCGAATGGAAGACATTAATGTTTTCTTTGACCTCCTCTCTCTCTCTCTCTCTCTCTCTCTCCACCATCTTTTTGGCTGTCCCAGTGTGCCCCAGGCAGGCTCCAGGCAGGTTGGTGGATGTTTCTTCTGTTCCCTGAGCCACAGCAGCCAGCTGTAGTATGCACTGGGGGAGGGCTCGTTGGTGGCGGCCTCTGTCTGGATGAGCAATTTGGAGAACAAGCTCTTGAGGTGGAGGTGCCAATTACCCCTTGGATGCTCATCAAGGTGTCAGTGGGATCTGAAATCATGGCCCAGGTGGTGGTCCACCTCAAGCAAAGGGCAGCCTGTCCTTGAGCCATGATGGTGCTGTCCTCAACTTGAGTTGGTGCTCACATGGCATGGCACTCTGCGCTACTCTTCACAGTGATTTGCTTCTCTGCTCAGCCACTTTTCTGAATCTTTGGCCATAGCCTCAGAGTAGGAGAGGGAGACATGGAGCCCAGGCATCCAGAGGCTGGTCTCCTTATTTGCTCTCCTGAGGTCTGCCCCTCCCCTCTAAGTGCAAATGCTGCAGGTTACATCAGTCTTCTCCCTTCTTTGGGGGTGGGTAAAGAGGTTGCTATTGTCTCATGTACTCTTGCCACTTTGGGGGATGGAGATGAGTGGGTGGTGGGTAGGAAGTGGCCTTCTGTGCTCTAAAGATGATGTCAGAGAGGGAAGAAAACAGAGTGCATAGCCCCACAGTGTCACCCTCCTCCAGCCCCTTCTTTCTGGTTCCATGGATGCCACTGCAGTTCTCCTCCTAAGAGTACAGTAAGAGTCTGCCAGCTTTTTCTCTTTTCCATTTCTTACTGGTCTGAGCCACAATCTCTGCCAAAGAAGTGTCTCAGCTCCAGAATGACCCCAGACCATTCCCACTAGTTTTCCTACCTATGCGTGCCCCAAGGGCATTTTGACCCATTATGTGTGAGTGGCTATGGAAGCCTGAGTGTAGGGACCCATGCAGTCTTGCCTCTGCTGGGTGTCCAACCCCCACCTCACCTTGCTCTTTGCAGCAGTCCCCACCCTCTAGCTCCTCCTCCAAAAGCCCTGAACCTTTGGCCATAGCCTCAAAGCAGGAGAGGGAGACATGGAGCCCAGGCATCCAGATGCTGGTCTCCTTATTTGCTATCCTGAGGTCTGCCCCTCTCTTCTAAGTGCAAATGCTGCAGGTTACATCAGTCTTCTCCTGAAGTGGCTGAGCAGAGAAGCAAGTCACTGTGGAGAGTAGCGCAGAGTGCCATGCCATGTGAGCACCATGATCTAGATCCTACATCTTAACGTGGGGTTCCCCTTTCCAATTTCTGCAGAGTATCTCTTTACCCACACTGTGCCCACATTATTCAATCTGGCATGAAGACTCTGCATGATGCGGCTCCCATTCTCCGAGTGCTTGCTGCCATGTACCCAATGGTCTCTGGCTACACTACATATTCTCCCCTCCCCGATTCTGCTCCAGTTCCTTGGACCACACCCCCACCATCCCACTAAACTTCCATTACAACTCCACCCATCCAGGCTGAAGTACAATTTCCTTCAGACCCCCCTGCCCCGTGGTTTCTATCTCATTGCTGCCCCTTGAAGTTAATGGCCCTTTTCTTGCATAAGCCTTTTCCTTATTTCCATCTTTGGTTTTTAGTTTCTTGAAGCTGTTGGCTGCTTCTTATGTTTGGACTCGCCCCTCCTGATGAAGAGCCCCTCCGAGGGAGTGTGATCCTTGGCTCAGAGGCGATGTTCAATGTCTGCTTCTTAAATGGAGCTGTTAGGGCAGGTGGGGGAGGAGGCGAAAGGTTGGGAGTAGGCCTGCTACAAGGGCTTGCACTCCTTGGCACGGTGATTCATTGAGGCAAGAAGGGAGAGAAGTTTGGAGGGGCTGGCCATGTCACCTGGATACCACCAGACTCTAGAAATCAGGCAATATAGATACAAATACAAATATAAATGGGAACTGAATAAGAAATCTTCTTCCTTCCAATGGTAAGTGATGTGAAGATCCGAATGGAGAAAATGACATGTTCTCTCTTCTGATTGACACTCTTAGGAGCCCTTTTCCCTTTGGTAGCTGCCCCTAGGGTTTTCTTTGTACTACCTACATGCATAGACTTTTGCTCTTTCTTCTTTGCTGGGTGTATAGAGAAGAGGGAGGTGCAGTGGGAGTCTCTCTGGGAAATCACAATCATCACGGCATGGAACTCATCTTTGTTACATTTTCTTCTAGGCTCTGACTTCTTTTGTGTCTTGAAAGTGACTATGCCAGCAAAAAGCTGGAGGATCATCTTGTATACTGCTCTATAGCAACACAGTCAAAACTCCTAACTATGGATCCTTGGTGAATTTCTGAGTCTCCTTATGACCTCTTTCTTAATTTGTCAATGAATAGAATAATAGTCCTTCCACAACAATGTTTAGAAAAATGAGATAATAATAATGATAACAATAATAGCAGTAGTAACCAGTATTAATTGAGTAGTTAGTCCATGCCAGGCATTTACTACATTTTTTACATGTATTTACCATTTTAATCCACATGATAATCTTAGGCAGTATACATAAGAAAACTAAAGCACAGAGAATTTGAGGAACTTAAACCCAGGCAATTTGGCTGCCAGAGACCAAACTCTGACCATAGGGCTACAGACCATACAAAATGCCAGGCAGAAATGATGTCAGTGAAAAGAGTAGGATAAGGGATAAGAACTTCAGAAAATCCTGTTCTACATAAAAGCAAAAAGTATAGTCAAAAAAGAGCAGAATCAACTTTAAAAAAAAAAAAAAAACAACTCTGGAAATTAACCAAAGGCTTGTAGCAATTTGGGGAGTGTTTAAGAAAAATGGCTCAATAGCATTAAGAACATAGAAGTATATGGTGTTGTAAGTTACCTTATCCTCAACGTGCCTCCAGCTCCATGGTAGTCTTGAAAATTTATAGAAGGAAAATGAAATTACACTGAAATTAACAGTCTGGAGTCGAGTAAGATTGTGTTTCCTATAAAGCATCATTCCCAAAGAATTGCAGTTGTTTTAGTTTTATGATGATTCCCTGGAAGACCCTGCTTTCAAAGTTGTCTTTATTTACTTGACTTAGAGTTTGTCTAGTGAGAAAAGCCTTTTACTCAGGAATGTTTGTTGAAAACAATTAGAGGTAATGGATTAACTTGGTGGTTGTCTGAAGCAATGCATAGTTGTTGGGGCAAACAGTAGACCTACAAAGAAAACAAAAACACAGCTAAAAAAAAAAAACTAAGGAATGGTATGTTGCTGGGACTTTGAAATCTTTGACAATTTCCTGGGAATCCAGAAAGCTACACATAGAGGTGTGCACATATTCAGGAAAGACCTGAATAGGTCCTAAACTGTCACCTATGGCTGAATTTGAGGCTCTATGCAAGTGTGAAGTGAATTTTAATACAGAGTTGTAAACTGAGTGTTGAAGTTCCCAAACATGTATAGAGCTTCATGGAAGTCTAGGAAATTGATTGGTTCTAGCAGTTTAAGTAAAATAAATCTCTGTCCAGTCATCATCTGGTTATTAAACTAACTGAGTAGAGACCAGTGGCCACACATGACAAAGAATACAGAGGGTACAGAATTAGTTCAGAAAAAATTGTTTAAATAATTGAGACAAGACAAGGAAAGAAAATTCACCCACCGCTGGGCACTGAGGCATATGCCTGTAATCTCAGCAATTTGGGAGGCTGAGACAGGAGGATCTCGAGTTCAAAGCCAGCCTCAGCAACTGCGAGGCACTAAGCAACTTAGTGAGACCCTGTCTCTAAATAAAATACAAAGTGAGGCTGGAGATGTGGCTCAGTGAGTTCAATCCCTGGTCCCCGCCCTGCAAAAAAGAAAAGTCACCCAGATTGAAAAGGAAATCTATTTGCAGCTGACATAATGTTTTTTATAGGAATTTCTAAAGGAATATACTAAAAATTATTAGAACTAATAAAAAATTTCACCATGGTTTTAGGGTATAAGAACAATATACAAATTAAAAGTATTTTTCTGTACTAGCAATTAAGAATCTGAAAATGAAATTAAGAAAGCAATTTTATTTATGATAACATTAAAAAGAATAAAATTTACCAAATGGCATACAAAGCTGAAACATTAAAAATACAAGATATTTCTAAAATAAAATATAAATAAATAAAAGACATTTCATGTTCATGAATTGTAAGATTTGATATTATTAATATAGCAATACTCCCCAATTTGATCTGGACATCTAATAAAATCACTATTAAATTTGGAATTGCATATGTATTGTCCCTGCCCCCAGTAAATAGACATGCTGATGCTATAATTTTTAGAAGATTGCAAGGAACCCAGAATAACCAAAATAATCTTGAAAAAGAGGAACAAAATTGGATGACAAACTTGCTGATTTCAAATCTTATTATGAAAACAAAGAATTCAAACGATAAGATATTCACATAAAGCTAGACATATTGACTAATTGAATAGAATTGAAAGCCCAGAAATAAATCCATCCATCTATGATCAGTTGGTTTTCTACAAAGATTTCTACCAAGAGCTTTCAGTGTGGGAAGGGATAGTGTTTTTAACAAATGGTATTGGGACAACTGGGTATCTACCTGCATAAAAGTAAATTTGGATCTCTATATCATACCAAAAGTTTGCTTAAGTGATTCAAGAAACTAAAAGTAAAGAACTAATATATTACCTTAGGAGGAAGCAGTGTATTAAATCTTTGTGACCATGGACTGGGCAATAATTTTTAGATATGACACCAAGACTGTAGGCAACAAAACAGAAAAGAGATTAATGGGATTTCACCAAAATTTAAAACTTTTGTGCATCAATGGACACTATCAATAATATGGAAAGGCAACTCGGAGAGCAGAAAAATTGATTTTCAAATCACACATTTGATCAGGGTTGAATATCCAGAATGACAAATGGCTCAATTAAAAAATAGTCAAAGGTCTTGAATAGATACTTCTTCAAAGAAGACATATGAATGGCCAATAAGTACATGGAAAGATGCTCACCATCTTTAGTCGTTGGGGAAACGTACATGCTATGATTGAAAGTTTGTGTTCCCTCCAAAATTCATGAAGAAACATGACTCCCAACACAACAATATTAAGAGGTGGAGCCTTTATAATGCCATCAGGCCAGGATGGTAGAGCCTCATGGTTGGGATTAGTGTCCTATGAAAGGGTCCAGGGAACTAGATAGACCCCCTTTGCCCTTCTGCCTTTGGCCAGGACGGATGCATCATCAAGGTGCCATCTTGAGAGAGGAAACTGGGCCCTTATCTCACACTGAGCCTTCTGGTACTTTGATCTCGGACTTCTAGCCTCCAGAAGTGTGAGGATTAAATTTCTATTCTTTGTAAACTACACAGTCCGTGGAATTTTGTTACAGAAGAATGAACAGATTAAGACAGCAAGTCCCAACCACAACGAGCTTCTATTTCACATCCACTAGTGTAGATGTTTCCTCAAAATGGTGGAACCTTGAGACGTTTTACTAAGTGAACGAAATAATCACAAAGGCCCACATATTACATGATTCACTTCTATGAGGTTTCCAGAATGGGTAAGTCCATAGAAATAGAAAGTGAAGTAATGGCTGCCAGGGGCAGCAGGGGGTGGGAATGGGGTGACTGCTCACGGGTAGGGGGTGTTTCTGTGGGATGATGAAAATGTTTTGGAACTAGATAGTGTTGATAGTTTTAAAACATTGTGAATAAACTGGAAATAAAACCCTCCACTGAATCATACACTTTAAAATCAGACATTTTAGTGTGCAAAAATGATACCATGTCAATTTAAAACTGTTAAGCCTCACCTGGTCTGGATAAGAACCCACAGTAACAGCTAAATGAAGGAGTGCCTAGCAGGTGGCAGACAGTGTGCAGTGTGGACACCTTATTCCACTTAATCCTGACAGCCTCCATCAAGGCACAGATGCGCTCCGTCAATTTCCCAGTGCCCCACAGCTGCCAAGTGGCCGAAGGTGAAAACTGAGTGCAGACATTTTACTGAGGACCCGTCCTTCCAGCCACTCCCTATTCTCCCTGCCCCTCACTGTCATGGGGCTTGTTATTTTTCTTCTTATGCCTCAGTGACTTAGATAATGTAATCAAAATTTTCCTACACTAAAGAAAGAGGTAAAATTTGCTGCCCAACTCCTTAAAAAGAAAAACTTACATCTTTACACAGAAAGAAGAGCAAAAGCATAGAATATGTAAATTTCAAAAGAGCCTCAGATTTAATTTTCACATCAACACACACACACACACAGCCATAGACACATGCATGTTCCTTTCCCAGGAGACCTGCCCCAAGGGGCCAGGCTTCCTCTGAGTCGGGCCTGGGCTCTTTGTCATAGTTGGAGCAGGCTGAGCCCGGAGCAGGTTGAGCACAACAGCTGTCATGCGAAGCCATCGCTAGAGTCCTGAGGAACGCCATGGTCATCCAGTGCTAGGATTCGGTGACAGCCCTGGCTCTGTGTTACTGGGGTTTGAGTGTGATTCATGGTAGACAAACGTCTGGTTCTGTGAGAGAGGAAGTTAGTATTATTTAGCTGTGAACCTGGGCTCTGACAAGTCCCAAACTTTGTGTGACACTGATTTTATTTATTTGTATTTGACTTACTTTCTTGGAATCTTTTAAAGATTTGATCCTTCAATTTTGCAAAATATCTATTGGTTTAGGTTGCAAACAGGTTTTTTTTTTTTTTTTTGAATAAGTGAACCAACCAATAAATGAACAGATAGTGGCCCCAAAATATTGCTATCATGAGCAAGATGGGCCCAGAACCATGATGAAATTCCTGGAAATATTTATCTGGGACACCAGCTCTGAATCTACCTGACTAATGACCAATGACCACTCACTCACTGAGAGTCTTCCTCAGGCCTCACGAGTCTCCCAGAAGAACTGGGATCCATTTGTCTCTCACCTCACTACGCAGCATAGATGAGCATTGCTGATGCCCCTTTCCTGCTCGTGTGCAGGACTGAGTTATTTCTTGAGCTCAGAAGGAATGCTTGCCCACTCAGCATGGACCTGGCATCAGCCTCAGCTCTCTAATGTCCAGGCCTCTTTTTGTCCTTGGTCACTTGGGAGAAGCAGTATAGCACTTGTTACATTTTCTTCCCTGCCTAAAGAGTTAGCTTTGGTTATCAGGCCCTGGGTGTGACCTGTCGCTGGCTTCATGGTGCTGTGGGGGTGGGCTCTCTGGATGGTGCTGGTTCTCCTTGTCTACCTGAGCTGACCCAGAGGAGCATGGCTGTGCAAAGATGGAGATTCTTCATGGCCTGTCTGCCTTGGGCTGCCCTGCCCTTTAGACCCCAGCTCTGTCCCTTGAGGGAGATGCATGGAGGAAGGTGATGGGAAATTGTTGCAACAGGAAGCCAGTCCCTGGAGGAAGGGGACCCTCATTTCCTGTCAACCATAGTTTAGTCTGGTTTTTCAGAAGGGCAGCCCGAGCTATGAAATGCTCTTGAAATCCACTGTGTAAGTCCCTTCTCAGAACCAACTACCTTTGGTATGCGCAAGAGTCAGAGCTAAATGGAGATCGGCTTTTTACTGGGTGCTATGTTATCATCGGGTACTTGGAAGGTTCTGGAAAGCTTTTTAAAGGTTGTGAAACATTTTCTTAATAAAAGTGTCAGTTCTGTTCTCCACAACTGAAATCCCCGAAGCTCTTCATCAGCATCGTCTTTCCATCCTTATCTCTTGATTAGCTGGGGCCAGAGGAAGTGACCAACAACCACTGAGCACTGTGTGTCCCAGAAATGGAGTATGTGTCTGGCATGGTTTCCATAGGAGGCAAATTGGTTCATCCCGGCATTGCTACTTCCTGCTATGTGACGGGACAAGTTACTCCTTAGACTGTGTTGTTCACATTATTTTATAATGTTTTTCTCATAATTGCTATCACTGGGACCTGGTGAGACTTTAATAAGAAAGTCTGTGACCAGCACTCAGCATATTCTTTCTATTATTCAGTTAACAAATGTTTTAAGGACATCTATTGTGGGCCAGGTATCATTCTAGAGGCTGGGAATAAAACAGTGAACCATCGCCTGTGGTCCTTAAATTTAAATTTAAGGTAGATAATGCATGCAGCAACCCATATTGTCTTTGTGCATTTTCTAACATTGCTCAATATTATGATATGTGGACGCTCATCCTGTGCTTAACACTGTTCTGAGCTTTTACAGGTGTAATGTGTAAGATAGGCAAACAGGGTTTGCATGGTGTCATCATCTGGCAGCCTAATATTCCTCAGACTCATTCTCTAGGGCCAATTATCTCCCTGCCCTGTGATGGATATCGGGAGCAGTTCCCATAACTTTCTAGCCATTCTTAGATAAGAAAAATCCCATGGCAACTCCGGTATCCTGAAGTAGTCTCAGTTCAATGACTAGTATGTGCAGTCCCAGGTGATGGTCCTAATGGCTCAAGTTCCTCTGGGTCAAAGCTCCTCCTGTTCTCTCCTCTGCTGCTTGAGCTTTGTGCAGCTGGAAGCTGTTGTTGGTTGGGCCATTACTTCCCACCATTCCAGGTGCTTCACCTAGACCTCCCATCCACAAAGCTCCATATACCGACTTGTTTATCTGGTCTTCTTGTTTCTGGGAGATCTGTGAAGTTTTGACTAGAAATTTTTTCAAACCCACTGCTAATGGGCCCTTGAGAATGATGTTGAGGTACTTGTTACATTTTCTTCCCTGTGCTTTATTTAAATTATCTGAAACTCTGGATATGAATTTTGGAGGCAAAGTCCACATTCCGGGTGTTTCTTCACACTCACGCACATTGAGCCTGCCGACTGCTCACCCTGGTTTCCTGGCTCCTCCACTGGGCGAGGCGCGCTCTGGACTTCCACGCCCTGGTTGTACTCTGCAAGTCCTCAGTGGCTACGCCTTCAGCCGTCCCCTGCTGGCACACATTTGCCCCAGACCTGGACCTCCCTGGTGGATCCTGAGCTCCTCGAGGCAGGAGTCTAGCTTCGGCCCCTTTGCTCTCTTGTCCTCATCCCTCCAGGTGATGTACCTCTGCCAACGCCAGCCACTGCAGCTCTTCTCCTTGTGGCATTTCAGTTCCTCCTTCTTCTCATCCTTCTTTGCTCCCTATTTTCTTCCTGAAAAAGTCTCTTCCAGATTACCACTGGCCAAAATTCTCTTACCTTCTCAATACCTATGTCCAGCTCCTATTCAACCATCAGATCCTAACTTGGTGGTCACTTCCTCAAGGAAGTCTTCCCTGATTTTTCTAAGGAGTTCAAGTCACAGCAATCTGGGCTTTCCTAGTATTATCTTTTTCATAATATTTGCCACTCTTGCTATTTTACACATAAGATTTTTGGATCTTTGTTTGTGTCCCCCAGTATCTGTAAGCTCCATAGAGGCAGAGACAATGCTTTTTTCTTTCTTTTTTTTTTTTCTTCTCTTTTCTTAGCTCTGGGTTCCCAGCTCAGTCGTGTACTAGCTGTGTGACCCAGGACAAGAAACCTCAACCTCTCTGTGCTTTAGTTTCCCAATATTTGTAGGGGTAATATAGGGGTTTTATGAAGTTTATATGAAATTGAGAAAGTGCTTACAGCAGTTATGAGACACTTTAGGCACTATGCAAATATTTGCTCGATTAAAATGAGGTGAAAAGAACGTTTGAATAATAATTCATAATGGTGAGTTAATGCCAGGTTTACTCTTTAATTTCCAGAGTTCTGGGTTCTTCCACCCTTTTTGCCTTTGATGTCCAGGTGGGACCTTGTCACAGCCACATCCTCCTGAAATGTAGCTGGTGCTATGGGGGCAGGGGATCTGGAAGTCTTAAGTACCTTGCAGATACCCGGGCCCTGTCTTAGTCGGAGTGCCAGGAACGCTCGCTCAAAAGTATGCAACGAGGGAGGGTGACTCAAGGCTTTAGAAGGGATGTCCCATTTCAAGAGTTCCCAGACACAACTTTTCAGAGTTTCTGGGAAAAGCAAGATGAGTGGTGCGCACCCAGGGTTTTGTTTTGCAGGGCTCTGTCAAACCTGTAGCCTGGTCTGCTCAGGGTGGGGGGAGCCGTCGGATGATGGGACATTTCTGGGGATCTCGGCACAATTAGTGATCCTATGCTTGACATGCCTGCGGGTGGTGAAAACAGAAGCAGAGAAATTATGCAACGGAGCCAGTCACGTAGCTCGGGTGAGGCCGAGCTGGGTCAGGTCTCCGGGCCCCAGACTTCTGTTTAATCTGATGAGATCTGTGGCTGTGCTATTACCCCAGCACGGACTTTGTTTAGTCACAGAAGCTGTTAACATAATTTCAGAGATGTGTGGTCAGGGACTCCTGGGTCATCTTGTAAAAATGACGTTACCAGGAAATGAAAGTACTCAAAACTCTGGAGAAAGTGTATGTCGGGATCAAGCTGGGGGTATGAGCAGGGAACAGCAAAGTCACAAGAAGAAGGTAAACAACTCAACACATCAAAACAAGAGAACTGTACATAGGCAAAAGGGAAACTGCTGGAATAGGGGCTGCATAGATTCAGGGTAAGGGTATTCTCCCTCACCTACAGCTTCTAGAATATTTGGGTGTGTAATATGAAGATAACGTGAGTTCAGAAGATATAATCTGTAACTACATGCTTCCATCTATGTTTGAGGAACTGGTCATCTGGGATTTCATGCTTTAGAAAAAAAAACGTTTATGAAGATTCCTTCCCTCAAATTGAAAATGATCTGGGTCTTTGACTTTCTCCTCTTTCTCGGATCCTTTCTTGGCTCTCATTCAGTGAGATACAGGTAGTGAAAACAGAATGGGTTTGGGATTGCCCAGGCCAACTACTAATGGCATAACTATGAGAAATTTGCTTAGTCTCTCTGAATTCGGTGTCTTTATCAATGAAGTGGTTATAGTGATACCTCACAGGGTTGATGTGTGTCTGATGACACTCAGGTAGATACTGACTGCAACATATCTTGGACTTATTTAAAAATGCCAGTTTAAGCTGAGCACCGTGGAACATATCTATAATCCCAGCAGCCAGGGAGACTGAGTCGGGAGGATCACAAGTTTGAGGGCTGTCTCTGCAACTTTGTGAGGCCCTAAGCAACTTGGTGAGATCCTATCTCAAAATAAAAAATAAAGGGCTGGGGTTGTAAGGCACTGGGTTTGATCCCCAGCACTACACACACACACACACACACACACACACACACACACACATACACACAAGAAAGAAAACAAACTAAATAAACAAAATAAAGGTATTGTGTTCATTTACATATAAAAATATTAAAAAAAAATAAAAAGTGCTGGAGATGTAGCTCAGTGTTAAAGTGCCCCTGGGTTCAATCCTTTAACATAAATAAATAAATAAATAAATATATATAACCAGTTTAAAATAGGTTTCTCAAAACAGTGTAATAGTGATATGCTGTTAGCTAGAGCAAGGAATGCGAATAAAGAGTTTAGAAACAGATCTGTACATGGAGGTTAATTAATTTCTGACAAATTTTTCAGGATAATTTGATAGGAAAAAGATAGTAAGTTTGGCAAAGAGTCATGGGGCAATTGGAGCTACTTATGAAAAAAAATATATATATACATAAAAGAAAAAACCTTGACTGATACTTTCTATTATATAGCACTGCAATAAAACCAACTTGAAATGCATGAGCGGCTATAAAACTTCTAGAAGGAAAACAGAAGAAAGTCTTCATGACCTCAGGTCAAACAAAGGTTTCTTAGATAGGATTCATGAAGCACAACCCTAAAAAAAATTTCATGAATAGGCCTTGATCAGTATTAAGTATTTGCTCTTCAAAAGACCCTGTTAAGGAAATGGAGATGCAGATGATAGGAGGAGAACGTATTTGCAGGATGGATTAATCTTTTAGCATTGCCATCCCTTAACCTGTGGTGCAGTGTGCACGTGACCCTGTGCTCTCTTCTCCCTCTTCAGCACCCACACCTTTATTTACTGTCACCGTACTGTCCATACTGTCATGAAGGAGGGTTACAGAGAAGACAGAGCTAGGTGACACGAGGTCTCAAGGCCCAAGTCTTAAGTTCCATTCCTGGGAGTGGTGGCCAGAAAGAGAGAGAGGAAAAAAAACAAAACAAAACAGAGAGGAACGTGCACATTGGGAAGTGACCAGAAGCCCCTGGAGGCCCCGGAGGTGGTCTCCACAATGACAACAAAACACACCTTCTGCCAGACTGCATGAGTGCTCTACCTGCTGGTTTCCCTGAAGTGTAGAGGCACCCATGCGGGGAGTCGGTGGCACCGGAGGCAGCGGGCACCACGGTGGTCACCCAGTGGAGTTTCCCGCCTTGACTCCCGCCCTGACTCCTGCAGTGGGTTTTGCTCTTCCTGTGTCTCCGACCTGCTGTCATTTGGACTCCATTTCAGATTTGTCCTCACACACGTCTTCTTTGGTTTTAGAGCCTTGAGGCTGTTGGCTAAGGGCTGGGAATTTATTCCCTTGGAAACTTCAGCCTCTGGCTTCCTGGCATCAGGCCTTGCGCTTCCTGCCTTTGAACCTGGTAATAACCCTTCTCCCCACCTCCTCTCCGCCTCCTGGGAGCTTCCAGTTCATAGTGCTTGACAAACCCTGGGTGTTTGCTAATTTCATGCATATCTCAAGGTACGTGATCCACAGCACTGGGCTCTGTGATCAGCAGGCAAACGCTGCAGGCTCCGGTATGGATACAGTGGCCAGTGCTTGGGGTGGATTCGGGTGGGCAAAGCCAAGTCTACCATGGCTGAGGCAGCTGTGGTGCTTTTTAAGGATCGACACGAATATGAGGGTGTCTTTATCGATGTAAGCCAAGGCCATTGTATGGATGATCTTAGTGCTAGGATTGTGGGCTGTTGATACTTCATTGCTGATGGGGGATTTAAGGGATGAGCAGAGGAGAGTCCAGTGGGAAAGGCAGCAGCCTCGGTCCAGCAACCCCCTCTTTCTACAGGCGTCCTCCTAGAATTAGGACCAGGCACATAGCCAGGTTTCTAGTGAAAGTTCTAGAGTCCCGGCCGTGTGTGTTCCGATGGGTCAGAGAATGTCTTCATGTGTTCCCTGAGCTTCTACTTAACACAGCAGGACCACAAGTGATGTTCCCTTTAGAGCTGGATGGAAAAGTAATCTGACTACAATTCACAGACAACTGGAGGCTGAGGACTCCTTCCACTTTGACTTCAAATGGGAGCCTCTCAGAATGCGCATGCTGGGCAGCAGAGACTGGAGTGAAATCCTCATACTTTCCGTGCCTCTCGGTTGATCCCAACAGCCACTTTGCACCATTCACTACCACGGAGCCAAACCTGCTCATAGAACCCTTCACCATAACTTCTTTCCACTACACAGAGACTGCTGAAAAGAATCTGGAAGATTTTTATTAAACAATGACTATAAAAAAATAGATTTCATTGCTTGGTAGATAGGTAGAGTCTCTCCAGGTTGCTAAAGGGCTAACCTGTACCAAATAGATTTCAAGCTTTAAAGGGATTAAGCCAAAAGGAACTTAAAATTCCACATGGTTTATACAATTCTGCATTCTGAAGCCCTCCCTGCCATGCCCAGCAATTTTATGGATCAAGAATCTGAGGTATAGGAAGTTTAGGGAAGGATTTAATTTGCAGAGAAAGTGGAAGAACTGAAGCTTAAGCCCTGGTTTCCTGACTTTAAATCCTGTACTTGTTTCCAACTGTCTCTCATTCAGATTGTGGGATTCGACTGCCTCAGAAACCTACAGATGACATAATGGGTATTCCCAAGGGGGCATTGAAGCAGGGACTAATTTTGCGCGAGGCTGGACTTTGGAGTCCTGGTTCCGACCTAGCACCTTCTTCTCTCCTCCCTCCCCTCCTTTTCACAGCCACCTGAAAACTCTGGCTCAGGCAGGGGCAGGAGGAGCAGCTTCTACTTTGTAGCCTTTTTCTTTTCACCAGCTGCGAAGTTCAGGGAGTTGAACTGCTGTGCTGTGAGTTCACTGCTCACTCTGCCGCGGTCAACCTCTGTTGTAAATTTTCCTCCCAGAACACGTGACGATGCATTTCTTGACTATATATCCCCGACTGCAGCAGCCGAGCTGTCAGAGTGCGCGCAGGACGCAAAAGCGGAGCGCTCTTGGACCTGACGATTTAGGAATTCAGAGGAACTGCCAGCCTTGGGTAAGTCACAGTGCTGCTTTGCTTCTTTGAAAGAGGAACGTTCCTAAGTACAAATACACCACGCTCTTTTCTTTCTGTTTCCTTTGTTTGCTCTAAGGAACTTTGCTTTGAATTTTAAAAAAGTTGAAGTTTTAGAAGCCAAATGCCAATTTTTGGTTCTGCTCCAAGGGTTCAAGTATGTGTCCCACTTTTTTAACTTGTATTATTTACTTTCTCTACTCTTGCTGGCATAGGGAATTTTTGAAAGAATGAAAGTAATGCCTGCTCCTTTATGAAATGCACAGAAGATGGATATATAGCATAGACGCGAAAAAGTGAAAGTTCTTCCTTTCCCGCTTGCTCTCCAAGCCCTCAGAGCTAAACCCTGTTAACTCTTTGGTGGAACTTCCTACTGCTCTTTATCTCATGCATTTATAAACTTTTTGACACTGTGACTCCATAAACCTCGTGCTTGCCCTCCTCCACGTTAGGGGACCCTGGTAGGAGAGCTCTAATCTCTGGCTTTCTCCCCAGACCCCGGCTGCATGCGCCGTGCTTCAATGCTGAAGATGGAGACTCTGAACAGCACACACCCCAGCACCGCAGCCTCCAGCAGCCCCCTGGAGTCCCATGTGCCCAGCAGTAGCAGCGGCAACGGCAATGAATATTTCTACGTTCTGGTTGTCATGTCCTTCTACGGCGTTTTCTTGATTGGAATCATGCTGGGTTACATGAAATCCAAGAGGCGAGAGAAGAAGTCCAGCCTCCTGCTGCTGTACAAAGATGAAGAGAGGCTCTGGGGAGAGGCCATGAAGCCGCTGCCCATGGTTTCAGGCCTGAGGTCAGTGCAGGTGCCCATGATGCTGAACATGCTGCAAGAGAGTGTGGCCCCTGCGCTGTCCTGCACCCTCTGCTCCATGGAAGGGGACAGCGTGAGCTCCGAGTCTTCTTCCCCAGATGTGCATCTCACCATCCAGGAGGAGGGGGCAGACGACGAGATGGAGGAGACTTCAGAGACGCCTCTCAACGAAAGCAGTGAAGGGTCCTCTGAGAACATCCATCAGAATTCCTAGCACCCCCAGGGATCCTGAGGTGGCTCTGCCAGCCAGCAGCACCCTTAGAAAAAGAAAAGACATCATCAAGTGTCCGGTTTCACTTTTGCAGTGCAGCTGCCACTTTGAAAAGGCCCTCAGATAGCCCCTGAAATAGGGGAGGGCGAGAGACAAGGCTCAGCTGGAGGTGCCTGCGATTGGGACCTGCCACCTGAAAAGCCCCAAAGACATGCAGTGTGTTCATTTACTTTGGGGTCTGGGTTTCAGGGTTCCTGTTCAGCCTTTGGTCTGATGATGTGCTTGTCATTGTCTCACTGGATGTCCAGGGTCACTTGTGCAGCATCTGCCTTTTGCTGGGGCTGCTAAATGCCTAGGGCAGGCTGAGGGACTAGTCTTGATTTGCTAATTTGCCTAGAGCTTTGTTCTTCTAGATCTAATTGGCTGTAAGTATCTCTACTATGTACCTGTGGCATTAGTTCACAGAGGGTTACAAGCTGCTTTTGGAGGTCTTTGGATAAGAGGGGAAATTTTAATGAATGATTTTAGGAGAAAGCTGGAGATCTGAGCTCAACCTGTTTGCACAATGTAAGGGAAAATAGCAACTTTTTAAATCTGTTAACATTAGCTGGGGTTATAAGAGATGATCTGCTATTTTGATCTTTGGTCTCATCTATGACCTTGAACTTGTGCCTGTCCAACATTAGATGCTGGCATGATGCTCTTTTGGTCAGAGAGCTCCCCCAGAATCTATCCTGCACTCTGGCCATGCAGGGGGCTCTTCCTGATCTTTCCAGAAGGAGTGTTGGTGGAGTTGAACAAGGCCAAGCTGTTTTCTTGTTTTCCCAGCCTAGTTTTCTGAGCTGGGAGAGGACATACTACGGGACTCACAACGTGGTATTTCGTCACGTAGCTGAGACCTAAAAGGGCATATTCAGGCAGAGATTGCACAAAGCTGGGGTCCAAGTCTATGTTTGCTGATCCCAAGCCCTGACGCTCATCTGCTGTGTGGTCCTGGGCATGTCTTCAAGAGGCTTGTTGCCTTCATGAGGCTCCTGAGGATGTGCAGCCCCAGGGGGCTGGGAGGATTTCAGGACTCTGTGATAAATGCTCCATGGCCTGGTGTGAGGAAGCTTGGACCAAATATTTCCCCTTTTGCCAGTTAGTCTGAAAAAGGATCTTCTGATTTAAAGGAGCAGTTGGAGACTCTTGTGTATGTGTAACTGGGGAATTTGGGGCTGATCACCAGCTATCCCTGCTGTCATTTTCCCAGGATTAAACTAAAAAGGCAGATACCACATTTTCCTCTGCACAGTTCTCTGGATGGTGGGTTGTGAACACTCCCAGCTAAGGGAAAGAGAAGTCTGGAAGGAAATGCTCAGGAATGCTTGTCAGTATGTATTCTTGTGGTCAGTAGCTTTGTAGCAGAATCTCTCAGCCACTGGAGACAACACCAAAACATCAGATTTAATTCTAGTAAAAAAAAAAAAACTTAATATATATATATATATATATATATATATATATATATATATATATATATATATATACTCTCCCTGGATTGGAGGTACAGTGATAACTGCTGTTCCCATGGAAGGGTTAACAGTATAGGAGCTGGTTCATCAGTCTGCCTTGATACAGAACTAGAGGAAATTTGTTGGTGGGAGAAAGGCTCTCTGTTCACTTTAAAACTCAGAGTGTGGATTTACTCCAAAGGGGGCCATTTAAGTTGAAAGAAGCCAAGTTGAGTTTGGCCTCTTGCCTGGAATCACTTGAATTCTGAAACTTCACTGCGACGGACATGTGCCTTGTCACATTTTCCATTGCTTAATCCTGAAGTTTGGTGCAAGTCTATCTGCGCCTGTTAAAAAGTGATGTATATACTTCCTGTTTATTCTATTGAGTTGTATAGAATTGTCTTTTGTATTTAATGGTTTGTAATTTTCACAGTTTTTTTTTAATTTAAATAAACAAACACATTTCCCCCCCCTGGGAAGTCATGTGTTTTTTCTTTGCTTCTTCAATATAATTTGTAGTTTCTCAGACATCACAGAAATGTGCTCCAAGACATCTCCAAATTTTGCTCATCTTCCAAGTCAGACTCTTCTAAAGGCATATCCTGAGCCATGGAGTGAGTGAAGCATGGCTTTTCAGCTTTTGATAAGCTTTGATTTGCTTTGCAATAAAAAGAAAACAGGCTGAGCATGGTCTTCCATCAACTTCTCTGAAGGTGGTGAAGCCTTTGGACTTGAATGTGTACTGACTTGGCAAGTGCTGTTAAGACGTTGCTTCAAATCTGGTTGCAAGAAAACATTTGATTTGCATGCTGGCTTGGCAAGTGTTATCGACATGTGTGGCCTCAGAAGCACAGGCGAACGGTCAGGTCAGGGTGTTGCTGTGTATACAAACTTAGGAACACAATGGAGTACAAAGTCCACAAGTTGGGGTTGACTCTCTTCCAGTATCCTCCCTGCTAAGACAGATTTCTCCTTGGGTCTTGCTGTATCTCTTCCCCACAGGCTGAAGCATGGCTAGCCTGCTGCCACCTCTGCTTTATTGATTTTATTTACATAGTCTATGCGAAATAAAACTTACCAAGACCTGTGGTTCATTTTCGAATCAAGCAGGTGGTAGAAAGTCCCCTTATTTTTATGTTTCTTAATCCACTGTGAACTCGACTTTTAATTTCAAGTAAAGGGTTCTGTTGGGCTCTCAATAATTGTGTACCTGAAGGGCTCACCTGGAAGTGGTACAAGGGAAATTAGATCCTTCCCAAATCCCATCAAAGCTCTCAATCCTCCAGTTGGTACTTTGTCAATGTAAATGAGATTATTTTAAAAGGTAACAAAACCCTTCAGTTCATCCCAGCTTAATGTCATTCGTGGTCAGGAAATAGTTAAGAAAAACTTTTTCTGACCATGGGCGGAAGAATAGGGAATTCTAAACTCTAATTGTCCTAAAAATATGCAGAGTACACTATGTCGTTTTAATGGAATATTTGTTTTCTTAAAAAAAAAAAAAAAAAGAACTTCTAAGGAGAACCTAAGACCCAAGGGGTTTGGTCTGTGTGGATTTACTCATGCATGTGAAAAACTGTGAAGGGAATTCGGACCGTGCACCTAAGACATTAGAAACATATTTTAAAAGCACTTAAATGTCCAGGGGGGAGGTCACTGGCCCGTCCGGCTTGCTCCATGCTGTTCTAATTACACCTTTGTACGTCAGTTTCAGGCAGGGTTGCTGCAGAGACAAGGATTTCTTTCGTGGACAGAATCATGGGATCAAAACTATCGGGAAGGGCTGAAGTTGTGCCAGGGAATGAACGCTCTTGGCTCACAGTCCTGGTTGGAAAGTGGACCCCGTGGTGCATTCAGAGCTGTGATTGGATGGTTTGTGGTCAGACGTGCACTTCCAGGGCTCAGCCAAGGAAAGGTCATTTATCATCCTGTAAAATGCTGTTCTAACCCTAGACAGTGTGGCACAGGCAGAACGCTGAGTTTAAAAATGTCAAATTTAAATTCAAAGTTTAAGAAGGGCATACATTTACCCTAAACTCCGGGCTTTGTGCTGGAGAAAATCAAGGGCATCTCGTGGGCTTGGAGGGAGACAGGTCAGCCGGGTGTCCCGGATGGTGGTGAAGCTGGAGATGAACTGAAGGAGGGCAGGCCATGTGCAAGGGGAGGAAGGTGGGCTCAGCCTTGTTATGTCTGGTTTTCTAAGCTGACTCTTCCCCTGTGTGCTTTGCAGCTCTGGGGAAGCTACCCAACTCTGACCTCTCTCTTTCAACACGGATAACACACTGGCCTCCCTCTTTGGGGAGCTGTTCATGAAAAAGAATAGTGAGACGAGAAACACCAAGTGCCCTGTGAAAGTCAAGAAGAAGCAGCGCCAGGCTTCTAAAAATGCTTCCTGGGCACGCATCTGCAAACAAAGCCACAGAGACATCCTCTTCTGTGACAGTTTCCTCAGGAGACTGCACTGTTCAGAGAGAGGACACGATTTGCCAAAGGAGAAGGGTCATAAGAGAGAAAGCACTGTCTAATTCTGCCTTTCCCATTTATGAAATGTTTCCTCCCACACAGGAAGGAACAGTTTGGGATGCAGGCTGTTACCATGGAGACAACCAGCCAAGGCCATTTGATTGCAGGAACCTGGGGCCCACTGCTACTGGATCTCTAGGGCCATTTCATGAAGTTGGGGTTTGGTCCTTGGCTCAGGTGATGAGCTGTGAGCCCACTGCTGGCAGAGTATGGGGTGCAGGGGCAGTGTCCCCCTTTTATCCTGCACACTGCTGTTCTTTCTTCCTGCACTCTCCTTGTAGGCGTCAATATAGGACTGTCCCATTCCAAAACAGGGCTAAGCTCTTATTCTTCCATCCTTGGAAATATACTTTCCTGCAAAGAAACCTGATCAAAGAATTCTTCTCATCAAGAAGTATGCTCCTTTCCTGTTCTTAATGGGTCCCCATCGCTTGTTTTCTCTTTGTTCCACCTCCCTCCCCTCTTCTCTCACTTTGTTCTATTACCCTGAAATAACAAAAATAATCATAATCACAAGGCACAATACTTATTTGGCACTTATTATAAGCCATGTATATAATTCATTCAACTTTTATAGTAACCTCATACTTTGAGCTTCTACCCCATTCTAGGCCTTTTCCAGGTGCTGGTGAAAAAAATGTAGCACCTGCCAGACCCCCAGTCATGGCATAGACTGCATATGGATGAATCCTATTAAAATTAACTCTGTCTCTGGCTAACTGAGCGCTCTCTGGCTCTAGGACGTAAGCATACATGGCTTTTGTCTTTCAATAGTTAGTGGACACTGTGATGCCATATATATATATATCTTACCTATTTTTTTTCTCTGTAATGAGCCACTTTCCTTTTGATTTCCCCTTTAATATTCTCAAGAGAACTGTGAGGCAGTTTATAATATTATAAATATAGGTAAGAGGCTCAAGAAGTTAGTTGCTAGTCAAGTAATGAATGATCTGGATTCAGATGCAGATTTTCTGATATAAGCTCTGATATTCCTTTGACCATGAGGAGGCAGACTGTATGAGACACGGAATCTAGTCTTGTCTTGGACATTAGGAAACCCTGTGGCATTGCATGTGTTGGTCAGTTCCCTGAGAACACTCCTTCATTGGTAAAATGGAGAAAGTACCATTTTTCTACTGCTTTCAAAACATTCTCAAAACCACATATGAAGTAGCTGGAAAAATAGAAAATCTTTGTCTTTGGGGACAGTTTTTAGACATCTTGTTTACCAACATCTTGTTTTCCCCTCTGACTTCATAAAATATTCAATTTCTTAATTGCTGTCCACCTCTTCCTCATACCACCAGGGCTCCTCCTGGTCAATGTGAACCGAGTAGAAATGATATGGGTCACTTCTGAGTTGAGTCAGTGAGAAGATATGATTCTTTTGGTCACAGTCCTCACCTGCTTGTTACCAATGAGACTACATATTCCAGATGGTACAAATAACAGGAAGAGCCTGTGGCAGCCTGAAATGGTTAGTTACTTCATGGAACACAATTGCTGTGGAGAGTTGTCCAAACATGTAGCTGACTTTCCATGAAGAAATAATAACTCCAAGCTGTATAAAGGTGGAGAGTTTGGGTGTTTTGCTACTGCAGAACCTCACCAGTCTGCAGTATTAGAGAGACACAGCATGCTGGAAGATGTCTTCTGGACAATTTGCCCAATCCCTACATTTGATGGCAGGGAAATTAAAGTTTACAGAAGTTACGTGACTTGTCTTGACCACAGCTATCTCTTCCAAGGCTCATTGAAGATTGAGGACCTCTACCGTGTTCTCTTTAAAAAAAAATTTTCTTTTGAAGTTATAGATGAACACAATACCTTTATTTTATTTATTTATTTATTTTTTGTGGTTCTGAGTGTCAAACCCAGGGCCTCACACATGCTAGGCAAGTGCTCTACCACTGAGTGACAACCCCAGCCCCTACCGTGTTCTCTTTTAAGCCTGCACCTTAAATCTGCTCTGAGCAGGACTGAGTCACTGGTACTGCCCTATTTACTGTCCCAGAAACCTTTCTGGGAATTAGCTTCTTTTCCCCTGGTCAAATTGGACACTTACTGCCCTTGTTGTGGGATGGATCTGAGTGGGTAAAAGTCAACACATTTCCCAAAATCATGCAGTGAGACACACTGGGATTTTGAATAAAGGTAGAGAAGCTATATAGGAGGAGGGAAATATTCAAACAGGATTTGACATAATCGTCTGCACAAAGCTTACTGGCTTTTAGCTTCCTTCCTTTCTCTCTCTCTCTGTCTCCCTCTCCCCTCCCCCTCCCTATCTCCCCCTCTCCCTCTCTCCCCCTCCCCCTCTCCCTCTCCCTTTTCCTCTCCCCCTTTCCTATTCTGCTCAGTTCCAGCACTACAGGAGGTCATATGCTCTTGTATCCCTCGTGCAAATGCTCTCAGGTCTGATATCCCTGAATGGAGACCCTTGAAGACAGACACTGGAGGTTCAGCTAAGGATGTGGTTCAGCTAAGACAGACACTGGAGGTTCAGCTCGTGACTGAGGATGTGGACGATGCAGAAGCTCATGGGCACACCTCTGACCATTATTTTTACATGCCTATGCCTGATAGGGAAGTAGCTGATTCTCATTTTTATTGTCCTTTTCCACCCAGAACTTCTGCTAAAGAACTGGACACGATGCTTGGGCAGATTCTGTTTTTTATTAAAAATCTCCATTTTTATACTCTTATTACACTGTCCTCATGACTCATGACTGCAGAGTTATGGTGTCTTTTCCATAGGACTATAAACCTGTCAGGAGCTAGCACCATATAGCACCATGTGGAATTATTTTGTAATTATTTATTTAAATATAATATTTGAGCTGGTATCTTCAGGGTTCTCTTTCAGCATGTTATTTTTTTAATTTTTAATTTTAATTTTAATTTTTTTTTAGTTATACATGGCAGTAGAATGTATTTTGATATACCATACATACATGGAGTACAACTTCCCTTCTGTGGTTGTACATGATGTGGAGTTACGCTAGTCATGTATTCCTATGTGAACACAGGGAAGTTATGCCTGATTCATCCTATCAGCATGTTCTTTTAGTCCTGTTTTACATTTTCCCCTTAGATGATCTTATCCAAATTCAAATCTTCAACTATTAGGTAAATAATTATAACAAACACCTGTCTGATACTTACTAGGTGGCAGGCACTTGTCATGACATTTAATTCTCACAAGAGACAGGAATTTTAAGTCCATTTTAAAGATAAAAAGACAGAGATCTTGAAAGGTTAAGAGTACCAACAAGGTCATGAGTCTAGTTAGCAGAACTGAAATTTGAACCTGGCAATCTGGCTCTGGAGTTGATGTACCCAACCGCCCACCACAAAGTTGCTCAATCTCTAAGCCACAATCAGTCAGCTGTACCTTACGTTTTTCTCATGAATGCCAGTGCCTTTGACTAGATCCATTTACGTCTATAAACTCCTAAAATTTCCTAAATCTAAACTTGAACTCATCATTTTTCCCCTAAAACCAGTCCCCAACTTATATCCCAATGGTGTGCTAGTCACAGGAGAAACAGCAGGAGTAGTTCAATAAGTAAAATCAGGATGGAAGAATGCCCAGGAGCCAAATAAGCAGAGAGTTTGCAGAAAGAGGACATGGCCAGCCTTAGCGATGGGGGGTGGGTAGAGAACTCTTTTGACAGCATGAAGGTGGTTAGTACCTTAGGGCTTTGTGAAATGCTTAGCCATCACAAGTACAAAAGTTGGTTGCATGCCAAGGAATAGTTTTTGATTGTCTTTGTGACCTAACTCTTTTTGGAAAGTTGGCTGTGAAAAGTAAAGTATAATGTGGCTAATTCAGAGTCAGAATTACTCAGAGGTCTCATTCTTTCTTACTTGACTATCATTGCTGCTTGGTTGATGTTGTGAATCCAGTTTCACTTCTTTTGTTAATATGCAGATGCTTAGTTCCTTCCTGCATGTGTTGCTGTCGGAGCTGACATTTCCCTGGATTTATAACAGATCACCATGAAAGATACCCAGGGAGAATATAGAGTCAGCTGGGACAAGTTGCCCAGAGCAGAGGTACTATAGGGTTGCACCAGAAAGCAGGGAGGTAAAATCAACCTCATACTCTCTGATTTTTATTCAGGAGCTCATTTTTTTTCTTGGTGATTTAAAATTGATTGGGAGTGTGATTTTCTATAATAGTGTTTTTTTTTTTAATATAGAAAATGCCATAATGAAGTCAAGATGTCATTATGTCTGATTATGCTTAATTTCTGGGTGTCGAGAAATGGATTAAGGTATATTTTACATATATTGATTGTAATTCAAACTACCCTTAAAATTCAAATTTCTGAATAAGTGGGTGGATAAAGATTTTTCTGATAGAGAGTAGTTGATACTGTATGATTCATGATCCTTTCATGGGTCTCCACATTAATAAAATCCAATGTGAAATACAACTTACTGATTTAAAAAATAAATAAGAATACAAACAATAAACTGGTTTAAAATCCTCCTTGCATATGAAGCATCATATACAAGTCCCACAAAGCCACACACACCAAGGAGACAGAAAGATGGCAGAGTAGAAGAGATTGCTTTCCAGGCTGCTCCAGGACATGAACCAAGAAAGCAGGTAGGCAGCTTCTCAGTGAGGTGGCTGGAAAAAAAATAGGAGTTTGGGGAATTAATACTGAACATTCAAAGCAGCTCAGGGACTCAGAAAGATGGACATAATAAAATAAAGAAGAAATTCTCCATGCCATTACTGCTGCTGCTGGTGTCTGCCAGAGCCTACCCTCTGTGGGAAAAGAGGAGGAATAGGGGAATAAAGGGAATCTGCGTTTTGAGGAGGCCTGTAGCATGTCTTGGTACAAAGAGGTCAGTGATCAAAGATACTGCCAGACTGAGTGATCCAGAAGTTGTGCTGCACAATATCCTCATGTGGGAAAGATGACACGTCTCTCCCAGATGCCTGTGGAGATCTATGGAAGGTGCCATCTTGCAGCTGTACTGTAGCAACCTGTGGGTGTGAGAGCTGAGTCCTGGCAAATCTGAACTGGGTCCGAAAATGGGCCTGGAAGATGACTGCTACACATCATAGAGCTTGCCTAGGAGACCAGGAGAAATTCAGACGTGAATAGGATTTTGCACAGGGGAATTGGGTTGTGGAAACTCACTCAGTTCTCCTTCCCTTTGAGTCCAGTGGCTCTCAGGACTGGCTGGGAGGGCTGCACTTGGCCTGGAATTTAAACAGGTGGTTGTGGGTATGACTGAGCTTGGGTCCTGAACCCAGGAGACAAGCAAAGGCAGGGTCCACAGGTGACTGAGAGGTAGAAGATTGGCTTCTCCACTGCAGAAGTGGAACCCAGGGGAGGACTCCTGGGGTGCAGTCTCCCAGAGTGGACTAGCAGCTGCTGGGGCCTTAAGGTATGCTGATTTAAGATCTTCAGACCAATTGCTATTCAACCAAGCACTGGGGCCTACCTAGACCTAACCCGACCTTCAGGAGCTCTGCCTGTGGGAACTCCTCTCATGGTACACTACAGTGACCTCTCCGCCCTGAGGGTAGAGCAGAAAACACTCACCAACTCACTCTACCTCACCCCGCTGAGAAGGGAAACTGAGAAATTTTGAATGCCAATCAGCAACTTGACAATCAACACAAAAAGAGGAAGGATTTGACAGTTTGTGGCCACTACTCTTCTACATACTACATACCTCAAGAGGAAATGGAAAGACAGACATTTGGGAATAAGCAACAAAGATATAGTCTCATTGACAACTTTTGACCACTGCAACAAAAAGAATTTCTTAATGTTTCATACACAATTTTTTTCTTCCTATCTCCCTCCTTCCCTCTCTCTCTTTTCCTGTTTAATTGTGAGCTGAATAGTTTATGGACACTCATACATATTCTAGCATTTTTTGAAGGTAATTATTTTTTCATGGCTCAGTCTTTGGAGGCTATGAAGTTTGATTAGTATATTTTGGTTTTGTTTTGTATTAACCCCTTCCTCCCCCCACACACACTTGTCTGTTTCCCTTGATTCTCTTTCCCTCTTCTGCCAATACCTAAATTCTATTGTTCTCTTTTACTCTTCCTTCAATTTTTTACTTCTATTTGCTTTTGTCCTCCCTTGTAATCATCATATCCTACATCTTTTCTGTACTCTCCCTGTTCACCTTTCAAAATTGCAAACACTTTCACAAATTTATTGGTTTTACATTGGCAATAGCTAATCTGATCATATTTCTTTTTATTGTGATAATTAATACTGTATATTGTTGGCATTGGTTGTTGTTATTATTTGTCTCCCAATAAACTGAGGTACTGGAAACTTTAGGGACACTATAAGTTCATGGGGTAGAAATTTTACTGCCTCAGATTTATATTGTTAGATAGGTAGACACACAAACAACATGAAAAGACATGGGAACATATCATCCCCAATAAACCAAAACACCCCAATCACAGAACCATTGGCACCACCATGGAAGAAATTTCAGAGACAGAATTTAGAAATTTCATAGTTAAACTGACCCAAGACAAAGTAAGGAGTGAAATCAGAGAGAAAATACAAGAAGTGAAAGATCACTTCAATAAGGAAATAGAGATTCTGAAAAAGAATCAATCAGAAGGAATCAATAAACCAAATTAAAAATTCAATGGAAAGGATCACCAGCAGACTAGATCACTTGGAATATAAGAGCACTTGGAAGATAAGAATTTCAGGCAATGAAGACATGGTCAACAAATGTTGAAAATAAAGTTAACCATGGAAAAAAGATATTAAGATGCCATATAACTTTCAGGAAATATGAAATAACATGAGAAGACCAAATTTAAGGTTTATTGGGATAGACAAAAGCTCTGTAATATAAACTAAAGAAATTCATAATCTTTTCAATGAAATAATACCAGAAAATTTCCAAAACCTTAAGAATGAAATGAAAAATCAAATATAGGAGGCATACAGGACTCCAAATACACAAAATTACAACAAACCCACACCTCAGCATATTATTATGAAAATGCCTAACATACAGGATAAGGATAGAATTTTAAAGGCTACTGGAGAAAAATGGCAGGTCACATTTAAAGGTAAACCCATTTGGATTTCAGCTAATTTCTCCACTCATACCCTAAAAGCTCAGAGATCTTGAAATAATATATATCAAGCTCTGAAAAAAAAAAAAATGGATGCCAACCAAGAACACTATGTACAGCAAAAGTTAGCTTCAGATTTGAAGATGAAATAAAAACCTTCCATGATAAACAAAAGTTAAAAGAATTCACACTTAGAAAGCTGGTACTACAAAGCATGCTCAATGAAATATTTAATGAAGACGAAATGAAGAATAGAATTGAAAACCAGCAAAGGGAGAAACTACACTAAAGGAATAGTCAATCAAGAGAGAAACTAAAACAAATTAAAAACCGGAAATAAATAAAAGTGACAGGAAATAAAAATAATTTCTCAATAATAACATTGAATATAAAAGGCCTAAACTCATCAATCAAAAAACATAAGTTGGCAGATTGGATTAAAAAAACGAGGCCCAACAATATGCCATCTTCAAGAGACTCACATCATAGGAAAAGACATCCACAGACTGAAGGTGAAAGGGTGGGAAAAAGCATTATTTACATGAATATCATAAACAGGCAGGGGTTTCTATCCTCATATCAGATAAAGTGCACTTCAAGCTAAGTTTAATCAGAAGTAAAAAAGAATTTTATTTCACATTGCTTAAGGGAACTATGCAACAACAAGAAATAACAATCATAAATATTTGTGCCCAAACAATGCAGCATCTATTATATCAAACAAATCCTTATCAAGATCAAAAATCAAATAGATCACAACAATAATACTGGCTGACTTTAACACAAATCTCTCACCACCGGATAGATCTTCCAAACAAAAAACTAAATAAAGAAGCTATAGGACTAAAAATATAATTAATAATTTAGACTTAACAGACATATATAGAATATTTCTTCCATGAACGACTGAATCCATGTTATGATTTGGATGTAAGATGTCTCCCAAAAGGTCATGTATAAGACAATGCAAGAGGGTTTGGAGGACAAATGATTAGGTTATGAGAGCCTTAACCAAATCAGTGAATTAATCCCCTGGTGGAATTAACTAAGTGTTAACTGAGGATAGGTAGGGTGTGGCTGGAGGAGGTCTGTCCGTGGGAGAGTGCCTTTGGGGTATATATTTTGTATCTGGTGAGTGAAGTCTCTGTCTCTCTGCTGCCTGACCATGTGAGCTACTTCTCTTTACCACACTCTTCTGCCAGGATGTTTTGCCTCACCTTAATCTCTGAGGAATGGAGCTGGCTGTCTATGGATTGAGACCTCTGAAACTGTGAGACCCCAAATAAATTGTCCACCTCTTAAAGTGTTCTGGTTGGGTCTTTCAATCACAGTAGTTACAGAGCTGACAAAACAATGCACTTGCTTTTCAGCAGCACATGGATCATTTTCTAAAATAGACCATATCATTGGCCACAAAGCACCTCTTAGCAAATAGAAGAAAATATAGATAATACCTTGCATTCTATAAGATCACAATGGAATTAAATTAGAAATAAACAATAAAATAAAAACATAGAAGCCACCTTAACATCTGGAGACTAAATAATATGTTTTTGAATGAACAAAGGATCTCAGGGGTGAAATAAAAATATACTTAGAGGTAAATAAGGGTAGTGACACAACATATCAAAATCTCTGGGACACTCTGAAGGTGGTTCTATGAGGAAAGTTCATTGCATTGAGCTCATTTATTAAAAAAAAAGAAAGTCACCAAATAAATAACCTAATATTCCATTTCAAGGCCCTAATCAACACCAAAAGCAGTAGAAGACAGAAAATAATTTAAAATCAGAGCCAAAATCAATGAAATTGAAACAAACAAACAAACAGAAAAAGAATTTAAAAATCAATAAAACAAAAAGTTGGTTCTTTGAATAAATAAATAAAATTGATAAATCCTTAGCTAAACTAACCAAGAGAAAGAGGGGAAAAAAGCCAAATTATTAAAATTCATGATGAAAAAGGAAATATACAGAGGAAATGAGCAAGTATTTTGAAAATTTATACTCCAATAAAATAGAAAATATTGAAGACATCAACAAATTCCTAGAGACATTGGACCTACTCATATTGAACCATTGAACCAGGAGGACATAGAAAATTTACAGATTAATTTCAAGTAATGAAATTGAAGACACCATCAAAAGCCTACCAACAAAGAAAAGCCCAGATCAGACAGATTAGCAGCCAAGTTCTATCAGACCTTCAAAGAAGAACTAATTCCAATCCTCTTCAAATTATTTCATGAAATAGAAAAGGAGGATTTTCTTCCAAACTTATTCTATGAAGATAATATCACCCTGATACCAAAACCAGACAAACATATCAAGGAAAGAAAACTTCAGACCTATATCCTTAGCTAACATAGATGCATACATTTTAATAAAATATTGGCAAATTGCATACATAAACATATTAAAAAGATAGATAGTACACACTGATCAAGTGGGGTTCATCCCAGGGATGCAAGATTGGTTCAACATATGGAAATCAGTAAATGTAATTCACCACATCAATAGACTTAAGGAAAGAATCACAGGATTATCTCAATAGATCCAGAAAAAGCATTTAACAAAATACAGCATTATTCATGTTCAAAACACTAGAAAAACTAGGGTTAGTAGGAACATATCTCAACATTGTAAAAACTATATATGTTACACCCAAGGCTAACATCATTCTAAATGGAGAAAAACTGAATGCATTCCCTCTAAAAACTAGAACAACATAGGGATTCCCTCTTTTACCATTTCTATTCATAGTAGTCATTGAAACGCTACCCAGAGCAATTAGGCAAAATAAAGAAATTAAGGGGATATGAATAGGTAAAGAAGAGCTCAAACTATCCCTATTTGCCTATGACATTATTCTATATTTAGATGACCCAAAAAACGTCTAGAACTCATAAATGAATCCAACAAAGTAGCTGGTTATAAAATTAACAACAAGGATGAGTCAGCTGGAAGAGAAATTAGGAAGAGTATCCCATTCACAATAGCCTCAAAAACAAACAACAATAACAACAACAAACAAACAATAAAACCACTTTGGAGGTCAGTCTAACAGAAGAGGTGAAAGACCTCTACAATGAAAACTACAGAACACTAAAGAAAGAAATAAAAGAACACCTTAGAAGATGGAAAGAGCTCCCATGTTCTTGGATGGGCAGAATTAATATTGTCAAAATGGCCATGCTACCCAAAGTGCTATATATATTTAATGCAATTTTATTAAAATTCCAATGACATTCTTCTTAGAAATACAAGAAGCAGTCATGAAATTCATTTGGAAAAATAAGTGGCCCAGAATAGCCAAAACTATTCTTAGTGAGAAAAGTGAAGGAGAAGACATCACAATTCCAGACCTACAGAGCTATAGTAATAAAAATAACATGGTATTGGCACCAAAACAGACTTGAAAACCAATGGCACAGAATAGAAGATACAGAGACAAACTCATACAAAAACAGTTATCTCATACTAGAAAATGATGCCGTAAACATATATTATAGAAAAGATAGCATCTTTAACCAGTGGTGATGGGAAAACTGGAAATCCATATGGAGCAAAATGAAACTAAACCCCGATCTCTCACCCTACACAAAATTCAACTCAAACTAGATCAAGGACCGTGGTATTCGACCAAAGATCCTGTGCCCACTAGAAGAAAAGGCTTAAATCTCTATCCTGTTGGATTAGGAACCAAATTCCTCAATAAGACTCCTAAAGCACAAGAAGTAAAATCAAGAATCAATAAGTGGGATGGTATCAAACTAAAATGTTTCTTCAAAGCAAAAGGAAACAATTAAGAGTGTGAAGAGAGAGCCTACAGAATGGGAGAAAATTTTTGCTACCTGCATCTCCGATAGAGCATTAATCTCCAGAGTATACAAAGAACTCAGAAAACTTAACATCAAGAAAACCAAATAACCCAATCAATAAATGGGCAAAGAAACTGAACAGTCACTTCACAGAAGAAATAGGAATGGTTGACAAATATAAGAAAACATGTTCAACATGTCTAGCAATTAGAGAAAGGCACATTAAAAATTCACTGAGATTTCAGCTCACTCCAGACAGAATGACACTTATCAAGAATATAAGCAACAACAAATATTGGAGAGGATGAGAGAGGAAAAAGGTTCACTCATGCATTGCTGGCGGGACTGCAAATTGGTGCAACCATTCTGGTAAGTAGTATGGAGATTCCTCAAAAAAATGGAATGGAATCACAATTTGATACCACTCCTAGGTGGAAGTTAAAACCAATATACTATAGTGACACAACCACATCAATTCACAATTGCTAAGCTATGGATCCAACCTAGATGCCCTTCAAGAGATGAATGAATAAAGAAAATGTGCTATATATACACAATGAAATATCACTCAGTCATAGAGAAGAAAAACTTTATGATGTTTGGAAGTAAATGGGTGGATGGAGACTATCATGTTAAGTGAAATAAGCAAATCCCCCCAAACCAAAGGTTGAATGTTCTCTCTGATATATGGATGCTAACACACAACGGGGGGGGGGTTGATATTGAGAGTTCACTGGATTAGACAAAGGGAAATGTAGGGAAGGGAGTGGGGTCAGGAAAAGGAAAGACAATGGAATGAATCTGACATGATTTTCCTATGTACATATATGAATACAAGACCAGTGACACTTCACACCATGTACAATCACAAGGATGGGATCCAAATTAGAATAAGTTAATCTCTATGATATTTCTAATATGTCAAAATACACTCTACTGTTATATATATATATATATATATATATATATATATATATATATCTAAAAAATAACTAATAAAAAATTAGCCACACACATTGTAAGACCCTACCCAACATAGGGACAAAGATTGACTTCAGATTGTCCAGAGGCAGATGTTATTTTCCAGAGAAGCAATGCTGTGTCAAGAACTTATGCAGATGAAATCAAGCTGTTCATAATTATTTCATAATTGAATGAGTGGCATAATTTTGCTGCAATAATAATTCAGTATTCGCATTTTGACAGTTTAAAATCAGGCAAGAAGCAGAAGGCTCAAGAAACCTTACTGTAGATCAATTAAAAAGATAGAATGTAATATTACTCTTCAGATAAATTGTTATACTTTTAAAACCAAGACAAAAGCATAGGGAAAAAAAACCCAGAACTGCCATGTGAATTTCAAATGCTTTCAATTTGCTACTGGAATCCATATTTTGAATTACTTCTGGGATCAGATTCTGAAATCAGAGCAAAAAAAAAGGCAAAATTATCCTTGAAAGTCCTTTACTTGCTCTCGAAATTCCAGGACCTGAGTACTTTAAGTTGGAAAATGAAGAATTAACTTCTGTGGTTTTTTGGAGTGTTTTGATCGTGGCCTCCCTTTCCCTGGGTAGAAGAGTTTGTGGAAAACTTGAGTAAGGGAAGGGGAAGGGCAGAGGGGAATTCTCTCTCTCTCTTTCTCTGTTTCTTTTTCCCTTTCACATCACATATGAATTCCCATAAATGCAGTATGGCTATTTTGAACATTGCTATAAATTAGATGAGTTGTTTCTATGTATTTGGCTGTTTTCTTCCCTAAAAGCAATCCCTATTGCGTCCCTCTGTGCCACCTGAGGTCCTACAAATCAGCTGCAAAATGACTAGAGTTGTGACAAGAACACAATACAGAGGAAAGCAAAATGACTTTTTGAGGCACATTTCCCCAGACTCAATCAGAGATGTCATAAACATTTGGAGTCTATAGTTTCAATGGCCACTCATTTTGCATATTTTTAAAAATTTTTATTTTTAGCTACCAGGGATTGAATCCAGGGGTGCATTACCCTGAGCCCCATGTCCAGCCCACCCCTTCCTGTTTTTTTTTTTTTAATTATTTAGACATGGTCTCACTGAGTTGCTTAGGGCCTTGTTAAATTGCTGAGGCTGACTCTGAACTTGCAGTCCTCCTGCCTTAGTCTTCCCAGCTTCTGGGATTTCAGGCATGTACCTCTTTGCCTGGCTCGTTTTTCATCTTAAATTATACACGTGGCCAATGAGCATATACTGAATGCCTGTTATGTGCTTTCAATATGTCATCTCATGAGGTCCTTACAGTGGCTCTATGATGTTCACCTCAGATGGGAGAGAGTGAGGCTCTGGGAAATGTCCAAGGTCACACCACTAATGGGGCACATCACTAGGATTTGCCCTAACTATGCATCTACCCAGTGCAAAATCATTTTTTCCACTATGCATAACAGAGTTTTCTCTTGTTTCCCACAAAATGATAGTAAAGTTTTGTAATTATTTTCCTATCTAGTTTTGAGGGCATTCATATGAGGTTTTATCTAAAACTCACATTTCTTTTTGAGTTTGGAAATTTGTGAAGGGAAGCTGTGACACATTTTCTAACCACCACTCAGTGATCTTGACTGTCTTCTCAGCATCAGTCAGCTGAGCAAGGGGGGGCTTTAGTGTAATGCAAACTGTGAACAAAATTAGCCATGACCTGAGCTGTGGTTCTCTGGGATGGAATTCCCGTGGTGGGAAGGAAGACCATGACCAGAAGCAGCCACCAGGGTCCTGAGGGGTCGGGAGCAGGTGCACCATGGAGGGAAGAGAAGAGGAGGCTCTGAGATGGTCACCTGTGACTGTGAGTGGTTTGAGCAGAGCCTCAGGGACCCTGGTAGGGTGGGAAATCAGGCAGCTGCTGCTTCCCAGAGAATTCTCATCTCAGTACTTACTGTAGATGCCAAAGAGTGACTGCAAAACAGGAAACAAAATCATTTTAATTCATTTATTCGATAGACAGTCATTTTCCAATCTTTATGCTGCTTGAATCTTTTTTTGTTCTAGAGCTCTGAATGATTCAGGGAAAGCAAGATAATTCTTCTTGTAGGGCTGGAAATCCTAGGTGGCTAACCATGACTTGATGGCACCTTCAAAATACTTGGAAACTGTTATTTTTTTTTTTAAATTGAAAAATTCAAGAAACTGCCTTTATTTTGTTTTCCAAGGGACTTATTATTAAACAAATTCATTTGAGTTTAAGCTTTTCATGGAAAAATGGATTCTTTTGCTTTTCTTCTCATTTCTATGGAAACTTTCAGCCTCCTCCTGATGGGATTTCTTTGTGTCAGGTCCATACCTTGCCTTATCTATTGAATTGTTTCCAGTTCCATGGTGACCGACAACACAGGGAGGGAAAATATTTTTGGCCCAATTTTGGGAACACTTGGTTCACTCTGAACAAAGTTCTTCTAGATTTAAAACACACATTTTCTTTCAAAGAAATGTATCACTCATGCTTTTAGTTCCTTAAACTTTTAATCAAAATGTCATTATAAAAGAAAAATTTGACATCTAGAAATATTTTAAGTTTTTAAAGTAAGTCTAATTTTTAAAAATGGAAACATCATGAAAGGCCATGGACAAGAAATTTGAAAACAAAGATTGCTAGGGAAAGTTTGACAACTACCATTTAAAAAAATTATTTGTTCTGTTTTCCATTTAGGCACAGCTGGAGGAGATGTAAAGATAAGCTTTGAAATATAAAATCTAGTCCATAGTTGTAGTTTTAACAATTAGCATAATAGATGCCTTCAATTATGTTAAGAGTTAGTATACACATTATTCCTAGAATAGTACCTTATATATTGTAAATACTCAAATGCCTGCTACTATGGAGTCAGGATCCTTTATTTGAAAGTTTGAAATCTGAAATGCTCCAAAGTCCACGTGACACTAGAAGTGGAAAATTCCATACCTGCCCTCATGTGATGGGTCAAAGTCAAAATGCAGGAACATCAAAACTGTGACATAAAATTACCTTCAGGTGACAGGTATCAAGTATATATAAAACAAATGAATTTTGGGTTTGGACTTGGATCCCATCCTCAAAATATTTCATGATGTATATGAAAATATTCCAAAATTCAAAAACATTAAATCTGAAACACTTCTGGTTCCAAGCATCTCAGCTAAGAAACATTCTTCCTGCTTTATGATTATGTTTAAATTGATATTAACACAGCAAACATTTATAATTATATTTAATTTCACTATATTACAATATTCCCTTTATATTCCAAGGTCAGTATTGGTATTACTATTGACATAATAATTCTCTTTGTCAAGAATTAAGAAACCTTAAGATGTTCAGTTTTAGTGCCTAGGACTAATTGTGAATAAGTCTGAAATCTATGGAATGTTACCAATACCATTTCAACAGGACTATGTAAAAAGGATGTATTTGGTGTACAAATTTATTCAGATTCTCAACCAATAATCACTCTTGGAGTACCTTCCATGTGCTAGAATTTAAGAGTACAGAAATCTTGGTCTTGTGTTCAGGGAGTTCCTAATATTAGTAGAGGGGACAGATCTATAAACATGTGATCAGGTATTGGAGTAGATCCTCAGAATAACATCAAGTACAACCTAGTCTACTCACCATGGTAGCCCCAAGGCACATTCACTGTACTACATGGGCATGGGTTCCATGTTAACATTTCGATCAGTTCATGGGAACCAAAGTAGAATAGTTTGGAGAGGTGTTTGCTCAAGTTTCTAAAGGAGAATAGGGGTTGACTCAACTCATTCATCTGTAAACATAGGCAGTTAGGCAGAATTCCTTTGGGCTCCAAACTTCTATGCTTTTAATGCCAAATGATTTCATTTGGTCAGTAGTAAGGGGCAGTAGGCCTTCACATTTTGCTTTTTGCAGCCGACCTTATCCCCATAATTCTAGGGCTTCTCAATCCACAGTGAGAGTGTCTGTCGGCTGATCAGCTGTTCTGCTCCCTGCCAAGTAGCTGAGCTTTTACATTTCAGGACAAAGAATTCACAGAACTGGCTGAATATTTCACTTTTCATCAGGACATTTGGCATCAGGTAGACACTAACTGTGGATGAATTTCAGGAATTTGAGTGATTTGGATTCAGTACAGAGAAAATAATAGCTTAGACTCTAATTTGAAGTGAAGTTCAATTATCCAGAGCCAAAAATATCCTTTCTTCTTCCAAGTGGTCTAAGATGCTCATTAGCTCTGGCTTTGGTCCTGCGGTATTTTTGTAATGAAGTCGGCTAAATGTTTGCAGGACAGATGGGGCTGCCATCCTTCATTGGGGCTCTAGAGGAGAGCAGAGCTGAGTTAGAGAAGAGAAGTCATAAAAAGTAGAATGAGAAAAAAAGTCCAGAATGTTTCCTGAGTGTTTGTGTAACTGGACTCAGTCCTGCCTTAACCATCCCTTGATAATCATGGCACATTTTTAAACTGACCTTATTGAGGTAAAAATACACATTTTATGGCCATTGTTATTTGAGCTTTGGTTACCAAGATAACCATCACCACAAACATTCCATCCATCGTCACCCCTAAGCATTGTATCCCCTCACAGTTATCCCCAGCCTGCACCCCCAGCCCTAGACAACCATTGATCTGCCTTCAATCACCTCAGATTGGGTTTGGACACTCATGTGATCCGACTGGGATCACTCAGCACAGTGTTTTCGGGATCTATCCATGCTGTTGGGTACATCAGGTGTTCTTTCCTTTCCATTGTTGACTGGCATTTCATTGTATGGAAATCCACAATTGGTTTAACCATTCACTCCTTCATGGGCACTTGGAATGTTTCTAATTTTAGACACTTATGATTCAAACCACTAAGAACATTCATGTACAAGTCTTCATGTTGACATGTATTTTCATTTCTCTTTGGTAATTACTCAGGAGTGAGATCGCCAGGTCAGGTTGAAATATGTTTTAAACTCACAAGAAAATGCCCAACTGTTTTCAGGTGGTTGCAGTCATTTTGCATTCCCACTAGCCATGTTTAAGAGTTTCCATTGCTCAGCTTTCTTGTTAACCTAGTAGTTTCAATTTCAACTATTAGAGTAGGAGTAAAGTGGTATTGTAAGGGTGTTTTAGTGTGGATTTCCTTAATGATAATGATTTGGGGCAATATTTTGTTTTGGTATATTGGTGTATTGGCTGTTGGTATATTCTTTCTTGTGGAGTGTTGGCTTACATATTTTCTACGGTGGTTTTGAAATGATAACATGGCACCCATGTGGTTCAGTAAATGTGCATTGGGCTACCATGGTGGGGAGAGTGGGTTTGTGCTTAATGTTATTTTGAAGACCAAGCTCCATGGATAGAAGCAAAATATGAAAACCATTGGTTTAAATAAAAATCATGAAAGAGGCAAATTTGGCTCTTGGGGTTTCTATTTCTCTTTTCTTCAGTCTGCACAGTAAGTAGGAGAGTGTTGTGCTGAACATTCTGGGGGAGCACAGAGTTCAGCAAATAAGGCATTCAAGAAAGCTTTGTCACAGACAGAAATGTGTCCAGGCTCCAGGGATATGGGTTTATACTAGATTTTACCATTTGTCAGCTCTGAAAAATTGAACAAATTTATTATCCCCTTTGAGTCTATGATTTCATCAGCTAAAAATAGGATTAATAATATCTAACCAGTAAGTTATTCTGAAGATAAAATGAGAAAATAAATGTAAAAATCTAGAAGCATGTCCCGCATGATTGATAGTAGTTGTGTGTCAGTATTAAGTTCTTTTTCTCTACCCCTAAATCTGCTTCATTTCTTCTTTTCTTTTAGGATTTCAGGGTCTCTCTATATTATGGCACTTTATGTTTCCCACTCCTTGGAGATTCTACACTTAGATCAGTTCCGCCTCCTTTCCATCATTCTCTATTTGTGTTTGTTGGTAGTTGCTCTGAATATGTGAGCAGAAATGAAATTTCTGCTAATATGGTAATAGTGATAATGTCTTTATGTTTCAATGTACCCAGTTTAAGGAGCAGGATTGAACTCAGAGTGAGAAATGGTCAGAATTCAAGGCTTGTGGAAGGTTGATTGGGGTAGGTAGTGCTTTGGTACTGCTGACCTTTCCCAGAATCCCATAAATCATATTCCATAAGTGATTTTCTCCAGAAAGTTTGCCTGAACTTGGAAATTTTCAATTAGTTGATTATTTTCAAGTCCCCCCACTCCCCCTTTTTATGAGATCTTTCCTAGCATCTTCTTGCGGGCAAGCCATACAAATAACTTTACAAGCCAACTGATTTTTTTTTTTTGATAAATATCTTGTTTTTCTTCAGATTTATAGTTTTTCCATGGTCTAGTACTTATTGAGTGCTTGTGATTTAGTGGCATATTTCATAAAGATTTTAAGACTTTGGATTAATTATCTATAATTGTCATGGCAAAACCCTAACTGAGCAGGTAGGCCTGCTATGGGTCTTCTGGATTGTATTTTTTGGAACCCATATAAACATTTCAGCTAAATCTTCAAGGGATGTTTGGATGATAATCAACTCTATCTCAAAGATGTTGTGAAATCATAGAAAATTATAGCTGGTAGTGCCAAAGGGAATAGCTCATCTCACCCCACATTCAGTTTTCAGATGGGAGCATACATTGTAGGGATTAAACTGTAATTTCTTGATGAGTGTTGCTATGTCTCATTGGTTACAGCATTGACCTGGGTGGTCCTCCCTTGCTGGAGATATTCTGAGACAACTCAGACGTTCATTTCTTGAATTTCACTTTTTGTAATTAAATTCACAACTCGTGATTCTGGTTACTGTTAGTTTGTTTAGTTGTGTTAACACATCTCATTTTTCTATTGCTTTAAGAGCCAGAATATTAACATTATGCAAAAAAAAAAATCACACCAAATCTCAGGTCCCAGTTTCTTCCTTGCCAAATTATCTTTAGGGATAAGTTAACAAACAAGTTGGAAAAAATATTTATGGCTTCCATCAAATAGTTGTTCACACATGGGTTCTCACTTTGAAACTTTATCCATTTTACAAAACCCCAAATGTTTCCCCAGATGATGGAAAAAGATCATTTCCACGCAATCGACTGAACTGACATGAATCCAAGTTAATCCAATTGAATATTCCTGGAAAACCCAATTCTATTCTGAGAATGAAAAGTTATAGGAGAAAGTACGTAGAGAATTTGGCTCTCTCCACTTTAATCTGTCAGGTTGGGCAACTCCTTGTATATTTCAAAAAATAATCTTTGCACTATTAAAATGTCCTTCCTAAAACAGAAATCAGTCAATATAAAGAAAAAAGTCTTCACTGGGAATCGTTGTCAAGTACTGAAATAGGGCAGGCATGGGTCATGGTGACTTGAACTAGAGAGTAACAACAATGTTGAGAAGAAGAGATAACCAATATGAAGGTGTAGAGAGGTTGTAAAGGTGTCTAGGAGTGTGGGAGGGAATAGAAGTTTTAGCTGAAAATTTAAAATTCAGCTGCTAATACCCAGACCCAATAAAAGAGTTGCAAGTGCATATACATATCCTCTTCAAATCACCCTGAACATTCTGGCATAAAGGGGTCTCCAAGGAGTCCCTCTAATTTGTGCTGTTTCTCCTTTGGTCTTGTGTGGTGGTGGCTTCACTGTTCTGTGGACTATGCTCATTGTCTTGTTTTAGAGGTAGCTGAATTTCCCCATGAGGCATGTGTGTGCATGTGTATGCATGTTGCTGGTTTTTCATTGTGTGAAGATTATAGAAACTTGGTGGAAAAGAAGGCACTGTTTTATGGAGCCAACTATACAGAGACAGGTAAACACTTAGGATATGAGGAAACTTACAGGAAAGAGGCTGAAAGTGACACATCCCTGACTAGCTGATGGAGTGTCATGGAGCACACTTTCTCATTCACGCCGAAAACAGTACAGAAGAGAAGAGGGAAAAAGTTTCTTAAAAATCCAAAGCTCAAAAAGACTATCAATTGTAATACATTTTAGGGAAATGGTACAGTGATTTTATTGAATATTGCTTATAAAGTTCAGGAAAAAGCCTGGCTGAAAAGATAAGGAAACTTAAATAATTTGGGAGGGGATGGATTTGTGTTGACATTGATCTTTTTTTTTTTTTTGAACGGGAATTCTAAGCTTAACTTTATTTCAACTACATTTAAACCGATTATTCTTCCAGGTCTAACTACTTTTCTCCACTACAAAGGACCAGTAGTTTATAGGGATTTGTCTAGAGAAACTTTCATATTTTCTTGTAAGATATAGATAAGATTTAAATCTGGACTGGAGTATATGTAAGTCATAGTATCCCAGAGTGGACTGGTGGGATCACTGCAATTTGACTTATTTATTCCTGAAGCTGAAAGGTATAGCTGATTAAAGACTTACCTACATTATTGGAATCATCTGAGGAGGTTAAGAGTATACTGATACCCGGGTCTGCTCCTAGAGATTTTGATTTAACTGGTCTGGAATGAGGCCTGAGTATTAAGAGTTAGGAAAGTTACTTCAGTACTATGAGTGTACAACTGATTTTGAGAACCACTGCTTTAAAACACCAAACAGGTAGAAGGCAGAACTTCAATAACCTCCCTACAAAGAGATGACCAGTCACATTGGACAAAATCTCACCTAAAATCCTAGCCTGACTTTCAGATTGTACCTGTTGATTTTTCCTACCTTCCTATGTAGAATTTCTGGTCTTAAACCAGTCTCACTTTGTCTCTATGTTTTATACATTCCTACCTCTGACTCAAGACTTAGGCCATTCTGCACACCTGTAGAGACTCTCTCATCTTTGTCAAGTTTTATACTGAATTATCTGACAAATCAGCTCCTATATCTCCTCTATATTGTGAGCAATTATGCACTGATTATGTCTATAGACCTGGAACTGGCTAGCATTTACATATAAAGCTTGACTTATTACCAACTATTTGGTTGGGCCACCTCCCTGGAGATAGTAAGGGTAGGTCTTACATATATGTTATTAAGAAGATTAAATGATTTGGATCATGTAGATTGCTTAGACCATTGATTGGCACATAGTAAGCCTTTAGTCTGTAAGTAAATCCCACTCCAGTGGTTCTCCTTCACAACACTTCAATGCATTATCAAATATCAGGTCTTTGTTTGCTTTGGGAGTTATTTCGGTTTTCTATTACTCTTTTCTAAACCATTCCAAAACTTTGTTCTTTAAACAATAACAATTTTTTAAAATTCTTCATGTTTCTGCAGTCTGGACTGGATTCTGCCAGGTCTTCTTCTTGTGGAACTTGTAGGGCTGGAATATCCAATATGGCTCTTTTACTCTCTTATGAATTGGAATGGCTGGAGTAGTTGGGGGCTGGTAGGTTCTCCCTCTCTCTGAGGCTATCTTGGGCTTCCTCATAGTATGGCGGCTTCAGAGTGGATGGGGTTATTCCATGGTAGCTGACTTCCCATAGAGAGGAAGCAGAAGGACATTTTCCTCCCAAGGCCTCATCTCAGAAATCTCAGCATGTTAATTCTGCTGCATCAGTCGAACTCAAGTCACAAAGTCCAGGCCAGACAGAAGAGAAGAGAAAATAAACTCTACTTCTTACAGAATGAAGCAGCAGTCACATTGAAAGGAAGGAAGTTATGGAACCAATTTAGGAGATTATCTAATGCATGAATATTCTTAGGTTATTTCAAGAATATATGTTTTATTTTTCAATTAGATTTCATGTATCTTAAACCATAAAATAATATATTTTCTCTTTTTTCATATTCTCCCACAGTGCCCTAGTAACAACACCCATTCAACAAATAAATACTGATAAACTGATATTAGTACATGAGGTATAAAGTTGAGCAAGGATGAAAAAAGTAATTGACCTTTCACCTTGGAGAACATCCCTGCAAAAGAGGAGAAAAATTTTCTTAGTAAGTTATAAATGTCTCTGGATGTGCCTCTCTGACTCAGGGAATAGCATTCGCCTTCTTGTTTTCCTTCCCTACTTCCTTCTAATTCCTTGAGGTAACCTTAAGTGGTCTCCAGCTTCAGGGGAGAAATGAGAAGACATGGGGCTGAGCCTTCCCTCTGCATATGTTACCATGGTGACAAGAGGAGCTTGTTCCTCCAGTCCCAGTCTACAAGCATTGCTTTTAAGAATCCAGGGCCTCTTTTGTTTTCCATCAATTCTGGACGCTCACACTTGATTGCCACATACCCTCTTTCATAAATTGTATTTTAAAGATAAATGGTTTGTGGAAGAACATTGAAGGTTTAGATTTCTATCAAGAGATTCATAAAATAAGTATGTAAAATAAAGCTGTGGAAACAGAGCATGGCTCTGGAGAATTCTGAAATATGAATCTGAAGCTGCTTCATTTGGATCTTGTTCTGTTTCCATAGGGAACTGAAGGGTTCAACGAGTGGATCAGTCTGAATAGAGCCCCTGGTCTCAGGGCTATCAATGCCCCTCAGTCCTTACTTTGCGGTAGGTAGCCTTTTACCTTGATCCTGGTGGGCAGAAATAGGTCCTTAATGTGGTTAAGTATGGATATGCAACGGGAGGGATCAGTCCCAATCGTGTCCTGTGGTGGAGAGGTGTCAGAAAGTGGAGTTCATTGGCTTTTACTTCGTAACACAAGTTTTCATTGCCTTCATTATTTTGAAGAGATGTTTTGCTTTATTTTTAATTCAAAATTGTTTTTAAATTTATAACAGAAGAAAAAGGAGGAGGAGAAAAGCAGTTAATATGTTATTGGGAGAGGAATAGGGTATTTTTCCCAGCAGAAAATGTCATGAGAGGAAAATCACTGGTTGGTCTAGAGCATAGGCCTCCGGCGGGGAGGGCGCTGTCTCCTGGGATTATTTTGGGACTGCTGAACTCTTTGTTGTACTATTACTTGGTGAGTGGGGGACAGGGATGCCAGGCCATGTAAATGCATGCAACAACTTTGTTTCCCTTGCCATTCAAATGTCCCCCTGGGCATTCGTGTGTGGATATCACAGGTATGTAATTGTCAGAGTATTTTGTTCAATGTCACCCAGAGTTTTAACTGATGTGGTGAATGTCATCACAGATGGCAAAGCCCTGTATGATCGGGGCCACCACGCCACACACGCTTTGCTTTGCAGCTGACTTGTGTGCAGAAGCTCAGAGTGTGTGCTAGAGACAGCATCTCCCAGAGTCCCTGGTCTCTGGTGTAGCCACACTGGGGATGTTTACATATTGAATTAGCTGATATTTTATTACACATTGCTTTTATTTAATTTCTGCTTTATGTTCCTCTTAGGGCATTATATTGAATTTTTAAAGTTATATGTGTAATTAAGTTACATTATGCATGAATGGGTTGCTTGATTTGATTCAGGACCACTGTTTTAATGCCTTCTGTGATCCGGTGTCTTTTCATCAGAGACTTTAACACCAAATAAGTAAGTGGACCACGTATTTTTTCAATCATGATATAATTTATTATTACACTTGTCGAAATAGCTTCCATGGAGCATTCACATTGTGCTGGGGTAACAGAGAAGAGGGAAATTCTTTGCTTCAAAGAAAGACTCTTGTTGCAGAAAGGGAAATGGAGCAGGAAGTCTAAGATTGAAGTGTGGGGAGACAAATGCTATGAAGGCAGGTGTGGGGTGCTGGAGGATGCGCGGGAGAAGCAGTCCTAATCATGGGTGGGTGGGGAGGGGAATGTCTAAGTCAGAATTGAACATCTCGTGAGCAATGGGAATAAACCTTTGTGGGATAATTGACAGATGTCAAAATCCTACCTCATAATTAAGAGCTTGGGTGTTGAACGGAGACAGATGGTAGTTTTAAGTACTTCTCTCTGATTTTTACTCGTGAAACCTTGGGCATGTCTCTTTGTGTCTCCAAACCCTGGTTTCATCATGATAAAAAATGGGCAAGATAGTGCCCACTTAGTAAGCTGGAATACCACTCAGGACCCTGGAGTATGGGCCTGTACCCTGACTTCTTCTCACCCCAAAGGTATTGAAAAGGAGGAGAGAACTAATCTTCTTGTTTGGCTAAGTGTTGGGCTAAGAGTTGGGAGGTTTGGGTGTTAGTCCTGTTCTGCTAATGTCTTGCTGTCTGCCTTTAACAAGACCTTTAACCCTTATGGCCTCAGTTTCTACATCTTTAAAATGAAGCAGTCAAACCTGGTTATTTCCAAGTCCTTCCCCAGCTCTGACATGCTACGTGTGTTCTCACAGTTTGTGTCTCTCATCAATTTCCTCAACCACCTCTGCCACTACCTTCCTTTTAAACATTCTTTTGAATGTTTTTGAAATAAGCCTTTATTTCTGATTTCAGTTGTTAGAAAAAGATGCATGAGTTTGTTTTCCATTATAATGACTAAGTCCTTGTGACATTAATCCATAAGTAAATTAGTTTTCTAGGTAGAAGTTGTGGTAAAGATAATTTAATCATTGTAATTCGTACTTCCGATTCCTAAAGAGTCTCACCTTGATCCTGTCTCAGGGCCTTTGCACACCCTGTTCCTTAGACCTTGTCATGCCTGACTCTTTTTCTCAGTTCAGGTATCAGCTGGAACATCTTGTCCTTATCTGTCAACTTGTTGGTGGTCACTCTCTAGTGCAGAACCTTAGTTAGTACTCTCTTAAATTATTGTGCTTCTGTTCTGTTTATTCAACACCTGTCTCTGTTGGCAGAACATTTGCTCCATGACAGCAGAGACCTTGTCTGCCTTATTCACACGGAACAATGGCTGTCCTTGATCAGAACTCAGTTTAAGCCCTGACCCTGTGTCCCTAGCTCCTACTGTATACTGCTGTAAGGAGTGAGAGATACAGGCAGCTGCTACGAGGAAAGAGACTGTTAGATAATGATTACATATTGGCCATCCCCTGAATGGCCTGAGGATTCTGACTCCCAAACCCAGGGGTCTCTGCTTATCTCCATGTGCAGAGAGGACCTGGGGCATAGGTCATAAAGCCTGCTTGCATATGAGGGCTGCCATAACAAAACACTACATACTCAGTGACTTAAGCAACAAAGGTTTATTTTCTCACAGTTCTGAAGACTGGAAATTCAAGATCTCCTGCCTCTCTTGTGTACTTCCAGTCACCCGCATTCTGTGTCCTCAGACGCCCTTCTATCTGTGCATGAGCATGCCTGGTGTCTTCTGTTTGTTATAAGATCAGTAGTCCTGTTGGATAGGACCCCATCTTTATGTTCTCATCTGACCTTAATCACCTCCCTAAAGTCCCGATCTCCAAAGTCACACAGGAGGTTGGGGCTTCAACATAGGAACTTGGAGAGGAAATAATTCAGTGTGAAACACGGCTCAAAGTCACTCAGTTAATAAGGAGCAGAAACATGATTTGAATCTAGGTCACATCCCCAGTGCCCTTCCCCACCCCACCCGCACTGTTCTGCACTGCTGCTCGGATTCCCTCCTGATTGCCATCCATGAAAGCCAAGCCCGTGCAGGCTGAGAACATGTCCACCTCTGCAGAGGGAATCCTGGGAAGGGAAGGGCAGCTGCCAGGAGACTGAGTGACGGCTGGCCCTTGCTCCCTGGCCGTGCTCAGACTGGGTAACTCGTTGACAGTGGCCGTATCTCGTTACTGCTGACATGTACGATAGGAAGGTCACAGTAACAGGAGCCACCAAGCATTACAATTAACCAGAAACCTCTCCCAACCTCTTCTAAAATTATTGGAGGATAAATTTCACTTTGGTTCTCTCGTGGATAAAGTGGCAGTTATCCAGGGATTTAAAAAGGCCAGCAGAGTTTGTAAAGGCAGAGCTGATATTTGCCAGAGTGTCTCATTGGAATCTTAGCTTGACACGAGAGTGTATGGCAGCTGGGGCCCAGAGAAAGAAAAGAGGTCATCCAGAAGTGCTGGTGGGGTGCCGTGGGCTGTCCGGCGTCCCTGTGTCTGGGCTGTCTTTTGCATAGCCACTGTGCACCAAGCACCCTATGAGAAAGGGATTCTGATTCCTCATGCCCCTGCCCACCTGAGCAGATGAGGTCAACATCCAAGCTGTAGGCATAGAACAGCATGGTGCTCCATGTTCAGAAATCCAGACAGAACTTTTAACTCCATCCAACCTTCTCCTCCTGCTCCCATTCCTTCAAGACCCCCCTTTCATTATATTTACCGTGTGGCAAGTGATTGACAGGCCGTTGCTCCTTCAATCCATGTAAGCTCCATATGAAGTGCGTATTACTATCACGACCATTTTATATGTAGATCCAGTCACTGAGCTATCTCCAATGGTGGGACAGAAAGAGGTCACTGATCCCCTTTTCTTCAATCAGAGCCTCGGCTGGGCTGTTGAATGTCTCTTCTTTGTGGGGTTCCTTAATGAAACTGTGGGCAGGTTTGGTAGCTTCTTATTCATCTTCAATTCTTTAAAACCTCACTCCAATGTCAAGCTCCTTCCATCTCACATCCCCAGTCATTAACACCGGTAGATCCATCATTCTGTAATGAAAAATTTCACATTTAATTATTTTAGCTTAAGGTTACCTGTGTTGTGTGACAGGAAGTCAATGAGTTTTCTCTTAGAATTGCTACCTAAACACAGTGTGGAGGTTGTTCACATAGGCTGGTCGAAGGAGTAATGTGCAATACTGGGAGGGATTTTTGCCTTTGCTGTGAATCAGGAGGTGCACATTTGGTTCTCTGTATCTGTGAGTTCTCATCTATGGATCCAATCAACCACAGAAAATGTTCAACCACATTGACAATGTTTGGGGAAAAAATTTTCCTCTGTAATGGACATGTGCAGACTTTTTTTTTCTTGCTATCATTCCCTGAACAATATAGGATAGCAACTATTTACATAGCATTGTCATTATATGTAGTATTGCAAGTGATCTAGACAGGATTTAAAGTATTGAAGAGGATATCTGTAAGTTATATGAAAAGATGAAATCATTTTTTATAAGGCACTTAAGTAGCCCTGAGTTTACCCTGAGGGGGTCCTAGAACCCACTCCCTGTGAAACCAAGGACAGCTGTAGTATATCTTGAATTTCGTCTAGTGCTAGTAAAACCAATCCTGTTACAGGAATTCCTCTACTCCCCCGCTTTTTTTGCACTTGGAAATATTTAGAAATGTTTAACCCTTTTTCTCTGTGAAATACATGTTTTATGTAAAGTGCTGGGCTTGGTTTTCTTGTTCGGTTGCTTCTCTTGATAAGTTTAGCCTGCAAATTAGCTTTTTAGACAGCAAAGAAGAACAAACTGATCTCACAGATTCAAGTATGTGATAATATTCATTATATTGCCTAAATAGGTCCTTAAAATTCTTCTTTTATTTAAACTTCTCTATTTGTTTTGTGAGTCTGATGGCCTTCTGGCTTTATTCAAAATCTTGACCATTATAAAATAAATGTCGTCAGAAAAATTTAAATCTATTTAAATGCAAGATACATAAGTGAATCATAGCCTTCTTTGGTTTCATAAAAATTGACTCATGCACTGTCGGTGGGACTGCAAATTAATGCAGCCACTTTGGAAAGTAGAGTGGAGACTCCTCAAACAACTAGGAATGGAACCACCGTGTGACCCAGCTATCTGACTTCTTGGTATTTATCCAAAAGAACTAAACTCAGCATTTGATAGAAATACAGTCACTACAATGTTTACAGCAGAGTAATTTGGAGTAGCCAAACTAAGGAATCAACCTAGATGCTCATCAACATCAAGAAAATATGATGCATATTCACAATGGAGTTTTACTCAGCCATAAATAATGAAATAATGGGGGCTGGAGTGGTGGTTCAGTGGTAGAATGCTTGCCCAGCACATGTGAGACTTGGTTTGATCCTAAGTATCACATAAAAATAAATAAATAAAATAAAGGTACTGTGTCCACCTATGACCAAAAATTTTAAAAATGATAAAGAATGAAATAATGGCATTTGATTGTAAATGGATAGAAATGGAGAAAATCATGCAAAGTGAAATAAACCAGACTCAGAAAATCAAGGGCGAATGTTTTCTCTCATATGCGGAAGCTAAAGCAAAATAAGGGAAAAGGCCAAGTTCGCACAGCCACTGCTGCCAGTGTTCACAGTATGGTGTGGCGGCTTCCAGGGGACCCCAGGCTCCAGGTCCCCAGCTCTGTGCACTGCCTGTAGAAGCAGTGCCGAGCCAGTGGCAGCTCTAACACCAACCTCACCTAGACCACCTAAACCGTGGGTGTTTGGGGGGTCACGACCAGGGCCCAGCCACTCCAGCTGGGTGCCTTACTCTGTTGTTGTGTGGAGCCTTAACTCTTGATGGAGGCCACCAACAGGAAGTGGGCACTGGGCAGCACCTTCCCACCTCACTTCCTAATAAAGGTCCAACACTGGGGGAAAAAAAAAAAGCCAGGCATAATGGTCCACACCTGAAATCCCAGCAGCTCTGGAGGCTAAGGCAAGAGGATTGAGGGTTCAAAGCTAGCCTCAGCATCTTAACGAGGCCCTGTCTCTAAATAAAAAAATACCAAAGACTGGGGATGGGGCTCAGTGGTTAAGCACCCCTGGGTTTAATCTCTGGTACCCGAACAGAAGGAGACCAGACAGCATAAAGACCTAGGGAAAATCAGGGGGGTAGGGGTGGGGGAATGAGGGGGAAGAAGGAAGGGGAAGAAACAGGAGATGAATCTCACAGAGCATGTTGTACACATACGTAAAGGTACCAAAGGGAACAATGTAGAAAGTACCGATCAGAAATAAATACAGTGATGTAGGGCAGATGAGGCTGGGTGCCCAAGGAATCAGCAGGGAGCAGGTTTATTATCTGCAGCTGGTCCAGAGGGGCTTGTGCCTTTCCTCCTCTGGACCGAGAGTCTAGAAGTTCTTTGGACTTTATACCCAGTGTGTGTGGAGGGGGTTTGGAGGTTTACATTTTTGCAAAAGTCTACATAAAAGTCATTTTTTTCTTTGAGTTCTCAGAAAGTACTTTTTGTTCCATTTTTTAAAACAGAGGTTTTTACATGTTTTATCACAAAAGCAGGAGTAATATCAGCAATTCTGTGGTTAAAGTTAGCTTTTACAAGTGAGAGCAACAAGAAATGGAAGTTCTAACCACACTGAGTCTTCTGCAGAAATCTTTGCTGATATTTGGTTAACAAGAACTATTATGGTGAGGGTCTTCAGGCTGGGGGTCTCTGGCCTGCTTCAAAAGGAGTGAAAGGAAGATCATGGAACAGAGGAAGAGAAAAGCGGGGGAGGGTCGATGGCAGGAGAGGGAGGGGATGGAGAGTGAAATAAAATTCCTTGTATGAATGATTTTGTCAAAAGGCACCTAAACCCTGTGTACAGTTATAATGCTCCAATAAAAGAAACTGGCTTTTCAAATAAAAGTCAAGTGCATTTTGAAGAGTATTAAAAACTAATTCGGGGTGGGGCTATAGCTCAGTGGTAGCACATTTGCTTAGCATGTGTGAGGCACTGGGCTCGATCCTCAGCACCACATAAAATGAATAAATAAAATGAAGATATTGTGTCCATTTACAACTAGAAATTTAAAAAAAAACTAAATTCTATAAAAATTATTGAAAATTCAAGTATAGTATACAAAATACATATTAAAATAAATTTCTTTTAAATTCTACAACCAGCATTTAAAATTTCATATCAATTTTGCTTGCATTTATGTATGCTCAAATAGATTTTGAAAGTTGGCATTTTGAAGCAATAAAAGTCTATAATACCCCTTAAAATCTACTTCTTTAAATTATTTATAAACATTATTTATTTTTAGAAGTAAGCATCATTTTTATTTCTATAAAATACTTAAGGCATTAGGTCCAGAATCAAACTTCTGCTAATTTTTGATGTTAAAAGCCAGAATAACTTACTTATTAAAACCCAAGAATAAATTTAAAAAAAACTTAAAAAAACCACAAACAATTAAGAAAATACGCAAAACCATCGTTTTCTATTTAGCAACATTTGCCAGATAACAATTGCAAGAAAAAAAATCAGACATACCTCTGTTATTTGTAGAAGAAACTGTGGAAGATACGGTTAAAACATTTACCTGCACTCCCCAAACTGAACTCATAACCAGTGATAACATGAGACTGCGAGCATTACTAGTTTAGCTGGGATGGTTTGCCAGGAAGCTAGAGAGCAGACACTACTCGGGTTAGCTTCTGTGCACATCAAAATACTATTTATTGACATCAGAAATTTGTAGAAAGTGCCATACAAACACTATTCAAATATGACTTTAACTGTTGGAAATAGTTAAATGGTCCTAAGCAACTCCTCTAATTGGTCAACATTCTACAGCTTTTAGCACAAGGTCTCCCAGCACATGAGCCAGACGTGGCCTATCAGTGGAAAGGTCTATGCTGTTGAAGGCCGGGACTGGCTCCTACGAAAGGGAACATCAACCTCTTTCTGGCTTGTTAGCGCTTCCAAGGCCCTTGTGTCTTTGATGCTGACCATCTGGCCAGTGTTATTTTATGAACCAGATGGTGAGAGCGCCTTGGAACGAGTGTGGGACTGCAGAGCTATGATCCGTCTTAATATAGCAGCAGGGTTGCCATCACGGTGGTGCGTACGGGGAGGGTGGGTGTGAGAAATAGACCCTCTTAGCAGTTGGCACCTGGATTCTTAGGGACAGGAGTGTCTTTGTTTACAATAACACTCCATGAAGACATTTGGTATAGCAGGTGAGAAAGGCTGACGTCAATAAAGGAAAGAGTAAAAGTATTCAGAACAAGAAAATAAAAAGAGTTCTGCTCTCAGAGAAACAGAGCAAGACTGGACAGTGCAGGGGGGAAATGGCCAGTGGAAATGCTCAACAGGCAGGTGGCCTAATGTTTAGATAGGTTAGGAGCAGGAAGCAACTTTGTGTGTGTGTGTGTGTGTGTGTGTGTGTGTGTGTGTGTGTGGTAATGAGGATAGAATCCGGGGCCTTGCACGTGCTAGGCGAGTGCTCTACCACTGAGCTTCACTGCCAGACCTTAAGAAGGAAACCTTTTAAATGGGTTGCTTATATTTCTGCACACCTTTCAAATTTGTAATAAAGTCAGCACTCATTAATATCCTTTAGAAATTGAGGAAATGTAGGAAAGGATTGAATTTCACATCTAGGTCCAAGGCTGTGGGTGGGGACAGACACAAAATGGTAACATGATCTATCAAGCCAAGGTAGTGCCAGATGTTATCATATCACAAGAACAAAAATTCCACCAGAAATTTTCAGAAACTGTGAGAGGTGGGTTTAGACTGACATGGAGGATGGAATTGGGTATTTGATCCAATCTTGTACAGATCTCAAGACACATGGCTGCCTCACCTAACGTCTTGGTTACATAGAAATATAAAAAAGGAATGCAGACTCTAAGTGGATAGTGAAAATGCTATCAAAGAGATGCCCTTTGGACACTGACTTACAACACCAGGACATCATTACCAAACAGTGCTCTAATCACTTTCCCTAACATCTTTGTGTTTCAGCAATGAGGAAATAAACCCAGAGGGATGAAATCCCTGTCCAGGTACCATAAGTTAGAAACAAGAAAGAAGTGTACTTGGAACAATTGTGTGTCATGAAAATTGCAAAATATTGCCTTCAGAGGAAAAACTGCCAGTATCCTAAAATGTGTCTGGCTTAGAAAGGAGAAACGTCATTAATCGACAAAATGATTTGTCCTGCTAATGATGAAACTTATTTCCCGGCTGCACATACCCTTCTCGCAGCTGCAGTTTGTTTTTCTGAGTTGCATGTTCTTGAGACCTCTGCCATCTCATCACAGGTTGGAAAGCTGATACGGGCAGCATCCATTTATACTGGGGATTTGTGCTGACTGGGGACCTGTATGAACAACTAGCGAGTGCCAAGGCAGAGTTGGAAGAAACATGAAGTACAAAATACATTTCAGGTTCATAATTTTTGCCAACTCCTTTTTTTTTTTTTTTTTTTAAGATTGACTTTTGAAGAAAAAAAATACATAGCAAACTTAAAGACAGCATGACATTCTGATGACCAAATGACTCTTTAGAAATACTGACTTGGAGGTTGTTACATGTTTATGGTCAATTCTCTACAAAAAACAGAACTAACAGGGCATGTAGCTGTGTAGAAGGAGATTTATCATGAAGGAATCGACCCACTCAATGATGGGTGGTGACAAATCCCCAAACCTGCAGTCTGCATGTTGGAGACCCAGGGGAGTTGACAGTGGAGTCATTTCCAGTTCAAGTACAAAAGCCTGAAGGTAGCTGAGCAGTAGGAGTTACTCCTTAGTCAAGGGAAGGTAAGTTTCTGTTCTATTCAGGCCTTCGACTGATTGAACGAGGCCCACCCACTTTAAAGAGGGTAAAGGCTTTACTGAGTCTCCAGTTCAAATGCATCCGGAAACATCCTTGCAGACAACCCAGAATAATGTCTGACCAATATCTGGCTACTGTGTGGCCTGCTCAAGATGACACATCAAACCAACTGTCACCTTATTACATAGGATTGTGTGTGAGGTCAGTTTCCTTATTCGGTTTATAGAAAACTGATGTTATTTAAGCAGGACTTTAAAAATACCTAATTATTTTTTTGTCCATGTTTGATTTGAGGCCTTGTTTTTTCTCCGGTAAAAGGTTTAGGTCACTATGTTTGTGTTTTGTGAAATGGCTAAGATGTGGCAGAAACCTATTTCTTAGGAAAGTGTCAGGTTTTAGATCATCTATGTTTAACTGAGAATTATTTTTCTATTCTTCACCCAAAATATTGGAAGAGACATCTGCAGATGTTCACTTGGTAATTTTCATACGGTTTCTTCACCGATGTTGTCTTTCCTTCTGAGACCCTTCCCAGGTAAAGAGGCTCGTCTCCCCGTCACCCAGGGTCTTGACTCCCTTCTTGCCATGAACCCCAGTTAACTGTTTTCTTCTTTTTGAGTCTTTCATTTACTTCCAGCCCTACCATGCTCAGGAATGATGTCATTTCCTGATTTCAGAGAAGGTCAAGGCTCCTTGATATGAACTTTAACGCTTCTTCACTTCAAATGGTCAGCAGTCTCGGTTTTCTCCTCTTTCTCAGATGCAGAAGGAAGTCTCCTTTTTCTCTCAGTTGAGCGTTGTGCGCACTCTGATCTTATCTCCTGGTTACTCTCCGACTGTTGCTCCCTCTGCATGGGTAGTTCCTATGCCCAAGGTGTTCTTGTAGGTTGCTTATCTTCAACCACCTGTGACTCTCAGTCCTGCTTCTCATAAGCTCTAGATCCACCGCTGGGCCCTCTCATACAGAGAGCCAGCTTGAGTGGGGTGTCAGCCGGTAAGTGAACCTGCCAAGGCCCCCAGCCACAGTGTTGCTCCCAGTCCTCCTCTCTCCATTACCACCCACCTCCTCTTCCTCATCTTGTAATTTCTGTCTTGATTGGGAGAATTGTCTTCACCCTTGTAACCAAGTGAGTGACCCTCTCCTCCCTCACTCTCTCTGTCTCACCACAAACCTCTCTTGATTTTCTGTTCTCAATATCTCTTTGTCCAATGCCATCTTTTCCTCCGCCGTCTATGTTTTCTCCTGCCTGCAATATTGCCACAGTTCTCTGACTGTCCTGTCTGCCTTCGTGGTGTGGTGGACAACAGGACCAGGGTAAGTCTGGGAGACCTGGAAAGCACTTTGATTACAGAAGGCCCCATGAGTAAGAGAGCTCCTATTTACTGAGTGTCCTTGTGACTCTGTGGTCTCCAGGCAAAAGCTGGCCCATGGTCCCAAAGCTACAGACTTTTGTGTTCTACAAACATTGGGCCATTCTCTCAAAGCAGGACTGAATAACTAAATTCAGACTAAAATGGGCCACAAAATACTGTGGCTAAAAAGTTCTTTCGGAAAATGTGAGGCTGGAGAAGCAGCATCAAAACAGGCATTATGGGAAAAGCTAGTTTTTAATCTTGGATTTTCTTACCCTTATTTAATTAATTTATTTATGAAGAATTGAAATCTTTTTAAAATTAGTTCTAATTAGTTATCCATGATAATAGAATGCATTTTGGCACATCATATATAAATGGAGTATAACTTCTCATTCATCTGGTTGTACCTGGTGTAGAGTTACACAGGTCATGTAATCAAATGTGCACAGAGGGTAATAATGTCTGATTCATTCTACTATCATTTCAACCCCGTTGCCCCCTCTCCTCCCTTCACTCTCCTGTGTCTAGTCCAAAATACCTCTATTCTCTCCGCCCCCCCCCCCTGCTTATTGTGAATTAGCATTTGCATATCAGAGAAAACATTTGGACTTTGGTTCCTTGGGATTGGCTTATTTGGCTTAGCATAATATTCTCCAGCTCCATCCATGTACCAGCAAGGGCCATAATTCATTCTTCTTTAAGACTGAGAATATTCCATTATATATATAATGGAATATTATGAATATATATCATAATTTCTTTAGCCATTCATCTGTTGAAGGACACCTAGGTTGGTTCCATAGTTTAGCTATTGTGAATTGAGCTGCTATAAACATTGATGTGGCTGTGTCACTGTAATGTTGATTTTAAGTCCTTTGTCTTACCCTTATATTATGATTAAATATAAATAGTGTTTTGAAAGGCATTTTGGGTAGGGATGATGACTGGATGGGAAGCATACTCTTCCCAGTATTTAGGCCTCTGGACATCTTAAATTGCCCCCACCCCTGCCTTGAGGATGCTACCAGGTTGTCGGGGTGACTAGTGTGTGGAGAATCCTATACTTCAACCCACCAGGAGATGTTCCCAGTTCTCAGCTCAGGTTGAACCCAGGCCAACTAGACTCTCGTTCATACTTCTGGACATTTTCCTATTGGCTGTTTTCTTTTCTTACTCTTGGCCCTATCTAAATAGATTGAATCTAAACTTTGAATCTAAAAGGGAGGTGTCTGGGCCCATTGCATACCCCACAGAATGCTCCTTAACCCCACGAATAAACTCAAAGCTGCAGACTTGTTAACTGGGATGATCATGGCCATTTTGATTGCTATTAATATTTGGGTCCAAGGTCACTGCAAAGCTTGGCAATTCAATCTGTCCTCCAGAAGAGCCCAAAGGGCCTAGCTTTCAGAGACATTTATGAAGGCCCATTTCTGGTACACTTCCTGGAACAAACAGGATCTGCTCCAAAGTCACTCTCTGTTCCCACCTCGCAGCACAGAGGCTGTTGCTCATCTCAGGAAAACAAAACAAAACAAAACAAAACAAAACAAGAAAAAACCCCAACTTGTGAGTGCTGTAGTACCATGTTGGTTCCTGAGAAATGAACAGTCCTTTTGTTGAGTCCGTGATTTTCCATCTGGCTTCCACTGTGCGCTGCTGACTTCTTTGACTCCACCCTTGACTGGAAGGACTGCCTCATGGGACCGACGCATGGGGCTATCACTAACAAGGTGGCTCAGTGCCAGCTTGCCTGCTGGGGACACCACATTCTTAAAATCCTGCTTGGCCAGCCATCAAAACCAGCTTCCCACTCTGTCCTTGGAGAACGTGAGGAGAAATCAAAGCCACCTTGGTCAATAGCATTAAACACATTTTCACATGACTCACAAGAAGGCTTGGCCAAAAAACTCATTTGGTTTATTTAAAAATTCCATTGTCTTATCATCGTGTGAGGATTGGAAACTGGCAGCCACACGGATGGATGCCTTAGATGTTTTTGATATGTCATTGGTACAGGCTCAAAGTGTTTGGAATGAGCCGAACCCCCTTCAAATTGCCTAAGAAAAAAATTTAAAATGTAAATCCTTATGTGCATTATTTAAAAAAAAAAATATTTCTATTACCTTCTCTCATACCCTACTGGACTCATAAAATGAAATGGAAAAAAAAATCTTGTAAAGCAATATCAGCCAGAATGTTTTAGACTTTCTGTAGGAGAGGCTGTCAGAGATATTGGCAGGAATTTTACTTCCACAAGAAATATAGGTTGGGTTACAATGTTTATAGTTATCAAGGGAACTATTTTTTAGACCAAACTGGAAACACACTTTTTCAACAGACAAATTTAAAATAGCTAACTGTGGCCCAAATACTTCAATAGAGTCATTTTTCAAATAAATTTATACTCTCCCAGGGTTTTAGTAGCACATATTGCCCATGTCATTATGATGTGTCCTATGTTAACTATATAAAATAAGAATTTTCATTGGTATATAATTGATATGAAAAAGTCTAGTTGATTGGAATATAGAATAAAAATATTTTTAGAACAATTATTATTTGAACAAGGGAATGTTTGCATTCTTGACTTTTTTTTTTAGTGGAATTGGGGATTGAACCCAGTTGCTTGCACGTACTAGGCAAGTGCTCTATTACTGACTGTGTCCTTAGCCCTTAGTTTTGAGAGAAGGTCTCATCAAGTTTCCCAGGCTGGCCTTGAACTTGTGATCCTCTTGCCTCAGTCTCCCACATACTTGGGATTACAGATTTACAGATGTACGCTACTGAACTAGGCCCTTAATTTCTTTCTTTCTTTCTTTTTTTTTTTTTCTTACTGAAGTTTGAACCACGGGGCACTTTACTTCTGAGCTGTATCCCAGTCCTTTTGTTTTTCATTTTGAGATGGGGGGTCTCTCTAAGTTGCACAGGCTTTAACTGCAATCATCCTGCCTCAGGATTATAGGAGCGTGCCTCTGCTCCCAGCTCCTTAATGTCTTCTAACAACTTTAATGTGAGGTGTTCTCTCCATTTTAAAAATAACAAAAGCAAGGATCCAAGAACCTAAAAGGCACTATAGTGAGTTCTTCAATCTAGATTAGAATCTATTTCTTAGACAACAGAACTCTGTTCCCAGGTACCACAACCACTTTCTCCTTGAGGATTTATCACTCTTAACTAAAATAGCTTAAAAGTGGCAAACGCTATTTTCTGGTCTGCTTTAATAAAAAGATTAACAATGTGCTCCGATTAGTACCTAGATTATGCTGTTGCTTTGAAATCCTTAGAAGTATTTTAAGTAAAAACTTTTTCCTTTAAATCTTATCTGTATTGCAGTTTGCTCTTGGCTTTTTACATAAATACTGTGCAGGGTACTCTAACCATATTGATTTCATGTTTTAAGAAAGTATTTGCATAGTTATGAATATATCTTTGCATTTTTGAGAGCTCCATAATATGGTCTATTTCCTTTTAGTTAATCATTCCCTAAAATTGCTCATACGCAGACGAAAGGAGGTGAGAGATTGTCATTTCTCTGATGCAGAGAAAACTTTGAAGAGAAACAGCAACTAGAAATACAAATTCAAGCATTTTTACTAGTCCCAATAATCTTGTCCCATAATTGTAAACATTTGATAGCAAAGACCAAAAGTCTCTCTTACTTTGTAGACAATAAATGTCAGAATATCAATGTTGAACATATTTCCCTCTTTGCTGGTGGTTAGAAATGTACCAGACCTGGTTTACAATAGGAGCAGTTACTTTTATTGAGAATTTGCTAGGCGGGAGGTCTCAGCTTAAGCTGTATGCATGTGTTCTTCTTTGGGAAAGCCACTCTGCAAAGGAGATGTCACAAAGCACTACCATATGACCCAGGAATGGTGTGCCTGGATGTTTATCTCACAGAAATGAAGACTCAAGTTCACATAAAAACTAAAACATAAATGTTCATAGCAGCTGCCGTCAGCCGAGATGTCTTTTTTGACAGGTCAGTGACTAAACAAACTGTGGCATATCCATACCACGGAACACAAATCTTCTGTGAAAAGAACCCACTATTGATACACACAACAACTCGGATGTATCTCCAGGGAACTACGCTGAAAAGGCCAGTCCCCAGACCGTCTACTGTATGGTTCCATTTATATGACATTTTAAGGTTTTAGAGATAAAAGACAGATTAATGATTGCCTGGGATTAGGGATAAGGGAAGCAGCAAGATGGATACAGTTATAAGAAAGCAACTTGGGGGATCCCTGTGGTTTGGCAATGGTTCAGTAATTTTACTCTGGTGATAGACATACCAATACACACAGGTGATAAAAACAGATACAGCATATGCATGCGTGTGCACACACACACACACACACACACACTCATAGAAGTAAAACTGAGAAATTTGGATGCAAATGAATTTTATAAAAAAATAACCCAATTGTGATATTATGCTATCATGTTGCACAATGTTATTATTGGGGAAAATGGGCAAAGTATATAAGGAATCTTAATATTATTTCTTACAACTGCATATGAATCTGTGATTATCTCCATAAAAGTTTCAATCAAAGGTATATAAAAATATTAAAGAAAGTTACTTTTACTCTACAACAGTCAACAATAACTTAACTATAGACAGAAGTGACTGCAAATTATGTATAGCTTTTATTGCTAATCCTAAACCAATGTATTTCTAAATCAATTTTTCCTTAGCAGATCTTCTAATACCCTACTTCTCCAATACCACCCATCTTGAGAAGTGTGACCGAGAAGATTGGCATGGCAGGAGTCAGTGGGACTCACCTCTATAAGTCTAGTGAAGGCTCCCACCACGTAAATGCAGGACCTCCCAGGTCTTGTAAAAATGAGACACCCTGCAGCTTAGATAGGCATTATTACCTTCTCAGGTTTGGTCTAGATCTGGTCCCAGTAGGGATCTCTCCTCTGATTCTTGGTGCCTAGATTGGGCTGGCTACTAAGTAGTTTGCAACAGGGCTACTAATCTCTAAGTTTTTTTAAAAATTAAACTTTAGTTTATTTTCAACTCAGGGAAATTAAAGCATATGGCAAGGAAAGACATGCTAAGAGGTTTGCTGTGGGACTTTTGCTCTCGTCAGGGCTTTGGAATAAAGTGAGAGCTCTATATGTGTAGGGAGTCTATTTCCAGAAGAACCTGGAGTTTGGGAGAGAGGGCTCTTTGACCTGTGGGGACTCAGGTGTCCAGCTGTTCTGCCTCCCTGATGAATGTGTGTTCCTCTGGGCAGAGGGCAGGAAGGAGAAGGCTGTTTCTTTTGGCCTCTGCCGCAGGCCAGTGGGTCCAGCCGTACAAGGTAAAGCTGGTGCTTGGATCACGATCTCACTCTCGACTACTTGTCAACTGTTCCAGAATCTGTAGTCTGAGCACTGTGAGGAAATGCGCCCTTGAACACTAACCACGTTTGCTGTGTGCCAGACACACAGTCTTGGTCACGGTCATGGTCCCTACCTCGGCAAACATGGCTTCCCGGCCTGTTTTGGTGCTTCACGGGTCTCCAGCTCCCGCTTCTGCCTCTGAACACTGGGTGGTGACAGTGCTGGTCTATGGAGAGGAAAATCCCTCTGTCAGTACTGTACATTCCTCCAAGATTTCATGAAGCAGCTGGGCTCAAGCCCAGGAGTCCTGGGGGAATCACTTGGCCTCTATGTCCCAAGTATCCTTCCCAAACATGTGGCAGTCAAGGAGAATATTCCTCTTATGATCTCAAGTCCACTTAGAGTAAACCACGCCAGGCTGTGATGGAGGAGGCTCTGGACATAGCCGTACTCACTGGTAAGCAGGCAGCAGGCTGTAGCTCCTCATCCTCTGGTGAGGCGGCGGCTCTGGATCCAAACTCCAGAAGAGAGAGCAGACGAGCTGAGCACTGGTGCATCCCTCAGGTGACCTAATCCAAAATGGTGGAGAATTGTTATGTTCTCTCCTCTTCATCTCCTGCCCCCAGTATCATTGCCTTTGGTAAAATCATTTATGAATACAGCTGTGAGCTTCACTTTGAAAATGAATTCTACTTTCCTAAGAAGAAAACAGGGTTAGTCTGAATTTTGTAGTTAGCAATTCTTTACTGATATTGTCTTAGCCCTGTCTACTATGACAAACGCCTTAGACTGGGTGGCTAATCCGATAGAAATGTCTCTCACACTGTTTTTCAGATTGGAAATCTGAGATTAAGGTGCCAGCGTGGTGGAGTTTTACGAGGGCTTTCGTCCTGGTGTGGTGATGGCTGTACTCATCGAATCCCACATGGAAAGAGAACGAGGAAAGGGGGCAGAGAGGAGAAAGGAAGAGACAGAAGAAGAGTGCCTAAGAGAGCCACTTTGCTGTATCTTTTATAAGGACCCAACCCCACTGCAAGGGCTTCACCTTTCTGACCTAAAGACCTCCACCTTCTAACACTGTCCCACTGGGGTTCAGTTTCAGGGTATGAATTCCAAGGAGCACAAACGTGCAGGCCATGACACACGCACTATCACTAAGTGGTTGCTGGATCTGGGTCCCTCAGTCTGCATGCAAGTCTGCTTGCAGGGGAGAGACTTTCTCTGATTTGGAGCAGGTGACTCTGGGACTGAGGAAAAGCCCCATTGTGGGGCAGACTGGTTGAGTGCGCCCTGGCTCTGGCCAGCTCCTGGCTCTGCCCCTGACATGTCACAATCATCATGTTTAAATGGAGTCTCCTCTTTGCCTCAGTAGACTGGCATCCTCAAAAGAGAGAAGCAGTTCACAACACGGTGGAAAGAATACCAGCGAGCACACAGGGTGTCTGCCTCCTGCTTTGACTTTGACATTAGCTGGAGGGCTTTTTAACTATACCTTAGTTCCCCTTACCCACATCATGAGCAATCAGAACAAGATCTTCTCTTTTCCCTCCAGCTCATACTCTCTATAGAGTTCATGAATGCTGTAGCTTATTCAGGGAAGGAAACAAAATTTACTGGGCAGCTACTATATGCCAGGCACTGAGACAGACACTTGACATTGTTGCCTTATTTAATCTTTAGAAAATATTCTGGTTTCACAGGTGACAGGTGCACCAGTTGAGCCTCAGAGAACCCAAGAGACTTGTCAGATCATGAGGGTATAATAGCGAACAAACTTTTTGTTACAAGTGTCAGGAAATCCCATTTATGTTGGCGTAAGCAGAAAAGAGAATGAGGGGTTTGAAGACATGTTTAGGAACTGGCTTCTCTCCTGCTCTCAGATCCTCTTCCTTTGTGTGATTTGATTGTCAGATTTCATTCATGATAATATGGCTGTAGCAGCTCCAGCCCTCACATCACTTGGAGTGAACAACATTTCCAGTTTGTCTGGGATTGAGGGGGGTTCCCCAGATGTGGGGCTTTCTGTTTTAAAGAGAGGAAAGTCCCAGGCAAACTATGATAAGTTGGCCCCACCATCGGCTTGGCTTCAAGTCCCGCAGGAAATAGGATGCTTCTTTGAATTGCTCTTGTAAAATGTTCTGACCTGCTCTGAACTGACTGTCTTAGACGAGGGCCTGTCCCGGAACCAATCCCCGTGGCCTGCAGGGTGCAGGTGTGCTCACGGGTTTAGGCTTGGGGAGAGTCCTACCTGGATCCATGCATGGGCGGTGGGGAAGAGAAGCAGCCCTAAAAGAGGACAGTGACTGTGGTCAGGAAGGGGTAAAGGACCCCGTGGAGGTGAATAGGAATGACACCCTCTGCTGGTAAATGTCAGGGTCAAGTTCCAAACCCAGTCTCCTTGCTGAGAACCACAGGGAGGTGGATGATTCCAAGCCATGCCGTGGTCTCTTGCCAGGTGGGGTCAAGGAAGAACACCCAGCCCAGGGAGAGTAGGGACTCTGACGCAAGAACTTTGGCTCTGTGGCCTTTGAATGGAGAACAGATCAGTTTCCTGGCCCACACTGCACAGCAGGATTTATGGAGGTGGGTGGGCAGGGTGTGTGTTGGGGGGGGGTGCTTGGCTGATTCCGCACCATGTGAAAAGAGTGTGGCAGCCGCAGAACCTGGGGAGGGCTGCATGAGGGCAGCCCTCCAGCGGGTGGGAAGCCCCTTTTGGATGCTAAGGGCAGAACCAGGCCTATCCCCTGTGGAAATATGGTCTCCACACACAGAGAAGGACATCTGCCTAGAAGACTGATCCCCAAAGACATTTAAAAGATGCCTCTGCTCAGCACCAGCTTGGGGAGCCCTGGCTGCTAGTGCTGCCTTTTATTAAATCTTCCAGCAACACTTGCTGGAGAGCTACTAGGCTAAAAGGAAAGATTATTTTTGGCTCTCCTACTTCCTGTTTGGGGAGAAAATGATGTTCCAGAAAGACTTACCAGGACTGAGAAACTGCTAACACAATGACACTGAAGACAGGAGAGAAATTTCACACTAAAATTTTTACTTCAAGTGAGAGAAAAAGTGTGAAAATTATTATGAGGGTGATGATAGAAACATGCTGTAATCAGGAAACAGAAATATGTTCTACTTAAAAAGGCCTAATGTGAGAGGTACTGTATATGGGGTGGTTTCCATGCCAAGTTTATCTGCCTGCGTATGGAAAATTTTTTGGAAGTGTTACTAACAGGAAGGACTCCACAGCAGAATGATTGTTCAAAGACCGCCTTGTATTTACACCTCAGAACCCCGGATGAAGCAGCCTGCGGGGACCTTCCTGTCTTTGTGGTGGGACAGCTTTGCCTGCCCAAAGTCGCTTCTCTCCTCTTCTGCTGCTGATGTCTCTCCCCCTTTCTCAGCCTGTGTTGTTTTGAGTGGATTGAGGTCTAGGCTTGAGCCCATGATCAAGGTCTGGTCACTGTCGAAAGATGAAAATCACAAGAAATTTGGCTTGATGATCTTAACTGGTTTTTGTTTGTGATCCTGAAATCAGGCAACACCTCATTTTATAAAATGGAATGAGTTCTGATGAGCTGAGCAGAGGAGTTCGGCTTTAAAAGCTGAAAAGGGCTGAGAAAAGCCAAAACAGAATAAAAAGCATTTTGTAGTTACTTCTCCTAGGGTGAAAGCAGAGGGGACTTCCCTATTACACTGATGTGGGTTGGCTGGAATCTCTTGGTTTTTGGAAACAGACCCATTTCAAAGTTCAGTTTGGTTATGGGGCACCTATGACATTCTGGTTTGGTCTGATCTGCGGGGGCCTAGTTCAGGAGGCCCGTCCACAACGATGACCTCCCCTAAACTGTGATACCATCTGGTCATGTGATCAGCTCAGGGCTGGTCATGTGATCCCATCACATGGATTGGCCTGGATTGGGTTGCAAACTTTTGACACAATGCTTGAGCGCGGGGACTAGGCTGTAACTGAAGTGGATGGATTTTTTTAGTATTATGAGCCAATTTTTTCCTAATTTTCCTGAAGCCAGTTTGAATTGGCCTTGGGTCACTTGCAAATGAAAATCCTCACTCAAAGATGATGACATTATAATTAACCACATCATTTATTTGAAGCTTCATTGTCCAACAGCTTCCTTTACTTGGAGCCAACAAAACTATGAACCAAGTACAAGGGGACTTGGAAGAGGAGGAAAAAGTATCATATCATACATGCTAAATATGTTGGGATGGACCCCAAAGCAGATCTCTGACAGGCACTGCTCAACTTATAACAAGTTTATGTCTCAATAGGTCCATCATAAGTTGAAAATATCATTAAGTTGGAAATGCATTAACCCACCCAATCCTCTGAGCATCACAGCTTAGCCTCATCTACCTGGGTGTCCTGAGAACACTGCATTAGCCAGAAACGCCTTCATCTCACGGGACTTACTGAACACTGTACAGAACCAGAGACACGTAGGATGTTACATAGATGTGAAAACATGAAACACAATGCTCAAAACTCTCTGGCAATCCAGCGCACACTCTAGGGCATCTGTAGTTCACCCTTGGGATCACAGGGCCACTGGCTGCTGAGGCTGCTGCCCAACACAGCAAGAGGTTAGTGAAGTGCACATCGAAAGCCTGGGAAAAGGACAAAATTCAAAGTGCTGTTTTCAGTGAACACATGTTGCTTTTGTACCATCAGGAAGTCAGGGAATCTAAAGCATCATAAATGGAGGACTATTGTATTTAGGATTAAGTGACAATTAAGTCAAAATACACTTAATAGACAGGCCAATTGTAAGACAAGCAGGAGCCACATCAAGCAGCCAAAGAGAAGCGAGGAGCAACCGGGTAGCTAACCATGGGGACATGGATCCCATAGGGTTCTGAAACTACAATAGGCAAGTCTCAGGGTGAGGTCCAAATGGACCTGGACCCTGTGAATGTGGTTGAAAATCCCCGAGTCCTCAAGAAAAGACTGCAGCCTGTTCCAGCCTTGGATGTTTTAAAAGAAGCCTGGGACACATTTTAGGGACACTCCTTCATGTTTTAACTAAACAAACAAACAAAAAAACAAAGCAAGTTTTGGTTATAAAAGGGGTGGATTTCACTGGAAGAGCCCTCCACTAAGACCAGCTTCCTGAGGGTAACGAATTATCTGAAAACACTTTATTGATTTAGAATAATGCTGTCTGTGCCTTTTACAGTTTACCACCAAATGAGGCAGCTGGTGTTTCTTGATTTCTCCCTTCTTCAAAAACAAGCCACGGGTTGTTTTTGCTGCTGACCGTGAGACAGCCATGCGTAATGCAACCAGAGGGAGTCAGTCAGTCCACCTCATCTCAAAGGGGAGGCAGCACTTATCCAGCTCTTTGAGCATTTGTTCTGGGTGAACTATTTTGTGTAATAAATAGACGTTCTCTGGGGTTTCTTTCAACTAGAAGAATCTATAATTGCACACTTGGTTTGGGGGGTTATTTATTTTTTTAAATAGCCATTTAGGATGATGTGATGTAGTCTCCCACGGAATGACGCTTCCTCAGGTTTCCTTCCTTAGAACGTGTGAGATGCCATGACATCCCTTCAAGAGAGCCCTTCTAACTGTAGAAAATGACTTGTCTTTCCAGAATCCTTGGCTTAGCCTGGGGTGTGGCCAGCTAAGCTGTTTAGCACAATTTCTGATTCTTCTTCTATTGTTTAGGGTTTTCCCATGGAAATGGAAGTCCAGCCAGGATCACATTTCTTAGCTCCTCTTGCCTCCAGGATGGACATTTCATATTCCCACCAGCAGTATAGAGGGCTGGCATTTTTCCATATCCTCACCAACAATACTACTCTGCCCTCTGATTACAACCATCCTAATTATATGAAGTGATATCTCATTCTGGTTTTGATTTGGGTTTCCTTATTGGCCAATGATGGTGAGTTTCTTTTTATGCGCTTCCTGGTCATTTGTATATCTTTGGAGAAAGTTCTCTCCTGATCAATTGCCTATTTTTAATTGAGTTCTTTATCATTTTATTATTGATTTTTAGGGGTTCTTTTTATTTTCTCAATACAAATCCCTTATTAGATATTTTCTTTGCCAATATTTTATTTCATTCTGTAGGTTGTCTTTACATTTCCTTAATAGTATTTTGCAGCACCCTATGAGTTTGTGTAGCCTCCATGATTCTAGAATTCATTCATTCCACCCATCCACGTACCCATCCCTTCACCCATCCATCAATCCATCCAGTAATTCACTGATGTGATGAATCCCTTGTTTGATTAGTTTGTTTTCCTTTTTGCCTTTTCCAAAAGGAAAAGGATTTTAATGCAAGGAGACAGAGATTGACTCATTGGTTGAGAAGGCCAGAGAAGCAAAGTTCAGGTAAGCTCTTGTCTCATTCTTGGTCTTGCAGCACCACACTGGGTGGTTCTTAAGAGCTCACATGGATACCACTGATTCTCAACACCTCTGGGCAGCTCCCACCACTGTAACTTACATTTCTGACTCTTTGATTGATTCACTCTCTTCATTTGTGAGCAGGGGGATTTTCTGTGGTGTGAAGCAACCAAGGCAAAAAAAAAAAAAACTTTAAATGAGGACACATTTTACTGGTTAAATAATTTAAAGCTTATTTAATGGGATCTTGTGTGTTGAGATGTGAAGACACACTTGACAATTCCTTGCAAGAAAAAGTGGCTTCGGAAAACATGTCAAGAAATCTATTTTCTTTTAAATACTGATTTTAGAATTGTCGGCATTTCAACACCAGATCACTACACTTTCAGAAAAGCACTATATTTAAAATGTTTATATTCTCTATCCATCCAGAGCATACTTCATCGATTCCTTCTTAAAAAAAAAAAAATTCAGCTTGCTCCATTTCCTTTGGAAAAGTCGAGCTATTTTAGAATACTCCTAGTTAAACCACATTATATACTGTCTTAGTCAACTTTTTTTGTTGCTTGGTCCAAAGGCGTGACAAGAACAACGTAGAATGTTTATTTTGGCTCATGGTTTCAAAAGTTCCATTCATGTTTGGCTGACTCCATGGCTCTGAGGTGAGGCAGAACATCATGGCAGAGGTCATGAAGGAGGAAAACAGCTGAGGACATGACAACAGGAATCAGAGAGAGCTCTGATCACCAGGGGCCCAATGTAAACCCCCAAGTCACACCCCCAGCAACCCACCTCCTTCAGTCACATCCTACCTGCCTATAGTTACCATCTGCTTAATCCGCATCAGTGGATTAATCCACTGATTCAATTACACTTCTCATAATATAATCATGTCACCTCTGAAGATTCTTGTGTGTCTCTCCGTGAGCTTCTGGGGGACACCTCATTCCTAAGCCATGTCATATGTGGTTAGTGTGTCATGGTAGTTTTCTCATGATGCATTTGTTCAGTCAGTGAGGGGCCAAGGTTTGTGACCACACTTGATTAGCTTTGTCTCTTTCTTTGACCTCACCATAATGCACATGACAGCTGTCCTCCAAGTCCTCATTTATATCATAACAACATGCATTTCCTACGGTTTGATAAACACTTAGTTGTGTGCGCATGCTTTGTTTAGTGTTGGGCTTAGAGTAGGTGTTTAATTAGTTTATTGACTTTTATCTTTTCCTAATTTTGGGTGCAGAAGGTCAAGCTTTGAGAGTGTGACCAGATTAACACCATGGAGAAAATAAATTCATACAAAGGACTTTGGGGATAAGGCATCTGTATATGAAGAGAACACTATTGCAAATATATTTCCCTTGAAGTATTGTGTGGTAAGGTGTGGCCCAGAAGATATCAGGTGCATGGAATGCTTGGGAATGCCAGATTCTGAGTCACAGGGCCACAGCTCGCCCAGTGCCCCATGGGTGGCCAGTGGAGACACAGGCAGATCAGAGGGCTGGCTTTGACCCAGAGCTCCCTGTTCAATCTCTTTTGAACATCTGCTTCATGAAAAGAAGCAGATCAAATGGCCCAAGAAAAGATCCAAGTCAGATGGAAAAAAAATGAAGTCTCTTAAGCCCTAGGCTTAAGTTTATTTCCCCAAAAAGGCATGTGGTGTACTTAGTAGCATTTTTTAGGGAAATGTAATTCCTTGACATGGGTGTTCTGGTCTGGGATGTATTCCGGAGTTAAGATGGGGTGTGTGACTAGGAAGAAGGGCAGAGTCTTCAGCTCTGGCCAAGTGAATGAGGAGCTTGGCCCCTGTATTTCATGATTCATGATCTTGCTCCAGTTCTGGGTGATCCTCTTTGATCTGAACTTTCCTTCTCATTCAAAAACATGCAGACACAGCATGTGTCATAAAGTCGAGCTTAAGTGAAGCAAGAGCATGCATTCCTGTTGGACATCTAGCTGCAAGGCCCTATGGCATGTTCTGTGAAGATTCTAGACTGACAGGTATATAATACCATCACCCCCCCCCCCACAAGCTGGCAGTTAAGTTAAGGAGATAAGCAAGGCACCTGTGATGCTTAGTTTGATGTATCAACTTGGTTAGACTATAATACACAGTGATTTAATCAAACACTAATCACGGGGTTGTTATAAAGGTATTTTATAGACGTGGGTAAAAATCTAAAATAATTCACCTTTAAGTAAATGCAACAACCTTTCACAAGTGGGCTCATAAAATATGTTGAAGGTTTCAAGAGTAAAACTTGAGGTTTCTTGAATGAGAAGAAATTCTGCCTCCTGTCTGCAACATCAACTAATATCTGGGTTTCTAGACTGTGGCTTGCCCTACAGACTTCAGGTTTGCCAGCTCCCACATTGCATGGGCCAGTTCTTTAAAATAAACATCCCCACTCTTTCTCCTTCCTTCCTTCCTTCCTTCCTTCCTTCCTTCCTTCCTTCCTTCCTTCCTTCCTCCCTCTCTCCCTCCCTCCCTCCCTTCCTTCTCCTTCTCTGTATCTTCCTCTTTCCTATTGGTTCTGTTTCTCTGAGGTCTGACAGATGCAATAAACAATGACTCTAATACAAGGTGAACGAGTATACATACCTGCCCCTTCCTGGGAGCAGGGACTCTATTTTTCTCATATGTGTTTCTCAGAAATCAAAACAGTGTCTGGCATGTACTCAATATTCAGTTTTACATACTTCTTGGATGGAAGCATGGATGCTTGGGTGGATAGCTGGATGACTGAATGAAGAGAACACACAATGGGAATGAACAGACGGCTACTCCTCCCCAAAGATCATAGAATTCTTAAAATCAAACTTCAATTTTAAGTTTTGTTCTTTTGTTTTTCTTTTAAAACCAAAATGGGGCAAATATAAAATGATGACACATCTAAGCCAAAGGCAGCTCATCCTCTTCCCGGTGATTAGTTTAAGAATAGTGTTGTTGTGAGTGGTGTGGAGATTGGGTGGCTGAATTCTGGACTGAGAAGAAGTCTTTCTTCTCCTGAAACAAAAGCTCTCTTCCTTTTCTCTATATAAAGTCACTGTATATAATTCTTTAGATTCCTATAGCCATCTTTTACCAGCTTGTGAAGAGCCGAGCCAAGAAAGTTACAGTAAAGTAGAGCAAGAGTCCTGACCACGGAAAATTGGAATGGGGTACCCCCTACCCACACACTTAGCTTGGGACTTGGGCGTGTGTGTGTGTGTGTGTATGTGTGTGTGTGTGTGTGTGTGTGTGTGTGAGAGAGAGAGAGAGAGAGAGAGAGTATTAATAAATTTTACTATTGTTTAAGATAATTGGGATCATTATTTTTGTTACCTGAGATGAAGGTATTTTGATTCATTAAATAAATACAAAGCGGTGCTAGAATGGCTAGCATTGGTTAGTATTTAAGAAAGCTTTCAAAAATCTGTCTTTGTTTTATATTGCCAACGTTGAGCTACTTATTAAGATACTTTAGTTGTTGGTGTATATTAGTTTAGTTAATACCAAAGGTTTAGTTAATACCAAAGATTCTTAAAAATCATGGAAAAGCTTCTGAATAATAGGGAAAAAAGAACACAAAAATGACTATGCATTAATCACAGACCAAATTCTAAAAAATTGCACCCTTGTGCCTTTCACTCAAAAACAAGAGGAGATAGTTTTCAAGAGGCCCCCAAACAGAAAACTGCCTAATCTCCAACAGTTCTTTACTTTTACGGCTAGGTGAAGTTTCCTTCTGAATGATCACTCGCATGCAGCTTTTCTAATAGCCTTCAGGGGTCATAGGATGCCGAATCGAGATAAGAAGATTACATATGTGTCTGTCTTGTTGATTTGTCCTTGATAGGTTGTCAAGGAATAAGTGGGTTCTGAGATTTTACCATACTTGCAAGTAAACAAATTAGTCTGCTATCGCCTCATGGATAATGGCAGAAGACAGGAGACTCTGAGGTCAGAGAAAGGAACTTTCTTATTCACGCATGGCAGAGCAAGGAGCCTGAACACCATGTTGGCATTGGTAACCTGTCCCCATGTTCTACAGGAAATATGCAGAGAGACCCAGGTGAAAGCTGTACAGATAGTGAGTTTGAATCACACCTGAGAAACTCTTGCCTTGGGGAACCTGAATCTTTTATAATAGTCTGCAAGCAAACCTGAACTTTGACTTGAGGAAAGACATTCTTTTTATTATTCTGGATAGCAGGCAAGCCTTCCCTTTACTCTGGAGGACATCACTATCTCTATGTTACAATGCTGTTTACTATACAAACATCCTTGACAAGATAATCCAAAATAAAAGAGCAGTTCAGAAATATAAGAGTTTAACGGAAAACTGTCTCTGGAATGGCTACTAGGGATGAGCTTAGGGAATTGTGAAGACTTCAGTGAGTTTATACAATGGTAGGTTGGGGCCCATTATTCTACCAATATGGATACAGAGTACTGTTTTGGTGGATGGCTTTGTGGTGAGAGGATATGAAGCTTACAGATGCTCTGGGATGATCATTTAATGAGAAGGGATATTGCTGTAGCTCCCTCTCTTCTGACACTGAATGGCTTAGAGATAAAGTGTCCTTTATCATAAACAATGATAAGAGCAGCTAGCATCTATTTGGTGCATAATATGTACCAGTGATATAGTGTAGATCCTCACTTAGATTAGCTTATTTGTCATCACCATTATGAAGTAGGCATAAAAAGTTTCCTCAAATACAGATAAAAAAAAATGAGACATAGAGAAGATTCTGAGAATAATTTCAGAATATCACATTGCAACTAAAGAGCAAAGAAGTTGAGGACCTGACTGGAAAATTCCAGGAAAGGCATTCTCTGTCCAGAGCATCTTGTGGACAGTTTCTTAAGATCAGAGCAAGGCTGGAGTTACCTGGTAATAAACTAGAACATTCTTTCCTCTCCCCACTTGAAATACATAGTTTGATAATCAAGATGTTGTATGATCACAGGAGGAAAGTGACATAGGGAAACAAGAGTCAATGTTATCGAGTCTCATGTTTAACATCTGTTGATATAAAGATTAAAAAGAAGTAGTAAGCTATGGTGGCATGCTTTGCATTCATGTCTGTCTTACTTAATAACTAAGCATGGTCAAAATATTTATCCATACTTATTCCTAGTGTATTAGTTTGCTTAGGCTGCTATAACAAAATATCCTAGACTGGGCGGTTTAAATAGAAATTTATTTTCTCACAGCTTTGGAGGCTAGAAGTCCATGATCAAAGTGCCTTCAGGGTCTATTACTGGTGAGGGCTATCTCCCTGGCTTCAGATGATGTCTTCTCTGTCTTACTGTCTCACATGGAGAAAGAACTCCCTGTTGTCTCTTCCTTTTCTTCTAAGGACACAAATCCTACTGAATTAGGGCCTCATCCTATGGCATCATTTAACCTTTATCACCTCCTTCTAGGCCCTGTTTCTAAATATAGTCACACTGGGGTTTAGGGCTTTACGCTATGAATTTGAGTGTGTGTGTGTGTGTGTGTGTGTGTGTGTGTAGAGATACAATTCTACTCATAACCCCAGTTTTCAAATAAAAAAAATAAATATTAAAAAGGTTAGTAATTTCTCCTTCACAGAATTAGAAGAGATAACATGTTTTACAGTGTCTGGTATATCATGGGTACTCAGTAATATCACCTGCCTTCTTTATGTCTTACTGATTTAAGGCAGAAATTGGCTTATAGCATGCTGAGAGGGGTCATGGGAGGTCAAGAAATTGATAGAGGAGATGGATGGTGTATTAGTTCTATTCATGGCAGAACAATGTATCACAAAATTAATGATTTAAAATAACATCTATTTATGATCTACTTTTTCCATAGGCTAGGAGTCTCCCACAGTTTAACTGAGTTTTCTCCCAGGGTCTTACAAGTTAGAAATCAAATCGCTGGCTAGGTTGCCTTTCTTTCCGGAGCCCAGGGACTCTTTTGGACTCTTGAGAGCATTGGTAGAATTCAGTTTCTTGTAGTTATAGGACTGAGGCCCCTATTTTCTTGCTGGATGACAGTGGCCAGGGATACTATCAGCTCCTAGAGGCCACCCACCCACATGTCTTGCCACATGTCCTTCTCACAAACTCTCACAACATGGCAGCTTAGTTTATTCAAGGCCAGAAGGAAAATCTCTCCAGTGTGCTAAGACTAAGTCTCAAGGGATTCATAGAACATGGGAATGACATCTTTGCCATATTTTATTGGCTAGAAGCAAGTCACACTCTCAAGGAGAGGAGATTATACACGGCTGTGACTCACTGGAGATCACCACAGGGTTTTTCAATCAGAGGAGAAAAGAGAATAAGGGACAATGCTGACCCGAATGGCTCTTCTGTTTGTTCGCCACTCTGCCACACCTGCCATCGGCCACCAAGCTCCTGGGTGCATTGGCACCCAAGGGATGAAATCAAGAATGTGGTTATTGAGTTTCCAGAAGATGTGAAATTGATGAGGTGCTGAGTCTGAAAGACATCATAGAACTCCTGGTGCTAGTGTAGAAGGAGATATTAGACCCTCTACAGGGGTGTAAATTTCAATTAAGGCAAATCCCCTATCACGTACTTGAAGACACAAACTAAACAGTCCTCAAAATCAAAAGGACTTTACTCTCAATTCTTCCAAGCTGAGCAACTGTGGAACATGTGGTTCTGTTATTTGTTAGTGATGATGACAGATACAGGTTGAACTTGAGCACTTCTCATTCTGTGGGAAGTATTGACCTCTACGTGCAAAGAACACGGCCCTTCTCTATCCCAGCCTGTCCGTGGAGTCTGTCCTGTACTTCTTGGAGAGTTCAGCCTGTAGAGGGTTCTGTAAGGAGTAACCCCATGAAGGGAGAAGGCTGGCTGTGACAGAGGCCCTTCTGCTTGGAGAGCAGCTACTGTGAGGAACCTGTCCTGGACCCTGAGAAGTCTGGCTTTGGCTCTGTTCTGACCCTCTGTTTGTCTTAATGGGGGCATCACCTTGGTTCCCCACCCTTTCCTGAGTTTCAACTTCTCCACTCTCCTTGTATAGTATGTAATATCCTCATATCTTCATAATGAATCTTTGTGAAGTTTTACGAAACTTTAATTAAAATTAGTTTCTATTACTAGCATATGGAGCTAATTTCCCTAACACTAAAAGCAAATGCAGTGAAGGCCTGAGATATAAAAAGTTAACACGATCCTCCAACGGTGGAGAATGGGAGATTCAGGAGAGAACATTTTGAAGCCCCTGGTAACCGAGCAAGCCAGAGAAAACTGCAGATCAGGGTCTAGGGATTGCCAGAAACTAGGTAAATCTATTTCTATTAAGCAGGAATCTGGAGCTGAAGATCTTTTGAGATTCCTGCTCGTTCAATACTTCTGAAAACAAGAGACTCTATGATTGCAGCATTCTGGAGAGTAGAGAGAGGAGGCGCTCAGCAGAATTTGGTTCAAGCTGAATGAGACCTCTTAGCTGCCATTGGAGCTTCTCCTTTAGGACAGCCTTCCCAGGGAGGGAAGCTGACCCAGGACTCAGGACTGTGGTAGGATCAGCCCCTTGAGGTCAGGCGCTTGATCTGCACTTTCCCTCTTTTACCACATTGTGGGAAACTCTTATAATGTTGCTGATGATGACAACAACAACAAAATTAACAGGAGGATGTGCAGATAATAAATCATGTTTAACGTGCGTATTTTAAAAGAGCTTATCAGAGTTTCACATTTTGGATGGGGGGGGGAGCAGATACCTTACCATCATTTAAAATCATTACATGAAAGATCGGTGAATCAGCTGCTCATTGGAAATCCTTTCTATCACGTGGCAGCTGTCAGCCGGCCTTACCAGCACATGACAGTCCCTCCTGCTGGTGCATTTCAGAAGAGACTTCATTTCTTTTGAGATACTACAAAAAGTAACGGGAACGTGACCAGGTCCTCATGATGTGATTTATGTAAAAACTAAACACATACATGGATTTTGTTCTTTGCTGAAATATCTACTTATGGTCTTAAAACCTCTGAGGGGAGGTTACCAAAAATCCTTCACATTTGGGGCAGTCATTGGAATGCACAATGTGGTCTCTGATGCTTGTTGGTAGTACCCTGAGACACTGCTTGATGGCGTGTACTTATTACCGTGTACAGAAAACCAGGTGGTAGTGAAAGAAGGATTTGGAGTCACCAGTGTCACAGGGATTGCAATTTGTAACTCGGACAAGTTCTTTCACCTTCTTGAGCCTCGTCTAGAAGCTGAGAATAAAAGCAATACCTCCCTAAATTATCAGGAGGGGTGATGGAGCACCCGAGGTGATGGCAGCGATTAGCACAGACTAGCTGTAGGAGCCTCAGTTATCACTGTCCACAGTGGCCACAGGGTGCACTGTCATCTGGTCACCTGTGGCCAGATCCTGGGCCAGCCACTCAGTGGTTACATAACCTTTGGCAAGATAAATTTGATAAGTTAAATCGTGTAACCTTTGGCAAGGTAGCCATGCTGCGCTTGAGTTTTAAATCTGTAGCACGCTGATAATAAAGCCATGGTGGTTGTTTCCTGGGGCTGTTGGAGGGCTGAGTAGTAGAACATGCTTGGAATGGTGGAAATACGATGTGGATTAGTAGAAAGTTCATGTTAAGCCCAATAAATATTAACTCCTATCATTATGTGTTGTATTTCAGGTTTTAAAGTTAGAGTGCCTCAATTAGAGCTCCCGGTTTCTGATCACTTCACATCCATAGTGACCTAGCCATTAATGGCTCTCCTCTTTTTAAAACTGGAAATAGGAGAGATATTCCTTTTTCCTCATAGACATTCTATAAGAAAATCCATGGAATCTGAAGTCCAGGCACATTGCCATATATAGCTTTTCCTGATTAAGTGTTTAAAATGGAAGGACAGAAGAGCTTATTGTCTTTCCTCTTGCTAATTTTTGGGGTCCATAGCTGAAGAGTAATTACCCTGAGGACAAGGACCAGGTATTTTAGCTTTATTTTATATGCAACTTCTACACAATCTCAGAGTAATTATTGAAAGGTTCAATTTGGATTGAGACAATCATCTCCTCTGGAGGCTGTACATGTATATGAAGGGAGGAGGTGGCATTTCCATGCCGTTGGACCCACTTCTATTGGCCCTTCCTAATAAATTATTCACAAATATTCATTAACTTAACAAACATTGAGGGTCCTATGTGTCAGTAGCTTTGATGAATGCTGGGAAGATGGTAGCTAAGAGAGAGACACGCCATGGTTCATAGGACTTCAGTTCTAGTATAATATCACATGGAGGTTCATATGATGCTAAGAAGGGTCTTTAAGATCTGCAAGTGCAAGGAACCCTTGAATTTGGAGTACGAGTTTAATATACATCTTCCTTTATATACTTTATTTACTTTTCAGTCTGCAAATTACTTACTAAAAATATCAGTCCAAATTTTCTTCATTGTGTTTCTGACATTTATTTAAACTTCTTGTCAAAACTTCTTCTCTTGAATTTTGGTGGGGACACTGAAATGGTGGGCACTCCCTAAATACATGAACCTTATTTAAAACGTGGAGAATATTCCTCTATTTTTCCCCCCTGAGAGCTTCCTGTAGAAATCAGGAACACTATGCAAACTTTCTTTCACAGGCCTGAACACCGCCAGAGGAAAGGGGCCCAAAGGAAAACATAATTTGTAGAAGGAAAAACACCATGGAGATGAGAGAGGGAAAAAAAAAAAACAAGTAGCAAGATACTTGAAAAGAAGGAATGGGTCACAGCATGCAGAACAGCTCTGACAGAAAACCGGAAAACACCAGGGGTCAGCAGAGATGAAAATACATATAAACATATTTTAGTTTTGAGAAGTGGCTCATAGGAAGCTTAATGGCCATGAAAAGCCCCCTTTTATTTCACATAGGAAGAGGAGTTAAAATAACCCACTGAGAGCCTGGGAAGTCCCATCCCCAAAGGTCTCAATTCACTTGAGCTCAACTACATACGGTTGCAGAGAACCTGCCTTGTGCCAGGCACCGTGCTCTGAAAGAGGAAGGACAAATAGTCCTGGGCCTGGGGAATCTTCCAGAAGCAGATGGCCTGGCAGACAAGTCCTCCACACTGTGACGCTGGCTGTGATGGGGGAAACCTAGGCTCCACGGGCATGCTCTGAGGGGAGGTGTGGAGCCCAGGGCTCAGGGAGTGGGGGCGTCTTAGGATTTCTGAAGCTGGTGAAACTTGTACCAAGCCTCCAAGGGTAGGCTAGTGAGTGGCCTTTTATCAGGTTTTTGTTTGTTTGTTTGTTTGTTTTGTTTTACTTTGCACCATTCAAAAAATCAAAACTGGGACTTCCATGTGGTGATGAGAATACTGTTGGAAATTTCAAAGCTGAAAATTGAAGGCAGTAGTGACACCCCAGGTCTCCTGATTGCTGTCCTTCCAAAAAGAAACAATTGCATGCAGTGATTCACCTGCAAACACAGGCTCGTCAGACTGGACTCCCTGGTCAGTATGGTCTCCCCAGAGGACTTTCTGGTAATTGGCAAACTCCAGCCCCCTGCTCCCTGACGATCCTATAGCCAGCGCTCTTTCTTGTTGCCAAATAACCCAACCCAAGGCTTCTGGGGGAGGTGCACTTTGACCCCCTCCACTTGGTAGCTTGCATCAGGTTCCCAGCATTCCCACAGGGTTACTTCAGGGTAGCCTGAGCATAGATGGGTGCATTAACCCTTTCTCAGAGGGTGTTCATCCTTCCCCAAGAGGCAGACACTTCTTTCATTCATAAAATGCTTTGTTGATACGATGTGTGGACTGCCTTTCATCCTTAGGCACTCAAAAAGGTTACATCTAAGTCAAAGATGGGCAGGAACTGTCGATCTTTTCCTGGTTGTGGTAATTTCCCCTCCAGAAAATGCTTTATCGGTATGGAACAGTTTTGGGAATAAAGGTCTCTTAATTCTCTGAAAGTGTATCTATTCTGAGAAATACTCAAAAAATGATTGAATTTCTTGATAAATCTCTTTCACAACATTTAAGCAACTGAAGAATTTGGGGATTTTCTTTATAAAGGTCTTATTATAGAAGTTTTTTTATTCACTTTCCTTTTTTCCATCTTTTTACTTTTGCCAAAAAAAAAAAAAAGGAAAGAGGGAAACATAAAAAGAATCTGCCCCCCACATTGCCATAGAGGGAGCATTCATCTGATGGCTTTTTTCTCAGCCATTGGGTTTCAGTTCATTTTGGAGATGCCAGTGTTGGAACAAATATGGCATGGCAGGATTTTGGCCCCATCAGGATTTTCATCAGCCCTACTCCAAATAAATGCATGGTGTGAAGAAAATCTGGTTATTTGCTACACACACACACACACACACACACACACACACACACACCTTCAAAAGGAGTATCCTTCGTGACTAGAGGGTCTGCTCTCTGAGTGCCAGGCAGCCCTGTAGAAATTCTAGGGCACATTTGTGCAAAGCAGCTGTGGCCTGGGTCTCTGGAGTTTGGGGCAGGTGTGGTGACATCAGTAACAGATAACTGCTTTCAGTCAACCTGGCACGAGGCTGAGATTTCAGGGTTCTCTTGCAAAGTTAATGAGGCAGACTTGTCTAACTCCTATTAAGCTGTCATGGATGTGTTTCTGGGTTACTTCTCTCAATTTTACTCATTACGAGGGAGCTGGTGCAGGACCCATGTTTAGACATATGAATCCAATTCATAGCCCTGCTGTCCTGCTCCCTGCCTGAGGGTCTGTGGAAGCAAGTTCTTGTTCCCTGTAACTTCAGGATGGTAATGTGGAGGGTGTGTGGGTATGGCTTGGACGTGCTAAGGGGAATTCCTGTCCACATCTTTCAGACACAGTATTCCTCAGCTTTGCATCACTATAATGAGGTGCCAACACAGGCTACCTATGTAGAGAAGTGTTTTCACTCAAGGTTCTGGAGTTTCAAGTCCAAGACTGAGAAGGCCACTGGTGGGCCTCCAGGAAAGGTGGCCCACCATGGCAGAAGCAGGTGCCAGAGAAAGTGGAGTGAGTGTGCACATTTGGAGAGAGAAGAAGAAGAAGAAGAAGAAGAAGAAGAAGAAGAAGAAGAGGAGGAGGAGGAGGAGGAGGAGGAGGAGGAGGAGGAGGAGGAGGAGGAGGAGGAGGAGGAGGAGGAGGAGAAGAGAGAGGGGGAGAGGAGCCCATGAGTGAGTGGGTCTCACGATACCCTTTGAGGACTTGTCGTCATTGACCTAAGGACCTCCCTCCATGCTACACCTCTTAATGGCCCATGGCACCTCCCAACTCTGCCACTCTAGGGACCAAGGCCTTCCAAAGAGACCTTTGGGGGACACTCATCTATACCAGAGAAGAGAGCCTCATCTAGCCAGGAGCAGGTAGAATTAGAGGACAACATCATTGCCATTTGAGTCCATATGGCTGGACTTTCTGGCTATTATAGCACAATTAGGACTCAGCTCTTCATTGTCACTAACCCCAAAGTCTTGGTTCTCACTGGAGAAATAACAGGGAGAGAAATGGAGCTTGGGGGGATGAGAAGAGAGTTGAATCTGTTGAGGAAAATGCTGTGGGGATACATTCTAGGTGGGAAGTAAACTGGACCCCTCTTGAGAGTTCAGAAGAATGTAGCAGTGCCAGCCCTGGGTGCCTCAGAGCCTCATTGTGGGCCTGGCACTAGCTGGCAGAGTGGAGCACCCAGCTCCCGGGTCTCAGAGGTGAGGACCTGGGCGGAAGCACACTGTTCTTTGTTTTTTCTCCTTTGATCCTCACCTTTGTCTTCCCACATCATCCCAGGCAGAGCTCTCCCATCCTGTGTCTCTTTCCTTTTTCCTCTCCAACCCTTCCACCTCTCAGCCTCTGCTAATGACCATTTTCCTTTTTTGCTTCTAAAATTTCAATTTTTTTTCAAGTGAGTGAGATGATTTATTATTTTTCTCTCTGTGCCTAACTTCTGTCATGTTAACACAATGTCCTCCAGGTTCATCCACGTTGGCGCAAATGGCAAGAGTCCTTCTTTTGTTAAGGCTGAGTTGTATTCCATTGTATGTATGCACCAGGTTGTTTTTTAATCCATTCATGCTTTGATGGGCACTTAGGTTGGCCCGTGTCTTGGCTATGATGAATGGGATGCAGTGACCAGTGCAGATATCTCTTTAGCATACTGATTTCATTTTCTTTGGATATGTTCCGAGTAGTAGGCTGAATGGATCATATGGTGGTCCTCTTTAATTTTTAAGGATCTCCATACTGTTTTTTGTAATGCCGGTCCTCATTTGCATTTCCACCAACAGTGTGCAAGTGTTCCCTTTCCTCCACGTGCTTTCCAATACTTGGTATTGCTATTTGTGGATGACATGATCTTATATACAGAAACCCTAAAGATTCCCCTAAAAACTGGCAGAACTAATAAGAACCTTAAACAGGTTGGCAGGATAAAATGCCAACAGAAAATCAAGCTGCCTCCATCTGTGCTGTGGGGCCCCCTCACAGGAGTGGTCCCTGTTGCAGTGAAAGCCAGGACCCAGGGGACTGTTAGATTTGATGGGTGCCAGGGAATTCTGATTCCCAATCATTCCCAAATCTAGGCCACATGAGTCCCTATTTACTCGGAAAATGTGGTGGAAGAGTTTATGTTAAGAAGGAACTGAGATTTTTCTGCTAATAGACCCTGTTTTTTTTTTTTTTTTTTCTTGAGTGATAACCAAAGCTGCATGACCATATCTGTGTTGTTTTTGAATAGTTCAAATTCTACAACTACACTGACACACATTTGAATCACTTAGGGAAGGTTTACAAATTACTGGCATCTGGCCCACTCCGTGAGATTTTGATTTACCTGGACAGGATGACTTGGGCATTTGGTGTTTAAGAAGCTCCCTAGTCAATTCTAATGTGCCTAACAAGGCTGAGGACTGTGGGTCACTGAATAGTCTGTATTAAACTTTTTAAACTATGTAAAGTGCTCAGAAGATTACAAGGCACCTAGAGGACACACAGTGAATGTTGTTGTTTTTGATGTAGTTAATAGCACTTGGCTGAAAACTAGATCAAACACTGAAGGTGTACTTAGGGTATCTTAGTGCTCATACACTAACCTTTCTGGCCAAAGACTAGCTTTATCTCTGGCCCTAGCAGCAGTCATCTGGTGGTGAATTGAGCTTCCTTCTCTATTTAAGGAAGCACTGGAAAGCGGATTGGTGACATCACCTTCCAAAAGGAGGTGTAATGACCCAGCTCCCAAGAGGAGAAAGGTGAATCTGTGAAAATTAAATACTTAAGTCTTGGAGGAAGTTCTTAGAATAAATAATAAGTCTTGAGAACAGACAAAATGGAGGGACATTTGCAATGACATTTGCCCTGATTAGGATGTTTCTGCTGATGAATTTCCCTGGGCACCTGCTAGCTGAGGGGCCTCATGGGAGAGCCAGTGGATGGTATTAGAAACACGAGATGGAAGCTTCTCAGTTATGGAGCTTATAACGTTTATTTATACCATATAAATATGGTAATGAGTCAAATTCATTTCATGTGCTTGCATAAAAGTCATTGGGCTCCTTTTTCAGTGTTTCATAAAGTCAAGAAACTTCCTATAACAGACTTCTAGGCCCTTTTACCTGCTGCTCATGTGTTACAGCATCAAATATAAAAACATACAGAATATTCTAATGAGCTTCTGCCTTTCTCTTCCAAGAAAGAAGAAACATGGAAATAAAAGAATATTTTTCATCTGATTTTACTCTTTCAAGGTTTTAAAATTTTCCTACTGTCTTCAGAAGTTGAAATTGCTCAAGTACAGCAATTGCTTCAGACAAAACCAAAAAATCAACTGGCTTTGTATCTCACCGGCATCTTGTTTTCATTTAGTGCTGTGGCAAGATTACACCATTGATTTTAATTGGAGTTAAGGTGGGGGGATGCCTATTGCTGGAGGGTGTTGTATACTATTGGCTGCATAATTGAAGATTTTTCCTTACAAATTACTAAATGTTGGTTGAGCTGTCACAGGAAGGACAGGCTCCATCTCTCACAATGGAAAAGTACACAAAGTCTTAATGCTGCTACCGCAGGAGTGTTTTGGCTCCCGCTCAGGACGTAGGCTGGCCAGCCTCTCTGGTGCCTTCAAAGAAATGGAGCCTCAGTCTTTGACACAATTTTTTTTTTTTTTGGCTTATTTCGGTTACGGTGTAAATGACCCTTTCCGACTTCATTATGCCCATAGGTCTTTCTTTAAATTAACCTTGCAGAATCCAAGTTTCCATAGGTCCTTCAGTAATTTGTTCGCTCATTTGTGTATTTAATTCATTCAGACCCGTATTTTTTGAATGACTACCTGGTGCCAGACACAGAGGACTGATGAAGACCCTGGGGAAATCCCACTCTGCCTCTTTCTTTTTGTCCAAGTGTCTGGACAAGTCACTTCACCATTTGACTTAGTCCTTGTTTGCTAATCCATGACAGGGCTTGCCATGTGACCTTTGCTGCCTATGCACAAGGGAATTTCATCCACCCCCATCTTGTTGAACTCAGCAGTTACCACGTGATTTGTTGTGACCACTAAAATGTGGGTAAACGCGGCACACAGGATTTCAACTTGGAAGCTTTTAAGAGTCAGTTCTTGGTCAACCATTTCTCTCTCTCTCTCTCTCTCTCTCTCTCTCTCTCTCTCTCTCTCTGTCTTTCCTCTTTTGTGAGCCTAATAATGTCTCCATTCTGGGCTACTCCAATCTAGGAGTGAACACATGGTCAGCTTGGCGTGGACAGGCCAGAGTGACACCTGATGCCCATGGAACATGCAAGAGAAGAAAACAATCTCAAGATCTTGGAATGTTTGTTACTGTCACACAAACTCCCCTCCGCTGACTGAGACAGTGCTGGGTGAACACTAGTGTGCACTGTAGCCTCTGTGCAGCTGAGCCATGGCAGATGTCCCCAAGGTCACTTCATGGTAAGCTCCCACCCTGTTCAGGACCCAACTGAGTCAGAATCATCCCTTCAACCATTTTATTTGCCTTTTGAAACTTTTTTCAAGTGCAATTCGTGTGTTGCACGAGCCCATTACTCATGCATAGTTGCTGCTCTTCAAAAGAGGAGCCCAAATAGGAGAGGGGCAGAGGACACCGAGTGTCAGGAGTTTACAGTAGGAGGGGGATAGATAGCTAAGGGAGTGGCTTCCAGAGCTGCATCGGCAGGAACTTCTGCTCCACTCTTGTCCCAGATGTCACAGTCCACAGCTGCTTCCAATCACTAGATGCACGCACTTCCTGTTGAAACCAAATAATAAAAGAGACACACACCACCAAAACCCTCTTCTCCATTTCTCCTCCCTTTCCTCTTCCTGCCCTCCAAATCGCCAGATTTATATTTCTGAATTTAAACACATTCAGAAAGATTTAATATTTTTATTTGGGGGAAATAAAAAGTTTTTTAAAAAATAAATTTATTTTACTTTTCTGAAAAGGGTCTGTTTCTGAAGTCAACAGTGACCCTGGGTAGGTGGTTCGATGGGTCCCTAAACAGTGGGTGTTTCCCTCAGTGTTCAATTCTGAGATCTGCTTTGTGCTCTGACCTACTCCCCTGGGGCAGGGAGGGATTGAGGAGGACTTGGAGGGAGGTTAAAAGCCCTTGGCCAAGGTTCTCTGATTTTTAACCTCAGCTTATCCTTTAGCTCAGGGCTGTGGTAAAAATGGTTTTAATGCAAGCATTCTACTAGTATTTACTAAGAACCTACTATGTGCTGGGGACTTTCTAGATTCTGGATGTCACGCATTTTCTGATCCCTGTCTATTAAACGAACACGTAAAGCACATGATTTTTTTTTTTTTTTTTAATGCTGGCATCAGAATTTTACTGAGGATCCCTAAGAAGCACTTAACTTTAGACAACCACCCATCTGTTTTGGATGGTGCTTCAGATTGAGTTTCCAGAGAAAGCTGAAATTAGCATGCACCAAGTTTACTAGAGAATGCGCTCCACAGCAACATCTGTGAGGGAATGGGGAAGCAGACCTGGGCAGAGGAAGAAGCTGGGCTGTGATGCAGGAACCCCTCTTGGATCCACAGCCATCACTTGCAGCAGCGGATGGATGAGGGTCTTCCCCACTAAGGGGCTCTGGGAAGCCCACACCAGGGCACTGCAGACACAGCCAAGACAGGACCACCACTTATCACGTTGCCAGGAAGGACGTGCCAAGTCCACCTTGTGAGCTAGAAGGACTTGCTTGTCTCTGGCCCTCACCTCCTCACTCGGCATCCTTTCCTGATGTTGGGAGGAAGAAGGGGCTTAGCAGAGGGGAGCTCTGGACTTACTTTCACCAAAATGCAGAGTTAGTAAAGCTGAAGACCAGCCCGCTCAGGTTTGTAGGAGACCCCATGGGTTTATTAAACACTTATATGCATCACCTGGTTAAATTATCAAGAAAATCCCAGACAAGTTATAAATAGTCCCCTTTTTAAATAAAGAAATAAAGACCTGGAGAAGTTGATCCATACATGTCAAAACAGTAGCTTGCGAATCAGTGCTCAGACATGGTACTCACTGAGCTGTCTGTGACCGGATGAGAATTTTCCTTTAAAAACTATTTTCCCATTTGTTTTGAGGATGATAATTGTTTTAGTCGGATTTTGTTGCTGTGACTAATATACCTGGCAGAAACACCTAAGAGGACGGAAAGGTTATTTTGGCTCACTGTGTCAGAGGTTCAGTCCATGGTCAGCTGACTCCATAGCCCTGGGCCTGAGGTGGGCATAACATGGCAGAAAGGTGTAGCAGAGTAAAGACGCTCCGTTCATGATAGTGAGGAGGCTGAGAGGGAGCGCCACTCACTAAAGACAAAATATAAATCCCAAAGTCTTGCTCCTAGTAACCTACTTCCTCCAGCCTCCCTACTTACTTATAGTTACCACCCATTAATCCATCTAAATTACTGATCCATCAAATGGATTCATCTACCAATTAGGCTACAGGTCTCATAATCTATCAACCTCTGAACACTCCTGTTATCTCACCCATGAGCGTTCAGGGAGACTTCATATCCAAATCATAATAATACTATAATCCAGGAGAAAAGTGTCCTTATCAAATGCTTCTAAGAAAAAAATACTGTTGTATTTTTTAGAGGTAAGGAAACCCTTTCATATGTGAGCTCTTGTTGTCCTTCCGGGAAATGCCACATTAACCAGCAGGGCCTTGGCAGAGGCAGCTCTGAGTCTTGAGGAAGCTGAAGGCCATCATAGCAAGTGCTGCACCAGAGGTTTGCTACAGTCAGTTGTCTGTGACTTCCAGGACTTTCTCAGGCAGCAGCTGAGAGGTTTGGGAGCAGGAGACCATTTCTGCCCGAAGCCTGACGTTGATCTTACGTGTAGTTTGCAACCCGAATGATGCACAAGGTCCTTGTCTAAGTTGAGTGGCTTTGGTTTCTTTCTCCTTTGCCCATGTTTGACCTTTACTAACAGTATGAAATGTGAGTCAATGAAAGAAAGCGTTCATTGATGGGCTTATTAGATTGACCCATCAAAGCAAATATTTAGTGATTAAAGACTATGCCAGAAAGCAGGCCCGGAACTGAGTGAAAGGAGGTCTGTTTTGTCTCTACTTCTTGAGGCTTTTCACTCACTGGTCTATTAGAAGAAAATCTGTAGCAACACACACTCTTCTATTTATTTTTGCAGTACCATGGATTGAACCAGGGCTTCACACATGCTAGGTAAGCACTCTTGTCACTGAGCTATGACCCCAGCCCCTTTTTCTTTTTGAATTTTGAGATAGAGTCTTGCTAAGTTGCTGAGCCTGGCCCTGAACTTGGGATCCTCCTGCCTCAGCTTCCTGAGTGTCTGAGATTGCAAGGAGTTGTCACTGAGCCTGGCTTTAGCATCACACTCTTACAGTTAGAAATAACTTGAGAACCAGAAGATACCTTGATGAAGCCAGTTTTCCCAAGTGAGGGACTTGGATTAGAGAATAAAATTGGGTAAGCAGAGGAGAGCATACCCAAACATCTTGAATTCAATTTGTCAGGAAATTCAATCTCCAGCAACATAAAAAGCTGCTGACATTTTAAAACATGAGTGTATGTCTCAAGGAATTTCCGATGAATTCCAGTAGAAATTGGTAAGCTCACAGAGCTCACAGAGAGGTAACTGTGCAGAAGGACACCTATGGTATGCAGACTCACATTTTTAGGCATTTTTTCCTTAGGTATGACAGGGTTGGCCATTTTGAGAGTAGCATTTTATCTTATCAAAAAAAAAAAAACAAAACAAAAAAACAAAAAACAAGATACAAATTAAAGTACTCACACTAAATCCTCTGTGTCCCAACAGATAAAATTTGCTCCTTTGTTCAGGACTCGGAATATTGCTTTACAGTAAGTTAGTAAATTCTGTCACATTGAGCTCATCCTGGGTTCAGGAAGTGGGAGTAAGTCCTGCTCTTGGAAGCTTCACAGGTGAAAGGGGCTTCATTGGGGCCAGGTCACCCACAGAGCCCCCATGCAGACGTATGATTGGAGGTCTACAAAGGTTGGAAGAATTGGAACATTTTAATACATAAGAATTCAGGACTTAGTTGTCAAGTGAAAAGGGAACTCCAGCAAACTCTGAAAGACTTCTGCGGTGAGGGGGCACTCAGGAGCAGGGGGTGGTGGAAGGGGGACAGGCTGCAGAGCAGGAAGTGGAAGCAGTGAGCAAGAGCGCCTCACGCTGGCGAGGGAGCTGCATGGGGAATGGAGAGTGAGGCTGCCTGTGTGTGCTCTGGATCTGGGGGAAGGGGAGACATTTCAATTTTCATATGCTGTGTCCTCTCCATAAATCACACGGCCAAGCATGCTATTAGCTTTTTAAAGCCTTTGGATGGCAGAATAGATGTGGATTAAGGGCTGTTCCTCCAGTCAGAGGAGGGTCTGGGATTATTGACATTATAGGTAAATAGAGAAGGAATACGTAAATGGGCTAATATGGTCAACTTTGTGCTGGGGAGACGAGTTTTGTAACCCCCAAACACGTCAGAGATTAAGTAGAGCTAGAGGCACTGATGGGATCCCCTGTGTTCTCAGTTTGGGTGGAAAAACTGAGAGGCAGAAAGATAAGCCACCCTGTGAGCTGGCCCACAACTGGCTGTGGCTGGAACAGAACTCAGAATCTTGAAATTAATGGAGCCTGGGAGAAGGTGATAAATGGAATTCCTTCTTTATGGAGGCATGGGAATTATGATTTATTTATGCACCTGTAGACCTCATATGCATGCATATGTACATCATATATAATTTTCTTATAGTGTATGAAGCTCTCTCTCTGATGGGAAAATCCTGAAGGTGCAAATGATAGAGACTGCTATGCCCAGAAAACAGGCAGATTATGAAGGCCCCAAATTCCTCCTCTCTTCTTCCTTTACGTCATCTCAGAGTGCTTGGCTTTGATGTTCTGAGATGCCATATTTTTTTTGCATATTTTTATGGCTGCATCATGGTATTTGGATCTCTGATATTCAAACTTGACCAAACAGGGTTAGATTTTATTCCTGAGGATTTAGATACAGACCCAGACAAGCATCTTGACCTTGTAAGTGGGATTTTGGCTGCAATCAGAGTTCATTCTATTGAGTGGACCAGCTAACTAGAAACCGATGACAGCATTGTTGTGTCCTTTTCCTCTAATCTTCCTAGGGTCACCGATATGATCTACTGACCACAGAAGCTGTGTAAGGGTAAACTAAGCTAGTATTTGAAGAATTTGTTAAGAAACTCTCTTGGGGGAAGTAAGCTTTCTGAGTGGCAGAAACGATCTCTGTGTCTTCAAATGAATTTTGTAGGTGGACCACCCAGAGGTGGTTCTACTGGGTGAGGTCTATGGCACCCCCTCTTTATTCCTTGGGATGCTTTGTATTGTGTAGATCTAGGAAGGTGGCGGGGCTGATTTGAATGGCGGGAGATTTACATTCTTTCTATTTAAATGAGAACGGTAAGAAAACCCACTCTCAGACCCTGTCCCCCAACTCTTCAGTGCATATAGAATGATGACACCTGCTGATGGCATCCCATCTGGATTTCAGAATCTTAGGAAGAACAACTTACAAAGTTCCTTGGCAATTTTTCCAGGTGATGTGGACACATAGACCCCTTGACGACACAGGTGTCTTTTTTACAGGAAAGAGGTCCTTTCCATGTAGTGCCTAGAGTAGTCAGGGGCCCTGGAACTTGCTAGAATCCAGGAGTGCCCTCAGCCCTGAGAGGTGAATAAGTGTCTGAATCCCACAGGTATTTACTCAAAGCAATAGTGAAATATGGCCTATTAATTTAATAAAAAGGCAGAATTTCAGTAACAGACTCAGGAAATTTTGTCATCTTCTTTGCATGAAATTGCATGGTAGAAGGAATAGTGATTTATTGCTCACTGATAGTAAACATCTTTTGAGATGTAAACTATGTTTTTACGTAGCACGCCTCTCAAGTTTGATTCCAAACCAAAAACTCTAATGATGACTTAGTTTTTAACTTAGCAGTTTCATCCAAGCAAAGGAACTTTCAAAAAGCCCATAAATTATAAGCATTTTAGAATATAGCCATATGGAAGAAGAAATTGCAGATAAATATTTTTGTGGTGACTTCTTTGTTGCCTACACATTTCCATCTTGGTCTCCTTTGTATGAGGACCACAATTTCCATTTGAGACCTGTCCTCCTGAACCCTTAGCTCTTAGCTGAGGGGGACTGTAACCACCTTGGCTACAGGGAGGGTCCTTCCTTGGCTTCAGCATGCGGCACTCCCCTTGCCATAGTGATTGGCACGGGAATGGACCTGTGACAGTTCTATTACAGTCAAACCCAGGACTTTGATGGTTGAGGAGACAGAATCCTCATCTGCCATGTTCTTTTCTTATCCTCTTTTACTTGCAGCATAATGAGTCCTGAGTGACATATGGGCAGGGCATTTTTTTCCAGTAAAATTCATTTTTCTTAAACTATGCCCTAATTATAAACAGAGATTCTTGAAAATGCAGAGACATCTTGAGATGCCTTCTTAGAATTTTCAGTGGACAACGTCTGACCCACTGATAACCCTCAGCAAGTATTTGAATAGTGTCTGTTCTGCCAGGAACTCTGGACCCTCTTCTGAGACTGTGAGATAGACCTTCACTGCTTCAAATCCGGGGATCTCCCTAACCTTAGGGAAGTTCACCATGGTAAGCATATGCTATGTAGACACTTGGAGATCAACCCCATGAGCTATTGGAGGGTCTGATATGGTGGGTCTCCAGAGGCTTTTACCTCCTCCAAGATCTTAGAGCCCAAGGACTCTTGCTCTAAGAAAATATGCAGTGTAATGAATACTGAATTGAAAATTCAGCCATCTGATTACATTAAAATAAAAGGAAATTTAGACCTCACTTCACCTCATCTGAAAGTGCTAGAAGGTAACAGTGATAACTGTTTGAACTTCATATTTTGAAGCCCTAGCTCCCAATATGACTGTCTTGGAGATAAGGCCCTTGGGGAATTAAGTTAAATGAGGTCATAAGGGTGTGGTCCTAGTATGACAACACTGATGGCCTTACAAAGAAGAGGAAGAGACACCAGGGAGCTTTCTCTGTGTATGTGTATGCCCAGTGAAGAAGCCACTGGAGGACACTGAAGATGGACAAGCCAAGGAAGACGCCCTACCAGAAACCTGCTGTGGTGGCACCTTGATCTTGGACTTCTACTCTCCAGAATCATGGGAAAATACACTTGAAGTTTAGACCACTAACTCTGTGGTGCTTTGTTTTGGCAGCCCAGGCAGACTATTATGGTGTCAAAACATACGAACACGAGGAAGCTTCAGATTTGGTTTCTCCCCTACACACAGTGCAATGAACAGGACTTGCAGAATTCACTCTTTAGTTGAGCGATGGTTGAAGCTATGCATGCACCTCTCCTTTGCTTGCCGGAATCTCTCCTCCCTTTTATTGTCTTTTGTGCGGCCATGTATGACATGTAATCATGCTTAGAATTGCTTATGTTTAAAAATTCCAGGGGATCTCCTTGTGCCCACAGGCAGTGGACTCCTCAGTCCTAACATATCATAGAAAAGATTCCTGGAGCTTCCCCACGCTACTCTATCAAAAAAGATGGTGGTCTTTCTCAACTCCTAACATGTCTGCCTTGTAACTTGTTTTAAAAAGTTCAGAGACTTGCTTGAACCTCTGAATAGCAAAAAGTGTTCCTTTAATGTAAGACTTTGAGAGACTTATGCCTGTGATCCAAAATCTGTTTGTTTCCAAACTTGAAAACACTTTTTGAGTTTTTCCTTTTGGAATTGCCATCAAAACAAGACAGATTTTTATTTTAGTTTTTTGGGGGAAGTGGATTAGACTTTTAAAAACTTGTGTTGGACTTGATTCCAATGGTAAGTAAAAAATCAAGCTGGCTAGTAGGGTTTTTTTGTGTTTGTTTATTTTGACAAAAGGGAGCTAGCCCTGTAAGAAAACTTAACTTTAAGATTAACTTTATGTGTGTATGTGTGTGCATGAGTGTGTATCTGTGTGTGTGTGTGTTTGCATGTGTGTAGTCCATGTGTGAAGATATCTGAAAAAGGTGTGTCTAATATACTTTGATCCACATCAGTATCACTGGAATAAGTATGCATAACTTTTACTTATGAAATATCTTATACTTAAAAATTATATCTTATTCTCTAGGAAAAATACTGTAATTATGAGTTGATTTGATATTTTTACTTTGATTATTATTTTGATTGATAATTTTTATTGTCTTTATAGGTCTGCTTGCCTTCTATTTGAGAGCCTGGGGAAGATCCATGCAGATATAAATCTTTGCATAGGTTTTGCTGTGTGTTGGGATGCAGGAAAAGTTGATTATTAAGTTTTCTTAATAATTGCTATCATGGTTCTGAACAGATTCTTCTTTAATTTAAAATTATGGATTATTTAAGGTAAATTCTCAACAGATAGCCATGAATCTTTGATTTGGTCATACTCAATTAACATTTCAGTTTCTGATTTACTCAGAATAGACTTTGTTTAGATAGAGGGTTTTAAACCAGTGTGTTAAATATAAAAATTTAGAGGTTTTACAGTAAATATTTTAAGTATTCTTGTCACTTATGTATCAAATCTGAACAAAACGATCAGTCAATATCAGAAATTCTGGCAGTAGATTCTAGTAATCTTCACATTTCCAGAAACCAACAAGTAAAAATATTATTTGAAGAACAAAGGCACTAAAACACAGGGGAAAATCCTAAAAGTAATGAAAACTATGAGCGAATCCTCAGGCATGAAAGCCAGAGCTCGATTCCTGAGGACGTGGATCCCTATCTTCCTATCAGGTGAACCGTGGCCTCATGTCACGTTCACAGTAGGGAAATGGACAAGCTGCAAAGCAAATCTTCCAACTCCATCGTTGTGAAAGCTGTAGAGTCCCAGTTTGCTCGGCTCTTCTTCAAAGATGAAGAGCTTTAAAAAACACAATTTCCCATTTTTGAATTTTTTTTTGAGTAATAACAAATCAGAATTGCACAGCAAGATTAGAACCTGTATGTTCTTATTCGGCAGCATGTTAAATGCCTTACTCTACTCATTGCTATGCTATTTCATTTATTGATTTTGTATACCTTAGAAAATATTTATCGAAGAATATGTCACTCTACCACCTACGATCGGTTAAATGAACTATCTGAGGCCATTGCTCCCCAAACTGGGCATTTAGACCCTTGAACAAAGCCTTCCAAATGCAAGAAAATCTGTAAAAACATCTAACCATACATGGCTTCACAGGGCAATTTATTTTTCTGTGATTGCTGTCTAGTGTGAAATCAACCAGAGAAACATTCAATTTTAAATTCTAGTTTTCTTCTTGCAAAAAATTTCTTATTTCTTGTACCTTCAATTTCAAGATATGAAAAAGAGTTTTGGCCTCTTTACCTTAAGAATGTCAATTCGTTTTACAACTATCAGCTGTAACGTGTTAAGGATTTACTGTGGGAGGAAACATTTTGGCAGGAAACATTTTGGCTCTTTAGTGTCAGAGCCAATCTAACAGCAGAAAGAAAATCAGTGACCACCACTGACCATGGGCTCAGTCCTTCAGCTTTTTGAAGGTCAGTTCCCTCTTCTGGTAAGAGGAGGATTTGTATATATCACTTGCAGGGCTCTGTCAGGCTTTCTACAGTGACACGAACATACCCCCTGGCCACGAAACATCCTTGGTGCTTGCTTAACATCAAGTTTTTATCCTTTTCTTTTTAAAAACCTCCTATGTCTTTTGCTCTTGTTAAGTCGGTGGCTGCTGTGGCTGAGAAGTTACCAGAGCACGTAGTGCGAGACTCACAGAATTTAAATCCCATACCTGTACTGACGTTCATGAAAAAGATGCCCTCTAATGTGACGGAGGACTTGGCTGAATAGTCTAAATATGATTCTACATAGACGTCTTCCTGTATGTTTCTCTGTATGTTGTAAGTTAGATGCGAGATATCTGGGTTGGGGAATTTCATTATTGTTTTATGGGATTTTACACTTTAAATGGCACTTCATTTTCGACTCCCTGTAACTCAGCTCCTACAACAAAATGTAAAACTGGGGCAACGGGGTTGGCTGCTTACCCAAGCAACTTAAAGACTCACACCTAAATAGCAATGAATGGCTACGGTTCTGTCTTCTGATTTTCTTAGAGGATCCTGGCCTCTTGCCAATGTGGTTGGAAGACTTGTAGCTTAGATGTGTTGGTCAGCTTTTCCTTGTTGTGACAAACACCTGAGAAAAACATCTTTAAAGGAGGAAAGATCTATTTGCGGTCATGGTTTCAGAGGTTACCATCCACCCTCAGCTGGCTCCACTGGTTTTGGCCTGAAGCGAGGCAGAACGTCATCATGGTGGAGGGGGATGGAGGAGGAAAACTGCTCATCTTATGGCAGCCAGAGGTGGGATAGGGGGAAGGTGGGGTAGGGGGAAGGTGGGGGAGGAGAGAGAGGGAGGGAGGGATGGAGGGAGAGAGGGATTGCAAGAGCGAGTGCTAGGAATGAAGGGACCAGGCACAAGAAGTACCCTTCCAGGGCAGCCTCCAGTGACCTACTTCCAACTAGGTCCCGTGTCCTACAGTTTCCACCACTTCCCAATAGTCCAATCAAATTATTAACCCATCTTCTGGATTAATCTGCTGATAAGGTTCGAGTCCTCACAATCCACTCATTCTCTTAAAGCCCATCTCTGAACATTGCTGCACTAAGGACCAAACCTTCAAACCACAAGTCTTTGGGGAACTCATCGTGTCTAAACCATAACAGATATTCTCCAGGTTTAACATGACACAGCAGGAGGTGCTAAGGTCCCAGGGCACCAGAGTCAGCCTGAACTTGCACTTTCCTTTGGAAAAGGAACAAGGTTTTAAATTTTGGATTTTAATAGTGTTCTTAGAAACCAAATATTAGTGTAATAAATATTTGGTATTAGGAAGAATTTCCAAACTGTGCCGTGGAATATTTTTAGTGGAATTTTTTTTATGGTTTCTGTAAAGTTTTAAAGGCTGATTTGGTTTTATTTTATTCCTTTGGGAGTGTTATCTTTACCAGTATTGATGATGTTTTTCCATCTGTCAAGGAATTTTAGGAATGTGAGATGAGATTGAAAGGATCTGCATATACAGAAAGAACTCTGGGGAAGTTGGAATCCTGTGGGCTAGTTATTTCTTGATTCTTAATACTTAGGGAAAAAAACTCCTTTAGTCACTAATATGATATATGCAGTTGGTTTATTTTCTAAGATGCGACATGCGCTTATTGTGTTTAAAATCCTCTCAGGAGGAAAGTTCACCATCTGTACAGTTGAGGATGAGGGAAAAGATCTCAGTTTGATCCTAAAGGTACAGACTATAGGATTTTTTTTAGGGGGATTGAACTCAGGGACACTCGACTACTGAGCCACATCCACAGCCTTATTTCGTATTTTATTTAGAGACAGGGTCTCACTGAGTTGCTAAGTGCCTTGCTTTTACTGAGGCTGGCTTTGAACTCATGATCCTCCTGCCTCAGCCCCCGAGGGTGCTGGGATTGCAGGTGTGTGCCACTGTGCCCAGCCAGACTGTAGGATTTGGACTTGTCCAAGGATACCAAGATGGATGGTCAAGATTGTCACCCAAAGTTTGTGCACTGGAGGGGTTGGAATACCTGAAACAAAATTGAACCCCTCACCCCACACCACAGCACGCCACACCCAAGACAGCAGCAGCAGTGACAGCCACAGCTCACATCCTAATGTGTGGTCAGCAAAGACTTGATCCAGTCAAACTGCCAAGGCCTGCAGAGGGGATCAGTGCTTTGAAGTCGTTTTGTCATTTGGAATATACCTGGACTATCAAACCTCATACTGGAGTTCTAGTTACACAGAAATTAAGAGTTTCATTGTTTGTTGTTTTTTTTTTTAAGTGAAATAATTATTTGTCGAATCCACTTTTGGGAGAATAAATACCCTGAAAGGTCCTCCTGCCATAAATACTCCGAGTTGCTGGATGAATTACAACAGACACTTGAATTGAGTCTACAAGAAAAATCGAGAAGTATGCCTGCTAACAAACCAAACCAGGGTGGTAAGAGAACACAGCGACAGAGCGGCCCTGGGAGCAGATGCCACGCCAGGATCCTGCGCAGAGGGTGGGTGGGCGAGGAGGGCGGAATGGCACCACTTGCAGGGATGGAAGTCAGGGCCCAGGGAAAGCCTAAGGCAAGTGAGCGGAACGTGGGGTTCCTGCCTAACGGGGACCCTGGAGGGCTGCCTGCCGTCAGTGTGTACTGAGACAGACTGACCTGCCGGCCGAGGACGCTTTTGAGGACAATACACAAAAGTACGAACTATGTAGGAGAAAGATGGACGGGTAATATTGCATTAAAAGAAAGGCCACCTGTTCACTTATGAACTCTACAAAGAGGATGGAAATTAGGGGGAAATCTGCAAGATTTCCAAGTGACAAAAGAAGATGTGTGTAAGTCAACACAAAAGCTAAGTTGCTCAAGGGAAAAATGGGCAGAGGCTTGAACATGCACTTCATGAACACACACACACACACACACACACACACAGAGCTAAAGACCAACAAGCAAACCATCAGACTTAGTAATAAAGAAAATGCTGATTAGGAACACAATGAAGGGTTCCTCACCTGCTAGATGGGCAAAAATAAAACCTGACATGATAATGTATTGTATACCTGAAATTTGCTAAGAGTGAAGATTGCACATACTCTCACCACACACAAACACCGGGAGTAACTATGTGAAGTGACGGACACGTTAGCTTGCTTGACTGTGGTAATCGGTTCACAATGTGTGTGTCTAGTAAAGCACCACACGGTACACTTCAATATGCGCAATTTTTATCAATTATACCTCAATAAACCTGGAAAAAGAAGGAAAAAAGAGAAAATAAAAAATAAATTAAAAACTAAAAGCGCCTAACACTATCAAGACTTGTGAGAATGCAGAGCCACCATTCATGGGAGTGAAAACCAACCCATACAGGCTTTTAGACTATTTCAGTATTAGCTCTCTCTCTTTTGCTTTTGCTTTCTTTCTTCTTTTGTAAAGAACTTGCTCTCACTAACATCAAGATCACCAACATTAGGAAAAATAATTTAAAAAACACTGAGAATATGGTAATATTAGCACTTTGCCAAATAAATTGCTGGTGAATCGAGTTTTGAATAGGTGGAAAAGGTTTTCTTTGAACAGAAAAATGTTAATTCTGTAAAGGTGTCATTTTTTGAAATACAACAGGGTTTCCATTGGGAAACAGATATTGACTTATTACACTATCTTCCATGAGGTACAAACACACGAGATCACAGTTCGATGGGTCCACTCTGAACCCCAGCTTCTCTATAAAGTCTCCGTCTAAGACCGAGGCAGTGAGTGCAGTGACTCTTCCTTAGTCGGATGTGTGCAGGGATCTGCTGATGATCGTTTTTTTTGTTCAGGGTCAGGGCAATCCTCAGAGGACTTCCCCAGCTCTGTGGTTTCTTCAGTAGCTTTTGTGTGGGGACAGCAGCTCCTGCTGGATGTTGAGAAGGTTAGAAGTTTCCGCAGGAGTGAAGTGGGGCTTCTGGGGAGTCCATCAGGCAGAGGAACCTCATAAGTCTTGGTTGGAGGCCAAAGATGGCTACGAAAGCTTGGGTTGAGCATTCTCTCTTGATGGACACTGCAGAGTGGCCCCGTATTTCTAGGGAAGGCCACTTCCAGAGAAATTCTTTCCAGTCAGATTTTCTTTTTTGGTATCAGGGTTTGAACCCAGGGTCGCTCAACCACCAAACCACGTCTCCAGCCATTTATTTATTTATTAATTTATTTATTATTTTGAAACAGGGTCTCACTGAGTTGCTCAGGGCCTTGCTAAGTTGCTGAGGCTGGCTTTGAACTTGAGATCTTCCTGCTCAGCCTCCAGAGCCGCTGGGATTATAGGTGTGTGTCACTGCGCCTGGCCCAACCAGATCTTGATGTTTTAATGTTAAGAAAACACGAGAAGAATATGCCAACTGTGATGGTTAATTTTATGTGTCAACCTGGCTGGGCCACAGGGTTGGCCGACATTTGGCCAAACATTCAGAGTGTTTTTGTGTAGCCGTCTTTAGGTAAGATTAACATTTAAATTGGTGAGCTAAGAGCAAAGCCAAGCACCTATGATGCGATAGGCCTCGTCCAGTCAGCTGAAGGCCTGAAGAGAACCACAAGGCCAGCTTCCCCAGGCGGGAGAGACTGTCCTGCAGACCACCCTTGACTTCATCTCTCATAAGAGTTTTTCCTGGCTGTACTGCAGACTGCACGAGACAATTCCTCACAACAAATCTCTTTATATTTACACACATTCTTTTGGTTCTCTTTCTCTGGAGGACACCGATGGATAGATACACCAAGTTTTCTAATTTTACTAGAAATCCAAATACATAATTTTGTAACTATCAAGTTCACAAAAATTAAAATGTCTCATCATGAAGAACCACAGGAGCTCATCGAATGATGATGAGAGTGTGAATTGGTTAAATTGCCTTTGAAGAAAATTTGGCTTTGTTTTGTGAAAATCAAAATTTCATCCTTCAGGTCTCTAGGCTCAAGAAAAATATATGCACATGCACTTCAGGTACTGTTTTAGTCGGATGATGATGATGATGATGATGATGGTGATGGTGGTGATTGCCACTGTGACCAAAAGACCTGACAAGAACATTTAAAGGAGTAAAAGTTTATTTAGGGGGCTCATGGCTTCAGAGGTCTCAGTTGGTGGCCAGCTCCATTCCTCAGGGTTCAAGGTGAGGCAGAACATCATGGCAGAACAATATGGCAGAGGAAAGTAGGTCAGGACATGGCCACCAAGAAGAGAGAGAGAGAGAGAGAGAGAGAGAGAGAGAGAGAGAGAGAGAGAGAGAGAGAGAGAGAGAAAGGTGCGTTCCACTCTTCAGGGACAAAATATATACCCCACAGATCAGTCCCCAGTGACCCACCTCCCCCAGCCACACCCTACCTGCCTTCAGTTACCACTTGGTTAATCCCTGACGGGGCATTAATTCACTGATTGGCTTAAGGGTCTCATACCCAATCATTTCACCTGTAAACCTTCTTGCATTGTCTCACGCATGAGCTTTTGGGCTATACAACATTTCTAAACATACATGATAATGTTTATGGCAGGATAATTAGGAACAGCTAAAAATGGAAAACATGATCAATGTTCTTCAACATTAGAATGTAGATAACAGCTCATAGGATATGTAGGCAGTAGAACATTATACAGCCATGAAAATTAGTGAATCATGACTACTGTACTAATATAATTATGTTTCAAAAACACAAAGATTGAAAAAAAACAAGGGAGAAATTCAATTCATAAGAAGTTCAAAAAATATAAAAAACTTGCAAACATGTTATTTAGGGAGAATGGTAAACTATAGTGGAGCTGGAGATAATAAGCATGAAACAAAATGTGGAGGAAGAGTAGTATGGGGAAAAATACATCACCTGCAAGGTATTGGTACAATATTTTTTCTTAAATTTAGTAATATATACACCTTTTGTATGTGTGTGTTTATATATATATATATATATATATATATATATATATATATATATACACACATACATACATATATATATATTTACATATATTCCTTAAATGTGTTTTATATTTAAAAACTTTAAATGATGAGATTATTTTCGCTGTAAGTCTTGGGTCTTGGCACCACTGCTTGACAAGATGAAGAGCAATTCATAAAGGGACAAGGGATTCTCACTGTCTCTCTCACAACATATCATTAAATAACCTGTTTAAATCCTCCTGTCTCTCCAACAGCCAATCTTTTTATACAGGCCCATGTAAGTAACACATTTCTGCAGCCAAGTTATGAAAAATGAATTCAGTGTTTTAGTTGGAGTTCTCAAAGAAATGAATGGAAATCCAGATTGTAACTAAAAGGAAAAATTCTCTTTTCTAACCTTGTCTGTTATCCCATAACCCTTGACAGATAGAGCTGGCTTACTGAGGCCCATACATTCCCTCTAACAGATCCTGCATCGACAATCTGTCTCCGTCCAGTATGTCTCTCTCTCTCTCTCTCTCTCTCTCTGTATTGAAGAATACATTAGCCACATAAAACACGTTTTGGATACTTCCTCTTTTTCTATTTGTGGGTGTAGTTTGCATACAATTGAAATTTTCTCCTCCTTGTTGAAAAGTCTTCTCCAAGTCTTCAAGACCTACTTCCATTTGGGGATAGGTTTTCACTACCAATCTGTTGTCTTTAATTATTTTGGTTCATTGGGTTTTCTGTTTCTTTCCAAGTCACTCTCATTACTTAGTTTTAAAGTTATTTTCATTTAATATTTGTAAAGCACCAAAACTGCAGGTTTTCAGAGTAATCTCATTATTTCAAAATTGTTTCTTGTTTGCTCACCTAAAATGATCTGGTACATTTATTAGACAAATGGACGAGTCATTCAAATATCAACATAGAAAGGCCATTTTTTAACGGCCGAAGCCAATGGGAAAATGAGCCAGTGAGAATAAGTGTATCATCCTCATTCTAAAGCAGGTAATTATTAGCCAGAAAAGGAAGAAACTTCATAAATGAAAACCCTGGGTGACACTATTTCTTTAGCAATCAAGCACATGTTTTCTGCAGATAAAATCCATGTGCCTCGTGGGAAGTATTTCCAGGATCTCGGTGTGAGGGTCTGCATGCCCCTTGCCACCAGACCTAGAACAGGGTTCAGGAAGGAAAGCCTCATGCTGCCTCAGCAGGTCACAGATCCCCTCACGTGTATTTTGTCATTTCATCCCCACACGACAAGTGGCCCATGTCCTATTACACATACTCAAAAATTGGCAGCAATAACCTACACATTGCAGAAGACACTCTTAGACCAGAAATATTCAAGATTATCTCAAATTGTGCTTTGCATTTGAAGACCCCAGCACCAAATAGTACATACACAGAGGGGTCAAACGAGAGTGTAGTACTTACAGAAAATGATTGTTTTGGAATTGTGTGATTTTTTTCCTAACAAAATTGTTTCTTGTGTCTGATTTTTGACTCAATTTCCTTCCAAATATTATTTGTATCATTTCCCACTAGAACACTATTACTAGAGGTTTTGCTATGTTATATCTTTTTGAAAAAACAAAACAGTTGAAAAAGTCATACTTCTTTGTGTGTTTTCTATTTAATTGGTTTCTGATATTGTGTTTTTGTCCTCTCTTTTACCTCTAAAAAAATTTCTTATTCTTTTTCTAGTTTCTTAATTCAAATATTTAGGTCAAAGATTTTTCAGAACTTAGGAAAAAACTATATTGAAGAAGAAAGAGTCTTAGTTCTGTTTTTAATCTTAGAAATCATCAGAGGCACTTTTATGTAATTCAAGCTACAGGCTACCCCGAATTATGGCAGGGTGCCAGGAAAATATCAACCAATATTTCAAAAATGTTAGACATTGTACTGAGTTTTTAGTGGGTTAGAAGCAAAATATTCAGTCTAAGATGAGAAAAGAGGAAAAAATGTTTTTCCTTTCAGTTCAGTTATATCTGCAGGGATTGCAACAGGTTTAATTTATGACTTATCACATGTTTTGCAACTTCCCACAATTATTCAAATATGCTTCAGGAACGTGACATTTATTCAAACATAGTTTTCATTTCTGTCAGATAAAAACAGGCTCTGTAGTCAAGCAGTTAGTCAAGAAAGGAGTTTTTCCTTTCTTTATGTTAAAGGACATTCAAGAAGCAACTGTAAGCACCTGCAAGGGAGGAAGGCAACCCCAGGCTCTGTATTCTGTACGATGGAGACCAGGGGAGAAGCAGGTTACAGACAACCTGGGGATTGGGTTTCAGCTGGTCAGCTAGCCCAGAAACTGTTCACTAGGACACAAAGTCAGCTTTCCTTACCTAACAACAAGGCACTTCATAACACAGCATCCAAATAAACAAGGACTTTGGCTCTTCTTTTCCAGATGGTCTTTATTAATATGGTCAGGTTTCAAATTTTGCTCATACTATGGAAAAGGGATTTAGGAAACCTGCATTTCAGGTATAGTGTGTGCCAGGGGATTTGTGAGTTCTCCCAGTGATTTCTGAAAAATTCAGTGGTTAGGGGAGTCCTGGGAGATGAGGAAGCCAGACAATCAGAGCAGTGTCACCAGCATGCAGGCAGAGCAGTGTCACCAGCACGCGGGCAGAGCAGTGTCACCAGCACTGTAGGGGTTCAAGTGCACCAGCCCCACTCTGCCTCTGACAGCAGCACCCAGGTACAGACTGGTGGCAGTGTGAGCAGGCTGACAGGTCTGGCAGCTCTGGGGACAAAGGAAGACAGTGCCCTTGGCATGGATACCCTTAGCCATCAGCCTGGAGAAGAGAGGAACAGATAAGTCAAAAGGGCCTGCACAGGGCGGGAGAAAAATGGCACCTGCCACATCTGGACTAAGAATGCCTATTCATGAGCACCCCCTGGGGATTCTGCCAAGTAATCAGGAGGGCACAGACAGACCTTTTGTTTCTCAGGTGGTGGTGGCATAAGAAAATACAGGAAATTGTACTATGGGTCCACTTGGAATAGGAGGAGAAGAAGGAGAACATGGTCTAAATAAAAATACTAATAATAATTATTGTATTTGCCAACTTCTAATGAGCATGAAACTTAAGTGCCCTATGACATTGAATTTCATTTGAATCTCTCAATAATTGAACAAATGAGGTAGGTGGAATCATCGATCTTGCTATGACAGATCATGAAGCTATAAAGGTCATATATCACCAGGGTCATATATTCACATATTAAAATATGAAGTCAGCATTTGAACCAACGGAGTTCTGACCTTGGCTTCTGAGGGCTGCCTCTGTGTCCTTGGGCAGTGCTGAGTCTGGAGGCCACGGGGAGGTAGGGTGTCCTGGAGCTCTCACGGCAGCTCTAAGGTGTGCAGTGTAGGCTGGGGGAGAGAGCCAGGGGACGGCCTCTGTGGAAAGGGATTCCATGGGGAAACGGCCCGTGATGGAAGGAGGAGGAGGAGGCAGCCCCAGGGGGACAGGGACAGAGGTGGGAAGCAGCAGCAGCTGTCAGCCCAGGCTGTGGGCATAAGGTGCCCATGATGCATTGTGACACCTGAGGGACCAGCTGCAGCACTTTCATCTCACTTAGAAGCAGAGCTTTCCTTTGCCTTTAGTGACCTTCTGCTGCTGAGCTTTGGGGATTCCTCATGGACACCTGTAGGGATGGCCTTAGGCCTTAGCCTAAGCAACTCCATTTTAAAACTCCACTTTAAAACCTGCAGTCTCACCAGCACGCCTATGGAGCCCTCCAACATGATCATCAGGCATAGCCCTGACATAAACAAGTCACTTCTCCCCACCTTGACAAGCTCAGAGTGAAGTCTCTGTTATGTTGCCCTCACCACAATAAGGGGGGAGAGGCAAGAAAATCAGGATGGGGACCACCAGACCAGATGCTTTAACCTCAGGGCAAATGATGTCACTGAGAAATCCCGTGGCAGCTGTTAGGAATTGAAAGGTGGTCAGAAGCCCCAAAATTTAGTATAGATGATGGAGGAAATGAACAGACACCCAGCCAGCCGACACTGATGCCCTCACGCTGGAGAGCCTGATGAGGACCTGGACTGACATACCAACTCTTCTCATCATTTGCCTGATCCTCTGCATCTTTCTCACCGCTCTCAAACTCTACAGCCACACCTTGACCCTGGTGAGAACTGCAGCTTCTCCCTGTGACCCCCTCTTCAACCGTCTGTCAGCTCCACCCCAGGAGAAGCCAGCCTCAGTCCCTGAACTGATCACCACGGTCTGAGTGAGTGTGCATCTGCTGGACTTGGAGCCTAAGTCTTGAGATTTCAGACCTGGCACTTGAGCTTAGCATGCAGAGAGAATGTCTGTCATGAGCCTGTCATGATTAAGAGTGTCTGCAGTGTTTAGAATTAATCTAAACACTGGTGGGGATCCCGTTTACTGTGGGTTGATCATGTCTATCGCAGTGCCTAGCTTTAAGGATTGTCATTTTATTCATTAAGAACCTACAGAGTGAAATTGTATTGAGTAATTTGAGTGAATAAAGCATTGAAAAGGGCAGAAGCGTGTGGACATTCTTTGTTTCTCCCCCTTGACTGCATAAGTCGTACTTTTGCCCATCGCGACAATGCCACACTCTTTAGGGGACTGTACTGGCGAGTTATGGCTGCCATAGTGAAGTGCCACAGGTCAGGCGGCTTAAACTACAGAAATTAATTCTCTCACAGTTCTGGAGGCTGGAAGCCCAGGATGGAGATGTCAAAAGTTTGAATTCTGAGTTCTCTCGATGTCCACCTTCTCCCTGTATCTTCATGTGGCCTTCTCTCTGTGTTCTAATATCTTTTTCTTAAAAGGACACTGTTCATCTTAGATTAGGGTCCACCCACAGTAATCACCTCGTTTTAAGTTAATTCCTGCTTTGAAGACCCTATCATCATGTAGAGTCACATTCTGAGGTATTGAGGATAAAGACTTCCATATATGCATTTGGGGAGGGAGACACAATTCAACCCATAACAAAGACATATTTATAATTTCATAATAAGGTCTATTACTGAAAATATCAATAATATAAAATATGTTGCAAAATATACAAATGGAAATCTTTAAAGTAAGAGAGGAGAGTGGTTAAGATCAGATTCTATTCTTATGTCTATTATCTTATGTTTATAAATATTAAAGGGACATTTTATGTGATGCAAAGTTTAATCCATCAAAAAGATATAACAATTATAAATGCATAGGTACACCTAACAACTAACCCCTCAAATGCACAAAACAACAATCCTTGGAACAAAAGGAGAAACAGACAACTCAACAATACTAGAGGGAGATTCCAGTGTACCACGTTCAATAACGAGTAGACTCCTGAGGAAGTCAGGGGAAGCACGGGACTCAAACCACACAAACCTGGAAGACACAATGGACGTCGACAGAACTGCTGGGGGTAAGCGCTCTTCAGAACAGACCTTCCACTAGGCCATAAAACAAGCAGATAAACGTAAGAGGACTGAAGTCACAGGAAATATATCCTATAACCATGAAGGAATACAATTAGAAATTAAAACAGGCAGAAATTTGGGATATTGACAAAAAATCAAAATTAAACCATGTATACCTAAATAACCAAAGGTGAAAGAAGAAGCCATCGGAGGAACTAGAAGGTTCTGTGAGGTGAATGAGAATAAAAATGCACCATAAAACTTACAAAAGGCAGCTAACGCAGTGCTAAAGGGAAGGTTGTAAATGCCCTTTATTAAAAAAAAAAATCCTCAGGTAACCCAATTTCTACTTTAAACCATATGAGAAAGAGAGAAAAAAACTAACCTAAAGTAAACAGCATGAAGGAAATAATAAGGATTAGAATGAAAATTCACCAAATAGTGAATGGAAAACCAATAAAGAGAATCAGCAACACCAAAAATTTCTGCTTTGAAATTATTAGTAAAATCAGCAAAACTCTTAGCTAGACTGACGAAGACAAAAGGACAGAATATTCAAATTTAAAATCAGGAGTGAAACAGCATTAGTACCTACTTTATAGAAATATAAAGAATTAGAAGGAAATACGTAAATGCACGTAAATCATATAATTTAGATTAAAATAGAAAATTTCTTAAAATGATCTAGATGGCCAAAACTAAATTTCAGGAAGAAATAGAACATGTGTGTAGACCTCCCTCCTGCCCCCAAACACTGTAGGTTGAATCACATTCCTCCAAACACTTGTGGAAGTCCTAAGCCTAGGAACCCAGGATGGGACCTGATTTGGAAAGAGTCACTGCAGATAGAATTAGTTAAGATGAGGTCATACTGGGTGCCTAATCTAACATGACTGGAGGCCTTACAAGAAGAGGAAAGGAGAGTCATGCCCAGACAACGTGAAGAAGACACAGGACAGGAGGATGTCCAAGTGTCCATCTTAGCACAAGCTGTGGTGGGCCAAGGATATGCAGAAGACACCAGAAATTAGCAAAGACCAAAAAAAAAAAAAAAAAAAAAAAAATCCCTTTCCCCACAGGTTTCATTGGGCACGTGGCTTGGCCTACTTTGATTTCAGTCTTTTAACCTCTAAAAACTCTAAGCCAATAAATCTCTGCTGTTTTAAGGCACCCACTCGTGAGAGGTGCAGTAGCTTCCAGAAGGGATGCAAGTTCAGAAACTGAGTGCAATCAAAAAACTTTCCACAAAGAACAGCTCAGCCTGGTGTATCCTACCAACCACTTAAAAACTATTTAACACCAATCCTTCCCAAACACCTCTAAAAAAAATAGAAAAGGAAGGAATAATTTCTACCTCATGTTTCTGTCATTTGTGATAAAAACATCACAAAAAATAAACTGACTATTTTTTATGAGTATAGACACAAAAACCCTTACTGAAATACTGGAAATCAAATAACTAAAAAAAAAAATTGTATACTTCCGCAGAAGTAGAAGGCTGTTTTAACATCTGATGATCAATGAATATAATATACAATATCAATAGAATTAAGGGAAAAAGCTGCACTATAATTTTAGTAGCACAGGAAGAGCATTAGAAGAAGTTCAACAGCTTTGTGCAATGAAAACCCCAAACAAGCTAGGAATGGAGGGAACTTCAACCATCCAATAAATAACATCAATTGAAAAAGTGCAACTCACTTCACACTTAATGGTGAAAAATTGAAAGCTTTCCCTTAGGGTCAGCAGCAGTCCAAGGATGTCCATGAGGGCCACTTCTAGCCACCCTTACACCGAGACAATAAAAAGTTAGGAAAGACATCCAGATCGCAATCATTGCTGTACATACAAACATAGTTTAATGGAGAAATGGATCAGAGACCAAGTTTTAGAATCAGAACTAAAACTATAAAGCTCTTAATTAAAATATGAGTAAATCTTTATGACTTCTGTTTAGGCAAGTCGTCCTAAATAGGATGCCAAAAGTATGACAAAATAAAAGGATAAATTGGACTTCAAAATTTAAAACCTTGGAACTTCAAAAGATACCATACCGAAAGTTTGAAAATAAAAAAAAGCAGAAGTGGGAGAATATATTCTAAAATCGTATGTCTGATAAGGGACTTGTATCTACAATATATAAAGAACACTTACAATTCAATAATAAAATATAAGTAATCTAATAAAATGGTCAAAGGATCTGAACAATTATTCAAAGAAGATATATAAATAGCCAATAAGCCCATGAAAAGAATCTGTGTTAGTTGACTTTCAGTCACTGTACATGTCTATGATTAACAGCCTTAACGAGGAAAGATTTATTTTGGCTCATGGTTTTACAGATTTTAGTTCATAATCAGCTGGTTCCATTGCTTTTAGCCCTATGGAGAGATGGACCGTGGATAGGAGAACACAGCAGAGAAGGTAGATCACCTCTTGGCAAGGGGTGGGGAGAGGGAGAAGGAGAGAGAAACGCACCAGGATTCCAATATCTCCTCCAAGGCCACACCCCCAATGACCTAATTCTCCTCCACTAGGCCTTGTCTCTTATAGGTTCTGCCACTTTCCAACAGCACCAGAGGCTGGTAAATAGGGGCCTCTGGAAACATTTAAGATCTAAACCATAACCCGCTGTTCAATACCATTATTCATTAGAAAAGTACAAATCAAAATCATAATGAGATAGCACTTTTACTCATTAGGGTGACTAATATAAAAGACAAGAGTGATATGTGTTGGAAAAGATGTGGAAAAAATTGGCCTCTCAAACTCTGCTGCTGCAAAGGTAAAATGGTGCAATTGTTTTGAGAAACAGTCTAGTTGTTCCTTAAAAAGTTAAGCAGAGTTATCGTGTGACCCAACCATTCTACTCTTGGGTGTATACCCAAGACAAACGAACACAAGCCCATACAAAATATTGCACATGGAAGTTCCCAGGAGTTTTATTTGTAATAGCCCAGAGTAGAGATAATCCAGATGATAATTGGCTGTACAGAACTCTACATGCATCTCTACAATGGAAGGTTATTAGGTCATAAAAATAATATTTGCCCCAACTTGGATGAACATTGAAAGGTGATGTTAAATGAAGTAAACCAGTCAGAAAAGGCTACCCGTTGTATAACACCATTAATATGAAATATTCATAGTGGTTAAATCTATAAAAATGCAATATAAGTTAGTGTTTGTCTAGGACAAAGGAGCTTGGGGTGAAACGGAAGAGTTACTGCTCAAGGGCTTCTTTTTGAGTAATGTAAATATTTTAAAGTCAGCTATGGTGGTGGTTGCATATATCTTCATAAAAACCCTTGATCGGCATGCTCAGTGGATCAACAGTGTGGCATGGGAGTAATACCTCAATAAAGCTGTTACATATCTTAAATAAAAAAGATTGAGTTTGGGAGGGACTGACCTAGGCTCCAGGAGGAAGAGGAGAGGGCTAAGAGGAGCTACAGAGGGTACAGAAGACCCGGTGAGCCCGACTCACGGTGGGAAGTGCTCTCGTTGGTCTCAGGGGAAAGGAGAAGTGGGGAATTGAAGGGGGCAGAACCATCTGAGGACCTCCTGTGAGCTCCGCACCGACACAGCCGCTTACGTGTGTTCATCTACCCGTGTTCTCGGCAGTCTTACAAGACGGGCATCAGGTGACTGAGGAGGAGGAGGAGGAGGAAGAGCAGCAGTGGGGCACGAATGCCCCTGGGTCCCCAGGCTGGCCTCATCTCCTGCACCACTTTCCCGGGCTCATTCTTATAATCAAGCAAGAATGGGAAGCAGAAAGTAGGGGGTGTCTGGGAGTTGCCTGGAGAACACATCTAAGATCAGTTCAATTAAAAAGTTAAATTCACAATTTGGGATTTACAACAGGAGATATTGAGATGAAGATTAAAAGTTTTCCATTTCCAGAAGAGCTCATCAAAGTCCACGGGTCTTATTGTTGTGTGTACAGTATAGCACCAAGCTACTGACTTTGTACAACCAGGGTTCATACAGCAACTGCAAAGAAGCTGAAATGTAAGTATTTTTTTACATTTCTACCGTGGGTCTCTTGGCCTCATTTCTAGAATAGACTCAGTGTGTTTCATTGTACCTGGAAATGAATACAGTTTCTGAGCCCAACACAGTGCCTGGGGCTTGGTAGGAGAAGACTAAGATTCTATGGATAGATGTTGGGGAAAATCCATATTCACCTGTTCTTACATTTTTTTCCTCACTGCCTTTGAAATTCAGCTTGGTCTTTTTAATGTTCCCTGTGATTTTGCAAGACCTCCAGTTGAAATCATTCATCTTGTATTTTGCTGATTAAAATTCATCGTTTCTTTAAAAAGACCCAACAAGGAGAACAGAAAGATGAAGCGTGTGAAATAAGACTATGAGAACTGTAGCTGGTCGGCTGCCTTTGGAAACGGAAGTCAGGAGGCAGACTGTTTGGCTTCCTGGTGTTCAAATGTTTTTAAGGGCTGTTTTTATTTAGTTCGAGCATTTCCATCAGCCAAGGCAGCGATTTTAAAAAGGACACCTCCTCCAATACTTGTCACCAACCGGTTTTCCCTGTGAGCCTTTTGGTGTTTCAGCCACTGAGGAAGAAAAGTCACGGGGCAAGGCACAGAGGTACAATATGAAAATAAAGTGGGGTCTCTGCTCTCAGATGACATGGCCTGGGTTGAACAGCTCTTCATCTTCATAGTTCTTCTCTAACCCGTTCAGTTGACTTTAAATTCATCTAACATCTCAACTGAGGATTGTAACAAAGGTCAGTGATGATGCTATTTTCCTACTCAGTACAGTAAGTGACAAGATTTGTAACACTTTGAACCCAACTTCCTCTCCTCTGGGAGGCTGAAGAGTTTTCAATTAAAGGAAGGACTGGGGGTTCTCCCAAGAGGACCGGGCCAGCTTTCTTCCATGAATTGATCTACACAGGGGCTCCCTGCTGATGTAACGCCTCCTTCTAATAGGAAGCCTTTTTTTTTTTTTTTTGATACTGGGGATTGAGCCCAGGGATGCTTAACCACCGAGCCATATCCCCCAGGCCTTTCATTTTTATATTTTATTGAGTGATGGGGTCTTGATGAGTTGCTTAAGGCCTTGCTAAGTTGCTGAGGCTGGCTTTGAATTCGAGATCCTCCTGCCTCAGCCTCCAGAGCTGCTGGGATTATAGGTGTGCACCTCCGCACCCAGCTAGGAAGTCTTTCTTACTGCACACGAGGGGCATGTTCTGAGACCATTCCTGTGCCCAGTGTGGCCCAGTAACAAAGTTCTTGCTGGCTCCTTCTCAGAGTTGCAATGGGTTTTGTTGGCTGTAGGAGCTGATGGATAGAGAGCACAGGAGGACCACCCTGCATGAGCCAGAGTTCACATTATTCTCAATGCTCAAAAAAAAAAAAAAAAAAATCACATTTCTTTTCTAATCAGACATAACCAATCTATGATTCCAATAATACAGGGAATTCCCTAAATTTCTGAAAAGAATTGGCTTACAGAAAGTCTTTTTGAAAGGAAGGGCTAGAGGCCTTGCAGTTTTTCAAGGTTTATTTGCAGATGGTTACTGGACTGTTCCTGTAGGATGACTTTGGAGAGGGGTTATGGTGAGGGGGCTAACTCCCCACTCCTGGTCCCACCCTACCTTCTCCCGATTCACCCACTCTGTGCAGCAGCCACTGACCGTAACAGAGCAAGGAGCTGTCAACACAGTTTCCAAAGAGGGAGGGGAGTTCTAATTTTAAGATTTCCCTCTGGACTCTTAAGACCTCAGCCCTCTGTCTGTGAACATCCCCACCCACCTCCCTGTTCCTTCCTACCTTGGAATCTGTGCCATTGTCCAAGGCGCACTTCCTGTTGGGTTCTGGATGTCATCTCCCCCAGCTTCCTTGGGATCCTCATTGACTTTCTCCCCTTCCTGGAGGCTTTGGTCCTACATGTGACCTACGAGTGTTGTAGGCTGTGAGTGAAGTCTTTAAAATTGTATACAAAAAGTTATATGAATTTTTGATGCAATTCATTTCAATTTAATTTGTATGTAAGTGTTCACTGCACATAAAACACAATCATCAAAGAGTGCTAAGTAGGTTTATGATAAAAAATTAGCAGTTTCTTGCCTCACTTCTTCCCTGAGGGCAACGGTTTGCAACCCTTTCAGCTAATCATTATTAATCCCCCCCACCCTGGAGTATACCAATAAAGTGCTTAAATTTTCTATTTTTTCAATTTTAAAAATTATCCATTGGATTCTTTTTATGTTGCCTCAAGATGATTTATCTTCATTTAAGCCACCCAAACCTGGTCTACCTTCCCGTCTCTTGTCATTGTAGCTATATTACAACTTTTTGGTGACACTATGTTCCTTTTTACTATAATTGCTTCTTCCCTAAGTTTTCGGTTTTTTTCATTCAACTTAGTTTTTTTTTTTTTTTTTGAGACCTTGCGGTTCTACTTTGGTGTTTGATTGACAGGGTTAGAAGTTCAGTTGAAAATTGTTTGAAGGCCAAGCTCAACTGGAGTTTGAACACGTGTCCCCTCCAAAACTCAGGTGCTGCCAGTGTGAGGGGATTGAGAGGTCCTTGGAGAGGTGGTGAGCCCTGGAGCCGTCCCTCAAGAATGGGCTCAGGCCTCGGTGGCTTCAGCAGTATTCAGCTGGCCCTCTCTTCCCCTCTTCTGCCACGCGAGGACAGTGTCTCTTCCCTGCCCAGGCAGCTTGGTCTTGGCCTTCGCCGCCTCCAGAACCATGAGAAACCAGTCTCTGCTCTGTATAAATTTCCCAGTCTCAGATATTGTTGGACCAATACACATGGCTGAAGACACGGGGTGCAGAACTGTAGTTGAAGATCACGTGAAAGCCCAACTCCACCGTCTCACAGCAAGCAGCGCTGGTGTGGAGTTCAGTTCTGATTTGAATCCTGTTCTCTCCTGAGCCACCTGTCCTTCCTTTCTGGAATTGACCTCAGTGGACCTGTGAAGTCTGAAGGTTCATGTCCCTCAATGTGTAAGGTTTGGGGGTTTTGTTTGTAGTATATCTCTGTCAATTCCTTGTCTTAATTTCTGTCTTGAAATTCCTTTCTAGAATCCCTGTTGTTGGATATTGATTGACTCTTGTGTATACATTCAATCTTCAGAACAGCATCATTTTTTATCTTCCTGTCATACTTCCTGTCAGACTTTATTGTTTAATCTTTCTATTTGCTCTTATGTGTTGTTTGTTTTCTATTTTTAATTTTCAGGGAATTTTTAAAATTTGTAATTGTTTCTTTAAAAAAGAAAACAGATTTTATCAGAAACACAATGTAATATAGAAAAAATCATGAGTAACACACACCACCCAATTAAGAACAAAAATACTACAGAGTTGAAGCCCCTTGTGAATAATTTCCCAATTACAGTATATTTTTTCTATTTTGTATCACTGCTCTACATGTTTTTGTGGTTTCGCTACATTTTTCTCTACGTATTGCCCTGTATTTTCAAAAAAAATTTTCAATAAAAATTTTACATAATTGAAATTAGACTACAAGAATTGCTATTCAGCTTGCTCTTTTGCTTACAATTGTCTTTGTATCTGGAGAATTGTAAGAATTAAATGCTATTTAGGAGAGTTGTAAGGTATACTTATTACAGACTATGAAGGGGAAAAAGAAAATTTATATATTAAAAAAAATGTTCCAAGAGCTAAAGACCAAGTCATCACACTCTAGAGAAGGACATGCCCCACTCCTCCCATAATGCCACACCATGGGAATGTAATAATGGTAAACACACAGAGAACCCTGGCCACTAGGAAAGTGAGCTCTCAGCAGGCCTTGGAAAATTCCATGTTTTACTTCCATATTTGAAATCACCCCTGTACCTAGCTCCTGAGTGCCAGATTTCTGACCACTGGGAATGGCAGGGATTCACTGATCAGTCTGCATCATATTGTGGTGAGCAGTCAGAGCACAGCACTGAGCAGGCTCCCCCAGAAATCATGGCCAGTCGTGGCTGCCCACCTTGCAGGAGATGGAGCAGAGATTTCTTCCCAGAGCAGGTCCGTTTACTGAAATTAACTCTTCCGCTTTCCCATCCTTAAATTTTGAGCAATTGGAAATAGATCAAAATGGTAGATATTATCTATCTCCACAGTAAGCTTAGACTACAAAGTGCCCAGAGGTAGAAGAATCATCGCTGTTTTAAACAAAGCACTGAGTAGAGGCTGACATAGAAGCAGTTCTGTTTTAGCTTGTACTGGTTTGCAGATGAAAGGATTTTTGTTATCTGAGAAGGAAAAGCTAGTGGTTCATACGTATGGTCTCAAAATCTGTCCCATTGAAAATGAGCCTTCCAAATAAACAATTAAAATCCACGTGTGTGTGTGTGTGTGTGTGTGTGTGTGAATATACACACATATATGAAATGTATTTGAAGTGTTTGATAGAATATGCTTTATTTTTTAACTAGATGACAGGGTATCACCAAATGTCTCAGCTGGGTAACTAAAAATGCACTGAACTGCTTTAAAGCATCTTTCTCCTTCTTTTTCTGCCTGGCAGAAAACAAAGCTCAAAAAGTGAAATGTAACTTGGAGTAGGAAGCCTAGTACTTCCTGCTTGGACTACAGATTGAATTATTTTTTTAAAAAATAAGCTTAATATCTTATGTAATAGCAAAAACCTGGGTTCTAGAAGGACAGGAGGGTTATTTTTTTTCTGCAAAAAAACATGAATCACAGATTTGTGGATTTGGAGGGAGGTAGCACAACATGAATTTAATTTTCAAAGTCTGATAGTACGTTCTTCTCTTCAACACAGCAAAATACAACCTGGAAAAATATTTGCCTAACATTAAGAGAATGAGTCTGCTTTACTCTGAGTGGTAAATACAATTACTACTGAGTGAAAAATTGAAAATTAGGGGCATGACATATTCAATTCATGTTGGAGTCAGATACGTGCATTAAAACTAATTAGCTAAAGCTTTAGGTAAATGAATTGCAAAACAAATGATTTTACTGAAAAGTTTCAGTAGTCCCCTTTTATCCATGTTATTGTTTTTTACATTTTAGCATATGATATAGTATGTTATAGATTTAATATATTAGTATGTTGTTATAATTGTCCTATTTTATCATTAGCTATTGCTGTTAATTTCTTTTTGCTATAATTTGGTATAATTTGCTATAATTTGATCTATAATTTGGCCCATATGTTAAGTGCTTGATCATTGGCTGACTATGGACTAAAACCTCCAAAACCATAGCTAAAATAAGCCTTTTCTCCTTATAAGTTGATTATCTCAGAAATTTGTTACAGTAATGGAAAACTGACACATCTTCTGTGCCTAATTTATGAATTTAACTTTATTATAAGTATTTTATATATAGGAATCAGTGTAGCATATATATAGTTCAATACTATCTGTGGCTTCAAGCATCTACCAGGTATCTTGGAATGCATCTCTGCAGATTAGAGGGACTACTATACTAAATTAAAAGGTTATCTTTGGAAAAAAACATGCTATCTTTTAAGATATGGGGCTTTTAAGATAAGGACTTATTCTAGCACTAGTATGAATCTATTGAAAAGTTCTTAATATTCCCTGGGTATGGTTTAAAAGAAAAATATCTTATGCGATTTTCATTTTTTAAAATTAGCTATTCTATTTTACCTTATTATATTCAATTATATTTGGTAAGCATTCCATTTTGATAAATTCTAAATATATTTTCTAACATTTTAAAGGTCTTTAGATAGTTTGATTTTGTGTGGCTCTAAGGTAGCAGATATTTGTGTTTAACCAATGGTCTCTATAAACTTGAAAATCTACAGTAGGTGTATCTATAATTAAAATAAGGATGTTAACAGCATATGTGAAGTCTAATTTATGTATAAAATTTTTTAATAATAATATTAAAAATTCACGATGGCTGTCACCCAGAACTCTGTACTAAGTGCTATCACAGAAGCCATGGCTCTATATTACAGGCTCTGTTTACTTACCTGCTCCTCCGAGGCTGTGTGCTTTTTGAGCTCAGCACTGCATGTTTTTTCGGTCTGGATACCTTACACGGTATCTGACCTGAACGAACTCCATAAACATTTGCTCAAAAGATTAAAAGCCAGAATGGGCCTTCCGGTTTTGCTATAAAGAGTGTGAGTCCAGCTGCTTGGAATCACAGTTCTGGATTTCTATTTTAGATCTCTTGTCGTCCTTTCATGCTGCTTTATATCATGACAGTATTTGGGTATAAGGGTAAAAACATAAAACAACAAAAAAGTTTCTCCCCCAAAATGTTTATAAGTCTTCGACAGAAAAAGTCAAAAGACCTTGTTAGGCGTACAGACTGGGCATTTCCACATCCTTACTGTTCCCATTTCCTCAATGACTACTCCCCCTGCCCTTCTCACAGTGGTAAAATGATTCATAACTTGGCTCATAAAGATCTGAAGGGAAGTTGCAGAGAGACTGAAAAACGCTCATTACTGATACCTATTTGATGGACAGTTAACAGCTGTGTCCAAAGACAAACTGTGTTATTAAAAGTAGAATGGATCAAACCAAAGCCTTGTTTCACTTGTGAGAAGTGGTAAGAAAATTTCCATTCATTAGGGACACACAGACTGAATTATACACACATTGCTGTCTAAAAGCAGCTACAGCATAAGGGGACCCACCCAATGTCTGCAGGGGGATTGCCACTTCCCACAAAAACAAGTCAGCTTTCTTACCCCCTTAGGCGGAGGTCTCATAAGAAGCTCAGCACGCCTCGATTCTGGGTTCTCATTATGAGTTACCCTTTGCACAATCCAAGCATGAAGGAGAGGCAAGAATTAGTTTTTCATAATTCTTAACTTTTTAGGTCCAGCAAATGTTCCAGGCTATCATCAGTAACATCATGCTGAAAAAAGTGTTCTTGGTAATTGGACTAGAACAGATTAGATGAGAGGTTTTACTTCATGGGAAAATTATAGATCCAAAAATGTTTGATGTACTGGGTAGGTAAAAAATAAATAAACAAATAAAGAAACCGCACAACAAACAAACAAAGGCATTCACCTATCTCTCTCAAACTTACCCCCAAAGCCCTTTCTTCTTCTTCAGATGGATATAAAGAAGGAATCAAAGAAAATACAGGACAAGCTGTGTGGATCCCAGGAGCACTTGTGAACATTACGTCTGCAGTGTCGTTTGCTGTGTATCCTGTGGCGTACTACGGGGCTTTCCACAGAAGGGTGTGTGGGGTGCAAACTCAATTGTGATCCGTGGGTGAGGTAACTCTTCTCTTCCCAACATTTTATATGGATTTTTAAAATTGAGTGTTGCTAGGGAACGCTGTCCTTTCTCCATTCATAGGCCTGTCTTTTCCTGAGGCCAGTCTCTCATGGAGAAATCTTCCTGCAGCACAGGGAAAAGTAGAGAATTTTTTTTTTAATTCTCTATTATTTATTTATTTATTTATATATGACAGTGGAATACATTACAATTCTCATTACACATATAGAGCACAATTTTTCATTTCTCTGGTTGTATACATAGTACATTCACACCAATCGTGTCTTCATACTTGTACTTTGGATAATAATGATCATCACATTCCACCATGATTAATAACCCCATGCCCCCTCCCTTCCCCTCCCACCCTTCTGCCCTATCCAGAGTTCGTCTATTCCTCCCATGCTCCTGCTCCCTATCCCACTATGAATCAGCCTCCTTATATCAAAGAAAACATTTGGCATTTGTTTTTTGGGGATTGGCTAACTTCACTTAACATTATCTTCTTTAACTTCATCCGTTTACCTGCAAATGCCATGATTTTATTCTCTTTTATTGCTAAGTAATATTCCATTGTGTATATGTACCACAGTTTCTTTATCCATTCATCTATTGAAGGGCATCTAGGTTGGTTCCACAGTTTAGCTATTGTGAATTGTGCTGCTATAAACATTGATGTGGCTGTGTCCCTGCAGTATGCTGTTTTTAAGTCCTTTGGGTATAGACCAAGGAGAGGGACAGCTGGGTCAAATGGTGGTTCCATTCCCAATTTTCCAAGAAATCTCCATACTGCTTTCCATATTGGCTGCACCAATTTTCAGTCCCATCGGCAGTGTATGTGTGTGCCTTTCTCCCCACATCCTCACCAACACTTATTATTGTTTGTATAGCATACAACACTTATTGTTGTATGTTGTTTGATGGCAGCCATTATGCATAGAAACAACAATAAGTGCTGGCGAGGATGTGGGGAGAAAGGTACACTCATACACTGAGACTAGAGAATGTTTTGAATGACCAAGGAGGTGGTATGAGGCGTGGGCACCTGGACCAGTGCAGTCAACAAAGGTCGGTTGAAAAACTGCTGCTGACTCTGGACCTGGAAGTTTCCTCAGTCTTGCTAAGGCTTGTGCTCAGCATCTATAGCTCCTCTTTCTGGGAACCACACCCAGTACAAAGTTCCCTTGGGAAACCACCTGGAAAGCATATTCTACACTGTGGCTTGGGTGATGTTGACCCCTCCTTTCCCTGGAGGGGGCCTCTGATGAGCAAAAGTGAACACATCTATTCCAAGCCCCTTGTTCACTCACGAGAGCCAATGGCATATGATGGAGACATTTGCTGTCTTTCTTCCTCCCTCTTGTGGAAACTACCAGAAGAGGCTCTCTTTTGCCTTGTGTTTTAGTTTTCTAGGGGCTTCCATTACAAAATACTATAGACTGTGTGGTTTAAATAAGATTTTTTTCCTTTTCTTTTCTTACAGTTCTGGAGGCCAGAAATTCAAGATCATGGTGTTGGCGGGTGTGGTTTCCCTGAGGTCCTTCTCCTTCCCTCACAGATGCCTTCTCAATGCATCCTCCGGTGGCTCTTACTGGTGTGTATGCCCCTGGTGACTTATTTTCCCTTATTACAAAGACACCAGTAAGCCTGGATCAGGGCCCATCCTAATGGTCTCACTTTCACTTAGTCACCGCTTTAAAGAGCCATTTCAAAATGCAGTCAAATCTGAATTACTGGGGATTAGGTTTCCAGCACATGAGTTTCAGAAGGACACCATTTACCCCGTAAGACTGTGGCTAGTGCATTGAAGGTGGAAAGTCTGGAATTACTGGAGCCATTTCACCAACCTGAGGATGGAGCTCGGTGGTGTATCAGAACGCAGGCAGGAAACTAGGTCTCTGAGCTGCAGTGTCTAAACTATTGCATTAAGCCTTGCTGGAAGGTCATACTAATTCTAGATTGTTGAGTTAATGAATTTTTAGATTTCTTTTGTTATTCAAGCCAATATCAACTGGAGTTCTGTCAAGGCTTCGGGACCATTAGTTTGGTCCTGCAAACAAAGGATTTCTGGTTCAGTTACCTTAAGTAACATTGAGTTGTATCAAGAATGATATTGCGTGGGATGATTTACTTAAACAGTCCTGTACAACATTTCACTGAATCTAAGCACATAAGACATATCACTATTTTATGTAACATTAGGAAAGGAAAAAAATTCCAATTAAATGATGATATGATGATTTTTATGACTCAGGTTTTAATTCAAACATATTAAAAGAGGGCTTTTAGATTTATTTACATAGTTCTTTTAAATTATAGTAATTATTTTTTATACATGAAAAGAGAAATGTAAGTAAAGTCAATTAGCTAAGATATGCCAAAAGCCTTTCCAATACTGACAGTTAATGTTCTTTGGAATCATTTTTCAAATTTAGAGTTGTGAAAGTCTGAATTTGTTTCATTGCCAACAAGAGTGTTGATAATATAGTATTTCTGGAAGGGTACTCGGTTAATGTTCCCGGGACTTCCTTCTAAACCATAGGGTTGGCTGGTCACACATGCAATGATAGTTTCATCACAATTGCCATCTGCCTGGTAGTGATCCTGAGATGCCTACTGATATCCAAGGTTTCTTTTTTATTTTTGCATTTTCCATTGCTTTTACTAAAAGTGTTTCAAAGGAAAAACTCTTTCATATTCTGTGAGGTGATGATGGAGTAATTCCATTTTTTCTAATGGTAAAATTTTGAAGCATATTCATTATATAAACTAAAGAAATGAAAAAAAAAATCAGTAAAGGTACAAGTTTTTCCAGATTTCTCTAACATTTTCTTCTTGTCTAAATGAATAATAAAAACAACAAAAGCATATATACAAAAAGAACCTAGGCACAAGTCTAGCCAAAGAGGTGTATGAGGAAAATCGTTTAAGTTTCCTTATAACCTGTATAAGGAAAATCATAGAATACCAAGGAAAGAAATCGTAGAGACATTAGAAGGTGGAAAGACCTATGTTCTTGGATAGGCATAATTCATATTGTTAAAATGGCCATATTACCAAAAGCATCCTAAAGATTCAATGCATTCTCATCAAATTAGCAATAACATTCTTCACAGAACTAGTAAAAACAGTCCTAAAATTCATATGGAAGAATGAAATACCCAGAATAGCCAAAGCACTACTGATCAAGAAGAACAATGCTGGAGGCATCACAATACCAGATCTCAAATTATACACAGAGCTATAGTAACAAAAACAGCACAGCATTTACATCAAAACAGACATGAAGACCAGTGGGACAGGATAGAAGACACAGAGATAAACCCAGTCATCAGATCTTTGACAAAGATGCCTAAAAACTATGTTGGAGGAAAAATATAGTCTTTTTGACCAATGATGCTGGGTAAACTGGATTATCTCTATGTGGACGAAAGAAACTAGCTCCCTATCTTTCACCCTGCACAAAGGTCATCTCAAAATAGATCAGAGATCTCGAAATTAGACCAGAATCTCTGCAACTACAGAAAGAAAACATATGGTCAACACTCCAACTTATAGGTACAGGTATCAACTTCCTAATCAAGACTTCTAGAGCTCAAGAAATGAAACAAGAATCAGTAGATAGGATGGCACCAAATTAAAAGTTTACACAACCAAAGAAACAATTAAAAGCATGAAGAGAGAGCCTACAGAATGAGGAAAATCTTTGCCAGGTATTGTTCCGACAGAAGATTGATGTCCAGAATACATAAAGAAATAAAAAATTTTTAACACCAAAAACAACAACAAAAAATTAATCAATACATGGGCAGATGAACTAAACAGACACTTCTTAGAAGAATGTTTTAGTCACCTTTTTTTGCCTCTGTGGTTAAAAGACCCCTGAGAACAATTGTAGAGAAGGAAAGGTTTATTTAGGAACTCATGGTTTCAGAAGTCTCAATCCATAGACCACAGGCTCCATTCCTCCAGGCTTGAGGTGAGGAAGAACATCATGGTGAAAGAGTGTGGCAGAGAGAAGCTGCTCACATGATGATCTGGAAGCAGTGAGAGAGACTCCTCTTGCCAGATACAAATATATACCCCAAACCCACACCCCATTCCCCCCTCCTCCAGCCACACCCCACCACTTCAGTTACCACTCAGTGAATCCCTAGCAGGGGAGTCATTCACTGATTGGGTTAAGACTCTCACAACCCAATTGTTTCTCCTCTGGACTTCCTTGCATTGTTTCATACATGAGCTTTGTGGGGGACACTTCACCTCCAAACCATGACAAAGAAGAAATAGATAACAAATATATGAAAAAATGTACATCATTATTAATCAAGGAAATACCTATCAGAGCTACTTTGAGATTTCTTTTTTAAAAGTTTGATTGTCTTAACTGTTTATTTGTCTTACATGCACAGGATTAAACTAATGCCATAAATTGAAACTCTATACTTTTCTTACAAGATTGAGCTATATATCTTTTATATGCTGATATTATAAGAATCTAATGCCATTTTAAAAATGGCATTTTAAATTTTAAATTATAATTTACATGTGTCCATACATACAAATTTAATTATATTTGTATATGTGTTCACCCACTTAGATAGACTTTATGAGAGAATAATCTTTTTGAAATCTGAAACTTTAGTGAATGTTCTTTAATTTTTGGCACTTAAAGATCATCACTCAAAAGAGCATGTTGCCATTTTACTTGAAAAGATCAACATTTAAGTCAGGATTCTCCAATCATGCTAAGGTTTACTTTATGGTTAGAGTTTAGCTACATAATACTATTTAAGAAAGGTTAGGGAAAGATCTTCTTCCCAAAATAATCATCCTCATCTATTTGCCTCAAGTCCTAAAACTTCATGATTAAATATTCGTTACTTTGGCTTAAATTTTGTCTTCATATCTTCCATTAGAATGTACTGGTATCTGATAATTGGTAACAAAATAAGTTCTGTGGGTTTGCCAGACCTCATAATATGGGTTATAGGCCAATTCTAAAAATAAGATTTAAATTTATGTGTTGAGTATAATTTAGCTGCAGTGAATGACAAGTTAGGTTAGACACTGGAGGAAGATATCATCTTCATAGGACATCATTACACTCCTAAGGTTGTATATGATTGCATATATAAATCACCCATAAAATATTAATTCTATGCATTCAGCCAGTATAAATGGAGATACCAGGGAACCCAGCCTGAACATTATTGAAAAGTTGGGTATGAGTTTGTTGGGATGAACCTAACTATTATGTTCAGCTGTTAAGCTCTAATACAACAGAACAAAAAACAGTTGGGACTAGACCACAGTGAACTGGCTGGCTCAGCTTTCCAAAATCTACAAAGATGGAGGGCCTCAGGGAGAGAATTCATGCCAGGGAGAGTAAGCAGCCCAAGCGTGGCTCTGGAAGAGGACCTCAGTCATCACAGTCCCTCTAGGTATCTTTCCCTTGGCCTCAATGTCCAGTGGGGAAAGAGAAAACTAGAATAGACATGCAGAGGATTTCTTCCACTAACTGTGTCATTCAAGACACCGGCCAACAGGGCGGTGAAGCTTCTGTGCTTTTCTCCTTCCACACGAACACCATGGAGCTCGGTGCTTTGGAGCTGCCCTACCTCAGTGGTGCCTTTGGAAGCATTGGAAGTGCCTGGAAGAAACCACAGCACCTGATGGGTGATGAAGCATTCCACAGAGAAGGATGGAGAGGAGGAAAAATGGTGGCCGTCACAGTCTGTGACCAGGATATCTGGGAGTTCACTTGAGGAAGTCCCTTAAGGTTTCTAGTAACACTCAGGGTCTTCTGTAGGAAGCTTGGTCCTGCACTAGGGAAAGAGAGCCAGCAAAAGGTGACAAAGTGATAGAATTTGTGTGACCTCATTTTAAACAGGAATCTAGCAGAGTTTTTTTTAAATATGAATTATTACATGTGTATTCTTGATTTAGCTTATAGAGCCTTTCTTTCTTTCTTTCTTTCTTTCTTTCTTTCTTTCTTTCTTTCTTTCTTTCTTTCTTTCTTTCTTTCTTTCTTTCTTTCTTTCTCTATTCAGTATGTGTGGAATGCTATAAAATTATGCTAGAAATTTCTAAAAAAATGCCCAGAATTCTCATAATGGAAAGTGTTGAAAGTGAATCTCCACCAGATCTTAGCGGGGGAAACAGAATATAGACATATCTTTTCTTGGGGGAGTTACCTCTTAGATGATTACTTTTGGGAGACAGTACTGAGTCATATCTCAGACGGCAGGCTCTGAAGGCAGACTGGCTCTTTTTAAGTGAGCTCTGCCCCCAGACTTGCTGCATGGCTACCAGCAAGTTACTCACCTCTGCACTTAAATGTGTTCACCTTTAGATGAAGACAATAATAACTCCTAGAGTCACTGGGATTATTGTGAGAATTCTAGTTAGATCAACTGTAGCAGATGCCATATGGGAACCACTGAAGCTCCAGTCTTCCTGTTCCATGCCGGCAGGTTGACTCCCAGCAGCCTCTGTCTGTATTTCTTTGCCTGAGGCTTTCTCTGAAGCTCTGAGGTGCTAGGCAATTAATGTCCAAGAGGTGCCTCCCAAATAATGACTGTGGGGAACTGATGTATTAAGGCCCCAGCTCCCTCCCCCTCAGGCTGGGTAACTCAGAGGCTTGTGTTTTATGTGGGATCCAGTTACATCCTCCTACAACCGCAGCTTATCTGGTAATGTTCTCTCATGGGCTGTCTTCCCTTCTCTGTTCCATCTCTCTACCTGTTTCCTGATTTCCCGTGTACCTTGCAAATTATCCACTTGCCCTTGAATCTCTATCTTGGGACCTGTTTCTGGGGAATCCAAACTAATGTCTAATCTATAAAGGATTGAGCATATGGCAAGCACTAAGACATAATCCAAACAAAGCCAAATCATACAAGGCAGGTAATAGATTACCATGTATCACCACTTTTCCTAATTCATCTCAAAAGTCTTTGATTTTTTAATGTCACGAAGCAACTCACTTTTCTTTGGAACTCTTTATTTTTCTTTTCAAGCCCTTGGTTTCATGGTTCATAAGAAAAAAAAAATTGAGATCAAACGATAGTTGACCATGAAAGCTGCTACCAAACCAGTTTTTGTAACATAAGTTTTTCCCCAAGGATTTCTTGATATTTTGGTGAATAACGAATGAACTCCATCCTATTTATATTTCTGTATAAATTTAGCTGTTTACAGGATGTTTGCTTGATTAATGAACAGAGAAGGATGAATAATGGAAATACAGCAATGATAATATGATAATGACCCCGAAGTAGTCTTGTGTTATGACATGAATATTAAAGGTCAGGCAGTTCTAGGAATTCTAAATTCGTCTTTGAGGACATCTTAGTCTTTAATAGAAAGGTGAACTTCAAACAAAATGGCCTAAGGTTTTTGTTTTGACTAATAGCTTTGATATGAATTCATATAAAATTCATGCAAACTAATCTTTTTCTTTGTCGTTGATTATTGCTTTGCCAAATAAAGACTCATTTGTGTTTCCTGCTTGCAAGGCATATAAAGAAATAAGCACCATACACAAGAGATTTTGAAATATGAGATTGGTGGTTCTTGTCTGTATATCTGATTTAACAGATTGTTTAAGATGAGGCACTTTGTAGCCAGGGGGTCTGGGATCAAATTGTGGTTAACTAAAGATGGGATCTTGGTCAAGTTGCTCCAGGTCTCTGCTAAGCCTGTTTTCTTTGTCATGAGATGAGATTGACCCTGTGCTGTGTTGCAGGTTGCAGTGAACATCAGGCACAAAGAAACACGTGAAGCCCTTGGAGCAGCACCTGGCTTCCAGTATGTACCCAATTGGTGCCAGCTACTGCTGCTGGGAATTCTGTCTTTTCTTCCTTGAAATGGAGAAAAATCTGATCCTTCATTTGGTGGCTCCCATCATACATTTTCTAATATTGCAGTGTATTTTATACTCATTCATATTTTATAAGAAACCTAAAGAATAATAGCTACTAGCTAGCTCTGTTTAAAGTCAGAAAGGCAAATGAATATCTCCAGCAAGAACTTATTAATGATTTGTTGTTCTAGGTTCATTTTTCTGCTGAAATATTTTACCCAAGATGTCTCCCCTGATCCTTGTTTCTCAAATAATTCATGTGGGGTTTTTCATCTATATTTCCTACTTTTCGCTTCTCTCTCTCTCTCTCTCTCTCTCTCTCTCTCTCTCTCTGTCTTTCTCTCTCTCTCTTCCTTTCTTCCTTTTCCCTTTTTCCTCCCTTTCTTCTTTTTTCTTTTCCTTCCCTTTTTTGGTCCCTCCCTCTGTGTTTACATTTTCCTGGTTCATATTAGAAAAGCCAAAAGACTTTGGAGAAACATTATTCGAGATAGTGAATTGGGAAATATGGATTCAATGTCTTTCATGGGTCAAGGAAATTGTGCTATTTTAGGAGTGCTCAGCTCAACAGGAGGCCATTTGGTGAGGGAAATCAAAGACTCATAAAGTTATACAGACTATTAAATAGAAGAGAAAAATGAAATAAAAATTTTCATCCCTCCCATTGAGAAAGGGACACCTAATTATAGTAAATGATCTAAAGATAGGCACACTTAATATTTTTGTTACTTTTCCCTACAGAAAGATCAGAGGTGAATTATTGGCTGGGGTGTGATTTGGTTTTGAAGGAAGGACAGATTAGAAGAAGAATGCATTTCCTACAGAATATATACCCTGAAAACCTGGGGTATATAAGTCAGCAGGGTCTGGTGACCTGATAATTAGATTTTTTTTCCCCAAGGACTTCAGGGAGCAGTCAATATTTCTGAAAGGTTGCAGAAAGGGGTTGATGTCCTTCCTTGCTAGCAAAGAGAATAATATTGTGTCCTCATTTTAGCAGGAAAGGAGTAGTACTGAATATTTTAGTATCAGTTTCTGAAAGTTGCTTAAAGAATATATTAAATAATATAATTAGCTATCATTTGCAGAGGCATATGTGGTTAGGAATCAGGAAATGTAACTGGCTTTATTGAAACTTTCCAAAGTTAAGCAGTTGCTTATGATGCAGGAATGGGCCAGGCACACAAGGTTAAAGTAGAAGATATGCTCTGCCTCAATTTCCCTATAGCATTTGGATCTGATTCACATTCAGAAATTAGGTGGGAGATTCTGAGATGTTGAGGGCACTTGTGAGGGCGGCAGCCTGGCTAATTTCCAAGATGCATCATTACTTACTGATTACCTGAGGTCATTTTTTTTTCTCCATAATTGGAATATGAACTTCTTGATTCATACCATGACTTGGATCAGACCACATGAATCAGAATTTCTGGGGATGGAGCTCCTATGTCTGTATTTTTAAGCTGTCAGCAAAGACTAGAGATACTGAGATGAGGTGGAAGGTACTGCGGATCCACAGAGTGGACCAGAACACAGACTATATCAGAAGGCCAAGCATTTTCCCATGGTCCCACGTGCCTTTCCTGCCTTACAAATGTCTATCATGATGCTCCCTGTGCCTAGGAGGTCACTCATGTCCTTCTGAGTTGTCCACGTCTCTTTAATCCTTCAAACCCTGCTCAGTTTTATCCCTCTTGCCAAGCTGCTGAACTGCTCATCCTTTAGTAGGGGGACTTCTCCTACCTCTGAACCCCAGCAGCCTCACCATGCAGAGAGTCCCTGAACCAGTGACACAATGCGTCATGTGACAGATTGTTGAAATGCAGAGCCTCGGGCCCCATCCTTATAATCAGAAGCTGCATTTTAACCAGACCCCAGGAGATGGTGTCACATGGTGGGCAGCTCTGGTCCAAGCCCCACATCACCTTGACCCCTTCCTTGATTTCACGGTAGCCTACTGTCACCTCCTATCAGCTCCTTCTTCTTGAGCTTAAACAGTCTATAATTCTTCTCATTTATATTGTTTAGGGTGGCAAGACTCAACCTGACTTCTATTATTATTCATCGCTTGGTTGATTTTAACTAAGAGAGAACTAGTGTGATTGTGGTAAAGGCAGCTGGAGGTGGGGATGGAATGTATTTCTGTCTTTATTATTATTTTGACCAAAGCCACGTGAATAAGAACATAAAGGCATGGACTTTGGTATCCGATGGGCTTGGGTTTGAATCCTGGCTCTGCTACTTGGGTACGTTTTATCAGCTCTCTGTGCCTCAGTTTCTTCTCTTATAAAATGGTACCAATAATATCTACTTCACAGGGTTATGAGGACCAAATAACATTATCTATTTAAACTTTATAGGATGCAGTAAACACATTTATTATGAGCTCCTATCATAAAAGTAAGCTAGTCACCTTTTTCTTTTAAAAAAAATCTATCCTAAGAAATGTCCTGGAAGAAGACAAGTCATAGGCTGTAAGCCAGCTGGGAGGTACTGTTAAATGATGATAAGCACATGGTGCAGGGTTAGGCACATAGTAGGTGGCTGGGAGATCTTGGTTGGATGTTTTATGAGCAAGATTGGAGACAATTGGTCATAAAAACACATTCCCACTTTATAACCTCTTTTGCACATAAAATGCCAAGAAATGGTTGACAATGATGGAGGCAGGATTCCATGGGGACTCCAGAAAGACAGGACTTGCTTTGTTTGGTTCCCTCCTGGTCAGCGCTCCACAGTGTTCACGGCCCCTACACAGTGACAGCAGATAGCAGGGGGTGGAGGTAGACTGACTGGATCTGCAGGGAATGGGCTCGTAAGTCTAAAGCTAGTCATGAACCAGCACTGTGACATCAGGATAAACTGGAAACTAGATTTGAATGCTGTGCTCTTGGAGTCCCACCATCATTCTGGAAATGAACAGCTTTGGGGCACACTTCTGAGTTTCAGTACCTAGGGCATTAGACAACAAGCACATAAAATGTGTAGCCGGATGCCTCATCTGTGCTGTGAAACCAATGATGCTTAGCTTACCTTGGAGGAATGTTGTGTAAGATTGCTAATTAATGTCAATAATGAGCTTTAGCGCTACGGATGAGTGCTGACCTGATATCCGTTGTTTGTCAGGAATAATTGGATTCAGATGCATCCACTCTCTGGGTTGGGGTAATGAGTATCCAATGCCCTCAGAATTTCACTTCCAGATTTTTTTTTTTTTTAAGTGAGCCCAGTTAGACCTTCAGGAAATTTCAATGTTCAGCACTATCTGTATTTCTGAGGCTCTGCTATTACATTTTCTATGTGGTGAAGGGGCGAGAACATTGGGTTGGGAGCCCAGAACCCTGCATTTGGTTTCAGTTCTCTAACCACAGCATCTGGGACCATAGTCAGCCTTCGGGAGCTTCAGTTGAATTGGCAGAATCCTCCTCCAAACTCACGTGGCACTGTTTATTATTATTATTATTTTTCATCTTTGGTTCTGCCCAGAATTTCCAACATGTTTTGGGGAAGAAATCCTTGATTATTATTGCTTATCCAAACACCAGTAAATTTTGTGCCAGGTTTTGGAGACAATAATATGAGTTTTACTTCACTTACTTTGTATCTATTCCTTTGATGCAGATAGTCTACTAAAAATTATGGGCAGGTAAATATTTTTTTCACTCATTTTTAAGACTGAAGTAAGTGGTACAACACCAAAGGGCTCAAGGAAAATTTTCCATTTGGCTAAGAATTCCCTTGCACCAAAGTTCCATTTACCATTTTGGTCATGATAAAAATGATAAAAATTGACATGATAAATGACATGATAAAAATGATAAAAATTGACATGATAAAAATGTCAGTACTTATATTCTAAAACTTGCAGAAAAACAGGCTGGAATTTAGTCATGCAAAACGTAATCTTAAACGGTGATGTCTTGAAATTTATTGAAGATTTATTCCCACCTACTTCTAAAAGGGATTTGAAGTGATTAAGATACTAAGGAATTTGAACTGCAATTGAAATTCATCATTATTTGTTATGCTGAGAGCGATTTGGTTAGTAGAAATTTAATGGGCTAAAACTGCCATTATTTGGTAAGGATTTATAAGTTCTTTTATTGCTTTTTTATTTTCACATGGTTTTCATCAATATTGATGATTCAGAAAATGAATGCAAATGCTTCTAAACCTGTGATTTTTGAAAATGCAGATTTCAAAGCATTAGTGTTGAGTTCATGTGCAATAAAGTGTACTCTTGTGTGAATAAGGCCATGCTGAGTGCTTTAATTGGAAGTTTGGTATCCTTAGACTAATATTCTTAAAACCTGAAGATTATAATTTATTATTATTTTATTCAAATTTTAAAATTCATTCTTTATCTCACAGAAAATAGATTTTTACTCAGAAGCCATGAAAAGGGGGCTGGTACTGGCTTGAGGATATTTTATTCTCATCTTGCCATGTAATTGCTTAGCGTAGCATGCACTGATAGGAGAATTATTGTACTTCATTGATTCAAGAAAGCACATTTTAAAAAAATAGTTAACGTCTTTAAAAACAGCATTCATCTAATAGTTGGCAATGTCTTAAAATTGTTGTGTATGAAAAGATAATGCTTTCACTGCTAGATGTGAGCAAACTTGGTTTTAGCTGCTAGTGGGGTGGAAAAAAAAAAAAAAAACACCATCAACAGACCATTTATCAACTATTTGACAGAGAACCTGAATCCTAGTTATTATCTGAAAACTTTCAGTCAATGACTTGGTGACCAAAGCACCAATAATCAAAGCGTACAAAATGGGTGTCTGGGGCAGAATAGTGCACGATGTTTCTAGAGTATTGTATCATCCTTACTCCAAGTTGGAAATTTATTCAAAAGGTTGAGCTTTGGGAAGAAATTCTAGGAAGCACTTAAGTAATTTATTTCACTAAACATTTTATTTCAAATATGTGTGCATTAAATAATACATGATCAACACTTGTGCATATAATTATTTAGAGATATTTTTCTTTCTTAAAAGCACATAAATAATAATTTATGATGTCATTTTATGAAAAAAAATATGGTACTCATAGATTGTTTCAATCTCTATAACCAAAAAGGGTTGGGGCTACCAATGATGGAAGATTAGCCCCGTAACCCCAAGGAGTCAAAAATAGTTAAGGAGAATTCAGGACATCCTGTGTTATTGTTTCAGAAAGCCTGGTACTTTTTTGAAAGACACCACTGTTTCAGGAGCTTCCCCCTCGATTATGGGAAAAAGTGAGAACTTGGATGAAACAGATGTTTCCAATTTGGGGACTAAGGAGGCCCCTGTGCCTGCGTCTTATTCTGGTTCTTAAGGATCATGGGAATCTGCTTTCTGGCATCTCCTCTCCACCCCATGAGCAGCATATACACAGCAGTATGTTTTTATAAACATATTTTATGCTACCCAAGCCCTCCAAAAATCTATTTATGTGTGCATGTATGTGTATGTGTGATTGCATATTTTGGTTAGAGAAATTTGGGTAGAATGAGACTGATTTTAGTTTTATAATAATGAAGGATCTCTCCTCCTAAATATGGATGGAACGGGCAGATAAAAAACGCTGTAAGGTGGAAGGAACACAGCTAATGCTTTTTTGTAAACTCGGGACTTCATTGTTCAGAGTTTATGTAAGTTTCAACAGATGCTAGGCTCTATGTGAGGATGCTAGGAATACCTATCCTAAGATAGGATTTTTAATCAAATTATTTCAAATCCTCTTATAACCAGTACTATTATATGGAAATACCCCAGTTTAACAACACCAACATCGAGTCTATTCCTAATCCTTGGTCAAAGGCCTAATTTTTCTTCCAGTAGCATTTTGCATGTTACCTTTCTGGGGCAAAAAAAAAAACAAAAAATGGGATAGTCCCAGAAAATTGCCATAATGGGATTTGGCCTCTTCTCAGGGCAATCTATTGCAATTATATTCAAGCTTGACATTCAGGTCAAAAGGCTCTAGAAAGCTTACCAGACTGTAGGACTAGCGTGGACATGGAACTGCAGGAAAAAGGCATACGTTATGTTCCTTGATGAGCAAGCAGCACTAGGAAGACAAGTCTTTATCCTTTCCCCACTCACACGACACTTGGGAGACTGAGGTGACCTAAACCAAATCTGATCTTATGGATCTTACTCACTGTTGGAGGAAAAGGCAATAAGTAATACGTATTCTATAGAAGGCAAGTAGTACATTGGAAGGAGATACATGGGAAGGCAATAGAAAGCAGAAAGGTGGGTGGTAGAAAAGAGAGTGGGATGCATTCCACTATTGCCATGTATGTAAAAAATAAATTTAAAAAAATGAGAGTGGGATATAGCTTTAAATGGAGTCATCAGGGTGGCCTTTGCTGAAAGGTGGAAGGTGAGTTAGGCAAAATCCCAGGAAGAATACCGCAGGAGAGAGAAGAGCATGCAGAGCAGTCCTACGGCTGGAGCATTAGAAAGAAGGGAGGGAAACAAGAATGGCTCCTGTGGGGAGAGCAGGGCGGGCAGCAAGCATGAGCTCAAGGCCTGGGAGAAGATCATCAGGGGCCCTGCAGGCCACCGTCACTGCGAGGTCCCTCTCACAGGTGCTGTGCGCAGCTGCTTCCTTCTGATGCTGAATACCCTAGGCTTGCCTCAGTCTTCACCTGTGCTGTTTCTGGATCTTCCTCCCCAGTCATGGCGTGGCTCCCTCTTCTGTCCACACAGATCTCAATTCATTTGGCACCTCCTCAGAGAGGCCTTTTCTCCAGACTTTGTTGCACTTCAATTTTTAAAATTATAACTGTCTTCAATAATAAAATCCAGGTACTGTGTAAAAAAGAATGACTTCCATTGGCAGAATCTGCTCCCTCTATCAAGATACTTTCTTTAATTCTTTCCTACCATGTAGACCCTATAAGCTGTGTACAGTGATGGTGGTCAAGACGTAGGCCTGCCTGTAGGTTTGCTAAGGAAGTCCAGCCTGAGCCAAAACCCAGTCAGTCTTGCAATGGAAACCATAAGCTTTTTGTCATAAATATACGTATATAAAATAATAAATATACGTATATAAAATAATAAAGATAAAATATAAATGATTATATATAAACATATATAAATGATAATACACAAATTATATATGAATTTATTATATAATAATATATATAAACATATATAAGTTTATATATAAACTTATATATAATTTATATACTTATATATTGCTATATTATTGTTTTATGTTTTTTATTACTATATATTATTTAAATATTATTTTGTTATATTTATATAAATATATAATAATATTATATATAAGACATATAATAATATTATATATCGCATGTATAATACATATTTATAAATATTACATATTTACTATATTGTATATATAATTTGTATTTTGTACATTATTATATATATTATGTATATATATAAATTTAAATGCCAGATTGTAGCTACTCATTTTCCAATAATAGAATTCCCATTCCCTCCACTGGCCCTTGTCCCCATGGTAAGTTTGGGAAAGGACACACGGCCCAAAACAAGTTAACTGGAGCTGTCACTGGACCCTCTTGCTAGAGACATGAGGGAGGTGCTCCTTTCTGATGGAGTTGTCCTGTGTGTTGCGTCACTAGTGGCTGTGGGCTTTCCACATGGAAAGACATTTCCCTAAGAGAGAGTGAGAGAGTCTGAGACCTGGTGACACCACACCAGGCCTGAGCCTCTTGTGCTCTTGATATTTTGATATTGGAGCCATAATCACACTTGAGTTGACTTGCTCTCTTCACAACTGAAAGGATGGTAATAAAATAGATATCATCTAGTTTCTAGGCTGATTTTGAATAGATAATAATCTCCATTGGTTCCCTAAACTGGGTGAGATCCGAGGCGAGTGAGGCCCTTGGTTAGCAGGACCTCTGCGGTTACAGATTTGCTCCTTACACCGTAAGTTGGTTAGGATCTAGTTTATTTCAGTTTCTCTTTCAGCAAATGAAAGATATCATTTTCTTCTGTAACATAAATCCTTAGTTCCAGTTATTATAAAAGCCCCAGAGAACCTTGAAAATTAGGCTTATATACAAAATTTCAAGCTCGATTAAGAAAGTCCTAGAAATTCAATTCCTTCTCAGATTTTTGCCTTCCTTAAAATGATATTTTCTAGTTACAAGGTAGATTTGCTCCAGATCCAGAAGCTGTTCATGTCAATGGGCATTGAGAACAAGTAAAGAGGAAAATGGTTCAGGAACACCTTTCTTCCTGGTTGTTCTCTGCTTTGCCATCTCTGTTTCCCAACATCACATTTCCTCAGTGCCACAGTACGGTTATTCTATTCAAGAGTGCCCAGCAACAACCCAGGCCTCAGAGCAGTGGTTCTCTCCCTCGCTGATACATAGCCAGGGTAGCCAATAAACCACACTGGAGCAACACAAAAGAGCTGGGGATGTGCCTCTGTGGTTAAGTGCTCCTGAATTCAATCTTGCATACCAAAAAAAGAGAGCACATGGCCTGCAGCACCACACACACACACACACACACACACACAATCATATGACCTGCAAAGTAAAAAATACTTACACTGGCCCTTTAAAAATGAGTATGTTAACTGTTGGGAATTGGATTGTGTCACCTCCAAATTCTTGGGTTGAGTCTTCACTCCCAATATCCAATACTCAGAAGGCAGCTGTATTTGAAGATAAGGTCTTCAAAGAGGGAATGAAGCTGAAGTGAAGTCATTAAGATGGACCTATTCAAATATGACTTTTGTCCTTATAAAAGAGGAAATCTGAGCAGACAATGACCAGAAGACCCTGTGGAGACATAGGACAGGAGGGCCACCTATAAGCCAAGGAAAGAGGCCTGTTGGCCTGTACAAACCTCGATTTTGGACTTCTGATGTGCAGAACTGAGAAAGCAGATTTCTGATATTTGTGCCCTCATTCTGCAGTGCTTTGTTATGAAAGCCCTGGCAAATGACACGTTCACCCAGACAACAGCCCCCTCTGCTTCCTGGCGTCTTTTATAGCCGGCCTTGTAGTGCACAGCTCTTCATTTGTATTCTGAAGGCAGACCCTGTGTCCTGTCTGTTTGGTTTGCCATATTTATAACTCACCACAGTAAAGGAGAACGGGCTGAAGACTGGATGCCACTTTGCATATTAAGAAGTTTACATCTCATCAGCTTAATAGTTTTAAATATGTCATTGAGACTTGTAGAAGGATACATCCAAGTCTTAGTCTCAGGAACACGTGAATGTGAGCTTGTTTGTACAAAGGGTCTTTGCAGACATGATTCCATGAAGGATCCTGAGATTCTGAAGTAGCTGGATGGGCCCTAGATCCAATGCCCAGTGCCTTATCAGAGACACACAGAGGAGATGCACACAAGAGGAAGCACTGGGACCACGAGTTAGATGGAACTCCTGAAGCCACCAAAAGAGGAAAAAAGCAAGAAATGGATTTTCCTGAAGGGCCGTAGGAGGGAGTGTGAGCTGCCGTCACCTTTCATTGGAATCCCTGGCCTGTAGTACTGTGATGGTGAACTTTTGGTTGTCTTAAGTCACTTGTCATGGCAGTCCTGGGAAGCCAATCCAAGCCTCAGTGATATCTGAGTCGGTCCCCCAATGATGCTGCACACGGTGCATGCTGCATTTCCTGGGATATGGGTGAAACAGGAGGTGATGTTCAAGCTAGGGATAGTTTTGGTCTTGAGCTGGTCTTTCTCTGATTCTTACTGCATATGTGATAACATTTTACACGGTCAATCTGCATTGCATTTTCCAAAGGGATTTTCACAATATGCTTTCTCACTTATGAAAATACCCACACAAAATCTTCCCAAGACACAGAGACAAGTACCATTATCCCCAACCTCCTGATGCAAGAACTGAGGTTTGGACTGATGATGTTCCCAAAGATTCAGACCCAGGTTTACTGATGAGCTGTAGAGAGCCTTTCAATTACCAGACGTGGTGCCTCTAGGCCAGCATGAATAATAAGAAAAACTGGTCAAGGATCTCCAGTGAAGCTGGGTGTGGAATTCAGATGTGTCTCTTCATGGTTTCCTAAATTAATCTCAACAGCAGGGCTGTGGTATACATCCCATTCGTTTGGATGGGATTTTTTTTTTTTTTGTTTGAAATGCAAATGCAAATGAATACATCTTTATAATGTCAACTTTAAGGCCCACAAGCCCTAAAGCAGAATGTTTCATTTCTGTTAGACTAAATGAGCTTCTTTGGATAAGGACAGTTCATCTCCATAACACTGACTTCAAACGTTGAGGGAGCTACTACTATCATACCCTCTTCCCTCAGTTTTGGCTAAGCCTGGCAGAGAAAATTTTAATTTTTTAAAAATTTATTTTAATTTTTTTAAAAAACAAAATTCCAAATCATTTTTTGGCAATATTTTCTCATTTAGCCTTCAGCACAACGCTACAAGTTTAGTACTGATGGTTCTATGAATGAAACAAATGGAAGCTGGGAGAGGTTAAGCAACTTGTCCAGAGTCACACAGCTGTGAATGTCGGAGCCAGCATCTGAAGCCCAGGTAAGGTGTCTCTATCGTCAGAGGTTATCAGGTCCCTGCACACAGCAGGGCCTAAATGCCATTGACCCATCCCTAGTGGTCATGGCCATGATAAGACCTTGTGGACTAGGCTTTCACTCCAGGAAACAAACCCAGAGAATCGGCACCAGCGTTTGGCCCACCATGTGCTGCAAAGCCGAGCAGGTGTGGTTCTGCAGCTGGGCCGCAGGGTCTCTGACACAACATTGATTAAGTGTCATATTTTCCTATCTGATTTCACTGCTTTTCACAAGGCTATTATTCAGTGTGCAGCAATAAGGGAGCATAAACATAGCTCTGACTTTTTGGAAGTAAATATCAGCTAGAATAAGCATTTGGTCTCCCTCAAGGCTTTTAAATCTACTGAAATGTCAGGTGCAATGAGATTCTGTGCAAAGGACAGCACAGAAAATCTGCAGGCTTTATAAAAAGTTCCCTGAATGCTCCGTACCTTAAGAGAGCCAACGGAACTGACCCTGGCTCGGGTCTCCTGGGATCACATCATTTGCATGGTTTGAATTTATATCCTTCAGTGGACAATGAGCAAGGACTTCATGTCCTTATCAATTCAGGTAATTATTGAAAGTGCAGGCACAGGTCGCTGACCCAGAGCCTCTTTGCCTCACCTAGATCAGAGGACCCTTTGTAACGCACTCAGGCTGAGGGTGGAAGTAGCTGCAGGCAGGGGAGGAAGGACCTCCCATAAGTCCATGAATTTGGTTTTCCTGGGGGCCCTTGCTAAAGGAAACTTTTTGTGTCTGTGTTGCAAGTATGAAAGAAAATTGGTTTATACAGACTTTTGGTATAAATATAATCCTCAGGCAAGGGCAGCGCACCAGCTAGAGGGTCCCAGAGGCAGGCCGAGGGCTTCTAGGCTTCCACCCACGTCTTCCCACCCCAGCACCTCTAGATGTTCAACCCCAGCCCCGACCCAGGGGCCTCCTCACGCTCCCTATCAGAACCTTGAGACTTTCCTCATGAATGTTTTACATACTTTTGGGATTTTATTAAGAGATGTCTTTTTCCCATGTAACCAGGCTCTCCTGTGTAAATATTTTAGATGGGCCAAAAATCGCTGCTAACTTTTATAGGCCATTGGAGTGAAGTGATTGTGCTCAAGTCTTAAAATATTTTTCCCATCACTTATATGTCTCTAGACTGGGAGCAACCATTTCCACAGCTAAGGTCCCAAATCCCACAGCTGTGGCAAAAAACAAAAACAAACAAACAAAAATCATATAAAAAGAATAAAACCATGAAACCACAACAAAATCACAGCAACCTGGGACAGCAGCATAGATCTTGGCACCAAGTTGGGCACCGTCATAGGGACAGCTGGGATTCAGCAAAGTCATTTAAATATCATTTTGATTTTATTTTATTTTAGTATGAGGGATTGAGCCAAGAGCTCTTTAGCACAGAGCTAACTCTCAGCCCTTTCTATTTTTTATTCTGATACAGGGGTCTCATTAAATCGCTGAGGCTGGCCACAAACCTGTAATCCTCCTACTTCAGCCTCCCAAGTTGCTAAGATTACGGCATGCATCACCACATCTAGCAATTTCTCTTTTTCTTTTTGTGTTAATGTCATTGTCAGAATTCACTAAGTCTTTGAAAGAAAAAGTCCTGTTAAGTATTTTTAATTAGCTTTTATTGTACTTTCAGAATCTATGAATACAGAGAGACACCCTTAAGGTAGCACTCTTTTAAAGATCTCTCATTCATTTGTTATTTCTCAGACATTAACTCTTCTTTAATGAGAACTTAAAAGGTCATCTTGAGAACTCAAAAGGTCATGCTGGGAACTCATAAACCTCTAAGAAAGCCTATTAATTATGGGAGGCTGGGATAATTTATAGTAGTTTTGAGAAATGCCAAGTAGCAAAAAAAAAAAAAAGTTCCCAAATCCACATTCCCTTTATTCTGACCTCTGGAAACAAACTTAGTAAGATTTATTATTTTGTGCTTGTGTGGTTGATGGATTCCACAGATAACAATTCTGGTAGGGCATTCAGGATTGAGGAGCTCTATAGTTTCGTGACTTGCTTGTGTGGATCTAAGGTGGCCATCCCCTGAGATGCACGAAACAGGTGCCGTTGAGTCCTGTAGAATGAAGGGGCACGGGGCTTCCAGGTCTGTGGAGCCCAGCCTTGAAGTGACTCCTACAGCTCATTGTTTCCAGAGGGTTTGATGCAATCATTTTTATCTTAATCTTAACTTTTGGTTGGGCCACTATTTGGAATTGTTCTTGTCTTTTTGCTTTCTTTAGATATCAGGCTGGGACTATGTAAACTCCCTTGGTCTGAGAAAGTTAGCAAGACCCTGTTGGCTCCAGTGAGTGCCCTGACCTTGTTATACACTCTGCTCCCACAGCTGCCTACCCCCAGGCCCTTTCCCTGAGATTTTCTGCAAAGGCAGGGAGTGTTGTCTGCAGAAGGGTGTGGTAAAACATACAAGTGTTGCCAGGCACCGTGGCGCATGCCTGAAATCCCAGCAGCTCTGGAGGCTGAGGCAGGAGGATTGTGAGTTCAAAGCCAGCCTCAGCAATGGTGAGGCACTGAGCAACTCAGTAAGACCCTGTCTCTAAATAGAAAATACAAAATAGGGCTGGGGATGTGGTGCAGTGGTTGAGTGCCCCAGGGTTCAATCCCCAATACCAGAAGAAAAAATAAAAAGTACAAGTGCTATCTAGAAACAAAGGGAAGATCTAGAAATCTTTGGGTATTTTTTCCCCCATGAACCTTACTTACTGGGAAGACCATTTTAACATGACTTGAGGAGGAATAGACTTTGGTCCTAAGGAGATGTGGTGGGGTGAGAGAGGTCTGTCCTGGGGAAGAAAGAGAATGAGGTAGACATCTGTGACCTGGCCACCTGTGAAGCCTGACTTTGAAGAAGTATACTTCATGATGGTATTTTTGATAGGCAGGTATATTAGTCTGTTTTTAGTTATTCTAACAAAATACCTGAGGGTCAATGCTTACTAAAGAAAAGAGGTTTATGTAGCTCACAGTTCTGGAGGACCAAGGGCATGTCACAGGCATTGGCTGGGCAATGATGGTGAGGATCTCAGGCAGATGGCGTCACAATGGCATGATTGCATGCAAGAGGGTAAGATTCTGTGGCAAGGCAGGAGCCCAGAGTGAGGGCCAGTCGTGACCTCCCACCATGAGCTGCCTGTCAATATCACCACACTGAGGACCAAGCTCCCAGTATCTGAGCACTTGGGGACTCACCATGGCAGGACACAACCAGAGCACAGGTGTATAGGCGAGGTGCTTGACAATGTGGGATGGAAGAATGTTCCAGGGGAAAGACTAAGCTGGAGCAAGGAATCCTTTCGTCTACCCCAGAGTCATGCCTGAAACAACCTTAAAAACTAGATAACTGGAAGGCAGTCTCCGAGCCTCCAGCCAGCACTGATTTTGAACATATTTTTCAACTTTGAGAGCTTTTGTGTACTTAGCCAATGGCTCACAGAGGCTCTATTATTTGTAATAGTCCATTTTAATCTTCGTTGCTCTGCTAAGCAAAGCACGCTTAAATGTTGGCACATACAGAATAAATATTATCAGTTTAAGACGGCTTCAGTTTAGTGTGGGCTCCATACTAAACCCTGACACTGCTGTCTTCTCCCAATTCTGATTATGTTGTAAACTCAGTTTCTGGACACAGTGAAAACATCTCTTATTGTGAAGTGTTTACCTCTAATCGCTCAAAGGAAAATGTATGCCAACATCTTAGGCATGTGTGTATTGAATAGAACTAGGTAGAACTTGGCCAGGCTAACTGGCTAGAGCATTGTTGTCACGAGCTTTTGGGTATTACCTGGAGAAATACTGAAATCTGGGCAGACTACTGGTTGAGGGTGAAGATTATGAGTTGCACTCTGACGTAAGTCTATCTAGGCCATGGGCTCAGGGAATGCAGGACTGGAAATCAGAGAGTCCAGAGATGGGACAAGATAGTCCGGTCATCTGACATATGCTGAGAGATGTATCAGTTGGGGAGAGAAGCAGAAACAAAATAATTGACTAAATAAAAAAGAAGATTATGTTTCTCTCATGTCACAGAAGACTGGTGGTTAGCAGTGCAGGCCTAGTGTGCTGGTTCCATGGGGAAGGGACTCTGTATCCTTCTAGCCCATGACTGCCTATTGCTAAGGTGTGTCCTCTTTAGTCTTTAGAGTGTCTCATGGCTGCTATAGCTCAGGACATCAAATCTGCATTCCTGGGAGCAGGAAAGACACATGTATTCACCTTATATCTCCCAGAAAGTTTCCCACAGCATTTTCTCTTATCTCTATTGGCTCCAATTTAGTGAATTAGGAGGCTGTAGAAGAGGGTGGCAAATGTAATATTTTGGTTAGGTTATGATAAGAGATTTGAGCGAGCAATTGAAAATTGGAGGATTCATTATGAAGAAATAAAAGGAGAAGAGTGGAAATTGGGAGGCATCTGTCAGTCTGTGCCATGAAGAGGCCTGATGGAAAGTATTTGGGGGTGAGGGCTCGCCAAGGAGGAGATGGGGGGTTTCTCAAGATGAAGGTGATAATTTTGTTGGCAAGGAGGGTAAGAAGTCAAGGACAATGGAAGCCAAGGAAGAGTTGCTAAATTTTTTATTACTGAAAAATGTAACAAATCCTTCAATACTATGTAGCCTGGGTGCTCTGGGGCCTCCTTGTAGGATCAACGAAGCAGGAGCCCCTTTGTCTTGTGAGCTTATTGCTTCTCTGGCTTTTCTGAAAACCAACCAATGAACAAACAAATACAAAATGTTGGGCAAATTCATCACGTATAACTAAGCAGGAAGGGGAGGGAGTTATCGGTGTGCTAGCTTGAAGACAGTGGTTTGCCTCATCCAATGGGGTTCAGGAAGGAATGGAAGATAGAAAAAACCAGGAATGAAGCATAGACAGCAATGTAAGGGTTTTTTCCTCTAAGAAGAATCAGAATTGGTGCAGGACTAAAGGCGAAATGTGAAAGGGTTAACATATAGAGCATGGGAGGAATTGCATCATGTTTATATGGGAACAATCAGCAGAGAAAGAGAAACATGGTGCTGCAGAGGAGAGGCCAAGATTGGCAGAGAGGGAGTCTTTGAGTGAGCAGCAGCGTGGGGTCCTATGGTCCAGCCGATGCTTCAGCAACAGGAGGCAGGGGGAGCCCCAAGGCAGGCAGGTGGCTGGGTTTGGTGGTGGAAGGTTGCAGTTCTTTCCTCAGAGCATTTATTTCCTCAGTGACATAAGAAACAAGGTCACTAGACAATGGGCAGGAGTGGGTAGAGGCCCTTGTGGGTTTAATAGGAAATAGAAACTATGAAATAATCATCCTGGACGTGGAGAATTGATGTGTAATTTGGCATCAGGTAAATTGTGAGGTCTTAACACTGTGGTGAATCAGATGGTTTGACAGCCTGTCAGGAGAGAGCATGTAACAAGGGTGGGCGAGGAAACCATTCCGAAGGAGGAACGCAAAGCCCCAGAGAAGAGCACAGAACAGGAGGAGGGAGTCTCCGTGGTGATTTATCAACGCCTCACCAGTAAGGAAGGAGGGAGTCTAATCAGAACATATCAGGAAATCACCTCCTCCAAGAAACACAGTTGCCGTGATTAATGATGGTGCCACATATATGACCAGGTCTTTAGCATGAGAGTAAATAATTAAGAGACCTGAATTTGAGACACAACAAGGGTATTAATCCCAGGAACTATGCTCTGATAATTTCTGCAATTGAATATTGACTTGTGCTCCGGGTTTTTGGACAGCCAAGCATGGAAACCAACCACACAAAACGCAAGGGCTTCTACAGCTAATGTTGCCTGATAAACAAAGCATACCATGTTCTAGGCAAGTCAAAGGTTTAGTGCACTATTCATAGAGAAATTTATTTTGTGGGTTTGTTGACAATGAGCAACTTAATTGAAAAAAAGAAATCTCTTCAAAAGCAATTTTACACAAGAGTTAAACATATTTCCTTCTATGACCATTTCATACTCCAAATCTACATAGAAGCAGATGGCATTATGTTAATTATTGTTCTGAGAAGACACTCATATGGCATGTAAAAATAATGTAGTCTAGTAGCTCTCTGCTGCTCAACTTATGCAGGCTAGCGATGAGAGATTCCAGAGGAGGAATAAATGCTTGGCTTGTGTTTCAGCCTTTAAATATAAATGACCTCAAATACATTTAACATTTATTTGGAGCTTAAACTCTCTGTAAAGAACTGAGAGTTTTGGTTATACTGTTCTATTAGTAAACAAAGAATAAGCATGTGGACAGATGACTTTTGTTATTTATCCAAGGGAAGTGTTTACCGAGTACCTGTAATGTCAGTCACTGTTCTGGAAACTTGAGACACACCAGTGAACAAAACATATCAGGATCCCTCATGGATTCGTGTTTTAACTCTTAAAGCTCCTGACCTGCTTCATGCTCAGATGGGCAGCAGCCTGGGATTTTGGTGGGAGGTGAAGTAACTAACCAAGAGAGAAAAGGTCTTCAAATTCACATATTGGCCCATCTGTTCATCTGTTCACCAGGAACATCGGGTTTGTGGCTTCTAGAAAACCAGTCCCTGAAGCAGGCTGAGTGGGTGAGTGGAGAGTGGAGACAGTCAGGCTTCTGGGCTGATCTGCATTAAAACAGGCACAAAGAAATGGCGTTTGTGGGGGCAAATATAGGTATGAAATAAAAGAAAATCCTGGCATTTGACTCTTTCAAAAAATGTCGAAGGCTGTTATGAGTGTAGTGATGTGTTCCTTACGGGAAAGACTCAGAGGCTAAGTTAGATGCATCTAATAAACCTCTTGGAAATTCTCTAAAATTAGTTCTAACTCTGAGGTTTGGGTCCTGCCTGCAAGTAAACGTCCCACATCTGAATGGCTCTGGGCTGTGAGTCTGGACCCCAGTCTGACGTGGCTCCTGAGGAGAGGGCCCAGCAATGAGGAGGGGTCCTCTGTCAGTGTGCTGACAGGGCTCTATGAAGTCCTCATTCCTGTGTCACCAGACACATTGGTTGTTTCTGGAAGCTAACCTTACAGTGTCAAAAGTGGAAGTGAGCTGGTGTTTGAAACACGACTGTCTCTGTTTGTGTTTCTGTGGTCTGTGTCAGGACCATTCTGTGGCTGACTTCTGTCCGACAGTTAAGGCTGATTTAAGATGGTTGTTAACTGCGTGAGTTTGTGAAGGTCTTTGGTTGCCTGTGTTGATTTGATGTGGTTTGATGGAATGTTTGCTGTGATGTGCAGTGGTATTTAAGGGCTTAAAGCCTAAAGGTAAGTTTGAAAAATAAGAACTCTTGGGAAGGTGATCATTCCCTGAGATTTATTTATACTGTAGACAGGTGTGAATGCAAATCTCTCCTCTTGACCTTTTCCCCCTGCACAGAGTGGCCTAAGTCATATAGTTGAGACAATGACTCAATCTACAGTGCATGGAATCAGGTCATTCTACCCAGGACTCTACAATGTGAATCACTTCCAGAAAGATAGAGTCTGAAAAAGATTTTCTTCATTTGCCTGTTCTCTCATGATTGTTTTCCCCTGTAAAAGTTTCTGCTTCTTTCATTCAGGAATCTCTGGACTAGCAATTGTACTTTATCAGAGTGCAATACATGTTGTCACTCAAAGTTTAATTAACAACATTTTGTGGCAAAGAATAGTATAATTTTCAGGGGCTCCATTCCCTGGATAAGTTTGAGAACAGCTGTGTGATAGCTTCCTTTAATTTATTTATTCAACAGCTATTAATTTCCTACTATGACTAGGTGGTTAGTTTTACAGGGAGTAAATACATAAATTATAAATATTCTAGTAATTCTAAAATAAAAATCCTGAAATAACTTGGAAATACAAAGGAAGGGCTATTAAACAAGTAGGTCTAATGTGAGGTGTGATATAGTCATGGAGTTATGGCATGGTCCAAAGAGAGTTCAACTAAAGCATTGGTACAAACCCCTGGGGATCTGGGACAGACTGGTGGGTCACATAACATCACCTCAGAAATGCTGCAGGTGGACAGTCTGGGCAGGAATGGCAGTCGCAGGGATGCGGAAGGTTTGAATTGTTCTGGCTTTGCCGTTATGGCACTTGGTAGGAAAGACCAGGTAGGTAAGTTGAGGCTACTTTAGTGTTGGATACTTCCTTTTAGCCACATTTCTTTCCCATTTATGAGGGTCATGAAGGCCCTACTGAGTTTTTGGAGGCGATTCTCATTGCTTTCGTGTTGAAGCCCAAAGACCATGACTGGATCCTATCGGCATGACAGAAATGGGTTTGGTAGAAGTCTGGAGATTAATCAGACAGAGAAGCAAGACCTGACATTGGAGGATATTGCAACAATCTAACAACAGATGAAGAGGGTTGAAATTTAAGCAGTGGCAGTGAGAACAGAGAGCTGGGGTTGGCTTGTCTCTTAGTACATATTTTGTGACCTGGTAGCCACAGTTGTATTCACCACTGCTGACTATTCTTGCTAGCTTATGAAAACCATCATCAATACATGTCTTTAAATTGTCTGCTATGAACTCTGAAACATTACTGAAGACATATGGAGCTTTCATTTTTCTTAATTTATTAACTAAACATCAATTTACTGATACTTAAGAGGTGCTGGGAACAGTATACAAGTGCATGCTCTATGCCAGTTTATATCCTCACAGGAAAGTGTAGATGAAGAACAAATAAATCATGTGCATATATAAGGTTCTATTTCTCTATGATGTATGGGAAAGCTACCAATATAACAGTCTAGATATGAATCTTTGTAGCCATAATGCAATCATATATATATATACCTTAGGTGCCTCTCTTTCACCCCAAGGCCACATGCCTTACTGATATTAAGAAAAGAGTTTAGGAGATAATGGATAGATGACGTCCTTGAAAACGTGTTTAAAGCAGCCATCGGTGGGGCATGTGTGTTTTGGTGACAGTTGAAAGGACTTATTCTATTAGTGCCACAGTAATACAAAGAGAGTTGAAGGCTAGTCCACATTTAATTCTTGACAAATGGCAGCAGTTTGGAATGATGGGAAAGATTCTTTTCCACTCAAGAGTGCTGGGATAGTTGGATGTCCATAGAAAATTCAAACTCTATACCACACACAAAATCAGCTCCAGATGCATTTAAACCTAATTATGGAAGGAAATCAACTGTGCTTCTAAAGGATAATGAAAGAGAATATCTTTACAGTTTTAAGATAGGAAAAGATTTCTTAAATAGGGTATAAAATGACTAATATAAAGGAAAAGTCTAGTAAGTTAAATTACCTTCAAATTAAGATTTCTGTTTCTTTCAAAACACCAGTAAAAGCCCTAAGATGAGCTAATATGTGGGAGATGATACTCGGTGTACCTAAGACTGACAGTAGCCCTCTATGTAGGATGCACGAGGAATCCCACTCTGTCTCACAGGAGAGACAGCATACGTTAGGGAATAGGCAACGGGGTGAATCCCAAACGGAGGACGTCCCCAACTCCCGAAGAGGTGCTCAACCTACTAACAGGACGGAAACACAAATGACAACCAGTAAGACCCCCCCAAAGGACCTCCAGAATAGGAACAGTTAAAAAGAATGAAACCCCACGCATGGAGTCACGAGAACACTCCCGCACTGTGGGGAAGGCACATTGGCGACTGCACTACCTCTTACACCTGAACAGCACCAACGCTCTGATGCAACCAATCTCCTCTTCACCAACGTGATGCCCAATGCCTCAAGAGAACTGTCTGAGGATGCTTATCACAGCAGGTTTTCATGGTCACCCCAGACTGGGAAAAGCCCAGGTGTCCATCAGTGTTCAAAGGAACAGACACGCTATGGTAAGTTTATGCAGTAGAAGAGCCTGGGAAGTGGAAATGATCTGCAGAAGCTCCTAGCAACAGACAAAAGAGACTGTCACGCCAAAGATCAGGTGACTTGTTCCCTGTGGGGGAGAGGGAGGAGCTAGTGTCCCTGCCTCCACCTAGGTGATGGTCACATGGGTATGTGCAATGTGATTCAGCTGAACACTTAGGATTGTTTTTTTCCTGAGTGCATGTTATAGTTTACATTTTTTAAAAAATTAAGTGATTTTCAATTTTCCAAGTGATTTGTTTTTGGAGACACCTTAAGAACTGTCAAATGTAATTTCTGTCCTTCCCCAACTTTTTATCTTGTCTTTCACCTTGGGGTTGAGAGGGAAAGATGCAAAATTTGAATTCTTGCCCCGTTCGCAGTTTTTGCTTATTTTTAAATTTTACTTTTTTGATATTTTTTTTATATGTTTTATTGAATCTTTTTAGTAATATGTGGCAGTAGAATCCATTTTGATAAAATTATACATGCATAGGTTCATTTTTTTAGATTTAATAATCACCCCAGATTTTTCCTTTCAGACAATCCTTTGTTTATTTTTTCCAACAATACCTCATAAATTACTGACAAATAAGAACCCATTTTCTCTTCTTGCCCTGATATCTTCTTTGCAGATCATTTCTGAACCAGCCAACTGTGGTAGAACTCATGGAAATAATATCTCACTTACAATAAATAAGCATTTATCTTTAAGACAGCCAAACAAGCTTGTTTTATTCCCTAAAATCTGACATGATTTGTTTCCTCATGAAATTAGAAAACATACCTTCTCTGCTACAGAGCTATTAGATACTGAAAAGTAGGAAAAGTATTTAGCTGGACTTTCAAAGACACTTTGAGCAAACTGAATCTTTAGCTACTTTGATGGATTAACTTAATCTAGTATCAGAGGGATAAGCAGGATAAGTCTAATGGGTGATGTCTTAGAACATTTTGTGTTGCTATAACAAAATAACTGAGAACAGGTACTTTATACAGAAAAGGGCATTTTATACAGAAATTCATGGGTTTGAAGGTGGGGAAGTTCAAGAGCACGGTATCAACATCTGCACAGCTTCTGGTGAGCGCCTTGTGCTGTATCACTATATGATGGAGAAGTAAAAAGGGAAGCCAGCAAAGAGGAGGCTTGTATATATGAGGGAGAGAGAGGGGAGCCAACCCACTTTCTGAAGACCTACACTGATAGTAATTAATCTGTTCCTGGGAGACCTAAGTAATTTATGGAGACCTAATACAGTCTCAAGAGAACTTAGTTTCTCAAAAAAGACATTAGTCCATTTCTGAGAGTAGTACCCTGTGGCCCACTTCCCACCTGGCCCCACCTCTTAGAGGTCTCCCCACCTGTCACATTGGGTACGAAGCTTCCAGCCCATGAACCTTTAGGGAACAGAGCACACCCAGCCACAGCAGTGGGTGATTTCAAGATGGCTTAAGTAGATCTTTGATTGGAAATTAAAGTTGGAAAGCTTGAAAGGCTCGGTTCCTGAGGCCAAGCTTTTCTTTTTATGGTGCCTCTGCCTGTCACCTGAGAGTTCTTGATTTTCCAATCTCACTGATGATGCGATGGAGACCTTGGATGTTCTTGAGGCCAAAAGGCAAGGTCAGTCACAGCCCTGAAATATTTGGTGGCAGGTGGTACGTGGTGTACCTTTGCTTTCGAAGTCACTAGGAGAGTGTTGCTATGTTTGGGAAGAAGATGCGAGAGATTATCTAGCCATGCCATCTTTCTTGGTTTTGCTGGCACCGCACAAAGCCAGATTTTGAGTTCTGGGAGCAGTACATTTGACAGGATCAGGGAACCTCCAAAAATGGCAGGCAGATTCAGTGATGCAGGAGCCTTTCACTGAGATTCTGCTTGACCTACAGCCACTCTTCCCTCCAAATTCTAGTCTGGTTTCCCTGACCAATGTACCTCCACCCTCTGGCTTAGTCTGAAACTTTCCTTTCACCCTCTTTTTTTTTTTTTTTTTTTGGCAGTACTGGGGATTGGACCCAGGGATACTTTACCAATGAACTGTATCACAATCCCTTTTATTTTTTATTTCGAGACAAGGTCTCACTAAATTGCGGAGGCTGGCTTTGAACTTTCAATCCTCCTGCCTCAGCTTCCCAAGTTTCTGGGATTACAGGCATGTGCCACTGAACTTGAACCTTTTCTTTAACTCTATCTGGAGGTTCATGTCATATAAAATTTGGTTCAAAGAACCAGAGTCTCCAACTGGGAGCATTTTTGGAAATGGTGACCACTCAAGCCTTACCATGGACCTACTGAACAGAGAATTCTTTTTAACAAGATCCTCAGGTAGTCTGAATGCTAATAGCATGGAGAAGCTTGAGTTAAACTTCATATTTTTAAAATGCTGTTAGTTGCTCTGAAAGATGGAGAAATCTAATGTCAGATACTTCTGAAACTTTCTATATTTCCCTGGCTAAATAACAACATTTTAAAGTCCTTATTTTAGGAATTGGAGCTCAGAACATTATTTTAGAAATTATACTGGACCTCAGATATATTTTGCATTTAGTTTCATTTTTCTGGAGTTTGCATAAGGGATTAAATGATTCTAGGTACCAAAAAAAAAAAAAAAATCCATTAGTTCAGGCTCTGCTGTGGAGAGGGATTGTAAGTTAGGTGGAGTGTAAAATTAGTTTTTATATTGCTGGTGAAGAAAGCGATTGCAAGAGAAAATAAACATGAGAGCAAAAACATTTAAATAGTGTTTCGCATTATCATAATGTAATTATTATGTTGTTTTATGCCCATAGTAACTACCCTATACAATAGGTACCTGTACTATAATTATCAACAATTTACAGGTGAGCAGATTGAGGGTCATAGTGGTTAAATACTTGTTCAATCACCCAACCAGGAAGTGTCAAATCCAGGGTTCAGATCAGAGAATCCAGGCTCAGTGTCTGTCCTTTTGGAATCACTCTAGCTGCTCTCTTAGCAGTATTTTCAGTGTGGGAATATAAACACTTTAAGCTCTAACCCATGGAATCCCAAGAGTTGTGACCATTCTTACTTCAGGGCCTTGGGATGTCCCAGGCCAGCTCAGATGCACCGCATGCTGCAATGTCCCACTGAGCACTTCTCTGCTTTGCCCTTCAGGGCTTCTCTTTGCTCTGTGGTTGGGAGCAAAGGCAGATCATACAAGCAGGGAGTTAGTGACTCTTGAGCAGCCATCAACCAGTGGGGTTCAGGAACCAGTGGACAAGCGGCCCGTGCTCCATCTCCTATGGTCTAGGACTGGAAGCATTCTCAGAGACCTTCTACCTACCCGAGTGAGCACCATAACACTTTCCACACCCTTAGCTTCTTTCTTCTCTCTCCTCTTCTTTCCTTCACTCCTGCTTCTTAGGACCAGCTCTCAAGTGAACTCCTGGTCCCTGAATCCTTGTCTCAGGCTCTGCTTTGGGAACTCCAGCTGCAGGGTCTGGGCAGATAATGGAGATGAAGGAGGAGGATCAGTGTCACTTCCACACACACAGTCCACGCAGCGAACACACAGAAGTCACCCCGGTTTCGTAAGGAAGCATGCACTCATGCAGCTGCAGCTGTTCCATCTTGAACTAGTTTTCATTTTCCCACTTTTGGTAGAGACATCAGCCCAAGAAATATCCATTCTCATGTTGACTTAAAGAAAAAACAGCAAACTTGGCCTCAGTATCCGGCACACCCCAAGAAGCGGTGAATGCTGGAATGAGCCCGAGCTCCCACACCCAAGCTAAGGAACCAAGATGAGATGGTCGTCCTCGAGCACGAATGTGGGCCCAGATTTGCCAGAACTTTCCATTTTAAAGAAAAGATGAAACTCATGATATTCACCTGGAATTTATGGATCTTTAAATGTTGACAAATAACTCAAATTATTTAAACAGAAACACTTTGGGGCTAACCTATTTAAGGCTTCTAGTTTGAGAATGATGTTGTATATAATTTTTATTTCATTAAAGCTTTGACATACTAATTACAAATAATTACTTTTTTTACTCCTTAAAGCCTTCTGTCTGGAAGTCCATTGACAATACTTTGTTATTTCACTTCGGTAAAAGAATAAATGGTTTATACCTAGTCATAACAACACTGTGTTTCCTTGAGTAATATCGTATATGCAGATGCCTTAGTGGACCAGGATGGCCTCAGCTTTCCCCTGAGTCAGAGATTGGCAAGTCCGACTCCGTGGAGCCCAGGACACCTGCTGTACTGAAGGAATGCCTTGCTATGTTGGAGAAGCCACAGGGAGACAGAGGCAGGAAGTGTTCCTTACAGGGTCTTTCTTTGAGGACCCAAAGCTGGTCTCTAGGAAGAGTAGTAACTGAACACAGGTCTCCTTTGGGAACTCAGGAGGCTCATCATTTCAGGTCTTGAACCCTCCACCAATCCTACAGGTGATGAGAATCAGGGCTGAGTCCTGTTTCCCCTATGTAAAGATTGAACACCTGAGAAACGCCAAGGCAAGCGTAGAAAGCAAGTTTTATTTAAAGGATAGAACAGAGATAGACTGCTCCAAAGAGAAGGGGCCCCAAAGCCGGGTGTCCAAGGAAGTGAGAGTGTCCTGCCCCTTTTATACATTTTACATTTCCTTTGTTCTCCTCTCCTCTCCTCTCCCATCCTGCCTGTGTAACTAGTGACCAAACTGTGGGCCAAAAGTGGAGGGATCCAAGGGTGGCAATGAAGTCACCCAGGGGTACAGGCAGGAAGTGGGGGCATTCATTAACAACCCCTCTCAGGGAGGAACAATTCCCTGGAGGCAGGTAAGCTTGGCAAAAGGTGGAGGGAGGGGAGGGCTGGAGGCATTAGTATGTTGTTTCCTCCTGAACCAGCCCTCTTCTTCCTGACCCCATCATTTATTACGTCACTGACTGTTCTTTAGCCCTCTGGCCTCACCACCCTGAGTCAGGTCCCCTCAGCAGACACTTCCCGGGCTCCCAGTTTCCCTCCTGGACCACATCTCTCTCCACCCAATCCTACAGGCACACCTGAAACACAGAAGCCACCCCAACATCACTTTCCCATGCCTCTTGCATCCAGTCCTCCACCCAGTCCTAGAGGTCTGACCCCAGCGGGCTCTGGAATCTCGGTCTCCTCCCCACTGCAGCACCTGATACCAAGTGACCATTGTATTTTGTCAGAGAATTTTGCACCTCCCTCTGGCCCAGTTCCACTCTGTTCCTCACAAAACAAAGAGTGGTTTTTAAAAATGCAATGTCTCCCCTCCATACCCTACAGGGCCCATGACCAGGCCCCTCTCAGGCCTCCCTGCCCACCACTCTTCCTGCACACCCAAGTTCCCCCCACACTGGCCTCTTCTCACTTCCTGGAGGTTTCATGGCGCCCCCTGCTGTTGGTCCTCCCCTATGCACGGATCACCTCTCTTCCACCCTCAGCCCTTCAAGAATCAACTCAAACTCCTTTCCTCAGGGCAGGTTCCTAACCCACACCAGGCCAGTTCTCCGCTGATAATGATGTTCTTAGTGTGACGATGACTGTATTAATAATAACTAAAATTTAGTGACCACCAATGAGGGATTGGCTCTCTTCTAAACACTTGCTATTTTTCTGTTTAATCTTTGCAACAACTCTTTGGTGTATTAGTATTCCGATTTTACAGATGAGGAAACCAAGGCCAAGAGCTTAACTCCCTTATCTGAGAGTACATAGCAGCCTTTTATGCTCTCTTATTGTACCACGAAGCTGTTCTTTATAGCTCCTCCATGTTTATAAATACACATTTACTTTTGTAAACTTTAAAACATTAATGTTGGTCTTCCCACTGGACCTTATGGGGCTTCCTGGTGTGTGCATGTGTGTTTGATTACCACTAAATTGCATGTACATCCTGTCTGAAGTGTAGGAAGTGCTCACTAATGCAACACTTGCAGAGATTTTTTTTTTTTTAAACTCAAATGACTATGTGAAATGTCCTGCAAAAAAAAAAAAAAAAAAACTCCTTGGACCTAACTTGGTACTGGTTATTTCTGAAGGAAGCCATCATAAAACAAGAAAAAAAAATCCACAAAACCAAAAAACAAAGAGCATAGAGGTAGAGGTACCTAGGAGGTTATAGTGTCTCTGAAGAGCCATGTTCCTTACATTTATCAATTTAAGAGTCACTCAGGGTGAAAAACAAGTGCAGTGGGCAATAGTGATTTGTCCCCAGAAAACTGGAGGTCTTTGCTCTAGTTTTAGTGAGAATATCCCAGACATAAATCCTAATTCACTAGGTTTGGGTCATGAATTTACCCTTGGACCAATCACTTTGGCCCAGGGCAGGTGACTGCCCTGATTAGCGAAGCCTGGTTGTGCCCACCCTTATAACAAGGGCAGTGCTTTTTGTTGCCTGCTTAGAGGAAGCTGGTAGGAGCAGAAGCACCAAGACAACCAAGCATGACAGCTACCACATAGTCTCAGCGGCAGGACTGGCCTTGTGGTAAGAAAGTTGTGCTCATGCTGAGTGCTCAACTCTACCTAATATCTTTCTGATCACGCTTTGGCTTCTCAAGTGACTGTCTGCAGCAGTGTAAGACATTACTTATGCTATTTATCTGTAAGTGTGTTTCTTAGTGTAGATTAATAAATTGGCATTCTGATTTGCATTCTAGTCCTGTAATCTTGGTCAAAGATCTCTGTCCTTGGGGGTAGAGTCTCTTCTCAGGGTGCTTACAATTCTGGCCTTCCTGCCCTACCTGAACCATGATGCATTCCCCCATGGGGGGTATCAGATCAGACTGTTAAAGAACAGCAGCTCCGTGACACCATGACCTCACCTCACTACTTCCACTTGACCTTTAATGCCCAGTAGATGTAAGAATTAGGCAGGAATTACAAATGTGTCCCAAACACTCCAGATCCAGATGTTATCTGGAGCTGGTCTCAGAGTTTTGAAAATTCTTTTAAGTGTCTGCTTGCTCGCTGCCCTCTTCATCCCTCTGCCTGGATAACTCGCCGAGGGACTGAGGGAGTGTGACCATGCCTGTCTCACCCACGGCCGTGTCCCCAGTGCTGAGCCCAGTGGGTGCACAGATACAGAAGATCACTGGCTGTTTGTTTCATGAATCAGTGAACCATTGACATTTTCATTTCCTCTTTTCTTTTTATCACCATCCCATTCCACCCAGGCAGCAGTCATTTTAAAACTTCAAATTTCTTAGATTCTAGGTGTGCATTCCTTCTACACGTTAGTGCTGTGTCTCAGTACTGAGAAGGTCCTGAAAGGGAATATCCTCTGGTCCTTCTGTCGTGCTGCTGGGCCTTGGCAGGGCCCTGTTGATCATTCCATAGCCTTTGCAGAACCTTTTCTATCCTTCTAAAAGCTAGTCCGATGGCGGAATTACCTGGCTTTCTTGAAGACTTTTTTGTTGTCAGGTTTCCCTTTTGAAAGCAAAGCGTTCATTAAAAGTGGATGCAGAGCACGCAGCTTCCTGTTGTGGAGCCCTCGGGCCTAGCAAACTCAGCGGTGAAGGTCAGGGGCTTTCAGGCCGCTGCACTGACACACCCTGACCCCCTGCTGAAGTCCCAAGTACATCCGTGGGTCACACAAATGGGTGGAAAAATACCCGTTCGATTTTAACAGTGACATTTCTTTTGCTAGGCAATTTTTTTGCTTTTTTTTTTCTTTACAGATAAAGAAAACTAGAAGAACCCTTCTTTAAAGGGCCCAACAAATGGTTTGAAGGATGCACCAACACCTGTAACAGGGAAGAAATCATTCTCTTAAAATGCCCCATTAGCTTCCTTCAGTTTTGAACAGAATCAACAACAGAGCAAAACCAGTGTCCAAGTGTTATGGTCCATTCCAAAATGAATTCCCAGGAACAGCACATTGGAATTCTTCAAGAGCTACATAAACACACAATTAGAATTTTTTAAATATAGACTTAAGATTTTTTATTTGAATATTGAAATATTTAAATAGTTCCGCGTAAGATGTTTTAAATATGAATTCACTGGAAGCTAAAATTCAGTGTTTTTTTTTTTGACTAATGGGCTCGTATTTTTCTGAGTAGGAATAACTTATAATGCTTCTCGTGACCATTTGGTAGCCTGAGACTCCAAGGCAGGTGTGAATGACCTGAAAATTCACAAATACTTGTGTTTCTTGAATAGGGATTTTCTTTCTGCCATATTACTGAAAGAATATATGTCATTTAATTAGGAGTTAAAACTGCAAGAATTCTTTCACTTCTTGAATATTAGTCTGGATTTCAATTTTTTGTGTGTTAAAGAAAAGAGAATAGTGTTTTCACAAATTGGCTTTGTAAGTAAATGCCACAAATTTGAACCAGTGAAATGAATTTATCTAATAAGATACATCTTTTTTTATGTACCTGAGTATGATGTTTTTAAAAAGAGTGCTATTGATAAAATATATTCTGAAGACCACTTGATTACTTTATCTCTATTTTTTTGTTAAGTTCTAAAATAATTTGGTTCTATATGTCTAAAATCATGAAATGAGATAATGATTATTTGATTTCATTGTAAGCTACCCCTTGGCTAGAATATTTTTTGTTTTTGTTTCAGTTATCTATTGTTAGGTACCTCAAAAATTAGTGATTTTACTTAAGTGAAATTTGTGTAGGATTCTTGTATTGACAGAATGGGGTCTTTCTGCTGCTCCCACCTGGGCTAACTTACGCAGCTCTGTTCAGCTGGTGGAACCCCTGTGAACTGAGCTCAGCTGAACCCTCTTTCTTTTTAAAAAATATCATGTCAGTGTCAAGTGTTGTTCAAAGAGAACCAATTCTGTTATGGCTTAGATGTGAAGTGTCCCTCAAAAGCTCACATGTGAGAAAATGCAAGAAAGTTTAGAGGAGGAAATGTTTGGATTTGAGTACCTTAACCTGCTTGGTGCCTTCTTCCACTTGAATGGATTAACTAGGTGGTAACTGTAGGTAGGTAGGGTGTGGAGACAAGGCACTGGGGTGTGCCTTTGGGGTTTATATTTTGTCCTGGTGAGCAGGAGCTCTCTGGTTGCCTGGTGGCTACACCTGATTCTCTACAGCCTTCTCCCATGATGTTCTGCCTCACCTTGGGTCCAGAGCAATGCAGTCAGCCATCCATGGACTGAGACTTCTGAAACTATGAGCCTCAAATAAACTTTTCCTCCTCTCTATTGTTCTTTTTAGGTCTTTTGGTCACAGCAGTGAAGAAACAGACTAAGACAAGCCCCTAATTTCAAACTCTTATCAAGCTCCCATTTGTGTTATGTTTATTGATGTTTCATCGTCCAAAGCAAATCACATAACCAGTATCAATGTGGAATGGGAGTCCATAAATACGTAATTTGTTGTGTGCTATTACTGTAATAATTTACTACAGTTTTCTAGTCAACAAAATTATAAAAGGCTCTGCTAAACTTTATGTAATTTGAAAACAAGGATCTTAGACTGCAAAGCAGGAGAGAGAATTGTAACGGCCCTAGTGAATGAAAACTTCCTCTGTTGACATTTCTTTATAGCATAATGCTGAAGTCTTCCTGTCTTAGTAGGGCTGCTATAACAAAATCCTACATACTGGGTAGCATATAAACATCAGAAATTTATTTTTACAAGTTCTAGAGATTGGGAAGTCTAAGATCAAGGATCTAGCAGATTCAGTGTCTGATGGATCTGCTTTCTGACTCATAGATGTCTCCAGGCTGTGTCCTCAAAGAGTGGAAGGGGCAAACCACCTTTCTGAAGTTTCTTCTAGAAGGATACTAATGAAAATCATGTGAGTGGGGCCCTCATGACCACCACCTTGGGGTAAGTATTTCATTTACCTGACATTCAAATCCTGACATTCAGATCATACATAGCACTTCCAACAGAGAGGTAGACACTGTTTCTCCACCTTGAATCTGGGTGGTCATTGTACTTGTTTTGACCAAGAGTTTGTGGCTGACTTGATGTTTGTGGAGCTCTGGAACATAACCTCAAGATGTCTTGAGGCCTCTGCCTTTACTTTCTTGGGACTTAAATGCAATATGAAGAAAAATTGGCCAGTCTGTTGAAGGGTGCGATGCCATGCCAAGAGAATTCCTGTTACTAGAGTTTTAGACCAGAGGACTGACTTTAGGGATCTGGATCCAATAAATCTGGCCTGGACACTAACCCCCCAAAACAAATAGAAAATGCAATGGTTAAAAGCATAAAAGGAGCTGGCTTTGGTGGAGCATACCTGTAATCCCAGTGGCTTGGGGGCTGAGGTAGGAGGATCATGAGTTCAAAGCCAGCTTCAGCAATTTAGCAAGGCCCTAAGCATCTCAGTAAGACCTGTCTGTAAATAAAGTATTTAATAAAGAGCTGAGAATGTGATTCAGTGGTTAAATGCCCCTTGGTTCAATCCCTGATACCAAAGAGAGAAGAAAAAAAGAAAAACATGAAAGAAAATTTAACCATATAGCTATACTAGGAAGAGAAAGAGATTCATGTCCTCAGCCCTGTCTTTGAGGAACTGCCAATGACTTTGAGGTTTTATAAAAGGGGAATGAGGTTACGGTTTGGGGTTTGCATAGCTGGAGGTTTTTCATAGTTGCCAACCCAGATGATCTTGATCAAGTGTAGTCTGTCCATCATTTTCTCAGTATTAGTCAGGAGGGACCTTGACCAGGACAAGACAGTTGCTGTTGCCTCAAGGGTAGCTTGAAATTATCACAAGGTGGGTATCAATCAGATCTTTTCCCTGAAGTCCAAGATGACTCAAAGCAAAATGCATGTAGGCAAAATGGAGACAGAGAGGTCAAGTCTTCATACTGCCCTTAGCCACCCATTGAACATTTGCAGGGAAAAGTGAAGACTCTAAGTCCTTGTTACAGTCCCAGCCTTCTAACCCTCCCCATCAGGGCTTCAGCCATGTGGATGAGGCCAGCTCCACATGACCCACCAGAAGAATGCAGGCACAAGAGCAAGACTACTCTGTCCAAGAATTTGTAAGAAAAGATTGCAGCCATTAACATAAATGCACATATTTTTTTTTGAAAACTGAACAATGCAAAAGGTGTGAGAATATTCAGATTTTCTGGTGATGGAGCCATTGAGACATTGATAAATGAACTTGAGAGACCCAGGCTGGCACATCCAATTCCCATTCACCAGCTCATTTTCCTCTTAAGGGCCATAGTCTGAGAGGATCAAAATCATATGCAGAGCAAGAGAAAATATAGATGGTTCTACTTAAGATTTTTTTCTTTGCAATGCTGTGAAAGTCATACATATTCAAGTAGAAACTGTACTTTGAATTTTGAAATTTTCCCAGGTTAATGATGTGGGGCACATATGCACAAGACGCAGGGCAATGACAGCAAGCTGAACTTGCCAATCAGTCAGGTGATCCCAAAGGAGTATACCTAGTCCTCTACAGTGACCTGCATTGCTAAGCTGTGATATTTGGTGGGTTAGGTGTATTAAATGCATTTTTTGACAAGTGATATTTTTAAATTACAATAGGTTTGTCTGCACATAACCCCATCATAATTTGAGGACCATTTGTGGTTTATTTGTTATTGAATTTTTTTTCCCTAAGTACACTGGGAACATGTTCTTTTTTCTAATTATATAAGACACAGCTGAAATAAACATGTCTGAATATTGCTGAATGAGAAAGTGAGCTTAAGAAAGAGTCATGTATCTTAGAGCAAGAAGAATTGTCTTCATAAAAAGCTGAATCAAAAAGTGGCTGTAGCTGCTCAGGAGTTAAAGAAGAACAGAACCCTGCAAGTTCCCCCTCCACTTCCTCTCCCTAGGAAACACAAGTATGCAAAGAGAGGCAACATCAGGATCCATTCATTTTGGAAAGGATAATTTCCATCGATCTTTAATGAATGAGCTAGTGAATGGGAATTGGATGTGCCAGCCTGGGTCTCTTTTTTATTGTGTTTAGTTAGCTGAGTATTTTAGAAGGTAGTACAACTCAAAAGATGCTTAAGTTTCTGCTGCCCCACCCCCACTCACTCCCAGGAGTGAGGCACAGAAGACAGACCAGGAAGTCTAACAGTCCCTGATGAATGTAGTAGTTTCCATAAAAATTAAACAATTGTTTTGCTTTACATTAGGGTTCACTCTTGGCACTTCATATCCTACGGTTTGGGACAAATGTAATAAAGCCCTCTGTGCACCATTATGGTATAATGGGTAATAATGATGTGTTGATGTAAGTTCAATTAAAACAAAATTTGAAAACATTTTCCATTTTCAGCATGATAGACTACACTAAAATGAAAAACTTGCACATACATCTTATGTGCTTGTCTGATGAATTCCTTAGGATACATTCTAAGAAGTAGAATTTCTAAGTCAAATGAAATATGTGTTTTTGGAGGCATTTATTTGTATACCTAAACTGCTCATCATAAAAGTGGTATCAGTTTATACTCCCCTTAGCATCCTTTTAAATCTTTGCTGATCTGATAGGATAAATTATGCTGTCTCATTATTGTTTTAATTTATAGTACTCTAATTACCAGCGAGGTAGAATATAGTTTCATATACTGTCAGTCATTCACATATCATGTCAGCCATATCAGTCATTTTTCTTTTGTGATTTCCTCATATGTTTGCTTCACAGTTCAACAAGAGAATCCAGGCACTTTGGGTTATGTGACTCAATCTGGAATTTTTCCTGACATTTTATATTTTCACCTTGTTCAAATCTGTTCTTTCTTGTCTGATCTTTAGAAAAAGATTAGAAAACTAATACTGATGAAAACAAATTCTTTCATTTGCTGCTGGTTTTCCCAAGTTGCCTTGACCTCTCCTCTTTCAGTCTTTTAATAAAGGGCAAAGCAACACTGTCAAAATGTGACAGAATAATAGAGATATTCCTCAGAGATAAAGTGCATATTGCAATAAAGCGAGTCACACAGCTTTTGGTTTCCTAATGCATATTGAAGTTACGTTTGACTGTTCTGTGGTCTATTGAGTGTGCTGTATAGCATCATGACTAAAAAAGTTGTGCATACCTCAATTAAAATACTTTATTGCTAAAAATGCTAAGTCATTTGAGCTTTCAATGAGTCACTGTTTTCTAATGGAAACTGTTGCCTTGATGTTGATGATTGCTGACTGATCAGGGTGGCATTTGCCAAAGCTTGGGTTGGCTGTGACAACCTCTTAAACTATTACAACAGTGAAGTCTACCACATCAATTGAATGCTTGACAGCATTTTACAGAATGTCTTTCAAATTGAGTGTGAATCCTCTCAAATTTTGTAACTGCTTTCTCAACTAAGTTTTATGTAATATTCTAAATATTTTTTGGTCATTTCAACAATGTTTGCAGCACCTCCACAAGGAGTACTGTCCATTTTAAGACACCACTATTGCAGCCAGGTATGGTGGCACACCTGTAGTCCCAGTGACTTGAGAGGCTGGGGCAGGAGGATTTCAAGTTCAAAGCCCAAAGCCAGCCTCAGCAATTTAGCGAGTCTCTGTCTCAAAAAAGAAAAGAAAAACAGAAAACAAAATAATGGGGATGTAGTTAAGTGCCCCTGGGTTCAATCCCAAGTAAAAAAAGAAAAAAAGAAAGAAAGAAACACTTTCTTGTTCATCCATGTGAAGCAACTCTTTATCTGTTCAAGTTGGATGGTGAGACTGCAACTGAGATACATCTCCAGGCTCTGCTCCTGATTCTGTTCTCTTGCTATTTTGAACACATTTGCACCTGTTTTCTCCATGAAATATCTTGATTCCTTCAAAGTTATCCATGAGGGTTGGAATCAACTTCTCCTTCCAATACCTATTAATGTTAACATTTGGACTTCCTCCCATGAATCATGAATATTCTTTTTTTTTGGTGGGAAGGTACTGGAAATTGAATCTAGGTCTGCTTTACACTAAAACACATCCCCATCTCTTTTTCTTTCCTTCAATATTTTATTTTATTTTTGAGACAGGGTCTCCTCTAAGTTGCTTAGGGACTTGCTAAGTTGCTGAGACTGGCCTTGAACTTGAAATCCTCCTGCTTTAGAGTCCTGAGTTGCTGGGATTACTGGTGTGCACCACTAATCCCAGGATGAATATTCTTAATGGCATCTAGATTGGTGAATCCTTTCCAAAAGTTTTGCAATTTATTCTGCCTTGATCCATCAGAGAATCACTTTCTAAGGCAGATAAAGCTTTAGAAATGTTTCTTAAAAATAATGACTTGAAAATAAAAATTCCTTCTTGATCTATGGAATGCAGAACAAATGTTCTGTCTGTAGTATGCAAACAACATTAATCTCCTTGCATATCTCCATCAGAGCTCTTGGATGACCCAGTGCAGTGCCAATAAGCCACGGCATTTTGAAAGGAATATATATATCTTTTTTTCTTTTTCTGAGCAGTAGTAGGTCTCAACCGTGGGCATAAAATATTCCAAAAGCCATGCTACAAATAGTTGTGCTGTCATCTGGGCTTTGTTGTTCGATTTATGGAGCACAGGCAGAATAGCTTTAGCATAATGCTTGAGGACCCCAGGTATTCATCATAGTAAATGACTGCTGGTTTCGGTAAAGTTACCTGCTGCATTAGCCCCTAACAAGAGTCAGCCTGTCCTCTGAAGCTTTGAAGCCAGACATTGACTCCTCTATAGCTTTGAAAGTCCTGGATGGCACCTTCTTCCAAGAGAAAGATATTTTGCTCCATTGAAAGTCTGTTGTTTAATGCACCACCGTCATCGATTATCTTGCCAGGTCTTCAGGTGTCTTGCTGCAGCTTCTCCTTCAGCCCTTGCTGCTTCCCCGGGCGCCATTTTGTAATAGGGATGGCTTTCTTCCCTTGAACCTCAGAAACACACCTCTGTTAGCTTCAGACTTTTTTTTTTTTTTTGTACTGGGGATTGATCCAGGTGTACTCAACCACTGAGCCACATCCCCAGCCCCTTTTGTATTTTATTTTGGAGACAGGGTCTCACTGGGTTGCTTAGGGCCTGGCTTAGTTGCTGAGGCTGGCCTTGAACTCGTGATCCTCCTGCCTCAGTCTCTGGAGCTGCTGGGATTACAGGTGTGCACAATTGCACCTGACCTGCTTCAGGCTTTGCTTCTCCAGCTTCCTCACCTCTCTCAGACTTCATAGAATTGAGGAGATTTAAACCTTGCTCTGGATTAGGCTTTGGCTTAAAGGAATATTGGGGATGGTTTGCTCCTTTCATCTCGACCATTAAAACGTTCTCGTATCAGCAATAACGCCATTGTGCTTCCTTCCTATTTGCGTGTTCACTGGAGTGACATTTTTAATTTCCTTCAAGAACGTTGTGTTCCGATTTGGCACCAGAGGCCCAGCTTTTAGCTTGACTTGGCTTTCAGCAGTCCTCCCTCACTTAGCTTAATCGTGTCCTGCTTTTGATTTAGAGGGAGAGAGGTGCCACTGTCCTTTCTGTTGAGCACTTAGAGGCATGGAAGAGCTGGTCATTGGCCTGATTTCAGTATTGTTGTGTCTCACGGAACAGACAGGCCCGGAGAGAGGCAGAGAGAGGGGGCTATGGCCAGTCAGTGAAGCAGTCAGAACACGTATTTGTGATTAGAGTTCACTGTCTTAAATGGTATAAGGCTCCCCACAAACAATTACAAGAGTAACATCAAAGATCGCTTAGAACAGTTCACCATAAAAGGTACAATACTAATAATAAAGTTTGAAATCCTGGGAGAATAATCAAAATATGACACAGAGACATGAAGTGAGCACAGGCCATTGGAAAATTGGTTTTGTTGCACTTAGTAGGTGCAGGGTTGCCATGAATCCTCAATTTGTAAAAAATACAGTGTCTATGAAATCCAATAAAATGGGTGATACCTGTGTTGCCTTTTTGAAATTCAGGCTTTTTCAGGTGGAGCAAGGGCTTTGATAAGAGAGAGGGTGGGCTTCTGGTCATAGAAATGGAGAGGTGGAATTAAAGGATTAATGTGCAAGTATCCTCAAACTTATTTTTCACATCTTTGCATTTGTGATAATCACAGGTGAATATTGGCAAAGGGTAAAGCTGGATGTATGCAAATGTCTCACGCACTATTTGAAAAATCAACACAAAATAATGCTGCCACAGTGGTGTGTCCAAAGCATTATCATTCTATGTAAAATATGGAAAGATGATAATACTTATGGCTTGTATTAGGTTCAGAGAAAAACATGACATAATACATAATAGCATATAATTTATATTACAGGATACTAAAGTCATGTGATTATGAGGCCAAGGTGTGCCACCATTTTTCATCTGCAAACAGGAAAACTGGGAAAGCAGTGGTGTGATTCAATTCAAGTCTGAAGGTGTGAGAAGCAAGGTTCTGATAGGGTGAGTTGTAGACTGAGTTTGAAGGCCAGATGACTAGAGTACCAATGTGTGAGGGCAGAAGATGGAAGTCACAGCTCAAGGGTAAAGAGCACCTTAGCCTTTCCTCTGCCTTTTTGACCCATGTGGTTCCTCAATGGATTGGACAATGTCCACTCACATTGGGAAGAACCCATCTGCTTAACTCAGTTCACAAATTCAATGCTAATCTCTTCTGGAAACATCTTACAGAGATGCCCAGTATTAGCCACAATCTGGGCATCCCTTAGCCCAGTCGAGTTGATATATAATCACATCGTTACTAAAAACTGTATCCTCGTAAGATGAATATTTGCTGCATAAAGGAGCAACCCCCAAATGTCCACATCCTCATTATATGAGTGAGTATTCTGGAACTAAAATGCTAGATCTGGCTGGGTCTTTGGAGCGTTCTTGCAGCTCAGGGTCATTGCCTGTAAAATGAAAGTTGTAGCTAAGTGTAATGTGATTCAGGAGCATATAATTCCAAGTGGAACAAACCCAGCATTCCTAAACCAACCCAGAATGCACTGCCTTGTACACATCACCCATATCTGCTTTGAGTCATGACTCTGGTACCCATTGTGCACACAAGGGCAGATTGCCTCATTCTGTGCTGACCCTACACCAGAGTTGGATTGCTCTGCTCCGGCACGTCAACGTGTTCACGGATGTTTCTTAACAAAGTTTACAGGGTTTATTAGCTATAGTTATTTGTTATATTTTCAAGTTTATGCTTCAGAGATGACAAAGCTGACTATGACTCTTAAAGTCCATAAGAATAATTATAGTGGGGAGTCTAAGATTTCTGTTTGCACCACGAAGTACACTGCTAATGAGAGATGCAGAATATTGCAGCTTCTCTGTTTTTTCAAGATACATTTTTGATGAAAAGATATTTCATGGTCCAAAGCCTCATATACTTCTGACTAGCTTTAAGCATAATTAGTTCCTTCTAAACCAGTGTCAGCTGTATTATGGAGGTCTCTTCTTGGTAAATGTTCCCATTTGGGTGAAATATGACGTTTACGGGGCACATTCTGTTGTAAAAATGAGAATGCAAATTTCTTGTCTGAAAGCAAAGTTCCTGGAGCATGTGAGTCAGGCAGCAGCAGTTTGTGCCTCATTTCAAAATCATTTCTGCTCATGAAGAACAGAATGCAAACTGCAATCAACTTTTGGGACTTTGCAGAAAACCCTTCCTATAAAGAGGAAGGTGATAAACAAACTGGGTTCCCACCAGCTATGGAAATTTCGGAGCTTCCTTTGAGCTGCTTTCCCCTGATAAGCTACCTCATGTTTTTCAAGTTCCCATAGTGAGCAAAACACTCAAGTGTGTAGTCTACAAGATTAACTGTCTGGCTGCAGCCCGCGGAGGTGGGGTCGCAACTCAACCTCCTGCCTCTCCAGACCCGCCCCTCCCTTCTCATTTTTATCCCTTGCTGCTACCCTATAAGGATCTTCTTGAGTCAGTGTGTTCTGTTTAATATGCTGCAAATCTGACTTGTTCTTCCAGCCTCGTTCACGTCTTCCTGTTGCTCCCCTACCCCAGCTTGCTCCACATTTTCTCCCCAGGTATTTCTCACTGTTCCTCAGGTGCAGATGGAGCCCAGGGTTATGGAGCAAGCGTTAGTGGAGACTCACCTTGGGGCCAGGAACAATTTTCTGGGTGATGGGGATATCAATGTGCATAAGACATCATTCTTTCCCTGAGGCATTCCCACTCCTGTGAAATTCAAAGACCTAGGTTCATTCCAGTCACTTAGAATCCATTCTAAGTTTGTACAGCATTTCTTTTTTAAAAATTTTCAGTTGCTAATTAACCGATTTTTTCTTGTCTTGGAATGGTTCCCCACACAATCTCAGAACAGTTCTCCAGGCTCTTGGCTACTGCTTTTGTCAAGTTGAACAAATATATTCCTTACTGTACTGTTATTTATTTAAGATTTTTCTGGATTTTTTGTCCTTTTTGAATCAGTTAAATGTAAAAGGAAGTTTTATTGCTGTTTAAAATATAAAAATGGCATTCCTCTCCTTTGATAAAAAGTAACCCTAAAGAATATAATGAAGCCCAAATATTGTTATTAAATTCTACTGAGAAAGAGAACAATGATCATAGCAGCCTTATTCAGAATAACCCCATACTGGAAACTGCTCAGATGTCCATCATAATATGATAGATACGTAAATCATGGAGTTTCCATACAACAGGTTACTACACAGACATACAAAACACCAAACTATTATAACATCCAACTGGATGGATCTCAAAGACATACTGATGAATGATAGAAGCTAGAGCATTACTATGTAGCTCCAATACTATAAAATCAAGAATGAGAAAAACTAAGCTATGAAAACAAAAGTCAAGATAGTTCTAGCAAGAGAGAAGTATTGATCACGAAGAGGCACAAGAGAACTATCTGGGTGATGCAAATGCTTATATCTTAATCCTGTTATGGTCAAACAGATTCATCCACACATTTAAAAATCCATCAAATTGTGAGTTCAGGATTAGCACAAGTTGTGCATGTTATTATAAAATTCCAGTGACATGGATGGAACCTTAAAGATAATTCTAGCTGAAGATTTTTAGCTTGGAAGTCTCTGAGCCTGAGGTATGCTTTCTCTAAAAGGGAGATCAGGGAGGGTTGGAAGGGTGTTAGGGACATACTGTCCCCTAACTGAGACTCTTTGTTAGGGGATTGAAGAAAATGTCCGTCTCACACTATAGTCAATGCTTTAGCATCATGTCCACTTGCAACCTAACATAATCATTTGTTCCACCACAGTAAGGGGCTCACCTTTGAGGCCATCCCTGTGTCATTTTTCCCATTCATTTTTAAGATTAGGCCCAGTCTCTTGACATACCCTAAAAGTCCTAGGAGAGTAGAAATCATCGCTATGCTCCCCTCTGCAAGATTGGGGATCCAACTGGTCTAGGGCAGTGATTCCTAACCAACCTCCTCAACTCCCTTTTGGAGTCTCAAATCCCTTTAGATTTTAATGCAATCTAAGGATTCTGCCTTAGAAAAGTGCAAATTCATATACACCTCCATTGTTTTACATGAAGTTTATTTTATTACATTGAAATTTGATCTTTTTCACATAGAATATCTAAAACCATTTTACAGTAACGTAGTCCATTTTATTCTTTCTCCTGTGCAAACCAATAGCCACTTTCTAAAATAAAGATAAACTCATCCTAATTGTATACTCCAAAGTATAAATATTAATTGTGTTTGGAAATAAATAGAGGGTAATTATCAATTAATTCATAAAAATATAAAATCACGGAATGGTCTTTAAGGTATTATCTTTGACATGTCATCAGTCTCAACTTATTTTCATTTTATTTTTTTTTTAGCAAAATTTTCTGAAATTCGGACTCAGAAATGTCTTTAGTAGCAGAGAATTAGAGTGTCCTATCTTGCCCTCTTGAGAGGTGGGAAGGAAGGAGAACAACACAATTTCAGATTCTTGGTCACAACGCATCCTCTACTAGAATGTAAGTGTCACAAGGCAGGAATCTTGTTTTGTCAGTGTGGTCTCTCCAGTACCTAGATTGCTACTGGCACATGGTAAATACTCGGTAAATATTTGAAAAAAAAAATAAATGAAGGAATTTTCCTTTGTCCAAAGTTCTGTGAGATGATCTTTAGGAAGTCTCTTGAATCTGTGTTAGCTAGGAGACGATTATGGATCCTTAGCTCCCATTTATGGAGGACTGAACTAAAGTACCTTTAGAATACTCAGGTACTTTTTGGTGTCTACAGTTCTATGTCCCCTTGACTTTGTCCTGCACAGCTCATCCATTTGGCATCTCCAAACTCCTCTGCCAGAATTGCCACCTGATCAGAAGACCAGCTGGCCGCTTACCACCAGCCCTTCTTGGATGCTGAAAATACAAAGCTCTTATGTTGAGACATACCCTAGTTTTGCTGAAGTTCTAGCTTTTTGTAATCGCATCTTGTCATGAGAATGAGCCACACTGTTGGATGTATTTCTAGGTTGGATGACATATGACATTTCTTTGGTTTTGTTGGCTGTCTGCTTTGTGGAAAGGTAAGACTTTCACAGAGACAAAACAAGCATGACATTTCAGAATGAAAGTAAAACCTTAATATGCAAGAGCTTTGTGCTACTCCCTTTTCTTTGACATTTTCTAGTCTAAGAAGCTCAAGGCAAACAAAGACTCATGCCATAATTAAAATGATGAGATTTTTAAAAAATTTCTACTCTGACATATGTTGTTATGTGGAAATTATAGCAACTATATATTCCCCTTACTGTACAATAGCAGAAATGTCTTATGTTTTACAGATAGAAAATAGTAACATCATTGCAAAAAATAATATTAATCTTTCTTGCTTATGAAGATGATTTCCAAAGTAATAGAAAGGAAACCAGAGAAAAACTATTTATGTTTGTTCCCTGATTCACAAACCTGGGAGTTGCTTCATGGATCCCAGTTTGGAAATTCAGCCTGAACTCATGACTTAGTAGCATAGATGAAGAGGACTTTATAGGAGTTTCCAACTTTAGAAAGTTTAGAAAAACATATTACCAATTCACCCCCAAATATCGAGGGCTTTGGAAATCAGGACGCAAGGCTCAGGAAAGGGAGCTCCAAATGAGAAGACGCAGATTTTACTATCAGTTTGAGAGTCTCTGGATAATGTCAGCTGGATCTCTGCCCCTTTTCCTTTGCTCTCTGTCCTTTCCTCTCCTCAACATCTCATCAGATCCATAGACAGGATTTGGATGTTTTACATCATGTCAATAAAACGTGCCGAAGGACAACTTCACTTATACGCCAATGAGAAGTGTAGACTTCAAGAAATTTTCAGAGTATGATTCTAGCCACCACAGCACCAGGAGAGCTATGATTTTGTTCCACAGTTTTCTTCCCTTTTTCCATGGACTCATCCTTTTTCTCATTCCTGGCCTTGCCCCGGTGATCTGCCTTCAACATGTGGGTCCATGTTGCTCTTGTTGTTTAACTAATTTCCAACCTACTTCAAATTTCACATTTCTCTCAGACTAAGATGCCAGTAACTGTAAGAAACATCACTGACTGTAGCTTCTTGCTGTGGGCAGAGAGTGATGGGATACAACTGTATTAGATGCACACATTGTTATTGCTTATAAAATGCAGTCAGATTTTAGAAATGAGAAACTGTGTGAAGTATTTTAGGATAGATGAAACATGTTATGGCTCTTGCTAGAGAAATGCATTTCAATCGTGAAGTTTCAGCCTTGGATGTGTGCGCAAGAAGGGATTTTATTTTCATATAGGGAGTCTTCCTTCTGCCCCTCTTACATCATAGCAAATCATAGGTCCTCCTCTGTTCTTTTCTGCCCCTGGTCTGGGAAGCATGGGCTCCTAGCTCCTGAGCTCCCACAGGATTCTTTGGAGAGAGAAAGCTGATTGACCTCAAGTGCTGCAACAGGGCAGCGTGGTGAAGCATGGGGAGAAAAGGTTGTGGAACTGGAATGGACAAGGATGAGGGACTCCAGAGGCAGCACCTGGCATCCCGGAGGGAAGACCGGCATTAGAAAGGGCAATTAAAGGAAATTGATGGTCACTGTTCTGCACAAATCAACCCTGTTCAAATTTTTTTTTGTACATTAAAAAAATATGTGCGCAGAAGGAAATAAACATGTCAAGGATTAGCATTCTGTAATCGTTCCTTAGTGTCACCAATTTGTGGCATAGTTAGGCCCACACTGGTGTGCCTCTGAGCCTGGCCTCAGGGAGGTGTTTGCTTCCACAGCTGACTGAACACCCCATGCTCTCTGTTAATGACAATTTGTTCCCAGACTCTGGCACTGTGATAATCCTCTGTAGACATGCTTCATTTCAGCTTTATGGAAGCCCGAACGATTGCTCAAAAGTACACATTAAAACTACACTTGTGTTAGAAAATGAGAAACAGAATCAGCATTAGGTTTATAGGGGTCTTAGCCTGCAGAAATTGGTTCTCTGTACAGTGCTCATGCTCAGAACTGTTTGATACACCATAGCTACTCCCATTTTAAAGGTACAGAATATGTCCAAGGTGATCGGCAGGCAAGCACTCAAGCAGTGGTTTCAATGGGAGCTGGGGGCTAATTGGAGACCTTTGGCAGTGTCTGAAGGCATTTTTGATTGTCACAGTTTGTGAGGAACAACTATGGATATCTGGCGGTTAAAAGTCAAAGACATTCTTAAAAATCCTGGTGTCAGGACATCCCCGACAATAAAGAATTATTTGTCTCCAAACATCATTATAGCTGAGGGTAAGAAGCCATGTACCTGAACCTTTATTTGGATCTAGTTTCTCTTGCTTAGAAGCCTAGCTTTCCTGCTGCAGGGTGCAGAAAAGGTGGTTGCTTCGCGCCATCTTGACTTGTTTACAGACCCTAACAGCTTCCACTATTTCTAAGAGGGGAAGGCAGAACTTGATGAGCTCCAGAAAAATAAATTTAAAAGGTTGTGGACACTTTCTCCTATCAGGCACTGTTGTAAGTACTTAGCACTACTTAATTCCTCTTAGATCGAGCACAACTCTATGAAGTAGTTGACACATCAGGCACAGTGAATTTCAAAAAATGCCAACGACCCTGAATTCATATGTGGCCAGGCCGTGGACTCCACTGGATGTGTTGCTACATTAGAGAAAGCAGGAGAGGCGAGAAAGCTTCTTGGAGAACTTTGTGTGACGGTTCAGGAGCAGAAAGCAGAACTAACCACGCAATACTCCTAGGTCCAACTTCCTGCCTCCTAGCCCAGGTGCGTTACCTACACACTGTTAGAATCTAGGTTGCCAGGACCTTTGAAAGGCCAAATAACCCAGCGTTATTAAATAATTCATTAAATTGGAGACACCATAGATTATAAGATGCATGATTTATGAGCCACTTAGAAAGAAAAAGAGATCCTCAGTTTGAACTTGCAAGATACCATCGATTCTAAGACATACGTTTATGTTGAAGACACTACCATATTCAGTACAAAATAATAAATGGAAACTATGTGACATGAGACTGTGGTACAGAATACCATGGGCATGAGAAGGGTCCCTGCGCTCAGAAAATAAAACAACAGCCTTTAGAATGATTAATCCATGGAGTCTCTCTAATGAGCAGCATAGAAAGCAGTGATAGTGTTGGCCCTGCTGACTCACGAGGAGGAGGCTGATAAAGACTATTGAAGATAAAATCCTTTTTTGGTACAGAGAGCTACGTAGATTAGTTGTAAAAGGCCTAAGTTGTCAAAACCCAGTGTTTATGATCATGTAAACAGCATCAGATGACAGTTTCTTCACTGTCAAGTTCTAGACCAGTGTAGTGCACAATGTAGATTCTCAAAAATGTTAGTGGAATGAATGAATAATTATTTTTAGAATTTCACTCTTTTCCTCTCCTTTCTACAGTTTTTTTTTCATTGAAGAATATTACTAGCTTCTAGGGATCGAACCACCACATGACCCAGCCATCCCACTCCTTGCTGTTTTCCCAAAAGCTCTAAAATCAGCGTACTATAGAGACACAGCCACATCATTATTTATAGCAACAATTTAAATTGTCTAAATTATGAAATCAACCCAGGTGCCCATCAATAGATGAGTGGGTTAATGAATTGAGATATATATATATATATATATATGAATATATATGAACATATATGAATATATATGAACACACACAATGGAGTTCTACTCAGCAATTACTAAATAATAAAATTATGACATTCGCCAATAAATGGATGGAAATGGAGAATGTTGTGCTAAGTGAAATTAGCCAAACTCAGAAACCCAAAAGTCCAATGTTTTCTCTCATATGTGGAAGCTAGAATAAAATAAAGGAAAGAGGGAGGGAGGGATAAGATTACATAAAGAACCAATCAAATATAAATTAATACATGAGCAAAAAGAAGTCTAACAGACTAGAGGAAGGAGAAGGGGGGAGGATGAGAAGGAAAGAGGGAGGGGGATCATGAGCTGAAACTGATGTTCATGCATGTATTGAATTTGTCAGTGTTTTGAATTTAAAAATATTATGAAGTTTACATTCTTAGTTTTTATGGTGAAATTACTGTTTCAAAATCTACAGACTTTAATTTTTATCTTTATTAAAATTTTTATGTACATACCCTATCTTTGTTGAATCAGTAAATAAAAGCCATTTTTCATGTTATTACTCAAACCAAATATATGTGAAACATACTTAGTGTATAACCAAATATATGTGAAACATACTTATTTATAACATATTCATTGTATTAACACAGATAAATGTTTGGAAAGTGATTCCCACAGTTACAAATATAGTAAATAAGAAGTGTTAATTAATTTAAATTGAATAATAAACTTAAATTGAATAAATATCCAAAAAATATCCATCAAGTTCAAATAATAATAATAATAATGGATATTCCGAACTTCTCACACTTACTTTCACTTTCTGTACCTACAAAGGAGCAAAATGTTGAGTTTAGTTCTGGAATTTTAGAACATGGAAAAGGATATTAACCAGAAAGGTGAAAGGAATTTTCCCCAGGTATTTTAAATTATTTTGCTTTTTGTTTTTTTGGTACCGGGGATTAAATTCAGGGATACTCAACCACTAAGCCACGTCTCCAGCCCTAACTTGTATTTTATTTAGAGACAGGGTCTCACTGAGTTTCTGATTCATTTATTCTCCAGGTATCTATTGAGCCTATCTTCTGTGGCAGATACTTCTCTGGGCACTGCTCTTAAGATGCTCCAGAAGAGGGAATAAAAAATACAATTATTCCCAGTTTTCTCTGCCAGGCAGAGGTAGTGGTAAGTGTTGGGGGAGAGAAATAAGAGCCTTCATTGGAGCTTGTAGTCTCCAGGAAGGGAGACCAATGGACCACAATATAAAAAAATAGCAGGCATGGTCAACACTATGCAGAAATGCAAATAGAGTGTTTGGAAGAGGTGTCTAAGCTCCTTATCTGAACCTGTTTGACTTTAGAACACTGAATATGTCATTTTATCCAAACTACCCCAGCTTACACTGGAGATATAAATAGTCAAAGACACAGTCCTGTGCAGATATGGAAGTAGCATTTCATGAAGAGGAAACAAGTAGTAAAAAGACCCTAGTGTGGGAACAGGGATGTTCAGTATGTGGTGGACAAGGGGAAGAGACCTGTGAGATGAGAAAGAAGATGTAGGAATGAGTTAGATTATGTAGGGCTTAATAAGCCCAGGTCAGAAGTTGTGCAATCTCATCAAATTATACACATACAGTATGCCCAATGATTTGTGTGTGTACACAAACATATATACACACAGAGCTACATAGTGTTTCATAGCATGGCAGATAGCACGTATGATGTCGGTCCCATAAAATTATAATAAAGTTGGAAACTTCCTGTTACCCAGTGGTGGTGTACCATCATGATATCATGACCTCATAGCATATAACTCACATGTTTGTGTTGAGATGGTGCAAATAAAATTCACGCACTTCCAGCCATACAAAAGCATTGCATATGCAGTACTTCATACCTGGTAATGGTAGTGACTATATTACTAGTTTATATATTTACCTTATTATTCTTTTTATTATCATTCTTAAGTGCATGCTTCTACTTATTAAAAAATTTGCTGTGATACAGGATGTTGTGTTACCCTGGCAACAGCCTCATGTACTTCTCATCTATTGAGTCTCTTGATTGGATTGAGCTGCCATCTTGGTTTGCAGGGGTACCCTTTATAATATCCACACCACAATGAACCCCCCAAAGATGCAAATCTCAGATGTATCTCCATTATTAAGTGATACATGAATATACATAAAACTTCAGAGAGCCACTGGTAATTCTCAAGCATGGGTGCAATCTTGTATGATTTTAAAACATTATTTTAATGTGTGAGAAAGGATTATAGGTGGAGCAGTAGAGGAGCTAATAGAGCTGTTCAGTGGAGAGGTGATAATGACCAGCACAGTGGCAAGGAGACTGGAGAAGGGATGGGTACAGCATATTCTTTGGGGCTAAGTAGAGATCACATGCTGGTGTATTTGACATGAGAAAATAAAAGAATTTTAGGACAACCCCTAAATATTCTCCTTTAGTGGCAGTGTGACAGAAATTCTAGAGGGAGATCAGGCTGCCGTGGTGGAAGGGAAGGCTGTTGCGTTTGTGATGCCTGTTAAACATACAGGCATGGATATTGAAGAGACAGTTGATATAAGAGTCAAGAATTCTAGGATGAAATCAGGATGAGACAAAAAGTTGCAAATAACTGTTATATAAAGGTTATTTAAAGACATGTGAAGAGTGTTGCAGGATATATAGACAGAAAAGAGAAGAGTGGCCAGGTCGGATCCCTGCAGGACTCTGATATTTCAAAGTTAAGGAGAGGAAGAACTGCTACCAAAGGAGACAGGAGGAGCCACTGGTGGTATAAGAAGAAGATGGTGATACAAAACCAAGAGAAGAAAATGTTTCCAGAGGGTGGGGCATTCTGCTATGCTGAGGACACTGGAAATTAAGGTAAGCAGTGACAACTGACCACTGGATTTCACAATGTGAAGATCATTGTCCTTGACAAGAGCATTCCCTTAGACAGAATGGGGACACAAATTATTGAGAAATAAAAAGAAAGGAAGAAATGAAGTTAGTGACTACAAACAAGTAGTTCTAGAAGTTTAAAATCATAAATGGAACAGAGAAACCAGACTCTGGCTCATAAGATTAAGGGAGATATTTTTTTAAATGAGTTGGCCTATTTCTGTGTTGGTAGGAATGATCCAGTAGAAAGACAGCCATTTAACAAACAAAAGAGAGGATGCTTTAGTCAGCATTTTTGTTGGTGTGGCTAAAAGGACCCAACCAGAACAACTGTAGAGGAGGAAAAGTTTATTTGAGGGCTCACAGTCTTAGTCATAGAAGGCTGGTTCCATTCCTTGGGGCTGGAGGTGTGGCTGAATATCATGGCAGAAGAGTGTAGCAAAGGGAAGCAGCTCACATGATGATCAGGAAGCAGAGACTCCACTGCCAGATACAAAATATAAAAACCCTAAAGCCACCCCCCAATTCCCCACCTCCTCCAGCCACATCCCACCTGCCTTCAGTCACCAAGTAATCCCATCAGGTGATTAATTCACTGAAGCTGGTTAAGGCTCTCATAACCCAATCATTTCTTCTCTGAATCTTCTTGCATTGTCTCACACATGAGCTTTTGGGGGACACCTCACATCCAAACCATAACAGAGGTACCAGGGATTGAACTCAGGGACACTTCACTACTAAGCCACGTCTCTAGCCCTAATTTATTGCAAAAGGGAAGACTTTATGAAGGTGGAGAAAATGGGATTTAGTGGATTCCTGGAAGTGTGGGCCATTATTGAGAGCAGTGACATTTTATCCAATGTAATGGAAGAATGATTACGAGAAAAGATGTGCGATAAAGAGTTTTTATGGTGGGAAGATGAAGACTTTGCTTTATTCTTTAAATCAGTAAGGTACAAAAGAAGGCTGCTGGCTATTGAGTGAGATGGGCAGATGGAGAGCAGAGTGTTGGAGGAGACAGGAGAAGGTGTGAAATGATCTGAAGAATTGATGAAGTAAATGAATTAAGGAAGCATAATAGGATTATTGGACTGTGTTGACTACTCTTTTGAGAATTTTCATTATAAATTATAAATAAGACCAGACAGCACTGTTGTATAATTTTCTTATCAATATTCAACTACTTAGATGCATCCCACATAAATTTGGGTTAAACAAGATTAGAGCTTTGCTTGGCATGGCAGTGCGGGTGGGAGGTGCCAAGAAGGAAGGACAGTGTTTGCAAACAATGGTAAGAATGGTGGGTCTGCCTGTCAGTCTTAGCTGTGGGAGGCCACAAAGGGAATGACTGCTGATGATATGTGGTAGCCAACCTCCGAAATTGCTCCCAGTGACCCCCACTTCTTGTTACTGACTCCCTATGAGACTCCTTCATTTTCTGTGTGCTTTGGCCCAGTGTCTTGTTTCTAGTAAATAGAATATGCCAAAGATGATTAGGTACCATTTCTGAGATTAGGATACGAAAAACTGTGGCTTCTATCTTGTTAGCATCCTCTCATTCTCTCTTCTGCTTGCTCTGAAAAGGTACACAGTCACATATGAACCGCCCGATGGAGAGACCCACATGGTGAGGGACTGAGAGTGGCTTCTGAACAATAGCCACTGCAGCACTGAAGTCCTTAGTCCAACAACCTGCCAGGAAGAGAACCTTGCCAGCAGCCTCAAAGCGGATCCTTCTGTAGTCAGGCTTTAGATGAGCCCAAGTCAGGGCTAGCATCTTTAGTGAAGTCTCATGGGAGACCCTAAGCTGAAGGACCCAGTTAGGTGTGTGCTGGGTTCCTTACACACAGAAACTATCAAAATACAAACACTCCTTGTTTTAAGTCATTAAGTTTCAGTGTCATTTGTTATGCAGCAATAGGTGAACATTATGGTTTGATCTGCAATGTTCCCCAGTGCCTGGCTGAGGTAGTGCAGCAATGTTCAGAAGTCAAAAAACTGGCTCATGAGAGCTCTCACCTTATTAGTGGATTCATCATTTGATAGATCAAAAATTTGAATGGACTTACAGTGCAGGGAAGTGGTAAAACAGGCAGGTGGGGAATGGCTGGAAGTAGTCACTGAGGGTGTGGTCTTTGGGACTATAACAGTCCTGGGTCCCTTCTTGTCTTTCTCTCTTTGTTTCCTAGCTTTTAAGAGCTGAGAAGATTTCCTTCACCATATCCTTCTGCCACGATGCTTCTAGCTGAAAGCCAGCTGACCATGGACTGAACCACTGAATCCATGCGCCAAAATAAGTCCTTCCTCCTCTAAATTGTTTTTGTCAGGTATTTTGGTTATAGCAACGAAAACTGAATAACATGAAAACCAGTACATGGCAGAGTGAATGAAAGGATGGGTCAAAGGATGGGGCTAAGGAGCTGCTCAGATGGTTGAGCTATGGCAGGTGAGAACAAGAGACGGTGATCAACCAGCAGGCAACAATCATGAATATGTCATGAAATGTATCTAAAAGGATGTTCATTTTAACAGTATTTAAAATAGCAAAATAGAGAGTTGCTTAAACATTTATGGTAAAGCCAAAAATCGTGCTCAGTAGGACCTAAGAAATGTCATGCTGTTTAAAAATTAATGACAAGAAAGAATGTTTAAGATTTATTAGTCATTGGGAGGACATAATGCTTAGTGTGAGCCCAATCTTACTTATTAAACTACACATATCTGCATGAAAATAGAGGTGTATTTTACCAAAATATTAACAGTGATTATCTCCAGAGAATAGAATTATGAATCATATACATTTTCTTTGTGCTTTTAAGTATTTTACAAATCATCTTCAATAAACAGGCTTAAGTATCATAATTTTTTTTAAAAAAAGTTAAAACCAATGTGAGATTCTGATAAATTAAGTATTCCCTCCAAAATGCACTAGGAATTAGTCTGGTCTTTCTTACTTTTATCCTAACCGTAGAGACCTGACCCAGGAGCCTGAGGAACCTCATCAAGAATTGGTTCAACTTTGTGTCCTCTCCAGAAGCAGGCCTAGTGGCCACCGAAGCCCACCTACACTAAGACTGGAACTCCAGAATCTGCTTTCTCCCCTGAGTGTGCTTCCTCTAGGTGGCCAGGAAAGGAAGGGAGTTGATGTGGAATTACAATCCTTTCAATACCAGATATGGTAACATCAATGATACTGAACAATTCACTTGGCCTGGTATCTTTAACCAGTTTAATTCTCAGTACTGATTCATAGACACTTTTTCAATAAGGACAATCTCTACTTTCTCCTTCTTCAAGGGATGATTAAAAATTGAAAAAGATGTTTCTTGAAAAATACAGTTTAATTTCTGTGACATTATTTTCTGAAGACATATTTGGAAATTCTTTTTTCTCCCATAGAAGGAATGTTTTATAAAACCCTGTTTATCTTAAAAAAAAAAAGTCTCTTTCTGTGATAATACAGTATAGAGAGAAGAAAACATTTCCACCAAAAACCAGAGTAGATTTCACTCCAGCGAATGGTTCACTTGTTGAATCCTTTATGGAGCCTCAATTTAATATCTTTTAAAAAATATAGCTAGATTGAGCTTCATATGCTTTGAGCTATAACATGGAAAAAGATGAAATGTATTTTACCTATGTATTTCTGCAGAAGGACACAAAATCATTTTTTTAAAAATCCTTTATGGGAAAGTGCATATATTATAAATAATACATAGTCTAAAATACATTCTTCTTATAAGTTTAAATTACTATACTCAGTTGCAGTTACACAGCCTCTGACCTTTGGAATGTTGAACAGAAAGAAACACAAAATTCGAACACTATTACTGCACATTTTCTTTCAAATTTTTATTGAATATTTTCTGCAGAATCCTTATTAGAAGTCAGCACTTCCTGATTTTGCCCTTAATGCACCATCAAATGACTCAAAAGTCCCATTAAAATGGATCATGGGCTACCTTCTGGCCTCCAGACCTGGTGCCCTGATGCATTTTACCAACTGAATGATGAAATCCAGTGTTGAGGCCCTGACTTCAGCAATTCTGTGATGGAGAAACATTGGCATAGCACAGGTCAATTGAGAACTGAAGTGCTGTTTTGATTTTCAAATTTGCTTTTATTTTTTAATTATATTTTCTTCAGCAAAGCAGATCTGGGCAACTTTCCAGCCATCTGAGTCAAGATCCAGGCGCCATAAGAAAATCTGTTTTCTCTGTTTCACAGTCTCCTTTTCCACTCACAGGACATGGAGGAGAGAAGGTTCAGATCAATTGTTCAGTAGATAGGAAGACTGGCACCACATGCTGTGAGTGTCCTTCTCTGCAGAGCCCGGGATCTTCTGCATAGCCACGTTCTTCTAGCACCATGGCATTGAGATTCATGGGACCTCTTTTATTTCTTCCGTCTTGCTCACTCCTCACCCACAGAGGAAAGACCCCTGTATAAGCTCCGTTGTGGGGACCTTTGGATTCCTTCTGGTTGTTGACCCCAGCAGAAGGGGATGGGTTAGAACTGGAATTATGACAAAACATAGGACACATTCATCTATCCTCTGTCCAGAATCCTTTTGTCTGGGGGTGGGGGGGGGTGGGGAAGACAACTATCTCAAGGTGAGGATCCATTCTGTAATCATGATATATCTTAGGTTATTAATTAGGATATATCTTAGGATATTTTCTGCATATTTGCAGAAAGCTCTTGGTTTGGCATCCTCTAAACTATAAATCATTATTTCAATGTTTCATTAACATGATTACTGGTGTCCACAGTGGCACCCTTGAGACACTGTAAGACACTAAAGGACTCAACAACATTGCTAAGTCGAATCATCCTCAGCAAAAGTTTTATCATGTCTGAATTTACACTCTATATACACTTTGAAAATGTAAACTTAAGGATGATTTCCATGGTAACATTGTGAACACCAAACTCTTTGATGAATGGGAACACTTGACAAGCTAGTTAAAAGAGTTTACTGGTTATTTCTGTGTTAGGTCAAGTGGAGTTATTGTAAGCCTTACATAACAACATTGAATATATTTTTTGAGAGGTTTACTGCATGATATTATGAAACCATATTTTGCAAAATTCAGGAGATTGAACTTCAAGCTGGTAATTTTGCTTCTTATATGAATAATCTTTTTTTCTCTTTTACTCTGTGATTGCTTTCTTATTGAAAAGGGAAGATTTTCTTTTTCAACTTCATAGATATTTCTGGTGGAGATACTTTTTGTGCCTGCAGGGCTGAGACTGGAGCTTCTCTCTCAGCTTTAATTTACTTCTTTTAAGAGACCACTGACAGGAGATGAAATGTTAGCAATGAGTCTAGAACATGACTTAATGGCAATGGAATATCAGAGAATTTATTATGCTGCATAATGTACAGTTCTTGGCACAACAGTGTGTACGTTGCTGATTTCACCATGTACTTTTCCTTATTTAATAGCTCCAAGCACATACATAAAGATTCAAGTTTATGAAATGTTATTCACAAGTACAGAGGATTTCAAATATCATTTATCTAATTTATTAATTTGTTTTGCTTTGGTTCTTCTGAACTTTGTTTCTAAGAAAATATTTTCATATTAAGGCTTTAAAAATGGATTTCTGATTCATATTCAAACATGTTTTGGAAAATACATGTTTTGTATAAAATGCATTCTAATAGAAATACAACATTTATATATCTAGTCCCCCCCCCCCCAGTTTTTATTTTCTATCCTAGATTTTTCTCTTGAACTGAAGACATAAATTTAACCACCTATGTGGCTTCTCTATTAGGACTCTTAGGAGATATATTAAATGTTGTTTGTCCAAGGGGAACCCTTCATTCCACCTATAGGGGTGACATGTCTCCACAAAGGTCATGTCCACCTGGAACCTCAGAATGTGAAATTATTTGGAATAAAGGCCTTTGAATGTGTAATTAAGGTAAAGATCTCAAGAGATGAGTGTCTTGGATTAAGGTGGGCATCTAATCTGATCACAAGCTCCTTCCTAGAGACAGAAAAGGAAACTGCAAAGACAGAGGAGAAAGACCACAGGAAGATCAAAGAGGACCATGGAATCAGGCTGCCCTAAGTCTCGCATCTAAAAGTTAACTCATTAGCCAATCCTGTTGGCTTTACCTTTCAAAGAGAGCTAGGACTAATTCTCACCACCACCAGCACTGTCAACCAGGCCAGGCTACTGCCGTCCTTTGCCGAGATCTTTGCAGTAGACTCCGTGAGGTCTGGCTCATTCCACCTTTGCCCCTCACTTACCAATGGTGGGTTATTCACTCAGATGCCAGGATAAGCCAGGTAAAGCTAAGCTGAGTCCCTTCTTGGCTTGAATCCTTTATGAGATGGATGTCCATCTCCCTTAGGGCTGGAGATCCTGCCAATGTCACCATGACCTGCCACTTCCCAGTGACCATGGAGGTCATTCTCTACCTTTCATGTCTCTTTGCAGATGGCACAGGAAACCTTCTAAAAGTAGCCCCCATCACTCTGTTCTCTTCCCTCGGCATTTCTGCTACAGTGACCATGTGCTGCCATGTTCATTGTGTGTCTACCATGACTCTCTCCCTCAGCCTTGAGTCTAAACCTCACCAGAACAAGAGCTCAGCAGCACTTGGTAATTATGGATGGAATGAAAGGGCAGCTCGGGCTGTACCTGGGCCTGGTTTTGCTAATACTCACTTTTATGGCATAAGGGAAAAAAATCAGGCATTTTGTCTATGCATTTATTTTATCAGTAGTTTGATTTTATTTGAAATGAGTTAAAAACACATTTTGGTATGCTGGACTCCCAGAAGGCTGTTGGACTCGATCTATTTATCTTACACCTAAAAGGAGAACTCAAAAGAAAAGGTGAAAATATGTTTCCATTTCACTTGGATTCTCAGTTTCTGGCTCCACTTTATCATTGTTCTCCTAGGCAGATTTTAACTTGCTCTTAAAATTTTTATTAGCAATTAAGTTGATCCAAAATATAGCAGATCTGATCTTTGTTCCTTTCGTTTCAACAATATTAACAACTTTTGTAACTGGGAGGCAGAGGAGGTGTCAGGTTCCTTCTACTCTGAGCTGCATAGCTACATCCCTTTGTAAACCTGTCTGGCCCAGCACATCAGGGACATATCATGGCCCAGCTCAGGAACCCCTGCCTTGTTTCCTCGGCATATTTAACTCCTGACGTTTCTCCACTTGGTTGTGTTATGGTTTTTCTCCTTCTCAGGGCTGATCCTTTCCACCTCTCCCCATAGCATCTGTTCCGCCTGCTCTCTGAGGAGAGAACACGTAGCCCAGGCTCCAGAGCTTTCTCTGACAGCTTCAATTATCGCTTTTGATATCTCTTGACATCTGTTTCTCTCTCTCTCTCTCTCTCTCTCTCTCTCTCTCTCACACACACACACACACACACACACACACACACACACAATTATCTCTCTCTCTCTTTATAACCAACTTTATTAAGTTTATCTTATAATTTAGGAAATTAAATTTTGGTATAAAGTTTTGTTTCTCAACTGATAAGAAGAGCAATGCTTTGTTAGTCTAGAGAACTTAGAAAATTGTGAAAAAAAATGGAAGGTATTGATATTCTTCTATAAGACTTGCTTTAATTTTTTCCTTTCTTTTTGGTACTGGGGATTGAAGTTATAGGAGCTCTATAAAATACCCTTTTATTTTAAAAATTTTTAAGACAGGGTCTCACTAAGTTGCCCAGGCTAGCCTCAAACTTGTGATCCTCCTGTCTGTGTCTCTGAGGTCACTGGAATGATAGGCATGCCACCGTGACCTTCATGCTTTGAATATTTTCTATGCCTGAAACACAGAAAATTGTCATTTTCCATTATTCATATGTTTGTACTCCTTTTTGATATTGTGTTGTTAGCATTTTTTTTCATGTAGTTTACTACTATTTTAATTCTTTCCACATCCCTGTTGGTAGCTTTATAAGAAAAACTTTCTATAACTGAACTAAAAGCAATCCCCAAATACAAGAAGTCCTGAGTAATTTCACCGTGAACAGCTACAGAAATGCTGTAGACTTCTATTCTTCAGTTACCGTGTTCATTCCAGCAATACTTAGATCCTTTAACTGCAGTGAAAAGATTTCTTGGTAGACATCAAACAAAATGGGATACATTCCTGGGGCCTGACTTCTCCCTGGTCAGTTGAGCTCAGCAGCTTAATCTGACTCTTAGTAGCCATTTCCAGAAAACAGACTGGGTGACGGGCCTGGCAACAAAGTGACATGAGGAGCAGCTGAAGGACCTGGGGATCTGGGAGCAGGAGACAAGATGGAGAGGTGGCCACCACCGCTACCTTCAAATGCTGGAAGAATAGTCGAGTGGAAGAGTCGGTACTGGATCTAGTCACCTCTGCAGGGTGGAGATGCCACCAATGTGAAGGCAAAGACAAGACATATGTAGCAGGATTTCTAATAATTCAACTAGCATGAAGGCCAGGGTTTCCATGGGTGATGTGAGCGCCCTGCCCTGCTGTGCTCCGATGGGATGTTCAGAGGGGATTCCAGGTCTCACAGGATTTGATGTTCAATTTGATATCTGCATCCTTTCAGGATCTGGAGCTATATTTCCAGGTTTTTTCTTTTTAACTTCTACCTACATCCAAATAAAGTCTCGTTTACCATGAAAGGAGCAAAGGCTTTGTTTGAATCATTCCAGCCTTATCGTTGAGGTTTCATCCTACTTCATCCCACATGATTCCCTGATAGCAAAAAAGACAATTATTATCAGGATTGGTTGTCTATTTCACAAAGACTGGAAGGAACAATCATCCTTTGTAGATGACGAGGGACAGCTAAGTGAATGCACAACCAGTGTGGAACAGGTGTTACCTTGCAATAATAGACAGCAGCTTCTGAATCCCGCCCCTGCTGCATTGCCACCTGTGTGTCTTTGCCACTTGCCAAAGCCCTTTGTGTCTTGGGGGTCATAACTTCACAGGGCTTCTTGTGAGGATTAAGCACATACATCCATGCTTGATACCTGGTAGATGTCAATAGCTCCCAAGCACATGTGCATTATTTCCTTTGAGATGCAAGGCTGGGTGCTCGGCTTACTCAAACAACACACTCACCTGCTCACCTTTGAAGAAGACTACAACCTAGCGGAAGGTACACTCAAGTGAACAAATACTACCCTGAGGTGTGTGCTTATGTTCTGAGGCTCTGCACAACTGCAAGGCTTGCCCATGGCTCAAGTGTCTGACCCTCTCTGGGAGATTAAGAAAGGCTTTATGAGGGAGGAGAGCTGAACCTGATCTGAAGGACAAACTACACTCAATGAACGAAAAGGGAGCAGCAGCCTTTTGATTGACCAGGAGAGTGTGTGCAAGAAGCCAGTTTAGGGGAAGCCCAAAGTAAGAGAGAACATGGTATATTCCAGGAGACTCCAAACACTTGTGCACAGTATGAGGTGGCAGGGGTGGATGGTGCGAGTTCCTTGCAACTTTCCATTATGCTCATCTTGCAGCAGTCTGATTCAGTTTGCATGCTTCACTTTCAGAAACTCTCATATTTGATCTTTTAGTATCTACAGGGCTTTCGTAGTTCCTTTTGTCAAGGAACTGCCAATTCCATTCCACTCTTTTTTTTTTTTTTTTTTTTTGTAGGCTACTGACCCTACCACCCAAAAGCACATAGACTAAAAGCACATTACTATTACTATTGTTGTTATTGTTATTATTATTATTCTGACCCTGACAACAAAGCACTTCTGATTTTGGAGGAAGATTCATATGCACAGAATTTTTCTAGGTACCTGCTTAGTTTTTGCCAATGAACTGAGATAACCCTAAGTTGCCCTGAACTAATTTGCTCATTTGACCCTTTAAAATAATTAATTATGAAAAACCTGAGGAATCTCTTCCCCCCAATTTTTATAAAATAGGATTTTTTTCCACACAGATTCTTTGTATTCTTTCATTTTTTCTTTGTAAGAACAATATTAGCATCATAATTATCAGCTCATTTTCAAATTTAACTACATTCTTTATAAAGACCAAAAGACTATGTTTAACTATTTGAATTGGATATAATAATATGAATAATCTTTTCTATTATTTGTCTTAGTTGATATTGTCTTATGATTTCTTTGTAGTAAAATTGAAGTCTATAAACTTGATTTACGAACATAAAATAGACTGCTTTTATTTATTTAAGTGGTATTTGTTGTCTCTTAAGCACACGTTCAATATTCGCAATTGCAAAAAGTTTTTAGGGTTCTGGTTAATGATGAAGACACATACCCATTTCACAAGTTTACCATTGATCATGGTTTTAAATCTTCCATTTCGTGTTGTATATGCACGATCCCACCAGAAGGGGGCAGATGAACGCAGAACAGGAAAGGGAAATAGTGGTAGAAATCCTGTTGACCTGAGAGCTTACTGTGGTGGCCTCAAGACGTTTTGTTTGATAAATTTCTTTTGAAATAAAGGCAGCCAAATATAATGAAATGAAACTACCTAGGACAAAGGGAAAAACAGCTTCTGTTCCTTAGAAGCCAGATCTATTTTGACCAGTCTGCCTATGAGATCTTATTTACTGGGGTGGTAAATAAGATCTGGGTTTCCCAGAAGGGCTCAGGCATGGCATCTAAGCCTGCCACTCACAAATGTGCCATCTTCTGATTAACGGTTCAAGCCTCAGGTTTGCTCATCCATCAAACGGTACGGATGTTGATTTCTACCTCACAGCACTGTGGTGAGGGAAAATGGAGTATTGAGCGCAGAGTAAATGCTCAGGGTTTGCTGTTGTTTCTAACAGACTTTCTGGGTGGCTAACTGCTCTTCCCCCTAAATCCTCCTTGAAAAGCTAGTTTCTATAGTTCAGTCAAACTAGGCACATTATAGCTTTATGGCAAGACATGGTGGTCAACTTTATACAAAAAATGATATTTCATCTTTTGATCTGTTTTGAATCAGCTCTTAACTATGGATTTTAACTTGTTATTGAGCTGCTTCTCACATGGGCAACCCTATGTGGTGAATTACAATGAAATTTTTTCATTAATGGTGGTGAGTGATGCCTCCTAGAGCCCAGGGAAAGACAGGTAGTAAACCATGTACAGAGCCTGTTAGGAGAGAATACCACATAGGAGAAGCTTAGGAACACGAGAGAAGCCTGTGTTTTTATCTCCCCTTGCGGTTGCATGCCCTTGGAGTAAACCAGTTACCTGCTTTTAATTTCAATTTCCTTTGTCATAAAATAAATAGGCAATAAAATAGGTAATATAATACCTAATGTAGGTACTCTCTAAATATTCCTTTATTTACCCTTCCCCCTAATCAATCTGTCTTTCCTTTGATTTAGCTTTGTTGATGAACAGGGTAACCACATAATTTATAGTTCAAACTGTGACAGTTTTGAGAATGAAAAGTTGTGACAAAAATTGAAATTTGTAATTTTTAAATTTTTTATTTGTTATTTTTATATAGATATGACAATAGAATGTATTTATACATATGGAATATAACTTATTCTAATTAGAATCCCATTCTTATGGTTGAACATGATGTGGAGTTACAAGTGGTCGTTTATTCAAAAATATGAACACAGGAAAGTTATGTCCGATTTGTCCGACTATCTTTCTTATTCCCATTCCCCCTCCCTTCCCTTCATTTCCCTTTGTCTAATCCAATGAAATTTTATTTTTCCTTCCCCCATCATTGTGTGTTAGCATCCATACCAGAGAGAACATCTGGCCTTTGGTTTTGGGGATCAGCTTATTTTACTTAGCACAACATTTTCCACTTCCATCCATTTACTGGCAAATGCTGTAATTTCATTCTTCTTTATGGCTCAGTAATATTCCATTGTGCAAACATAGCACATTTTCTTTATACAGTTGTTTTTGAAGGGCACCTAGTTTGGTTCCATACCTTAGTTATTGTGAATTGAGCTGCTATAAACATTGATGTGGTTGTATCACTTGAGTATGCTCATTTTAAGTCCTTTGGGTAGGTATAGACCAAGGAGTGGGATAACTGGATCAAATAGTGGTTCCACTCCAAGTTGAAGTTTATAACTTTTAACATTTATGGGCCAAATTTAATTTTATTATTTTGGCTAACTAATAAAATCATCTATTCAAAAATTATTTTCAAAAATAAAATTGTTTCAAAAACTAAAGTGATAGACATCTGTGCACCTTGGAGAACAATTTTCAATAAATTCTACATATTGATTATCTGAACATTAAAAGAGCACAAACAGAGAAGTTTTCTTGGTCTTGTTTATGATTCACCTTTTTTCTATTCATAGGCTTATATGTTTATTTTTCTACTTTATCACTTGTATTTACAGAATATGTTTTTTTAATGTTTTGTTTCTGTTTTGTTCATAAAAATTGAAACATGTTTTTTCTTGTGGTTAGTAAATAATATTGGTTGATGCCTTTAATTGGCTCTTTTAATAAATATGATTTACTGACACTTTTAACTGATTCAATTTCCAGTTGAAAAAGTACTCTGCCCATAGCTGCTCAAATACCTGGTAATCCTAGAGCCAATTGGCTGTGTGGAGGTTATTCTCAATTCTGATTCTTCAAACGAAAATTTGTAAATATTTCCTCCCAACATTTTCATACACACTGTTATTTTGATTCCAGTTAGGTGACCTATCTTCAGAAAATATTTTTCAAGACAAAACTCACTAAATATATTCTCTATTTATGACTTTGATTTTAAGTTTTATCAAATTTAGGTGTTACAGAGCAGAGGCCTTCTGAATTTCATTGCATGGTGGTTTGGGAAATAAATTTACTATGATAAAAGTAGCTCCGTCAAAAGATTCTACAGACTGAAGGACCCCAGAGCAGAGTTATTTAATCTTCAATATTTAATTTCAAACACTTTTTAAGTTCTCATTGTTTAATTTGTTCATTTCTTCATGAATTGAATCAGGATGAATCTCAATGACTACCTATTTACTTGTTTTTGAAAAGTTAAAATTTTCTAAAAGCTCTGAAAACAAAATTATTCATTGTGCCTAGTTTGATTAAAAATGTATTGATTGATTTTCAACAAAATACAACCAAAATTTATACACTAATTCAGAAAACAGTATCATTGTAAGATACTTAGTTCATTTATATTGAAATTATTTCAGGGTTCAAACATTTTAAAAATTCCAATAATTATTGGTTAAAAAGAGTATATATTTAAATTTAGCTCATTTTTATCTTAAAATATTTGAAGGTTAATTGTTTTTACTCTGTGGATATAAAAGTATTTATATATTTTGTTATCTGTAGCTTCTATTCCTATTGGTAGAATTCTGTAGCTCATTTGTATGCAGTTAAGGTTTGTGGGTACCCCACAATCAATTCCAACTACACTTCTGTTTCATAGATTTCTTAAGTTAATATGAATATCATTCCCAGATCTTATGGCTCCACCAAAATTGTATTCATATTTTTGTTGTTAAAAAAAGAATCACACATTAAATCTGTATGTTAAATTTGCAAATTAAAATTCACAATATTATCTCAGTAGTCCTGGATATTTCATCTCAAACAGCATTACCTTCCAAAACTTTCACTTGGGGATTCTGTGACTTACAAGAAAAAAAAAATGAGGCCAGAATCTGTGGTGTACACCTGTAATCCCTGTGGCTCAGGAGGCTGAGGCAGGAGGATTGCAAATTCAAAGCCAGCCTCAGCAAAAGTGAGGCACTAAGCAACTCAGTGAGATCCTGTCTCTAAGTAAAATACAAAATAGGGCTGGGGCTTGGGCTGGGGCTCAGTGGTTGAGTGTCCCTGAGTTCAATCCCCAGCACCAAAAAAAAAACCAAAACAAAAATGAACATGATTGGAACTTCATTAACTTCATTCATTTTCCATATGAAACATCCGATGGCTATAAAAGAATATCGAGTTCATTTTACTGTTAGCAAAGTTATTCTATTAATGGAGGCAGCACATTAACAGCTATCCCTTCACCAATTTTCACATGCAAAGAAAACTTACTATTGTAAAATAAGTGAAATTAACTTAGAAAGTACTGTCATTTTGTAAAGAAGTCATTCTTCAAGGCATGATATATTCGAGTGTTTGCCAATGCACTTATTTAATCATCACTTTCGAGCCGTCTTCTTAAATAAATACTATTAAAGTAGATGTTGACTCTTCTTAGCAGCTTTGAGTCTTCTAGTTGGTAGGTGGCCCATGTCATTCCCACAGTTCCCCAGGGTGGGCAAACAGCAGTGAAAGTATTCTGTGCACGTTACCTGCTCATTGTCAACTTTTTTCTTTTTTCTATTTCTCTTAAAATTTTTCTTCATCATGAACTTGAAGAATTGGAAATGAAGTTTAATGTATTTAAATACATACTTTTTTTTTTAAAAAAAAAAAAGCTCATTACTGATGAAAAGGTTCAATATAAAAATTCAAAAGGGAATCAAACAATAAAATCATTATCTCTCTGTACCATAAAGCACACCAGCAATACTGCCCTCGCAGAGCCGTCACACTGCTCAGCCACTATTTCTTACACTTTTGTGGTCACTGAGGCTATAATCTCCTATGTTGCCCCTGACGCCACCCGTTGGCAGCCCAGTTGTGTTCTGCATTGCAGAGGCTGCAGCACCCAGTGGCTGACTGGGGCAGAGACATCCAGTATGTCTCCCACCACCCTCCATGTTCAGCTCATATTGTCTGGGCTACCCTCCTGGCACCAGCAAGGGTCTTTGAGTGGATGCTAGCCATAATGTGTGTAGTGGGGAAAGGAGAGGATTGATGGGTTATCACTGGTTGGTGTCAGATCTAACCACGTGTTCAGTGAACATTCCTTTGCTGCACACCTGTCCCTCACACACCACTAGACCAGACCTTGGTAGAAGCTACATTTTAAAGGGTTCTACCAATTCCCATCCTTGCTTATTACAGTACAACCCAAACCATCAGGGACAAATTCTTAGCATGACCAGATTCTGGGACAACAGGAGTTAATCAGAGCTGTGGCAGCCAGCCAGGGCAGGTGGCCAGGCTAGACCCAGAGCCACAGCCACACAGCTCTCTTGCTTCTGCCTGGCTCCTACTATCCCATTTCTGCATTTCTTCTAAATGCTTTTTTATTTTAGGAGAAGTGGCTTGGCTTTCTCTGCTTTCCTTAGTTTTTTATGGGCAATAAAACTCCGCTTCTTCCTAGCTAAATGATTTAAAGCTTTGCTTTACAGGTTTAATGATAGTAATAACTCAGCATTTACAGAAGTTTTTTTTCTCTCTCTCTCTCAGAAAGAGAAGAAATTTATTTTCAATCATATGATTGCATTTTTAAAAAATGTGCATTTGGATTTTAACAAGTTCATTACAGTTACCTGTATACATTCCTCAAAGAAGGTGTTATTACTAGTGGAAATGAAGGTAAAAGGAATAGGGAACAGTAAGTTCTCCTATAACTGAAAGTTATATTTTAGAGTTGGCCATACCTCAGAGGAAGCTAGTTCCATTGCAGTGTGTTAATTCACTGTTTGTTGTTTTTGTAACATTTTACAATATATATTTCAGTGTATTTTGTTTCTCCAACTAGATTGCAAACTCTGTGAGGGCTTTTCATTATGGTAGGATTACTCCATAAATTTTAGTATAGTGCCCATATTTATTTGGCCTCTATATTTATTGCCAGAACAGTCAATAAACTTTCTCTGTTTTTACCTGTAAACAGAATTCATTTATCTCATTTCATTGACTTCTTCCTGTCTGCAAGTCCTAGTCAGGAAGCAGGGAAATGAACCAGAAGTTGAGCTCTTGGGCATGAGGAATATCTCAAGGGGAAGAAATGCCTTTTCAATAAGATAAATGAGATTGGTTAGGTTTATTCCACACAGGAACTCGGCTGCCTTTGATTGAACTACAGCTTAGAACAGTGAAGTGCACAATCTTGACAATGCAGTAGCTTGTACAAATGTGTACACTCGTGCAATCACCAGGCCAAAGCAGATTATTACCCCCACCCCCCGCAAAGCCTTCTTTCCACTCCCAACTCAGTCAGAACTCCCCATAAATCAATACCATTTGACTTCTTTAACCATACATTCATTTTGCTTGTTTGTGGGTTTGCATATAGAGAATTACAGATGATCTGGCCCGCATGTCCAGCTCCTTCCTTTTCCGAGTCAATTTTTAATTGAATTATACAGGTAGTAAGGTACACAAATAAATATATGACTCAGATCAAATAGTACAACGTGACTCGCACTCGAGGACCCCTTATTGTGCCCCATCTCATGGATGCCTCAGTGTCCAGGGTAACCACTTCCCTGACCTCTAAGAACACAGGACAGTTTGCCTTTGCATACGTGGGATCCTGGCCCCTGCATGCCTCTGTGCCAGGCTCCTTTCACTGGAAATTGTATTTGGTAGATTCATGGAGGCTCACGTGCACAGTTTCAGCTTATCCTTTGCATTTCTGTTCAGTGTTTAATTCTATGAACACGTCACCATTTAAAAAAAAAATCATTAAGTATTTCTTTTGCTATTTGATGGCTTCCTTCTCAGGGCTACTGTGAATGGTGCTGCTCTGAATGGTGTATTCCTCGCATCCTTCTGGGCATGTGCATGTGCATTTCTGTTGGATCTAGACCTTGCAGTGGAGCTGTACGTAGCCATCTTTGGGAGATGCTTTCACAAAGCTTTTTGAAATGATTACCAATTTACTTTTACACCAGTGCTGTATGACAGTCTGATTTGTTCTGTATCCTTGCCAATAGTACACAGTGGTGTAATGATAAACTGGGTCTGGAAGCGGAAAGGGCCCGGTTTCTCATATTTGCCAATTTTTGTGGTGTAAATATGCCCAACATGGCCAATTGAAAGCTACCAAAGTGATGTGTCCTAGTGACAGAATTGGGAAGACATGCAGATACCAGCTCTCACGTATCCCTGGGTCTTTGTCTCTCATTTCAGCTATTTTTTGGACAAGGTCCATGCTGGTTTAAGATTTCTTTTCCCCTGGTGAGTAGTGAGTTATTTGACTGATATTGGTCGTCTTTTTGTTGTTAATTTTCAGTTCTTTAGAAACTCTGGATAAAAGTCTGACAGATTTATACATTGAAAACAGATTTTCCTAATTCATCCCTTGCCTTTACCTTTCTCTAATCGTATCTTTAGATAAACAGAAGTTCATGCTTTTAATGCAATCTGACTGAACAATTTTTTTTTCTCTGTGGTTAAAGCTTTTAGGCCCTGAAATCCTTGCTTACCAAAAACTCATGATATTTTCTCATGCTTTTCTCTAAAATATTTGATTTATATGTAAAAATCCACTTGGAGCTCATTCCGTGCATGGTTTGAAGCAGGAGATCAAGATGGGTTTTCCAGATGGATGGTCACCTTATGGGAGAAATGATTCTTTCCCACCAGCCTGCTATTCCATCTTTGCTCTAAATCAGCTTAAAAAAAAAAGTGTGGGTCTTTTTCTAAATTATCTATTTCACTTAATTGATCTAGTTGTCTATTCTTTGACAATATCTTTGACAATATCTCTCTGTCTTACTTATTATGGCTTCTCCATAGGTCTTGATATCTGCTAGGGAATCCTCCAGTTTTGTTAAGTTGTTGTTGGTTGTTTTTTTTTTTTTTCCCCCAGGTACCAGGGATTGAATGCAGGGACAATTGGCCACTGAGCCACATCCCCAGCCCTATTTTGTATTTTATTTAGATACAGGGTCTCACTGAGTTGCAGCATAGTACCTCGCTTTTGCTGAGGCTGGTTTTGAACTCGCGATTCTCCTGTCTCAGCCTCTCAAGCCACTGGGATTACAGGCAAGAGCCGTCGCACCCAGCCAGTTTTTGTTTTTATCAGATATTTTCACAACAGTACTGAGTAATAAACTGCCCTAACCTTCTGTGACAGTCCACAGTAACCCTTGGTTCCCCTTCTCTTGGGTCTGTGCACTGGACATGAAAGCCTTCCTTCAGGCCACAGGTGGGCAGGTGGATTGGACAACCTTGACGTCTGGGTCTCCTTCGGGACTTAATTAGCTCCCAATATTTACCATGAAGTATGATATTTAAAACAGCTGATTTGAAAATTTTATCAGATTAAGGAAGTTAATACCTTAAATATTGAGTTTGACAGGTTTTTCCTACTTTGTTGAGAGTCTTTCTATCATTTTCTATTCTTTCCTGTTTCCAAGACTTTACTCCTTCCTGTAGTTCTGTGTTCCTATCTGGAGACATTTTCTTCTTAAAATCAAAACAAAACAAAACAAAACAAAAACCTCCCTTGAATATATTCTTTAGTGCAGATTTTCTGGTAACAAACACTCTCACTTTTTATGTAAGTGAAAAATACATTTTTCCCTTTTTTATTGCAGTAAAATATGCAACATAAAATTTACCATTTTAGCCAAGTTTAAGTATATGCAGTGTAGTTATTCTATAACCATCGCCATCATCCAGCTCTAGAACTTTTTCATCATCCTCAACTGAAACTCTGTGTATATTCTGTATGCTAATCTTTTATCATGTATATGATTTTGTAGGTTGCCTCTTCATTCTCTTGATAATGTCCTTTGATGCACAAAACCTTTAACATTAGTGAAGTCCATTTTATCTACTTTTGCTTTTCTTGACCATGGTTCTGGTGTTTCCATTTTTTGTAAGAATTTCATTGAGTATAAAATTCAGATGTTGGGAATCGTTTTCTTTAAATTGGGAGTCGTTTTCTTTAAATACTTTTTAAGCATCATTTCACTATTTTCTGGCCTCTGTATTTTCTAGTGAAGGTAGTGACTACTCCTTGGATGGTGACTTTTTTCTTGGCTGATTTTTAAAAATTATTTCATTCTTTCATGTGCATCAATTAATTTGGATAGGTGTTTTTCATTCTATTTACCCTGGATGAGGTTTTCAGAACTTCTTGGTTGATGCTTAAAATTAGTTTTGTGTAATTATTTTTTGGTAATTCTTGGCCCTCATATATTCAATTGTGTCCTCATCTTTCTCTCCTGTACTTTGAGTTGTATGTATGTGGGCAATTTGCTATGCCCACAAGCATTCTAATACTTTTTTCTATATTTTCTTCACTTTTTCCCTTAAAATTTCAATTATGTATTTTCTATCAACATATCTTCCAGTTATTAACACTATATTCAGCTATATCTATTGTTTGTTTAACTCATATTAAAATTTTAATTTTAGATCATAAATACTTCTAGTTCTGGAATTTACACATGATTAATAGGTGCTAATTATTATTGAAATTCTCCATCATTTTATATGTATTTTATACCAACTCATCTATTTTCATGAATAAGTTATTCATATTTATTTTGAAGGGTTTTCCTCCAATTATATTATCATATTTATCTGAGTGTTTGTTTCTATTTTTGTGTTTTTTTCCCTCCTTGTTTTTTTTTTTTATCACAAGATCCTGCTTTTTATCATGTTGTTATGGTTTGGATTTAGAATGTCCCGCCAAAAGCACATTTTTAAGGCCATTCAGTAATGTTCAGAGATGAAACAGTTGTGTTATTTCAGCTGTAACCTCATTAATGGACCAATCTGTATAATGGATTGATAATTTGAAGGCACTACTGGGTGTTAACTGTAGGCAGGTGGGTGTTGCTAGAGGAAGCAGGTCAATGTGGGTGTGGCCTTGAGGACTATATCTTGTCCCTGGCTCCTCTCTCACTCTTTCTCTGCTTCCTGGGTCTATGAGCTGAGCAGCTTTTCTCCACTCTTTCTTTCTTCCATGATATTCTGCCTCACCTCAGGCCCACAGCAATGAAGTTGACTGACCATGTACTGAGACCACCAAAACTATGAGCCCCAAACAAGATTTTCCTCCTCCAAGATATTTTCAGGGATTTTAGTCATAGCTACTAAATGCTAACTAACCTATCTACTAGTTTTTTATTGAAACACAAATATTTATATAACATATTATGGAGGATCCAGATAATGGTGGTTTCCTTCAGAAACAGTTTACCTTTCTTCTGCTAAGGAAGTAGTAAGAGGTTGATCACTGTAAGTCATTCTAGATTTATTTATTTTTTTCATTTTGATCAAGCTAGTTGATCTCTGATTTGTTCCTGTTCTTCTATGGCATGGAAAATCTAGTGGGCTCAGTGAGATCTCACCCCTCACAGATTCTTAACTTTAATTTGAATCTTTTTAGTTCCATAAAATGGCAGAAGAATGCATTCTGATCTTCCTGGATTTGGGTTTAACTTCACAGCATCCCATTAGGTAAAACTTTAGAATTCAACCAATGTCCTGAGAGGGAAATCTTCTCTGTGAGGCCAGTCAATCTTATTGCTCAGTCCCATGTGATGGTCAATAGCTGTGATAGTTTCTCTGGTACCCCATCAATAACATATCTGAATCCTTGGCCTCTCACCTGGATCCTAAGTCAGCAAATGAGGCCAGAGGGGAGGCAGTTTACCTTTCAAAGATTCTCCATTCTCTAGAGTCTCAGCCTCTCTATTCATCACTGATTTATCAGCTCTTTGATTCACTTAATGGAATTTTTTTTTTGTATTTTATCTGGCTTCTCTAGGGTTTTGTTCAGCAGAAACATTGTTCTATTGCCAATTAATCCATTCTACTTAATGGATGAATTTTATAATGTGAATATTTTAAGCTTCTATGCATACAATCTTAAAATTATTCTCAATTATGAGCAAGGTGAGAAAATCTTTGTATGATATTTTTCTCATAAAATAATGGCAAGTTATTACATTCATGTTTTTAGCTCCATCAAAATCATGAACAATTAGAATGAAATTATCTTGTGAACATTTAATATCATCTGTAATGGGAATTAAAATCTCAGGTTACCCTATTCACTAGGTATAGTTTCCTGGCTTCCAGATTAGACATTATCTTGAAGTATTCTAGTTTCCAAAGAAGAAAAAAAAATGCCACCATGATTTTTTGTTGGTTTGCTTGAAAGAATACTAATATCTCTCAACTCCATCTTTCACACAATGGCATAACATGTCTGATTAGTGGGTATCAGTTTCAGCTACCTGAAGTATAGTGTTCAATATGCAAACAAGTTAAGGCTGCTCTGAGTAGTGATGAGAGCATGGAGACTCTTCTTCTGCAGAGGAGAGGAATCTTCTTCAGATCCATCACATTTACTTAGCTGTATATGATATTAGCTTCCAACCTCACAAACTGAGTTTTCTGGTTTCTTTTAAGGGAGCTTCTGATATTCTTAGGTAGCAATGAATTGAAAATTCGCAAGGTCAACAGAAAGCAGGAGCATAATTTCTAGAAGCAACATTGGGGACACAAGAAATAGAGTAAAAATGTCAATCAGGTGATAACTACTCATTCCTACCAGCTCTCCTTGCTATCTTATGTAAGAAAATTACACATGATTTTTCCTAATAATGTCCTCTATTCTCAAAAAACACTCTCATTATTTTTCAAGCTCCATTTACTAAGTAATATTTTGTGTTTTATATGAATTTATATCAATTTTTGAATTCCAAATACCCCATTTCAGTGTGAGATGACTTAGATGAGATGCTTATTTCTTTCTTTGGGATGAATTCATAAGGTCCAAACAGGAGGAAGGCCAAAACACTTGGATTCAATAGCCCAGGACTCATAAATTTGGATTGAATATTTAGTTCATTTTTTTCTGCAGCTGCAGAAAAGTCATATCCTTGTTTTATCTTTCAAAGATTTTTGAATCATTGTGTTCCCTTTAAAGGTTTTCTGCTTTGCTAGCATCAAGGTAGTGTTTCCATAAATGAGGATGTTGGAAATGATAGCTGTTTAGCTCACTTTCTTTTGAAGGCACTGTTTATTTCTGAAAGGAGATAAGGCGTGCTCTGTACATTTCCAGAGTGAGCTCATCTGATGTGAAATACAATGTTCTTATATCTTTTGTTTCCAGAATAACTCTGTGATTTAAAAGTGACAGAGGAAGGAAAGGAAAGAAAGAAACAATTTTAAAAAATAACTGCTTAACTCCTACTCCAATTTCAGTTCCTTGTTCAATTGTTTCTTTTTCAGAAAAAGTTTCTGTACTAACTTGTGATGTACTTCTCCTTCTATGAGAAAATACTGTCGGACCCTGGACTTCTCTTCTGGGCTTGGTTCCATCTCCAGTCTCGCCTCTTTCAAGTTGGTCTTGCCAGAATTGTCATTCTCTCTTTCCATCCAGGCCTAAGGCAGGCAGACTCCAGGAGGGACCCATGGACCCCTGCCTCTAGCTAAGCTCACCTTGTGGAGTCTCTTCCCCTTGATTTGGGGATGGTCTTATGACACCCTGCTAGCCAATGGCATATGGCGAAGATGGTGGGTTTTCACTTCCATTATTATGTCTTTGATTGTAACTTCTGTTTCAGTCTCCCTTGCTGGCTTTGATGGTACAAACTGCTATCCTTTGAGCTACCCTAGGCTCACTCAGCAAGAACCTGGGGATGGTCTTCCGTTGATAGTCAGTGAAGAACTGAGGCCCTCGGTCCAAAACCTATGAGGATCTGAATCCCACTAACAACCATTTCAGTGAGCTTGGAAATGGATGCCCCCCAGTTGAGACATCAGATGCGACATCGTGTTGCCTGACAACTTCCCGGGGGGCATTGTGAGGGAAGGGGGAAAAACAAAAGAGGAAAAAGGAAAAATACCAAAGCATATGCCCAGCATTTAATATAAATACGTGTCTATCAGACTGGAACTTAGATTGGAAAGAAAAGATGGAATAATAAAGATGTCCTTCTCTTCCCCCCAGACCTCAAGGTACATAGAGTCTCATTCATGCCCATTTTTTATGTGCCAGTTTAAGCTCCTGACAGGAAGTCCTAAAGAGAGATAAGGAGATGATTCTTATCTCCCATGTGATGTTTTGTGGGCAGCCTCTCCCGGAGCCTCAAGATCCTGCACTGCCTTAGAAAGCATGATCATCTGCTCACAGCTGAGATTACCCTCCTGCTCAGCAGCACCTGAGAAGAGGCTGGACAACCTCTGCACAGGAGGACCATCATTTACACTCTGGGACCTGACTGCTTTGCAGAGAGCCCACAGTGGAGGGTGGCCATCTCTTTCCTCTTCTCACAAGTTTAGGAACAGGGCCTCGCAGCTCAGCTAGGATGAATCACCTCTGCATTAAATGACCTGGAGCCTTTTCTTTGGCTCCGTCCCTTTGGATATGGGGTATTTTGTGACCTTTCTGAAACCTTGCCTTTAGTGGTTTGATTCAATTCCACAATTGAGTATCTATCTGTTCCACATTAGGCTCTGTTCTTGGCAGCTTGGATACACCAGAGAGGAAAGCAAAAGACAAAAACAAAAATTGAAAAATCCTGCCTTCACAGAGCTTACTTTATAGTGGAATTTCTAGACAATAAATATAACCCACAACTTTAACAATTAGAAAGGTAAAGGCAATAGGAAGTGCTGGGCACGGGGCCATTTACAGTACCAAATAGGGTGGTCCACATAAGCCTTTTGCAGAGGATGGCAAAGAGCAATGGTTTATAAAGGTGGGGCAGTTAGACACGTGGTTTACAGGAGCAAGAGCATTCCAGCTACCGTGGAGTCTTTGAGATGGGGTATGTCTGGTGTGGTCGAGAAACAGAGAGGAGCCTGCCTGCCAGGGACAGAGTAAGTGGCAGAGAAGGTGCTAGGTGATGAGGTTTGAGAAGGTGACAGGGGGCAGAAGGGACAAGATCTTGAAGGTATTTATGCTCCTGACTTTCACTCTAATGAAATGTGGAGCCAGCACAGGTTTCAGAAAGGGGACTGTGACATGAGCTGACTTGTGCTCTAAAAAGGTGACTTGCAATGGAAGTCCCTCTCAGTTTTATATGTCCCCAGTGGCAGGCAGCTGGGTTCTGCAACAACCTCCTCACGACCTTGTCCATTGGAGCTGCATGTAGATGACTCTGGGCCCTCCAGTATCGACCTCCTATGTCTCTTTTTTTCCTGAAGGATAGACATATTCAGTCCCTCCCAGTCTTTGGGTTCTTGCAGATGATTGCTTCATGCAAACTCCAACGCAATCATACCTTTCTTTGGGGCCAGGCTCCTTATTTATCCTAAGCATGGCGTCCTCATTGATCCCCCATCTCCCTTTCATCCCTCTGCACTTCTGTCACAACTTCTAAGGGTAACCTGGCCTCCATCTCCAAACATCCAATGCCACACCAACATAGAATTATTTCTACATTGCTTCACACATTTTCGTCACACTTCCTCGGCTAGACTGTAACATTCCCTGCTCCCAGTGAGCAATATGCCCTCCCCTTTCTCCATCATGTTTACTGTGTCATAGGTACTGCAGGTAAAAGATGAGTAAAACTCACAGTTCCTTTGATCAAAGGCTTGCAGCCTAAATTAATCACCCGTGGCCATGTTACAAATAACCACATACAGCAGCTTTAAGAATTATTAATTTAGTTTCTGATGGTCACGATCTGAGCATGGCTTAGTTAGGTCTTCAGCCTACTAACTTTCTCTTTCCAATTTCCCCAGACAACATCTTGTGAAACATTTATATATGTCATTAAAAATCTCTCTCTTTTTTAATAGTCTGCAAAACAAACTAACAAGTTGGTTTTCATGACAAGAAAGTGGGATTAATTCTTTACTCCTTCCATTGGTAAGGAGAAAAGTTTCATATCACGTTGTTTTTGAGAGAAGAATTGACACTTTTGAAAAATGAATCCTTAGGCATATAGATAGGAATCTGATACATGTACCAATATACGTCTGTGTGCATTATGATAACGTCAGGATGAAGGTCCATCTTATGGAAAATATTTTATACATTTCAGATAGTGTAAGAGGCCAGAACACAGTCCACATTAGCTCATGAGTTGGGTATATTTGATTACTGAAGTTGTAGGATGAACAAATGAGAGATTTCTCAATTTTGGCTTGGTCAGCATTAGTAAGTCACTTTGTTAACTGTACCAAATACAGGGTTCAAGATTTGAAAGTTCAATATTTGAAATATTGAAAATATTTGCATGTATGCATGTGTGAGAGCACACACACACACACACACACACACACACACACACACACACAATGGGCCCATCTATCACCTTCTTTCCTATGAGAGGTGATTCCCTCAATCCTAGGACAATCCAGGACTGCTTTGACTCAAGTTTCCTAATGGTTCCCATTATTTGGATTGTTTCCTATGGCTACCATGAAAAAATCATGACCACTGAGTGGCTTAAACACCCGACGTTTATTTTACTATCTCACAGTTCTGGAGGCTGGACTTCTGAAATCAAGGTGTCAACAGGATCAGTTCCTCTTGAGGCCTGTGAGAAAGAATCCATTCCATGCCTTTCTCTTAGCTTCTGGTGGCTTCTTGGTAATCTTTGGAATGTTTTGGCTTGTACAAGCCTCACCCTGGTCTGTTTTCATGTCTTCCTGTGAGTATCTGTGACCAGATGTCCTGTTTTTAATAATGGCATTGCAGTCATATTAGAATGGAGGCCCTCCCACTTCGGTTTGATGATGTTGTCTCAGTTTAATGTTTTATATCAGTCAAACCCTATTTGAAATAGGATCACGTTTTGAAATGCTGAGAGTTAGGACTTTGTATATGAATTTTTGTGGGGCACATTTCAGCCGAAAACAGATAGATTCATGGGGAAATAAAACACTTGAGTAAACTGATTTCTGGAGTGCATTGTAATGGGTTTGAACAGAACAAACCCATTCTTTATTTTTATCCCCCTAGATAAAATACTAAGTGACAAACTATGAATGTTGGATTCAGAAATACCAAACAAATTGAGGTGAGAAAAAATTATTTTTTCTTCTTCACTCCCTTTGAAATATTAATAATTTCAAATAAAACTTAACTTGAGCTTCCTCCAACATTATTTGATTTGAAGGTTAGCCTCTGATCTTATTCTATCATGTCTCTGTGGATGGCAGAATCGTGGCCCCACAAAAGACGCCCATACCTTAATTGTGAGAACCTGTGAATATGTTCTCTTATATGGCAAAAGGGAGTTTTGAGATGTGATTAAGGTTAAGAACACTTAACTGGGAAGAGTCAGATGAGTTCAACCCACTTGTTTGAGTCCTTAAAAGCTGAAAACATTTTTCGGATGAAGTTGGAGGGAGAGAGGGCTGAGGATGAGTGAGAGATGCAACCTGGCTGGCTTTGAAGATGGAACAAGGGGTGTAGGGAGGCTCCAGGCGCTGGAAAATGCACAAGAACAGACTCCCATGGAGCATCCCGACAGGAACGGTTTCCCTGACACCTTGGTTTTAGCCTAGTGAGACCTGCATTGTTCATCTGATTGGCAAAACTGTTAGATAATCAGTCTAAGCCACTAAATTTGTGGTAATTTGTTGCAGCAGCAAAAAAGAAAACAAAAACAACTAATGCACTAACTAGATTGTATTTCATGTCTACCTCTATAAGGCCTAGCATAGCTTTCTGACATAGTAAGTTCTGCATAAATGATTTTATAAAAATCATCAACTATGGATCACAATGCTATTTTGGTAAAATTGTACCAATCTTGAATTTTGTGCATTTGTACATCTTTAGATAAGCTAAACATGTATAGAAATCTAAACTTAACTCCTCCTTGGTTTCTTAAGTGGATTATTTGGGTCTCCACTTTGCTTGAATCAATAAAGGTATACAGGTCTGGGTTTATAGTATTTCTATTGTTAGGTATATTACATAGTTATGCCTTCATCCTGGATAATTATTTCAGTAGGGAGGAGGTAAGACAATAATTTTTTTTATTATGGGAGTGAGGCATTTGGGGGTTGGCAAATCATGGGAGGGGGGGCAGTTTGACTGAGTTGTTTAAATATTTTGTCAGTTTCCTAGTGAGTCAGTCTTAGCCTGAACATCATAGGCAGGTGGCGAAAATTATAATGGGAGAATTTTCTACAAAGACAGTACAGGGTTGACAAGCTGACCCACAAACTAGCCAGCGTCTCTACAGAAAAATAGACCACTGCAGATAAAAGCAAGCAATGTCGTTCCCACTGAGAAAATTATAATGCAGAGAATCTAGTCAAGGTTCACCAGGCAGTTTCTCAGCAGCTGAGGAATATTGGAAGAAGGGATAGTGTGTTATTACCTCAATGAGAGCCTCCAAGGAGTTCTAGTCAATTTTCCCTCCCTCGATTTTCTTCCCTAAGGATGGCAGGTAATAGGCTGCAGCTTTATAAAATGAGACCAAGGTGATCGGATGCTCTCAGTGGCTACATTTTTGGTCCTTTCTCCTCCTAATTATTTTTGTTTTTCTATTTTAATATCATTGTATTTAGCTCTTGGTGAAGGAATGCAAACCGTACACACGCACGCGCGCACACACGCACACACACACACGGTGGCTGAAATAACAGACTTGAAAGCAGCAATGTTGATTTACATAAGGGTGCTGTCCTAGTGGCTGCCCTGTTTTCTTCTGGGCTTAAATCAAGATTGATTTTATGCATTGATTAATTAGTGATGAGTGCATTTGTCTATTTTCTGTTACTATAATGAAAATAAAGAAAAGAGCTTTGTTTCGCTTACAGATTTGGAGGGTGAAAGTTCAAACAGCATGGCACAGGTGTTGGTAAGGGTGCACCTGTCTGTGTCACCTCACAGCATGGGCATCTTGCTGTATATGTTTAAATTAATGACTCTGAGATAAACTATAGTATCTTCAAGAAAATAGTAAAGATGGATATTTTCTTTTTATTCCTGCTTCAGAGGTAGTAACAGAGAGAAGTACATTTTGGACAGATATCTTTCAATAAAGGTGAAAGTAACGATGGTAACCATCTCTGTACATGTCACCACCAACACTCTTTGTCTCACACTGAAAACTCAGGGGGCATTCTTGCCTCCTTCCTTTTTCATATACTCCTCCCCATTAGACAGTGCCAGTGGGTCTACCTTTAAAGTAGGTTCTGAATCTGCCAGGACGCATCACCTGTGATAGTAAATCCTTAGATCCGAGATGCCCCTCCATGCACTATGTACATTGCAAAAGACTCCTAACAGGTCTGTCACTTATAACTTTGCCCCAATATTGTCTAAAAAGTAGCAAATGCAGATTTGCAAAACCTAAGGCAGAGCTCCTCATGCCTTTGCTCATCACCTGCAGTGACTCCCTCTTCCACTCAAAGTAAAATCCCAGGTCCTTGTCCTATCTGTTTCTCTTTCTTCGTGGTACTTATTACTGATTTATCATTGGGCTTCTCCCATACAGTGCAAACCCCTTGAGAATGGGGACTCTGTCTCCTTCATTTGCTGCTTCAATTACAGCACTCAGTACAGTGTCTAGTACGTACAAGGGAGTCAATAAACTTTAGGTGGCCGAGCACATCAATGACTGTGAATAAGAGATCTGATAAGCTGATGATACATAACTTGCGCAGCAACCAACTGAAATAAGTTCAGATCACTTTCAGATAAGAAAAAATGTCAACCCAATAGAAAATACCATTCCCCAAATTCATTGAAATTTCATGTTGCTAGAAATTTAATTGGAAATTTGTCAAATTATTTTATATTTTCCTTCTATTAATTCTGATGTGGCAGATGAACTTTTGCTGCTTTGGGGAAAACATGACATGTTACTATGGTCTTCAAGTAACTAGTGTCCCTGTAACTATCAATAATTCCTCCCATCCCTAAAACTGAACTGGTCTTGTGACTTCTTTTGCCAATAGAATAAGATATAATAAGGTAGTTTATAGTTCCAGACTTAGGTCTTAAAAAACCTTATAGGCTTCCACTTTTACTCTTTTACAAGTTAGTTACCATGTGTAGAAGATTAAGCCAAATTATTGAATGGTGGAATTTTATGAAAGGACAGAAAGGACATGTGGAGAAGACCCCAGGATGATTGTCAACTCCAAAGCAACAAACTATGAGTGAGGACATCTTGGACCCTCTGACACCATAGCCAATACCATAGGAAACACTCCTAGCCACCCCAGCCATCCCAGTGAATGCCCCAAATATTGTAGAATATAGGCAATTATTCTTGCAAAGCCCTGCCCAAAGGCCTGACCCTCACAATCACCAGCAAACAAAATAGTTGTAATTTTGACCTGTCAAATTTTGATGTTCTTTACTATGTGGTAATGGCTAACTTGATCCAACCATTACAAGGGATTGCATTAAGAATTTTGGACACCTCAAGTCTATTATTTGAAAATTATGATTGAGCTTAGATTAATCTCAATATATATATATATATATATATATATATATATATATATATATATATTAATTTTTATATATTTATATTTTATTTTCATATATAACAGTTTGGATATAAACTTATGTGGCAGTGCAGGAATGTTCACAGATAAAATGATTAGATTATGTGAGCTGTAGCCTAATCAGTGAATTAGTCCATTTAGGGGGGGCTAATAATGTGAATGGATTACTGGGTGGTCACTCTAGGCAGGTAGCACATATCTGGAGGAAGTAGGTCACTGGGAGCAGGTGTTTGAGGATTGCGTCTTGACCCTGGCTTCCTGCTCCCTCTCTCAGCTTTCCTTGGCCATACCCCCCACCATGATGTTCTGCCTCATCTTGGGCCCAGAACAATGGAGGGGCCAATCATGGACTTAAACCTCTGAAACCATGAGCCAAAATAAACTTTTGATCCTTTCAGCTGTTCTTCTCAGATATATTGGTCACAGTTCATGAAAAGCTGACTCACATCATGTATATGTGTGTGTGTATGTAAATATATGTGCAAATACATACCTTTGTATATACTTTAAACATGTATCTACACTTTTTCTGTCTACATTTTATTGGAAAGCTTTAATATAAAACTAAATCCTCTGCTGATACAGTCTTGGCAATTTTTTTTTTATTGCTTTTGTATAATATCATGGAAACTTTGCCGTTTTCAAATACCACATATTTAATTGTTTTACTGGTTGGTTTGTTTATTTTCAACCAAGTGGAAAAGAATTGTGAAAAGGCTTTCAGATTCCTCTAAAATCTCAGGAGTCTAGCGTGTATTAAGTTCCTCTGCTCACTTCCTCAATCTTCTGCTTCAAGTTTGAAATCAGGGTCTTCATGTGTTTAATTTTGTTCAAGAGTATATTCATCGCACTCGCCTGGCCCGGGTTCGATCCTCAGCACTATATATAAACAAAGATGTTGTGTCCACCGAAAACTAAAAAAAAAAAAAAATTAAAAATTCTCTCTTAAGGAAAAAAAAAAAAGATCCTGGATTCAATCCCCAGCACTGAAAACACAAAAAAGAAAAAAAAAAGAGTATATTCATAAAACTGCCTGCAATTCAAACTGAAATTCTCAGGCACACCAGTAGAAATTTTAGGGTGAAAGAGCAATAAATTTGAGTTTTCTCAGGTGTCCAATGTTGATTTTTGTTTGAGTCATTTTTTTTTTTTCTGTGTGACCCAAAGACTTGACAAGAACAGTTAGAAGAGGAAAAGTTTATTTTGAGGCTCACAGTTTCAGGGGGTTTAGTCCATAATGGCTGACTCCGTTCCTTGGGGCCTGAGATGAAGCAGAGCATCATGACAGAAGTGTGTCATGGAGGCAAGCAGCTGGGGACACGGCACCAGAAAGAAGAAGGAGGAGGAGGAGGAGGGGGAGGAAGAGAAGGAAGAGAAGGAGGAGAAGGAGGAGGAGGAGGAGGAGAAGGAGAAGGGGGCAAGAGGAGGGGGGGGGGGAGGAGGAGGAGGAGAAGAGAGGGCTCAGCTCACCAAACATATACCCCGGAAGGCACAACCCCCATGACCCACCTTCTCCAGCCACACCCCGCCTGTCTACAGTCACCATCCAGTTCATCCCTATTAGGACACACTCTGATAAGGTTAAGTTCTCATAACCCAATCATTTCACCTCTAAGTTTTCCTGCATTGTCTCACACATGAGCTTTTGGAGGGTGCCTCATATCTAAATTATAACAATTTTTCCTGGTGGAGAAGAGACAAAAGTGGGGAAATAGATGCTTTCATGCCTACCTGACTTAATCAGCATTGACAAAGCACGGATGAACTCCCATGGCTTAGGAAGTTTCTGAGAGGAGGCTCCTTGTGACAAATATGCTTTGTCTTCTCCTTACAAAATTTTAAAATGTGACTTGGCTCAATTTGTTTCAAGGGGCCTTTTCAAAGTCTGCACTTCTCAGCTTTGTAGAAAGGAAGCTACCCTCATCTGCATGTGACTGCAATGATCTCTCCAGATCATTTGGAGAAATGTTGGGCAGGGCATAGTAACTAAGTCTGCTTTAATACAACAGGAATCTGAAAATAAAATGTATTCAAGAAATTGCCTACCTATACCATTTTGCAGACAGGAGTGGGAAAGGGAATCAGGTCAGACAATGGTGGCAAGAAATCACAGGGTTCAGCATGAAGTCCCATGAAGATTAGGAATTACTGGGCCAGATAATTCCCTCTTCTTTTTAACCAGACATTTGTTTTTGAGAATCTCTGAAGCACACCTTGGCTAATTATCGGGATTAAACTGGATCAAAATACGTAAAAAGCTGCTCAGTGTCTGAGAGAGATCACTGTGCTGCGAGGTTTGCTATATTGATCCTGTTTTATTACTTTGAAAATGGAAAACCCATGCTTTTGTCAATCATGTGAAATGGGAAACCACAGTCCAAATAGTTGCTTTAGTTTCCTCCAAGTAAGGGAAAATAATCCACAGCAGTTTCCTCCAAGTAAGGGAAAATAATCCACAGCAGTTTCCTCCAAGTAAGGGAAAATAATCCACAGCAAAAATGAAAGTAATTGATGTTTGTCACCAGTTTGAAATGTATATTTGTTGTTATTTTCCTTTCAAAGCAGAAAGACTATGAGGTTCATCATATGAAAGAATGCTAATTTATTCTCAATAAATACAAATTTGTTAATTAAATGTGATGATTTAAACACTGTCATATGTGCCTAAACTCAAAAATTTGTTTTCAATTAAAAATGATTTTGTTTTGTTGTTCTTTAGATATTATTGAATATTTGTGCTTTGGTCTACATGTATTTTCTAAATTTTAGTAGTACTGCAAGACACAAAAATTTCCTCCTCTGCTCTCATCTCCAACCCTTTAGTCCTATTATAATACACTGTTTAATTTGAAAATGCTTGGATATTTTTTGCATTTTCTGACTGAAGAGAAAATTCTCTATGTAAAAATTAAAAATTTTAATAAAAGTTTTCACAGAGGATGATGTTAATAATGTATCATTGTAATCAATGCATTTGAGTTTCTTTTTTGCATTACAATTTTTATTACATGTATACAACATAATTTTTCATATCTCTGGTTGTATATAAAGTATGTTGACACCAATTCGTGTCTTCATACATGTACTTTGGATGATGATGTCTATCACATTCCACCGCCCTTGCTAATCCCCTGCCTCCTCCCTTCCCCTCCCACCCCTCTGCCCTATCTAGAATTCATCTATTCCCCCCATGTTCCCACTCCCTACCGCACTATTAGTCAGCCTCCTTATATTAGAGAAAACATTCGGAATTTGTTTTTTGGGGATTGGCTAACTTCACTTAACATTATCTTCTCTAACTCCATCCATTTATCTGGAAATGCCATGATTTTATTCTATTTTATTGGTGAGTAATATTCCATTGTGTATATATGCCACATTTTTTAATCCATTCATCCACTAAAGGGCATCTGGGTTGGCTCCACAGTTTAGCTATTGTGAATTGTGAATCTATAAACACTGATGTGGCTGTGTCCCTGTAGTAGGCTGTTTTTAAGTCCTTTGAGTATAAGCCGAGGAGAGCTGGGTCAAATGGTGGTTCCATTCCCAGTTTTCCAAGAAATCTTCATACTGCTTTCCATATCGGCTGCACCAATTTGCAGTCCCACCAGCAATGTATGAGTGTGCCTTTTCCCCCACATCCTTGCAAACACTTGTTGAGTTTCTTTAAGAAATTTTGAAACTAACATTTAGCATTGCTATTTTTTCTGATAATAAACTAGAACATATTTATTTTAAAATTCAAAAGGATATAAAGAAGAAATCCAGAGACATCTATACTTTCTCCTTTCCTTAGAAGATGGAAATCCTTTTAGTTGTCATATATACATCAGTAGGTATGGTTACCTATAATTACCTACACAAATTGAACTCTATTTTCTTTTTTATTAAATTTATTTTTAGCTGATGCATAAAAATTCAACACTGAACTGTATAGTTTCACTTAAAACAATATAAACAGTTTTCCAAGACATTATTTCTCAATTTAAAATTGAATGACTACATATATTTCCACTTTGTGCATGGCCTGTTATTTATTTAACCAATCTCCTTTCAGTGAACCTGTAGATTGTTTTGCATTTTATTAAGACTATGATGAGTGGGCATTATACATAAATCTTGTTGCACATGTTTATTTCTGAGTGTGTTAGTCATATTTCTATCACTGTGACAAAATACCTGAGATAAGTGGCTTATAAGGAGGAAAGGTTTATTTTGGCTCACAGTTCTGAAGGTTTCCATCCATGGTCAGTTGGTGTATTGCTTTGGGGCTGTGGTGAGGCTACTCATAGCACAAAAGAGCAAAGGGTAAAAAAAGAGCTGCTCACCTCAGGGCAACAGGGAAGCAAAAAGAGACCAGAAGGAGCCAGGGATCCCCATATTCACTTCAAGAACACAGCCCCAATGATCTCACTTCCTTCAACTAGGCCCCAGCTCCTAAGAGTTCTGCCCTCTTCCAGGCTGGAGATTATGCCCTAGACACATGAGCCCTTAGGAGATATTTAAGATCAAACTGTATCTTCAAGCGGTAATTAAGTATCAATTAGATCATCTCCGAGCCTCACCATACAAACTTTAAAAAACTATCTTGATGTAAAGAGCACAGCAATTATTTTTCCCCTTCCCCTCACTTCCTCTTGTATGTACTTTTGTATAACTCTGAGGGTCTCCTTCCATTTCCATGCAATTTCCCTTCTCTCTCGCTTTCCCTCCCACCTCTCATCCCTGTTTAATGTTAATCTTCTTCTCATGCTCTTCGACCCTACTCTGTTCTTAGTTACTCTCCTTATATCAAAGAAGACATTTGGCATTTGTTTTTTAGGGATTGGCTAGCTTCACTTAGCATAATCTGCTAAATGAATGTCAGTAGAGGGGGCAGAGAGAGAAGAGGGGAGGGGAGGGGAGGGGAGGGGGGATAGTAGAGGATAGGAAAGGCAGCAGAACACAACAGACACGAGTATGGCAATATGTAAGTCAATGGATGTGTAACTGATGTGATTCTGCAATCTGTATATGGGGTAAAAATGGGAGCTCATAACCCACTTGAATCAAAGTGTGAAATATGATATATCAAGAACTATGTAATGTTTTGAACAGCCAACAATAAAAAATTAAAAAAAAAAAGAGCACAGCAAAACCACTATCTCTGATAAAAACCCTTCTAAGTTCTATGGCACTTGGGAGAGGGGCAGGACTTTGGGGCAAATGGAAAACCCATACTGTACACCAGAGGCATGAACTGAGAGGGTCAGTAACTCAGTCTGGTGGAGTCTGGGTGCTGAGAGACAGAGGTGAGGGACACAGGGCCAGGTGAAGGGGGAACTGAGATGCCCTGTGGGCTTCTGCCGTGTCCTACAGGAGATGAGGAGCCATCAAAGAGTTTAGGTATTAGTACAGTGAGCTCAGCCTTTCATTCAAGAGAGGTAACTTGGCAAACTGGAAGGACACAGTGGGAAGCGGTAGGGATAGGCAGGAGCTGGTTACCACAACCCTGGGCCTGGCCTGGGGCAGTGGAGTGGAGACCTAGAGAAGAACCCAGTTCACGAGTTTGCACTGAAAGACTTAGAGCTCAATAGTGGAGGAGGGAGCGGGGCTGCCAGACAGGGAATGGGGTATTGTGTTGGTTCAGGTCCTCTGAGAAGCAGCCTCCATGACGGGATGAGATGCCAAGGAATTCTATGGAGGAATGCCAGTAGGGAACACAGGGTGACTGAGCAGGAGCAGGCAGACCATGGTGGCGTTCAGGGAAGGGGAGAGGAGGAAAGACAGGAAGGAAGAGCTCCCAGACTGCAGCACAGCTCCCAGGAAGCCTCAGTCACTCTGGAGTGTGGTTCCTGAGCAATCGCTGTCCTTGGAAGACTGCTGCATCCGGCAGGAAGGAGTCAGAACTAACATCTCCACCAGCTTGGTGATTGGCAGGGAGCAGCTGAGAGGCAGCCTGGCCTGGGTGAACACCAGTGGTAGATCTGATCAGCAGGGTCAGGGTGCAGCGGGGGCTCAGGCAGCACTGCTCCCTGTGTCCCACAGTAGAGTCTCTTCTGAGCTTCACATGCCCTTGGCCATAAGGCGCGAACTGCGTCTGACTCATAATGAATGGATGGTGCATGGAAAACACTAAGTGTAAAATCAATCTTAGATATGGGCCTGGGCTTCCATGAATGTAATAAGTAAGATGGGAAAGGTTGTTCTTGATTGGGAAGAAAACATAGTGTCATAGAAAAAGAAAGGGCATTGCAACCAAGCCGTTCTGTCATGTCTCGTATCAATTGCTATCTGTGGTACCTTGAAGGAATGATAGTCTCTCATCCCTAAAGTGAGAATGAAGGATACAGGCCTCACATAGACATCTCGGAGGTGGTTTTATTGTGTATTTTTATTTTTTATTTCTTATGCCTCTTACCATGTTTTGAAAACCTTTGATCTTGATTGGGACTATTGCTTTCTCAATTAGCCCCTGTGCCACGGTATTTAGGCACATTTGTCTTCTAAAGTATAATTGAGATCAAAAGCATGCTCTTCTCCACACCATGGAATCCCTCTGCTGACAGCCCCAGAGGGTTTGTCAGAGTTGAGCCCTGGTGGGCACAGCTGCCGAGTTGTTCTTAATCTGCTTGGAGCAACAGAGAATCCACTGGACTTTCCAGGGTCCACCATGCAAACCAAATCCCAGCCATTCATCTCGGGCACTTCACGGCCCTTTGTATGAGGTGTGAGGGGGAAATAATGACTTCATCTCCCTTCCTACCCTGAGTCAGGACTCAGGGTTTCCACTGTGTATTTAGTAATGGAACATGTAAACCGTTGGATTTGGCAAATTGCTGTGGAAAAAAAGAATTCCACTCAGAGTGATAGACACAAACTTTTGGGAACATCGAAACAAGACAATTTCTAGGGGTGGACTTAGAATTGATACATAGAGGAAATTATCTGGCTTATTTATCATTTTGATGTTTCTACCTTTTTAATCTTTCAGATATCTACTTTAGGCAGAATTGCCTGCCTGAGTGAATGTTCTGATCTGAAGCAGTTTATAGAGGGGATACAGAATACCCCGACCTGTCCTGGTGTGAGTCCACTGGCCCCCTAAGGACCCGTCATTGCCTTGGAAGAGTGGGCCACCTGCTGCAGTGTGCTGTGTGAGGCGTCTTACTAGTGAGCCTGGGGTGACACACTTCTGAGTTGAACACTGGTTCCTGGTGAATGTACTCGTGGTCAATCTTTGGAAAAATCATTTAACCTATCTAACATGAGTTTCCTCATCTATAAAATGAGGAAAACAGTGCACATTTGTATTCATTCCATAGGAACCAAAGGCAGACCTGAAAATCAGGGAAGAATCTGGCATGTTCCGAGATACTTGGGCATAGCTTAAAGGTCGAGAGGGCAGGAAGGCAGCTGGAAAAGGGGATTTTTTCATTTGGACAAACGGCTTCTAGTCTCCTTTGTGACCAGGACGGGGCTCTGTCACAGTGTCTGTGTGCTTTTCATTTTCAGGCAAAAGTCAACTTTATTTGTGAGAGCAAGAAATCACAGAGGCCCTTCCAGCAGGGGTAGCTCACTGAGGTTTTCCTTCATTGAGTCTCCTGAGAGTGACTAAGAAACTTGGCTTTCCCCAGGATGGCACAGGTGGCTGTCTCAAAGGTTGGCCTTGGAATGAGAACATGCAAGAGACAGAATAATGAGCTGCAGCACTATTATGAATGTAACTTAAACCCATTTCAGGGTCTCCGACAGGTTTTGTTTGCCATCATTTACTGAGTTCCCTGCTCAGTAAGTTGAGATCTTCAGTGAATATGGAAGCACAAAATGCAGAAAGAGACAGCAGAATTGGGAAAACATCATACGTCACCTTATTTTGCTTTTCTCTTTTATGTGTGTGTTCAAAGTTTCTGCAGAAGTAGTTGAGATACCAGAACCAAGGAGGTTTGGGAGGTAGTGATCAGAAGGCCTGGGTGGCCTGGAAATGTTTATGGATGAAGTTTCAGAAAGATTATACTAAAAGAAGTGGAGATGTGCATGGCTTTTTAGAGAAAAAAAAATTAGACTTGGCCAAAGCAATGTTTTGTGAGAAAAAATGGTAAAAAATCTTGAAACAGAAGATGAAGGAATAGGAAGAATGGACTTGACTCTGAATACAATGAGGTACTACTAATGGTTTTCTCTTGAATGTCAAGAGAAATTTCCAAGTTAAATACCTAATGTAGATGAACGGTTTCATGTAGATAAAAATGTATTTGAAAAATTGAAATACAAATAAGATAACTTTTAAAAATGACCCCTCAACCACAAAGGGCAAAGATTTTCTTTGTTGAGCCAAAAGCACCTAAAAAAAAAAAGACTTCTTATCACATTGACAGAGGAACACAAGCAGCACCTCTCCTTGGGCCCCTCTGAAGTTGTCAGTGTTTATTCTAGAAATAGAACTTCTGTCTGCCATTACCCACTAACCATGAGTTCAACATTTTGTAAAGCGGTAGTTCTTCTAAGTTAAAAAGATGAAGCAGCAGCTTGTATCGTTTCATATTTATGTCTGCTTTCTAGAAAAAAAAATAGTATTTTTAATTGACTTATAAAATATTTAAGATGCCAAGACATCCTGAAAGTTATCACGGACAACCCATACCTCAATTTACCTCCAACATATCATCTTTTGCCATGTTTTCTTTCTATCACTCTTTTTGCTTTTGCTTTTTCCCAGTTTTATTGCATTATGGTTGGCATGTATCACATATAGCTCTGCAATTTGTTCAGTTTTGACATGTACACACACTCAAGGAACCATCACCCCAGTCAAGATAATGAACTGCTCCATCAACGACATGTATCACTTTATAAAAAAGAAAATATTCCCAAAGTAGTTGAGGCTCTGAGAGGGTTTTCAACCATCCCTCATCCATTCCATTGCTCCTAAATCTATTCTTCCTGTGATTTTGTCCCTTTCCAAAACCTATTATGTACCACAGATAACACAGTAATATTGAAGGATATTCTGTCTAAAAATTTACATAAATGACATCACATTGAATATATGTTTTGAATTTGCTATCTTCCTCCCCACAAGGTGTCTTTTATCCATGTTAAAAATGTAGATTCATTCATTGTGGCTATTTTATAAAAAGTATTCCCTTATAACTAGAAATTAGACAAAATTGAAGCTTCTGACTTCAAAATTGGAAGTCCAAAATTGAAATTCAATATTGAAGTCCAAAGTCAGCTTCTTGTATTGTATCATTGTTGCCTTGTAAGGTGGTAGCAAATATCAATCAATTTTTAATAGTTGTTTATTTATATAATAGAATTAGTGATTTTTGTTTTATTCTTTGTATCTTTTTCTATTTCCTAGAGTCTCCATAATGATTAAGCAAAATTTTAAACTAAGACTATTAAAATATCAAGGTGAATAATTGGTGTACTTTAATGTAAAGCTACATGATTAAGAAATTTGTAGGCAAATCTTAGCATTTAAAAACAATGATTCTAAAAGTATGTATAAGCAGCTGAGACAAAGAGAGAGTTGGGGCAGCTTTGGGCAGGTAGAAATTTTCTTACTGCTTTCTCAATTGTGGTGGACTTGCTGAGAAGGGAACTCATTAGTCTTTACTCAGGGAAACTTCCAAATAGAGCTGAAGGAATCCCAATAGATTCTCACAGGGATCCCCTAATAGGCAGTGGAGGAGACACTGTGTAATTTTTTTTGCTAGACAGATCACTGCTTCTGTTCATTCCATGAAAGGAAGGGCTTGTTCTTTTCACAAGGAAGTCACTATAGTTTGAATATGTTCCCAAAGTTCAAATATTAGAAACTTAATTTCCAATGCAACAGTGTTGAAAGGCTGGGAGCTTCAAAAATTAAGTCCTGAGAACTAGGTCCTCATGAATGGATTAATGCCATTATATGAGGGTGGGTTAGTTATTGCTGGAGCAGATTCCTAATAAAGGATAAGTTCAGATTCCTTCTCCTTCCCATCTCCCTGCCCCCAATCTCTCTCTTGCCCTTCCACCTTCTGCCATGGGATCATACAGCAAGGCAGCAAGGAGTTCCAGAACTGTGGAAATTAATCTCTTCCTTCCTTTCTTTTTTATTTTTAAACAAATTACTTCATCCTATTATTCTGTTGAAGCAGGACAGAATGTATTAAGTTGATGGAGGTCTTGGCATTGATCTCCACTGCTTTTTTTCCCAGTTTAAGAATGCATATTATTTTTCCCAGTCAATAATAAACATATTTTCCCCAGTTAGGAATATATTTGAAAAGAGATTTAGTGAGTGCAAGCTGCCCATCTCTTACACTTTTTTTTTACTTAACTCATTTCCCATTGATTTTCAATAAATATTCTCTATACTCTTCCAGGTAAAAACTACTGTTTGCGTGTCCATGTTATGGTTTAGATCTGGAATGTCCCTCAAAGCCTCATGCTTAAAGGCTTGGGCCCCAGTGTAGCAATGTTCAGAGGTGGGCTTTAAGGAAATGATTAGAAAACGAGGCTTCTAAGTTCATCAGTGGATTAATCCATTTGATGGATTAATATTTGAATGGACTACAGGGAGAGAATGAAAACTGTAGGCAGGTGGGGCATAGTTGGAGGAAGTAGGACATGAGGCCCCACCCTGGGGAGCTGTATCATGTTCTCTACCTGACATTTCCCTCTTACCCCTCGATCTTTCTCCTTCTGGAATACCAGTAGCTTAGCTGCTTCCCCCCGTTATGATATTCTGCCTTTTCTCAGGCCCAGAGCAATGGGAATGGTCAACCATGGACTGAAATCTCCAAAACTGTGGGTCAAAATATCTCTATTCCTTTAAGTTATTGTTTTCAAGTACTTTGATTACAGTGATGAAAATCTGACTAATACAGTCCATAGCTGAGGGAAAAATAGAAGAGCAGAATATTTCCCCACATTTTCCATAACATTGAAAAATGGTGATTTGCATATTTTTGAAATAGGTATCTTGGAGAAAGCTCAGGAGTCATGACATGATGGGAAAATTTCTCTGTTCCATTGTTAAAAGTTTCTATCACTCTAGAATGCTGATGAATTATCTTCTTAATTTGTAAATTCATTTATGGGAGGTTGTAGTGCCTTTGTAACTTACCACAATACAGTAGAATGAGAACTTAATGATAGTGCTACATAGTTGTGTGTTGGTTATTCCTGGCATATGCCACTGTGAATGAATTAATTTCATTATTCTGTCTTTAAGTTATTGTAAGTTAACAATAAGAATCTTTGTAAAAATGTATAAATTTGACCCAGACATCTGGAATTAAGCTTATAGAAATAGCCAAATGCAACATTTAAGATGTTTCTTCCTTTCCATCTATTTGATTCTGTATAATTACACACACACACACACACACACACACACACACTTACTTATGGCAAATATGTAATTGTATTTTTCCCTCACCCAGAATTGTAGATGATAATTACCTATTGATAACCAAATTATTTGTGTGAATTGCAGAAATACCTCAATCTGTAAATAAATAACATCAAGTAGTGAAAATCAGTTTTTTTGACTAGGAGCAAATTTTCATAAAGCTCCATACCAAGGAGATATTTTATATATGTGCTTGGCAGTAAGTAAATGGAAAATGTCTCATGCTCAGAGAACCCCAAATACTGAGTTTTAAAAAATGCACAAACTTATGTTATTGATAAGTGTGTTTATAGAAATGGTCATTGAATATGGTGGATGTCCATTGCTCTATAGTAAAAAGGAAAATTCAGTTACAGATAACATTGCACTCTAATTAATACACATCCACACCCTAATTGATACAATAATACACCCTAATTAATACAAATCTAATACTAGCAATTAATTAGAATAGTTGAGAAGTAACATGTGCAAAATATCTTTTGCAGTATTCTCTTTTTGTAAGTGCTAATAAAAAGGAAAGATGCTCTTTTTAAACAATGGAACTGTGCAGTTAAAATTATTTTATTTGTATTTTATTTTTAAATAATATTACTCTTTATAGCCCATAACTATTGAAAATTTGTAGTAAAGCATCAAATATTTTTTCGGATCTGTTCTCTTGTTGCATTATAGCTGTCTTCACCCATTGTTTCACATGTTACCTATGAGATATTGCTTAAAAAGACAGTATTTGGAGACACTCTAACCACATAGTCTTCTAAAGAAATCATTGCTTTTTTATACATCATCTTGTTCAATAATGCACCGCTTGACAGGAGAACACTCAGAATCATACATGGCACAAAGACAATTGGCATTGATTGTTCTCGTTTCTAAAGATGTTGCCTGTGATCATATTGTTTTGCTTGAATTGTTACAGCAGGGTCGCAGAGTGAGAAAATAGACTTGTGAAGGGTAAATAGCTGGTTCAAGGCGGAGCAGGAGAGCAGTGGAGGCGAGAGTCCGTCACAGTTTTCCTGATTTCACCTTCTGTGTCCTTTCACTTAGAACCAGCTCCTTTTCAAACAGGGTCTTGAGAAGTGTACCAGGGGAAGAGAGAGGAGTAAAGAGCCAGTACTGGGACAAAAAGGGAAACTCATTCCAAACCTAACTTTTAGACAAACACTTAGACCAGGTGATCTGAACAGGGGACTAACTGTTCTTGTGCTCTCAGAGATGGGGACATGGGGCCCTGAGACCCAGGCCTCAGAGTCCTTGTGCCCATACCGCGCTGGTCCAGCAGGAGAGTTCAAAAGCAGCACTGAGCATCAGGAGTCCCTGCAAGCCAGGTGGGAAATCAGGTAGATGCTCAGGTCAGATGATGGTTTTGGCTAAAGGATTATCCCTGACTCTCAACACAACTCTATTGTTTTTGTTCTGTTGTAATGAAGGAACAATTAACTCATGTATAGACCACCAATGGTCCCTATGGAGAAAAAAAATGAATAAATAATTTTAAATATAAAAATTTGAATGGCAAGATTTGCTGAAAAGGGTGAAAAGGAAAAGGAGAAGAAAGGACAAGAAAATAAGTTTGCTATGTCTTCTTGATTTCTTTATATGATAGTGTTCACATTATAGGTATCAGAGAGTTAATATTCCAGTATTACTAGCACATGATGACTTTTGTGGCCTTATAGAAACTGCAAAACTGAGATTTAGAAAAGTCACAGAAATATGATTAGTTATCAGTAAAACCAGGGCATGGCTCTGGGTTTGTAGATTCTTTTTACAAAGGAAGGGTGGAAGCAAGTAACACCCAGTAACACCCATTCATTAGCTGAGGAAGATATTAATGTCCATACAATTAGGGTGAAGGAGATTATGATACGTGTTTTCTGGTAGGTGAAGAAGAAGTATTGAATTTCAAAATGCAGCCTGCGGAGTGATATCTGGAGAGATTCCCAGGGCCATTGGTCTGCGGCTGCCAAAGCTTCTTGTGGGGTTCCTGTGGTCTTGTATTGAGGAGTTTACTAAAGATAAAATATTTCTGAAGACTGAGTTTTCACCTTGGCTCACCTTCGCTTGGTTGAAGACCTAAATTTACTGCTTTTTAAAAGGAAGAAACAAGATTATTTTATCGTTGATTCCTTGCATCTCTTTCCCAGCATGCAAGCTCTCTGCTTGGGGTTCCAGGAGTTCAGGATCGCAGTAAGCCAGGGTGACAAAGGAGAGAGGCAGAAATGGAGAGTCAGCTGAAGCTTCAAAGCAACAGGTTTGTGTGAATTCTTATCCCCATGAATATGTTGCCTAGTGACTTGTCTCATTTTGTTTACTAGGGAAAGCATAACTTCTTACTAAGGCAGTTTGGGAGCATTTTAATATAAAAATGAAAGGACAATGTCTAGGCCCTTTGGAAATAAATGCATCGACAGCCCACTTTTGATTTAACTTCTGCTGCTTATGTCAAGAGGCACCCAGATGCCTCCTTTAATTGGATCCAGTTAAGATAATCCTGGTGGAAAATTTAGTATATTGGCTGTAGTTATTGAATTAGTGAGTCACAGACATGATTAGAAAGAAATTAACACAGTCACCTGACTCTTGTTAAGATTCTAATTGATTCTGGTTATTGAAGTTGCCCCAATTAACTTAGTGCTGTCCGTTGGAAACTCAACATTCCCTAGCAATATTAAAGTGACTTATTTGCACAAAACTTTCTTTTTGATGTTGGCTAGAGAAGCAATCTCTCTCTCTTAAATGTGTGCATATAAATATTTTTCTATTAATAATTTAAGTTTCTAACATTTCTTTGCATTTGGGGAAAATCTTATGCTCACCCTAGAAGAGGAAAGTTGGAGATGACCATAAAGATCTATTCCAGTCAAGAGCCCTTTATTGTGTTAACACTCTAGAAAGTTGAAATTGAGTACCTCCATTGAAGAGAACTCCTGTGTCAATCCATTTAATCTTTAGGCAGATGTAAACATGGGAAATTATTTCTTATGCTAAGTTCACCCATTGATTTTACCAGTATTCATTGTGTACCTATTACCTGCCAAGTATTGCATCAGGTCACTGTAAATTCTGGTTAACAAAATTACTTCTACTCTGGAGATTAAAATTGAAGCTGAAACATTCATATTTTTACCTATTAGTCCTTGACCTGCCCTGTAGCTGCAAACATCACTCCTCAAAGTCTATAAAGATCACTGTTATTAGCTTTTAAACTCTTTTCTTCCCCTGGATCAATACTCATAGTTTATTTATTTATTTATTTAGAATTTTCATAGATTTCAAGCCCTTTTGCAATCTGATGACTCTTCCTTGAACACTTTTTAGCTTCTCTCAATCGCTTTTAAAGTGTTGTGCTCAGAATTAAATATGATTCTGCAGTGCAGGGGTTTGTTTTGCTGATATCATCCCTAAAAGAACTTCAAAAACCAGGAACTCCTTTGAACCCTTTTCCATAGACATCTAGAACTTTTCATCATAAGTATAAATAGTTGCAGAGGATATTATTTCCAGTATATTTTGGAAATATTGACTTTAAGAGTGTTGCATCACTTTTTTCTAATGTATTCAAAGGAATATAAATATCAAGGTGATTTAATACCCTCCATTATCCACTTTAAAAATACACATACATGTTTGTATTTTGTAGATGATTTAAACACCTCTATTTCTCCTTGAGGTCATAATTTTATTCCATTTTCCTCACAGAATTTTATCTTAATGTAATATTCTTTTATACTTAAAATCTTATATATTAGTCACACTAATTCTTCTCTGCAATAATGAAATCAATTTCATTTTATATTTCTTGTGATAAGTATTTATGTGTTAAAATTTTATAAGATACATAATAACAATACCATACAATTATTCAAAGTACAAGCTCATTACAAATCCTGATAAATGAATATTAAACAAAAGGTAAAATTTTATCCTAAGTACTTTTTAATGAGTTAAATGGGTTGGATATTTGAATGAATCAGCTTAGATTAAATAACTTGTCTAATCGCTGTTGTTCTTTCTTTTTTGTTTCTCTGAAGTGTTATGAATCTTTGGGCAACATTTCATTGCAAAACTGTGGGTAAGAGTTTTTTAATATGGAAAAATGATATGGATGGGGTGGTAGAAAAGAAAACCCTGGTCACGGTCTCCTGCTCACTTCAGGTTTAGAAACAGTAATATGGGTGGTGAGTATCTGGAAATGGATTCCCTTAAAAATAACCACATTATTTTCTGAAATAAATATAAAAATAACCACATTCCTTCTGAAATCTTCACAATTTCCCCTGGGTGATCACATTCCAATCTGAAGATCAGTGCTCGAGGGTAGTCTAACCAGACGTAGTAGAATGGGATTTTTATCCCTCTCGTTTTAGAAATAATCCTTTTATCATTATAAATGAAGAACACGCTAAATATTTCAGGGGTCAAATCATACCCCAAGTTTATGTGAATTCCATGGTGACTTTCCAGGTCTTTCCCAGCTATGCTTTTGCTAAAAATTATATTCCTCTCTTGTCCTGTACTTACAGGAAGGCTTAAATTTATCTCTGTGAGGTTTCATCCTCTTAGGTTCAGCCATTTCTCCAGCCTGAGGAGATATTTTTGGATTAAGATTCCATCTTCAACCCACAGAGAGAACATTTGGAGACTACAGGCAGATATTCCTAGGAACTAAAAAATGCAACATTTTCCTAACATTTTGTCTTCAATTATCAAGATGTATTTCGACTATGCTAGCTTTGTGGTAGTTTTTTCAGAAAAGAATTAACAGGGCATTTGACTTGTGAGAAGGACTAAGCTGTTACTATATCATTATCTATATCATTCATTTATCAACAAACATGAATGCCTTCTATGTCCTGGGCTTTATGTTAATCATCATGAAGTTGGAGATGAAGAAAATTATTCTATTTGAACAGAGTGAACTTAAGAGAGTCCAACAAACCTCTAGATATAGTACAAAGTGGTAAGCTCTATGAAAACTGTGTGTCCAAGGTGGTCCAGAAGTACCCAGAGGAGGTACTCTCATCTGGATGAGAGGTGGCCAATTAATGCCTCTGAGAATAAGAATCTATAGGAGTAAATAGAAGTAAATGTGCCAAGAACAGCAGAAATTTAATGACTGGGAGGGAGGTTATTGCAAGAAGAGTGAGTTTTGACCCATACTACAAAGGGATGCAAGTATAGAAGCATCTGTGTCAAATTGTTAAACCCATGGAGCAGAAAAAGAAAACTCAAGCTAAAATAAAATGTGACTTCTACGAAGAAATATTAGGAGAAAAAAAAAGTTTATTCACTTTGATGTCATAGTACAATAAGAATCAAAGATGATAAGTTTCCTTGAATTATGTGAAAATGAGAATTGTCAATAGCTAAAGTGCCTGGAACGGAGGCAATTGAAACAAACCCCATGACATTGATATTGTTTCAAGGTTGAATTTCTAAAAAATTTAACCCTGGAGTACCTCTTTGACCTTTGATTTTACCTCTTCCTGCATCTCTATTTTGAGAAATTCTGATTTTCTCAAAGTGTCAGATAACAAGATCCCCAAACTCCTACTCTCAGAATAGTCATGACTTTTCAAAACTATTGTCCCATGAATATTCCTGCATATCATCTCATGGAACTCGGAGTAAGTACTCTTATTCTCACAAGAATCATGATTTCTATGAGAGGAGGGGCTATGTCTTAGTTTCATATCCCTGTCAACTACAAAGGTACCTCCCACTTTGGGAACTCAAGTGATGTTTTCTGATTGAATACAGTAGGACAACTTTGGAGGTTGTAAATAAATGTATATGAAGAAGCAATATTCATATTGAGTACCATTACTACCAGTAGAAAAGAAAGCAATAGTAAAAATTCTGCATCTACTGTCTCTGCAGTAGCAGGACCAGCTATTTATAGATAAGACCACCCAGCGTAAGAATGTAGTACAGTGATATTAACTACCTGTATTTGGGTTGATAGGTTCTCTGGATAATCTGTTTTTGAAGTCTAGGTCTCTCAGGAAATGCCACTTTGAAATCAGACTTCATTTCATTAGTTATTAGGTTGTCCCCTAACTTCCATGAAGCCTATGTTATCAAAAACAAGACAGAACTTTGTTATGGCACAGCAACTGGAATTTGCAGGAACATACCATGACTGAATTGCAAGAGTACCATTGGTGCTGGTGAGGTCAAATGAGGGGAGGGTTGGGTGTCTTATATGTGTTTAGCTGCTATTGATATGAGCCAAGGTTATACCCAGCTACTCCATCAGGGGAAAAGTGATTACCTCCTCCATGAGACAGCAACTCAGGTCATAGGACCTATGATGCTGTCCATGACGTTGCTCTTGCTTCTCTCTTGAACACACAATTTGCTCAGATAATGCCTAGGTGGTCCCGTTCCTCCTCCTTATCCTTCCTGGAGTGGTGAGCACTATAATTGTATCTCTTCCTTAATCTGGAGCCAAGTGGTTTTTGAGATTGTTCTCTTACATTTTTAAAATCTGCTATGTATGTATTCTATGTAAGGCCTTGTTATGGTTTGGATGTGAGGTATCCCCCAAAAGCTCACATGTGAGACAATGTGTAAAGGTTCAGAGGAGAAGTAGTTGGGTTGTGAGAGTCTTGACCCAATCAGTGAATTGATCCCCTGATAGGGATTAACTGAGTGGTAACTGAAGTGGTGGGGTATGGCTGGAGGAGGGGGGAATTGGGTATGATTTGGGGGTATATATTTGTATCTGGCAAGTGGAGCTTTTCTCTCTCCATCCTGATCACCATGTGAGCTGATTTCCTCTGCCACACTTTTCCACCATGATATCTTGCCTCACCTTGAGCCCAGAGGAATGGAGCCAGCCTTTTGTGGACTAAGATTTCTGAAACTGTGAGCCCTCAAGTAAACTTTTCCTCCCCATACAGTTGTGCTGGTTGGGTCCTTGGGTCCTTTAGTCACAGAAGCAAAAATTCTGACTAAAACAGGCCTCACTTAGAGGAATAAGATTATTCTTAGTTTTACCTTTGGATCTGAGAAATTAGTGTTGAAGCAGATCAAAATGTGTATTCTATTCTATAGTCTTCACACCATTTATCCCATTGGATTCTCCCAAGACCCCCAGAATGTAAACAGAAAGATGTGAAAAAAAATTTAGGGTGAAATTTCCATGTTACAGTTCCCTCTCTCTAATAATGGCACATGAGCCCAGAGAGAAAGGTATGTATGTAACACGATTTAACCGTTTCAGCTGAGGACTCAAAGCTGAGAACAATGGGTCCAATCCAGTCACCACATTCTAAAATGGGGGGCTAGGTCATAATGCATCACTTGTCCAGAGTACAGCTAATCCATCAATTATGTATTCCAGAGGATGACCACATACAGATAAGAGGTTCCTGGGAACACTCTGACATGTGCAATTTGGGGAGATGAGCAAGATTCAACAATGGTGACTCAGAAGGTACATGCTGTGAAGAAGAAGGAAATCCAGAAACCAAGAAAGAAATTTGCGAGAGGACGGGATAAACTGTATCAATGGTTCAATGACTGCTTCTAGGTTGAGTAAAATAAGAACTAGAATGCTAGCCATTGGATTTGGTGACAGGTGTATCATTAATAAAGCAGGCAAGAGTAATTTTAATGTAGTTGTGAGGATAAAATTTTAATTAGAGTTGGTTCAAAGAGACGTGGAGGAGAATTGGTGGCATCATATACAGGCAGACATTTTTTGTGAAATTTTTCTTACGAAAAGGAGGAGAAACTTAGGGTGGTAATTGATGAAGCATTTTAAGTCAAAGAAGATTTGCTTTAAGATGGGAAATACCACAATGTGTTTCTCCTTAGACATAGAACTATTGATGGATGAGTTAAGCTTTGCCTGGGTCCCACAGATCCTGTTGTAGGATCTCTTCTAGTGGATCCTAGCTCATGTGCCAGCATAAATCCAAATGATTTGCAGCAAATTACATGAATAGATTCAGGGATGTTAGAGCGTGATGCTGCTACCTAACCTGTTCAGGACAGCCATATACCCAGACTTGAGATGTTAACAGTGTATATTAGAAGATATTACTCTATCACTTTATGTCTATTTAATATGAGCTACTTATGGATAATTAAATTATTATTTTTAACTTGATAATTAAAATTGCCTCCTCTTTTGGGAACCCAAAAAACCCTTTATGCTTATAAGATGATTTAAAATGCTACTGGTGGCATATTGTGAAAAATGCTATTTCAGTTGTTTACCACATTTTTTTCTCTTTCTAGTGTTCTTTCTCCAACCTAAAATTAGTTGTATTTTATCTACCAAGAATTGCAGTGTAGACAGTGCCAATATTAACTGGGCTAGAATTTGGTTTTAATGGTAAACTGACCTTATTCCCTCCATGATTTAAATAATCTTGGGCTTCAAAAACTCCATGTTGACATTAGATCAAGTCTATTGGTATAGTTTACACAGGTCCCAGTTAAGTGGTCACACGTTAACTGCCCTCCAACTTATGTTCTCTTAGGATAAAAAGTTGAGTACATATGGATTCAGAGGGTATTCACTTCATTTTCCTGAACTCCACCATTTTTTATCCTTGGGAGTTTCACATAACTGTGGTTCCTGATTGATCCACAAAGGCATTTCATTTGATGATCCTTGAATAAAATGAAAGAATATACTTTACTGAGTCCCCCAAAGTCTGATGTGTACAGAGGTAGGGCTTTTAAGACAATGATTGGATCAAGAGAATTCTGTCCTCATCAGTGGATTAACCCATTGATAGTGGGATGGACTACTGGGAGGCAAGATCTTATTGGAGGAAGTGTGTCCCTGGAGGCATACCCTGGAAGGGTTCATCTTCTCCCTGTCCCTTTCACTCTCTCTGCTTCCTGCTCACCCTGAGCTGGGCAGCTTTCCTGTGCCATGCTCTTCAGTTATATTATGTTTACCTCCAGCCTAGAGCAATGCTATCAGCTGACCATGAACTGAACCCTCTGAAACTATGAACCAAAGTAAACTTTCCCTTCTTTGTTTATGTCAGGTACTTTAGTCATAGCCATGCAAAGTTGACTCACACACTGAGATTAATAGAGTCCTGGTAGGAAAAGTAATTCCATTCAGATGGTTCAACTGAAGAGACTTATATTCAGGTATTACTTAAGAGCAGAGGGCAATGTTAAGTGTACCAACCAAGGAAGTGCTTAGGGCTTGGTAGGAGGGAGATTATTGCCATTGATAGATCTGAAGGCCAAGGGGAACAAATAGTATCACCTGGGCCCATGAGGAGTAGGAGCTGTGGAGGAGGGAGCCATGGAGCTGAAGTGGGATAGGGGACACCTAAACCCACCTATCTCCTACTTTAAGATCTTCCTCCATGGGAGTCAAAACCAGTTTGGCGCTATTCCACTATTCCCTGGGAATACTGACTCAAACTGTATGGATTCACTGCTTGGGACCCTGAGAGACAACCGGGTAAAAAACAAATCTGAATGAAAAAAAATGCTTAGGACACACTCACAGGTACTCATAGATGTATGTGGAAGGTATTTAGACAAATTTTCCATTAAGGATGGGCCTGTGTTTCTTGAATTCAGCAACTCTATGTTTTAAATGTTGGGGATTTCAAATGAATAACAAGAAGGTTCTTGCTATATGCAGTATACTCAGAAAGAGCAGACATTGTAGATTCTACCATTGCTAAAGCTCTACTAGGCTTAAATGGATAGTTATATCCTGAGACAACTCCCAGGGGTATTCTAGATCCAGCCCCAGGAGCCCACCTTGTTCTGGCTGATGGGTTTTCTCATATGGATGGGACACATGGTTTCACACTGAGCTGGATGTTCAAAGTCCTCTGATTTTCTTTGGAGCAGATCCATGCTGCTTAATTGATGGCAAACCCTACCAAGTCTTTCCAGGTCTGAAGGCCTAGGGTATACTAGGAGTGGCTCCTCATTTGACTGAATTTTCACTCTCTATCTAGATATATACAAACTTGGGTGGGAAATTACAAATATCTTTCCTCCAATATTAGAACCACTGGGATTGAATAATTAAATCTAGTGTTTTAATCAATGACCTTAGCATGTCAAGACTTGTCTGATAAAAAGTCTTTATACTAACCTCATGTAAAGTTCTAGGTCCCCTGAAATAAACATTATTATTCTGTTCAAACAACCAAAGGAATTGATTATAAATATATATGGAGCTAAATAGGCATAGTAAAATATTTTATTAGAAACAAAAGATTTTTCCATTAACATTGAAAGGGAAGAAAGCCATTTTCTGAACATTGGCATTTCCCTTATACAAACTTGTGTGTTCAACTATCTCCAACAAATAAAACAGTCTGGTCATGTCTGAGAGTTTGAGCCAGAGAAAATAATAACTTGAATGGATATTTCCTATGTATTTCTCAAAATCAAGTTAGTTTTTTATTATCTTGTTTTGCAATGCAGAGGTGGCCCCATACTATTATGCCTACTGGTTAAATTGAAGAGCTAAATAATTTCTCTGATCCAATATCCTGAAGGCTTTCCCTTGGCAACGGATACAAAACACATATTCCATGGTGAGTTAACATCTAAGTTATGCTTTATCAATTAGTCTTGCTGTACATGTCCCTGTCATGAATATGGAAAGTATTTTCTGAATTCATTGGCACTTTCTCAATATAAAACTATCCCTATCTCAACAGGGCAGATTTTGTTTCATTTCTCTGTGTTCAAGATGCCAGCAGAGCAAAAAGAGGCCATATTTTACTTTAACCCTGAAAGTTTTTGTTTTCTTAATCTGCTCTGTAAAAAAAATCATACAAAAATTACTAACTTGCAATAGCTTGAAAGACTATTGTGTTATTTTTCAGTATGAGTATTCGATGCATTTCCCAAAGTAAGAGTTTGATTTTCTACATCTACAAATATGCCCAAAGGAGGGGAATTAAACTATGTTTCTTTTATGTATCCTTTCATCAAGTCTGTAAGCGTGAAGGACTAGGGATCAGCATGCATCTAGTCCCCAGTGGGATGGTTTCTGACATGCATTCATAAACTGAATCCTAGTGACAGCAACTGAGGAACATTAAATGTTGTTTCTGAACATTTTAAAACACATCTGAGAGATTTAAAACAAAATATTCACCTACTTTGGGAAACAATAAAAAATATTACCCAGAGTCAGCTGAGCTTGGTAATCAGCTGAGCTTGGTACAATTTTTTTGAGAGGTTCTAGACAAGAATATTTTTATATACTGTATGGAAATAAGAAAAAACATGTAAATTATCTTAACTGAGGAAAGACTCTGTTGCCCAACTCTGAATAAGCTCCAAGAGATGCTGGAGTAAGCAGCCATCCACTTTTACCCAGGTGAGTGATTTTTATTGTCAAGTCTTTACCATCAGCTACTGTCTCTTCACCTTCTCTTCATGCCTATCCAGAGCCTCTCTCATTAGCTCCTTCTTTGGGTTAAGACTGGGAGCTTCCAAAGACTTATGTACCAGGCAGATGCTCCCCAGAGGATGGCATGCTGAGCCACTTAGTTCCTCACCACACAGTTAACTCAGGGCTGTGAATCAGCTTGAATGGTTATCATCCCACAGGGCCCTGAGAAAACAGGACATCTCGTTTATAGGATTTGGCATGAGGAACAGGAGAGAGGAAGGGGAAAAGTGTGAACTATGAGAATAAGGGGAATGCAGACTTTGGTGCACAATTCCTGAGAAGCAAAAAACCCAAATGGGTAAGAAAATGACATAGAGAGCATTGTGTCAAAATAGTATAATTAAGATTTCTATCAGCTATCTGCCTTGTTATCCTTCCTATAATTTCTTTGTTCCAGGGAAATTTGCCTTCATAACTTTAACAAAGGAGCTTTTTCTTATAAGTCAACCTAAGAGAGTTCCCCCCAATATTGTGAAATGTTATGCTTTGTATATAAGGGATTTCCCCAAACCTCCTGTGTTAATGCAGAAATGTTCAGAAGTGAAATAATTGGACTGTGAGAGCTATAACCTCATCAGTCCATCCTAATTTGAATGGACTGACTTGGTGGTAACTGTAGGCAGGTAGGGCATGGCTAGAGAAGGTGGGTCACTAGGCGTGTGCGCTGGAAGGGTTTATCTTCTCTGTGGGGACTTTGCCTCTCTCTGCTTCCAGAATTCCATGAGTTGAGCAGCTTCTCTCTGCTATACCTTCAGCCACAATGTGCTGCCTCACCTTGGGTCCAGGGCAATGGAATTGGCTGACCATGGACTAAACCTCTGAAACTGGGAGCCAAAATAAACTTTCCTCATCAAGGTTGTTCTTGTCAAATATTTTTGTCACATCAGTGAAAAACTAACAAGCACATGTAGAATTTGTAGTTGAGTATTTCTTTGGCAAATGGTATAGAACTTTTTATTACGCTAATTGCAGATTTTTGTAAGGGATCAGTGCCTAAAAGGCTCCAAGGAGACTACTTGATCCTTTTCCATGTGAGGACACAGTAAGAAAATCTCACGTATGAAGCAGATGGAGTCCTCAGCAGATACCAAAGCAGCTGACATCTTGATCTTGACTTTCTGGTCTTCAGAACTGCAAGCAATAAATGTTTGTTATTTACAAATAAATCTAAGCTATTTCATTTTAGCAGTTCTAGTAGACTAAGAAAATAACTGCTTATAAACTAACATGTTTACATAATTACCACTTAGTGTCTTTGTTTCCCACCAGTTTTTTAGTAAACTTTTCATTTTAAGAAATATCTGAAGCTTCCCCCATGATTCTTTGAAATTATGATACCAATAGAACTATCACTTGATATTTTGAAGGTAAGACATGACCAAGTGTAGGAGCTAGAGTTCTAGACCTGGATCTATAGTTCAACTATGTGACTCTTGCCCAAGACCTTTGAACTGCCTGAGATGGCAGCTGCATCCTGAGAGCTCTGAGCTGACAGTAACATGCACTGTAAGAAGCATTCATTGAGTTCTTACTACTTCTCATGTTCTATAAATAGTATTTATTATTTTGATTCCCTTATAAGTTTGTGTGGCTTATAGTATTGTTTCCCAATTTATGAACAAGGAAACTAAGGCACAGAAAAATGAAGGTGATCACTTGAGGTCAAAATGCAAGCATTTGGTCCATTTATCAACCTCCAGGGGTCATTTTGTTATTTTCCAGTTTCCTCAGTGATCCCAGTGGCTTTCCTATAATTACAAGATGGCCTAATCCTAAAGCAAGATAAATTGAAAGAGTAAAATCAAAAGCATTCAGATGTCCCCTGATTTTTCCACAAACAGAGAGCTGATACCATGGGAAGAAAGAGGTGCTAACTGATGGCCCTGCAGTCACCAAGTTGGATGTTTCAATTTCTCATGGCCACTCTTACCTTTTTGTCAAAAATTATTCTTTAAAAAAGGCTGTGTTTACATGGAAATCTTTTCCTTTCAACCAGACCTTCCATACACACAACTCTGCGACAATATATTCTTTCCGTCATCTCTCTAATTTTCTTTTAGGCTTTTTAAGATTTCCCGAAGAGCCAACTACCTTTTGGAACAGCGATGGTGTTCTCTTGTGTTCTTCAACACAGTTTTTCCACCAAAAGAATAAGATCAATAATTAAATTGGAAAGACAGAGCATAGTAAAGAGCAACCTGAAGAATAGTTGTCTGTTTTTGTACTGCTTTGAAGACTAAGGGAACTTAGAGGTGGATTTGCTGGATCAGGTTTGATGTTGTGTGTGAGTAGTTAAGACTTCCCTTCTTTGGGATGGCTGCTCTCACGGCTGTCTATACCTGCTAGTCTCCTTTCTCATGGTTCTGAATCTTGCTCATGTTCAAAACAACTGGCTCTTGTCTAAGGAGAAACTCTACAACTCCTAAGAATGTTCCTCATCCTTAAATTTTGAAATCTAAAATGTCTTTACCAAGGACCAAAGACTTCCAATCTGTCACCAAACTAAACTAAAAAGATAGAAATATGTCTGGGAGAAATAACCCAAATTATTTAGGAAGTCTATTCAAGCTGGCCTACATCAAGAGGGTGGTTGGCTCACATGACTACACCAAGGGTTTATTCCAGATTTTCAAAGGTAGTCACTGTGGATTCTCCAAAGGAGATTCAGGATTTGGGCTTTCCTTTCAGTGGCAGGGTGTTTGCTCGGGATGCTAGGCTGACATCCTGTGCCCTCAGTAACCCCCCCCAAAAGGAAGATTCCTACTGTTCCAACAGAAGACTCAGGAAGAGCTCATGGACTCACCCACCTCACTTCAATCATATGCACATCTATAACAATCACCCCGTCCACATGAATGAGATATTTTGATGAGCATGGTCTGGGGCATATGTGCATCATGGAAGGATAGAGAAACTCTATCCTTCACATCTTAGAAATTGATAGTAGGAGAGGGACAGTCTACAAGAAAAATTAAGTGCCTTAGCAAAAGAATGGTAACATGCTGGAAATGCAAAATCATTGGTATCTACTTGAGACCCTTGTGGCCAAAGTAACTTCTCCAACTTTTGCAAACTTATGGTTCAATTGAAATGTCTTTTTTTTTTTTTTTTGGTAAACTTAGATGATTGAACAATTGATAAGCAGAAAAATTCCCTGCTGTACCCACTTCTCAGTGTGCCAAAAACCCCACATGCTCTTAATCACCATTAGGTGAAAGATGACATCTTCATGACAATTTCAGGTATGAGATTTCACTAGAGTTGTTCATTTGCAATCATTCCGCTTTTTGTCACTTTTCTATACTAGCCTCAAATGACAACCTAAAATGGCAAGTAAACAGAGAGACCAGAACATAGGAAGGCCAGGTGGTCATTCTTTCTCATTGTCATGTGTTGTCAGATGGATGTTTTTGCCTAGTGGATTCCTCTGGGTCTCCCAATCTGAGGAGCTAAGTGTGAATTCATTCAGGCAAAATAGCACCCCTGAGAGAAGGAGTTACCACCAGTATCGACCACAGGTGCTGAGCCAGGATACAGTAATTCTGTGGACTGCTGTCAGTTTCCTACAGTGACATCATATTGCTTTTTTAAAAATTGCTATAATTCACTATAGCATAAGAGGTTGAAGAAAAATACCATGAACATTATTTTTATGGCAATATACGGTGGTAGATATAAAGAGCTATCCTTTCACTTCTTCCCTCATGAACATTGGCATAGCACGTTGCACTCAGTAGGCAGGCAGTAAGTGTCCTCTATACTGTATTACTATGAGTATAACCTGAGCTCTCTGAGTGTGTGAGGCACCCTTCTAAATGATGACCCCTCTTCTCAGTATTGATGTTCAGGCAGAAGCTATCACCAAAGCACTCCCTGTGGTTTTGGGGTCTGTGTTCATTATGGTTGTCTTGTAGTCCTTTCTGATTGGTCAGTGCCCATACTGGTAACAGATTATTAAAAATAGTTTGCATGGGCTGGGGATGTGGCTCAAGCGGTAACGCGCTTGTCTGGCATGCGCGGGGTACTGGGTTCAATCCTCAGCACCACATAAAATAAAATAAAGATGTTGTGTCCACTGAAAACTGAAAAATAAATATTAAAAAATTATCTCTCTCTCTAAATATATATATATATATATATATATATATATATATATATATATATATATTGCATATCACTTATGCACCTTCTTTGCCAGCAATTAAAGATTTTTCTCATGCACTTTTATTAGAACCTATGTGTCTTGTGCCCCATTACAAGTCTACGGGGTTTTTGAATCATGATAAAATGTCAATGGACTCTGTGATGCTTTACCAAGGATACAAATAGTTGAGAAGTAATATCTGCTTTCAAAGACCTTAGCCACCAATCATAGGTGCCAAGGTCAAGCACAATGGCATAGGACGTGAAATACTTTCTCAGTTTCAAAGACCTTCTCTTGTTCTTCCAGTCAACCCAGTCAACAAGGTACCACTTTTCCAGAACATTAACCCAATTCACCTTTCATTTCTCCCTGCTGGGGCTTCTGTGATCCCTTTTCATTTTTAGGAAGTTGGAAACCTATGCTTGTGATAATTAGAGACCTGAAGGTGACTTTGAAGGTGGAGAGAAGAGGTCCCATCACTCACTGTATAGACTAATAAGATCAGACCTGAGAACTAACACTTGCATTCTGGAAACCGTTTACCAAAAATTTATTAAAAGGCCAGGACCAAACTATGTGTTTATAGAGTTTCATGAACTCATTTGTTGATTCTAGGAAATTTAAAATCTATAAAATATAAACAATCTTAAATCTATTAAATCTATCAGCTGCTTCCGTGTCTCTACCCATGAAATTCTGCCATTCTATTTTTGTTAAATGTGGACAGAGGAGCATAAATGATTAGCTTTAGAGTGACTCTTTGGGGATTCTTATACATAGAAGAGGACTTTAAAATAATTATAATTTTTAAGCAAACTCAGTGGCCAGCATATCTGAGAGTTGAAAGATGGTTTCTGGGCTCTTGAGCTTGAGGGACAAAACTACCTGTTAGTTTCACACTGCAAATGGTAAAAAAATGGCATGTAAGTTGAGCAATGGTGTTACCACATTAGACAGCCATGTGGTCCTTGCCCATGGGAAGTACAGAAGAAACTTTGAGGACAACTGCAGCAAACAAGCAGCATGGAATCATGGGACCCTAAAGTATGGGAAGAGCAGCTTTGTCCTGTGTGGCTGTCACCTGGGAGCTAGTTCTGGGTGGGCTTCTGTGAGAGAAGCAGGTGACTCTTCACTTTTGTACTTGCCCTCAAATGGGGACAGAATCAGCTTGGAAATTTAAGGCTGCCCACAGTCATACTGCAGGTATATCCATCACCATCCCACACAGTGAAAGTGCTCTTCCCACTGCCTTCCTAGTGGCCTCTGTAGAATGGACTGTGGCACGTTCTATTCCTCTCCCATTACCCCATGCAAAATTCCACTTCTTGAGAATCTGACAGCCTATTTGGCAATCGTGTCTCCTTCCTCCTGAACACTGTTACTTAAGCTTCTACCACATAATCCATTGCATCACAGTATTTCCCAAACTCTAGTTATTCCTGTAAAATTAGTGTAATTGGTGCCATATCAATGAACCATCTGGGAAGCATTTACTTTTCTTTCTAAACTTGACATTGGACTCATTTTTTTTTTAAAATTTAAATCAAGTGATTTTAAAAGAAAACATTAGACGACTGTTGAAAATGGAAAAAGAACATTTCCCTTGCCATTAATAGAAGGTATCCATGGAAATAAATACCACTGGAGCCAAACAATGGGATTAAATCCTAGCTGCACACTGGGCCATCCTGGGTCTCTCAGACTGATGCTCGTTCTCTAGAGATTGTACAGAGAGATGAACCACACATGCAAATATCCTCAAGGACACTCTAGCATGAAACTGAGATTTTCATCAGAAAGTGGTCAAAGGATTGAAAACAGTAGCTCTCTGATTATTTATTTTATTGAGTGCTTTATTCTTGCTCAGCCTGGAATCATCCTATAAGCCACTTTTACACATCCCACACCTGAGACTCTCATCTAATAAGGCATAGTGCAGTATTGCCAGTTAAGTTTGTGTATTTGTTTTAATTTCCCCTCACTACAGAAGATCTTAGCTTTCCCTACTGTTGGCAAGATCTTGATCCCAAGGATTAGTTAATAAGAATGGAAACTGATTGGAAAGATAAATTGGGTAAAAAAAATACCCTGGTATTTCTTATTGTGATTCCATCTCTATTATCAAGTTCTTGCCGTGCAACTATTCAGTGCTGGATGCTGATTGGGTGTTCTGAGCACACCGAACACAGAAAATAAGGAAAATACCCTTGATATCCTGGCAATTTTAAGGTGAACAAAAGTTTTGAGCAATAGATTTATTTAAAAGTTTGATATATGGTCCAAATCTTAGTGCTAAATGTATTGGACTAAATCTGGAAGAAAGTAGCTTTGCTAAAAGAAAGGAAGGAGGGAGGGGACAAAGGAAGGAAAGAAGGAGGGGAGGAAGAGAAAGAAAAAAAGAAGGAGAGAGAAAGACTAGAACTTGAAAGGTCAGTGGGCATTTTATTCAGTTACTGACTAGAGTTAAAAGTATTATTCCCTGGACTCCTTTCTTTGGTGTCCTGGCATCAGAAAACTGCAACTTATTAGGTGACAACATATTATTATTAACAGGGATTTATTTGGAAATAAAGAGAAAGAGGGGCTGGGGTTGTGGCTCAGCAGTAGATCGCTCACCTAGCATGTGTGGGGTGCTGAGTTCGATCCTCAGCATCACATGAAAATAAAATAAAGGTATTGTGTCCAACTATAACTAAAACAAAATACTAAAAGAGAGAGAGAGAGAAAGAGTAGACATTCCTTAAGTCATTTTCAGCTAGGCCATCTTTTTCCATCTATAAATGAAGAACTTCTGGGTTGCAGGGTCACAATAATTACAAACAAATGCCCGGGTCTTGCTATGTGCCAGATGCATTTGTAGTACTTTATATATTCAAGAGTCGAATTGTCATAACAAGCCTCTGAGTAAGTACATTCATTTCCATTGCAGTCATAACATTACCACAAACATAGCAGCTTAAAACAACACAAATTCATTGTCTTACAGTTCTGCAGGTCATCAGTCTGTGCTGGTCTTCCTGGGCTAAGAGTGAGGTGTCTGGAGGCTCAAGGGAAGAATGCATGTCCTTGGGCATTCAGGTTTTGGAGACTGAGTTTCTTGCAGTTGGAGAACAGAGGTCTCTCTCAGCTTGCTGTCAGCCAAGCGTGTTCTCAGTCCTCAGCTACCGGACCTTTTCACCCATCTTTAGTCTTTGAATTTCCTCTGCCTCTTTGTTCTATCTCTCTGCCTTCCTCTTGCATTTTTTTTTTCTACCAGGGATTGAACCCAGGATGCTTAACCACTGAGCCATATCTCCAACTCTTTTAAAAATATTTTATTTAGAGACAGAGTCTCACTGATTTGCTTAGGGCCTCATTAAATTTCTAAGGCTGGCTTTGAACTCACAATCCTCCTGCCTCAGCCTCCTGAGCCGCCGGGATTACAGGTGTGCACCCCCACACCATGCAGTTCCTCTTATTCTCTCTTTACCTCACTGTGGTAGTCATGTCCTCTCCTACTGAATTTGCTTTCAAGAAGAATCTGACATCCAGGTGTTTGCACAGTGTTCGGCTACAGTACAAGGTGTGACAGATTTCTGGAAACATTTGCATTAGCACACATTTATAATTTAATGAAAATTAAAATTATCCTCTGTCCAGAGAGATGAAGCAGCAGGTTTTTTTTTATTATTATTCTTAGCAAGCACATATTCCATTTATTTTGAGAGTTGTCCTGGTGAGACATGAAGGAGTGATCAGAGTCACCTCTCTTCCATCCACCTGCCCTCTCAGGAAGCAAGGCTGAAATCTCCCTTCCTTTCTGCTTTATCTCCTGCCTCCATCTTATGGATGTCCTTGGAGTTTCGTAATTCAACATCTCAAACTGTGACCGTGAACTTCAGGAAGGGGGCAGCCTCATTTGCTTGGTTCCTCACCATATATTCAGCAATAAGCAGGGAGCTTGCTATAGAGATGTGTGGTGGCAGCTGCTGACAAGGTTCCCAGTGATGTCCTTCCTCACCTGGTTCATACCCTCGTGTAACTTCCACCCCTTGAATGGGGGTGGGACCTGATGCAGGCTTCTCACAATAAGTGAAGACGTGAAGGGTGTCACTCTATGATTAGTTTACAAGACTTGCACCTGGGTCTTGCTAGCAGCGCTGCTATGTGGGAGAAGCCCATAGAGAAAGAAATGGAGGGAGGCCTCTGGGCAAGATCCTGCAAGGGACTTGAAGATGCCAACAGCCGCACAAGTTTGAAACTGGACCCTCCTCTAATCCAGCTTTGAGATGACTATAGTGCCCTTGCAGATCCCTGTGCCCAAACTTCCGACTCACAGACAGTGGGTTACAATACAATAAATGTGTATTGTTTTAAGCCACCAAGGTAATGGGTGTACAATAGATAACTGATACAAGTAGGCATTTAATATGTATTTGAAGAATGACCGAATAAAGAAGACTAAGCAGAGGTATTTTTTGTTCATTGGATGGCAGGTTCATAATGACAGGAGAAGTCTGGAGTTGAAGAGGTTTGGATACCACTGGAGTTGTCTTTGGCTAAGTTATTTGTACAATTCAAATTTCTACACTTTGGGGAACACTAGGAAGAATTCTACGGCTTAATTCTTCCATCTCATGCTTAAAACAGAGCACTGTCCATTTAGGGGCTTGAAATTGGACATGGTCAGTTTTCAGAGGTGAGCTTCTGCCCCACCCTCTATTTGTCAGGAAAGGGCAATTGGCCAAGAAGCCCCTGCGAACTCCATCCGGTTGGCTGTGGGCAGCGCTGCCTGCTTCTTTGTCGGGTGACTGTCTCTCCCTTGTCCTGACTCTGCTGGTTCCCCAGTCCCCTGTTGTGGCTGGCTGTAGGAGTGAGTGAAGAGGATTCAGAAGCACTTCCTGGGGAAGGAGAAACAGGAATCCTAACCATATGTATCCTGCCTGTCCAGAGAGAAAACTCAGCACTGAAAACAAAACGTGTCATCCAGGACAGACCCAAAGCCCTGGCTGGCTCTCCCCAGCATAGCATTTCCCTCTTGCCCTGTCGCCTGTGGTCAGTTGGGGAGCTGCTAAGGGATGGGAAATTGATGGGAGTCATAAGGGTGACTTAGGCCAAGGCTGATTAACTCCGCACACTTTCTGTACTACCTCCCTGCCACCAGCAGGTGTATGTCCCCAAATACTTCTGCTACTCTTGGCTCTTTTGATTGTCACAAAAGGCCACTATAGTAGAAAGGAGTTTTAAGTCCTTTCCAGAGATGAGAACAACAAGTTAGTGGCTTTTCGGGTACACGCACGCAGCTGTGTTAGGGCAGAGTTGAGGTGGGGCCAATGAACCCAGTTGCTATGGGCACAGAATTTAAGAGACCACCAAAACGCTCAGTGATAGAGATGGTCAACATTTAACGCAGCATTTCCAAACATCAGGATCACAAAACTTCACAGGCAGGGAGTTGTGCTAATGCTTTCTCCTTTCTCCTTTGTCTGCATTTGGGACGCGCAGGGCTTCTGCTGCTGCAGTAGGGATAGCCTGCTCCCTTCAGAACAGGATCTGGACCATAGGATTCCTGCTTTACTCACAACCACTGGAGAAAGGGCCTTTCTCTTCTTTAAAATACCATCTTCACGGCCTGGAAGAGCTGCATGGGCAGAATCATTGCCATGGTTCCACAAAGGGGTGGGGAAGGTAACCAAGTAGCATAGCCACATCGCTGTGACTCAGGTTCTGGAGCCAGACAGTTTAATGGAGGTTCTGGTCCAATCACTTGCTAGCTGTGTGGCCTTGGGAAATTTATTCTTTGGGTGCCTCTGTTTCCTGGCCTATAAAGACAGGGATCTCAATAATGCCTACCTAGTAAGGTCGACGTGAGGGAGAACACACATGAAGTGTGCAGGGCTGTCCCTGCCACAAAATAATCATTCAGGGAGTGTCATAACCAAAGTAACTAGATTGGTTGAAGGTAAAGAATCCTTTACTTAAACAACGGGCTTGCTCCTTCTTTCCAATATTACAAAAGGCCGAAAAACAGGCACTTTCCTCCAAAGAACCACTTCATGGCCCTATGCAGGTTCTTAGACACATAGGGAAGAGTGGGTTCTTCTAAGGGAAGAGAAATATACTTTTCATTTAGAACAGCTTCAGCCTTCTGTACTATTGGAAAGAAAGGAGCAAAGCCGTTGTTTAAGCTCAAAGGATTCTTTACCTTCAACCATCTGAGTTACTTCTGGTTATGACTTTCCTAATAAAGAGCGTTATTTTTAGCCATCACAGACTTGGTGCCTTTGCAGTGTTCAAGGCAGCACTGTCTCTTTCTTTATTTTCCTCTGGGACCTTGCACTGATACTGGCATAACATTCCCACACCTAATACCTGCTCCATAGGTGACCCTCAAGTACGTTGAGACCACGGGGCACAGTCAAAATGCTCCACATGACAGCAGAGACGCATTTGTCCTGGTTTCCATTTCCCTTGACAGATTCTGCTCTGTTTAAAAGTTCAGCAAATTAAAAATATACATTCCATAAATAAAAAGAATTAATTATATAAACAGAACTCAAGGAAGAATTCCATCAAGATCCCAGGGATTGGGAGCCAAAGGGAGGTGGTACCTAGAGGGATAGGCAGATACTGCTTTAAGAGGAAAGTTTGATATAAACCACCTTCAGCTGGAGAGGGAGAGGTCTGATTCTGTATATTTCTTGGGAATACACCTGCATATAGCCATTCGCCTTCTTGTGGTTGTCTGTTATTCCTTATTGAAAAATTTATAAATATGAATAATTAAGACTTTTCCCTGGTGAAAAAAAAAGAAGTAATACTGCTCTTAAACACAAATGCCATTTTTTAAAGCACCATAAAGAGTTTGATAATTTGCTTCTGGGTAAGACAAGGAAATGCTGAGATGTCTAGCAACTTTGAGCATCGTGTGATTTAAAATCAGTTGCCATTTTACATGTTTAAACATTTAGAGACATTTGCCATGTTCCCAGTGTTGAGGGACTGTCGTCATCATCCAGTTCCAGAACATTTCCATCCCTCTTGAAGGAAACTCCATGCTCATTAGCAGGATCCTCAACCTGGACTCCCACGTCCCCTGGCAACCTCCTATCATGCTTCCTGTCTCCATGGACTTGCCTATCCTGAACACATCATAGAAATGAAGTCAATGGTATTCAGCCTTTGCGTGGACTTACTTCACTTTGCCTAATGTTTTGGAGGTCCACTGTAGCATGGTCAGGTCTTTATTTCTGTCCATGACTGAACAGAGTACCACTGTAGGGCCATGACACGTTTTGCTCAACCATTTATTAGTTAGGGGAGATTTGGACTGTTTCAACCTTTAGGCTATTGTAAATAGTACAGCTATGGATATTTGTGTATAATTTGTTTTTTTTTTTTTTTTTAAACTTCTCCTCTTGGCTATTTTTAGGTATATATCCAAGAGTAGAATTATTGTGTCCTATGGTAATTCTGTGCTTAAGAAGGAATCACACAATTACCCTATTTTAACATGTCTAAGCTATCAACTTCTTAGAGTCTATGAAATAAAGTGATTTTGAGAAAATGAGGTTCAGATCTTTGATGCAGGATCCTTGTGATCTCCTCGGGATTCGCCATATTTGTGAGACCAGGAAAACATAGCCTTGTCTTGGTCTTATCTGAGATATGATTTATTTGCAAAGACCTGTCACCTTCTCCTCGCTTTCCGCCTGCCTGCACCCTCAACTATTCTTTCCCATGTTCAGCCACTCCCTACTGGTTACCTAACTAGCTCCTTTCCTCGTTCTTCAAACTCTTCTTCTCTGATGTCACCTAACTGAGCTAAATTCACAGCCCATAATTCCACAGCAGCCTATCCATGTTTCTGTGTCTGACCCAAAGTATCAGGAAGTCCATGTAATCCCTTCGTGTTTTATAGAGCTCTGTACTATTTGCATGTAGAGGCCATGCTTCCCTTTACCAGAAATCACAACTGTGTGCCTGGGCAGGCCAAGGGGAGAATGAGCCAACCCAGAGAAGACCTGTCCCCCTCACTGGAATCAGTTGACAACACTAGTCCAAGTAGCTGTGCATCAATAATGTAAGCCCATATCTGTGAAGTAGCCTATTATGGTCAACACAACACTTAGGAATCTTAAGCACCAGTTTTTTTAGTTATAATTATATCAGACAAAATGACTAAGATCATGTTAAAATGTGATTCATGAAGAAAAAGTTTCAAAGACCCTCTAGCCTAGATGCATTCAACCTGAAACCCATGTGACCTATAGCCACACAAAAACTTCACAAAGGATGCCTTCCATATATGGTGCATTTTCTATGATACACTGTCCTTTTGGGTGTACAGATCTCTAAAAAAATTTAAAAAAAAGTTAAAAACAAGAATGTTCATTTTTGTGGTTTTTCCTTGTCTCATACAAGGTCTTTTAAGGTCAAAGCATGGAGTCAGATGCAAGGTACCTGGATGAATGTCAAGTTGTCCAGAAGTTGTGTGACACTGAAGGAGAAGGCGGGAGTGCTGACAATTTTCCTTTAATAGCCTCTCCTCTTTTGTCCCCTGGCTGTTGCTGCAGAATGTGTCCCTCTGGGAAGAGGCTCCCTTGAGAGCAAGGAAAATACAAGGTTGTTTGTGAGAAGTATTGCAGGCCACTGTGCCTTCTGTCATCATGGCCGGGTGCCATGGTTCACCCATTAGTGTTAAGATAAGTGTTCAGAAGTGAGATGGTTGTCATGGGGATGCATCTCAACACCGCTGTTTAAATGGAAAAGAGAAGGTTAGGTTTCTCCTAACATAACACTCCTCAGATTTTGTTGATAATGAGAACCGGCTTTTTTCAATTAGATCAGCTGGTGAAGGCTGTCTATAACAGACTAGGAGCTAAATCAGCAACTCGAAGGTTAGGAAAAAGTATATTTAAAGTAGAGAGTAAGATCAAAGTGTTTTATCAAAAATATACTGGCAAAGGTGAATCAAAATATTTCCATTTTCCCCAGATTTTCTGAGTATATGGTAATAAACAGTTTATCTCACAGGGAAAACATACCAAGAAGTCATTCCTTTACCATAATATTGACATGATTTAATTTTTTTTGGGGGGGCGGGGTAAGTATGTACTTTCATGAATCCTGGACGCGCCGACGCCAGCCTCAGCTCCTCCCCTGGGGCCTTGACCTGTCAGACTTCTTCACAGTCCAGCAAGGTTGATACTTGGGACCACAAGGGCTCTGCAGGCTTCTGCTTTGGCACTAAGGCCAGAGTCTAGCCCTCTGAACAGATTAGGTTGGTTGATTTCCTGTTCTACAAGTTAATATTTGGATATCATTCCTACTCATGACTATAACTAATAGTCATTTTACCAATGTCAGTGTTGCTTTTGTGGTAAATTGAGCAATAATTCTAAAGATGGAAAACAAATATATTTTGGTACTTAGTTTGTTCCTAATTTTTAAAATACTTCAACAAAAAATAAAGGAGTCCCTTAGTTATCAGTTAATTGAACATGAAAATAAATTTTGATCATTAAATCACTGTGTGATTTAAACATGGAGCTAAAGAGCAGAATTTAAGAGTTGGATGAATTATTCTAATAAAATTTCCATTCCTGGTTACATATTTTTGAGAACTCTGTTTCTCAGGGCTTATCTTTTTTAAAAATGAAAAGTAGAAATAATATTGATTCTGAGTTACAATTTATTTTATAATTAAGCAATTTTTATTTGCAAATACATCAACTGTAGTGGGAAAAAAAAGCCTCATCTATATCACTAGCAAATGCATTTAAAGTTTATTATTTTATATAAATACTATTCAAACATATAACCTGCAAAGTAATTACAACATCTAAAATGTTATAAACATTTTCAATGTTACATGTTTATAAGTATATGAAATGTTCAGATTTCATGTTTATAAAATATAGATTAACACAAATATTAATGTGATTATCTTACTTTGCTCAATTAATGTTTCTAATAATTACAATGACAATTCAATCCTGAAGAAATAATGAACACAGAGAGTCTTATAGCCATTGGGAAAATAAATTTCAATTTCTATACATACTTTTGTTGTAGTGGAAAATTATATAATCATTGATAAAAGATTTCTAAGTATAGAAATATACTTGAAATAAAATCCTTTATGAAAATGAGGATGGAAATAAGAATTCAAAGACAAAAAAAGATCATATAATATTTCTGACTTTTAATGAAAAGCTCCTCATGTATTTAAAAGTAGATGATATGTACAAAATTAATGAGACATATTCTACTGAGTACATTTAAAAGAAGGATATAATAAACTCATTTTTGTTCATACATCATTGCTTTGGCCTTCGTGTCTTTATACTAAATAAACAAGCATTGGGTTTATTCAAAGTCATTTTGGGGTTTGTGAGGCATTGCCGTGGCTCCCAGGTAGCCCTGGGTCAGGATTACCCCACAGGACATTCCAGTGTACTTCATTGCTATTGTGCATAGCCTCATTTTTCACATACAAACCTAAAGTTTAGGGAAGCTAGTTACTTATCCATTGTCACACAACCTATGGGGCAGGGAGAATCTACTTTCTGACTTTTAGCTTTTTTTTCCTTTTAAACTACCATCAACCAAACATGCTTATCTTCAGCTAACCATGTATTGGACCACATAAGAACACTCTCTGACATGGAATTGAAACAAACCACTTTTGGAATGAAAAGCTCTAAATTGTTTTAACTTCTAAACTTTCTCATGCTGAGGACAGATACGGAGGAAATCAAGACTGGCATATTCTCTGGCTAAACACAGCTTAGCTAAACCTACATATGGCTACCACCTGGCTTTTGTTTCTTTACATTGCAACCATTTCCACGAGACCAGTGGGGAAGCAATTTAGAAGTGTCTCTCCAGCTTGATCCAACTGCATAAAATTCATTTTTCCTTTTTTTGTATGAGTTTTTCCTGGTACTGGCAGGCAGTTGAATTTGGCCAGTTGAGATCCAAGCAGGTTGTCTGGCTGGGCTCTCCATAACAGGACTTGTATTTGATTTGTAGGAATCTCTAGAAGTAGCAGCAAAGCCTTTGGGAAAACCCTGGGTGCCATGAAAAGAACAGAACCTTTGGAACATAGACCAGGGCTCTGTTTCCTGGCGTCCTAGCTAGGGGCTCTTGGACAGAGTTTGTTTCCTTCTCTGGAAAATTAGGTTAAAATCTCTGCCTAGGAGATTAAGGATAAGATGAAATGAGAGGTCATGAGAGATCATGATGTATGAGATTGTGCATAGAAAGTGTGTAGTGTGACGCTTGGAAAACTGTAGAAACGTAAAAACACTGGTTTTCCTCTCCCTCTTTTCTGTCTCTACTTCCCAATGCATTTGTCTACTGTACTATAGCTCGTGTCCTTGATATCTGCTTGGGTAATATAATATAGGCAGCTAGTAGTTTAATGACTTGGAGGAGTGATTTCCAAGCTGTGAACTCTAGGAGTTGTGTGGGTCCAGTCTTTCATTAACAAGTGAAGTTTTAATTTGCATTTCTCTAATTGCTAGAGGTGTTGAACATTTTTTTCATATATTTCCTATTTCTTCTTCTGTGAGTTGCTTGTTTAGTTCCTTTGCCCATTTGTTGATTGGTGTTGTTTTTATGGTGTTAACTTTTTTGTGTTCTTTGTATATCCTGGAGATTAACTCTAGTCAGAATGGCAATTATCAAGAATATATGTAACAATAAATGTTGGCAAGGATGTGGGGGAAAAGATACACTCATACATTGCTGGTGGGACTGCAAATTGGTGCAATCACTAATGGAAAGCAGTATGGAGATTCCTCAGAAAACTTGGAACAGAACTGCCATTTGACCCAGTTAACCTACTCCTTGGTATATACCCAAAGGATTTAAAATCAGCATACTACATTGACGCAGCCACATCAATATTTATAACACTTCAATTCACAATAACAAAGCTATGGAACCAAACTAGGTGCCCTTCAACAGATGACTGGATAAGCAAAGTGTGGTATGTATACACAATTTAATATTATTCAGCCATAAAGAAGAATGAAATTATGGTAGTTGCCAGTAAATGGATGGAACTGGAGACTATTATGCTAAGTGAAATAAGGCAATCTCCAAACACCAAAGGCCAAATGTTCTCTCTGATATATGGATGCTAACACACAATAAGGTAGGGAGAAGAATGGAAGTCCATTGGATTAGACAAAGGGGAGTGAAGGAAAGATAGATGAAATGGGATTAGGAAAAACAGTAGAATGAATTGGATATAACTTTTCTATGCTCATATATGAATACACAACCAGTGAAACTCCACAATATATACAACCACAAGAATGGAATCCTAATTAAGGATAAGTTATACTCCATGTATGTATAATATGTCAAAATACACTCTGCTGTCATGTATATATAAAAAGGACAAATTTAAAGAAAATAAGTGAAATTTTGCTTGTCTCCACATATGTGGATGAATTTGTTGGGGAAAGTGTTTCCTTGGTATTTATGGACCATCTGAATTTGGGAACATCTGGAAACAGTGCTTAACCCAGATGAGTTGTGTTTGAAAATGGAAATTCCTTGTGTTGAGCCTGTATTTTGGGATATATTTTGAAATAGGCTTGGGTTTAAAGCTGTGGACTGAGTAAGCAAGAAGAGAACTCAGGATCAATTACATTTTGTATACAATGCACAGCAAGGCAACTGGGGTGCACATTAGCAGTAGAAACTCAAGTATTTTGCTAAAAATTTTAAGCTTCATAATTGGCTTTAAATTCTGAGCGTGAATTCTTGCTCTCATTGCCAATCATCCTGTCATTTTATAAGAGAATTATTTGCTAGTTGGAGCCATTTTCTGTTTGGGTATTTGAAACATTCTTTTGTCCATCATCCTTATTTACCAACTGGAAGAAGAGAGGTTGAAGACAATCAATCTTGTTCTCCTGTTAACTAGAAAAATGAGGTCTTGGTGTTTTTTCTAAAACAATTTGAAGTCCTTGTTAAATTATTTTTTCTTTATGACTTCAAACATATTTCCATTTTGTCCTTTGAATAACTGAGTTGTAGATATTCCATTTACCTTGGCCTTTTAAGAAAAATGAACTTTTGTAATTTTTGGAAATTGAATGAAAACCTGAGAGAGCAATAGATTTGATTAATCATTAAATCAGCCATAAGAATAACTCTGACCAGGATAAACCAAGCCTAAAAGAAATCCTTTGGTGGGCTTTGGAGAAAACATATTCTTCTTTCACCATGGAGTACTCTGGGGAAGATCATGGCTGTTGTGTGAGAATTCTTCTTACCATTTTGAAGATTCTTTGGTACTGAAGGGGTCATGACTGTCCTTCCTCTCTTGTCCGCATCCTTTTTTTTCCTCCACCATTTCAAAGTTATATAAATTATTTAACCCAGTTTCTTCTGACTCTGTTGAAAGGTAATATTTTTTATATGGTGATTTCAGTCATCTTACTTTTGTAGAAATCAAGATCTCTGAAAACAAAAGCTCTATGTCTAGTTGTTTTGGGGAATTTCTAGGTGATAGTCCATGTGTAGCCATAATCAAGTAAAATCATTACTTTCTTCCTATTCTGTATCTCCCTCTCTGAATACTCTGGACTGTGCATTTGTACACAGGCTTGTCAGAAACTCTTCTCCTGCCATGTTCTGCTCTTCTACCTGCCTCTAGAAAGTCGGACATGTAGAGAAGACAAGGGAGTCCTTTTGTGTAGCTCACATGGAACAGCCTCACCCAGCACAGAGCAGGAGCGTGGGTCAGGGGAGGGGACTGACAACAGAAGACTTTCAGCCAAGACTTTTGATTTCTCATTTATAATCCAATTTATAAGAGTTGAAGACTTTGTTACAGACCTCAGACCTATGAGAGAAGTAAAGAAATCCTAATTTGGAAATGCTAGCAACAGAAATCCTCATCAAAAGCAATTTATAAACACACTTACAAGGCACTCAGTATTTACAAAGCAATTTTAAATGTTTTTCATTCAACACTGATGCAAAAGGCAGGATGAAGCAAGGTTCCAAGATTATTTCCCCCATTTTTATAGGCAGTGAACCTGAAGCAAAGAAAGTTTAAGTGATATACTCAAAGACATTGGCTTTTCAATTTTCTAACTTCTTTTTTTTTTCAGAGAGAGAGAGAGAGAGAGAAAGAGAGAGAATTTTTAATATTTATTTTTTAGTTTTCGGCGGACATGACATCTTTGTTTGTATGTGGTGCTGAGAATCGAACCCGAGCCGCACGCATGCCAGGCGAGCACGCTACCGCTTGAGCCACATCCCCAGCCCCAATTTTCTAACTTCTTAGTTTTAATTTTTATTTCTATTTGTGCTTTGGTGCACCATTCACAGGGGACAGAATTACATTTACTGGAAATTCTCAACCATCCACATTTCAATAAGGATTCCAAAGAGCACATGTAAGCAGAGAGCACTTGTTCCCACATCAAGACTTACTTGTTCCAGTACCCAGTGCCTTCACAGGACAGAACTGGAATCCAGAAGCCTCCGTGGGGATGCAGGTCTTTGCCAGTGATCTCACTCAGGTGGGCAGCAAAGGAGGAAGGGAATCACAGTCTGTCTAGCACACAAAGCAATGCCTCACTGAACCACTGCTTTCCAATTTGCTCTTCCTTGCTCTGCCCACTCGTCATCATCCTTGTGATCAGATAAGGCAAGGAATGATTCTCCCCAGAAGTTGAAGAAAGAGATGAAGGCTGCAATGATGTTTATAGGAAAAATAGAGTAGTACATTCCGTGTCGTATGCAAAATGGCCATTGGTCATCAGTGGCTTTAGTACACACATCTGCAGAAATAATTATATATTAGTTTTTATTCCTTGAAGGTCTCATTGAGTTACTACTTGTTACCAATGTGTGTGTGTGTGTATGCATTCCTCCTAACTCCTCCTAACTCTCAGGATCAAAAATTATTTATTTATTCTTACAGAAACATCTATAAATGGCTTAAGTTTGATGTGACATGTGGAAGTAGGTATTAATAGAGTATAAATACAGTATTTTTAGTTCAAGTCAAATCTGTTTTTAAAACTTATTTTAAAATATCAGTGCATCATCCCTTTGCAGCTACCTAAAGGAAGTACCCGTCAAACTCATACATTTTACTTTGAATTTGAGTTTTACAGTAAGAGCTGGCCAACGCTTTGGCATAAACTTTACAGAAGAGACATTTCGTCTCTAAGCAGAGACTGCAAAGGTCACTGAGGAATGTCTGAAGATGATAATATGCTGCTTTGTTAATTTCCATGTATTTTCAGCTTATATTTTAGGGTTAATGCTTTTTTGTCAATTTCATACTACCAAGAACAGTCTGCCAAAGAAGGCATTTCTCTGATCAAGAAAGAGCATGCATGTGAAAGCAATTTGAAATCTAGTACATCATTGTTTGGAAGGAATTCCACACAGCCATTGAAACCATAAAGACTATTTTCTATATGATCTAACACATACACACATGCATACACACACACACTACTGGAAGGAAATAAAAATATGATAAATATTATTTAACGCTGGTTGATGACTTCTTTGCTGTATTTTACAAATTTCTTACTAATATGTGTTTTGTAATCACAAAATAGAACTATTTCTTTAGACAAAATTAAAAGGATTATTGCAAATGTTAAGTCCAAAGCCATTAAATGATTCTTGGGTGCACAAGTAGCACAACAGTTTCTCATGGAGAGATAGTGCCTAAAATAGACCTGGCAGAATTGAAAGGAGAGAACAATCCCTGCTTCCGGAAAGAACATTGTGATTGAGATGGTCTGAAGAGAAGGAAAGGTGAGGGAACACAGTATAAGGACAGCAAAATGCAACATTTTATGACTGTTTGAAGTAGAACAGATGGAATTATATGGCTCAAAATATATTCTGATGTTTTATCACCAAACTTCAAACCTGTATCCTGATACATCTAAATGCTATTTTTAGGCATGATGTACTCAAGGTACATGGTCTATCTAGGGCCATAGTCTCTTCAAAACCATTTGGGTTTAAAAATCTCTACTTGTGTAGATCATAGCTTTTATATACAGGAGCAAACAATCCCTTGTTTTATTAGGAAAAAAGTGGACTAATTAATTTGTGCATTGTAATTACATATTCATTGTGGTATATTCAGACATGGACATAGCATAATTAAAATAATATTAAGGAGACCAGTAGAGGAGAGGAAGCAGGTCAGGAGGAGAGGGAAGACTTGGTGATGATCTAATTATGTCATGTACACATATGAATATGGCATAATGAGTACCACTATTATGTATAATTATAATTTATCAGTAAAAAACTAAAAATAATACCTGTGCAAAAAAAAAATATGTTCTAATTTTACAGAGTTTTAACCAAGAGTACAAATAACAGTACTTAAATAATCAAAACAGAAAATGGCTTAGGATGTAAACATATTTACTCTGGACTACCCGACAGGAAATCGTATATTTATGGTTCAAGCTAAATATGTGTGATGCAGAATCTTATATTCCTTTATATCCGCCTATTTAGGATGTTCATACTTTCATTGAACACACTGAAATTCTTAAGAGTCTTACCATGATCACACGACTAATTAGTGACCAGCACATCACTTTGTGTACTATGTGACCTTTTTATTTTTATTTTTTCCAAATATGGATTTTTCAATTGTCACTAACACTCATTTTAGAAATCCAACTTAGGCATGGGATATTTGGCCTCTGAAACATGAGAGCTCTAAGGAATTTGAGTTCTTCTGTCCTGGAATTTTGGCTCTAAAGAATATAAGGCAACTCAGGCTCAGTATGGTTTTGGGGATACTCATGCCCCCCCTTTGTCCTTCTTTGGTAACTAGGAGATTCAGAGGTACATTAAAAGGTGCCCTTCAGCTCAAGCTCCCGACCCAAAGAAGGCTAAAGACTGTCATTCAGGGTGACAGGAGAATGGAAGCAGGCTGTCACCAAGCCTTCCTCCCGTCATTAGGCTTCTAGAGAGATTTTCCCAGACTCCCTGTTCCTGTCTTCCTGGCAAGCCACCTTTGAGTTCTCTTCCTCCTAGGACCTATTGGCTCAACATTTTACTTTGAAAAAAAAAAAGTTTAATGTCTTTGTCATTAACCCAGGATCTTAAAATTCCTGATTCATCCTTGGACTGACAGGTCAAGTTGACACTTTAGTGAGGAAGATTTTGTTCTTAACAGAAGATGAGAGCCAATTAACTTCTGTGGACACTGAGTTCTCATCTTTCTCAGCAGTTTTCTCCTCCTCTCAAAAATTGTTTATCAGATTATTTCAGAGATTTATGCCATTTTATTCCAGAGATGGCCATTCAGTAGTTCTTTTCCGTTGTCTGGAGTCAATATTCCTGTACAGACTCAATAGAGCAAGTGCTTGATAAATATTTGTTGGTCGCTTGATTTCTTATTAACAGCTAAATAAATTCTGGGCAATTCAAAATAGATGGATGTTTACAACTATATCAGTGGGTGATTGAACTGGCATGTCACAAATTCCATTAGATTCTGCCCTGAACCACATCCAACCCACCTAACTCTGCGAATAAGGCAGAGATGAATGCAATCAATCTCAGAGGCCATTTCAGAGATCATCATGTTACATTTAACTCACAGGGGATCTTGGTCAAACTGGAGTGTTTTGGTTACTCCATTTTCTCTCACTCATTTTCAGATTCTGCCTTTGGAATTTAATTATGTGCATGGTATCTGAAGTGATGATCATAGTGAGGATTATTAAATTCTGGACAGCAAAATGAAGATTTCAAAATTATAATTACATGAGTTTCATAACATAAAATCTATCATGTCAGATATTTTTCTATCTAAAACTGATAATTCTTTCTGTAAGTCTTTTCGTATGGTTGTCTATACAAGGCAAACTGGAAAAAAATAAGCTTTTTTAAAAAAAATTAAAAATATGGCAACTTTGCTGAATAAGTAATGTATCTCTTTTTCTCCCAAATGTCACATCTTGTTTAATGTGAGGAGTATTCTTTAAGGATCTACTGTATACTCATTATTCATGTAATGATGATTGAGTCAAAGGTAGGCATTGTGATTAATAGACAGCCCCTGGTCAAAGGGGTCTTACGAGTATGAAGGATCAGTCAACTGAACAAATGACTAACATACAAGTCAGAGGGCATATCACAAGAAAATAAAATACATTTCTGGGCAGAGAAAAGAGAAAAATTATGCTTGGAAAATGAGGATGTAGGATGTCATCTTATTAAGAACAGGCTAAACTATGGTACAGTTGAAAATCAACAACAAAAAGTAATTTACCAAAGCAAAGGCTTGTTTCTCCTTCTTATTACATGACCACTGTGAGTTGATGAAGCTCTGTTCTACACAGTCAGTCAGGGACCAAAGACTCTATTTTCCTTCAGCTTTGCCATCGAAGACTCATGACTTCCAGGGTCTCCAAGGCAGGGGACAGAAGAATGGAATGGAATCTTATATCTCAATTCAGTAGTGTTATGTGCCACTTCCACTCACATTTAATTGCATAGAACTAGTCGTTCGGTTTCTTTCACTGTTAAGACTGCTGCAAAGTATATATTTCTTATGTACCTGGGGAAGAGAAGAACTGGGTATGGATGGGCGCTTATAATCACTTCCAAAAAGATTTTTTTGAAGGAAGCGGGAGGCATGTGACATGATCCTTGAAGAGAAAATGAGAATGTAAGTATATTGAGAGAGGAAATAGCATGTGCCCAAGAAAGACTGAGAAAGGGAGCAGAGGGCACACGGAGGACATTGTAAATAGCCAACTTTCCTTACGACACCAGAAGACAGAGGAAGAGGCCCAAGTGGATGAACAGACTCAGAAACATCACAGAGGACTGGTGTGAATTGAAAGCCGGGCTGCCAAGTTTAGTGGGCAGCGGGATAATGGTCGAACCTGTGTCTTACTGGCCAACAGTATGTGGGATGAAATAGAATTAGGAGAGAGCGAAACAGAAAAAAACACTTAGAAGATATTACACCAGATAAATCAAAGTATAAAAATCTGAGAAGGCATCAGAAAGAGGAAAAATTAAAGTTAGATGGTGAGACAGCACCTACATGGCTTACCAGGTGGCTGATTCTGGAGATGGGAGGTGAAGGAGCCCATGATCTCTGAGTTGGAGCTCTGGGGGATGGAATTGGGGGTACCAACAACAGAAACAGGGAAATAGGTCAAACTATGGGCAAGTATGAAAGTCCATAAAACCCACGTAAGACAAAGGCAACACTGTGTGGTGATTAACAGGTAAGAGGGAGGTTGCCTGGGCTACGCGGCTGCATTTAAAATCCCAACTCTTCCTCCTATAAGCTTCATTGTCTCTCCTCATCAGAAAAATAGGACAACAGCAATTTCTCCATAGACTTGTGACAAGATTTTGCTCCTTATATTTGGAAGAAGTTGATGGTTTATGGCTCCTGCCAAGCTGGAGATCCTGGGCTCAGCACGTTGGTGTGGAGGGCAAAATTTGCCCAAAGAAGTGGGTCCTAGACTTGGAGGATCCAGACTTTTAGATTACTCTGTCCCAAGTGTGGTCTGAAAACATCAATGACACTTGACCTGATGAGACCTCTGAGCTGAGACAGAGGGCATTCAAATGGCACCCAGCTCTGACTCAAGTCAGATGATTGGAAACACTTCCAGATGATTTGGGACTTTGCCCCACCCCCATGAAGCAAAAACTGTCTGTAATGACTGAGAGTGATATCCCTCGAGCCAGAGTGCTCAGAGTTCACTTCAAATTGCTTTAAAAATATATAGAAATGTGGAAACTTCTTCCACGCATAGATTTTTAGAGTAGAGTCTATACTCTTAACACAGCCTCATGCACACATGGAGCTGCATCTTTAATTTACACAGAACATCCAAATAGAAGGAAGTGTCTTAAAAGAAGCTGGTAGAAAAGATTAAAGAGAATAGGATCATTGGCTGGAGAAATGCACATATAAACAGTGTAAAGGCCCTCACAGTGGTAAAGTCAAATATGTTAATAAAAATGGGAATATGTGCATGAGCAATAGCAAAAAGTTCTGAAAGACAATATCCATGAATTTTAAATTAATTCTGTTGTCAAAAAATCATCACCATATAATTTTAAAGCTTTTAAATTTATTGAGACTTATTTTATGGCCCAACATTATGGCTTCTAATGGTAGAAGTACAAAAATTTCTATCATACTTTTCTGGGGTATGGTGTCCTAGAATACCTAGAAGTATTAATCAGGCCAAGATATATGACAGTGTTATTAAAATCTATGTTTCTACAGGTTTTTTTCCTTATTTGCGTGCTTTCTGTCTATCTAGTAATTCTTTCAAATCACCTAAAATGGGTATAATATAATGGCAGAATTGTCTGTTTCTTCCAATATATTAAGGATCTGTATTAAGGTGCATACAAATTTAGTTTTTAAGTCTTCCTGAATAATTAATTATTTTATAATTATAAAACATCCTCTTTGTTTTTCAGTACTGGGGATTGAACCCAGGGTCTCACACATGCTAGGCAAGCTCTCTACCACTAAGCTGCACCCCCAGGCCCAAATCTTCTTCTTATATCTAGTTACACTATTTATTTCTAGTTACATTGTCTTGATGGCTTTTATCTGATATTAATACAGACCCTCTGGCCTAAGTATGCACAGTGTTGTATGGTTATTTATCTTTCTAACCATTTTTTCAACCTACCTGTGTATTTATTTTGAAGGACACCTCTTGTAGACAGTATATAGCTGAATCTTTTCACTCATTTTGAAAATCTCTACATTTGACATTTATCTAATTATTGATAGGATTGGTTGCAAACATTTTTATTTTATTTAAATTAATTCTATTTTTAGAATTAGATTCGCTTTTGTCACCCCCTCTTTTCCTGACTTCTTTAATTATATTTGTATATTTTTTGAAAATTTATTTGGATGTATCTATTGGGTTTTTTTTCTATATTTGGTCAATGCATTCTAAGTGTATTTCATATGTTTGCAATAACATGTTTAAGGATTAGAATTACGTAATCAAAGCAATAGTTGTGTTTATATTTACTTTTTGGGTCTTCTCATTTCCATCTGTATAGCTTCAGAAACATGGAAAATGTACAGGATGCCAGAAGAGAAAAAAAAGAAATGATACAAGGGTTGGAACTAGAACCAAAGAAGAAAAACGAGCAGACATAATTTGGCTTGAAGAAGAGAAAGCTCAGAGATAACATTCGACTTTAAATAGATGAACTATTTTCATGTGGTGACCAGATGTTTTCATCTTTACCCAAAGATGAAGAAAGAAAAGAAAATAGCATTAATCGTAACAAGGTGGAATGAATGGTTGCCCGTGGAGGAAAGCACTCATACTTCAAATGTGCAATGACGTTAAAGCTACTGAGAAAAGTTAAATAACATATTTACCTCAATAGCCTTTGAAAGTGTCCTGTGTGTTGACAATATTGATCATCCTGCCTTTAATCCTATAGGAAGTTCATTATCAGTTTTCCTGTGATAATTTTAATTAGGTTACCAGGAGACACAGGAAAGGATTAAATGATAACAGTAAAATAATTTTGAAATAAATGCAAAAGTTATTCTATGCTTAGATGGTTAAGGAAAAAATATAAAATCAAATCTGTTTTTTCAGGGATAAGTTTACAGATTGAGCAAACAAAAATATAGGATATCTAGTTAAATTAAAAATTTCAGATAAATTGAGAATTATTGTTAGTGTAAGTATGTCTCTCATTCAATAACTAAGACATTATACTAAAACATTACTCTTTGTTTATTTGAAATTTAAATTTGGTCTGATGGGGTTTCATGTTTTATCTGGAGATGCTGTTTGGAGATAAATAAATAAAATTTATGAGCTTTTGATGTTTAAGTTACTTTTCTACATAGGGACAAGAACTTGTGTGCTTTGTCGTGTATTTGGCTACTTCTCTGAACTAAGCAGATGTGTTTGTAACTTGGTCAGAGATGTGATGTGTTCCTGATGTGGTTAACAGCTTTATGAATATTTTCACCTTTGTTTAAACTCTCACTGGAGCATCTACAACCATTTACCAAGAGGAGATGACTTTTAGAATATTTTTTATCAAGTTTTCAGTCATCATTCACACATATATTTCCATTTTTATTAATAGTTGACTTTGTCTTTCTGGAGACACCTATACTGCTTATTTGGACATTTCTCTAGCAAGTCAATGAGTCCATGTTCCTCAGTCCTCTCTATTAGCTTCTTATAAGACCCTCATTCCATTTGGGCCCCTTATAAATGAAACAGTGCAACCTGCAGGTGTGCATATAGACAGATTATCAGCTTTCTTTCTCTTCTGTTGATGAATGATCGGAATATTTATGTTTTAGAAGTAATTGTGCATAGTACAACTTGACATAGGAATGTTGTAATCATTTCCAAAAATGACTTTCATAAGTTCCTTCCCTATGCTCTTCATATTAAGTGGTAGAATATTATTTCCCTCCCCTTGAATCTCTTGTTAGTGACTTGTTGACTCATAATATGCATTGGAAGTGACATCCTAAGACCACTGCGGTCAAACCATAAGACAACTTAGTTTCCTCCTGAGTCTCTTGGATGCTTCCTCCTAGGACTTTCTCACTCAGAACTTGTCTGACCTGCTGTGAAAAGCTCAGGCCATATGAAGGACAATATCTGCTGACTTAACTACTCCTGCTAGACTCCCAGCGAGGATGAACTGACTGTCAATTAAACCACGCATCCTGGACATTGACCAAGGTTCTTTTCTTAACCAAACTGTTCTAAGTCTTCTTCTTGACTAAGCCTCAGGCTTAGCCCATTCTTGCCAGATCGGCACAGTCCAGTTTTAGCAAGAATCCTGCTAAGTCAGTTTAGAATCCCCCCACCCTTGATATCTGATCAGTCTTCATGATAGCTAATCAAATTCTTTACCTCCTGCCCTGGACATCTGGTCATTCTGGCCTGCCTTCAACAAGAGTTCTGTTTGGCCAGTCTAGCAAGAATCTTCCCTGCCCTTTGTGTTCCTTCTTAGTAATTTTCCATCCAATAAATTCTTCAATCTGTTCCTTGGCTATAGATCTCCACTTGGTCTTGCTATAGTCAAAATTGAGCCTAATTCTGTACTGACGTCTCTTCTCCAATTACAGTAGTTTCTGAATAATTTTTTTTCCTTCCTTCCTTTTGTTTTTTCTTTCCTTCTCCCTGTGGATCCCCCAACACACACCATTTTTGTTTTACTGGCTTAACTGGCTTCAGCTCTATTTAATTATTTTTAAAAAAAAAATCCAACTCAGTTAATCCTTCAGTGACTATGCCCAGCTGACTACTCCATGAATAACCCAAAGTGTGACCTTCCAGCTAAGACAGCCGACCTCTAGGACCAGGAGAAATAATAATTAATTGTTTAAGCCAGTAAATTCTTTTGTGGTTTATCTTGTAACAGAAAACTCTAATATTTGTTATTTGAGGATTTTTTGGAAAGTCACAGATTTTCATTAACACCTTAGAGGTGAACAAAAAAGATACTGTACACCTTTCTGACCAATATTAAAAATGATATATTAAAAATGCTTTCCAAATGAGACAAGTAATAAGATATAATACTGGAAAGCATTTATAGCTGTTGAAATTAATATAATCACTATTATTTTCTCTTTTGGATAACTAAAAAAACTAAGATAAAAACCATTGTCAATGACAGATACTATTTAATATTTTTTTTCTTTTATTAGCATCTCAAGTGTGTTCTTAATTGGTACTCTTAATAAACGTATGATACTGGTGTGATTATTTTTTATTTTACTGATGAAAAAACTGAGGTATAAAGTGGTTAAGTAAGTTATTCAATATTTCACAGTCAAGATTTAAATCAATGTCTTCTTGGTTTTGATTCCAGGCTCTTTTCCAAGAAATTCTGGCCAGATGCAAATAATAAACCAAAATCCAAATCTGGAAGTATCACCTCAGTTTCTGAACTCCGAGGCCGTGGCTGCCCTGAGGAATGAAAACTATGTTACTTTTGGGAAATTCGCACTGAGAGAGACTTGATGTTTTTGTAGAGAATCACACAACATGGGACTCAGATTGAATTTCACTCTGCAGATGATAGTGCCGGTTTGTTCAAGATTCAGTTTTGAATTTTACTTTAATAAGAACAAAATATGACTTTATGGGAGGAAATATGAGACCCCAAGAGGGAAAGACCTGGGTCTAGGTCTCAGGACAAACCACTGCAAAAAAACTGTGAGACCCCCCCCCCCATCTTCTGTCTCCCACTGCAGAGGCCTCTTAGTTCCCAGGGGTCTCTAACCAACCACTTGGTAAATATGATAAAATGCTTCTAATATGTGTGATATCAAGACAGAGTTTCATGACTCTGGGGAAGAAAGAAAAGACCCAGGTATGTTCCAAGGGTAGCTCGGTACTGCTCCATACAAAGCCTCATTTTTGGCCTTAGAAACAGTGCCTGAAAAACAATTTGTCATTTCTTTCCTCATGTCCACAAGACAGATGATCTAGAGCACTGCTGTCTAACAGGAGGGTCTGTGTCAATGGGGAAGTTTTCTAATTAGCATTATCCAATGTGATAGCCACTAGCCATATGCATTTATTGAGTACTTGTTGTGTGGCTGATGTGTCTGAGGAATAGAAGTTTTACTTTGTTTCATCATAATGAATAAGTATCCACAAGTGGCTGGTGCCCAACATATTGGACAGTACAAGCCTGGATCACAAAGGGATCTTGTCCACCTTTGAAAAAAGGGAAAATACAGAAACAGATCTCTCTCCTTTCTGGAATACAGACTTCTGTTGCTTTCGTTCATGGTGCTGATGAAATTTTTGGATCTGAATATTGTTGGATCTGAATTTCAAAACCATGTTCAAATTATCTTATACCTTCTTTCAAACTAAGATTTAATTCAATAAACTACAAAGTTTAAAAAAAAAAAGTGACAGTGGTCCTCAGATTCTTTCTGAGCTGGTTTATTGTTTTTCTCTCTTTGTCCCAGCTCTCTAAATTCAGATGAAAAAAAGGAAATAATAAGCTTGGAGTGGGGTTATCAGATAAAATATTGGATGTCCAGTTAAATGTAAGATAAACAACCTAATTTTTTATTTGTTGTTTATTTGAAATTCAAATGTAGCTGGGCAGCTTATATTTTTATCTGCTGAATCTGGCAACCCTCTCTTGGAGAAGGGTATGCAATCAGCTTTTTGCAGACGTTCTATACTATTGAATCACTGGGCAAAGGAGCAGTGCACATTGATGGTGGGGTTGTCTGGGAGCCTCTAAGTTCACAGGCAGGGCAGATGGGGGCCACAGGCACAGCCCAGCATGGGGCAGCTGGGTATGAAGTACTAGAACTAGGAGGGGTTTGCAGGAGGCCTCACTAGCTCAGCTACACAGACCCTGGTAGGTGTCAATGAAATTCAGAAGCTTAAAGAATTCTTATGAAATTCTTAAGTCTCACATATCTCCACCCAGGTCAAAAGAGAGAAAAGAATTATCTGCCCACAAGTTCTTCTTATTCCCTCCCAGCTGCCATCCCTTGTTTCTCTTTGAGCATAATCACTATCCTGGCTTCTCCCCTAGTAGATGTTAGCTTTGCCTATGTTGAGACTTTGTAAGCCACTCCAACACTGTGTTTTCTGTGGTGGAAATTTGCTTCTAGGATGCACAGAGAGGGACTGGAGATCTCTCATCACCTAATGCAATCAGAGATGCAAACCATTCTAAAGGGTTTTGCTCTCTGCGGACTGTTCTATTTAAGGTTCTTTCTGAGTGATAAAGTTTTGTTGGCCCAACCACAAATCTGGATTTTCTTCCCAACCCCACTCCACCGTGACACCTGAACTTCAGTTTTGGTCCACCAGGCCTGTGATTCTGGATTCTTCCCCCCACCTCCCCGCCCCACCCCCGGCCCATGCTAGGGATCCAGCCCAAGACTTCATCTGTGCTGGGTGAGCACTCTCCCACTGAGCCACACTCCCAGCTCAAATCTCAAGTTTTTATCACCACTGCCTTCTCCCTGGGAACCAGCAGATGCCTCTGTGTGAAAGCTGCCCCCTGCCTGGCTCAGCTGGGTTTCCTTCCTCTGGACAGAGTCTCTTGTCTCCATCATTTTTCACTGTGGCAGGAGCTCTTTAAGCCTCCAAGTTGATGGTTATTATTGTTGGAATTTGCTAGTTGTTCTCAGCAGGAGATCCAGGCTGGATGACCTCCTCTGCTATTTCCCAAAGCAGATTCCTCAGTATATGAGACCTGGATGCATTCTGCAAGTCCTGGACAGGACTGGAGACCCACTCAGTCTCAAACCTAGTGGTGTTTCTTCCATTCAGGGGCCTGTTTCTGGCACAGAAAAGAGTTCTCCAGAACGCAGAGGATGAGTTTCAGTGGAGCACATACCAAGAAAGTGAGAGATGTATTTGTGCAGTGCTAATGTTGTCTCTTCTGCTCCAGCTAGGGAAACAGAGCTCAGCGATCTGCTGCAATGTGTCGCAATGATTTTCTTAAATCTTGTTTACAACTTGAGCTTGTGAGATTTATGTCTTTTTCTGAAAATGAAAGTTAACTATTATTGAATCATATTACAATCATCCTATCAAAACTCCATTTGCTAATTGAACATTCATCAAGTGATTAAATATTAATAAATCAAGATTCCTTCTCTCAAAATTCTCAAAATCAAGATCCCTTTTCAAAGTATACTTTCCCCCAAAACTTACTTATTTATTTATTTATTTTTATGGAGACATGGTATCTGTACATTTTTATGGGGTACATTATGGTAATTCAATACATATATACAATGTATAATAATCAAATTTGGATATTAAATATTTATTTCCATTAATTCAAATATTAATTATTTAATGTGTTGGGAATTTTCTACTCTTCTTTTCTAGACATTTTTTAAATACTTCATCGATGGCTTTAACCACTAGTTGCTGAACTGTGCTAGAAGAACCAGAAGTGTTTGCCACACTGCAACAGTGTTCCCGTGCCCCTTGTGGACCTTTTTCAGTTGCTCCCCTTCCCTGTCTCTGGTGACCACTAGAACATTCTGCACTTCTATGAGATTGACTTACTAGTGTCTATAAATAAGTGATAACTTGTTATATTTGTTTTTCTGCATCTAGTTTTTTTCATTTATTAACATACTGACCTCCAGTTCCATCCATGTTGCTGCAAATGACAGGACTTCATTTTTTATGACTGAATATTAATATTTCATTATGTGTGTGTGTGTACAATTTCTATTTACACATTGAAGGGCATCTGGGTTCTTTCTATATTTTAGCTATTGTGAATAGTGCTGCAATAAATTTGGGATACACACACACACATGCACACGCATATAAGGAAACAGAAATATTTATATTGTTAAGGCACTATTCCAAAATCCCAAATAAAACTCCAGGTCTTTTTGAAGTAAAAACAAAGGATCTATTCTGGTCAAGGCCAAGGGAGCAGAAAGCAGATAGTTCTGCAGCCCACAACCCCAAACACATGTGGGGAGCAGCTTAAAAACAAACAAACAAAAATCATAATGAAGGATGGCGTGAGAAGCAAGTATAATCATAAGACATATTTCATAAAGTGGAAATTACCAAGTCACATTCTCAGAATTTGCACCCTTTGTACTTAGGAAGCAAGCTTGCATTAGCTTCGTACTTCAAAAGATATTATGGTCAGGCTGCAAGTGGGTGAGGGTGGAGATGTCCACTTCAATGCGAGTGGGCTCATGAGGAAAGAGGAGCCAATTCCACACATGGTGAGATGTCTGAACAAAATGAGGTCACGTTGGCCTAATTTTTAAACCAGCCCATAACAATATATATAAATAAAATGACTATATCTCCTTTGGCTGTGTACCCAGTAGTAGCAGAGCATATAGTAGTTCAAGTCTTAAGATTTTTGAGGAAACTCCATACTGTTTCCTATAATGGACATACTAATTTACATTCCTACCAACAGTGCCTAAGAGTACTCTTTCTCCATATCCTGGCCAGCACTTACTTGCAAAATATATTCTTGTTTTCACCTAAAATTGCAATAAACTAACTAGCACAATTAGGTTGTTGAGCGAATTTAAAAGGGATATGTGGTAGTTAGAATGACCACCTCATCTACCTGCATGCCCATATTTTGGGTAGTTAATATATGAAATCAACTGAGGTGTCCATCAATGGGTGAATGAATAAAGAAAATGTGCTTATATGCGGTGGAATATTATTTATCCATAAAAGAATGAAATCCTGTCATTTGTGGCAACATGATGGAACATGAGGATAGTATGCTAAGTGAAGTGAGTCAGGAACAAAGACAAATACTGCATGTTCTCATATATGGAAGCTAAAAAAGTTGATCTTACACACACACACACACACACACACACACACACACACACAAAGAGTAGGAAAAATGTCACTAGAGGTTAGGAAGGGGAGAGGCAGGGGAATAGAGGGAGGTTAGATAATGAGCCCAAAATATGATTACATAGGGGCAACAAGTTCTAATGTTCTACAACATAGTAGGGTTACTATGGTTCACAAACATCTATTTTATAAAGAACTAGAAGAGATGCATTTGAAGGGTCACACATACAAATGATACCTGTTTCAGAAGTTGGAAATGCTAATTATTCTGATTTGATCATTGTGAATTGTAAAATTATCTAATTATCACACTGTACCTCCAAATAATTATTACATGTTGATAACAAAGATCTATGTTCTACTAATTCATGCTCCAAATGTATCCCTCCACCGGGCTGGATACTTGGATTATTTATGTGCCAGTTTCCCTAACTTCCCCCATTGTGTTTATTTTTTGTTTTGTTTTCTTCCATAAATGGATTGACCTTTGAGTTCATTGTTGTAAGAAACAGCTCTGTGAGCATATTAATGCTCTACTTATATAAGGAATTGGGTGTGGTAAGAAATGTTTTCCAATGAGTCAAACAGTGCTCTTATAAAAATTCCTAGAATTTTTGTATGATCTAAATAAAAAGTAAAGAAAAAGGGAGAAAGACAGTTTCATGGAAAATTTTCTGCCCATCCAACTCCTGTCACAATAATGGAAAAGAAAACTGTAATATCAAAGCACATATGAGATGAATTCTTTATTTGTTTCCATATCTTGTGTTATGATCATGGTTTTAATAACTTTCTGGCTGAATCACTGAGAAAAGTATTGACATATTTTCAACCCAAATTTCTGAAGTTGTATTTTATTTTCTTCTCTCTGGACTTTAATTTTCTCCCTGGCCTTTGTCAATAAGGAAAAATTGTCAATAATTTTATTAGCCCTTATAGACAAAACAGAGAAAGAATATCTTATTGGTGGTGCAGTGTGTGGAAACTCTGATATGGACCCGTCAATAATTTGTCAAACTACTTTTAGGATATGACATATTTTCCCTGATATTCTAAATATCAAATTCCATTGCTTGAAATATTATAATGAAATGTTATAGGGAGGGGCTGGGGTTGTGGCTCAGCAGGCCCTGGGTTTGATCCTTAGCACCACATAAAAATAAATAATTAAAATAAAGGTACTGTGTCCAACTACAACTAAAAAATAAATATTAAAAAAAATGTTTCAGGGAGCTAGCTGAGGAATTTCATTGATTTTTTATTGATTATATTTTATTGATTATTTATTGCATTTCCTCATATTAAAGAGAGCTCTCAAGCTACTCCAGGGTGGGACTTCTGTCTATTAGTAAGTTTGTAAGTGGCGGACACAATAGTAACCATTGTAAATACTTGTTGATTGAATCAATGAATTAAGCTGAAGACCTGGAGAACAACAGGGACTGGATGGAGTTTGGAGGTCATGAAGGTCACACCCCATTCCATAGACAGGGAAATTGTTAGGTACAGACAGCCACGTGATGCATTCAAAGTCAGAGATGGCAGAATAAAGGAGAAGCATTCCAAGCTCACATCTGATCTCCTGATCGAAGCTCTTGGCCTCCTAGATTCATAACTGTAAAACCCAATATGGTCCTGAGACGTTTGAAACTAAGATGTGCCACCTAGGTCCCAATCCAAGGAGGGATTTTCTGTAATCAACAGGGAGAACTACTTTCATTCAATAAGAAATATAAAGGCTTGGCCAGTTTGCTTGAGGGTTCCTTTCATCAATGATGATCCCTAAAGAGTTACTTTCCCCCTAAACTGTTTCTCAGTGTTTATTTCTGGAGACCCCAAACTTGAGTAGATCCCTTACACAGTGTACTCTGCCCCTTTCTAAAAGCTATTTGAAAGCTGGCATTTATCTACACCGACTTTCAGGACTACTGCCTCTCCAAACCCCAGATCATCAGCACTCTCTGGCTCCAGCAGGTGACTCACCACCCTAGACACTGCACTCTGAGGCTCAAATCCTCTCTCCCCCACCCACTAATTTCCAAAGTGAGGCTCTTCCCATTGTACAACCATGTCTCCATAAAACGCCTCTCTTCCAAATACCACTTCTTTAAACTTTGCTAATAACACGAGGACACTTTGAAATTAGTAGGGACTAAATGTTTGCATTCACCCAAATTCTATGTTGAAATCCTACCTTCCCCAAGGTGATGAGAGCTGAGAGGGTCCCGAGATCTCTCTGCTGTCTTTCACCACATGACTGCACAGCAAGACAGCTGTCTATCAATCAGAAAGTTCAGTCTTATCAGATACCAAATCAGCCAGCATCTTGATCTTGGACTTCACAGCTACTAAACCATGAGAAATAGATTTGTCTTGTTGATTGGTTACCCAGTTTATGATATTCTGTTTCAGTCAGCCATAACAGGCTCAGATAACAAATTAGTCCTATCAATTGACCCCTATTGACATTTTTTGTAAGTCATTGAAGTGATCATGAACTCGGTCAATGTTGACTCTGATGAATACCTGATTCAACTGATGTTGATTGAGTCCCTGTTATCTTCTGAGTCTTTAACAGTAAGTTATCCTCTTTAATCACTGAGGCTTCTAGAAGGGAAATGATAAATTTAAGCCCACACAACTGGTAAGTGACAAATCAAGTCAAGATTCTTTCTTGGATTTCTTACTCCAAAGGTAGGGGGTTTATAATCTTAAAAGAGAAATGACTAATAATCTGGTTGCTGAGGGGCTCTCACAGGACTTTTGAATAAGGCAGAGAAGTATTCCAGAAAGACAGGCTAGACCATGGAGACTTGGGTAAATAAGCTTGAATGTAGCATTGGAGAAATCATACAACTTTTCTGACCTTACTTTCCTTAACTGTAAAATGTCTCTGCCCTGCATTTGACATGAGGGTCAGGGATGAGGAATTAATATTCTTTGCATAATGCCTGGGACATCAAAATGAAAAATGGCCCTAATTATTAGTTACAGTACTGTCAGTCTTTACCTGAATGCATGACTTAAATTAGATGTAGTCTGAAAGGGGTTTGTCCACCTATGGGAGAGAGAGGTCCAGGGATTGAATTCTATTATCCCAACCCAAACACGACAAATGTAATTTAACAATGAGTCCACATAACAAGTATCCTTTAGTTAAAACAACTATACTTTAAAATCCCTCGTTAAATGTTGAAATGGCAAGAGCCCATAGACTGTAGCTTTTAGCTAATCCACTTGGTGCTTTATAATCAAATAATTTCCCAGCTTCCATAGAAAGGTCAGAAAATGCCCCTGCTTTAGAGAGTGGAATGGCACTGGCCTTCCCCCAAAGAAATGCTGTATCTAGAATAGTATTTCAGTTTAATGAAATAATAAACATTATTCACAATATGCTAATAAAATGCCTTTATTTCTCTTTAACTATGTAATTTAACATATTCACTTGCTTAATTATAACTTTTATTTAGTTTAATAGCTGTTGCTTTCTTTAGAGGATATATCTGTGAGTGTAAAAAAGAAAAAGAAAAAAAATGAGAAATGAAAAATAATTCAATAACTTTATGTCTCTTTATCAGACTGTAAATGTTAAGTGACAGTCACCCCTTTTGGTCATTTGGTTATTCATAAATCCATGAAAATCCTATTAGTTGAGCTAGGGTTGCCTGTAGATCTCCATGACAAGGTTATAATTACAATGGTAGATCAGCAGTACCTTATTGACTTTCTACAATCTTGATTTCACACAGAGAAATTTCTGGGGGCAGAACCAAGTGGAACTAGAAGGTAGGCAGTTTGCAATTTGGGGAGAGGTCAGGTTTGCAAAGCTAATTCTTCTGCAATACCGAATTCTCACTTCTTCCTTGATTGAGTAAATTTCAGTGGTGTGCTGGTGGCAGCAGTGATGGTAGCAATTTGTCCAGCTCAACAATCACATCTTTCATCTTCCCTTGCAGGAAAAAGTAAATGAACAACTAAGTTCTGTTCGGTGGGATATTAGTGGAAGTTGGGTGGATCTTTGGGGAAAATCCTTTAAAGGCTGCTAACTTGGCTGACTTTCAACTTTTGCCCCTGGCTCTGCTCTTAGCCTTCTTTCTACCAAGAGAAAGGGTAAGGATCAGCCCCTTTATAAGCAGAAAAAGACAAGCACAGGCTAAGGTGTCCGGGTCAGAAGAGAGGAAGAGTCAGGATCTCTGATTATATCATGGAACTATTTTAACAGCCCTGGGAAACCTCTTCCAGACTTCTAGTTCCATGAGAAAAAGAAAACTTTTCCATTATTTTAAAGTCACTATTTCTCTGGTTTCAGTAACCAGGAACTAAGTATGATTTCTAAGTTGTGAGGGTTTATACTTTGAAAAAATAAAACTAGACATATCCAGTTTTTTTTTTCCTAATATAAAGTACAGACAGTAAAACTAAATCAATCTTCTTGACTGCCATGGAAAAGTAGAATATAAAAGGAAATCTTAAAGAAGTTTGAGAAAAACTAAATTAGTGGTTGTGAAATGCTTGTGGGAAGAGACCATGGTTTATTTTCAGCCATTCTCCGGTGCCCAGCACAGAAGGAGGCACACTAAAGGTTAGGGTGACCAAACATTCCCATTTTCTAAAGACTGTCCCAGGTTTGGCATTGAAAATCCCACATTCCCAGGAACCAGGATGGTCATCCTACTGCAGGCAGTCAATCATTCTGCATCATGGAGGAAGTCAGAGGTAAGTCTAGAAGGTTGTGCCACGAGACCTTGCTGTCATGCCTATTCTCTTCTAAGTTTTATTAATTAAGTCCCTGGATGAGGCAATTAATGGGACAAATTCAAATGTGTAGAAATCAAAAATTGGAAGAGACAGCTGTGTTAGACAGCTTAGCATCCTCTGATCTATACACTCAGTTAGAACAACTTAGAGGAGGAAAAGTTTTTTTTTGGCTCACAGTTTCAGAGGCTGAGACCTTGGTCAGCAGACTCTGTTACTCTAGGCCAAAGGTGAACCAGAACATCATGGTGGAAAGGCGTGGCAAAGTGAGTAGCTCAGACATGGCAACCAGGAAGCAGAGAGAACCAGAGTGCAAGGAGCTCAGGATAATATGATCCTAAGAGCATGGCTTACTCGCTCTGGCCACGCCCTATATGCCTAAGGCTACTATTCATTAATTCATTCAAATTTTTAATCCATCAAATGAATCTATCTACTGATTAGATTACAGATCTCATGATCTAATCTTTTCACCTCTGAACATCCTGTATTTTCTTACATGTGAGCTTTTCGGGGACACCTCATGTCCAAACCATAACAATCTGCCCCTGGGCCCCAAACGCTCATGGTCATCTCACAATACAAAATACATTTATTCCATTTCCAAGAGTTCCTATCTTAACAACTTCAGGATTTCCCAAAAGTCCAACTCTAAAATCTCACCCAGATACCTCTTAATATCTTAGGCATCTCTTAATCCAATTAAGTTAGCAATCCAGATTAACCATCAAAAGAGCTGATACTTTGGAATGAAACCCATAACGTCTTTGTGCTTCAGATAATAGATTAAGTATTAGAAGAGAACTGGGTAGGTGGTATTTTGTAGTAACACCTGTGAAAGTTGAGTGTATGTGGGTGGATGGGATAGGAGATAAGGGGATCTCTGTTCATACAATATTGGCCACAAAGGCTAAATAACGCATTCTTAACCTTTCGTGGATGTAAGTGATATAAGTTCCAGGCACAGACCTCTACCTCCATTAACCCTAAAGTTAAGGTCCAGGCAATAGAGGGTATACTGCTCAATCCTCACAATTAGACTTTTGTGTCCCATTCTGGGACATGCTTTAAGTACTCTCTCAGCCAAACTGGCTATGTACAGAGGACATCAATCAGAATGCTGTAGGAAGTGAAGTCATATGATATGTGAAGAGCAACTAGAGAGGTTGGGGAGGTTGAAAGTCAACAAGTTCACTCTAAGAAGGACAGAATAGTGCTGTCCAGATTCTTCAAGGGTTTCTCTCTGGATAAGAAGTGGCATTTACTAGGTGACTGAGTTTTCAATTACTACTGTACAAGTGACCACTTCATGGTTAAGAACAATACAAGTGATCTGTTCTGGAAGTCAAAGTCTAACACAAGTATTTTTTCTTCTGACACAGTAGTAAGCTCTAAAATTAAAATGTGGTCAAGTACATGACCCTCCTGGCCTGTCTGGGGGAAAATCCATGCCCTTGATTCCCCCCTCTAACTTTTAGAGGCTACTCACATTTCTTTGTTCGTGGTTCACATCCTCCATCTTTAACGTCAGCAGTGCAGCATTTCTCTGCATGCATTATCATGTCTGTTTTTGACCATCTTATTCTGCCTCCCACCTCAACTTTTAATGATTCTCATGATTATGTGGGACTCACCTAACTGATTAGCAACTGAAGTTCTCTAAAGAAGTTGCATCTATGTTAGAGATCCTACAGATTGTTTGACCTTGGCTGAGTAGAATAGTGTGACCATACAGAGATGGAATGTTGTAGGGTAAGATCCAATAGTATCTTGGACTATCTTAGTGTCTTTAATAACCATTTTCTTTCAATCTATGTGTCTGACCTAACAATTTCATGACTATAAGGTAAAACTCTTTGAATGTATCACTAAGCTTAGCAGAACTCTACCGCCACCAACCCTAAAGCTAAGAATGCTCTGTAACATCTGAAACCTATGAAAAGGTTCGCCCACTTTGCTGTAGCTTACTTCCCTAATGAATCCACCCAAATATCTATTAAAGTGTCAAGATGTATGACTTTCTTTTTTCAGTGGCTATAAAAATTCATGTAGCTTCTTCCATGATAGATTATTTCATTCAGGACAACTTAAATCCTTGATCTTGAACTATGGTCACTCATATTTGACTCAAAATAAACTATTTTCTTTAAGTAGAGTTGTTATGTGTTTTTTTTTTTCAGTAAAACTAGAATTCCATTTACAACCTTAAATTCTCCTTGCTGTGAAGTAATATAACATGTGATATGTTTTGGTAATTGGAAGTGGCCATTTTGGTGGGAGGCATTATTTTTGCCCACCACATTATGCCTGCTCTCTGTAGTTACAGATGCAGATCTTTACTGGTTCATTTAAATTTATGAACATCATAAGTGAGCTGCTTCAGAAATTAGAGAGTTTCCTATTACTGTAGGTTCTGGATCATAGACCAAGATAGCCGGATTGTTGTAGAATTGTGCTATCAAAATAGTAGTTATTTGCCATACACATGACCATTTAAATTTTAATTTTGATTGACTCATTTGTTTCTCACTTGCATTGGACATGTTTTAAGATCCTAAAAGCCACTGTGGATAATTGCCACAGTGAATTAGCACAGATATGGAATATCTGTATAAACGCAGAAAGTCTGTTGGAAAACTTTCTATTTAGCGCAGTTCAGGCGGAGGAACACCAGCATCACCTGGAATCTGTATGTACTTTGAAATAATGTCCAAATCTCAGATAAAATTCTATGGAATCATCTTTCCTAGATTCTTCCTTTATATTAATCTTTGACAATTTTTTATTTCTCCATTTGCTTTATTGTGGATGCAAAATATGTAAAAACTGAATTATGTTGTATTGTTGTTATTAAAAATCACTCTAGGGCTAGGACTGTAGCTCAGTGGTAAAGCGCTTGCCTGGCATGTGTGAGGCACTAGGTTTGATCCTCAGCACCACATAAAAATAAATAAAGATATTGTGTGTCCATCTACAATTAAAATATTTTTCAAAAGCACTTCAAAAGAGAACAAAGTTAAAAACGTAAATATTCTAGAATAGTGGTCATCCTCTTTATGTTTGTGAAGAAATAGTAACTTAGAAATACTCATGTACTCATCTAGTTCAATTTCTAGTACTTAGAAGCACAGTACTTAGTAGCACAGTACCCTGTAGAGTACAGGTGGCTTATCCCTGCGATTGTGAGGCTGAACTTATCTAGTTCAATTGGTATGCAGCAAATTACCCCAAAATATAGTACAAAAGGTCCCTGACTTGCAATGATTTGACTTGTGATTTTTTGACTTTACTATGGTACAAAAATGATAGACATTTAGTAGAAATTGTGATTCAAATTTTAAATTTTGATCTCTTCTTAGGCTTTTGACATGCAGTGCAACACTCTCTTGTGATGCTGGGCTCAGGAAGCCTCTGCTCCCAGTCAGCCTCACAATCCCAAGGTGATAAACCACCTGTACTCTACAGAGTGTTGTGCTACTAATCCATGATGTCTGGTAAGTTAGGTGTATTAAATGCATTTTTAAAACTTATGATATTTTAAACTAACATTGGGTTTATTGGAACAACCCCCAAGGTAAGTCACAGAGCATCTGTCATTTAAACAACTTGAGGTATGGAGTTCAGTAGCTCTTGCTTGGGATCTCTCATGCTGCTGGCGTTACATATCAGCTGGCATCATAGTCATCTGAAAACTCTGCCAAGCTGGACAGCCAAGATGGCAAGTGATTGGCAGATGATGCTGGCTGTGGGCTCGTGCACCTGTGCCTGATCTGCCCACCATCTAGTCTCTTTTTAGAGGGATTTCTTATACAGTGACTGATTTCTCTTCAAAGAAGTGTACCAAGGGACTCAAATGAAGATTGCATGATATATATCTAGCCTGGCAAGTTAGACACAGCTGCTGACACTGTAAATTTTTTTTTCTTTTTACTTGAGAAAGGATTCATTAAGGGCAGTGGAGAGAATCAGGGATGTTGGCAAAAACCTTGCCTATTGATAGAAGTGGATCAACAAGTCTTCAGACATGTTTTAGACCTACCACTATATCTAATAGTGGAATCTGAGCTCAGGTATTCTTCTCCACTGCTTGACCTCTCAAACACTATAAATATTATATTTTATATAGGTTTAGAAAAAGTGAAGATATCCCTTTGCATTTCCTTTAGGCACTGTTAAGGAAAAAAGTAAAATCAGGCACCCTGTTAAATTACATGCACAAATATTGGTTAAGAGCTCCTTACAAAATCTATGCAAGTTAATGGAGTTAGTCCTAGAATGAATGCTTCTAAAGAAGATGGAGTGTTTCTGGCTTCCCCTGTTTGGCTGTTCCTCTGTGCACATCCAGAATCTGCCTTCTTTTCCCCTCTAAGCATCTTCTCCGTTATTTTACTTCTCTTAGCTCCAAATGACCTGTTACTCACTCTCTAGAACCTATTCCATTTCCTGAGTGCTCTGTTGAACATTTACCCTTATATCATGCAAATTACACATCATACCTCCTAAGTATGCCTATGTTTTAATAGGGATTAAAGGAAAGAATCTAAGGGTCAATAACTAAATATTGATTGGGGTGACAGTGAAGATATCTTGCAGCTGCATGACCTTGGACAACTTTCTTAACTACTGACTTTTCTCATATATCAAATGAGAAAATTTGAGGCTAGAAATGGACTAGGATGTCTTTCTTGACCCAAAATATTATGATTCCATGCTGGAATCCCTTTGCAAATAAAGATTCCATAGTCTCTAAGGGTGTTTCAAAAGGGCTCTAAAGTCCTTGGGGTCTGTCACAGCAACATGCCCACCTGAGCCAGAGACAAAGTGGCTCAAATGTAAGCAGCCACATGGGCACTTTACTCGTGACTCATTTTTGATAATCAAGCTCCTAGTGACAGGCCAGCTCGAGGCCTCTTCTCTGCCTAATGAACAGCTACTTTGAGGTCCTAATGGTTCCTACTATTTAGAACAAGATAAGAGCATCATTTCCTCATCAAATTGAATACCCATTTTTCTAATGTTCTTTCTATTTCAGATGAGAGGCATCTTATCTTTCATTATTTTAATTTTGCAGACAAGAGAGTTGTGATCTGATTCAATGTGTTTTTTTTCCATTTAATAAGAGAAAAAGACTTTGATAAAGTTTCTTTCATTTTTATAAAATAGGTTTTGAGTTAAGTGACCATTTCTAAAGGAAATCCATACCACAGACTTAACTTTGTCCATGTTGTATGCTATGTATACAGGACATGTAAAAACGAAATAAATGATGGTAAATTAAGGATGACTATAGTTACCATTTGTTTAGTACATATGAGAAACGGTAGTCAGCTATATACTTTTCATTCAAACCCCTGAAAGCAAATAATAAGAAATGAGACTAGAATTTTCACTCAGGTCTGACTGACTCTACAGCCCAAGACTGCACAAAGAAAATAACATTTTTAAATTGACATTGAGGATAAAATTACAGATTAGGATTGTGCGGCGGGTTGCTTTGTGAGTTACTTATTATATTTCAGAAGTGCTGGTGACATTGTCAAAGCATTGAATTATTCTTTAATCAAAGGTAATGGAGTGAGCGCTTTCTCTTTGCTCTGTATTTTGATCATTAATTTTAAATATATGCCCAATATGTTTTGGAACTGTTAATAAATGAATCCAGAGCCCCTGTGGGTAGAAGGTATGGGAAGAACTGGTAACCTGAGTCTGACAACTGTTAATAAATTTGTGCTAGTCTTAGCTTCATCTATACATAGACTGATATTCTTTAGACATTCTGCAGAGAGAAAATAGTATTTTACTAGCAAGACAGGAGAGAATGAAAATGTAAAGCTGGAAGAAATGGGAGACAGAAAGGAAAATCGACATTTACAAAGCCTTCTGGGTAAAGAGTCAACATTCTAAAGTCTGTGTGGCAGCCAGAGGAGCCATGTCTAGACACTCCCTGAGAATAATTGCTCACAACAGATGTAAGGGCATCATTAGAGCCCAACCTGTAGACATGATTGAGGTCGTAATTTGATGAAAGCCAACTGTCAATATCATCAAAATAGAAAATGTGAGTTGAACTTTCAATCTAAGGCATGACAGGCTTCTACAAGTCAACATGTCACTTCAGAGGGTCTGAGCCCTCCTCTACAGCAGACAATAAGTCAGACACAGGTGGACTCCCTTCCAGGACTAAGTAATTACTACATCAGCCTGTTATTCAATGCTTCCAGAAGATAAGAGGACACCTGGCCATCCATTTGTCTCTTGCCAGATTTTGGATAAATAATTTTTCTTAACAATGGCAACAAAATAATAAAAAAGCAGAAATTATGAAATAATGCTATGAAAATAAGCAGAAAATTAAAATATTCATAATTATTTCAAAATATCAGGTATATCCCTCTGTCATTTCTATCCAGAGGGGGAAAAAAAATAAAGACTAGAAAAACAAGAAAACAATGGTATAAAAGAAAGGTATCAACTATAAGCATCAAGTTGAATACTAATCGATCTAAAACCACAATAAAAGGATTTTTTTTCTACAAACGTTTAAAACATCAGATTGGCAGACGTTGAGACCTTAAGTACCCAAATGCCCAATTATTGAGAAGAAAATGTAATGGTATGAAGAAACAATCCTGAAGGGGGTGATCCATTCTTACCGCCCTTGAGTGAGAAGGAGGGAATTGTGTTCCTCAGAAGTGAAGAGCAGACTGCTGTACAACACAAGAGCTTCATTGAACATTTCTATAACTTTAAAAATGTGTGTTGTTTTCCTGATTGTGGAGGAATATATATCTTAAAACTTTTTAAAACTTATATTCCAACATACACAAATGGATATCTAAATACAAAATGTGTATTTCATAGGTCATGTAAATAAGTAAATATGTGTAAAGACAATTTTAATTCTCAACCCAGGGAATTCAAATTCCAGGAATGGAAGAAAGAAAAAACGTCAAGGTTGAAAAAAGAGGAGTAAAACTGTATTAATTTTTAGATGACATGATGTTGTACATAGCAACTTTAAAGAATTCACCAGAAAGTATGGAAATAAAAAGTTCAAGATGTGTGCAGTTTCTAAGATCAATGTGCAATTATTGAGTTTATTCTTATACATAAGCAAAGAAGAATCTAAAAATGAAATTTAAAAAGAATTCCATTTACTCTAGCTTTAAAAACAATAAAATAGTCAGGAATAAATTTACCAGATGAAGTACAAGACTTATACTGAAAACTACAAAACATTGTTAAAAAAAATTAAAGAAGATCAAATAAGTAGAAAAATCCCCTTTTCATGGATCAGATGAATATTTTTAAAGATGGAATTATTCTCTAAATTAATCTACACATTTAACATAATTCCTATCAAAATTCCAGATAACTTTGTGTCAAACAACAAGGTGACCCTACAATTTATGTAAAAATGAACCAAAAACACCCAAATTAAAGTTAAAAAACAATAACCCAGAAAACTTAAATTGCATAGTTTCTACTTACAATAGTAATAAGTAAAACTTACTAATACTGAGATACTGACATAATAAAAGACTTGCACATATATGTAGGGGTGTGTGTGTGTGTTGTGTGTGTGTGTAATAGAATTGAAATTCTAGGAATAAAACCATACATTTATAATCTATTGATTTTTGATAATGGTGGCAAGATAATTCAATGAGGGACATAATCATCTCTTCAATAGGTGGTGCTGGGATAATTGGATATTGACATGCAAAAGAATGAAGTAGGCCTTCTTCAAAACACATGCAAAAATTAATTCAAAATGGATCATAGACCTAAATGCAATTATAAAACCACATGGAGGTAAATATCTGTGACATTGTATTAGGCAACAAGCCTTCTTAGATCAGCACAAGAGATAAAAGCAAAAATATCATAGTGAACTTTATCACAATTACAAACCTCTTTGCATCTAAACACTATCAAGAAATAAAAATGACAACACTTAGAATAGAAGAAAATGGGAAAAAACATATATCTGAAATGACACTGTATCTTGAATATATAAATTCTTCCAGCTTAACAAAAATGATTAAAAATGGGCAAATAATTTTAATGAACATTAGTCTAAAGAATACATGGGACGAGAGGTGCATGGGAATGGGAGGGAGAAGGGGAATTGCACGGAAGATGGAAGGAGACCCTCATTGTTATACAAAATTACATACATGATGGTGTGAGGGGGAAGAAAAAAGAGAGAGAGAAATGTGTCACAGTAGATTGGGTAGAGAGAGGTGATGGGAGGGGAGGGGAGGAGAGGGAAGGATAGGAAGGACAGCAAAATGCAACAAGACACTAGTATGGCTGTATGTATAAATGTGGCTGTATAACCAATGTGATCCTGCAATCTGTACATCTGGAAAAATAATAATTCATACCCCATTTGAATCAAATGTATGATATGTCAAGATCATTGTATTGTCTTGAGCAACCAATAAAAAAAAAAGAATACATGCAGTCAACGAGCACATGAAAAGATGCTCAAAATTGCTAGTTATTAGAGAATACAAATCAGAACCACAGTGTGGTACCCCTTTCACTCACTAAGATGATCAATATAATAAAAGATGGTGTAAAGAAATTGGTGGGAACCGAACATGAAACAGCCTATTTGGAAAGCATTTTGACTACTGTTCAAAGCAGTTTAACCTAGAGTTAACCATATGAACCCATAGTTCCACATATACAGAGACTGCCTATACTGGTCCTCAGTATTTATCCTGAAGAATTAAAGTCATCTTACTACAGTGACAGACTCCTCAGTTCTAATATCCCCAAACTTTTCTCCATTCTATCACTTTTCTTGCTTGAGGCTAAAGTCAGGCTGTGGGGTGAAGGGCAAAGAGCAAACCCCCTTCCCAATTCTCACTAATATCTAACTTCTCTCTAAGAATCTGTTTTGCTCTTCTTGGGCAGGGATGAGGAGGATTGTGAAGCTTAGAACAACTGAAAGTAGTGAAGCTAAGAAAAACTGAATATTTATCCAATTTCTCCCTTCCATTTACTCTATGTATGTGGGTCAACCTTTTTGAACTCTGTAGTCTCAAATACGATGCTTCTGCTCTGATACCTGGCAAACCCTAATCAAAAAATATCACAGAATTACAATGACTTCCTGCCATACTAACCAAATGTACACTAGGTGATTTGGTTGCATGAACTATGTGTATAAACTATATAATGAAATATTAAATAGCCACTAAAATTCATGTCATAGAGCTGAATTGGAAATTGAATGATATGTGAAGTAGTTTTCAATTTTGTGGAAAAAATGCATATATTACACCCATTGAAAAGACTACATAAACATCCATCCCCAAACTCTTCAGTGATTATCTCTAGGTGGTGGGATTATTCATGGCTTTAATTTTATTCTTGTTTTCATTTTTAGCATTTCAGAATGTTCTAATGAATATGTATTACTTACATATTTTTTAAACAAAAATAATGCTAAGTGAGCTATAGCATTTTCTGGCCCCAGGGGGCATGTTACTAGGAAAGACTGTTCCTTGGGGACCCTATAAGAGGTGAGCTCCGTTCCAGAGCTGATTCAGGACTCTTGGGCTTCCTCCAAGCTCACAACTGAGTAAACCCATGGTTATTCCTGATACAGCAAAGACAGTTGAGGGGAGGTGACTTTCAACAGGAAGGGGATCCCTGATGCACCATTGTGAGTACTAAATAAATAGTAGGACAATTATTGACACTAAGTACTCTATTAGGGTTTACAATACCATTTGTAAGAATTTTCCAAATATAACAACTATGATGGCATTGGAAGGCAGAGACTAAACATTTTCCTAAAGGAATGACCAAAGATAAATGGAAAGTATGGAGAACAAAAAAATCCCAAATTGCATGGCCCCAGGACTGCTAGAATATACAAAAAGAACTGTAGCTGCTGATGTTGCTAAACGATTTATACTTAGAATTACATTCTAAACTTCTTCACTATCAGTTCAGATAAGTCATTTAACCTTGATGAATATTGTCTCATTTCTAAATCAGAGAAATAATTTCTCTATAGTTGTGTAATTAAATGAGAAATTATATGAAACATTTAACAAATATAAACACTTTATTATTCACTCTGCAAAGTAATATTTCTGTACATTTTTGAAAAGCCCATGTTTTCAAACTTAAGTACATTCATAACGTATTCCCATTGGTAAGAGTATTGATCCCAGTACTCCAATACTCTCTATTCCCCAAAGAACTGGTGAAGAGATTAAGCTATGCATTTAATATTCATAATAAAATAGATTTTGACAAGATCCTCTGTCTTTATTTATCTTCATCTTTCTATTTTAATGGCTCATCTTCAAATTCTATTTCTTTTGGTAAAGATAGAGAACCTTGGGGAGACAAAGAGGAAGGTTTCCCAGGTGATCCTGTGTACAGGATCATGTCAAAGTTTAAAATTTTCTAAAATTTTGACTATTATATATGAAAACCTTAAAATGAGAAGTTTAATTATTTTGCTATTCAGATTTGCCATTTCATCCATCACTCATTTCTTGGGTATCTATGCTTCTTGTCCTGTCCAATTAAAATAATAGATAGATAATCTATAAAGCTATGGTTAGGATAGGAAAACATTATATATGAGAAACACAAAAAGAAAAAAAAATATGTTTGTTGGAGAATGCTAAATAATGTGGTTAAACATGGGTGACCATCATTCTGGATGGTATGATTTGGTTATGAGGTGTTTCCCAAAAGCTCCTATATGAATGCAGGAATGTTCAGGGGTGAAATGATCAGATTATGAGAATTTTAATCTAATCAGTTCATACTAATTTGAATGGAATAAGTAGGTAGTGACTATAGACAGATGGGGGGCAGCTGGAGGCAGGCAGGAGGTCACTAGGGGCAGGTTTGGGGTTTATATTTTGTCCCACACTCCTCTCTCCCCTTCTCGGCCTCCCATCTGCCGTGAGTTCAACAGCTTTCCTCCATCACGCCCTTGAGCCACGATGTTCTGCCTTACTTTGGGTCCAGAGCAATGGAATCAGTCAATCATAGACTGAGACCCCTGAAACCACGAGCCAAAATAAACTTTCCCTCCTCTAAGTTGTTCTTGTCAGGCATGTTGATCACAGCAATGAAAAACTGACTAATGCAGAGGCAAATCGGATTTGAGAAGCCCTCGTCTAAGTCAGGACACCAATGATACTATTCTCAGCTATACTCTCCTTCAATGCCAGCGTCATTGCATAGGACCAACACATTGGGTTCACAGTTCTGACCAGAGAGAGCAAGAAGGTCAGATAGTCCCCCTGAATATACATTTATCATGAACCAGGCTATGATATATTTTCAATTTTGAAAAGGATGCCAAGATTCATTCAGTGTTAGGGAACGTTTTAATCTCCCTAAAGGATCTTTTTTGGGGGGAGGTGGGGACGAAAGGGAGAAGGAAGCAAAGCCAACTGAGCGGGAGGGGAAGAGAATGAGCAAGGTTTGAAATAGTCTCTGAATCCTTTTATTTCCATGAGTCCAAAGCCTTCATTCTGAGACAGGGATTCAGGATAAAGAGAGAGCCACACCGAGTCTTAAACAAAATGTCCGTGAGCCATTGAGACACAGAAAGTACAGCTGTCAATCTTGCACAACAGGCCCTTGACCCATGCCCTTGTAAAATGAGGGAAATAGGCAAGCACAGAGAAAACTGGTGTAGCTCCTGCTGGCTCTAGTCTACCTCTAATCCAGTCTCTAATAGAGCCCTTCTACAAATATTGGAGCCCCAGCCCAAGGCAGAGCTTCTCACTTTCGAGATAGCCCACGTTCTCCCTCCTACATGTATCTACTTTCCTAAATAAACCTTGTCTGTGCCTTTGACTGGAACAGGCTGAGATCCTTTTCCATCGCATGTGCCAAGAAGGCCACTGGTTTTTGATTGAGTTTCGCCTTCTCTCTGGGAACATCTCGGACCCTTCTCCAGAGATATCTCATCTCCTGTGACAATTCCATTTCTTTGTGGGTCTCCCCAATTCTAAGTGTGGTGTCACTCATGTGCCCTTGAATGGGATGGAGTGTGCCTTCTTGGGTACTTAGAGAGAAGGCATCTCAGCTGGGTCAGTGAATTGGGGAAAGTTTGAAGAAGTCGCAGATCCAAGCCACCTAAAGACTCAGATCTTTCAAGACATAGAGAAGTGAGCAAGATGTCCCTTCTTCCATCTTTCCCTAAGGCTTGTGTCTCTGCATTCCCTGCCTGCTAAGAAGCAAGGAGAACCCGGACAGAGAGAGGATGAGCTTGTCAAACTGAGTTTTTAATTCCTAACTGCGGGCTCTTTATTTAGCTAAGAAAATAAACTTTATGAGGCTAATTTATATGTCCCTTCATTAGGTCACATAGATCATATACTTTGTAGGAGAAAAAGACATATGATAAATACCCTACCTGGTTAGTTTTAAAATTAATCACTATATTCAAAGAAAAGAATCAACGCCAGGATTTCATTCTAAGATTGCACCCTGGAAGAGTGGCCTCATTCTCTCCACCCTAATCAGCTGCTGCCGATTTATCTATTTTGCAGGATTCATGGCTTAGGCTTCAGTGTTGCTATGGTTATCCCAGCTTCTTCCCTTTGGTCTGCTAACAATGAATATTTTAGAGATCTTGTACTTGACTCTCAGTGATTTTTTTTTCCTACTCCATGTTATGAAGCTAGAATCAATATTTTTCCTTCCATTTCAGTTATTTATGAGCATATAAGCTCACTGTGTCAAAGCCTGAAAGAAATCATATTGTAGAGAAGTCAGAATTTTAACAGGGAAGGAAATGAGACTCTCAGAAACAAGGCCAGCTCATATGGTTGGAAATAGTGACCTTTGCCTCCTCTCCCCCACAGTGGATGATCTACCCCTAAGTCTTCCAAGTGTGACCACCTCCCACTTCTCTTTCATCTATCTCAGACCAGGGAACTATGACCTTATTCTCTGCAGAATCTCACCTTAAATGAAAGAAAGGGAAAAAAAAAACAAAAACTTACACTGTTGTTTGACAACTGGGACCCTCGGGAGGACAGTGCCTAGCGCAGGGCAGTGAATCACATGACACATCATCCATCATGACCAAAGGCAAGGAATAAAGGACGTGAGGGCCTTCTTCTATTTCTAGAATTACATTGACTTTATAAGCCTAATCCTGGAAAGACAATGCTCTGAATTTGTGTCATAACAATCAATGTTTAGATCAAAGAATAAATGTTAGGAGCTAGTGCACAGATTCATGACCTCTGTCATAATTTGTCTCTTTCCGTTCACAAGGCCATCCTTTAGAACTATTTCTTCGTAGGTGCTCTGCTGCCTGGGATACACATGACCTTTGTGATTTGAAGAGAAAATTCTCCCAAGGGCATGGATAACTGAGCCAAGGAGGCTAAAACTCTTGTTAACTTGCATTTGAGTGTTGCTTATAAAAATAGAACTCTAAATGGGTATTTTTTTTCTCCAACTATTCATTTCAAAATATACAAACAAATCTAGGTCTCCAAAGGAAAAGTTCAATGGCATTTCATGGGTAATAAAGTGCCTTGTACTTTCTTGAATTAATTCAGCTCTTCTCAAGGGCTCAGCACTCTGTGCAGACTCCCCGCTAACCACCAGCTGAGATGTGGCTTGACTGGCACATGCCTTCTTTCCCAGAGCTAAGCTTTGTCACCAGCACTTAGCAGAATGCCTGCAAAGCACAGTGCTCGAAAAAATGCTTGTTGAATTGCAAATGACCATTTTACCATCCTGGCTGGCTTGAGAGATCAGATAAATGTAATGTGATTACAGAGGTCTCCATGGGCCAGGGGTGAAGGATCAGCATGAGGCTGTCTCACCAGTCTCTCAGGAAAAAGATTCCTACTAATCAACTTATAAACTGAAAGTATCATTTTGTCTAGTAAATTCTCATGATTATCACCAGCTGTCCATGTTTCCTTCCATGGTACCTGGGAAGCTTGAATGATAATTAGAGGCTCATTTATGTTTGTTATCTATAATCCATGTTGTTACCACAAAGGGCATGGAGTGACTTCCAGAAATTTGTGCTAAATCTCTATTTGTTTTAAACAGAGACTCATAAATAGAAAATGGAAAATGTATGGGAAAAGCTTCCTGCAGAGGAGCAAGGCTAGCAAATGATGGCTTGACCCCTGAAAGTAGATCTTAGTGGTTCAGTGTGGTTGGCAAAAAAGGTTCAGGTGGGGTCACAACAGAAATAGGGGTGATGGAGGAGAGGACAGTGCACAAAATTGCCTGAAAAGAAGGCAAAGAGACAGTGTGGCAAATGCTACGGAGTTTAGACTTAACCAGCATATGATTGTGAAAAGACCCGCAGGGCTTTAAGCAAGAGAGTAAGTGAGATAATCAGATTTGTGTTTTTAGAAAAATCATTCTACAGATAGAATGTGCTGAGACAGATAAAATTGGCTGCAGAAAAGCACAGAAACTGGAAGTTTTTTATCAGTCTATTTGGGGATGAATCCAGGAAGCACCACTTGAATGAAAAAGTGAGGATGGAGACAAGCATTTTAAAAGAAGGTGAATCAACAATATTTGGCTACCAATATAGAATGTTCTAGGCAAAGGGCAAAGGATCTCATGGTTTCCAGCTTCAAAGGAGAAGGGGAAAATGTGGAGTCTTCTTCACTAGTCCAATATTCTCAACAGATGTCTCGTATGTGCTCCTCTTTCCAGAATTACAATCTCAGTACAAATTCTGACAGTTGAAGCGGATTTTTCACAATAATTTTTCTCATTGAGTTTGTGCATCTAATAGTGAATTCATAATATGACTTAAGTCTGGGAATTCCCCAAGTGGACTTCCTTGGAATTGCATTTTGCAAATATTTTATACCTGACCAGGACTCTCACAGTTCTGTGATTATCAACTGACTGACCCTCACGTTTGCCCAAGCATGAAATACATACAAATTACTTTATTTTACAAGAACCCCTGAATAAGATGGAAGAGAGACTTTTTTTTCCTTGTACAACAAGTCTGACCATCTCCTCAGATGTGAAAGCTGTGAGTAGACGCCAGACACTGATCTCAGTATTCCATTCCTCTCAACCCATCACACCAGAAATGGTAACAGGTGCCAACTATTAAAGCAAAGATTAAATTCTGAAAAAAAAAAATCCTATCTGAGCCAAAATATCCATTCTGATCATGAGCCATGACATTAGAGAAGTGATCATAAATCCTTCTGGTTTCTTTCTCTACCCCTTGTTTTCCTTATTATCTTCAGTAGCATTCATTGAGACGTTTTCTATTAAATTGATACTACCTTTCCTACGAAAGGTTTATTAAAATCTAGTGGGCAATAGAATCATGTAAAGAGTTGTCTGTAAAATGCAGATTTCCCAAGCTCCACTTCCAGAGAACTTGACTCAGAGAAGGAGGGGCAGGGGTCCCAGAGCCAATGATTGAACAAAGAGAAAGGTGCTCAGAGGATCATGCTGTGCTTGACCTTGTTCTAGAAGAATGGTCCATGGAAACCAGATATCCATGTGTAGTTGCTTCAAGTTCATTCTCAAAACATCTGCCAGGTCCTAGGCTTCAGAGTTCTGGAGATATTTTCACCAGGATACTTTTCCAGAGAGGCTGATCAAGTTTCTAGTCATAGGGCATGAAGCCAGCCTCCTAGTCACTTGGTATAAATTTAATGATTTTTATAGTTTCCCTCATGAGGAAAAAAAATGGAAATAACAAATTGTTACAGTTAGATATTGTTCTCCATTTAGTCACATGAAGAACTATGAGTTTTTATTCCAATGAATGGAATCTTCAGTACTTTAAAGTTCCCGTGATTAACTTTTCTTCCCAGATTATGCCAACTTACTTTCAGAATTTTGGCACTAAGTAACCAAGACAGGATCTGAGTAAGCCCTTCTCAGAGGAACTTAGGAGTTGTGAGTTGGCTTCATCACTGTTAATTATGTCTGATGGGGTTGGGAGGGAGACCTTAAAAGGAGCCAGAACACAGCCCACCTTTGAAGAAATTGCCCAGATGAGGGCAAAGTCTTTGTTTATCTTCCACAAAAGTTGGAAAGTGAAGTAGTGTTGTTTTTTTGTTTTGTTTTGTTTTTTAAAAAAGCTTTCTACAAGCAGGACAAGTTTTTAAGTCTTCATGGCAATAACTGCCATGTAATGCTAATTTTAATACAGAATAAAGAGATAGCAGGCCCACTGGTCCTCTCGAGGTCACAAAACTTCTGCTTCACTGCTTGTCTTAAAAACACTGAAATTAAGCTCTACTCAAAGAATTAAAGGTCATTGAAATGTCACTGGATCTCTGAAACTACAGGTGGTACATGTGGAGTATAGAGCAAAGTGGCATCTAATTTGAAAAAAAAAAAATCAGATTTGGAGGAAGGGGTTTCAGGTTAGAGGCCTGGGGGCATCCTGGCCAACAAAAGATTAAGATTACCACACTGCTCAGTGTAGATTGCTGATCAGATTATTGGTATGAATCAGACACCTGAGGATTTAATTTCTCCTCTGCTATCTCTGACAAATAATTTGGCATATATTTTTCAATCTCTCTAGGCCTCATGTTCTTTTCTGAAAATGGGACTAGAAATACGACATACTGAATTGTCTCAGTGGTTGGTATCATCCACCCAGATGATCCAGTTGAAATCCAGTATTAGTGACTCTGCCTCAAATGGGAAAAGCCAACCCACCTTTCAAATTCAGCCAATTGCATGGTTGGGGGTGGGAAGCCACTCCTGAGCTATGTAGGTCTTCACTTGACCTTGAGCAAGGAGATTTTGGTTTGTCATTGCAAGTCATTTTGTGGCTCCTCCCACTTAATGGGTTATGCAATGCCCATGTCCTCAGTCTTTGCTGAGCTAGGAAGGCTGCTCTCTTGCTCTGGAATTGGGTGTGTCCCATTGGGCCTGGACAGCCCACCTCCTCCTTTATTTGGCAGAAGAACATTCTATGGAAAACCTTTGAAGTTACCCCCATATATAATAAAGCAAATGTGGGCGCTCAAGCTCTCTCTCTGCGCACTCCCCCCCCCGCCCCCACAGTGTGGAAGCTCAACCCCTAAGGTCATAGAGCCCTCCTGCCCTCGCTTTTCAAAATTACTTTCTGTGTCATGTGTTGTTTTCATTGACTTCTTTTCTTAGCTTTATTTTGCAGCCAGCTCAATTCACACAGAGAAAACCCAAATTCTACCGCCCACACAGGACGTGGGTGAGAGTTGGGATTGGTCTTTGTCCTTGGGAAGGGTGCTCCAGAGACTCTACCAGACCAAAATATTACCACTGTGTCCTTATTATCATCATCACATCCTTCTCCTCAGTCAGCTCTAGAGAGGACAGCACACATTCCTGTGTAGCACAGCAGTAGCTAAATCTTGTCCGTTGATGAAGTTGGCCAGGGAAGGGCACACCCACCAACTCCCCAGGTGGAGAAGGATCTAGTTCCAGGCACTTGCAGCGAAGCACCCGCTGCATAAAGAGCATTGTCACACGCTGCCACTGGGAAACAAAGCCGGGCAGGTGAGGACTTCAGGGTGGTCTCATTTCCCAGGAAGGGATTGAGGAAGGGGACTTTATGAAACAGGGGTTGGGGAGATGTCACTCACATGCTGTACAGTGAAACAGAAAATGTCACCAATGGGGGAAAGAGACTCTTGTCCAATAGAACAAACTAACTCCCCAAGTGACAGTCTCCCTCCACTGTTCCCCATCATCTTGCCAAGAAAAATCAGGACAGCCTAATGCCACCTCTTCCTTGAAAGGGAGGCCGCCTAGTTCCACACAAGAAAGGAATGGGATGCAAAGAGGGAGAGGAGAAATAAGTTAATTGGGAGCAGGTGGTGAGGAGGTTTGGGACAACCATCCAAGGGAGTTGGTCCAAGCTGCTGTAGAATGTGGTATGAAGGAAAGAAGATAGTAAGATTTTTGCTGTGTTGCTATTAGTCATGCATTTTGCCTTTTCTGGTGGCTTATATGAAAGATATGTAGAAGGTCTCAGTTACTGCCTCGTTATCTTTGGGTGGGTGCCAGGTTGATTGCCCTCCACCATAATACAATGCGGGAACAGTAGCCACATATCACTGATGACAAGAGGTCCCCAACATGTAACATAATGATCCAAATCCTAAAGAATGACCAAGTCACCTTTAAAGCATTTAATGTTTCCCAAATCCATCCGGACTCAAGATGTTTTCAAAAGGTGGCAAAAAATGGAGGGCGAAAAGTTAGGGTGGCCTATCTCTTCCCTCTCAACTCCGCCACCTATTCAAGGCTGGACTCTGCGTGAAGGAAAATCTGAAACAATGAGACTCACCATTCTGAAGGACAATTGCAGCTACCTAAAACCAGACCTTGCTGGCAATGACCACTGAGCAGCAATTCCAGGCACGTGAATATTAGGGGATGGATATGGGAAGACTCACATACCAGAAAGCTTCTTATAATTCCTAAGTAGAGGGAAAGAATTAAATGAGACCTACTATAAAAGTGTAAATTCAGAGGAGGAGCTAGGAAACAGATATTTTTCTTGTGCAGGGAAATCTACAGATAGAGAATCACAGGACTAAGATTGCCAAAGGATTCCTACTGGCAGAAAATCAAACTGCTGTCTGTCTCCCCCTACTGTTACAGAGCACACCTTCTCCAAAGTTGACTAGTTCCAGATGTTGAGACCATAGGTTCCAGGAGGTAGTAGAATGTAGTGCCTCATGAAAAGACCAGTTAATAGAAGTTGTGAAGGAAAGTATTGTCCCAGTATTTTGTGGATGTACCAAACAGGTACAATTTCTAATATTCTTTACAAACCTAGTATTGTGTTGGTATTTTGTAGAACAAACATTGAAACAGGCACTATAAATGGGAAAGGAAGGACAGTCACAATGAAGGGGTTTCTTGTCTTTTCCTGGGTTGGGCTGGGCTAGAATTTACTAAATAGAAACTGTAATCAAAAAAAGAAAATAATGATGACATGGTAAAGTATTAAAATTTCCAAAGAAAATAAAAAAAACATTTTGATAAAAGTTTCAGGAAACTAAGACAGTGCAGGGAGCTTAACTATAGATACACATTGGAATTATCTAGGGAGCTTAAAAAAAAAAAGATGTCCAGACCTTCCCCAGAAAAATATATCAGAATCTCAAGGAGTGAGACAAAGTTCCTGTACACTGAGAGTTTCATTGAAGTTTAAAAAAGTGTAACATAATGATCCAAATCCTAAAGAATAAAAAATAATTCACATTAAAGGATTGAGAATAAAACAAAATAATGAAACATAAATGAAAAGGTGAAAGAAAACTAATATCAGAGATAATTAAAGTTATAAGTCCCAAGACAAATAATGAGTGTATGAAATTTTGAATTATGAAAAGAAAATGAAAAACTGGATTATAAGAAAACAGAAGATTGCAAAATAATTTAAAATAAGATGTAACAAATATTGAATGGCATGAAATAGAAAAAAATAAAAATGAGAAGTTTCAAATTAATAAATTCGAGAAATTAACAAAGGACAGGTTTTCAAATATAGGAGGAATGATAAAAGGGAAACTAAAGCAAATGAGTCTGAAAAATAAATTCTTTTAACTAAAAAAATTCATCAATACATTAACACTATTCATTTTATATTTTTATTTATTTTTTAAATTAATAAAGAAGGTCTTGATAAAACTAAAGATTAAAAGCATCAGCACTGGGAAGACAGCTGAACAAGGCAAGTACCTTTGGAAAGAAGTCATCATCGTGTCCCTGTCATCCATGTCTTTCTGAGAGAGGAGGGAAAGAAGAGGATGCCACCCTTGGATCCCATCTTGAATGCATGCTGGGGTAATCTGGGAGCTTTAAAAAATGCCTCTGTGTTGCCCCATCCCACGGTAAATAATTGAGAATTTCTAGCAATGGGTCCCTAGATGGTCTTTAACATGCAGTGACTCAAAAAGTACAGCCTTAACTTATGTCCTTTGACAAGGGCCTAAGCGCCCAACCTCCAGGCCATAAACAAGTTTTCAAATTCCGTACAAACTTAAAACAAGTCAACCGTATCTTGAACAGATAGACAAGCAATTCAAGTTCAGTGACTTCTTGCTGGTCTTATAGATTCCCCAAGACTGCTCTCTCAGTGTTCAGAGGGTTTTTAAATGCTAGTTGCAAATTGAAAATGGAAGTGGTTGGGACAGATTACCTTATTCCAAGCTGCCTTTAAAAGGACTCAATCAGGATGTAGCTGAGTGGTAGAACACTTGCCTAGCATGCTTGAGCCCCTAGGTTCAAACCCAGGTACCTCAAGGGGGAAAACAAACAAACACAAGACAATCGGAGGCAACAGGAAATCATAGAATGAGTTCAAAGTACTGCCAACGGGTGCTCCACTTGGTGATTGCATTGGAAGCTGCCAAACCTCAGCTCTCATTTGTCAGTAGCATAGATAAAGGTGCTCACAGAGAACTGCACATCAGAGTCACCTGGGGCACTTTAAAACTCTCAGTGCCCTGGAACTTTGTCTTACTCCCTGAGATTCTGATGAGTTTTTCTGGGGAAGGTCATGGGCATCATTTTTTTTAAGCTCCCTAGGTAATTCCAATGCGCATTTAGAGTTAAGAATCCCTACACTGTAAGAACACCAACAAATTCTACTTCAGGGCCTGTATGATCCTGCCTTTGAGATGACCATCCTATTTTCAATCATTTTCACCAGGTAAGTAGAGAAGCAGGAAATCAGTGACTCACTATGGAAGTGATTTTTCCACTGAGAGGTGGGGTTGTTGAGAAACTATGCTTTTTTATTTAAAAGTACCAGTACTTCTGTGTTAATAATCCTTGGTATAATTGCTAAGTCAGTATAGCTGGAATTTGGGCTGTCTTCAGAATTCTCTGTTTATAAATGTAATGTGAGAATTTCTAACAATGGGTCCCTAGATGGTCTTTAACATGCCGTGGGTTTCTTCTATGTGTGGCCACTCCCACTTGTTCACTCATTCATTTAACAAGCATTAACTGGGCATTAATTTCAATGTTCCAGGTAAAGTGCATAGGGGCTGACAGTATGGGGAAAAAACATGAACCAACAGAGACAGTCATTGTATCCCTCTGGTTTAAATTATGTAATAAACACCCAGGTGCATGAAGGTGCCCAGAAAGGAGAGCCAACGGAAGCCCTACTATGTACGAGTGAGAGTTTTCTGCACAAAGAATGGAGGGAAGGGCATTACAACCAGAGGGCACAGTTCATGCCAAAGCTTGGAGGGATTAACAGAGCACTTGGAGGATGTTGAAGGATATATAGAGATTTTAAGGACTGAATTAGAGAGGAAGGCAAGCGCCAGCGCTCATGGACGGCCTTGGTTGGGGATTCACATCATGGTGAAGGCTGTAAGTAATAACATGATGCATTTTGTATTAGAATAAGTACTCGATTCTCCATAATGACAGGAAGTTCATTCAGAAGGTTGCTGGACCCATCGGGCAGGAACACATGAGCGAGATTGGGGGTGCAGTCGAACAGCACATGAGAGCTATTAAGAAGATAGAAAGTACAAGATTTTCACTCTTCAAGGGACATGTGAAATATTTAGAATGGGAAGAGTCCAGATAACTTCTCTTTAGGGTCATTAAAGTGAACTTGGTTTGAAATATGACTTCCAGGATACCCAATGAATATGTCACTCAGGGGTCCTAGCAGGAATGGGGTCCTCAGGAACACTAGTGTTCAAGGGTTAGATGAAGCAATAGACCCTCTTCCATTAACTAAGCCCACATTTCCTAAATTTTGGTTTCTTTTATTGCCATCACTTAATAAGAAGAATGTTCTTGATGATTGATAGATTTATAAAGAAATGGATGGTTTTTCTTTTTGTGGTTGGTGATTCCGTGTGTTCTTTAAGGCATGATTCTCTTCCAGAAGGTCATGAAATTATTGTCTTTTCTCATCTTCTAGAAATGTTCTTGCCCTACCTTTTTTACTTAGACATTTAATCCTCCTTGGAAAAGACCAGGGTCCCTTGGAGGGCACATCTCCAGGGGCCTACAGACACACCGCCCCTCACCTTTTGAAGGTTCCACCACCTCCCAAAAGCTTGGTCCTTGAGGACCAAGCCTTTAGCATATGGACCTTTGGGGGCCACTTATCTAAGCGACAGCACTTATCTAAATCTCTTCATTTTATTGCAAAACACTTTTACGTTGAAATTTACCATTTCAACCAAGTGTTTGGAACACTTTACACACCTCCAGCAACAAGACAGAAGTGAGAGTTCAGTTGTCCCATGTCCTTGTCAATCCTTCATATTCTCATCCTTTTATTTATTTTCATGCTTTTTTATACTGGTAAGCACTCCAAAAATGATCCATAAAATTGACAATAGTTTTAATTTTTCCAATTCTCAGAAGGAAAGTGTTTAATATTTCACTACAACATATGAATGATTTTTTGTTGTTGTTGTGGATTTTTAAATCCAGAGTTTCTTATCAGATTACTAAAAATGAAGAAAGTTTCCTTCTCGGTTTTTAAAAAAGATCATAGGTCAGTGTTGAATTTTCCAAATGCTTTCCTGCATTTATTGAGATGATTTGATGATCTGTCTTCCTTTATCTTAATGCAGTAAAAAAAATTTTTACTACAATTTAAAAAATTAATCTGATGTGATAGATTACTCAAATTAGCCCAATTTGTTGGTGATTTTACGTATCACTGGATTTTATCGATAATATTTGGTTTAGAATTTTTATATCTATATTCATTTAAGATATTTATCTTTTGTTTTCTCTTTTGGTAAAGTCTGTTAAAACATTCGAATCAAGGTCATCCTCAAAAATTTAGTTGAGAAATTTTTCCTTTCTTTCTTCCCCTTCTGGATGGGTCAGTATCACTCCTCCCCACCCAGTGTTTGGTAGAAAAATTTTCAAGAAAAATTTGTGGAAATTTTTAAGTACAGATTCTATGTAGTTAGTAGATCTAGAATAGCTCAGATCTTTTTCTTTCCTTCTTGTTTCACTTTGGCAGCTTGTGCTGTTCTGGGCATTTCCCCACCTCATTTAAACTTGTTAACGTTATTGGCATAAAGTCATTCAGAGTCATCTCTTATTGTATGTCAGGTTTAATGTCCATCTTTTAATCTCCAATACTAATTACATCCCTTTTATCATTGCTCCTGATCAGGCTTGTTAAGTATCTACAAAAACTTTTTCTCTATTGAGCTTCTATCATATGCTAAATTTATATTTCATAAATTCTGCCTTTGTTATTATTCTCTCCCTTTTATACTTCATTTATTTTTCTACTCTTATCCTCACTTTTTGTTAGATATTTATAGCCTTCATTTTTTTCTCATTATTTTACTACTGTATGCATAGAAACCTACAATTTCTTCAGTGTTAAGCTTTATTTGTATTCTACAATGTTAGCTATGTAGGCATTTTCATTATCAATAAGTTTTAAATATGTTCTAATTTCCATTTTGATTTATTTCCCAATGAGTTACTTTGAAGTATATTGCTTAATTTTCAAATGTATTTTCTACTTACTTCATTAATGGTTTTACTAATAAACTATTTATAAAAAGTTTATGAAGACAGTACAAAGAGTTTTCATACATTCCACACTCACACCTCTATCATTAACATGTGGCATAGTGTGGTGCATGTGTCACAGTTGAGGAAATAATATTGATACATCATTATTAATTGCAGTCCACACTTCTTCAGATTTCCTTAGTTTTTACCCTAGTCCTTTTCTGGCCCAGAATCCAACACATACACCACACCATATTTATTCATCGTGTCTCTTATTTCTCAGGACTAGACATTCATCATTTGTTTTGGGGAGAAAGATCACAGAGGACAAATGTCAAGGTTGATACTGATCTTGGTCATCTGTCTGTACTTAGTCCATTGTGGTTACCCTTCTCTCTCTCTCTCTCTCTCTCTCTTTTCCATACTGACATCTTTTGTAGAAAATCAGTATGCGAAGTCCACACTTAAGGAGTGGAGAGTTACGTTCTATTGCTCAAGGGCTGCCTATCTACATAAATTATTTGTCATTCTTTTTCACGGTAAATTTATCTTTTCTACCCCATTTAATTATGTTAGTTGGAACTTGTGGATACTTATTTATGCTTTGGGTTATAACTCAATCCTGTTAATTTATATGTTCGAGTTGTTTCAGATTTGGCCCCAGGGAGCAGTTAGCTCTTACATCCTTTTGAAATCTCCACCATAGTATTTATGAATTTAAAAATTTTTAACTTTTTATACTTTTTGACACTATAGTATGTTTCAGGCTCATTTTTCCTATAAAGAGAATTTCTTTTTTAGACCTGGAATCAGCCATTTCTCCCAAGAGCCCTGGTTCCTTTTGTCAGAGAAGGGCAGTAGAAACCAAGATATGGATAATAAGTGTGCTCACAGCTCCTGCAGTGCTTTTACCTTTAGTAATTCTCAGTTGATAGAGCAGAAAGACTACATGTGTCTGTGGACCTGCGCACACATGCATGTCAATAATATTTCTCTGTGTTAACATATCTACCTACAGTAAGCTAAATATGAGCTCATAGTGATGTCTCTAATTCTAACCTGTTACCATATGAATCATCCTAGCCCTTCGGTTTGTAAATTGGTAACTTTTTGCCTCTATTACTCAACAATTTTCCTTATCCTGAAATGTGCTTTCACTAAAGTCCATATAGTTCATTTGGAGATCTTTGATTAGAATTTTCATGGTATGTCTTTCTCTGTTGCTTAACTTTTAATCCAAGTCTTTATATAAAGAGTGGGTATCTTGTAGACAACATATAATTGGATCTTGTTTTGCAATCCACACTGATAATCTTGTTTCACTGATGTATTTAGATTATTCTTTTGGGTTTTAGAATCTTTAGGAACAACCTAATTCACCAAACTTAATTACATTAATTTCTGAGTGGAAAAAACAGGCAAAAGTTTCTGATTATCTTTATCTTTATCTATTCATTGTCTATTTAAATTATTTGGAAGTCTTATTTATATGACAATGTCTATATTACATACCAAATAAAAAAACTAAATGTGCTAAGAAATAAGTACATTTGATCTGGTACCCACATTTGATTTGGGTAAAGATCAAATAGACAATATTTAATATATTAATTTATATTATATATTTTTTAAAAAAATATTTATTTTTTAGTTTTGGGTGGACACAATATCTTCATTTTATTTTTATGTGGTGCTGAGGATCGAACCCAGTGCCTCACCCATGCTAGGCGACTACTCTACCACTGAGCCACAATTCCAGTCTTATATTGTCTTTTACATTATAAAATATGTTTTGCTTTTATTAAAATGATATTGAAATAATAATATTGAAACAATAGTTTTGAATATATCCTTTTTAAATCATGGTTTAAACATTTTATGATACAGCAATTTTAAGTTCTGGTACTTTATCTAATCATTGCTTTAATAAGTCCTAGAGTTAAAAATGTTATCTCCTTAAGAAGCTTAGATATGAATAGAAAAACAACCCTGGGTTTATGTGCTGAAAAATGATACTCCTTTTAATATTCAGATTAAATTGTGCAACTTTAAAAAAAATCTGGGGTAGATTTCCTTCTTTCATTATATCAATCAGTTGTTTTTGAGCACTAGTCAAAAGGAATTGCATTTTTATATCTTCAAAATTAATAAGCCACTGAAACTCTTCAGAAAATTGTTAAGCAGAAAATCCTCTTCCCTGTTTGTAAATATTCAGATGTGAATATTTTTGAGGGATACATTACATTACCTTTAGCATAGTAGAAGCATTTCAAATATTCTTTTTCAAAATGATCTTTCTATTGCATCTATTTTCTCTTTTTATTAAAATGTCATCTTTACTTAAAAGATACAGATGAAGTGTACTTATATTTTGTAGAAATATCTTCAAGGTAACATAATACTAGAAACCATTTGTTATCATAGGAAAGGTCAGAAATTTGGAGTAATAATCATTTTGAGAAAAATAAATTTATGACTCATATTTAAGCTCAGTGAACTTGTACTTTGCCACATTAGTTATTAACATTTCGTGTGTGCTAACAATATGCTAGACAGTAAATTATATTCTTTAAAAACTTTATCTTATATTATTTCTTATAACAATCTTGTCATCCCCTCATTTTTCAAGAGGAAACCTGATTTAATAGAAGTCAACTTGCTTACTCAAGGTCACTTATAAGTATTAGGTCAGGTTTCTCAGAAGACCTCCAAGTTGAGGATTTGTTGATGCAAGAGATGCCTGAAGAAAGGTTCAGGGGTAAGGAAGTACAGGAAGGAGGAATTCAAGCAGTCATGTGATTTCAGTGAAGTCTCAGCCTCAACCTGACCATGAAGGAATCTCTTGAGCATAAATTGTACTAGGTTTGTTCAGCTTTAATGGAATACATGTGGACTTTCCTAATCTGTCTCAGTCAGTAATGGCCATGCCACCCTAGAGAAATAAATTCTCAAACATTTCAATTTTCAACAGTTCTTACAAAAGGCTCTTGTAGCCTCAAGGTAGTCCTGTAGAGGAAGTCAGAGGCCTATGCTTTTCAAAGAAAAATACAGAAAGATAAAGTGCGCACACAGAGAAGCTTCCTGAAGGACAGAAGAGGATATGTGTGGAGCACTATCAATGTTTAGGGAATGGCTCCAAACCCCAGAGTCTTAATATGCTCGTCTACCTGACCTAAGCAACAAATCTCTGGATGGAAAATAGATTTCCATGGTCATTATTCAACTACCTACAAAACACTATTAATACTGTATTATGTTTTAAAGGTCCTTTTAAAAAATTACCAAATGAATGACATCCTGTTCACTTTAGCTTTTCTGACTCAACTTTTTTGCTATAATGGTCCTTTCTGTGAATGACACATTGAATGAATTTTTCCATGTGACATATCTCTGTAAATTATCACCAGAATTATTTTAAAATTCCAAAGAAAACACAGACCTAACTGAAAAAATATCTGTTTCCCAGTTTGGGTTTATATATAAATATTCAGAAATTGACTCCTCATGCCAAATGTGCATGTAAGCTAACGTAACTGATCTACTGCTTTACATAAAAACATTCCTACAAGCCGCAATGATGTTGATATGGAATAAAAAGGACAAATTAGGAGCTCTCAGGCCATCCTTGATCTTGAAACTTGAGTTGCTTTTTTCACATTGTTTTGAGAAGTGGTCATCATAGAGCAGACATCTGAGTTATTGTGGTGCGGCTGAAGATCAAGGACTCATATTTATAACTTTCCACGGAGAGGTGGTTTGGGAAGTAAGTGTTCTCCTGGAAGGAAGGATGGGTCATCCCAAGGAAGATGAGTGGAGATTGATGGACTGACGAAGCGGGTGTGTTACTTTTGAGTTGTCAGCCTAAATGCAAGCTAGTGAGAGTTTTGCCTTTCCTCCCCTGACACCAGAATCACTTCTGAAATTATTATAAGCATCATTATTGTAGCTCATCTGTGTTTGCAGGTTTTAAAGTGTAGGAGCGGGAAAAGTAGGTGGCAAAGGACAAGTAGACTTGCTTCATTCCAACTTCTCACTGGCTAATTTGGAAAAGGAATTATTACCTCATTCATAAGATCAAATCAGAAAATCTTAGTTGTTCCATTACTTAAAAATAATAATTAATACCTTTATGGCATGTATTGAGTTCCATTGTTTTAAATATACTAACTTATTAGGTCTATATTTTTTACAAATACATAAAATTTATATCTATTAACATAGTATGTCATTGTATTACTAAGGAAATTGAGGGGCTAAGAGGCTAAGTAAGAGCTTGGAAGAGATAAATTTGTGATGCAACCATTCTATGGTTTTAGCTACTAAGATGCACAATACCTAGGGAAAGCTGGAAGTTAGACTGGAAAGAGGTAAATACAGGGCAGCTTCATCTGCATAAACCTTGATGCTTTAATGTGAGCAGTGTATTGGCAGATAACATTCTTTATATTTTTGTATTTCTAAAATAATCCATAATTTAGAGAAGAAATTCCCTTTTATTTGAAAAACAAATTTTAAACAAAACTGAACTCTGAAAGAAGAACTTGGAAATCTAAGTCTTTTTTTCCATGATAATACATTAATATAATTTTTAAAAATATGAATCCTTTTTTTCTTTTTTTTCCCCCACCAACTTGGACTAATAAGGGCAATGAAATTTCAAAATGAAAAGAATCTTTAGTGCCCAAAACCCTTTTATAGGCATGAAGAGGGCTGAGAAAGCTGCTCAGTGGGAAACACACACTTCTTATCCAAAAATGAGGGTGACTCAAAAAAGCAGAGCCCAAGAGACCAGAAAACAAAGCTAAGACACAGAGACTCACTGTCATGGAGAGTAACTGAGCCCTAATCCCAGACATGAAGGCATGCACCTGGCTAGATATAAGATTACTATGGGCCAGTGATTGCCAGGTGCCTGTTGTCTTCCTGTATGTTGAAAGCATGGAGAAAAGATGACTTGTTTCTTAACTTCACAGGTCTGCAGATCAAGATAAACTCTGCTGAAGGAGCTGTGGGTGAAGGACCACAGTGAGAAGTACCAACTACATCTGGGCTGATTTATATAAGGTGATCTTGGACTTCAAACACGAGCCAGATCCTATAATAAGATGAGATTTTGGTGACGTTGGAAAGGTACTGAGAGTCTTTTACATGTGGAAAAGGTGGGGGGTTTTGTCTTTTGTTTTTGTTTTGTTATCTTTGGGGCCAGCTGAAATTGCCATTTGAGAACCGTGAACACATTTGCAGTTAGACTCTCACTGTTTCTTTACACCATCAAAAGGAAAATCATACTAAAATAGGAAACATCAGATGATACAGCAAAAAATACAGTTAGGTTTTTATTGGAGGCTCAAACAATTGTACACATTTCTTGTGTGGATGGACATTCAGTCAGTTTTAAATCGAAAGTTTCCTGAAGTCAGATGGAATTATGTGGCTATATAATGCCCTTCCATTGGATGATTTTACATCTATTTTCTAATGATGCAGAAAAATAATTGGAAATGAATAAACTTCTGCAAATTTGTGCTTTCCTATAATGAAAAATGTCCCTAACTACCTTTGCAACCAGGGGGGACATTGTGATTCAGTTCTGGTCAGTGGATTTGTAGTAATAGGAATGGGTCTCCATCTCCGAAAACTGCCTGTCAAATCTCTAGCTCTGTTTTTCTTCATTCTGAAGGTTTTCCTTGGCCACCACCATCTTGAAAATGATGTGTTGAAGACAGCAGAGGCTTTGGTAGCCTGGAAAATCCTTCTGGGGTAGTAGCCTACCATTAAAATACAGAGAGTTCAGAACATGTGAAGATTCCACCTCTTGACTTTATCACCTCCCAAAGGCTGTGCTTCCTCAAAGCCATCACATCAGGGGCTCGGATCTGAAGGCGTGAATTTGAGGATGACACAGACATCCAGTCCATGACTGCCTCTTCTCCCTGTCATGGGTGCTGAGAAGTCTGTGTTTTAGGGAAGAAAGTTGCTTGGGGGAGTGTACTCTTCTGAGGGCAGGCTATGTTTCCCATAAGGGAGGAGGGGAGAGGGATGCATCGGGAGGAGTTTAAGGTACTAAAATTTTGTTATAATTTGTTTTGTTTTCAGTGAAATGGCAGTTGCAATGAATGAACTATTAAGGAGGAAAACAAAAGAAGGCAATTGGGTTAAAGAAGAGACACAAAGAAATCCCATGTCAATAAGCATTTGCCTCTGAGAGAGCCTACATCCCTGGAGGGACTCCACCTCAAAGCCAAAGACAACTAACGGAAACCTGTCCTTGGCAGGATCCATCATTCCTGTTTAAATTGCATATTATATGCATTTAAGGGTTAATTTCTTTCTCTAGATACAATTTGAATTTTTTGTCTTAAGTCAGTTGAAATCTGTGTCCCAAAGAATCACTCACCATGTCCTAAGTCAAAAGCAAGAAGAAATTTTGAAGATTTTTTTTTCTCTAACATGTGTCTACTAAATTATTGTTGCATTTCTCTTTAGTAATACACAAATTACAGATCATGAACTTAAATCCATTTTTAAACAACATCTATCATTAAAAGAGAATGGCAATAGAAAAAAAAATGCTTTGACATCACAGTATGCCCTTTGCTCTACCAATGACATGGACTGTTAGTATTTCATACCCTAAGTGCCTAATGTATGGGGTAATTGGATCAGTAAATAACTCTGGTACATAGCATTGAGAATATTTAAATGGAAAGTCCCTAGCAGAGCATTCTGAATAAATGAGGTAGTTGTGTTAAGGAAGAAGGTGAAAATGTAGTTTGAGCCCATAAAATACACTCAGCAGTGGGGAAACAGAAATATGAGCCATTTCCCTGTCTCGAAGAATGGAGCTCCTGCCCCTCTGAGGCTTAGGTAGGTGAGGAAACTCAGCACATCCTCTGCTCTGATAATGTCGGGCAGTACAAGATTTAAGAAGGTGTATGTTGTGAGTTCAAAGGGTGTCATGGTAGTTTGGGGAAGGAAGTAGGATGGCATGATCTAGAATATTACACGACCTTGAAGAACAGCACCTCTATTACCTCTGTGTGTAAATCTTGTGTTGAAGCAAGCAGAAAGCTTCATGACTTTCAGAGACAAAAAAGACCAAATGAGAGAATGTTTGTAAAAATGTAAGTTGCAAAACCTCATGTGAAGGTTTATTGCTATTACTTCATAATTATTAAGCATCTGGGCCACCACAATTAATTAGTCATTAGTAGCATAGTCAGAGCTAATGTAGATATGGTGAAACAAAGTCAAAAGCTAAAAGGTTGTAGCATTATTAGGTGGCCAAAGATTGTGACCTCCAGTATCCTTTGTTTTTAATAATAAATTCTTTCTTTTCTAATAAAATGAATAGTTGATGGCTTAGAAACCATTTTTCCTGGTTACAGATATTTTAGCATAGTTACATTTGTTGTGATTGACCTTGGCTTACATTATTAACGATGGGCCAAACTCTCGTTAGTGTTCATTGCTGAAAACTGCAAAAAATACATTAGATACTTATCAGAAATGACATGATTTTCTGGGGTGATATCAGGAAAAAGATCATTACAAAAAATATCTTTTATGCTGAAACTAAGAGACCGTTGTGCGTTTCTTTGCAGTTTAGCACTTGAAACATTTGAATAAAATATATGTTGATCATTATGGTGATGCATCTGTGTTTCTAATTATCACTAAAGAGATAACAACCATGTCTAAAATATTAATTTGTTTCATATCTAACAGTATGCAAATTCTAAGTGTAGATTACACTATCCCCTCTACTTTGTCTTTTTTTGGATCATACACTGAAAAATTAAAGTTGACCTACTAGACAGATAACCATACTACCAATATTTCCATACAAGCAATGCTTTACGATTTACTGAGTTGCTCCTTTTAACAAACAATGAAATTTTTACAAAATGCCTGTTATTGGAAATTACAGGAACTATTTAAATGTGATGTTTTGGTCAGGTAAGGGAATTGAGGCTAGCCACAGTTAGGTTCAATGGAAGCAGACACTGAGACAGGTTGGAGTGAAAAAAAAAAAAAACATGTATTAGACATTAAGAACTGGGCAGGGAAGAAGGAGCAAGCAGAACTGGGTGGAGGATGAAGGTGAGCAGTGATGGAGTCTAACAACATCAAGCTGAAAGGAAACTCTGGAGGACTGCTGACTATCGGTACTATCACCTGCACTGGGCTAGGTACAGGGGTCTCTAGGAAGAACTTGACCTTGGACAGGAGGATCTCTGAAGCTGAGGCAGAGCCTGAAGGAGCTGAGAGGCGGTAACCACCTACTGAGCATCCTTCCTACAGCAAGTCCCTCCTTGAAGGAGGTTCTGAGACTGCGTGGTAGGCTGCATTACCATCCACAAGCCTGAATGGACTGAAGATCATGGAGAACCTGTATATTTCCTCCACCTTCCCATCTCCAACACTGTGCTTTCTCTGTGTGTGTCTCATTGTTGACCAGTGGATGGAGGTGTACCTCTGCCAAGTTGACTGGTGAAAGAAACCGGACAGAACTTTCCATTTCTGAGATTTAGAGAACAAAGGCATTAGGAATGAATCACGCACCTAGGCCAACAGGTGAACTATTAAAAAGGGCTCATCACAGGTAGGTATTTGGGGAGCAGCTTAACAAAGGTCAAGTCCAGTATGGAACAAAGGTGACATAGACATGAATCAGAACCTGGAAATATATACAAAATGATGTGCGATTTTTAAGAGTAGCAGTCCAAGTCAGGAGTCAAGGTATCATCATCAGCCTTCTTTATAGAAAGAAAAACTTACAGAGCACTATCAAGAGAAAGGAAGAATAAAAAATGTAAAACTAAAATGTATTCTTGCTATGATGCCTGAGCGGATATCTGGGTAGATAAAAGTGCTGCATGAAATGAAGAGCGAACGATGAGACCTTTGTTTTGAGGCCATCCCTACCAGAAAGAGACCACTGAGACATGGTGGTAGCAAAGACCCAGCTGTAGCCAGATCTGGTTATGATATCACCGGAGCTAACACCTCACTAAATTATAGCGAATCCATAATTTTTTTGGAAGAACAAACTAAAGTTGATTATGAGGTTATTAAGCCTTTGCTATGTGCCAGGTGCTGAGCCTAGCACTTTGCCCATTATTGCAGTTCATCTCAGGCTTCATTAGCCTGTGCTTTCCTTCTGTGGAATGCTGCCAAAGTGCCATCGAGCCCATTGTGGAGACAGCTGGCATTGGAAAGGCTGTTGTTCAAGAACCTGCAATAGCCTGATTGATTGGAGTTCATCAGAGCTGGACTCTTCACATGACCTGGACAATATCTCAAAGGAGAAGTGAGACTTCAGGGACAAAAGCACTGGCAATGCCATCCCTACCCAGTTCAGTTCATCCTTCTTACTAGGACGTGGCTTCCCTTACACAGTGTGCACTGTTTATTTGGGTCTTGGGCACTTCTGAATTAAATCGTGTATTTATTTATGTATGTATTGACTCTCTCACAGATAAACAAACAAAAAAACCACCAACAAAACATTCAGTAGATAATTTTTTTTTCCTTTTCCTGAAACTAAGCAAAATTCCAAAGGATTGGAGCTGCGTAGGGAACACCTTAAAGGAATCATTGGTTGCTTCTGCCTGCCCAGCATCCCTTTCTCCTTGTGTAGTAACTAGCAACACCCCTGCTTTTTCTTTGTGGTACCCTTTCTGTGTGCCTTAGGTGGAGCAAAGCATTACCACAAGAAACATTTTTTTTTTTAGTAGAAATAAGATACCACTGGAAGATGACGAACAAAGCAATGTTTATTAGCCAGCAATTTTTCGAAGGCTTGAAAATACAGAGGTGGAGTTATGATCCTGACTTTCCTAATGGAACAGTCATACAAGATGCCTCACATGCAGTCACCCTGCCTGAGACACAGAGAACACATGAGCTATGAATCCCCTGATTGAGCTATGCCCAAAACATTGCTTTGGTTTTCAGTTACATGAACCAATTGAGTTCCTTGTTTGACTTAATCTAGCTTAATCTTTCTATGTTTTTCTGTTACTCCTAACAAAATGAGCTTGGCTATTTATTGCATAGAGTTTTACTTGAAAAGGACATAAGGTGTAGGCAAGATATTGTCTAATGTGGTCCTAAATACCTATTACATGTACCGGGCACAGAAAAACTATCTTTCACTAACTGATATATATTCTTTATGAAAAGAGAAAGAGACAAAAACGGGTTATGTGATTTGTCTCATATCTTCCCATATGTTACAGATTCAGGACCATACCCAAGTTTGACTCTGTGTCCATTACACCTTGTGGTTTTTCTCCCAAATATCTGGGTCTCTCTATATCTAGCTATGTATATGTGTAGATTAACTATGTGAATCATATGAGAAAATTTAAGCAATAGTAAGAGCTGGTGCTGTGAAAGAAAATAAAACAGATAAATAGATTGGAGAGAGTGGAGTCAGAAAGGGACTTCAAAGCTGTGTAGTGTCCTGACCTCTGCCCAGAAAACCCTGGCCGTTCATCCATGGAAAAGTTCCTGTTCTTCCTTCATTTTTGCCACATCCACTCTTGCCTATCCAGTATTTATATCTCAAACCTCTTTTTTCGAGTGAAAGAGTGAACTCTGTTTGTCTGGCTTATGTGAGGTGGCTTGGAGTCATCTACACTACAGTGCAATTCTCAGCACTCTGTTGGTGAGTCATAAAACCTCAACTCCCTTATCTGCAAAAGGGGGACAGACTAGAGTTACAGTAACTGGAACATACCAAGGTCATGGAAATATGTTAGCTCCCTTCTTATCTGCCTCACGATGGCATTGCAAGGCAAAACAACTTGAGAAAAGACTTATGGTCAGAATTCAAAATGACATTCTCTTGGACAAAATTTTCCCTATTGGCATCTTTAGCCTCCTGTGAGAAGTCTCCATTTTCATTTACAAAAAGCCTTGTCTGTACTCTGTGAAGACTTGGGCAATCTTCTCCATTGGCTGAGTTCCAGAGACCCAAAGAAAATAGTCCATTCCAAAAGAATTAAATTGATTTGGATAGCAAGGGACAAACATCCCTTCTTATCCTGTCTGCTACCTGGTAATGCTTTCACTTACCAAAATCCTATTTTGGCAAAGCAAATTGAACTGTTCCATATAATGAATTCTTTTCCACTAAGGATGGTAGCACTTGGCAGCTGGGATAGATGGGCAAAATATTCTCTTCAATTTAAACTACAGATAGAATCAGGTAGAGAGTGCAGATGATAATTTTAGTTTTCAAAATATACATTCAAATCAGACATTAACTTGACAATGTGATTTGCACTTTTCAGGTTTTCTATTCAGTAGCTAAATGCAAGTCTCAATTTCTATACAGCTCAGAAGAATATCCTGAGAAAGTACAAAACATGTGCAATATGTACATACATTTCCTCCTGCTTATTAGTGTACTTTTTCTTTTAAATCTCCCTTGTTCCCAACACTTCAGTATTTTTTTCGTAGGAAGATAATTTATGTCTTCAAAGAGTTACCCATCAATCTTGAACACAGCTGGTATTTCTTAGCTTTTATTATCTTGATTTGTTAACAATGTCTCTTTGGCTTAAGACTTTAGGATGGCATAAAATTGAGACTAGAGAAGCTATCAAAGTACCTCGTTAACCTCCTTGAAGGCTATGATGTAGACTACCTAATGAATGATTATGTATAACTAGAAAAAATATTCACATAGCCCTCATGACTATACCTTCAAATAGTTTCTAAATGCTATGGTATAAAATAATTTCTGTTTCTTTCTTTTTTATTTTTTAACTTACTTAGTCTACACTTTTTTTTTTAAGTTTCAAGAAACTACAGTATAAAATGATTAGGAGTGTATTGGCCTTAATGTTGAGCAGTGTTAAGTTTGCACCTAGGTTACATGGCTTATTTAGCAGATTGAGTTCAAGAAATTTACTTTAAATCTCTAAACCTCAGTTTCTAAATTTGTACTTGGATAATATTAAAAATTAATGCCAAAGAACCAGGGCAGAAAGCATCAGTTAGCACACAAAATGCCCTTCCAAATCTCTCCAACTTCCTTTTCCTTCCTTCTGGTTATACATGGAAGTGTCCTGGGAAGGAAGCATCCTGGGAAGAGCTCCCTTCCAATTAAAATAGCAAAGCTTTTGTCCTGTTCCTTTCTGCCTATTATTTAGGAAGAAGTTGTGATGCCTGGGGGTGGAATAGCCATTTTGGAGCCATGAACATAACGCAACGTACTTACTACAAGTGGTGTGGAAGAGACTTAGGAAGAACTGGCTCCTAGCTGATGTTCCTACTTGAGCAGCTAGTGTCAACCTAGACTGGTTATCTTGAGATGTATTACACAAAACCCTTGTCTAATAAAGTCACTGACATACTTTCTGTTACTCGAAGTCATAACATGCCCCTGTAACACAAAGGTGAACATAGCTTCCCAAGTTGTAGTAAGGAGGTTCCAATAAAGTTAATCACTTTCTCTCCTCCGGGTGAGAAAAAGCCATTTACTGTACAGAGCATAGTCTCAGCACATGTTTTAAAAAATAAATAATAGTATAAAAATTCTAGCCATCACTTTTGCTTTCTTGTGAATGATATCACCATTCCTGGTTGTATTCTAGAACCTGAGTTGGAAGTTCTGATCCCTCCATTCCCCTTGTACATCTTAACCAACCCAGTCCTAGGGATCCTACCTCTCAATGTCCAACCCTCGTGACATCTTTCCATCTCTCCCAATGTCACTTTAGTCCTTTGTGACTCACCTGCACTATAAAGTCTCACAGTCTTATGAGTGAATTTTAGCACATGCTGTCCCTCTGCCTAGAATGTTCTCTCCATTTAACTCCTAGTTATATCTTTTAGATTTTAGTAAGCACTCAGAAAACAGCTTTCCACCCTCTCTGCCCTGATTATCTCCCTTTTGAATTTATCTCTCTTTTTTAGCATGTGCCATTAAATAGTTCACATTTATGCCTGAATCTTAAATTAATGTCTGCCTCTGGTACCAAATATTTTAATTAGTGCTTTATACACATTCATTAAGATTAGTGGTCCTGTCGCTCCATTTTGCAGATGAAGAAACTGAGGCACAGAGAAGTTAAGGAATTAACTTGAGGTCACACAAGGTGTAAACCAAGAAGTGAGTCAGACAGTTTGACTTTAGATACTGTACAATTCCCCACTATCCAAATCTGACAGAATGACTCTTGGTCTCTATTGGACAATGATAACCACTTTGATTCTTCAGTTCTTACAATCAGAAAGAAACAGAAACAACCTTATACAAGCTGTTCTACTGGATTTAATAAACAAGATGGAGGATTAAGGATATCCATTCCCCTATAAGCAAATGCTTTTTGATATAAATATAAACATATATTCATATTTTTCTTAGAAATCAAAATGTCAATATATTATATAATTGTTAGTTTTCCTCCTCATTTTGCTTGGCCCTTTTATTATCTCACATGAGAGAACACATGAATCTTACTAGATTTCTTCTTTATTGTGCCATGTTGGATAATGCTATATTGTTTTTCTACTCCAAAACCAAAATTATTATGAAAGAGTGAAGAAAACACCATCTGCAACAACTGAAATCATATTAACATTTTTTCTATTCTCAAAGCACATCAATGTTATATAAATAAGGGAAAATGATTAGTCCCAGGCTGAGTTTGACTATGCCAAATAAGTATGCTAATTTTTTTTGGCTTGGTTAGAAAACCCTGAAATCAGAGACTTACCGAGGGATTTGCAAAAGATAGAGTATTCATGTATATTTGTATCTTTATACTTCAACCACTGGTGCAGTGAAGATTGCATTGGATTTGAAAACAGAAATGAGAATGAAGAAAGCCAGTAAAGGAACAGAGAGAGACTTGGCAGCAAATATCGAGTCGATCTTTCATTTAAAACTAACGGGATTTCTGGATGAATCTACAACGAGAAATAATATTTAGTAAAAATTGAAATGTATCTAGCAGGTTATGACTTTCAAAACACTGTCACATTATTAATATCATGTAATATTAACAATAATTCTGAAAGTTTGATGACATGGTTATTTCATCTTATGAATGAGAAAATGGAAGCTCAAATAAGTCTAGAAAAAGAGAGTTGGCATGGCTTGCAGTGAAGACTTTATGGAGAGGGTATTTGGTATGCTGAGGATACCCCAGAGAGGAGAGGGAATGCATCCCTTTCATCTTAAGCCAAGCAAGACAATTTGACATTGAATTCGAGGAGCATAGGTAGAGATGTTTTTGATCTGGATAGGAGAAATCTAAAGGCCAGGGGTTGGCTGGAGATGGCAGAGAAAAGAGAAGGAAGCTGAACTGGAAATGAGTTGTGCTTCTACTGAATATGGACAAATGTCTGATTCCCTTTCAGATATAGACTCCCCAGAATTGAGCCTGCCAAGTGTCATTCTAAATTAAATCTCTCCCACCAGGATGACTTGGTAGGGTGTGGCTCTAACAAAGTCTTGGGTTTTCTGGAAACCCTGGGGAATAAGGAAGAAGGTCAAAGTAGTGAGACTCAAATAGCTTTGCTGTGGTTAGGGGAAAGACAATCGGGAGGTCCCCCAGCCTAAGTGCTCACACTGATAGTGAGTGTGGGGAAAGGAGAAGTAGCAAGCAGTGAGAAAAAGAGTCAGTGGTATCATTTCCTGCCAAAATCTTCTTTGCATTATTAGACCATTCTTCTTTAGTCTAACTTACCCTTGAGCAACTTACCTTCTTTAGTCTGGCTCACAACATTCATCAATAATCAAGTTTGAGCACTGTCATCCCCAACCCATCCAGGGACTATTAATGGAGATATTATCTTTGCTCACTAGAAAAATGAAAACCTATCAATGATTAAGGATAATGAAAAAATAGGTTGAAATTCCAACCCCTCCACTAATTGCTCATGTAACAGAAGGCAATGGACTTGGCCTTATCTGTTTGTAATCTCAGGGTTTTGAAAAAAAAATCTAATATCTCTTTCCATATTATTTTAAGGATTTGGTGAGAAACCTGAGGAAGTAGTGCTCCACATTGGCCAAACTACTGCCTGATATTCTTCTGCTTTAATTCTGGGTTAAGAAGAGGAAGAGGAAGAAAAAGAAAAGGGAAGAGGAAGGAGGAGGGAGAACAATCTTCTAAACAAAATGTGTAAACAAGAATTTAAAGAAAATAAACCAAGTTTAAATATTTTAGAAATACTTACATATGCAAAAAAACTGTTTATGCCAGTTGAATGTTCTATTGGGCAAATCCTAGTTACAGTGAAATATAAAAGAAATAAACCAATTTTATCTCTCTGAGGTTCTGTAAATTTAACCTTGCATCATTTCTGATAAGTGTTTCTGTCGAGGACCAAGTAACATTTCAAGGCTTTTCCCCCGATTCCTATGCAGCAACATCTCTCCTTCTAGTATCAAAATGTACTTGACTCTCTTGAAATTGAATTGAAAATGAGATATCAAGGTAAAGCAATTTTCAAACCTTCTTCAAAATGAGAAGAAAGTATGACTTGTGATTTGATGGAGGAGTATTGGGGAGAAGAACGTCACAGGAACTAAACAATGTGTATTTCTAAGATTGATGGAAGCCTGCAACACCCTGGAGGAAGTAGGTACTGATGTTTTCCCTTCTCTTTGTACAACTAGTAATGCTCATGGAGTTTGACTTTCTGAAGATCAAACAATAACTTTTTGTCAAAGTGGGCGCTGAGCACACATCTTGGTTCCCCCATCATTTTTGCTTTTTTGTGCTGCCTGCTCCTTTGATAGATGCTGGCATACCTTGTTTTCAGCTGAATTTCTCCTTGTAGAAAGTGCAGCGGGAAGCACTCTGTCAATAGCACCAGGTCGCCTGGAAATCGATGGAGGCTCTGCGCTCCCAGCTAAGACACCGCTTTGTGTCAAACCACATGAAATAAGCACTTCAAAAATAATAGTCATAAATGTGAATTCTGCCTTTTGTAAAAACAAGGAATATTCAAGATACCAAATGAAAACAGCAGGTTCTCCTAGGGAAGTGGGTGTTCTCCTTTGAAGCAAAATCATGCTATTGGTTGAATGGCAGGCATATCAGTTAGGCAAGCACTGAGCACCATCACTGCAATGGGCCAACATCTTCTAAACTTTTGACTCTTTGGATTTTGAGGTGTGTGTCTGAAGTAGAGGTGGAAATGAAGATGGAAAAACTATATGCCTTCCTTTACTGGTCACCTACCTGGATGCTCTCTGCTCTGCTCCCCTCCCCCTCCTCTCTGCCACTTTTGTTTCTCCCTCTTTCCCTCCTTCCCTCCCTCCCTCCCATCTCTTCCTCCTCTCCTCCCCCTTTCCTTCCCGCCCTCCTTCTTTCCCAATGGAAATTAGGATCCTCCTGCAGTGGCAAACTTTTCTAAGATGGCCTGACTCTTTTCTCCCTCTTTCCTTTCCCCTCATTCTCCCTCGACCCCAGTGTCACTCCTCTCCTCCCTTCCTGCTCAGGAACTAGAGTCTTTTATCAAGGGGAAAACAAAGAGCTGTGGTGGTGATGCAGGGTGCTGGACACTCTGAGCTCACATGTGGGCACCTGTTCACCAGCGGCACCTCTGGCTCCAGGGCCTGAGGCATCCTGCACAGGAGATAACTATGAAATCTTTAAGTCTGACAAGCTTGAAGCTGGAAAAATCTTGGAGATCCACTTATCCAATGGTCACATTTAAGAGTTGAAGACAGCGAGACACAAATGAGTGAAAGACCACATAAAGGCAGAGCCAGGAATGGATCTGGGCCTCCTGAGTCCCAGACCAGTGCTGTTGAGTTGCCAAGTTTAGATGCACTGTAAAAGTTTTGGTGGGGGAACACAGCATACATAGACATGCATTTTAAAGGTATAGGAAGGGGGAAATACGACATCCCAGACTGCAGAACCTGATGCATTTGTCTGTGGACCTGCCATTCATTGCAACTTATTATCCTGAGTAGCTTTCAGATTTTTTTAAAAGCATGCTGAAATATCAGATATTCTTTTTTGGTTTAGTCAGAGTCAATGCAAACCCATCCACGGGACAATTTTATCTTTAAGAAATAGCTTGTGGTTTTTGTTATGCTCACTATGAATGTTCCATCAGGAATTTTCTTTTTTTCTTTTTCCTAAGAAACTGCTTGCTGGAGGGAGGTCTCCATCTCATGATCCTCAGATCGCTTCCCACATTCCACGTCTATTTCTATGGCTTCTTTTCTTGTCTTTAATCCCCTTAGCCAGCTGTTTTGGGGTTTTCTCATTTTTCTGTTTTGTCATTTTGATTTTTATACAAATAGGCATTTCAGTCTTTGGGCTGATTTTTAACTCTCCAAACTCCATGTGTATTTGCTCCCAGGCTTCCCTGCACCTTTGAGGGGGTCTGGAAGAGACATAGTGATCCTAAGAATGCATTGTGTAACTGCACTAAGATCTGGCACCACATCCCACGGCCTGCCCCCAGAACAATCCCTCAGGAATGTGGACAGCCAGAACCAAGACAGATGGAGCAGATGATGGAATTATTAGTTAAGATTAAAGGCATTTTTGTAGCATAGGAAAATGTTGAGACATAAAAACATATACACAGATCATTTTTTCCAAACCCGAGACCAGAACACATGGTGCAGCCCTCTCACAGTCTAATAAGAGGAAGACATTTTTGAAATGAGGATTTTTCCCAGAGGACACTATTTGGGATGTCACTGTAGAGAAAAGGGGCACTGAAATGTCAGGCATGTGTGTGTGTCATGGGGATTGCTCAAATATGAAAATGCTCACCCATCCCTGGGGAAAATCATGCCTTTCAAACAAGCCCCCTGCTGATGCTGGTACTATGAAGGCATAGGTGTCATTGTCCTATTTTATAAATGAGAAAATATAAGCTCAAGCATTTAGTAATCCAGAGCTGTATGAGAGATTCCACAGATAACTAGGCTTCCCTGGAATTCAGGACTCCGATTTCATCAACACGAGGAGTTTCTTTCTTCCCAGCCTAATGTCCTCATCTATCAAGATGACATTGGGGAGGACTAATGTGCTAAGAGTACGGATACTGCAGCCAGTCAGGCTGGGTCTGAATCCCAATTCCAACCCTTACCAGCGGTGTAACTTGAGCAAGTTCATTATCCACAGCAAGACTCAATTTATTCTGGACTCAATTTATTCTGCCATTAGGGAATAATGGCAGTTTCTACCTCATTAGGGCTGCGGTAAAAATTAAATGACTTATATGTGTAAGCCACCTAAACTAGTGCCCAGTGTACTTAATATGATAAAGCATGGGCTGCACAGTGGGTCCCATGGAGAGCCAGCAACCTCTTGCTCAGTCACTGACATTAATGATGCCTTAGAGATGATGCCTTTCCTCTGAAATGTGTCCGGGACGTTCTTGTGGTTTGCAGTTATTGGGTGAACCTGTTCTGTAGGAGAATCACACTCCTCTATTTCAGTGTCCCAAATCAAACTGAATTTAGCTATGTTTGAAAAGCAGAATAAACTGGTTATTTGTAAATGTGCTCCAAACACGGATAGAGAGGTATTGTCCAAGGTGAGATTAAGAGCTCCCAGAAACCTCCTTTGTGAACACTGCTCATTCTGCCTTAGGATTCCTGTTGTACTTTTTAGAACAAGTGGAACATACTAAGTTCTTTTTTTTTTTTTTTAAGTCTTCAGTCTCTGGCAAGAGTACATTGTATATTTCCACCCACTGGTTTTTTGATGACGTGCAGAGAACAGTGATTCACCCCCGTCAACATTTTAATATTATTGAAACATCTCCCTTAGTCCCTAACACGATTTTCAAAACACGTGAATCTATGAGAGCAAAAGGCATCAAACTGTCTTTGCTAAGTCATTCTGTCTCTCTCCCCCTGCCCCAATTTTCTCTGATCTGTAGATTACCAGCCAACAAGAAGAAAAATGAAGACAAGTTTCCTGTTAATTAATCAAACTCAACCCACTGTCATTAGCAATATACACGGTTGATTACAGAGTAGCCACATTTCAGTCCTATTTTGGCCTTCTCAGGGTTCAGTTGCAATCTAGCTGTGTGCAAAGAGTGACATTAAATCTGTTTCACCCTGAGACTTTCACTTGCTCTTGCTAATGAAGCCCAGCCTCATTTGGATATGACTACATCATTCTGCAGGCATCTTGAGCTTGTATGAGAAGGACTTAGATCATTCAAAATGGCGCTGACCAGAGGGCCCTGATTCTCTAATGTCTGGGCTTTGAAATGGAAACCAGTCAGAAGAAGGTTTCAAAAGAGTGCAGCAAACTGAGCTTCCTTCATTTAGCCATTCAGTACCTGGGGGAATTATCTTTCTACCTCCCGCTGCTGATCAGCTTGTGCCTTAGGCTTAAGGGCTTTTAAATATTTTAACGCTTCATTTTGGGCTTCCAGCCCTGCAGATTTTTAATGGCTAAAAAGTTAGAAGGCTAAAGTTAACAATTAATTAGCACAGGCACACAGGCCTGAAAGGGATTTTGGACTACCCTGAAAGAAACGCAGCTGGAAGCAAGTCAAACATGTGACAACTGACTCTGGTGTGACCACTGCATTACCAGTTTCTGGTCTTTTGATTTTTTACGACATTTGCAATAGGTCTTGGCAAGCCCTCCACCATGCCCAGGGTCTGCTCTCTTCCCTGCTTGCCAGCCTTCCTCCCTGCCTTCCTCGCCTTTCTGGATTCCTGCCTGCCTTTCCTCTCCCCCACTTCTCTCCCTTTCTCTTGCTCGTTCTCTCATCTCCGTCTCCTTCTTCATTAGTGAGAATTTTAGGTAGTAAAGCTATGAAACCAGGAGTCTAACAAAATTGGATTTTCTTCTTTTCTTCCCCTCCACCCCCAGAATTCGGATTTTCTGTCAGCAGTCTGTGTAATCCCCAGCAGCAGGTGTTTCGGAGCGGAGATTTTTATTTGTTGTTTGTTTAATCTGAAAACGAGGCAGCTGACTTAGTCTCTGAGGTCTATTCTAACTCCGAGAGGTTATTTTTCAGAGAAAGCTCGGCATAAGGACAAACGTGATATATCAATACTCCGTGGGGAACAGATGAAATAGGCCATGACAATCCACCAAAGGAAAAGTGGGTCTGGTTGTGTTTCCTGTGTGTTGCCCTAGACGAGAGCAATGAAGAGCACAGACAAATTGACCAGGGCTTCAGACCAGAGCTGGAGAATTCAGCCCAACGACGATGGCTTTGCTTTACCAGATTCTCAGTTAATTAGCTGTCATTCACTGAAGTTGATGTGCCCTATGATACACTGAGTTCTCTGACTTGTGCCAAGGACATAGGTGAAAAACAAAAACAAAAACAAAAAACCCCCAAAAGTCATTAATGCCTTTGTAGTACTTCTCTAGGAAATTTTTGTTAGAGTTGCTTCTGGGACTTTCCTGACTCTTGCTTTGTTTTGTTTTGAACTGTGCAGCCCTTGACATTATGAGAATAATACAATGTAGACTACATAACAGCATTTGGTGCCTAAAACGTTGAGAACTGGAAACACAACACAGAACAAGGAAGACTGATTTTTTCCTTCTTTAGATCCCTGAAACACTCAGAAAAGGCATTCGTTTAATTAATAAATATTTAACACTATGTGCCAGCTACTGTGCTGTGTTATTTCATTTTGATTTTTCATTTATTAATTAATATGGAGAGGTATGATACTTTGCACATAATTAATTGTTCATGCTTTAAGTATAGGTTTGATGTGATTTGTAACAAATACACCATGAAGCCACTGACCCCAGACCACCTTTAGACCAACCATACTCACAGCAAGTTTTCTACAGTGTTGTGAAATGAGTTATCACCCCTTCATCCCCATCCCTACCACAAGAAGCATAATAAGTGAAATGTCTGCATAGTAAAAGCACGACACTAGATTACTTGCATTTGTCCTAGTACTTAATAAAAATGTACTCTTTACTGTTTGGCTTCATTAGCTCAACATACTGTCCATGAAATTTATTCAAGTTTCATATACCAGCAGTTTGTGTTTTCTTAATTGCAGAGAATCATTCCATTATATGAATATGCCACAGTTGGTTTATTCGCTCATTTATTGATAAACATTTGGGTTGGTTCCAGTTTAGGGCCATAATAAATACATTTACAGTTAACATGCATATACAGTCTTCTTGTGAACATGTTTTCATTTCTCTTGGGGAAAGTCCTACAGGTAGAAATGCTGGGTGTTATGGTTTGGATGTTAGGTGTCCACCAAAAGCTCACATGTGAGAAAATGCAAGAAGGTATAGAGGAGAAATGATTGGGTTATAGCCTTAACATAATCAGTGAATTAATCCTCTGATAGGGATTAGCTTGGTGGTAACTGAAGTGGTAGGGTGTGGCTGGAGGAAGTAGGAATTGGGGGCATGGCTTTGGGGTATATATATATTTGAATCTGGTAAGTGGAAACCCCTCTTCTGATCATCATGTGACCTGCTTCTCTCTGCCACACTCTTCCACCATGATGTTCATAGTGGAGCCAGCCATCTATGAACCTCTGAAATCGTGAACCTTCAAATAAACTTTTCTTCCCTAAAATTGTTCTAGTCAGATCCTTTAGTTACAGCCCAAAAAAAGCTGAATAAAACACTGGGCTATAAAATAACATACACTGACTTTATAAGAATAGATGACAGTACTCAAAAACATGGCCTTATTATTACACTCCTCCCAGCCATGTCCCTCTTTCCAGATGTTCCTCCTCTTCACTACTGGATGTTTGCTATTAATATTTCCAATTAGTCATTCTCGTGTATGCGCTGTGCTTGTAGTGGTTTTAGTGGGCACTTTTCTAATGGCTAATGATGTTGAGCATCCTTTTATGTGCTTACTAACCACTTGTCATTTATTTTGTGGAGAGTTTGTTCACAAAACAGACTCTTGAGTTTTAAGAGTTCTCAACATACTGAGATATATATATATATATATATATATATATATATATATATATATATATATATATCACATATTCTCTTCTAATTTGCGACTTGCCTTTTCATTTTCTTAATGGCTTTTTGTCAAAGAGATGATTTTATCTGGGACCAAGTCCAATTTCTCAATTCCTTCACATTTAGAGCAATGGTTACCTGTCTATGCCTGCTTTTATCCAAGATGTCAGAGCGTTTCTTCTGTTTTAGAAGCTTCCTTTTCATAGTTTTCTTTTAGGAAACTTCTTTTAAAAGCTACAGAGTTTTAGGGTTTGCCTCTAGGACTATGATTCATCCTGAATTAATTGTTATTTATGCAGTAGAAGTTGAAACTTTTACTTATTCTGATTTTTTTTTTTAGATGGGGCAGCACCATTTGTTGAAGAGATTTTTCTTTCTCCTTTTGTCAAAATCACTCTATCATAAAGGAGGCTTTTATTCCATTGATGTAACTAAAACTTCTTGTGAATACCACTGTGTGGACCATTGAAGCTTCAGGGTCATTCTTGAAATAATTTAGTCTAAGTTTTCCAATTCTGATATTTTTTTTTCAAACTTGTGCTGTCTATTCTAGGTCTTTGCATTTCTATATTTCAATAAGGCCCACTGGGATATTAATTGGAATTTTGCTACATCCATGAATCAATTTAGAGAGAAAAGACATTTTAGCGATTCTGAGGGTTCATATGAACTCATATCATTTGATATAACCTTGGTACAGTACAACACTTACAAAATAAGCAGTACCCTCATCCCTTTCCCAACTATATTAAGACAGTGTTCAGTTTAGTGTGATTAAATATTATTTAGATGTAGATATTTTATTGATGAACTTTCTCAGATTGAAAAAATTCTTTCTCTTATTTTTATGGGAGCTTTTAAGGTGTTGATCAATTTTATTGGTCCTTTCAAGAGCCAATAAAATTTTTGTTTTATTAATTATTTTGTCTTCTCCTAGTTTATTGATTTTTGTTCATATTCATTATTTTCTCCTTTTTTATATTTGTTTTTTCATAGTAGTTGGACACAATACCTTTGTCTTATTTATTTATTTTTATGTGGTGCTGAGGATTGAACCCAGAGCCTCACACGTGCGAGGTGAGTGCTCTACTGCTGAACCACGACCCCAGACCAATTTTCTCCTTTCGATGTGTTTTGATTTAATCTGTTCTTCTTTGCCTAGGTTCTTAACCCAGAAATTAAGATTATTATTCTAAAATAGCTTTTATTTTCCAGGATAGGCAATTAAAGATATAAATTTGCATCTAAACATAGCTTTAACATCCACACAATTTGAAATATTACAAATTGTTTCAATTAAAAACTCTTAAATTTTTCATTGTGATTTCCACTTTCAGCTACAAGTTCTTTATAATTGTGTTAATTTCCAAATATTTGAGGACTTTCCAAATTTTTATATCTAAGATAATTCCACTATAATATATATAATTTTTTATATATACAACAAATTTTATGATGAATCATTTTATGACATTTTCATATTCACTTACAAATACATTCATTCTAAAATTATAGGTATAGTGTTTTGTAAATGTCAATTAAATCAAACTGATTTTACTGTATCCATAACTTCTACTTTCTTATATATTTTTCAAAATATTTTCTGAGAGATTTTGAAAATTTTCAACTGTGAATAGAGATTTGCCTATTTCTTTCATTATTTCTATTGGGTTTTCTTCATGTGTTTTGAGTTTTTATCATTGTATCAATTGCCCATTTAAGATTGTTACATTTTCCTGTTATCATTATGCATTGTTTGTTGTTGTAATGCCACTTTTCAGTTTACTTTGACATTCATATATCAGGTTGTTTTCTAAAGCTGATTTATTAATACCATGTCTTCTTGCTTTCTAAAGCTAATTGTATACATGATTTATCATTTTTCCCCTTGTATTTTAACTCTTCTATGTCATATACTTAAGGAACACCTTAGGTAGTAATATACACCTGGGTCTTATTTTTTAATTCAGTATGGCAATCTTTTCCTTTTAACTGGAATGTATAGTCTGTTTACATGTAATGTAATTATCAATGTAGTTGGATTTAAAACTATGTTACTGTTATTTCCTTGTTTCATCTATTTTTTGTTTTATTATTGTTGTTACTTTGATACTCTTTTCCCACATTTATTTGAATCAATCAGTGTTTTAATTATTACATTTATTTCTTTTATTATATTTTCAACTAATGTTCTATATATTTGATGGTCAGTCTGTGTGCTCTAACATGTATCCTTTGCTTAACAAAATATGTTTAGAATTAATATTTTTCTACTTTAAAATGCATGTCACAGTTTACTAGTATGATCTCTGAATTAAAAACTTTTTAATAATATAGTTTCATTTATATCTTTTTCCTGCTGTTTTGGTATCATATTTTACTTCAATACATATTACAAATTACATCTTACAAAGACATTTTTCTTTTATAGAAATTAGGAGGAGACTGTGAGACTCGTCTTTTATACCAGCCTGTGTGTGTCCTATTCTTGCTTTTTCATTATCTCCTAGACATATAGCTTTCTGTTTGGCATCATTTTTCATAGTTTGAAAATTTTATTGCCTACTTCTTGCAGTGCAAGTGTGTTTGTGGCAAATTCTCTTAGTTTTTATAACCTGAGAATTAAGTTTTTCACCTCATATGGGAGAAATATTTTTTTCTGGATGTAGAAATAGAATTCCAGGTTGATTTTTTTTCTTTCAGTGTTTTAAAGTTTTCATTAATTTTTTCTCTTATATTATTGTTGATAAGGAGATAGCCTTAAATCAAGTACTCTTCACTCTTTAAGCAATGTGTTATGATTTTCCTATTCAATTTTAAGGAGGTGATGTATGTGTGTGTGTGTGTGTGTGTGTGTGTGTGTTGTTCTCAGCAGTTGACTATGATGTGTTTTGGTTATGGTTTGTTTTTGTTCAACCTCTTTTTTTTTCTGCTGAGCTTCTTGGATCTCTAGGTTGATATTTTTCAGCACAGTGGAAACATTTAGAGTAACACTTCTTCCAGGTTTTTTTCCATCTATTTCCCTTAACTTCTTTCATGTTTCAGTTATACAAATGTGAAACAAATTTATGTTTCCCTATAGGTTACTGAGGTCTGAACATTTTTATTCCAATTATTTTTGTCTCTTTTCTTCACATTAAAAAATGTACATGGATCCATTTTAAAACTGGTTGACCAGGGCTGGGATGTTGGTCAGTGGAAAGCACTTAGTAGTATGTGTGAAGCCTTGGGTTCAATCCCTAGTATGCAAAAAAATAAAAAATAAAAATATTTTTTGTTCTCTCCTTTAAGCCTATATATTGATTTTTTTTTTCATTTCAGATATTGAGGTTTTTTTTTTTTTAGTTCTAGAAACCCATGAGTTATCTTATGAGTTTCTATTTCCATGTAGAGATTCCAAATTTGTTCTTACTCAAGCCATATTTTTCTTTTGTGCCACTGACAATTCTTAGAGGCACTGCTTTGTCTTTGTCTGCTCCCTTCAGCAGCTGTGCAATCCTGGGGTCTGTTTTTAATTGACTACTTTATTTCTTAAAGTACAGTCCACAGTGTCTGGTTCTTTGTATCTCTCATTTCTCATTGCCTTTGGATATTGTAAGACATGTGGATTATGGTTTCTCCCTTTAAAATATTTAAAGGAAGAAATATTGTCAAGAAATTAATTTCTATATGAAGACTCTGTCTTCATATAGGAGGCTGTGATCCTAGCAAGTCTTGGTTTTACGTTTTATTTGTAGGTTAGTGTTTACTGAATGGGTCTGATCTCCCCCTCACCTCACCAACTCATTCCAAACTTGGGAAACTGAAGACCCCAAATTTGAGTGGCCACTCAAATCATGTCTAAAAATCTCAGTGTTTCCTTAGTCCAGTGCACTTTCTGTCATGCCACAATTGTTGCCGGGACTCCTATGCACACTCGTGGAAGCTTTTCTCGGGAGCCCTATCTAAAACTTCAACACTACATCATCCTTTTGCATTTCACACCCACTTCCTCCTTTTTTTTATTTAACATTTATCAATATCTGATGTGTCCCATCTGTACATTTTATGATGTATGTTGAAAACCTACACTTCTGAAACCAAACCTGAAATAAAATCTTAAAAGCACTATGCACTAGCTCTTCTTAGAGAGAGAGGAGGGGAGGGGAGGGGAGAGGTGGGGAGGGGGGATGGTGGAGGATGGGAAAGGCAGAGGAGCACAGCAGACACTAGTATGGCAATATGTAAATCAATGGATGTGTAACTGATGTGATTCTGCAATCTGTGTATGGGGTGAAGGTGGGAGTTCATAACCCACTTGAATCAAAGTGTGGAATATGATATGTCAAGAAATTTGTAATGTTTTGAATAACCAACAATAAAAAATTAAAAAAAAAAATAATACAAATGAGCATATAAAAATGTTAACAGTCTTATAGTATAGAAACCTTTCACTGTAAAAAGAATAGGTAAAATTCTTTATTCCCAAGGAATTTTTTTCTTTTAAAAGAAGACAAAAACATTATAAATGACTATTCAAAGTACAGTAGAACAAGAAGGAAAGAACAGAACAAGGGGAAAGAGTTACATCGAGTTTTCAAAAATGCAATCCTTTTCTTAGAGTAATCAGAGAGAGAATAATTAGAGAGACTTCATAGGGAAAAACTGGTCTTTCAGTTGAGTCTTGAAGATGAGTAGATTATTAATAAGTGGCATTACAAGAAAGGGTGGGATTTGGCAGAAGGAATAAAATGAGTGATGCTAGCAAATCAGGAACATGTGTTAAGTTCAGCAAGACAAGAGGGTGGTTTGAGAAATGGAGATGGACAGATGGCACAGAGACACATTCCAGAGGTTTGAGCCTAAGAAGCTATCCCTAGGGAGCACATCCCTTGGGAGGCAATAGAAGCCACCAAAAGTTTCTGAAAATGGGAATTATTAGGCTGGAACCATGAGTTTTTGAGATTTCTACAAACAATCCTTTCTGTGTTGTATATTAATTTGCTTGATTTACCAAAGTCTTTTTGCTGTGTTTTTAGGAAACCTTCCATTATGCTACCCTGGGGGATAATGGTCAGGCACACAAGTTCATTCTTAACATTTAGTTTCCCCACATGTACAGTACACATCCATTCCATTCATCTGCATGTGTACTTGCTGAAAATATTTGTTCTATATTGTTTTATTTTTACTTCTACTGCTCTTTATCAACCTGCCTCATCCAAATACACATACTAGTTTTCTATTACTTTTAAACTAGAAAAAAATGGTGACCCTTTGCTTGTAGTTTTTCCAAATCCTCAATTATATTTTTGTTTAGAAAAAAAATTAAAATAGATCTAACCTTGCCCACAATTCAAATCTATGATTAAATGGCACACTTTACTTGTTTCTCTCAATCAATCAAATATTGTATTAAGGACTTTCCATCACAATGTTTGTTTTCCTTTATAGATTTAGCATATTCATTAAAGTCTAGTGCAGTGTTGCTTTTGGGAACATATCATTTCAGACAGTATCAACCTGATGTTTAACAGCATGACTTTAATCATCTGTGGTCTAGCTGAAAGTCACTTTACTCTCTGTCCCTGCCCATTCTCTCTTTTGATTCAGTTACAGAAAAATGAAAGCATAAATTTAATAATATTAATTTTCTGGGTGGTTAGAAAAAATCCTCAATAAAAATATAATCTCAAAATTGACATTCAGAAAGTCTCAAAAAAAAAATCACTGAAATGTTTTGTAAGATTTTGGCTTGCATTGTTGTTAAGCTGATATCCACTGAAATGCATCAATTATGTAGAAGAAAAGCTTTGAGAACCATTTTGGAGAAAATTTGAAATTTAGATTTTCAAGATGTAGCAGCAAATATGTTAGTAGTTGCTTGAATCATTCATTATACCTAAGTAAACTAAATTAGGATGATACATAGCATTTTTAAACAATTTAGTGAAAATGACATATTCTTGAAATTATATATTTTTTTCTCATTTTATCACACAACTGTCTTCATTTAGTGAACTTTCTTACTGTTTAAAAAAGAGATGTTTTTCCTACATATATGAGAATGTAGTTACTCAAGTCATACCCTATGTATTTTATTTTTGTTACAGTAACATTAACAATGTCTTTGGATTCCCTGAATTTTTAGAGAAAATAATTAGTCACCAACAGGTTTCCTGGAAGTACTCACTGATATTTTTGTTTTTTTCTTATAATTTTGTGGTTTTCAAAGGGAAATCAGATTTAACTAAGAGAACCATTTAAAAACTCTTCACTAATTTGAACAATCTTGTCTTTATCATTCTCCAAGTATTCTTGAAAGCAGGGTCACTCAATTATCACCACTTTGATAGCATCCTCTAACAAAGAGACTTATGAACACCTGAGATATGGTGAACTTACAGAATGGCTTGAGCTCTGATTTGAGAGCATCCCAGGAGAACTTCCTGCCCAAAGCTTCTGCTAGGGGAGGGCTGAGTTTGCTGAGTGATGACACCCACAGACAACCAGACAAAAGGAATGTTTTAAGATAATAGAACCTATTTTGTCACTCATGCAAACCTTGGAGACTGAGCACCTGGAGGAAGGTCTCAATATTGACTAAAACATTCTCTCAACAATAATGAAAGGAAGACAGATGAGGAAGATATGGTGCACATTTCTATTATCAGGCAATATGGTTTGCAAAAAAAGGAATGTGATGAATATACTTGTACATAAACTTTTATGTGCCTTTCTGATTATTAATTCATAATAAATTATATGCATGAAGTCTATGAATATTATTAATACTCAACATACTGACTTATGTGAAAGTCATGATTATGCTATTTTACAACATCAAAACATAAAAAAAACCTAAGTATTTTAACCTTTAGAAATTACTAGATGATGAAAATATTATTTCATGATTTTGAACTTTCATTTACAGTATTTGATTTTTAGTGGTGTTCAACATGATCAAATAAATTATGGTCTATTCATAAGGTAAGATGTTATGTTTCTTTCGGTATTCAAATACCTAAAGTCAAAGTCCTAAGTGGGAAAAAATAAGTAAAATCAACTTTATGGAATGCTGTTATTATCTTCATGTTTATAGGAACATAATCAATACTAAGTAGGTACTGACCTGACACTAACATACCAGTTCACTCACTCATTCATTTGACTACTTCATAGGCTAGGTTTTATCATCTTTCATTTTTTTTTAACATTTCTCAATTTATTAAAAAGATAAATGTTACCCACCCAGCTTTTAGTCTGAGAATTCTTTCTATATTTTGAAAGTGAAGATAAAGCACATGTTATATATTGGTGACCCTGTACTTGCAACCAGTAGGCTGGGATTCAAACCAAGATAAAAAATATTGCTCCAGAGTCTGTGCTTTTCCTGCCTTGTTACTCTAAGCCTGGAGGTGTTACACAGTGCCTGTGGACTTGGCCAGACTTGTGCAACCCAAGAGAACCCTTAAGAACATGGCAGGCCTCAAAACCACATTGGAAGAAAGTTATATTCAGATGGGACTTTAGAACTAAATTCAAATCATTAATTCTGAGCATGCAAGCATTGAAGATCTTCTTAGCCAAGTTCCTTGGTCATTTCTCAGGGAAGCAGGATTAAAATGCAGCCCAACACACATTCGTTCCGTCTCTCTCCAGATGCTTCAATCTCACAGTCAGTTCCAGGACACCAGGAAGCTCTGAAACATCTGGAGATCATATCCACACTGAACATTCATTTATGCTGTGAACAATTTCCAAATGTGCTGCATCTGATGTGATGCTAATGTGAAAAACAAACACTTTTCTGTAACATGTTTGTCTCAGGAGAGTCAACTTTTCTGACAGTTTATATTTTGCATTTGTTCTTACCAGACACCAGACATTTCCTCCATATCCAACTTGGATGGCAAGCTTAGAAAAATGAACATACAGTTTCATCAACTGAAGAGGTAGGTCATCATTTTCAGTGGCAACAACCCAACCAAATATAATAGCTACAGGGCCAACAACCCTTGCAGAATTACATGTAGGCACAATTATAAGCATTCAAGATTATAAACACTCCCAAACTGTGATGTTAAAATTAAGAGAGCATGATTTTTTTTTGAAGCACAATATCCTAAAGTAAAACACCAATTGTAAAGATGTAGGCAGAGAGGTAAGAGTGAATTATGGCTCCTACGACGGTATCAGGGACTTCCTGTATGTGAACCATTTTTTTAACCTCAGTTTTACCCAGCAAATGTGGCCAACATGCTATTACAAAGCATCAAGAATCCAAAAGAGGAGCTGATTTTATTGTAACATGGTGGCACAGATTGGAAATCAATGATTCTTTGCATTCTAAGGAAAAAAGTCAATAACTTAAGGTGTTTGGGAGAAATGTCCCTATGCGTGCTCCAGGGGTATGAAGCAACATTTTCTACATCAAAAATAACAAAACATGGGGCACACTAAGCATCCTTAAAAAGGTCACGGACTCCTTGTTTTTGAAAGAATTTTGTTCAGGCATTAGAAGAGCTGAATAAGTGGACATTGCAAGTTTTGATTTCCCATCTATCTTATTTTCTTGAAGAAATCTAATGTATAAAAAGGATATGGAATGTTTTCAAAGTGATCCCCATTTTACACCTGGGTCTTTGAACTCATGGTGTATTTAATCTACTGGAAACTTGAGAGCTAAATGTGTATTCCTTGTATACTGACTTGATGGGTGGTTTTCACCTGTGTGTAAGGCAGTAACCTCAAACCCCAGTTGCTGTCAAGCTTGGCAAAGGTTAAGTTTTTTTAAGACCATCTTCTCAGCATAGTATTGATTGATCCTGGATACTTGATATGAATGTGGTTTTTAATTGTCCCCTCAAATTTTCTGTTTAAAACTAAGCTTCAGCATCAGCTGAATTTGTAACAACTGGGTCTGTGTGAGAACTCAAGGACACCTTACATGATTAATGTGGTTCAATTTTTCTTCTTCAAGATTCGCTACTCTAGGTGAAGTCATGGTTCTAGCTTTCAAAGTAATTGATGCATTGGCTGGACTTGGGAAGAATTTTACTTTCATTTCTTAGATCTGAGATGCTTTGACAGGCTCCTTGGGAAATGGATGCAAAGTCTCCTGTAAATGTGAAGACACTCAGGTCTTTGCCAAGAAGCTCTTGAATTATCTTTGCGTGTTAACTAACAGAAACTTGCTGTAAGAAGCCAAAAGGAGCATTCGCAAGACAAATCTAATGCCAGCCGCCCTGTGATCAGTATTATCTGGAAGAATGCATGGAGATCTAAACAGCCTTGGCAAAGAGTTTGAGGAAATATTGTAAGAAGGATCTTTATCCATTAGAGTTAAGCCATCCTCTTGTTATTGTGGCCATTTCTCAGAGGTTATAATCAAGATCTCCTAAGGTAAGGTTATGTGAATGGCAACACTGATTATTGGACCTCATTGGAATAGATTTGAAGATCAACATTCTCAAGGTTCTCTTTATCCATTCAGTTGTTGAATGGCATCTAGGTTGGTTCCGAAGTTTAGCTATTGTGATGAGCTGCCATAAACATTCTTGACCTTTACAATCCATATACTGCACCATTAAATCTAAGTGATCCGAGACTAGTAGTCTGAATCGATCTGCAGGTACTTATGAAAATGGAATTCCAAGACAGAACCCTTGCCATGTTAACATGAGTTTTATGCTCATGGGTTGTGAATGGGTTGTTACTAAAAGACCATCACTGGCACTGGGAATGTAGCTCAGTGGTAGAGTGCTTTCCCAGCATGCTGGGTCCCAGGTTAAATGTCCAGCACCACAAAAAATAAAATTATAAAATTGCATGTGATTTCAATGTGGCTAGTGAAGCCTAACCAGCCCACCTCAAAGCTCATTTTTAAAAAAAAGATAATCATTTTTTTCTGGGATATACATTCTCATGTAATTTTAGCCTCTTTTGCAGGCAATATAAGACAAATATATGCTCTCAACATTTACCATCCAGGGGAAGAAGTCCTTATAAACATTTTTTTTATTGTTGCTGGAGCTTTAACATCATCATCATCATCATCCCTGTGGATTGAACCCAGGAGCACTTAACAACTGAGCCACATCCCAGCCACTCCCTACTTTTTTTTTTGAGACAGGGTCTGGCTAAGTTGGTGAAACTGACTTTGACTTGGGATCCTCCTGCCTCAGCCTCCCAAGTGGCTGGGATTACAGGCGTGCACCCTCACACCCAGCTGCAGTGTTATTTTTACCTTCACTTCATTTTTTTAAAATAGACTTTCTTTTTCAGAGCAGTTTTCAGTTTGCAGCAAAATTTACCCAAATTCCCTCAAACTCTTCTTGACCTTGTTGAACTTTTTGAAAGGTAACTTTTTATCTTTAAATATTAGAGTTGGTAAAAGTAGTACAGAGGCTCTCTATGTACCTTTTACCCTGCTTCTCTTAACAATAATATCTAATATAACTGTCACCATAGCACATTATCAAAACCAGGAAATGGATGTTGGGGTGATACTGTTAGTTCTGAGATAGACTTTCTTTCTCCAGTTTTTGCAAGTTGCTCCATTTTGGTGTATAGTTCTCTGTCTGAAATTTTATGCTGTGCCTAGACTCAAGCCACCTTCAACAGAGTCAGGAAATAGAAACTTCCCATCACTGGTCATGGGTGCATACACAGGCAGCCCCCTGCAACACGCACCACATCCTAGCCTGCCCTCCTAATACCCACACTGTTCCCCCAATCTGTGCACCTGGCAAGCTGACCTTTTCTCTATCACTATGCTTTTATCACCCTGGGAATGTTTCATAAATGAAGTGATAAGTAACACTTTGAGCAGCTTTTTTTTCGCCAAATATGATTTTCTTGTGATCTATCCAAATGTTGTGTTCATTAATAGTTTATTATTATTATTATTACCAAATTGTATTTCATCCATGGATGTGCCAATATATTCACCTATTGAAGAACATTTGTCTGATTTCAAGGTTTTGACTGTTAAAAACAGTGCTGCTATGAACAGTGTGTGTGTGTGTGTGTGTGTGTGTAAAACATGTGCTTTTATTTCTTCAGGATGAAGATCTAGAAGTATGGCTGTTGGGTTGTGTGGTAGGTATAGGTTTAGTTTTTAAGGAGGTGCCAAACTATTGCCTAGGATGGCCATAGCATTTGTATTACTACCAAGAACATATAAATAATGTAGCTTCTTGCCAATATTTAGCACTTTTTTATTTTACTTTTTACTTACTGCTTTTTATTTTAGCCTTCCAAGCAGTCATAAACTGAGCTAATATCTCTTTGAGGTTTTATTTGCATTTACCCAATGGCTAATGACATTGAATATATTTTATGCACTATTTTGTATCTCTGTATTTTGCTTTGTTGAGTGCTTGTTCAAGTCTGTGCCCATTATCTAATTTAAATTTTTGTTTTCTTATTTTTGTCTTGACAGCTACATATATACATGCATATATATTCATATATAGGTAAATATATTATAGGTGCAAGTAATTTGTATTTCTGTTGAGTACAAGGGTCTTTGAGTTTCATGGTCCTACATAAAGAGCCCCCTGAAAGGTAGTCAGGACATAGAATAGGTACATGCTTTACAAATATTTTCTCCCATTCTGTGTTTTTTTCTTCTTACCATCTTAATGAGGTCTTTTGAAAAACAGAAGTTTTTCATTTTGATGAAGTCTAATCTATCAATTTTTTTGTTATAGATTTTGCCTTTAGTATCATTCTGAGAAGTCTTTACCTAACTCTTGGTGATGAAGATTTATTCTTAATATTTTTATAGTTTTATGTCTGCATTAACCCCTGTGATCCTTTTCCAGCTAATTTTTGCATAAAGTGTGAGGCTTAAGTTACAGTTCATTATCTTGCCTTTCTCTCTGCAATTCTCCCAGCACCTGTTGCTGAAATGACTGTTTCTTTCATTGAATTCCTTTTGCATCTTTGTCATGTAATAGTTGTCAGTACTTAGTACTTAGGCAGATCTACTCCGAATTCTCAAATCTATTCTGTTGATTAATGTGTCTGTTTTTCTTCTAATACCACACTGACTTGATTACATTTACATGCAAATTTTAGAATTATCTTATCCTTATCTACAAAGAATTCTGTTGGAATTTTGATAGGAACCACATTAAACCTGAAGATCAATTTGGGGAGAATTGGTATCTTTACTCTGTTGAATCTTCCAGTTTATGAATACAGTATGCCACTCATTTATTTAGACCTTTGATTTCTCTGATTCGGATCCAGTCATTTGGAGCACACAAATCTCTTGGCTTGTGCCCTAGTCTAGGGCAGAAGAAGCCCATAAACACACCTGAGATTCAATTGCCTTGCATATGTTTTGGTAGAATTATAACTAAGTATTTTAGTTTTACTACAATCATACATTGCATTTAATTTCAGTTTTCCATTGTTAATTGTTTGCTTATAGAAAAATGCTTTTTAATATACCTTACAATCTCGATAAATTCACCAATTAGTTCAGACTATTTCTTATTTTTGAAAGTTCCTTATGATTGTCTGTAAAGAAAATCAAATCACTTGCAATAGGAATAGTTTAATTTCTTTTTTTCAACCTGTATGACTTTTATTTCCTTCCTTCCCTTTATAGACTTTTAATTAAACAAACACTGAAACGTGTTTATTGAGGCTTGAAACAAGCAAAACACTGACCCGTATGTGCACCTTTGTCTAATATAAGATAATTGTTGCTCAAAAACAAATAACCCAATCAATAAATGGGTCAAGGACCTGAAGAGACACTTCTCAGAAGATGATGTACTATCAATCAATAAATACATGAAAAACTGTTCATCATCACTAGCAATTAGAGAAATGCAAATCAAAACCACTCTAAGATTTCATCTCACTCCAGTCAGAATAGCAGCTATTATGCATACAAACAACAATAAGTGTTGGTGAGGATGTGGGGAAAAAGGCACACTCATACACTGCTGGTGGGACTGCAAACTGGTGCAGCCAATATGGAAAGCAGTATGGAGATTCCTTGGAAAACTGGGAATGGAACCAAGATTTGACCCAGCTGTCCCTCTTCTTGGTCTATACCCAAAGGACTTAAAAACAGCATACTACTGGGGCACAGCGACATCAATGTTTATAGCAGCACAATTCACAATAGCTAAACTGTAGAACCAACTTAGATGCCCTTCAATAGATGAATGGATAAAAAAATGTGGCATATATACACAATGGAATATTACTCAACAATAAGAATAAAATCATGGCATTTGCAGGTAAATGGATGGCATTGGAGAAGATAAGCCAAGTGAAGTTAGCTAATCCCAGAAAACCCAATGCTGGATGTTATCTTTGATATAAGAGGCTGCTTCATAATGGGATAGGGAGAGGGAGCATGGTAGGAATAGATGAACTCTGGATAGGGCAGAGGGGTTGGAGGGGAAGGGAGGGGACATGGGTTATTAATCATGGTGGAATGTGATGTTCATTATTATCCAAAGTACAAGTATGAAGACACGATTGGTGTGAATGTACTATGTATACAACCAGAGATATGAAAAATTGTGCTCTATATATGTAATAAGAATTGTAATGCATTCTGCTGTCATATATAAATAAAAGAAGAAGAAGAAGAAGCACATCCGGGAAGTGTGGATGTATGAAACTGAATTGGGCATTGAAATGACTAGAGAAGTGTGGGGATGAGGAGGGTAAGGAAAGGAAATGACGGGAATGAAATAAATTAGAACACATTTTTGAGGGGCCTTGCATGGAAGATGAAGGCACCTTGCAGCCTAACACCAAAGTGAAGATATGTCATAGTATTGTATTGCTGCAAAAATGAAAATCATCTCTGGGTCTCCCAGTCTCCACCAATCAAAAGGCAACTGAATTTCAGGTGTGTTTATGGGCTTCTTCTGCCCTAGAGTAGGGCTCAAGCCAAGAGGTCCCAGTTAGAGTACCTGGAGATAAGCTGTCTGGACTTCAGGCACCATGGGGGTGAGTGCCCTGAACCTGTGTCCATGTGGCAGCACTGCTTCTCCTGGGCCAGTCTCAGGCTTCAGTGTCTTTAATTCTGGCCTTTTTATTAGTGAACAGGACAGGACCCTACCCCTTTCCAGGCTAAGCTCTGAAGGACCGGCCACCTCTCAGGGGGCTCTTTATGTAGGACCAAGGGACTCAAAGGCCATTGTGCCCAACAGAAATTTCAGGACCCTTGCTGCCTTTTCTGTCTGGGAGGAAATAGCCTCTCTTAGATTCCAGTCCTGGGGTATAATTTCTCTCCCTAAAGTATGATGTTCTGCAATATCCTTTCACCAGGATATTAGAAACATTTCCTAGGCTCTCTTTCCCACAAGTAAGGTGCAGAAAGCAGCTGCCAACACTAGTTAATTTTTTTAACTTACCTTGTTTTAAAAAAAAATTGACTATGTTCTCTGTGGTATCAGGGGAGATAGTGAGGATGTTTCCCTACAACCTGCCCAGATAGCTGGCCCCCACTGAATACAGAGAGGTGCTTTCACCAGGTTGGGACTCTGAACAAGGCTGATGGTTCTTCATGATGCTTCCTAAGATTGTCACAGATTTATCAGTATCAGGTTTGGAGTGAAGCAGTGATTTTTTTCCCCATCCCTACAGGTTGGATGCAGAACAGGTTTCTCTGCAGTCAGTTTAGATTTTTGCTTCAAGATGAAAAACTATAAATCAGACTATGAATTCCAGGTAGCAAGTTGACTGATCTTGAACTTTACTATTATGAAAGTCAGTTCAAGCATACTCGAAGTTCATGGTGAAGGTGCATTAATCATTTGCTCATAGGGTTCCAGCATGAATCGAATCCCTGCTGCTGTTCAGCTTCATTTTCTTCATTAGAAGATATGGCTGGGGTGGGGAAGGTGATAATCAATCCCTTAAGACTTCTATCTGGATTATTTTTAATTGGGAAAATGATTATGAAGGAGAACAATGACAAGCCAACAATGTCTAAATCTTCATTTTGCTGTTGACTAAATAGTGACTGATAAGTCATCAATTTGCCAATGACGGCAGAAATTTCTGTCTCTAGCCCAGACTTCTTACTCAATTCAAGACTCAGGTATAAAATTCCCAGTCTTTATTCCCACTTTATGTCCTTGAGAGATCTCAATCCAATGTCTCAAAACTGGACTCCACCCCTTCCCCCAAATCCCATCTCAGAGAAAGGCCATGGTGCCCTTTTCGCCAAAGCATCTTTGTCACCTGGAATCCCTTTAATCTTTCACAGTTAAAATTATTGAGTATCTTGTTGCGACAGCTCTAGTGCCTTGGGTTTTTGGTAAAGAAACTCAAGCCCAATGCAATGTAAAGAGTAAAACAAACTCAAGAAATTGCCAGCTAACCTCCAACGAGGTATCCTCTAACCCATCAAATATTTTCTTTGTCTCAGTTCCTCAAATATCTTATCAGAGTTTTCCCCCTGTGTCTCCTTCTTAGAGTCCAGAATTGTGTGTGGTCTGGTGCTTTCTTATTCATGAATCACTGTTCATGTTAAACTTGTTCAAGTTGTAATGTACCTAAGTTTATCTCAACCCACACTATGGGCAATCTTCCAGAAATTCCTACTCAAATAGCTTTCAAAACAGAGCACATGCTGACCCATCCCTTCCACAATCCACGATCATTTCTCACCTGGAGGATTAACTAATGTTACTTTTACTCCCGCTTCCCTACATCTTACCCTCAACCTGCAATGCAGACTCTGCCCTGCTCCGTCCAAAGCCCTCCTTCTCCTCACTTAACCTATGATAAAACCAGAGACCTTCTAATGGCCTAGAGACCTTCACCTGTCTGGACCCATTCCTGGTCTCACCCCATTCCATTCCTCCACCTGGATCACAATCTGTTCAAGCCAAAGATTTTGTTTTCTAGAACATTCAAGGCACATTCCAGGGTTGTGGCTTTTGCCATGGTTGTTCCCTCAGCCCAAAGGAATTCTATAGAAATGTAGGGGAAATCTAAAGCACAGGCCGATAGTTGGCATCCATCTCTGCAACTCCATAACTTCATTCTGCCATCACTTTCATGAATAGCAATTCTGCCTCAATGTCTCTTACCACTGAGGATAACCCTGAATGTTGCACTTAAAATCACAACCCACCTCAACACAGCTGACTCTCCCCAAATTATTGTGCTCTAACTTTTTTTTAAATTGTACTTACTACTTTCCAACATATTTATCTGTTATCTTCAGATGTGTCCTCTGTTTCCCTAAAATGTAAGCTCCGGACAGTAGGGATATTTGTCGACTTGCCCACAGATACAACCCAAGTACACAGAGTGTCAAACATGTGTGTGTGTGCAGGGGGGAGGGCGTGCTCTGTACTTATTTGATTCCATGACCTTGGGCAAGTTGCCTGCTCTTTAAAGTTCAGTTTCCCAGCTTTGAGTACATTGAGAAGAGTAAGAATCATCATTGTGTTAGTCAACTTGTCATTTCTGTGACCAAAATATCTAACAAGTACAACCCAAAGGAGGAAAAGTTTATTTTGGCTCATGATTTCAGAGGTCTTAGTCCATGGTTGACTGACTCCATTGCTATGGGCCTGAGGTGAGGCAGAACATCATGGCGGAAAAGAATGGAGGAGGAAAGCTGCTCACCTCATGGCAGCCAGGAAGCAGAGAGAAAGAGAGAGATGAAGAGGCCAAGGACAAGATGTACCCTTATAAGTCATGTCCTCAGTGACCTACTTTCTCCAACTAGGTCCCACCTCCCAGTGGTCCATTCATCCATCAGTGGATTAATCCACCGATGGAATCAGAGTCCTTGTGATTCATCATTTTCCTTTTGAGAGATGATGTCTCATGTCAGAACACATGAGACTTTAGGGGACATTCCAGATCCAAACCGTAATGATGATGATGATGATGATGATCATAATTTCATGGTTATTATTATTAGCCCCACTGTTAATTAATTAATTGCATTTAATCACTAAAATTTTTATGGTGCACAACTCAAAGCTTGTTTAAATTTTACCCAAATTAAGCATAAGTAAATAGTCTCTCTGGGACTTTCCTTATATTAAAATAAGAATGCTGATTAACTACATAAGAGGATTTTGTGATTTCTGTTTTAATTCTGATTTCTTAACCAAGATATTTTAAAATGCATTTCCTAGTTTGTGGCTATGTTTGAATAATTGACATTATTAGAGAGGTAACATATGGTGAAATGCTGTTGTCCCTACTTTTATGTCCTTCCAGACCAGGGATGAGACCAGTAGATTCAATAAACCTTGATCAATGAAGTCATCCCTGTCTTTTCTGGCCACAGATAGAAAATAGTTTTAGTAAGACACTCTAAATTCTAATAAAAAGATATTCTAAGCTCTAACAAAATTCCATTTATATTTTCTAAATTATTTTTTTTCCTAAATATCCTACATGAAGAGGGTTAAAATCTTGCCCACTGAAATACTCTAGAGCTTTACAACACATTTATTTAGCCACAGCTTGAATATTTCCAACTCATATAAATCCTTCTGACCAAAAGAAGGCCAATATTTTCTAAATATTATAAGAAAAAATAACTTTAAAAAAATAATAAAATATCTGGGTCATCTATCCAAGTTCTGTGTGCGTGTGTGTGCGTATGTGTGTGTGTAGGCTAGCATAGGGCTTTGTTTAATTAGAGATCTCCTTTGCCATTAACTTTAAGTCCCGAGAAAAACTTTACACATACTCTTCAGAATCTTTGGCCTTTCCTAGTCAATTCTAATTTTCTATTTATATGGAAGTTCTACCATAGGTATAGAAATCAGTCAATAACAAAATAAGTAAACTGAATAAGCACTATTCTTTTTATACCAAAGCTGATTTCTTTTTCAGAAAACACAATCAATATTTAATAAATAGATCTGAAAATTGAAAACTGTACTTACTTTAGATTTAATTAGCATTCTAGTGCTTATTTCCCTGCTTTCCTAGGAACATAGATACTCTGCCTCTGTGGCATGGTCAACTAAAACCAATCAATCTGAGGCATCGATTTATTACATTTTATCTTTAATTTATTATAATCTTTAAAACTAAGAAGAAAAGCACACGATATTGATGAGTTTTATAAAATCCATTAGTTGTAGATTATTTACTGAACTATGTGCACATGTATCCCCATCTCCTGTATCTCCTACCTTGACAGGCCCAGCTGTAAGGTTTTGAGTGATGGACTGTGGCCTGACAAATATTAAATAATGAAAATTCAATTCCATTTTAAAAGCCAATTAAATCCATGCTCTAGTTTTTCCCAGATGTTAATGCAGATCTTTTAGGAAGATCTTCACTGGCAAATGTTAATCTTCAGACAACTAGCTAAAAATACACATCCTGAACACTGAAGTTTCTTAACTTTCTTTTTTTATTAATATTTAAAAACTCCATTGTGAAAAATGCAAACTATGATCAAAAAGATAAAAATGTTCTAAGGAAAGAGAATAATATTTGTTAAATACCTGAGAAGTGCCAGTCATTGTCCCAGTTATAGTAAATATGCCCAGAATTTCATGTTACCATGAATATTTACATAAACTTTTTGAAGGAAATATTATGCATTTGGCAAAAGAAAGTTGTTTCAGAGAAAATTAATTATAGATAAGTGATTTTCTGGAAGTCTCATTTCAAACTTTATAATCTCAGTCTTTTGGCTTCTCTTTGTGCTTTCCTTTGTTTGGATTGGTGTTTTTAATTCTCCTGGGCAAAGACAAAAAGACTTACACTATTTCATTTCTGCCATAATATGATGAAAACGTGATAATCTGAATCACTTCCCATCTTTCCTGAGAAATAATTGGAATAGGCTGTGCTTTTCTGATGGAAATAATGCATCATTTGTTTTTCAAAATACTTCTGCTTCCTGAACCTTCAGATGTCAACTGGAGGTGTTCTAAGTAAAGTCTCATCATGCTGAAGTGGTTTGCTAACGTGATTGTGTTACCTGGAGTGGACCTTGCTACAGATGTGTCCTTGGTGTTGCTATAGCAACACCAAGGCTATGCTCACCACTCCATACAAACGTGACTGTGTTTGTACATTTTCATGCCTAACATAAAGTTCAGCCTCAGAGGGTGCAAGAGTTGAAGGCAGGGGAACCATAAGGTTCACCTAGAGATGAAGACCTAGACAGTCATGGAAGAACCAATTTGTCTAAAGTTACTTATTCAAGCCTAGGACATGGTGTAGCATATTATGAATCATTAGGGAAAAGTGTGTGTTATAAGAGAATGAGAAGTGTATAGGATTACATTTCTAAAAGTTGTATTTTAAGAGCTTACTTATGGAAATCCATACTGCATGCATATTAGAACATTTTGTAAATAAGCATTTCTTTTCAGTCAGTGTCAGACAAGGTGATAATCTGGCTGTCCACAGGGAAGACAGGATGCTTCCTCTTGATGGCCAGTGCACTGTTCAACATCTTGGGACTGGCAGAATATCTCAAATGAGGTCAACACTTCCTTCCTGAGTTCATCCTGTTGGGTTGTAAGCCATTCATATGCATCACTCTAGGTGGAACTTAGAAGAGAAAAAAAATATATCTAGAAATGTCTCACTTTCAGGATGTGACTGACCAGGGATGCCATACCCCAGAGGCAGTATTCACTGGGAACATCTTCTCCCTTGCTCCGTCATACAAATCTACCTCCTTGGGCACAGTGCTTCCCGCAGTGTAAGATTTACGTTCTCATAACCTATGCTGTTGGAACCCTCTCCCCTGTTCTCTTCCCTTTAGACTCAGTGATTTGCTTCAAACACACGCCCATGAGTATTCTACTTCACTCCCGGGTCACTGCTTTATCTTGCACTACTTTCCCTTTGCCCTTGGAGTCAAGTGCAACCTGAATCTCTCTGGAAAATCAGAAGCTCTAATTGTTGAAAGAGTCCCATACTCAATTTTTTCTCTCAAAACTTGTATTTTATCCCAGTTCCATTCTCCAAGGATCTGAGAGCCTAGGGTGATGACATCTTGTGTAGCTTAACATGCTGCTCCAGGTATTTCAGGTTCTGAAACAACCATTTCCTGGGTACCTTTATGTATTTTTTATTTTTGGCTAGATGCTTTTATTATGTTATTTCAATTATTCCTCTTGGCAACCCCACCAGGTAACTGTTATCATCGCCACACTGTACAGAGAATTCAAGAACCAAAGGAGGCATGTTCCCTATTTTGGCAGAAAAGTTACTAAGGAACAGAATCAGAGTTCGAACTCAGAGCTATCTTAACAGGAGACCAAGTCCCCCTTTCACCACGAATCCTGCCTTTTATTCACTTTCCAAGAATACTTCCAATTCCTATAAATAAAGGAATGACTAGCTTAGGGACTCCAGGCAGAGGAAGAAGTCTAGTAAGGAAGCTATTTTATTCAAGTGACTGCACACAGCCACCCTTATCACTCATGTCTAAAATTAGCCTACAGTGAGGGATCCCAGTTTTTACACTTGTAGCTAATCGTCATTCCCCAGGTTAATTTTAATCAATCCTCTCTTTTATGAATTCTGCAAAAAAGTGATCCATTGGCAGAAATTCAGTTCAAAAGTAACATGTGAGTCTAACAATCTTTTGTAACTATTCAGAATAAACATGAGTTCGTGTTCATGGTGAGACAGAGTTATGGGTGATATTCTTTTTCAAACACTTGTACAAACCCAGTGTGAATTTGAAGAAATTTACATAAGTGACAAGTAACTTTTTGACACCTACCTTGAGATTATTAGTCAATTTCTTTGGCATCAAATGCCTACTAAAAGATAAAGTTCATTCCCTCTCTGGTCTTTATTGGGCATTTCATCGGCAGGCACATGACATTTTGATGCTTCTGTGTTTCGATACAGTTGCTTTAATGTCAAGGACATGGTGATGAGGCTGTTTTGACCCAAGCATGAGAATATTTTGATCTGGCTTTTGTAAACACTGCTTTTTCTTTTTCTTTCTTTTTTCCCCCTAGTAATGTGCATTCATCCTGACTCACAGTATCCTGCTATTTTCTTAATCACTCCAAAGTTGCAATTTCTGACACCTATTCTTTGTGACAAATTAATTACATGTGGATGTGTAGACTAGAAATTCCTTATGCCTTACAGTTTGGTGTTACTACAAAACAAGGCTGGGGGTCTCCCAGTTATAGATGGTGCTATAAAGACACCTCTGCCTGGCTCACTTCTCTGAATCCAACCAAAAATCACTGGAAGAAACCAAAGAATTTTCTTCTTCATTCAGGATACAAAGAACCCATAATCCCCAAGACAGGTGGCAAAGTGCAGAGAAATCTGAATTCTAATGATGGACCATGCTGCCTGCCACTGCAGATTTGGGGGAAAGCTTCTGACTTCATAAGGGCAATGGGCAAGCTGTGAGAAGGTCTAAGAACCTTGCTTGAAACTTAAGAGGGGCAGGAAAGCTGGGAAAGAGACAAAGACAAGGCATCTTTGCAGGAAGCTGGTGGCACAGCTGAAGAGTGCAGAGTTTGCTGCATGGCTAGTCAAGGCCGGTCACAGGTCTGAGCCTGGAAAACCACCTGCCCAGAGTGGCATTCCACTCCCTGGTGAGAAATGTTGATGGAAAATGTTCAGTGAGTGATAACAGACCCACAGATCAAGGATGTCAAAGCTGCCTGCTGCCATGGCACCCTCTCCCCCAACTCTACTCTCTGGGAAATGGATGAGCAGAGAAGACCCTCATCCAAACTCAAGAGGCAACAGTTAAACCAAACTAACACAGAACAAATCTAGGACTTAAGATATTTCACAAAAAAAGAAACAAAGAAACATAATCAAGAATAGACTGAGATACACATTATCTGAATTAAAGTGATCCAATTTAGTCTGAAATGATTAAGATTTTTCCTATAAATAGTTTTCTGTAAAACTAGATAAATTAAAAAAAAAAATCATGGCTTCTCTAAAGCAAGAGGTAATAGATTTAAAAAATAAAATAAGATAAAAAATAGAAGAATGGTAACAGGAAATTAAGCACAACCTATACAGATATCAGAAATAATTTGTATGAATAGTAATTGTGAAGGCTTGGTAAAAACATCAATAAATCTTAACTGCTTGGTGTTTTATCCTAGTAAGACAGGAGTTTGTCCACCTAATATATTCAGGTTGTTAAGAATTGCTTTGGCAGTATCTCCTGTGTTTTGACATATACTACTTTTTTTATTATTCATCTGATGCTAAGAATTTCATAATTTAATGGTAATTTCTGTTTTTTCTAGAAAATAAATGTATGGTGTTTTAAAAATTTCTCTTCATTTCTGATTTCTAAATGTATTTTATTGTGGTTAGAGAATAGGGTCTGTATAATATTGTATTCTTTGTTCCTCTTAAAAATATTTTTTATTGTCTAAAATGTGATTTTTTTTTAATGTTCCTTGTGTGCTCTTTTTGAAGGGGTGGTGGTTGCTTCTCTTCCCTTCACATGCTTTCTCTCTCACATCTTCAGAAAGTATTGTAAAAGTGGTCCCTAAGGCTGGGGTTGTAGGTGAATTGGTACAGCATTTACCTAGTATGGGTGAGGCACTAGGTTGGCTCCTCAGCACCATATAAAAATAAATAAATAAAATAAAGGTATTGTGTCCATCTGCAACTAAAAAAAAAAAAAAAACAAAAAACTAAACTAAAAAATAAAAAATAAAAATGGGATAAGGTGTGAAGAATTAGAAGGGCCAGACCGGAGCATTGGCAGCTGCAGTGGAGAAATCTGTACAGTTGCCACCAGAGTCAATTGGCTGACGAGGAGGGCACAAGAGTCACATGCCACAGAGGCAGCTGTGGAACCAGGGCAGGACACCAAGGTCAGAACAGACAAAGATGAAACAGTGGCTCCTCCATCCTTGACCACCTCACAGAGAAACTGGGAGATGTAATTGGGAGGGACCTTTTTCTGGACCCTTCAATTAGGTCCAGAAGAGTTTAAAGCAAAAAAAAAAAAAAAAAAATTAGCATCAAAGGAAGACAGGCATGGCAACAGGATGCTGTGACTTTCCTCAGGGAGCAAACAAGGCCTCTGTCTGTGGCCCTGAGGTCGTGAATCACAGGACACACAGACCTTGAGCATGTGTTGGAAGCAAAGCCTCTGGTTTCAGCACAAGGGGAAGACTGCCCGCTCTGCTTTTGCTCTCTCAGTTCTCAAAAAGCAGAAACAAATATACTGAGGTGTGTTTCAAAGCTTTAACACCTTATAGGTGAACTTTGTCACAAAATTTGCTCTGAGATCATTGATTTTTCAATGACCAACTAAGTAACATTGGTTTAGCATTTCTTGAATTTTTAGAAAACTCCCCATTTCATTAAACATAAACAAGAAAAGATTCCCATCACCTTGAACTAAAGACCTACAGTTTTCCTATATATATTGCTTCTCCGATTTGTCTTGCTCAAAACTCACAATGAAAAAAATTATGAAATCCTGTCATTTGCAGCAACATAGATGACACTGGAGGACATTACATTAAGTGAAATAAGTCATGCAGAGAAAGACAAATGCTACATGTTCTACCTTGTGTGTGGAGCTAAGAAGGGCGATCCTACAGAAGTAGAGAATAAGACAGTGGGTACCTGAAGCTTGGAGGGAGGACATAGTGAACAGGAGAGGATAGTTGAAAGAATAGGGCTTTTCCATTTTGAAGCAGGGCACAGTTGGATAGGAGAAATGACTTCAATATTCCAGCAAAGTAGGGAACTAAAATTAACAATGATTAATAGTATATTTCAAAATATCTAATAAAGGAAATTTTAAATGTTTCCAACACAAAGAAATAATAAATATTTAACTTGCTAGATATGCCAATTTCCTTGATCTATCCAATTTCCTTGATCTATCCATTATATATTGTATAGATACAAATAGATCACAAGGTAATCCCATAAAGATGTGCAACTAGTTGTTTATTAATTTAGGAAAAAAAACATTGAAATCTTATAAAGATGTACTATTAAGTGTCTATTAATTTCAGAAAACACACACACACACACACTGAGAAGCAATAACTTGAATGTACAAGGTAAGGACCTGCGGACACTTCAAGTGTCTAGGACCAAGTCCATAGCGTCGGAATCCTGCATTAGGGCTACTACAGAACACAACTTAAAAACGTGCCATCCCGTGTGTGTTCAAGTCACATGGAGATGTGTGTGTCTTAAACTAAAAGTTCGTAGAAATGATACAACAGCATTCCTACCAACAGTCATGAAATAAATTCTTACCAACAGTCATGAAATAAATTCTGTCCATCTGTCTTTTGTCAAATTTCTAATGAGTATCATTTTCTGACGCTGTGTTTCATTATATTCTCTTTAGGAGCAGAAGAGTGATTTAGTGATTTTGCTAGTGCCAATTCGTAATTGACAGTTTGCTGTGAAAGGTATCAAAGTTGTCTTTGGTTTTGATATATAGCTGGTCCAAAATTAATCTTTGGTTCAGAGCCTTACATTTGAATAGAGCTGCAGTTCACCTGATTGTTCCTTCCTTGAAACAATACCTTGTTCTGAAGGGTCACAGGTGATTATGGAACCACCCTAGACGTGTAGCAATGCTTGTAAGAAAGTATCATGGAAAGCATACCAAGAACTTTCAACGCTTCCTTCTATTTTATTACAATGGCAAAAGCACTAATCATGGGTCACATTCATGTAAATAAAAGTGACATAACACCAAAATGCATGTACAACTGACAGATCAGGAGTGTGGGTGTGGGTGGGTGTGGGATTCAAAGAGTAGTACTGCTCAAAAAAGCACCCAGGATTATGTGCCTTGCACACTTCATTTGGTAATAAAACAGAACTTTCCTGTTTCAAAGCAGCTGCTTTATAGGGTCAAGATAATATGATCACATCAAAATGTCATTGCTGTCAAAATGACCCAGTCAAAATGTCCTACTGGATGCCAGGCCGCTCCAGGGTTCCTCTTTCAACCCCCAAATATCACCATGTTCCTGATGTAAAGGAAAACTGTCTTATATAATGTCACCTTGGTCTTATACCATTCCTGCTCATCATTTTCTGCTAATGCATAATCTAATCTATAGAAATTTTTCAGGGATATAACATAGGTTAACTTATTATTCACAATGACAAAATGAGCTAAGATTTACACACCATGCCATATCCAGACGCTTCAGGATTTTACATACATGGACTCACCTCATCTGTATAAATGAGGTATAGTTTTTATTTCCACCTTAAAGCTGAGCAAACTGAGGTGGAAAAAGGCTTATCTAGTGGTGGGCCTAGGATTACAGTTAGTAGACCATACCTATATGCATGTTGTGTTGTTCTATGTGATAGCACACCACACACTATGGAGCAAGTGGAATCCACGGTCAGCTTCCTGTCCTATCCTACCTATACAATATCTTACTCATGCTCCTTGGCTTTAGCTAAATGTCTGCTGTAGGCAAATTCTTTTTTCCAGATTGTTGCTCATACTATAGACTATGTTGAAATAGAATGGTGTTATGGTTTTTTAAATAAATTGATGTTGTGGTCCACCTTTCCTATGTTGAACTCCTAACCTCTAGTACCTTACAATGGAACTATACCCTGAGGGCTTTTAAAAAGATAATCAAGGTTAACTGAAGTCATACCAAGTGGGTTGGAATCCAATCTGACTGATGTCCTTACAATAAGAGATTAGGACTTACATAGAGAGACATCAGGGGTGACTGCTTACCGTGAAAAGTCCACGTGGGGACAAAGCAAAAAGTGGTTGTCTGCAAGTTAAGGAGAGAGGCCTTAAAAGAACCCAAACCTGCTCACACCTTGACTTGTACTTCCAGCCTCCAGTACTGTGAGAAAATAAACGTCTGTGGTTTAAGCCACCCAGTCAGGAGTATTTTGTTCTGGCAGCCCTATGAGATTAATACAGCTGATAGACATATTTGTGGATGGACAGATCCATGGAAGGATGTCTTATCAAATATGTTTTCAAATATTTCAGTTTCAGACATGCAGCTTATGAACATTCATGTTCCTATCCTATCCTATCCCACCTATAAATAAAAGCGACATAACACTGGTAAATAAGGTTGGTTGATATTATCTGATAGTTTTGATTGACTTTTGTGCGGTAGCATGAGTGTGTGGGAATTAATTGTATAAAGTTCTGCTTTCAGGGACTGAAATCTAATTGTGTAGTAGATAATTATGTTAAGTAGGTTTCTATTGATATTTACATACAAAAATCACAGGTAGCTGCTCAAAATGAAACTTCATTCCATTTCACTTGTGAATCTTCATAGTTACTTTAGTAATGTAGGGATTAGACAGTTCATATCCATGTTTGACTTAAACAAAAATAAATGCCACAACAGTAAGTATAAAGAAGTATATGCATGCAACTGTAATATGTGTTTTATAATTATGTATTTAGAGAAGTATGAAATATGTATGCACTTAAATTGGTATGCCCTATAAAAATTCATCTAGTAAATTAAATAAATTAAGCTTGTTTTACTAAAATAAGATTTTACAAAGTGTACATGACGTTATGTAGCTAAAAATTCCCAGTGGATATATTTTCAGTTTGAATAAGAATATTCTGTTGTCTCATGTAACAAGCAAAGCAGAAAATCTTACCATATTTGGAATTGTGTTTCTTATCACTACGTAACCATATCTTCGGTTAAATTAACATCAAGAGCTTCTATTTGTTGAAAGCTGAAAACATCATCTTTTCATGTTTAAAAGTCTATCCTTTGTACAGTAAAGATAATCATGTACCTATTGTACCAATGGTCCAGAATTAATAGGCTAGAGAGCCTAAATTCTGAACAAGGTCTCTAAAGTGAGACTTAGTAAAACTTCAGGTAAGATTTGACATAAAATTCAGGATTTATGACTCCAAAGTAACTAGATATTTCTTTGATTCTCTGTTACTATTAGTCTCATATTTCTGAGATTTCAAAAAAGCTAATACTGATAAAAATAAATTGGTATAACTTCTTTGGGGGGAATTTAATATTTTAATAACTGTAAGTCTTGCACTTATTATTTAAACTTGGGTATGCCAAATAAAATTGTCAAAAAAATGTAGAACATTCAATACAGTATTGTTTCTAGTGGTAGAATCTACCCATATGGGAGTAGGAGTATAAATGAGAGTGTAACAAAGGGAGGAATACCACATAACTGTCAAAATTGTAGGTGTATTTGTAGGTGGAGATGTGAAAACAGTCTTACAACCAAGTGAAAACAGCAAGGTACAAAATATTTCATAAGGTTTAATATCTTCATACAAATTTTTGACACTTCACTAACCATATTTTACTTAATGATCTTAAAGGAGTTACAATTGTTTTTTAAAAAAAATTTAAATTAATTTCAATCAATTAATCATAAAAACATAAAAGTTGGACATATTAATGGTGTAATATTTCAATACATGTGTATATTTTGTAATATTTAAATCAGGTTAAATATAACCATCTCCTGAAACATTTACCATCTCTTTATGCTGAAAACCATCAAAATACTTTCTCTAGCTTTTTGAAATGTACATGGCATTATTGTTATCTATCATCACTCTCCTGTGGCTTTTATATAAATTTTTAAAAGGCAACATTATATTCAAACATGTACATGCTGGAAGATGCATACAATTTTGTTTCTCTGCTTTTCCAAAAATTAATCATTAGAGACTTTGATAAGAATTAATTTGAAGGAGTGAGACTGAGGGGAGAGAAGGAGGCTATCAATCTAATCCTCTTTGTGCTTTTCCATGCTGTCTGAATTCCCAACTGTGTGCATACATTTAATACAACTTTTCATTATCATCGAAGGATGTTATCTACATAAGTGAGCAAATGAACCATTTGTATTTATTTCCTTTCAGATACCTTTTGTGTTAAAAAAAAAAATGAAAATATCATTTAAGATACAGTTTCCAAGATTTCTCCTGCCTTCAAAAATATTAATTTTAAGATTATTAAAATTTTAAGATGATTTCTCCTGCCTTTTAAAAATAATATTCAAAATGTTTCCTTTGTACCTTCAAATTGATGCTTGTATATTCACCATCAGTATCAGTGGGCTTTTTTTCTTTTGGGACACTAGGGGGAGTTTAGAAATGAGATGAATACTGTGAAGAACCAAGATGGCTCCTAAAATTCTGTGACTGGGCTTCCTTGTGCCTGCAGAGAGCCTCTCTAGAGGTAAAGCATTATGGCGACCATGGCTGACACTGTGGATGTATTCCTAAGAGCTTGTGTGTAAATTGAATCATTTTTAAAGTTCTCCTGGTGAGATTGCTATTAAGAGGAATCCACGTATGAATTGTCTTAAAAAAATGAAGCTTTCATAAAACAGATGATCGCTGCAAGTGTATCTTTAGACGACGAGCTTCTTGTATTTTCTAAGCTTTCATACAGGCAGACACTGTAAACCTGAGGTTTGATAATGTTGTTGCAGTCAGCTTTGTAAACCTTCAAAAATACAGGTATTTTAATAAATGTTTAATTGTCCAACTCTTCCAGGCTAATGAAATAAAACATTAGTGTGTCAGGGGTATTCTCTTCCCTGTTTATCTAATTTAAAAGTCTCAGTGTCTGAATCCTATTGGACAACTCTCTGGCTCTTCTATCCATTGGTCGGACAATTTGAGAGCTCACTATAAATCAGGTACAGTAACCACTATTGCTAGTAAAACAAAATGAAGATCCTGATCTCAGAAACTTTGCAGCCTAGTGGGAAGACAGACAAGAACCCAAAAAGCAAAAAAAAAAAAAAAAAAAAAAAACCCAGATATTATTAGAAAAGGTGAGTGAGTGTTGTAAATGAAAAAAAAAAAAAAGCACTGCATGGTAAATATTAGTGATAAATGTCCAGTTCTCCTGCTTTTGAATACGTGTAGGCTGTACTCTCTGCCCTCGTGCAGTTCTTCATGGCCATTTAACCAGTTCTGGCTAATACCTACTATATGAGTGAAATAGCTATAGACTGTCGGGTTCAAATACTGGATTGCTAGCTAATGTTCAAATCTCCAGCTCTTTGTCCCTCAGATGTGGCAACCAGGAAAATACATGCAACATGAGATGTCATGAGACAAAGGAAGTTGGAGCTGAGTCAACACATAGAAGATGTCTTAGCAGGAAAGATGCCTTACTTATCCGAACACTTGATGTGAGTAAAAAAATCAACTTTTCTTGTTTATGTAGATGACAATTTGGGGGCTGTTTGTTAGCACACCATAGCCATGCCTTGTCAAAAGCACATGTCCCCTTGGCCTCTGCCTAGACCTATTGCATTGGAAGCCCCAGGAGGCCGTCTCAGGATTCTGTGATTTTAATAAGGTCCTCTGGTTATTTTGATGCACCACTAGCTCTTGAAACCACTGGCTTCAGTTTCCAGTGCTGATTATTTACATTTCCGATATAGATGAGATGATATACAGAATTTTAAATTTCATGCCTATAAGTCATTTTCTTAGTCTGATGAGTGGAAAGTAAAAGGAAGAGTACATTTGGATTCTCATGAAAAAAAAAACCTTTTTATTTCCTCTAGTTCTTACAGAATATGATTCCATACATCTGTTTGATAGAGTCGACCTTATCAAGCCGTCAAGTCATAATAATACCAAGCACAGGTCTTTTTGTTTGTTTGATTGATTCATATCGATGAGATCAATTATAATCTAAAGAATATCATTATGAGAAAGAAAAACATCAGGGCAGCCCAAAATGCTTTTACTAGTATAATATGAAGAACGATGATATCATTTATTGAGGGCCTAATATATGTGCACAATAGCCCTGCCAGGCAATATGTGCTTCTCAATGAAATTTATCTTCAGAAAAATAACAGTGTTTTAAAATATTTGCTCTTTTCCTTTCAATGATATCCTAGAAAAATTATTTTAATAACTACATTTCTAAGGCAAATCAAATAATTTATCAAAAATGCTATAGAAACACTGATTATTGAGGAATTATGAATTTAAAGTCTTCGTCTTTTTTATGTATATGGCAAGTGAATGATGAAACTTGTGTTCAAGACTCTAAATTTGAAACTAGAATAGAAAAGCTGGTACTGGGGAAACAGTACTATAGACAGTTGCTTATAAGGTAACCTATTTTGAATGTTTCGGTTTTATGTTCTTCAAAGTCAGATGTAAGGTAAGTATCAAGCCTGAGCCTCTTTGTAATATTGTATAAAAATACATTTTCAAGAAGTGTCTGTTCAGGTCCTTGGCCCATTTGTTGATTGGGTTATTTATTTTTTTGGTGTTTAGCTTTTTTAGTTCTTTGTATACCCTAGAGATTAGAGCTCTATCTGATGTGTGAGGGGTAAAAATTTGTTCCCAGGATGTAGGCTTCCTATTTACCTCACATATTATTTCTCTTGCTGAGAAAAATATTATTTAGTTTTAATTCATCCCATTTGTTGATTCTTGGTTTTAATTCTTGTGCTATAGATGTCTTATTAAGGAATTTGGGGCCTAGCCCCATGTGATGGAGATTAGGGCCTACTTTTTCTTCTATTAGACGCAGAGTCTCTGGTTTAATTTCTAGATCCTTGATCCATTTTGAGTTAACTTTTGTGCATGGTGAGAGATAGGGATTCAATTTCATTTTGTTGTATATGGATTTCCAGTTTTCCCAGCACCATTTATTGAAGATGCTATCCTTTCTCCGGTGCATGCTTTTAGCACCTTTGTATACAATCAATCAACAAATATATGAAAAAATGCTCACCATCTCTAGCAGTCAGAGAAATGCAAATTAAAACTACTCTAAGATACCATCTCACTCCAGTAAGAATTGCAGCCATGATGAAGACAAACAGCAACAAATGCTGGCAAGGATGCAGGGAAAAAGGTGCACTCATATACAGCTGGTGGGACTGCAAATTGGTGCAGCCAATTTGGAAAGCAGTATGGAGATTCCTTGGAAAGCTGGGAATGGAACCACCATCTGACCCAGCTATTCCTCTTCTCAGACTATACCCAAAAGACCTAAAAACAGCATACTATAGGGACACGGCCACATCAATGCTTATAGCAGCACAATTCACAATAGCTAGACTGTGGAGCCAACCTAGATGCCCCTCAATGGATGAATGGATAAAAAAATGGAATATTACTCAGCACTAAAAAAATAATAAGATCATGGCATTTGCAGGGAAATGGATGGCATTAGAGTAGATTATGCTAAGTGAAGTTAGCCAAATCCCAAAAAAACAAATGCCGAATGTCTTCTCTGATATAAGGGGGGTGACTCAAAATGGGGAAAAAAGGAAGAGCATGGGAAGAAGATTACCTCTACATAGGGAAGAGGGGTGGGAGGGAAAGGGAAGGAGAATGGGAATTGCATGGAAGGTGGAAGGAGACCCTCACTGTTATACAAAATACATGTATGAAGAGGTGAGAAAAAAAAAGAATTGCATTGCCCTAGATTAGATAGAGAGAAGTGATGAGAGGGGAGGGGAGGGTTGGGGAGACAGGAAGGATAATAGAATGAAACAGACATTATTATTGCTGTGTGTATATACGTGACTACATGACCAATGTGATTCTGCAACCTGTACACTCAGAAAAATGAGAAATTATATCCCATCTGATTCAAAGTTATGACATGTCAAGGTCATTATACTGTCATGTGTAACTAATTAAAACAAATTTTAAAAAATACATTTTCAATTAAAGTGAGACAAGAAGGTACAGAAGGCTGATTGAGTCCTTGCTTATCTCTATCCTAGAACTCCTTTCAATAAGAGTAGAGGTACATAAAGCATACCATACAATCATAAGCCTTTATATAAATCACAAAAGCAGAATAAAATCCTGTTAGCTGCACTGATGGGAGAGAATTTGACAGTGGTGAATTCTGTCTCCAAGTATGGAAAGGACAGAGCGGGTACGACACTGGCATGAACTACAGTGATGGTGGAGTGTGGGTCAGATCCTGAGCAGGGCAAACTGGCCCAAAGGATTCCCAGTACTTCTCCATGGGGGACCATGGTGAGAGAATGAGTGAATGAATAATTTCACAAATTTACAGAGAAGTGCCAGATGATGCAACAATTACCATTGGATTTCTGAGGCAAAATAAATAGATAAATGTTTTTGTTGACCTACTTCTGTTGTCCAGAGCCTGGGAAAGACTCAAAATGGTAGTTTGGAAGGACCCTCTTGCTGACCATTGGATCATCCTGTAAGTTAAATCCAGTCTTAGGGTTCAGCAACATTTTAAAAATTATTTTTATTATTAAATTCACCACCAGAGGGAGCTCATAAATCCTCTACATCTAGCAACCAAAGTAGGTTTAACTTTTCTTGTTTAAATAGATGAAAATTGGGGGCTGTTTGTTAGCACACCATTGGCATACCTTGTTAAAAAGCTACTAACTTGTAAAATTTACTAGGCTGCAAAGTAATGATAACTTTTCATTTCAGTATTGAAATATATCATCTTTGTATGGGACAAATTGTGGAATGTTTTTTAAAAATAATTTATTCTATTCCAGTTGTCTTGGAAAGCAGAAGAAAACCCTTAATCAACCACAAATTTACTCTCTAAAGTATTGCCTTCTCATAGCTTTCCCCACTGGAAAAGAAAAAAAAAACTAATATACCTGGAGATCTTCATTTTCTTAATGTACCTCTTTGGAACCCTAAATTAATTCTTTCTTCATACATTGTGTTTAAATTTAACTACATTTTTTTAAAATGAAGCATTATGTCAGAATTTTCTAGGTTTGCTGAATCAAAATGCAATGGAAATATCTCTGGACAAGGAAAGATTGGCAGGTCAAGGACAGTGTTGGTATCTCAGATAAATGTCTCCATCTGTGGTGGCTTAAAGTGAATCTGCCTTGAAGGTTCAGAGCCATTCATATTAGGAGCAATCAAGCAGAGAAAGAGATATCAAGGCCTTGATAATTCACCAGATGATTTAATCCATTACCAATAATTAAAAAAAAAAAATTGGTCTCTTTTTTTTGGTGTGTGGTGAAGTGATCTTTTTGTAAGTCAACCAAAATCAAGTACTGAAAGACTATATTTTAGTTTTCTTTTAGAATCTGCTTGTCACATAAAAGCAATTTGATTTATTTAAGTCCTTTCAACTGCCAGTAGCAAAACTATGCCCTTAAGGAAGAAGACCCATTTTGATATTTTGGAAAATCCAGAGATCCTGCCATGCCTGTAAATATTTGAATACTATCAATGTCTGGTGCTGGGAAGAAGGAAGCCGTATTCCGTTATTACTCCATTTTTAGACTGCCCGTGGCTATAGCAACCACGTGCTGCCAACTGACCCCCATGGTGGCCACACTTGCTGCTTTCACTAAATTGCCACTGGGAGCACGCGGCTTCTTAGGTTCATTCAGTTGCATTAGATTATGGGCATTTCTGAAGGAATACAAAGTGAAAGCAACGGCTTGTTCTGATCCAGAGAGGAAGCTTTGCTACTGGTGCCGATTCTAAGAAACAAAGGAAGGAGATTTGTGGATACCTAAGGCAGGCGGATCACACATGCTTACCTCTACTCCTTCCCAGAACTTCTTTCTATAAGAGTGAAAGAATAAAAGGCATATGATTTTAGGCTTCTTTTCAAAGACAAGAGAGCAGGAGATGTAATGAAAGCAGGCCAGATTGTCAACAGAATTCAGGAGGCTGGAGAATAGAGGGATGAGTCATGACTGCTTTAGCAGAGATGCTGAAACCAACCTATCTATTGGGGGCGGAGAGAGTGACAATAATAAGTGAGCTGATTCACGCCATGGAGCTTCAAAGGCACAGCGATGGTGGGGATTAGACTCCTCAGAGGGATGTCCAGGATATGAGTGGAGCTGGGAACAGGAGGCCCGGTTGACTAAGCACTCACACCCCCGAACTGTACCCCAGACACCGAGTTAGGTAACTGCAGTGGAGAGGCAGGAAAGCAGTTGGTCACTGGGCTGAAAACAAGGATAAGAAATGGAAAACTGGATACCAAAGAGCCAGACTCCCAGCTCCCTGCCCCACCAGCTCTCTGCCCTCAACCAGGCTCCATGTGGGTGATTCCTCTTAGTAAATAGGCGAGGTCCTGCTACTTTAAGGTACTGATACCTTAAAAAGCAATCTCATAGTATAATCAGACTTTTTAAAGCACACAAATATATTCATCATAAAAAAAAATAAGGAATACATTATCAAGAGCAGGAAAGAACTGTTTTAAATCTGTGCCCCAAACAGTGTAGATGACGTAAAGTAGTTTAAAGGCAAAGATTTTATCACGCACACCACCACCCTGCTGTTAAAATCTGATACCATGTTGTTGGACTCATCCTCATGTCTTGGAATTAGACATAGAGGGTCAAAGTAAGGCTTGAAAAAAAGAAGAAGAAGAAATCTGTGAATAATGAGTGCTAGACATCCTGTCTGGGATTTATTAAGATGTAATAGAACCAACCCTGCTACCCCCAGCCATTACCTCAATACCCACCTTATATATTCCTGCCCACTCCAAGAAATTAAGAAAAGAGGAGGCTTGGAGTCTGAGGGCAGAGCTAAAGAGAAAAACGTGGCTGGAATCTGGAGTATTGACCCCACCCAGAGGGAAGTGCACAGCTTGAGGAAGAGGATGATGTCTGTCTTCCCACAAGCCGAGAGAAAGAGCATATGAGTTTCCTATTCTTGCTGTAACAACCACTAAATTAGCTAAAGCAATACAGATTTATTATCTTACAGTTCAAGGAGTCAGAACTCTGAAATGGGTCTCACTAAACAAAAGTCAAGGTACTGGCCTAGTTCATTCCTTCCTGGGGGAAACTGTTTGCCTTGCTTAGTGTCTAGAGGCTGCCTGCATTCCTAGGCTTGTAGCCTCTCTCTTCATCTTCAAAGCCAGCAATGGCCATCCAATTCTGTCTCACATTGTATCACTCCTACACTAACTCCCCTGCCTCCCTCCTCCACGCTTAAGGGTCCTTGTGATTACATTGGGCCCACCAGAAATCCAGGATAATCTCCTTATTTTAAGAACCTATTAGCAGCCTTGATTCTCCCTTGCCATGAAACAGAACATATTCACAGGTCCTGGGGATCAGGACATGGATATCTTTGGGGGCATTGAGAAACATCCTTCTGCCTACCACAGTTCTCCCAGAAAGCCATCACTTCCCAAATGGAATATCCACAGAGACTACTCTAACACCTTGTCTGCCCCATGGGGTGGCGGCGGGGTGGGGGAGGGGGTGGAGATAATTAGAGATAAATGTCAACCTGCACTCTGTGGTTCAGGATGGAGAGTAGAGAGTATCTTATTTCCTGAAGAAGGCATCTGGGCTTGAGGGATTCTTCAATGAGCCAGAAACCCTGGGAGAAGAGGGAAGAGACTGTGTGGTGTGACACTGTGATAAAAGTTGGGGGGTGATGATGAAAGTGGTGGATTAAATCTCTAGAGCCAGGGAACTCATGCAGTGGGGAGACCTCTCTAGCTCAGCACCTCCACATTGGCTCACACGTTTGCCCATGAGATCCAGCATCTTCCTTCTGCGCCAGGCGTAACAGGGAAGGTGGAACTGGCCAGACCAGCTGTGATTGTCAGCAATGGTGCAACCACATTACCAAGGAAGGAAAAGAAAATGTCCCCTTTCTTTCCATCTCCTCCGACATCTCCCTAACTCCAGAGGGGCTGGAAAGGGAGGCACAGGTTCACTGAGAAATCCATCAGACTCTGATCCTTATGCAGGATCTTCTGGCCTCAGGTTAATTGAAGCTGGGTTGGGTGGAGGATGAGGAAGTGGGAGCTTATAATTTTAAATAGGTCTGGACCAGACTTTGTAAAACTTTTTACTAAAATATAATAAGTTCATAGAAAATTTCACAAGTGACAGCTGAATTTTCACACACAGAACACATCAGCATAACCAATATTCAGATCAGAAATTGAACATTATCATTCTCCCCAATATTCTCTTATTCCCCTCCAGTCTTGAAGCCAGCTCCCCCAAAGAGTAACCAATATTTTTGAGTTTAAAAAACCATTCAGGTTTTTACATATACTGGTTGGTCATTTCTTATCATCAGAGAGTATTCTATTGAATAAATAGACCACAATTTATTCTGTGGTTTATGTGCATAAGAGTAACTTTCAGTTTCAGCAAATCAAAACTAGTGCTAAAATGTGTATTCTAATGTGTATTTTAGTGAAAACATGTTTTGTTTTTGTTTTTGTTTCGATGGATATGTACTCAGGAGTGGAATGTTTGGGTTGTAGTGTCAGTTTTGGAATTTGTTATCAAACGATTTTCCAAAAAGCAGTAAGTCTTACTTCACATTTTCATTTTATACTTGATAAAAAAATCATTTTAGTTACTATACTGAGTTTGTAATAATTTCTCAACAGTTTTAGCTGCCTTTTTAATGCTGAATAAAGTTAATCAACTTTGTACATTTTTATTGGCCACTTGAATATCTTTTGAGAAGTCTCTTTTAATCTTGCTCTTATTGATTTATAGAGTTTCTATGTACTCTGGATATGAAGCCATGTGAGTACTATACATGTGTATAGTGAATATCTTCTACTTAGTGGGTCACCTTTCCATCCCCCTTTAATGGTTTCTCTTAATGAACAGTTTTGATTTTAATAGAAGCCAATTTATGGATATTTTTATTTCATGGTTAACATGCTTTACATCCTCTGTAAGAAAACTTGGCCACCTCTAAGGTTGTGAGGTTGGACTTCTTAGTAATTGAAAGCAACAAGAGCCCAGGGTTCCATCTAAAAGCCTCATTCACCTGAGTGTGACTGAGAGCAGGGACTGAGGACCTATTGGAGATTACCATATTTTCACCATGCTCAGTTCAGACTGTTTGATAAACTCTCTATACAAACAAAATGTAGTTTTTACTTTTATTTCCCCCTGATTTAGTTTACCTCTATAACTTGCTCTTGAGTTGGGCGAGGAAAAAAACTTAAGAAAATCTCTGTTTCTTCTGGTTTTTACAATGCCTTTTAGATAAACAGTCAATCTCCTTCCTGCCTCCCTAACGTACATCAACCGGAGTGTCCTTTGTCCCTCTGGGAAAGGAAGGAGGCTCTTAGGGCCATTTCTTTGTGGACTTGCTGGCCTCTATAGCAGTGGACTCTTCCAAAGTCTACTGGTTGTTGAGGGCCACAGCCGAGTCGGGATGACGCATGGCATTTTTGCCAGAAGTAGTGGTTGAGAGGTGATGCCAGCGAGCCACTAAGATGATGACTTTTGAGTTCTCGCGGAGTTCCCGTTGAGTTCCAGTTGAGCTCTCGCGGGGATTCCTGAAGAGTTCGCATTGGTTGGGGAAGTGCCGGAGGAGGGATTTTCCGGTTGGTGGTTCCTGGAGGAGCTGCGTGGCGTTCGGGAGAGTTCCCGGGGAGCGTGTATGGAGTGTGCTGGTGGAGTTCAGAAATAAAGTTTGTTCCTGCATGAGTGGCTCGTGATTTGTGCCCAGCCAGACTGCGGCAACTGGTCACTGCCAACCCAGCTAGAATTGGCTGCAAAGGAGTGTAGTCAGAGGGTTCATGGTTGATCTTCTCGCAGTATGGCCAGCCACGGTGATCCTCTGTTGACTCAAACCACCCGAATGCCTGGTGCAATGGCAACACCCTGATGCCTGATTATGGTGATCTACTGATTCCTGAGCCAAGTGCTCACCCTGCAGTCTTCAGCAGACTGAAGACTCCAGCACTATGACCCATAAGTCACTGCCCAGGACCACCAGCCATCTTTTGCATCCCCCCACAGGTCAGCTTGACAGTTTATGTACCTAAGAGTAACTTTCACAAGTTCATCGATTCCACCACAGTTGTCGCCAAGAAATCAGGAAGAATTAGACTCAGAACTTCCCTCTGCCTCAGCAGGCCATGCCTTAGACCTCCCCAATTCAGTGCTAGGATCTCCTCCAAGAATTCAAAACACGAGTCAGGACAAGGCTATGTGGCCTCCGTCTTCCTCTCAGTTCACATAATACCACGCTGCATTTCTGTGAGGAAGAAATACACAATAGCAGGGGAATCAGGCTATTTTTGGAAATATGTTTACAGAAATGATCACAATTATTCCCTTTCGTGCTTCTTTGCAATGTAACGTTGGAGTTCTTCCAAGTGAGAGGTGGGTTCTCCTACCCCTCCATTCTGGCTGGCTTGTGATATGCCCAGACCAACGTAATACATCAGAAGTGATGTTCTGTCCTTCTGCCTCTAGGCTTCAGAAGGTCCTGTGCATTTCAGTCCTCTCTCTTGGAACACTGCCACCAACTACATGCCCAGGACAGCTGGCTGGAGGAGGGCAGACACTGGAAAAGAGAGAGAGAGAGAGAGAGGCCCAGCTGAGGCCAGCCTAGACCAGCTGGCCACTGGTCCACCCAGGGGCTGATCCCAGAGACAAGAGAGAATCAAGACTCAACCCCCTTGGTGAGCGAACCTCAGTCAGTGGTCTGCAGAATCATGCGACAAGTAAGTGGTGGTTGTTTTACTACAGTAGATTTTGAAGTGGATTCTCAAATGGCAAAAGTTTATTCCTCCCCAACTGTCCTCTTTCTCCTTCCACACCTCACTGGTAAGCAAGGGGAGGCCACCTCATCTCCCTTTCTGTCATGAATTGTGCATCAGCACATCAACAGCCACCATTTGTCTTCTTGGGAACAGCAGGCCTCACAGTGCAGTCTGAATGGCAGAATCAATCTTGTCCCTTGACTATGGAAAACACTTTGTGACTTAAAGAGTTAGGCTTAGCTCATGGTATGTTAATGAGGGCTAAAGGAATTTTAAAATTATTTTCTGTTTCTGTGAAGGTTGGCTTCTAAGGAACAATTTTATGGTGGCAGACTCAAAAATTCTCCTGTGGATATAAAAACTGACAGACTCCTCTTTCTCTTTGTATTCCTGCTTTAAAAATCCTAATCCTCTGAGGGAAATAGATGCCTCCAGAAAAATAGGGGTGGAAGAAGGGAGGGTCACACAAAAGCTGAACCAAGAGAATTTTGAAATATGTTTTAAAACATTTTCTTCCCAGCATATCTGAACTGTGTCTTCTTAACATATATGGGGCATCCTAGATTCCTCATTCTTGGAGGAGAGCATTAGAATTCATGCTATGTGCATCTAAACTGAACACTGTGTGATTTTTTTTTCTTGGGGGGGGGGGGGGACTTACTATGTAACCAATTAGAGCTGCCATGCAAGAGTAAGTAAATCCTAGACTCCATCAACCATGAGACTCTGGAACAAACCCTAAGACCTTGCCCGTTACGATCTTAGAAAACCAGGTTTCAGTTCCATATTTTTAAAAAAATTTTAAAAGATTAGTAGATTCATTGTATATCTTTGCTGATTTTGGAGAACTAAGCCACCTGTACTTGTGGTTTCAATAAGTTGAGGAAGGGTCTGTACTCCAAAATATGCAACAAAACAAGCATCAGTTTCTGTGGAGACACAGTAGGCCAAGACAAGGCACCCATTCTCATAGAACTTTCCACTCAGTGAAAAGGCAGAATTAAGGGAGACGAAATAATAAAAGGATAATAATGAGACTCTGATTATAAGTTAAATATACGTTCTGAAAAGGGAGAAATCAGAATGGTCATTGGAAAATAACTCAGAGAAGGGTTAAGAGTTGAGGTTTGCTATAAAGAATGAAGAGTATTTAGAGAAATAAAGGGCAGGGGACAGGCAAGGCAGTAGGGATGGATTTGAGTTTGTGGGGCAGTGACGGGGATACATCTGCAGTGCAGCCTTCATTCATTTAATTTTTTAGGGACCATCTCTTGGATGGTTCACTCTGGAGCTACAGTTATGGGCCATGGCTGCCATTCACTCACCTCATAGCAACAGAGGCTGCCATGTAACAACATGGAGGGACAGAGTGACGATTAGGACAAATCACAATAAGGACTGTGAAGCTACTAAATTTTGTTGTTGTCAAATATAAGTTTATTCTAAAATGAATACTCTGGATATTCATATTTTCACTTGAAAATTAGACTTATCCTACTTTATCATTTTTTTTCATCTTAGTATCACTGTTATACACATCTATAGTGGTGAAAAGTACATAATGAGTAAATATTCAATAACAGAATTAACTGAACCCAAACAAAATTCAACAGTAGAGCTCTTCCATAGTTTCCATGGCTTATTATTTCATCTGAATTTGTTGTACTTTTAGAAAAAGAGCAAAGGCCATTCATAAAAGAAAACATTCAGACAAAAGTGATTATTTAAAAAAATCTAAAATTCTATAAACAGGAGACAATCATGCTCACACTTTGCTCTGTATCCTTCTAGTTCCCTGTGTATGTACAGTGTATATTATGGATGCACATGTGTATACACACAACAGTAGAGTATGTTGTCAGTTGGCCAAATCCATAGCTCTGGGAACAGACTTGTTTGATATGAACATAGCCATTTCAGCTTTTTCATGAATATTTTATATGCAAAATCAATTGACAACCATTTAATTTAAATCTCTCTGTATCTTTATATTTCAAATGTATTTTTTCAAAGATGGTGTCGTATAGTTTTCCTGATCTGATCTTGAGGTCCCCCTAGCAGCCCTGCCTGGACAGCCCTGCTAGGACAGGACCTGGTCATGGATGTTCACAGCGCTTTTCTCAGGATATTTCTACATCCCAGCAGACAGCCTAATGCCGAAGTATCTGACCCAGGGCCAGATGTCCCTCCCACAGGGAAGTTGTGAATACTGGAAGACACTCTGTGGTTCTTGCCTGAGCTGTGTCCAGTTTATTCCTGCTCTGATATCCACTTTTTAGAACCCTGACTGAGAAATAAGTTAGATCCAGATGTCTCAGTCAGGTGAGGCAGAGGAGGCAATTCATCAAGGTACATGAAATTCTGGGAGCAGTTGATTACTTAGAGATTCCAAGCAGAGGTAGTGAGCCCCACAGGAAGGGAGGAGCCATGCATTCAGCCAGCAGGTGGGGACAAGAGAAAGGGCAGGGCCCTGTGGCCGAGTCCACAGGTTCTAACTCATGGGTTTGGAGTGAGCTGGCTCAGGTTCCACTGGAGTGAGCACTGTGGTATACTGTGCAGTCTGCACAGGGTATGGGGACGAGGGACAGGTCAAACAGGTTGAATCTAGTTGTCCTGTAGGCTGGTGGCCACCAGGAGGGAAGACTGACCACACTGAGGAATGGGGAGAAGGCAGAGAACTGGGCACTGTGTTGGGGTAACTGAGTGTCACTTATAGATGAGAAAGACCAACTTCTCAAAATGGATGCCATGCCACTGTGACATATAATTATAAGAATGTAGACTATAAATATTATATAATTGGGTCTTGCTTTTTATTTTGTCTGACAGCCTCTGCCTTTTAAATAGAACAAATGGGTTAATGAAAATACTAATATTGTTTTACTTAATTCTAACACAAGCTTTTTGTTTTCTATTAGTCAATGTATTTTTCACTTATATTATTCTGTTACTCTTTTCTTGTGAGTTATTCAATTTTTAAATTCCTTTTAATTTTTAATGGATTTTTAACAATAACTTTACTGAGATTTCTCCAAGAATTAAAATAAAAATTTTAATTTATTATATTCTACTTATAATTAATTTTAGTACCTCAAATCAAACACAAAAACCTTGCAGCAATATAATTAATTTCAGTTACTTCAACATAATTTAAGCTGTTTTTTCATTATATATCAGCATTTGCTATAAACTTCAAACACAATGTTATATTTTTTACCACCCTGTTTCATTTCAAAAAAAAATTAAGAATAATATTCTTTTATGATTTGTGCACTTTATTTATTTCTGTGTATCTGAGTTTCCATTTGGCGTCTCTTCTAGTCTGCCTAAACAACTTTCTTTAGCATTTCTTGTAAATCTGTGTGTTGGTCATGACTTCTCTCTATCTCTGTTTATCTGAAGATGTCTTAATTGACATTCATTAATCAGGCAGACCATTGCTGGATCTCAAATACTGGGTTTATACCTGTTGACTTCTGGCTGCCCTGGTGGTTATAGGGTATCACACTCTTACACTGTTCTCTTTATAGAGATCCTTTTTTTCTATTAATGTTTTTAAACCTTTCTCTTTATTGCTTGACCTCAGCAATTTGACTCTGATTTGCCCAAGTGTGGTTTCCATTGTATTCATCCTGCTTGGGTTTTCTGAGATTCTTGAATGTGCTACTTTAAATTTTTTCATAAAATTTATGTTCAGCCACTATCATTTTAATTTCTTTTCTACTCCATTTTCTCCCCTCTACTATGGGGACTCCAATTACATATAAACTAGACCTCTTGCTATTGTCTTATATGTCAATTGACTGTCAATTAAAAAAAAAAAAAACATTGTCTCTTCATTTGGATAACTTATATGCTTGATTGTTAAGTGACTTTTTTTTTTACAAACTCCAATGTAGATTTTTTCCATCAAGTGAATCTTTCATATCAGATATGGTACTTTTCAATTTCATAATTTTCATTGAGTTCTTTTCTATAATTTCCATTTCTTTAAAAAGATGATTCATGTTCATTCATTCTGTCCATCTTCCTTTAAATTTTTTGAAAACATTCATTATACCTACTTTAATGCTGTAATTCTTGTCTGCTAGTTTCAATATCTATTATATCTCAGGCTCTTTTTCTATTGACTGCCTTTTCACTTATTTTCCTGTTCCTTTAAATATTTTTAGGTAATGCTTTATAAAGTGTTTTTGCATTGTGGATAATAGTTTGTAAAAAAAAAAATCTAGTTTCCTTATCTTTCTCTGAAAATTGATTTTTGCTCTAGCAGTAAATTAAATTACTGGCTGATCACCTTGGATTCATGGAAGCTTGATTTTCACTTAGCTAGTGCAGGTCTATTTTGCCTTTCTTTTTAATCTCATTCCTGGAAACTGACCTCTACTTCCACAGCCATAAACCAAATCAGCACCCAACCTCTAAATTCCATAATCTCTGGCTGTGTGTAACGGCTGAAATTCCTGCTTGGATTTAAGTCATTCAATTATTGCTTTTTTGTGTGTCTCTTGCAGTTTTCTTTGCAAACAGTAGCTCTTGTGGCAGACAGCTATTTGAGTCACGTATCTGTACATATTTGTGATCTTCCCCTGTGGTTCCTACTTTTCAGGACTGACCTCTCAATTTCCAGCTTTCCTGACAGCTGAGACTGTTCTCTGATACATCAAGCCAATAAACCTGCATGAATTTTAGCCTGTGAACACTATACAGATGGAAAAGAGGCTTTATGGAAAAGCGTTAGAAATGTAAAACTTCCCCATACATTGACCTTCTCTTAATATTCGGATCCCCCCTCATAGTACCTGCTTTGCTTATTTACCTAGCACTTTTAGATGAATAGATTTAAATATTTTTTTAAAGGCTTTATAAAATTTTATGTGAGATTTAGCTTGAGGCAAGCTTCTCTACCATTACTGGAACTAAAATTTCTCTCTGCAGTCCTTTTAAGCATAAAATATGAGGCATCTAATGTCAGAAGCAAGCTGTAGCTGATTCTCTGAAGCTTCATGCAGACACCTGCTCTCTGCAAACTGCCCCTTGATCAATCAACACAGTTGGTCTGCTGCTGGGTTCAGGCTACCTTCTGCACCTTGGATGTTTTCTAGAAACCTCTAACTTATTCTCTTTCTCTCTCATTGAGCAAGAGGAATGCTGTCAATATCCATGTGCTCTGGAGCTCTTCCCTGACCGTGTAAATAGCAGCCTTCAGTATTAGAGATGAAGTCATAAATAAACCAGTGGATCCTGTGGTGTGCAGGAGTTGGGCATTTTGCTACCAGGACTCCTTCTACCATATCTTACTCCCTATAAATATCTTGCGATATTTACTTCTAATTGATTAAATGACTTATGGGAGTGGTGGTATTTTTATCATGTAATAATTGACCTTTACAGCTCTTTACATTTTATAGCTAAAATATCTTTTTTTTTCCAGAGCACTTCTATACCTTATAAGAATTTTAGAAATAATATTTTGCATTTACCAAGAGTTCTTTCAGAGACCATGTAACAATTGGTTATGAGAGCAGGAGCCAGATTCTTTGATTTTTTATTCTCATACTGAGTAGAATTTTGACTTTGGAAAAAAGTATAGCATGTCTCCATGTCTGAGCTTCTTCATCCCTAAACAAAGATGATATTAAACAGGGCTACTGTCAGACTCAGACAAGTGAAGTTCCTGCCTAAATGCTGTACCGTATAGAGTGGGGAAGAGAAAGGATAAAATCATTTGTAAGAACTACAGGAAAGAATCATTCCTGAGTAGTACATGGATGCTGCATGGTGATAGATAATGACACAAACCACATTAAATGGCATCAGGGAAGTAGAGAGGTGATGCAAATGGTTCCAAAGAGCTATGTTTTAGGCAAAATTCTGAGATGATGTCTGAGCTTCCTATTCTTGGGTGTGCACTGTATTGTGAATATGATCAGTTTTTACTCTTGGGATTTTGGTGTAGGATGCATTTGACTTTAAGAAGTGGAGATTATGCTCTGTGGGTCAGATCTAATCTGATGAGTATTTAAAATGTGGGTTCTTCTAGCAAAAAGAGATTTGAAGCATGAAACAGTTTATGGAAAAGAACCATATATCCTGCCTACAGCTCACATCAAAATGAGAAACTCCAAAAGATGGTAGAATGAGATGGACATCATTACCCTAGGTACGTGTATGATTGCACAAATGGTGTGACCCTACTTCATGTACAACCAGAGAAATGAAACTTTGTGCTCCATTTGTGTACAATGAATCTAAGAGCAGTCTGCTGCATGTGTAACTGATTAGAACAAATTTTAAAAAAAGAAAAAGAAAAAAAAATGAGAAGATCCAGCAGCTACAAAGAACACTGTTTAAGGTGCCCCTCAAAATGGCTTGAATGAACCTAGAAATAGTTTTGTTCCCATAGCCTCCAAAACAGAAAAAACCCCAGTCAAAACCCTAATGCTCACTGTGAGACCAGAGTGGATAACCCAGCTAAGCCTTTAGACCTAGAGAATGGTGAGCTAACACATGCCTATTATTCCAAGCCTCTAAGATTGTGGTAACTTTTTATGCAGCATGGAAATCAAAGACAGATAGAATTGCTATTTGTTCCCCTATGGTGGCAGGTTTCAAGTTGTCAGGAGTGGCACATTTGGCAGTAAAGAACGTGAAGAATGATTCCTAGAGCTACCTGAACATGAAGAGAGTCCCTGGACAGTACAGATGACTGCACATGTGCTGATTTGGCAGTAGAGAATATGTCAGTTCCCATTCTCTATGCCTTATTCTAGATATTCAGGTACCTTCTTCACCTTGCTCATAAACTTTGTAATACAGTTTAAAACTTGGGATTTTGGTATAGGATGCATTTGACTTTAAGAAGTGGAGATTATCCTCTGTGGGTCAGATCTAATCTGGTGAGTATTTTTCTGGGATCCTGCACATGTTCAATGAAGCTTTTTCCTTCATTGGGTTGTTGCAAAGAGTAAATGAGTTAATACATCTGAAGGGGTATTATACTCACAAATACTAAGTACTCAACTAAGGTTAGACACTATCACTCTATCTTCAGGACTGTCCCCATATATGGAAAGACAGAGATGCCTCTATACATTTTACAGCTGAGAAAACTGAGGTCAAGAAGTTTAAATGACTCATTCAAGGTCACAATTAATAAGCATTGAACTTGGAATTAATTCTAGATCTTGCAGATCCCTTATTCCTTATATTTTTTTGCTATTAACTTTTTGGAGATATTCCTAAGACTGTAGTGATGTCCAAGTTCCTTAACAGATGAATTTGCACGAAAACACACACTTAGGGCAACACAGCAGCTGGAAGCCCATGGTATAGAGGCATTAGCCAGTTCTCTCCTTAGACCCTGTTATTCAAAGCATGACCACCCAAGCTGTAGCATTGACCTGTTAGAAATCAACCATGTCAGAAATGCAGATTCTTATTTCCTGTCTGAGGTGTACTGAACCATTCATCTGCATTTAACAGGATGTCCAGGTGGTTCATATGCACACTAAGTTCAAGAAGCTTAAGATTGTGGATCTACTAATAAACTTAATTTTGGACTTCCTTCTCCATCTATCTTCATCTCCTAGTTATATATATATATATATATATATATATATATATATATATATATATATGTATATATATATATATATATATATATATATATATATATATTCCTTTAGTAATAGAATATCTGAATATCTTTATTCTAGCCACTAAGAGTACATTTCAATTTTTCAAACATTTTCTAGTAAAAGGAGTTGGCTTCCCTCATTATAGATTTTTTTCATATTTAATATATTTAAACACATGTTAAACTATTAAATTTTTATCAGCATTTTTCTAACCAAATCCATATTTAAGGCACCCCAGACCACAGTATCTAATATTAAGTTACAGCCAAAATAAAGGTCTTAAGTTGCCTTGGGAGGAAATTACCATAAGGTGGAGCTTATCAGATTGAAATCAAGGGCACTGGACCACTGAGCCACAATCCTAGCCCTATTTTGTACTTTATTTGGAGATAGGGTCTCAACTGAGTTGCTTAACACCTCACTTTTGCTGAGGCTGGCTTTGAACTCTCAATCCTCTTGTCTCAGCCTCCCAAGATGCTGGGATTACAGGCATGTGCTGCTGCACCCAGTTTATTCTTATTCTTAAATTAGTATCAGGAGCCCTCACCTCAACTCTTCTTAATGTACAACTGTAATTCCTGAGACTGCTCACAATGCCAGGGGGTGAGGGGCAGGAGGATGTTTCCCATCTCCACCCAGGATCTCAGAGGCATTGGCCTTTAATTATGTCCACCTCATGCCATGAGTGACCACAAGGGAATGAGCTCAAGGTGTAGCCATGCTGTTCTCTGGTCCCCTAATGCTGGCTATGTCTGATTGTTGTTAAAAAATAGAGTCCTGACACTCCAACCAGCTTGCCGGAATGTACCCCAACATCCATTAGATAATGCAATTTACAAAAAAGGGTGCTTATGTGTCCCTTGTGTATATGCTAAAGAGCTTCCCTTTTATTTCCCTATCAGGGAAATGGGCTTGGCTGAACGAAGGCAAGTGTCCTTGGAGGACCCTTTGTAGAGGAGTTTTTCAATGAAAAAGAGATTGATAGGAAGCCTCCTCAGATACACATGAAAACACACACACACACACACACACACACGCTAGGCTCACTCAAGATAGGGAAGGAGGTTTCCCTCAGATATCCCTTCCCCTCCTCAATGCCCATCCCTGGGTTGCAGAGAGGTGCTATGCCAGTATCCCCAAGGCTCTGAAGCTTGCACAAGTACATTGAATATGAAAAAAATCAATAAATGAAATCAACTTCTTTTCCTGGAAAATGTTTTAAAATTTTTTTTGAAATGTACTATTAGTTGCTAGAAGAAAGGAGTTTTACTATTAAGGAATAGATTCATTTTGCATCCCCGGGACATGATTCCATGTGTGTCTTATTTAGCTTTGTTTTCCAGTCCCCTGGCATCTCAGTTCCAAGAGGGCTATCCTCTGCCCTTACTTTTTTCTTCCCCATATGGGTAGAATATTTGATAGAGTAGCTTATATTTGATGCCCTCTCTAGTTCCAAGCTGATCCATCCCACATTCCTAAACTAAGTATTCATGCTGAATCTCCTGCCAAACTCTGAAAAAGCAATAGCAACAACAGGATGCTTTTCCTGACCCCCGTCCTTTGCAGTAAACGGTGCTCCTTCTGCCATCCTAAAGCCACCCTAAAGCATCCTCTACTTAACTGTGTTGTGTTGTTTATCAGAGGTAATTAGAATTGTCAACTTGCTCAGGAGCATACCAAGAGCAGAGACAATGTTTTCTGCATCTTTTTTTGTTTTATGGAGATGCTGAATGAATTGGTTTGCTGCATCCCTTTTACCTCAATCCTCACTCTCTAGGAACTACATTTCTGCCTCAAATGTCCTCTGAACTATTTCTCAACCCTCTATCCTGGTCCTGCCCTTCATCTATTTTTCTGGAGGACCCATAGTGAGCTTTACATTTGAATATCTTGCTGGAAAAAGTCTCCAAAATTACTTTCAACATTACCCTCAGACACAGACAGGGTTTGTCAGACTTTAACTATCGTTGTTTTCAGCATCTTCATCTGGCTGGTTCCAGATGCCTGTCTGAATACTTATGCTGCTGTGTTACCTGGAAAGTGAGTTTGTTGCTTGAAATCTGTGCTATTGCAAGAGAACCTATGCATCTGGGTTCTTCTAGGTCTCTGGATGCATTTGTATTCGGGGTCTCATGCTGTAAGCTTCTTTCTCCTTCCCTTCTATCATCTCTCTGCTGATGTTCTCTGCTTGATAACACCTCACCTAGTATTTCGCAGCCATGTCTTAGCTGGGGTGCACAGCTGGGAGCCAGCAGCAGCTAGTTTTATTGGTGTAATCTTTTGCTCTGAACAGCTAGAATAGTTTGTAAAATGGCTCCTCTGTGCATCTCCAAAGATCTGGTTGCTTCCTGCTTAGTGTATAAAAGTCATGCACTTTCAAAAACGCGAGTTTCTCCAAGGAAGGAAATGTACTATTGTTGAAATTTGGTGATCCCTTTCTTTCCTGAGTAAACTTGACATTTGACGATCACATTAAGTTGTTATGAAACAATGGTAGAAGCTGTCTGTGTCCACTCTGTTCTCCTTATGTCACCAGCCTGATTTCTTGCTGGGTTTTCAGTCTTGCTGGGTCAAAGTGAACTTGGGGCAGATCAAAAGCACGGAGAAATCAATGCACCAGGGGTTATTCTGAAACATGACAAATTTTTTAGCTCTGTTGACTGTTACAAATTTTGTAGCTGTGTAACAAAGAAATTCTGAGGTATTTTCTGCATTATTTTATAGAGGGCTCCAAAGGATTGAGCCCCAAAAGCTGAGAGCAGTGACCTCACTTATTAACCCACCATCTATTGACTTCTCTCTTTGTGCTTTCTTACTCTGCCACTCACCCAAATAAACCTCACCCAAATTCTTGTCTCAAAATTTGCTTTTAGTGAAGTAAAAGTATCCAAATTTTTCCAAAGAGAATGAAGAAAAGATATTCACTCTTAACTAATTACTTACTATCCATGGTTTAGTAAATTGTGATTCATGACTGTGAATCTTATTGTTAAGGGAGAGGTATAAAATTTACTGTATCTCTCGGAAGGCTCTATGCAATGTACCAGCTCTCGTATATACTTGGTTTTATTTATTTCTAACGCTATTTTTCTTACAGAGTCAGTGTAAGAATTAGATAATATATGCATACAAAGTTAATGGCATGGTGTGGTTGTTATTATTATTATTTTCTTCTAATAGGTAAGCACATTGAAGTTGAAAGGGATGAAGTATGTTTCTTCAGGTGTTGGTAAGGGACCCAGCTCTGTCTAATTCCAACATCACCCACTCTGCATGCCACTTTCATTTCAATGATGACCCAATCCATCCATGAGTTTCGAGAAGAGAGACTTAATTTACAGATGCAATGCTTTTTCTCTGAAGTATCAGATTTACTCCTAGTTTCCTTTCAGCATGAAAATAATACCTTGTCCTCATTAAAATAAACTGGCACCCTCACATGAATCACCACACAACATGTTTTTCTTAAAGAGTTCCACTATAAAAGAGCAGCCTTCACCAAAGTCTCCACTGGCAGGGATATCTTTTAAAATGTCAAATCTCTAAGGGAAGAAAATAGATCCATCTCTATTTCTGTATTCTTTCCTAACAAAATCCAATTATGGTAGCAATGACTGCTCATTTGCTTACTATCAAGATCTGCCGGTATTGGACCTTCAAGATGACAGATGATTCAAATGTCCCCACATTACCCTTAGAGCATATTCTTTATGACTAACTTTTAAGCAAACTTTTGAATAATTATTCTGAAGATATAATCATTTTCATCCAAACTCAACTACATTTAGATTTTTCATTTGACAGAACACAACCATTTAATCTGATGAAATTATTCCAACGTGTCCTTTTTCATGCATTGGTATTAAATTTGGAATTCATGTTTGGAGACTGCTGAGAAGAAGATTTAACCTCATGTTCTTGATCCAAATGATCCCTTTTTTCTCTAGGATTATTGTCTTTGATTAAGCCCAGGTCCTTCAGAGTAAAGGAACACACATCTAGCTAGCTATGGGATTTAGCCAAACTTGGAATTATAATCACACTGATTCTTAACAAATTATTTCTATTACAAAAATAATGGTGGCTTTACTGAAGAGCATTTGAAAATACAGATTTCAAAAGCAAATAATGGGGCAGGAAGGAGGTTAGCCATTTCTGACTCCCATTTTCAACATATTCACTCAGAAGAGTCTGATTCTCTTCTCATAGCTGCATCAGTAGCATTTAAGCTAATGGAAATTCTGATTCTCCAAGTGGGGGCCTGGGAGGTACACTGTTTCCCTTTGTAGTCATATGTTAATGAATTATTGCAATAACAATCACTCTATGCTTTCAACTTTATATTTTATCATTCAAATCAAATTTATAAACATTTTGCTGTCTATTGTTTGAAACATCATTTTCAAGGTATTTTTTAGGATTTCATTGAATAGAGCAGGTTTACTCAATGATTAACCAGTGGTTGGATATTTGGATGGTTGCCTGCTTTGGAGCATTCTAAGTATAGTGATGTGAATTTTCTGTATTTAGGATTATAAATCTTGGAAACAGAATTACTATGTCAAAATATTGCCAACTTAACAATCATATTTGTATATATTCAAACTCAACTCTAGACAAAATTTTGAATTTACCAAGTTGGCTTACCTGTCTTCCAAATGCATACTGTTTTCCTGTCTCTTCCTCTGTTGCTCCTTCTCTCTTCATTTCCCATCCTGACCCAGTCCTTCCCATACCCCCAGTTGCCCACTGATCTCAGATCAACGTGTGGCTCCTTCCCCATACCAACCTTCTTGCATGATACTTCTCCTAATTCTCTTATCAGTCTTTAATCTCTTCCCCTGAAAATCCCCTTTTCCCCAGATATTTATGATTATATGACCTCAGATATTATTTACCATTACCAGATATTTCCATTTTAACCAATACCTTTTATACTTTGTGGTCAAAACTGTGGAAAAGAGATTTAGGACAAGAAGCTCTCTGAGGGGGTCATTTACATTAGGCTATATAGAAGTTGCACAATTTTCCTGTTGGTTATAAGACATAGCCATATTTTCAGTAAGCAAGTTATGATAAATATTGACATTTTTCAGGGGTTCTCTTCTCATAGCTGCATCAGTAGCATTAAGCTAATGGAAATTCTGATTCTCCAAGTGGGGGCCTGGGAGGTACACTGTTTCCCTTTGTAGTGTGTCAGGACTAGTCAATGGTGGATGTGGCTGAGGAAATTGTCTTTGATTCATGACATACTATTGATGGACTTCTAAGCTTGCTCAAATGTTTGAAAATCAGTTAGTGGCTATTAGCATTTTCTTAGTAACAGCTCATTTCTTGTTTCCCTCAACATGAAAAAGAAAATGAGAACACGGAAATACTGAATAACTCTTCAAATTCGTTTTTATGCCTCTAAAGTCACATTAAGAACTAGAATAGAAAACACACACACACACACACACACACAAATGTCATGGTAAATTTCAGACCATAATATTTGTTGGTCGGACGATGATTAGAAAGGATTTCCTTGTCTATTCCCCAATCTAAAGTGTTTTCAGATCAGTTTTGCAGTCTAAAACATTAACAAATGATATGGAAGGCCATATCCAACTGTAAATCATGCCATTAAGGACAGAACATCCTGTCCTTATCTGATCTGGTTGCTAAGTACTTGCACTTCATGACTCAGGGGCCCATGTAGATCGGAGGCGCCAGCTGCAGTGTCAGATAGCAGACTGGGGAAGCAACCTGTTGAAATGGACAGGGGCAAAGCAGTCATAGGAGTTTTATGTGGTTCAGACAAATGAGGCGAGGAAAACTTACTCAGTGTTGGAATATTATGAGGTGATGGTCCAGGTAGGAACCATCTGGAACTTATCTTGAGTTGCCAAAGGGTATTTCAGGCACAAAACAAGTCATGCTCTTCCATGCTCTGCAACTGCACATTTTCCCTTCTGAATCCCACCCAGCATTTACTTAAACAAAATGCAAAATGAGTGTTATCTAACTTGCCATATTTTTCCTATAATACACACACACACACATACACACACACAAATACTATACATTATATATATATATATATATATATATATATATATATATATATATATATACTATATATGTAGTCATGCAGAAAGTCACAGTGGTCTCAGCATGAGTCTGCAGCCTTAACTCACAACCAGCAACTAGCTCTATGACCTCAAGTTGACAAAGTGTGGAAAACATGCTTCATCATATTTTCTTGGCCTATTATTTGGTCACAATATGTAGTTGATCAATATCTGCTATTTCTTTTATTCTTTGGAGGAGATTTATAGGTAATTGATAAGTTTTGTCTCCTTAACTCTGGAAGGAAGATGGATGATAAGAAAGATACTCTATTTACTAAATTGAAGATTGTGCTTTAGAACATGGCATGCTACCCTCCAGTTTTATAGGAACAGTTAATTTTCAGATACTTAGAGAGAGAGAGAGAGAACCTGGTGACCAATGGCTGTGCCTCTGGAGTCATGCAGAGCTGAACTTAAATGTCTATTTTTTCACTTACAATATGAACATACAACTTCACTTCCTTGTGCCTCAATTTTCTCATCACAAGAATATGCATAGTAATGGAATATTCCTTATTGTGTCTTTGGGAAAACATATGAAATAATGTATCCAAGTGGTAGAATGTACCAGACCTAGAATAAAAGTCCTCCATGAATGTTTGCTGCTTTTATATCAGAGATTCAAGAGATAGAAGGAATAAGGTAAACCAGTGGGGCAATTTGAAAGAGTTTCCTTCTGCTATTCTTTCAAACTAAGACTGTCCAATTGAAGGACTTTGCAATATAAAGTCATCATATCATGAATCTACCTCCAGATACTTTTGTCACTTCAGACTCTTAGATAATAGGCTCATTATAGATGAACCCCATCCTGAGATGGACTGTCCTAACATTAAAGCTTATAAACACTGGTCAAACTAAAAGATTTTATCTATTTCTTATCCAAGGAATTGTTACCCAATTAGTTGTTATCTAAAAAGCACCAATATGTATTCACCCAAACATAAATTCATTGACTTTTTCATTATTTTTTCACCACCAATATCTTGTTCTTGTTGTTGTTTTTAGAAAGTCTGAAATTAACAGCTACCAGTTCCTTCTTCTTCCAAGAGATCTTTCATTCTGATTTAATTATTTCAGGGAATAAGCTGTGACTTCCAGGTGATTTCTCCTTAAAAACTAGCATCTGCCAATGAGTCTGGCTTCTTGACTCCTCAAGCTATTGAATTGTCTCTTCATCCACACTTTACCATCCATATTTATTTCATATTTCTGCTACGTTTTTAAATCCAAGCTGGCAGCGTTTCTGTTGATATAAAATTCTCAAGAATGTTATGGACCTCCTAGGTATATCACTCCATTAGATGACAGGCCCCTCTGCAGACCTTTCTGGGATAATCTCATCTCAGTGTTTAGCTTTTGTTGAGCTGTCCGAGCAGATCCATGAGTCCTACAGTGAATGCATACAGTTATGTGACTTAACATTCTGACCTATGGTATGGATAGGCTGAGAATGTCCCAAGTCTTTAGTTCTGGTTACCTTTTGTTTAACAATTCCTTTCTCCATTTTCTCCTTTTCTCTTGCATTTTGCACCAGGCACAAGATGACACAAGGCCATCCCTTCAATGCATCATTTGGAAACCATCTCAGGTAACTGTTCAATTACATTAGGTACTCGTCCTGCATTTCCCACCATGGTAAGATACAATCCTGCTAAGATTCTTCCGCCATATAATTTGGTCCACTTCCTTCTGGTTTCCAATAACATGTTCCTCACTTCTTTCTACATCTTCAGCAGAGTTGATGACATTCAGATTTCTATTTAGTCTGTTTAAGGTAATCTAAGCATCTGCTTGCACGCCCCTCAAAATTCTTCCAGATTCTCCACACTACCTGATTCCAAAACCACTTCCACATTGTTAGGTATGTATTACAGCAGCAGCCACATTCAGTGCTGAAATGTGTGCACTTTAGTTTCCTATAGCTGCTGCACCAAGTTAGCACAAACTTGGTGACTCCCTAGAAATGTATTATCTTATAGTTTTGTTTGTCAGAAGTCTGACAAATTTCTCACTGGGTTTAAACCAATGCATCGGTAGGGCTGTGTTTCTTTCTGGAGGTTTCAGGGGAAAGTCTATTTTCATGCCTTTTCTAGCTTCTCGAGGCTACCTCAATCTCTGGCTCAAGGTCACTTTCCTCCACCTTCAACATCAGCTATGCAAGGTAAGTACCTCTCACAGTGCTTGACTCTGAACTTGCTCTGCCATTATGTCTCCTTCTTTGACTCAGGCTCTTCTGCTCCTTTGTTGGCATTCAAGAATCCTGTAATTCTACTGGGTCCACCTGGGTGACTCATGATAAGCTCCCCATCTCAGATCAGCTGATTTATAACTCCAATTTCATCTGCAATCTCAGTGTTTTGTTGTTGTTGTTGTTGTTTGTCATGTGCCCAAACATATTTGCAGGTTCCAAGGATTAGGACATGTACATCTCTAGGAAGCCATTATTCTACTGTCCACAGCCCCATTTCTATAAAACTCCAACTCATTAATGCCCCCACTTTCTGGGCCTGCCTGGAGGTAAAATAGAACATTTTCAATGGACAGTTGAGGTCTCCAAAGAAATTTCTACACATGCAAGTCTCCCCTCTCCAATCTCAATTCTGGTTTCCTGCATAATTGCTTTTGTTTATTGAGGTACTTCTCATAACATTAACCACAGTTTTGTGGTTGCACACATACGTGTGTGTGCGCGCGCATGTGATGCAGAGCTCAGGGAAATTCAGAGAGAGAATTATAAAGCTAGGTCTTGGTTAGAAGTTAGATTAAAAATTCCAAACCACTGGAAAAGCACACTTCATGGATTTTTGGAAACATCAATGCTCAGTGAACGTTGCAACTAAGTTGCAACTTTTTATCATCATTCAAATCTTTTTCTCTCTAAAGATAGACCTTGTATTTACATTCCTTTCTGTGACTCTTCCCTTTGTTCCTAGGCAAACATTGAATATTTATTGTAACTTTGCTAAATGAAGAGAGTGCAAAGATTATTTTCCACTAAAATATTCTTATTTATCTTTGTGTCTACCTTATTTTAAGCATGTAAGAATGCATAATAAGCATGGAGTTTCTTAAAAAGCAATAATATTTTTAAAATCACCTTTCATAAATAAGTCTGTAATCTCCAGGTGTGTTATGTTTGAAATACATGGTAGTCAATTTAACAAAATTTGGACTATGAGTACTGGTGATTTAGTATGATTACCCACCATTAACACCAAATAAAATTTTCTTTGTGGGTTCAACATTGTATATTATGGATAGAGTCCATCAAGACTTTGTTGTTTTGTTATTGTTGTTGTTGTTGTTTGTTTGGTACTGGGGATTGAATCCAGGGGTGCTTAACCACTGAACCACATCCCCAGCCCCTTTTTATATTTTATTTAGAGACAGGATCTTTCTGAGTTGCTTAGGGCCTCACTGAGTTGCTGAGCCTGGCCTTGAACTTGAAATCCTCCTGCCTTGGTCTACTGAGCCACTGGAATTACAGGCCACCATCCCCGGGAAGTTGGTCAAGTTTTAAGATGATAATTGAATCACCATTTCACAGAGTACACACATCACAAACTTCAACATAGTATCCTATACATACTATGTGAGTCAACAGTTATTCTGAGTTTTCAAAGCTTTAAGAAATAATTCAACCTTTCAATCTACCTCTTCAGGTTCGATGTATCCCCCATTGGACACAATATTGGTTTTTATCGATGCCTGCAAAGCTTCGCCTTCTTGGCCAATCCTCACAGCAAGCCAATTTGTATTCTATGCCCAAGCCACATTCTCATCTTAAGCATCCTTTTGAAATTTCACTAATGTGAAGAAACAATGTGGCCATTCATCATACAATCTTGGATTTGCCTTGTACCTCTCCTTGAAAGTTTGAAGCAGTAAGATTTATTCTATGAAACTGCCAGCAGCAGCCACTGAGAGCTTTTTACCGATGGTCCTAGATTAATGAAGTGCAGTAGTGTTTTGACTTTATGATCGACTCCATCAGATGGAGATGTTACCTTTTCTGCCTTTACTCTCATTAGTTCAGTGGTTTGTTTTGATTATTGAAGGCGACTCATTTGCCTTGACGGTTGCTGGTAGAGGCATTTAATCCTGCTGCTTAAAGACTCCACGAGTCACTCGGAGAAAATGATGATGATTTCTACCCTGATTTTCCTCACTCTCCCTTTGCTCTTAAATGCCTACCCATCTTAAATTTATCACAAAATGATCTACTGCAGCTTTACTTCTTCCTGGACCAGGGGGAGTAGAAAACTCTCTCTATATAAATTAAGTTTACTACCACCTACTCTCTGACAAACTTGTAAATAAAAACACCCTCGATCCAATTCTGGCTTTCAAAAATGAATGTATACTACCCTTTTTTATAGTTCTTTGGTATTGGATGAGAAAATAAGTCTGCTTATCTTCTGAAATATTATAGCACCCAAGTTAATTATTTTGTTCCAAAGGGTATTGTTTAGGAGCTTTAGAATCGCTCCATTGATTGTAGCCAATATGTATTTTCCACAGAGAGCTCAATAGTTTCTAGAAACTGGAGATTTGAGTCAGGGCAGGAAATTACAGTCTGATGTTCTTGAGAGCAGAGCCGATTTTTGGCTTTTCCCCTTGAATGGAAATGCATATGGGGAGAAGTTGGTCTGAGCTATTTTAAATACAGGCCCCTGTGCCCTGAAAAACACAGCCACCATAACTTAGTTAATTCTTTAATCTTAGGTATAAACCTGCAGACCAAGTTTTTCAAAATAGAATTTACTTAGTATTAGAAAAAATGACCAGGGACTTACTCAACTATGCTGATATGTTAATAGCTATTAATATGTTCATCTAAGACCATAGATTCAGGGATAATTTTTATAGAAATATATATACTAAGATGAATAAGTAAATAAATGAGAAAATCATATTTTTTGTGGCTTCTGTTTTGAACTCTTCAAATACCCATCGTCCACTGACGTCAGGGCCCAAACTAGAAAACAAAATGTAGTACATCAAGGGACTTTTCTGTCACATTGCTTTACAGTTGCTCTGGAGGTGACTGTGCTGTGTCTGTAATGGGGAGACCAGTGGATGGTCAGCTGGAAGCTTCAGTGATTTATAGTCATCTCAGAGCCATGAAGTTAGACAGCTGTATAACAGACAAGCTGATGAATGACCCTTAGCAATGAGTTATTTTCTAAGGCCTCTTTATTGCACACTTATTATGTACAAGGACCAATTCTAAGTGCATGAAGTCGCAGAGATTAATGAAATCTAGACACTAATCACTAAAGTCACCACAACTTCAATTCAAGGTAAGGGGAACTGTTTAACAGGGCACTTATGTGCAGAATTTATCAGAGGAGTCCAAGTCAAGTACTGACACAGAGGTAGCCTCGAGTTTGCAGGGACCTTAGAAGAGACAGTATAGGATGATGAAAAGAGTAATGTGAACTTGAACCTAGGGGGAAACCACTGCCTGAAGTTGAATCCAGTATAATAACAAATATTCAACCCTATCAAGAGAACGGTGAGATAAGCACTGTTTGAAATGGTAGTAGAAATGTAAACCCATGAGAACACAACATCAAAACCATTTATGGACAGTAATTTTGCAATGTATGTTGAGACTCAGGACATAGTTCATATTCTTGGGCTCGATCACTCCTCTTCTAAGGATACAGCTTCATGAGAGCAGCTGGAATGGTTAGAGATTGTGGATAGAGCTGGTTGATGGCATTGTGGTATTGTCTATGATATGGGGGGAAAATGTAAAAAGAAAGCAAAAACATGGAACACAGAGTGATTAAATAAATTATGGCATGCTCATTTCTTGATTTGTGATGCAATTACTAAATAACATGTACTTAAAATGAATCAGTGAATTCAAGATGCTCAAAATATAACATTGAATAAAAATAGAATACAAAGTAATATATTTAGCATTATCCAAATTGTTTAAAATATACACCAGGAAAAAATACCAAAGTGTTACAGGTTGTTATCTTAGACTGAGTTTCTATAGGCACTTTTCCTGAACAGAGCTTTGGCCACCCTCTCTGAGACACACCTGCCTGGCAGTGAGAGAAGAGGTCTCAGCAGAGGTGAAGTCCCCCTGCAATGGGCAGTGGGTGCATTCTTTAGACAATCCCATAGGGTGTCCTGGAACTGGAAGGGCCCTTCAGGGTTTTCAGAGCCTGTATGAATGTATCAACCAGCCACTGGCTGGGCTGCCCACTAGTGGTTGTGCAATGGACTGAATGTTTGTGTCCCCTCAGAATTCCTATGTTCACATGTTAATCCTCATGGTAAGAAGATGGGTCTTCAGGAGGTCATGAATGTAGAGCCCTTGGGTATGGGATTAGTGCCTTTATAAAAAAAAAAAAAAAAAAAAAAGATTCCGAAAGTTGGTTCAACCCTTCCATCATGTGAGATCACAGCAAGATCACAGTCTGAAATCTAGATGCCACACTTGGATATGGTTTTGAGTGTATCCCCCCAGTGATCCATGTGGGGGAAGCTTAGTCCCTAGTGTGACAATTTGGAAGGTGTGGGGGGGGACCTTTAAGTGGTGAAATCTAGAGGAAGGTCCTTATGTTCTTGGGAACCTACCATCTTGTAGGAGCAGTGGTCAAACTGTGCTTATAGAAGGGATTGAAGTAGCTGTCATGGGACCCCTGAACTCTCCTGAAAGTGAGTTATAAGAACAAGCTCTACCTCTGAATTTCTCTGGCTCTCAGAAAGTTTGGAGATGTGATCTCTTTCTCCTGTACATACTCCCGCTCTTATGACACCATCAGCCATGAGGTCCTTAACAGAGCTGAGTTGATGCCAGAAATATGCCTTAGAACCTCCATGACTATGATCTACACAAACTTCTGTCTTCATAAAGTTAGCCTGCCTCTGGCATTTTGTAATAGTATTAAAAAATGATTCATACACTAGAAAAGGGTCCTTACCCCAAATGAATGATACTGTCACCCTGATCTCAGAAATTCCGGTCCCAGGATCTATGAGGAGTCATGGATCCACAGCCCTGGGGTAGGGATCTGGACAAGTTATTACAGCGTCTATTACAAGTGATCATTTTGAATGTGAGAAGTTACCAAGTGATTTTTATCCCCCCACCCCTCTTTAATATAAAACATTTAAATATACTCTTCTTTCTGGTATGATTTAGTTGTACAATCATAAAATCATCATTAAACTTTAACAACAACAACAAAAAAGTACTAAAGTTCTCGAGCCTTTCTTTTTTGAGTTCTCACTGAATCTCCCTCATTCTATAAAACAGGACTAAAGAGAATCAAAGCCTGGCTCCATTGTCTTTATCAGGCACTACTCTCATGGTGGCAGAAATTGCTTTCATCATGACAAAAATGACACCATATGGAATATGAAAATGAGATTATTGTAATGTTTTGTGTCTTTAATAAGTAAATGTTAGTTTCAGATACCATTATGAAGATTTTTGTATGAGAGCCAATCTGTTGGCCATCCATTCAAGATCACAGCCAACTGCCCTTGTGAATGTGTTCAGGATCCCTCTCCTCTGTTCCCACTCAAATGTCTCAGCCTCAAATCTACTCCCTGAAGTTTTCCATGAGTATTTGTGCCTCAAATAGTACTACCCTTCACTGGTCTTCTATGGTACCGACATCACATAGCCTGCAGTCAGGACTAAAAACAGGCATGTCGTCTATCTACAAACCAGGCAAGCAGCCGAGAAAAATGGATGAATGGAGAGCCATGAGCTAGTGGTTTTCATTCTACCTGATTTTGCTAAAAATGAATCATGGTACAGAAGAGAAAATACATTGCCTCCCCACATGAGCTACTGAGGAATTCATTGGTCAAGAGGGAAACACTGTAAAGTTGTGAATTATCAATGAGAATGAGAGCTACCTATGGTTCTTCTTATATCCTTTCAATTTTTCAGAGGGACATTTAGGAACACTTCCCCAGTGTGGGGATAAGAGCAAGTGAGCCCAGTTGGGGAGGGTAGAACAGAATCTCCAGGATAGGTGATGGGTGTGATCCATCCTTCCTTCCAGAAAATCTCCACCAACCCCATTTTTTAGTGTTCCTAAAAAGTAGCAGCAATTAAATATGAAAAAAAAAAAACTCACGTTGAAGATTATCTTGGAGCTTTCCTCACAGTGATTTTTTCTCACTTTTTTCCTAATGGCAGATGATCTATATATTGGGAAGTTTTCTGTTGGTCTCATCTCCTGCTGAGGAAGACGGCCCCAGCATAAATGATGTTGGTTTGTGCCCTGCTCATTCCAAAGGAAAGTAACCATCTTGTAGGAGCAGTGGTCAAACTGAGTGAAAAGCCAGTCTACACTGGGGTAGGCAACGGTCTCCCTGACCTCAGATGATTCCGTGTTTCATCTTAATGAAGCTGAATGCTGCCTAATCTGTCTTTCTTTTCCTAAAAATCCAGCCACAGTGACAAGGGTTAACTCTGGAGAACCACCATCTTGGATTTTCTTTCGTTCCTCTTTCAGATGGAGCTTTGAGCCAGTTCTTCCTTGGGAGAATGTCATGGGGTATTTTGATATATGAAGTAACCTCTTCCCAATGTCACCACACTAGAAGAGGAGAAAACTTCAACATTCTCCGTCTCTCCTTTTATGCCAAATAGCAATCAACAGGCCTTTTACCAAGTACAAAATGCCAACTGAATAGTCCCAGGTCCTAGCACAAGATGATACAAAGCTAGAGGAATGAGATAACTAAAAGTTTACCCACAAGATCCCAAATTATCTTAAATATTAACTAATTTAGAGAGGTTCTGCACTAGATGCAACTAGATTCTAGACTTATATTTGATTTCTGACATGATTTGCCCATGATATTTTAGGCATTTTTGCATGTTTAAACAAGAAAATTCAGCCTAGGGCCAGGAAAACTTACAAGAAGCAATTTCAGTGGGAGTTTAATCGAATTCTGGGCAAACCTAAATGTCACAGACTGAAGTCACAGCCTCTAAACTACACAATTAAAAACTCAGTCACTATTGGCTGTTTGCTATTTTTTTTAGTCAAAGGCCATAAAAAGAGGAATTTTAGAGGAGGTTGATTCAACTTAGTATTCCATAGACATAACCTGAAAAATACAGAAACACTCAATAAACGGCAGATCCAAAAGAGTGGCTTTTGGTGAATGGCACATGTTGATCTAATACTGAGAAGTATCCGCAGCCAAAAAAACTGGGATATTTATGAATATGATATTAACATTTTTCAGTTATGATACCAGACTCAAAAAGAATATTTCATTCCAATTATAACAGGGTCACAGAATTCAGCTCTTTGGAGGATGAATGGGTATCCGAAAGGGGAGAGAAAATAACAGCTTGCATTTTTATGATGTTTTGACGTTTTCAAGATGCTTTTTGGAAAAGGAGGAAGCATTTAAAGGCAGAAGGAGAGTATAGTGGCCAATTGCTTGGGGTCAGACCTGCCAGGTTTGAGTCTGACTTCTGCCAGTGTGCAGCAACAGTTAGCCTATCAGCAAACTCTGCTTCTTTGACACACAGCTAGACTACATTTCAGTCTTCCTTGCAGGTCAGTGTGGCTGTAACTACATTTTAGCCAATGAAGGATGAATGTAAGTGTTGTGCAGGATGGCCTTGCCCATAAAACTCCTACAATTTTTCATGTTCTTTTTCCTTCTGTTTACTTAAGGCAGACAAGCATGGTGACCTTGAAGCCATATGTAAAAAACTGTTAAACCACAACATAGAAAATATCTAAATTTAGATCCCTGCAATTACCTATTTTTTATTTTACATGAAAAATAATGTTCTGTTGTGTTCAGCTATTAAGAACAATGGGCTTAACATTCATAGCTGCTCAATTATTATAATTAATATGGCCAGGTTTTCCTTGACTTTGGTCAAATTATGTAACTTCTCTATGCTTCAATTATGTCCTTGGTAAACCAGGGATAATGCTGTATTTATTTCAAGGGGTAGTTGGGAGAATGTGTGTGGAGTACCTTTGCAGTTCACAGAAGGTGGTAAGCTCACAACAAATGGTAGATGCTATTAACTGCTCTTTTGGGGGGTGAAGCTTTTGCTTGGAATCATGCTAAATATTTAACATACATCATCTCATTTAATCTTCAAAGCAACATTGCAATCAGGCATTATCACTCCCACTCAGTCCATAATAAATTGTGATAATAAATAAAATTGGACATTTTCTACATGCTCAGTATAGCTCCAAATGCTTTAAATGCACTAACTCCAGAAATAAGCCTACGAGGCATGTAGTAGTGTTATCCCCATTTATAGTGCAGAAACAGAGACTCTGAGCTTACTTGTCATCCTTAAGCCCATATAGCTACTCAGTGGTAAAATCAGGATTCCAATGGGGAAATTGGGATCCAGAGCCCTCACTTGTAAGCACCCCTGGGCCCTGAGGGGCTTGAAGCTTGTCAAGGTCAAGTGAAATACTGACATCCTAGGTGTGAGTACCCATGGCTTTGGAAACCAAAAGCTCAAAGCAGAAGAGACTGCAATTACACAGGCCCATCCTAACTGAGGAATCAGTAAATGAATTTAAACCCATTGAAGCACAGTTGGACCAGTGTTATTTAGTGCTGGTGCTACAGGTTGGGTTCATATGATAGTTGGAGATGTAGTGGTATTTATGCCACCAGCTCCTTAAAACTGATCTCATATAGAGCCTTGTTTAGTCACAGAACATATTCCAAATTCTCACAAACGCTTGCTGAGCATGATACATGAATGCCATTTGCCAAGATCTTCTGTTTCTGTGAATCTTTGGACTGGTATCACTTTAAGCCTAAACACTGCTAACAGTTCACTCCACCGGCAGGAGCTGGAACAAGTACAGAGAGACCAAATTCAGATTCATGCCTTATATGTCTCTGTCATTAGTTCCAGGGTGACTCATCACTGACAGCCTGCAAAGTACCCTGGTTCCCGGCTTTCTGGGGGAGATTCTAGAACATTAGCAATGCTTAATAATTTAAGTGCAGATGTTGAATGGACTTTAAATGCAACCAATTAGCCGAATTTAATTTTCTGTGTGAGAAATGGTATAAAGCTACAACAGTGGGAAATCTGTTTTCCATGCAGTTCTTAGATAAAAGGTCCATTTTAGTGGTAATTTACTTTTTTTAAAATTTTACATAGACAAAGAAGGTTTCCTTTTGCAGAAAATTCTGCATTTAGATAATCTGTTGGACATTACAGAATGATTGATTCATTGTCTAAAACATATGATTGAGTTTTATCATTTTAAGGGTGAGTTCATTATCTGCTTGCTGCTCAATCTCAGTGATAAAAATAGTACAAAGAATAAAATGTGCTGAAATATGACATTATATTTTTCTGCTCTTGAAAAGCACTATGCAAAATCATCCCATCAGTCCTCCAAGATTTACACAGGAAAGAGCTATTATTCCATAATCAATGAAAAGCATCATCAAGAGCTAATTTGGATAGAGAATGGTTCCATAAACTACCATTCTCTAGGTATATAGGTCACACAAACTATATTTATTAAAGGATGAAGAAAAATGAGGGAGGAGATATTTAGGTTCAAGATTTTATAAATGTTTTTGTCTTATAAAATAAGATTATGCACCTAATATTGCAATGCATTTATTATACTTGTCTAAAACTGTGTTTACTCTGTGAAAAAAAAATTCAAAGCCGAGGGAGATATGTACTGTTAACAGCTGTGGTAATTACTTGGTACAACACAGAGTCCATCTTGGACACAGTAGAACATTGGGGTTCATGCTTGGTCTTAGAGCCTGTGTAATCTTTTGCAAGTCACCTGGCTTCTGTCTGTTTTATCCTCTGCAAAAAGGGAAAATGACATTGTCTCCCACATAATGTTGCTGTAAGAATGAGCCAAGTCAATGTACAAGACTTTCAAATAATACCCAGCCTAAAATAAGAGGTGGATGAATGCTTTGCAAAAGGAACAAATGCTTGTTAGCATTTAACCTTTCAATTGTACGATGAATAAGTTCTGGCCATCTAATTCAGAACATTAGTAATACTATACCGTCTACTTAAAATTTGTCAAGAGTGGATTTACATGTTTGGGGGGTGGAATGCTGGGGATTGAACCCATGGCTTAAACATCCTAGGCAAGCATTATACCACTGAGCTATGCCCCAGCCTTTAAAAGAGTAGATCCTAATACACACACACACACACACACACACACACAAGGGTGATGAGTGTGTTCATTAACTTAATTGATGGGATCATTTCACAATATGTATGTATATCAAATCAGCATATTGTATACCTTAAACATATACAATTTTTATTTGTCAACTATACTTTGATAAAGCTGAAAAATATGACAATTAGGTTTTCTTAGATGAGCATGCATTAATCTCTTTCAATATAAAGACATTCCATTAATAACTAGTCAGAGATGATGCTTCAACTTTAATACCTATGAAAGAGGCAATAGGATATTAAAAGTAAATATTTTCTACCTTCCTTATTATAGACTTTATATTAAGTGAAATTCAAATCAAGAAGACAAAGAGGCTAATATATTCCTTTCCCCACTGTCACTGCTCACTGCAGCAGTGTTTTGAGGATAAGGAACAGCCTAAGTTTCATTTCCAAATTCCAACAGTTAAGATTAATTTGGGTGAGTTCCATCTTTAAATGCAACTTGACTTTGGGAGTGTCATTCACATTCATTAGCAACTTACTTTTCTTGCTGCACTGGTTGTAATTAAATGATTCAAAGAGACTGTGTTGTCAAGGAATGTGAAATATAAGTTCGTAAGGTGGGAAGTTCTAATTGAAACTCAGTTATTATGAACACATTTCAGTGTAGCACTTAGGACTATATGCAAGTCCTCTCTTACTGCCTAAAAATATCTGTCCAAAAGCCACAAGCATGCCAACAAACATGAGTTTAGCTCATATTTCTGTGTGACAAATAGGCTGAACCTCACCTGAGTGATTCTTTTGGCCTGGGCTAGTGTGAGATACCCACAGCTGGTTTGAGTCATATTCTAGGGTCATAGCTGGAACATTTCAGCAGATTTCTCCATGTGGGATCTCATCTTATAGCAGACTGGTCCACATTTGTTTCAATGATGCACACTAAGGTCCAAAAAGCAGTTGAAGCATGCAAGATACTTTTGGCTGGAACAATGTCTCCACAACATTACTTTGATCAAAATAAGTCACACAGTCAGCCCAGATTGGAGCCATAAAGTCATGTTGCAAAGGGAGAGGATGGAGTTCAATAAAGAACCATGGTCAGTTTTGTAATCTGACAGCCCATGTCATTCCTATATTATGAAGAAGGTTGAAGAACAGGGCCCCCTCAAAAAGAGAAAAACAAAGTTAAGTTTGCAAAGTGGCCAGGACCCTCATGGCTTTAAAATATCCTTTATAAATGTTTTTCTGGCACCTGGTTACATTCTATTTTTTATAAGAAGCAAGATTTTGCATAAGTGGAATTATGGCTCATGCTAATTCAACCCATGTGATTGGAAAATCTGAGATTCTTTGTCACCCTTAAGTGAAAAGCAATAATTTCTTTAAAAACATGGATGATAAACAATTTGCATATCATTGCTGTTGCTTTGGTTGTTTTTTTTTTAAAGAGAGAGAGAGAGAATTTTTTAATATTTATTTTTCAGTTTTTCGGTGGACACAACATCTTTATTTTATTTTTATGCGGTGCTGAGGATCAAACCCAGCCCCCGCACATGCCAGGTGAGTGCATAACCAAAGCAGGGCTTTGGTTTTATCAACTGTGACAAACAACTTTTCATATATCACTTCCACAGGCTGAAGAGGGTGGACAGGAGGGTAGTTTCAGTCATTCAGTGTATTAATCCAGTAATACAGAATAATCAGCCTCAGCAATGGGTACCACTGGGACTCTCAACCTTTGGGTTATATGACTGTATTGTAAGTTGTGCTAACACTTATTCTTAGAATTTTAGCATTCCAGCAACTACTCCCATCTCTCCACCAACCATAGAGTTAAGACCCTTTGAGAAAGGACTTCTGAGTAGGCCAAGTTAAAGTGGTTGCTAATGCCTTTAACTAAGCAGCTTAAATAGGTAATGAAAACATACATCATTCTTCAAGATGCACAGGGAGAACATAACCTTCAAAGACTTAGAAAATGTCATGTGCTTTGAAATTAAATTGTATTCAAAATCTAAAAATCTAGAGACAGGACAGAAAAACAGATCATCATTTATTAAAGTAATTAGAGATTACAGTAATCTTACAGTTGTCTCTGGATCCTCTATCTGGCATAATAAATATAAATTACACTCTCTTTGTCTCTTTAGCCCAAAACTGTATAGAGGAGGAAGTAGAGAAACTGTGGAAGTTTCTCAGAGATGACATGAAAATAAAAGATGAAAACAACTCAGGTGACGTAAAATCTTAAAATGGGATAGCTGGAAATGTTAGCAGAGGCCAGATTACACAATCCACTTTAAAATTGTGCTCGAGTTTGCTCAGCCAACAGGTGACTGATGTGCTCCCTGTCACAGACTGTCCTGTTTGCCTGGGGTCCTGATCATTATCACATAATAAGTTCCCAGATATGCTCATCCAGCCCTTGTGACCTCATTTTAACATGTGTGAAATATTTTTAAACAGATTTCTGAATATTTTAACAGACTGCAAGACTGTGGGGTAATCGGCTTTCTTAGCTTCTGGTTTAAATCTCAATTGGCCTTACTACTGCATTTCCAAAGGTGGGCTCCAGCCCAGCTAGCTGCTGGGAAAAGGCTGCGGCTTCTACAGGCCTGTTCTGCAGCTCCGAGGTCTGGCTGGAGCGCACGCTCTGCTTCCCCCTGGGGATGGGAAGGCTGGGGATTCGGGCAATGCCCTGAGCGGGAGGAGCCCTGAGCTTTTTGATGGCAGCATAAGTGGGCACCAAATAAAGTTTTATTGGAATCCCTGGAGGTTCTGATTCTGTAAGGAAAAAGTCAGGAGCATTGGAAGGAAAGGCCATTGGGAAAGGTGGACCTAACCGTGCCAGACGCCTCCCACCCTGGCAGCTCCCGTGGCAGAGGATTTCCGTGTCATATCCCCAGAAAAACGGTTCTCTATGGTAGACATGGGATAGCTATTTGGGCAGAAAGAACAGGGAAAACGAGAGGGAAGGGGAAGACAGTGCAGGGCAAATATCATTTAACAAGGACTTCGGTATGTGAGGTGAGAGGAAGAGCTGGATGTTTTAGAAAAAGGAAATGAGTGGAGTCGAAGGAGGTGAGAGATGTCTGGAATGGTTATTGTCATAAAGGGGACCTATTTATGTATTGGGTATTAGTGCTCTTTGTCACTACCTTTTTAGAAGAGGTCAACAAATAATGGGATTATTTCTATTACCATTGCTTCCTGGTAGTGCTTCTTCCTATGTGGTACTTTTCCCAGGCTGGGCCTCCTGAGACCCTGACTTTATCAGGTTGTGTCTCTTGTTGCTTTCCCAGTCTCCCTCCATTTCCAATGCCCAACCCACTGTTCCTAGTAAGGCTGCTCACTCCACCTCCAGCCCCACCTGAGCCCTGCAGGCTTGGGCTGGCATAGACTCCCTGGTGAGCTGGAGAAATGAGAAGCAACTGCCTCATAGCACAGCCTAAGAGAAACAGCGCGACCATAGAGAAAAATTAAAATGGGGAGGAAGCACGTTTGTGGGAGACAAAGAAAACGAGAAGACTGTGAAGTGCTGCTACAATTAAAACGTTAATTTTAAATCTGTGCTAACTTTAAAATTCCCCTTTTTCTTTTTTCTGAGTAATCATATGGCTCATATTCTCAGTGTGTTAGCTTAGGTACTCAGCTTAAAATACACTTTGATTAATTCTGAACTATTCAGCATTAATCAGGCACTGCATCGAGTTATCTTTGTGTTTCATGCCTCCAGAGTCCCAAAGTTGGGTTTAAATGCTTCTGAAGAAAAGAATCCCTAAATTAATTGTGGACTTGGCATTCCCAGGAGTTCACCAAACAGGAAGGGTGTTAGATGTGCGAGGCTGGGTCACCAAAGGACTGTTTGGAAAAAGAAGAGAACTATTTCTTGGAAGATGAGCGGAATCTGTCTCAGGGTGGAATTCTGTCTGCTCACAATGATGTAGATGCCACTGTGCTCAGAGGCAGCACTATTGATGGTCTGTGGGATCAATGCTGTGATTGTGAAAGGTGCAAAGCACCCTGGGTCTCTCAGTGGTGTGTCAGAATTGCCTTGGGACAATGCTCTGGGAAAAGGTTCTGGAGGAGTAGAGATGTTTATTAGTGAAGGAGATTCCAGCGGAGAAAGAAAATGATGCTGTGAACTGAGTATGATTTAGACATGAACCGACCCAGGTCTAATCCTGATCCCACCTATTGACAGCCATGTAGCCTGTGCAGTTTAAGGAAGTGAGCTTCACTTCTTTATATTCTATTTGATACATGGAGGATCCAAGCATTAATTATTAGCAATATTAAAACTAATACTAGTTAAGTGTTAATAGCACTTTTAAGATAGGTATAAAATACACAGAGCAATGGCTTAAGTCACATGGTTCTCTTTTTGGATTTGGATTTTAATGCATGGATGAGCTCACCTGAATGGAAAGGGGCATTGTTTCCTGTATTAAAATAGGAATATCATCTCTAACAACTTCTAATACAAGTTTCCTTGTGCCACAAGGGATGGAGAGGTGGTACCAGTAGCTGAAAGATGGTGTTAATTCAATATGGAGGGGGTCTTGGGAAGGAAGTCGTGGCCAAAGATCCTAGTCCTGGAGACAGGTCTGAGCTCACACCCCTTTGTTCCATCCCAAAACTGGGGCAAACGGCAGTGAGCTGGATCAGGAGCATCAGTGATGACAAACACATAGCTTGTGACTGATGCCTTTTTTTATTCTTCAAAATACTCATGCTCTTATCAGATTCTAAAGTTGACGGGATTGGCACCCAGCGTATGAGAGCTGCATGTTTATTACTGAGAATGTTTCTTCCAGGCTTCTAACCCATAGAGTCTTTAAAGATCAGATTTGATTTTAACTCCTTTTTCAATTTTAGCCATGCAATTTATCCAGTGAATTGTGATAAAATAGAAACTGAATTTCATGGACCAAAATAATATTCTGTGCTGAAGTTCTACCTTTTCTAACCCCTTCTTTCCAAAGGAGGTTTCTTGTCACTTCTGTCTTTGTACTTCTTGGTTGCCCTATTTATATTTGCTATCTTAATCAATTTGAAGGAGCAATATATACTTTCCATCACTTTTCCCCCTCCTGAAATATCTTTCAGTATTTTAATAAAAGCACAAGAGTTTCCACTCTTCACACCATTCATAGAATTACTTCCTGTGGGCATTCTTTGTCCAGTCCCTATTTGTTTTCTGACATTCTCTGCCTATTCCCCTTTTTCCTAAAACTAAAGACTCTGGGAAACGCACCTTGTCCTTTCCTCAGTTACACACAATGGAAAGCTCAGGTTCCTCCCACTCGACCCCACCTTCACCTTGCACACCCAATATGCCACCAAGATCTGAACTCTGTAGTTTCAGAATATATTTTTTTAAAGTAACAGGTTTATTGTAATATAATTCACAACATCACAGAAATCATTCTTTTTAGGTATCTGATCTGGTGGATTTTATTGTGTTCACAGAGTTGGGAAACCAAGATCAATCTATTTCCAAAACATTTGCATTACCCCAAAAAGAAACCCTGTACTCTATAGCAGTCACTCCCCATATTCCTTACCCCCAATGCCTAGGAACCATCCATCTACCCTCAGGCTCTAAGGATATGTCACATAAATGGAATCATGCCACATGTGGTCTTTTGTGACTTGCTTCTTTCACTTACCATGAGTTTTTCGGCTCATTCCCATGAGAGCATGTATCAGCTCTTTGTTCCTTCTGTAGCCGAATGCTATTCCTTTGTGTGAATATCCCACCTTGTGTTTGTCTGTCCATCCATTATTGGACATTTGGGTTATTTTCACTTCTGTCTTTAGGAATGATGCTTCCATGAACATTTATATGTAAGTTTTTGTGTGGACATGCTTTCAGTTCTATTTGGTAGATAGCTAAGGAGTGGGATTTGGGACTCTTGTGGCAGGCTGTGCTTAATATTTTGAGGAACACCCAAACACTTTTCCAAAATAGCTTTTCCATTTACAACCTCTGTGAGAAGTGCATGGGAGTTTGACTTGCTGGATATTCGGGTCTCTGCACTCTCCTCTTATCCCACTACCAGTGCCCTAATCAGAGCCCAGCCTCTCTCTCCTGGACTGTCACCATCATCTGGTGGCCAGGCTATCATTGCCCAGGCTTCTCCATCTATTCTCCCCACCTCCATTAGGGAGATTTCTTTGTAAAACACAAGCCTGACCAAATCACTCCATTTTAAGGATTGTAGAGATTTCGTGTGACCAAAAGGACTTACCGTAACCTAGTACCAGCTTCTCAACCTCCACACTTCCTCCCCCTGAGCCGCACACACACCTTCACAATCAGCTTCCAAGATTCTCCATTCCTTCTCATTCCATCATTCCATCTCCCTTCCATCTCAGTGGACTCATTCCATCTGAGGGGCAACTGGAGACTCCTCTATTGTTCAACTAGAACCACCCTCTGCCTTCCGGGATGGATCATCATCCAGCGAATACTGGAGTGCTCTGCATTACTCTACTCTCTCCTGCAACACCCAATATTGGACCAGAGATAAAAACTGTTAACATCTTGAATTAATCACAACCCCACAGATATGTAAGTGATTAGGTGCTTTAAAAATACCAATAACAAATTAAAACTTTTAATGAATCTGCACTGTAAAATAAAAACCTTACACCTTTTGTTAAAAAGAGAAGACATTTCTTATTTATATGGTCTTTATTTGTTGGAAAATGCCCCCCAAATTACACTATTCACTGGACTTGGGATCATGATCTATTATTGATTGATATTATCATTTCATGTATTCAAAAAGTACATATTGGGCACTTTCTGTGTGGCAGGGACTGTTCTAGGTACTTGCTATTAAAGAGAGAGAGAAAAAAAAATCTGCTGTCATGAACTTTCCTTCTAGAAAGGAAAAGGAGGCAATAAACAAATAAGTAAAGTAGGGCAGGATGTGGAGTGCCGAGTGCTTGGAGAGGGTGGTCATTTTAAATAGAGTGGCCAGGAAAGGCCACATGGGCGAGGTGATGTTTGAGAACAAATCTGAGGAAGAAAGTGATGGCACCATGTGGCTGTGACAGAGAAGAGGGGTGCAGCACAGAGGACTAGGGTGGGCCGGGGCAGCGTTTGATGTGATCAGGAAGTGCCAGCAGGCTGGCATCCTTGGAACCATATAAAAGCTCCATATGTATTTATCAACTCGTGATAAACCCAGAATGACACGGTCCACCGGAGGACTTCCAGGTCCGGCGACACTGGCACCCTCTCCGAGGAGGACAAGGGCAGCTCCGCGCTGTTTAGTGAAACCACTTGAGCCGGAGCTGACTCTGCGGGATGCTCAGAGCCCAGTCATTTCCCTGACGCTGGCTATTTTTGTCACTCCCCATCTGGTCCCTGAAGAAGGAAGATATAAAAAGCCCCAAACACTAACAGGGGGTTACTTGCTCGATGCAGAGACAGCAGGGAGACAAGTAAGGAGCCAGAGAGGTCTCACCATCACCACAGTGACAGGGACAGTGGAGAAGTGATGAGAAGGAGGTGGCACAGGGAGGGATGGCTGCACTGAATCCCCACATGTGTGGGCAGAAAGGAGGGAAGAGGAGGTGGGCTGGGCCAAGAAACAGGCAGGTGCTCGCCGCAGGTAGATTCGTTTCTCTGGCAGGTAGGTTCCCTTCCCAGGACAGGACTGCAGCTCACAGTTACCCCGCGTGCCCTTCTGACATAGAGGCCAGTTCCTGCACTGAAGAACTGGAACGCAGGTCACTGGGGAAAGTTGCCAGTGTGTGCTCCAGCAGCGTAGTCCAATAAACCAGTGTTGGCTACCAGAAGCCACACGATTGCTTTTGTCTCTTCTTTTTCAAAAATGTGCCTTTTACAAAACTAACTTGGTACCTGCACATAATTACTAAAGGCAAATACTACCAGGTTTGTGCCTGGAAAGCATTTTTTCTTCCCCTCCTCCTCCTTCCTCTCCTCTTCACTGTCAGTCATCACCATCTGTTTTACCTATTTCTTCAGATCAGTGCCTCAAAACCATCTAATGACACAATTACACGCCATGTTTTTCCCTAGTCTTATATACTATCTATTAAATTTTCTCTTAGAAAAAAATAAATTGAGATTTTTTTTTTAACTCTCTTACCAGTCCTCCTACCATCTCCCATTTTCCCAAAATAGTTATGTCACCTTTTTTTGGGTTAAGTTGATTCTCAGATATTACATAATTATAGCTATTAAATTTTATTCCCACTATTATTGTTTTTCTCCTTGTGGATTTAGTTATTACCTTTCTGTTGTTATTGTTAGTACTTTACTAACTCAATCCACTTGGACTGAAATTTATTTTTAATACACTCAAACCATCCAGTGTTCTGTCACTTTTCTTTCCTCACAGACATCTCCTTCGAGGTCTTCCTTTCTGCTCTGACTTTTCCCCTGACTGCTACACGGGTGTCCTCTAGCCATTGCCCCTAATGGTCATTTGTTTTCTTATCCTGTTGGATCCACTGTCTCCCACATCTCTGTCTTCTTTCTTGGTTTACTATTTTACCGTCCTGAGAAGCCCTTTGTGCCTGACTTCTACATCAGCTGAATTTTAAATTCAAACCCTTCCTTTGTCTATTACAAACAGACCATTCATTTGGTGCTGTATTCACTGGGTTCTTGATTTCAAGTATGGAATTAGTAAGGAGTTAGAGGGTAGAGTGGCATTCAATCCTAGGATTCAGACCTAGTCAACCTAGAAATAGCCTCAAGCACACCAGACCTCAACACTCGACTTGATGTTTCAGACATACACCAAACTCAGCAAATTCATACACACGTGTGACATCCCCACCATCTGTTCCTGGCCTCCGAATCAGGAGAAGGCACCACCTCCAGCCACTTGACCAAGCCACAAGCATCCTTCACAGTTTCCTCCCCTTTAACCTTCATGTCCAATCATTTCACATGGAGACTCGCTTGCCATTTCTGTTACCTCCCCTGCGTAAGCCAACGACCCTTCACTCACCGCTGCAGAAGCCCGCAGCTTCCCCATCCACTCCTTCCCTCCCCCAATCAGCTGTCAACTCTGAAGCCAGAGTGATCTTTTTAAAACCCCAAGAGTGAGGCTCACTGGATTTCCATTTCTGCAATGCATCCTAACTGTTGTATGTCAGCAGCCTAAAAACCTACCCACCTTTAGAAGCCCACGCCCTGCCTGCTTCCCTGACTACATCTTGTCTCACCTTCTGTCTTCCACTGTACTCTTTTTGTCCAGACTGATCATGATGTATACTTCGTGTTGCTTTTAAAACCTGCTTCCTCCAGCCTCAGTATCTGTGCATGATTTCTTATTTCATAGAAAGTTCCTCATCCTGCCATCTCTCCTCCCGGCTCCCTCCCACATAGGTGACTCAACTTTTCCTGAATCATGAACTCCTCTGTCCTCTGGGAAATCCTCCAGGCTTGGCTAACTTCCTCAGAAGTACACATCTATCAAACTGCACCTCTTCATAACCCTCTAATACCTGTCAGGCGCCATCAGGACTGGGATCGTAGGAGGCTTCTTTCTTGGCACAAACACAGTTTGGGATATAAGGTAGGTTTTTGATAAATATTAGTGGAAGAAATATTAGAAAAAGGCAGAGAGGAGGAAGGAAAGAAGGATGAAGAACTTTGGGAAACAGAGAGGAAGATGGAGAAAGTGGTACCAACAATCTAACTTATTGATGGTTTTCCTCATCTTATATTAAAGAAAGCTTCCTGCATGTTTCTGTCAGCTGTGGCTGCAATAAGGCCAGGTAACACACCACATCAAGATTTAGGGCTTATGCATTTGATGCCCCTAAACCTGTGGGATGGCCAGAACGGCCTTGATTCAGCTTTCAGCTCACCAGGGCTTGGCTGGAAGCGCCAGGATGGGTTGCCATGTCTCCACATGACTCTTTGTTCTCCCTGGACCTGCAGCAATGCAGGTATGTTCTATAACACACCACAGAAGGCAGGACTCAGACTGCAGCCGGCACTGCCACTTCTCTCAGGTTCTACTTGTTAAAGTAAGTCACAAAATTCAGTCTAGCCTCATTGGGTGTGCATAAATTCCACCTACACTGGTGGGTGGTAAGTCACCCAGCAAAGGGTGTTGATATTAATTCTGATAAAGAGAGGGCAGGAGGAATTTCAAACAATATGATGTTTGAAAAATCTTTAAAATGTGGCTTATTGTTATGTCATATACACATTTTAAAATGGGCTTTTATGAATCTCCTTTGGTTTTCATATACTGAAAACCACAGGAGACAGCTGTCCTCTTGCTTGCTCCTAAACTTTTGGTGGGGATAGGAGATAACACATCACACTCTTTATCCTTCATCAGGCCATCACATCACGACCAGAATCCGATGCTTTGCCCTGCACACTTCCCGTGACTAAATTTGTCCATGACTAAGTTGGCAAGTGTATTGTTTTTCCTAATTGCACCACTGAGGACAGCAGATAGGAGAATAGCTAAGCTCTTCCAGACCCAGGACTCTGGCACCCATATAATATGGAACATAAATTTGGCTTAGTGTGATAGCATTCTTGAAGTCACATTGTGTGTGCGTGTGTGTGTGTATGTGTTTTGGGTAAGATGCTTGGGATTGAACCCAGGGCCTGTACAACGTTCTACCACTGAGCTAACCCATCAACCCACATTCTCAACTTTTTAAGCATAAGAAAATAAAAATCTACAGAAGAAGATTTTTCATCAAGTGTGGCTGTATTTGGACCTGACACTGAGTTGGGTGGCTCCTCCATGAGCATAAGATGTTTTATGCCATGATGGATTATGATCATGAGGGGCAGATAAAGCTTGATGACAAACTCATATGCAAGCCATGGAAACAGAGGCATGTCCAAGGAAAGAATTTTGACTTTTCTCTTCTGTGATTCAGTGATTAATCAGTATGTGTCTGTAGAAGACACAACTAGATCATCAAATTGCCTAAGTCAAGGGCCTGTTGCTATGCTGGATTCTTCTATTTCAGTGAGTTATTCCACCAAATGCTTAACAGATTTCAGGCAATAAATGTACAAATATGCACAATTATATATATAATTTTAACATTATTTTATATGTGAATATATATTAAAGATATATAGACAAGTTTGGCTAAGGTGGCAAGGGAAGAGGAAAGAATATAAACAGTGTGATTTTCACATTAACCACATCTTCACCAGACTGGTAGGAATATTTGTTTCTCACAGGGCAATAATAGAAGGTCTCTTAGGGCTTTCAGTCTCTGTGTTTTTCATCGTTGTGTAAAGGAAGGATTTATAAGCTGCTTTTCTTTAATCCTAAAAGCACCAAAAGACGATTAGAATTTACCTTCATCAATATTTCAAAAAGCAGCATTGTCTAATCTAAAAACAGTGGCTCATCAGTGACCTGCACTGTTCCTCCACGCCTTCATTACCAAGCCCCTGTTGGTGTGACTAAGGAGCTAAGGCATTTCTCTACTTCAGAACCACGGGACTGTGGGTTACATGTCCTTGCCAAGATCCTATCAAGACTGAGAAAACCTGTGGTTGCTAGTTGCATCAGGACACAAAGGACAATGGGGGTTTGTCCATCTCTGTAGGCCTGGGAGGCCCTCCACACTGCTCAGCCCAGGAGAAAAGTCCAGAGCTGGCCAACCTCACAAACTCTCAGGAGCTTCAGCTGCACCAGTCACCACCCCCAGCCCTTCTTCTCCCCACATGGATGCACACAGCATCCCTCCAGGGGGCTCCACTGAGTTTTCTCCTCTCCACCCAACCCCTCACCTCTTCAAAGCACGTTGACCTTACCAAAGGACCCTTTAATTGTTCATCTAAGTGCTCTTATCCAGCACAGAGTGAGCAGGAAAATGTGGCTAAAGCTCAGAGGAAGTGGAAAAGTTTCTATATCCACATCAGAATCCATCTTTACTAGGTAGTCTGCTATCCATATTTTCTCTCCCTTCATTAAAGTCATGTTTCTGGCCCTAATCTCATTTTATTCCTTAACTTATTCATTGATTAAGTCAACAGATTTGAATCGGATACTCTCCTTTTGTCTATGTACTATATAGATGCTACAAATCTAGTCTCAAGAGATTTAGGTAGACCCTAGAACACCTTTATTCCAAAACTGCATTTTATCTCTGCCTGTTTCTATATTTTTATCTATCTGTAAAGAGTCAGGCAATATTTAGAATAGACACATTGTAGATCACATAGACATTGGTGAGTTTGCTGGGTACAGAGTCTCCCTTATGTTGGTCCTCTATTTCTACTCCCACATAACTCTCATGATTCATGAATTAGTCCTGTCCCAATTGTGCTGGTATGGATAGAGGAGAAGAACAGAACAGAAGCCATGTACATGGAATATATTCTCAATTTAAATTTTCTCAGTTGGTGTTTCTTAAATCTTTGCCAACCTCTGCTTTTTATCTGCAAGCCAATCTAGCAGATGATAAGGCATCAAGAGCTTGAAGACAAAAAGAGCCTCTGACATAGTGGAAATACTATGTTCATGGACATGTGCTCTTTGGGATTTAGTATCACATCTGTGTGCTGGACTGATATCTTCCATTATCTGAATATTCCCATTTCTATGACAAAACTAAATATGTTGGTGTTTCATCATGTTCTGCAGAGAGCACCATGCCTTCAAGAGGTCTACCATTGAATACATTTGAGAATCTTTTCTGCATGTGATTCTTTCTAGGAAATGTCTTTGCATTCCAAACAACTGATTAAAAAATGACCTGGAAGATAACCAGTTCATAGTGACAACGCCACATAATACTTGCTTATGGTTTCCATTTCCAGACTTTTTACCTTCATTATTACAGCTGGGTTCTAACAACACCCCTGTCTGTTTACCAGGGAGTATAATCTCCTCCATTGTCTACACATGAAGATAAGAGAGTGCAGAGAATGGAAGTGTATGTTTACCCAGTGAGTGACAGAGGTGACCTTTAACTTCTGCTCTTCTCACACCACATCCAATGCTCATTTCTGTACCTTGTATCATTATTTTATTTGCTGTGAAATAAAAGCATGAATAATGTTCCAGGTGCTGTATAATAATCAAGCCAGGAAAAGAAATAGTAACACATAGAAATCAAATCCTGAAATCATTAGCTTTCTTCAAACACCTGAAGGTCACAGAAGAGTGTAACATCATTTCCATCCTTGTTAACATTTTCCCCAAGAAGGAAGAGTTATTAATACCATGAAAAATAGAATATTGACATGCTGATACAGTCAAAAAGCACTGCAAAGAATCATTCTATAAAACAAAGCAATATCCATGTCTATAGAGACGGCATGGAGAACACTGCTTTATTGCCTTTTTAAACAGCAAAGTTTACCCAACAAGTAGTTTGTTCATCAGGAGACTTCATTGATTCCTGTTAATATGACAGTCATCCTATTAAAGGAGAAAATGTAACTGTTAATACATTGAGAGAGAAAATCTAGGGTGGATGAACGCCTTACTCTTAAGTTTAGGATACCTCCTCTTTACTATGTCATCCCAAACACAAGCCAACAAATTACCATTCAGATAGCATGCTGGCAATGAGGTTGACTCTGATACCCACCTTCACTTCCTATGGGACTCAGAGACTCTTAATTTTTAAACTAATTATAGGGGTGGGCATGAAGTTTGTTTCAGTTAAGGTCTTGTGCATTTGTTCATATAGAAGACAATATGTCAATAAATTCTTATTCTTCCAAAACAATGCAAAGGTTTCTCTGTAACTCCTCATAAAGAAAGAGATCTACACCTATTAAGGCACAGGCCTAGAAAACTTTTACTAAGTCAACAAAAGGGTCAACAGAATGAGAAGTATTTGTCTGTCATAATTAATTAGTGATGGAGGATCAGTGACACACACCTGTAATCTCAGCAGCTTGGGAGGCCAAGGCAGGAGGATCGAGAGTTCAAAGGCAGCCTCAACAACTTAGTGAGACCCTGTCTCAAAATAACAATATAAAAAGGGCTGGGGATATCATTAAAAGTGCCTCTGAATTCAATTCCCAGTATCAAAATAATAATAATAATAATAATAATAAAACAACTAGTACCAATTAATCTTTTGTACTTACTTTCTTCTTTTAAATAGCAACATTATAATATTTATACCTGTTGTAAAAATGATAATATGCTTGAAAATTAATCAATTCCCAAAAAGAGAAAGCAAAAATTCCTCCTGATTAAGAGGAATATACCTTCTTCACTTTGACTGGCTTCTTCCCAACTAAGACAGATGAAAAAAATTATCCCTGATCTGCATGCATCTACTTTCTAACTCCCATTTCCCTTTTCCTAGTTATTATCAATATTGAATTTAAAGAGATAAAGTATATCAACTGAACTGGATAAAAGATAATCCCCACCAGTCAATGGGGAAATAAATTGACATCCTCCCAGGGATCTTGAAATTGCTTCAAGGAAGGCCCATATAGGAATATCCGAAGTCCCACTACTAGCAGCTTGTAGCCTCCTCAGTGGTGAATCTAGTGTGGTCTACAGGAACCAGATGTGATGAGGAAACCCTCTGTAGACCCCACCATTAGCAGAGAATGAGGGGAAGGATATTTATCCTAAGAAAAGGGGTTGAGAGCTGACCACCTGGGGAAGCTGGAACGTACAGGCCACCAGAGTAAGTGTTTGATGACTGAAGCATGAAGCTTCCCTCCAGGGTTTGTGTGTCTCCCCTGAGGAGTTTAAAAGACAGATATTTACCACAGGTTCCCGTGACTGACATCCAGTAACATTGTCTTTTTCTGACACACAGGACTTAGAATTTTTACTAGCAGGAGAGCCCTGAGATGTTATTGAGATTTCTTCATGGATTTACACTCACTTGGCTCCTCACCAAATGAAGATATATGGAAAGGATCTTTGTAAACTGATGAAGTAGGTAAGATAATATTCATGTAAGATAATATTATCATTATTAGGATGTGCACCACTGAAAGGAAGATTTATTTGGACTCAAGTTCAAGAAGAAGATTGCACAAGAGCCAATGTCCAGAAGCACAGTAGGCTGTCCTGGGGGGCATAGGATGCTCAGTAACTGGGGGTGTTCAACTAGCAACACAGCTGGGCAGGACGAGAGGTGAAGAAGATTACAGCATCAGGAAATGGGCTGGACTGAGGGGCTTCCAGTCTCCTGCAGGTATGGAGGTATGCTTCTAATTCTGCCCTGCTGAATGCTTTACTGTAGATATATAAATAAAGAGATCTGAACAAGGGTCAATAAGAAGTTGAATAATGGGTACCAAAACAGAGTTAGAAGAAATAAGTCCTAATATTCTACAGAGCAATGAGGTGACCATAGCTCACAATAATAAACTGTATATTTTATGAATAATTAGGACAGAGGAGCGCAAAGGCTCCAAACTTAAAGTAATGGTAAGAAGATGAAAAAAATAATTGCCCTGGTTTAATCAGATGTATACATGGATTGAAATTTCACACAGTATCCCATGAACATGTATAATATTACATGTTAACCAAAACTTTCAAAAGATATATTTAAAGAGCTGGTTGATTGTTACATCCCATATACATGTATCAAATTATGAAATAGTACCTCATAAATATATGCAATTAAAAGAATAATTAAAATTTGTATAGCTCCTATTTAATTAAAAAGAAAGTAAGACCACAGTGTGCTTCTATAAACAGTTTTATGCCTCCTTCTTTGGGCAGAAATGTATGCTTCTTTTCCAACTTTGTAGGGACTAGGCTGCATAGTGTTTCAGAAGGTCTTATATTTTCCTGGAGAAATTCACCCTTGGTAAGAATTGCTACCAGGCATGAAAGGTACATGAATACTAATATCATACAGCTCCTTTCAAAGTGCCCTCATTCTTAAAATATCCCCATGAGCTTCCAAAAGGTAGTAACCCTACTCTGCAGGGAAGCTTGCAGGTCACTGAAGAGTCCTCCCTGAAATCTGGTCATGTTTAACTTCCACAGTCAAGTGGTTGTTCTTTCATGATGCAAGTAACTGAAATGGATTCTTAAGTTGAGCCAAAGAGAAATTATTAGAAAGAATTCAGGGGTTGAAAAAATTGACGAAAGTTGGAGAATGAGATTTTAAGGGAGTATCAGAAGTTAAGACCTGGAAACCTGTGGCTGTCTCAGCAAAGTCTGTATGTTTTTTTCTCCATAGTTGTCCCCAGAAAGAATTCTATCCCACTATCTCTTCTGCCCTTGCTTCACGCTTTCAAAGTTCAAAGACCTGAAAGAAAACACCCAGTCAGTCAGGGTTAAGCTACAGAGTCCCTCTACAGATCACCAGGCGGAAGAGAGGAGGGTGCTCTGTGAGCAGAAATGCCCCCTCCACCAAGGAGAAACTCCTCCCAATGAAACCGAAACACTATGAGAAGTGGGGAGAGGATAATCAGTGGAAAAATGATATTGTCACATACCCAGTGCATGGGCTGAATTTATTTAGGACCTCATATAATATTAATCTACTAAGTCCCAAGTTTTAAATTCTGCAAATATTTCCATGAAATTGACACAGGTGCATGAAAAACAGTTGAAAATAATAATGTAGAGCTTACGGTATCATATTAATCAAAATTAATTAATATTATTTTGTAATATAATCATATCATTACTACATAATTATATTATAAATTTCATAATTATATATGATATACTACATTTAATTTTTTAAGCATTCCACACTTGGGATGATGAGACACAATAAAATCCTGACAATCTCAAAGATCAAGCCTTCTGTGTATCTTCTCCACAGCTGAGACAACGGGTTATGGCATTCTGTCACTCATTTTGTTTGTTTATAGCCCAAGAAAATAGCCAATTTTCCCCAGCACTGGTCCTTTGTGGAAGGAAGGGCCCTATCTATCTAATGCTCACCCTGGTGTGAATCAAGTGGCCTAGTTTCTGTTTTAGACCATTATTTTAAAACCTGACTATTTCAATGTACAAATGAGGCAACATTATCTTAGTGCTGTGTTCAATTGCCCTGGTTTCTCCCTTGCATTACCACTGTCATCTCTTGGCCTAAATATTTTTATACTTAATGATGCCTTGGCGCCTGTATCCTAGGCATTTTAGCAAAGGCAGTTAATTTAAAAATCAAATAAATAAGTCCTTTAGGGTTTATCTCTTCTAGCTCAGGGCTAGAGCGGCTAGACAATTGCTTCCCTTAGACTTAAAGCAAATTGGATGAGAAGTTTAATCACTTATTTAACATAATTCAGAATATAAAGGATAAACACAATGTGAACATGTTTTTTGTTGTTGAATCACAGGATCACAATTCAGAATCAAAGTTTCTTTCTCTTCAACTTTCGAATAAGAAGAAAGATTTATGATTCCCAAAGCTAAAGTCCTCATGAATCATACTTAAAAGCCAGTTTGATCAGTACCACGCAGGACTATGACTCATCTCTTGTCTTTATTTCATGCTGTGATTCCTTGAGAAGTTACAGGTTGGCCAATGCAGTCTACTGAGGTAAAGGAGCTGAGTCCCAGCCTAATCAATAGAACACTGTATTTATCAGCTCCATCTTTTATCTTCTTATCATCTAGTAACCAGAGGAAGAAGTCTCTTCTTCAGCTGCTTCAATCAGCATTTAAATTTCTAAGACCTAACTGTTGCAGGCCAAATTTAATTCACTGCAGAAAGTTATACATAGTCTCATAGTGTTACCTTTTGGTTTGGCTTGATGCCCTGAACTAACATGGAATTCAATAGATGCTTCCACACCAGAATGTATTTGTAACTTCAGTGAATGTGTTTTGAAGGAAGAAACAGAAATCATTTGTAGAATGAGTGCAAGAATCAATGAAACTACCGATCTTACTTAGTTTTTTTCAATCCTTATTTCAGAAAACACCCAGAAAGCTATAACCAATAACTCAGATCTTTATGTAAAGAATATGAGTGAAACCATTGATATTTTTGGAAACAGAGAATCAACATATTTATCAGAGTCAGCAAAATCCATATTGAAGGAAATGTCCTCAAAGCTGTCACTTCTAATGTGGACAAGTTCCCCAATCTATGTTGTTGTCAAACTACTTCTCCTTATCCCACCTAGGATTTGGATTACCCAAAACAAAAAATAAAAACCCAGCAAAAACTAATCAAGTCCTCTCCCAAAGCACTTCTCATCTCTAATCATCAACTTAAAATTATATTATCTGAGTTTTATTATTTTGGAAATATTTTTTAAAATACTATGGTATATTTTGAATTTTATAGTATGTCAATTAATAGTCAATTATTCTAAATCTCTTTACATATAGAATCATTTCAAAATAAAAAATTGGGGGGCAATCGATTTGTATTTCAACTTTACCTCTGCCTTCCCCATCTCTGGTTCTATTCTTGAGGACAATTTCTTGCTGGTCTATAATAGTCAGATTTTATGCTGTCATGGTCAGTGAAGAAAGGAATATATCAAAACATTCCAAAAGTTTGGGAGAGGCATCATCTATAAAAATAAAATACTGGTACTTTGTTGTTGTTGTTCTGTCTTCCTTGTCCTAATATCTCTCCACATTCAACAACAGCACAGTTTCAGATTCATGGTTTCTGACAACTAATTCTGTCTTTATTTCCCAAACTTAAGCTCAATTGATAGTTGAGTTGCATTGACACAGAAACTTGGATAATGATATCAAGCAACATTTGAATATTCCTTTATAAATTGCAGGGCTTTTGATATATATTATGCCATCTGTCACTTTCAAATCATAGAGATTGTTCAAATTAGTCATTCTTTACAGATGAGGAACTGGAGATTCAGGTGATCATGCTTGTGCCTTTATATAATGCATTTCAGGATAGTCGGCTATGTGGGGATAATTTAAGACATCACATGTCTGAAAGTGTTGCAGATAGATCATGATCATCCTGACCCCAGCTGAAGAGCCTGGGACCAGATTCTCATCTTGTTTCTCATGCTGTTTCACCTCGAGTCCTTGGACAAATCACCAGCCTCTCTGGAATATAACCTCTTGGAATGAGGCTGTGGGACAACTCTGTCTAAGGTCTCTCCACAGGCTAAAATTTCGATTGTTTTCCATTTCAAGACATCCTGATCTTATCTGGAAAGGGCACTAGGTTAATTTCTCCTGCCCAGGCTGGTCAAGTATGGTTAGAATAAAAAGGATGCCCAGATGATGGAAATGAAGACAGATTCTTCCCAGATCCGGCAGGAGGTATTATCATCAGAAATGGGAGGTGGTCCTTCAACCCTGGTTGAAGTACAGAAGGCAGAACAGTATAAAGAACACAAATCTCTGGTCAAAGAAGGGAAGTCTCACACAAAGCCAATATCAATATAGATCATTAGTGGAGCACAAATAGCTTCCCTTGTTTATCTTAAAACCCCTGCAGTATACAGCTGTCATTTGATCTGGGATTGTTCAATAGCCAACACAGTCCAAGAGTGTTAACTGATAGTGGTGGCAAGAGCGAGGATTAAAATGCTCACAGGTTGTTGATATGACTGAATTGCACTGGTCAGGAAGAGAAAGGTCATGAAGGAATTATGGAATTGACCCTTCCATCTTTCCCTCTCTGACAGCTCATGGGGCACAGCTGGCCCTGACCCCCTAATGAAAATTCTGCTGAATCTCAAAGCCTTGGGATATGAAGATGCCTACATACTGACTTTTGGAGTCTGTCATAAAATAGAGAGCACTCTTTCCCCACCCAGAGAGCAAGTGCTCCCTCCTCTAGCTTTCCAGCCAGGAGTCTCAAATTTACCAGCAAACACATTCAGCTCGAACTGGGTAGCTAATTTGTGATAAGAAATGTTTTATTTTTTCAGGAAGAAGCCTCTATGTGTTGTTATTTGAGAATGGGAAATTGCAAAGCTGGAGTTCCAGAAATCAGGAGTGGAAAGGCCTGGAATGTAAACTAAGCCTCTTGACTTCCACATCTGTCTTACTTTCCTGTGAGACTGCACCAGCTCTCCTGTTGCTCGACATTTATCACTCACAGAGCAGGGAGTCAGAGGTTGGAACAAGACAGCAGGAACCTGTGTTGCCTTAGTTAACTGCCTGGTGATCATTCAAACCTTGACCTCCAGTGGGAGGGAAGAACAGTCCCTAACGGTGCAAAAATGGGGAGGGGGGGGGCAAAATTCTGGTATAGAGTAGTGTGTTGAAATACTAGTCTTTATCTCCACATGAATAATAACCTTAAAAAAATTATAAGACTGAGGTATTATTAATAGTAAGCTCTTGGAAACTCCTATTCACTTTTTAAATTCTAAACACAAGAGCTTAATCATCTCTTTACCAATTTGGTTTTTAGACTACTGAGAGCGTAAAAATAATGCATTTAGTTCAAGCATCTCTAGTAAATCAGAGGCCACCTGTCACCAGCAAAAGACAGATATACAGAGAAAGGAAAGAGAGAGAAATAATTGCTATGTTTTACCTTATCATTTATATTGTCTACCATAAGTTGGTAGCTCAATAAGATACCATAGATGGTACCAAAAAGTGAAACATACATTGATGTTAAGAATATCTCATGATCTCCAAGTTTAAGTTCTTCTGAATCCCTTATATTTCAATGGTGTCTTCAAGATCAGGCAAGTTATCATCAGAAAAGCCCAATAAGTATCCTAACTTTCAAACTGATGTTATTATTTTCAATTATAAGTTACTAAGTGCTCACCACATGCCTAGAATTGTAGTGAAAGACTTACATAATCTTATCTAATGCTCACAATTCTTTAAGATAAATATTATTATCCAATCTTAAGGGGAAAAATGAAATAACTTTTCAGTCTTGCACAATAATTCAGAATTTAAACTCAGATCTAAGGCTAGAGATCATCCTTTAATCTGGTACACCATGCCTTGACCAAAACCAGCTCCAATATTGGTATAATCTCAGAGTTGTTGCATTCTGGTATCACTGATTGTCTTTAAAAACACTTCTGTTATTCTCATTCCTAAGTTCTTAAAGAAAAATCTTGATCCTGTTTAAAAACACCTCACTCTGGTCTGTCATTGAATTAATTCCCTAAGTAAGTAGGACAAGGCAGCATTATTTTTCAGGACAAAGAATAGCTTCATCATCACCAAAAGCTCAGTGCTTCATGGTGATGTTAAGGATGTGTCATTTTGGAAATGAATCATACATATAATCAAATTCCACTTGTGGCACCAGAGAAGGGAGTACAGCTGTGTATAACTCTGAGCTGGTTCTCTTATACATGAATACCATCTGCTTTCTGTTGCTTTAGATAAAGTTTTTCATTTCAGATAGTGAATCACCAGGAAAGAGAGAGAAAGAGAGAGAGAGAGAGAGAGAGAGAGAGAGAGAGAGAGAGAGAGAGAGCCACAATACTTTGCATTCTGACTCTTTTCCAGGCTAATGGCACATTTCAGTAATGAGATCCATATACATGATGACAGGACAGGCATCTCTTTTACCACCATCCAGCTCTTAGTTTCAGTTACTATAGCAAGGCTTTGAGTATTTGAAGCTTCCATTCCAGTCCTGGTACCTCCTTAAAACATTCACACAAATGGTTCAATGCACTAAGCACAGAGACGTGTTGGGCGATAAGGATCTTTGCCCTCACTGACTGTGAGCTCATATTCGCTTTCACTGTGGATCAGGACACTCAGGACAGAGTTGGCTTGATCTAATCAAGAAAAATCAGATGAAGGACTCTGGTCTCCACCAGAGTCAACTCAGGTCATTTAGAGCAGTCTGCAAGTATTCTGATCCAATATAATCAGACTAGTTCCCATTCATGGTATTTAGCAAGGTATTCCATTCTCAAGGTTCCAATTCTTCATTGACAAAATGAAGAAAATACCTTAGTAGACTCTTATGAAGTTGTGAAAATCAATCAGTTAATGAGCTGAGAACTCCTTTTCAAGGTGTGTTTTTTTTTTTCCAAGTGGTGGTGATATCATAAGCATTTGTCTATCTATTGTTGCTCAACAATTACATCATCCCCTTGGAGGTGACCCCTGCACCACTGCACCATTTTGGAAGTGCATGATGATATTACCCTGAGATCTCAAATTAATACAAAGAGCCAATAACAGCAGGTCCTGGTGAAAGGCTCCCCACTATGTACAGCAGCAGCTTTCAATTTTTCCACCTCTGACACACGCGTCACATGCCTTTTACATATTAACATGTGACAATAGCAGCTTGGTTGTGCCAAGACATCTTTATTTCCCACTCAAGAAAGAAAGTGGGTTAAAGCAAATCTACCCTACCTACATTTTTAAAGTAAATAATTTAACAACTTTAACAGCTACTAAAGGCAAATTATTTGTGTCACTATTGTGTTATTGACCCTTTGATAAGATCACTGTTTTAAATAGGAATAAATTGAACTTTTGTAATTTGGAAGTTCAGTTGTTTCTTTCTAAGTCGGAAACATAAGACCTAAGTTAGTGCTAAATTATAATAATTCTATTATTATAATAGAATTTTTTTATTTTCACTTTTCTCTTTTGTTTGTGCTTCTATATCTATTTCAAAAGATTTATTATTTATTCATTTCATTATAAATTACTATGAACTGTCTTTGAAAAATTGGATTTAAATAATAAGTGACAAGTGAATATACTCTGTGATTGTCCAGTTTATTAGTTCAAGCAGTTCATTTACTGTAAATGTCTCACAATACAAATCATATTACCAAACAGGAGAATAGCTAAATTTGAAATTTTCCACTCAACATGTTTATTGTAGAGGAACATGAAATTGACCATTTTCAATTACTTTGAAAACAATGAAATGGAAATAATAATGACTTTCCCAAGAAGGGAAAGAATAAAGTGTACACTTACATTGGGCTTATATCGCAACAGAAGTGTGCCCCATGTGGCTTCTAATAGAACTTTAAAAATTTCCCCTGGGTCATCTGAAACTTCACAATTTTTTAAGATGCAGTGTCTTTTCAATTGGAAGTGATAAAAGCACCAAATAATAACTTCATAGGGTCCGAAGCTTTTCTGTTTGTTTTCCAAAGCTTTTTTTTTTAAAAAAAAAAAAAATGGAATCAAATTGTGGGGAAAATGTTTCGCTATGCCCATGGAATTTCTAAGAAAGACAGTGGCCACAAATCATTTGGGAAAGTGGGCCTACTGTTAAATGACTCTCTCTGGTGACCTGCTTGTATAATGGCCCCACTTCTTGCTCCACACTGGGTCAATGCCTGTGGCCAGTGACTCTGAAGCTCCTTCAAAAGATGGAGTCTTCTCTTGTATTCCTCCCAGGGCAAGTGGAAGTGTGTCCAGGGAGCAGGTGGCTGTGGAGATAAGGGAAGAGGAAGAGAAGGCAAGTAGAAGAAAGGAAGAGTCATACCCGCTTTTGAATTTTGGCAGGCAGAAGTGACATGGGATGCAACCAGCAGCAGAAGTGACGGCAGCGAGGGAGGGGTGAGAGCAGGTTAGGATTGTGATTCAGATCAACACAACACCCACTGGGGAATCTGGGCTCACAACAGAAGCTGGAAGAAGGAACCCAGCTAGTTCTGGGTCCAGGCCCTCAAATACCTTGGTTCTAGGCTCTTCCTCTCCCTCCTCTCCCTATGTCTGAGAAAACTACCCTTTTGGAAGACAAGAAAACCCAAAGAATGAAAGGGAGTTGTCCAGGTGAGGATATAGTAGGCCTCAAACAGCGGACCACAGACCTGTGAGCAGACCTTCATGAGATCAGCTGAACCGCTAACTCTGAATTTATTAAAATAACACCATCTATCACTTCATTATTCACACCAGTCAAGATAGATTGTGTTAGTCGGAAATTAGGGTAGTGATTTTTCTGACTAAAAGAATTAAGAATCAAAAGTGTTTGAATTAGTTTGTTTAGGTCTGAGCCTTGCTGTAATCTTCCTGTTAAAAGAACACAACTGAAATCAAAATGTGAATATGTTACATTCATCTCTGTATCCCAAATGCCATTTGAATAACACCTTTAATTCAAAATATGGAAACCTCGGTTACCTCAGGTTTGAATACTATAAGAGGCTCCAAATTGGTTTAGAGAATTTCAGAGAGCAGAGCTCTAATGGGTTTTTCAGGGAAATGTTGTATTTAAGACAACATATTCTGTCTTCTTTTGACATGGTTTTCAGAAACTAAAGATCACCTTGAGTGGATCATGGCTTTCTCCCCACACAGAAAGAGCCGTGCACTTTCCTGCACTTACCTTTAAGCATCAGGTAAATGATATGGTAATGTCCTTCCAAAAGAGCGAGCAAAATGCCCTGCTTCAAGGGAGCAGAGTGCCATTCAGGGCAAAATATTGCTCTAAGGCCAAACATGATCTCTCTCATCAAAACCACACCATCTGTTTTGAGGTTAGAACCACGAGCTCTGTGAACACTAGAAGTCAAAGTGAAACTCATCTTGACAGATGGGTCCAAGCTCTGACTTAATTATGAAGATCTGTTTTTCTTTTATTTCTAACATCATTTATGAATCTCACTGCTATGGTTTGTGTAAGTGTCCCCAAAGGTCTGTGAGTTAAAGGCTTGGTCCTCAAGGTGGCGCTATTGGAAGATGGTGGAACCTTTAGTGGGTGGGGCCTGGTGGGAGGTCCTGAGGTCTTCGGAAGGATGACCTTTAGGGAATTGTCAGACTGGGTCTCTTCCTCTTCCTCTTTGCTTCCTGGCCATAAAGTAATAAATTTTCTCTATTACTTTCTCCTGCCATCACCATCCTGAACCCCAATTAGAGGCTCACTGAAGTGGCTCCATATATTCTTGGACTGGAACCTCTAGAAGTGTGAGCCAAGTAAGCATTTTCTCTTTGTAAGTCGGTTATCTTAGTTTATTTTATTATGGGGACAAAAATATGAGTAACACATCCATTTTACCTATAGTCAGCCGAACATAGAGACATCCTCTGGGATGGAGGCTGATGAGCAGGCAGCCCTGTAGCAGAGTCAGGTAGGGAACTGGAGACTTGCGCTTTCCTGGTCTTACAGGTTGAATTTTGTATATACACAACTCATATGTTATAGTCCTAACCTCAGCACCCCCAAATGTGATTGTACTGGAAGATAGAACCTTTAAATAAGCAATTTAGTTTTACAAAAGGTCATTACAATGGTCTGTAATCCAATACAATTGGTGTCCTTATAAAAAGAAGACAGTATAACAGGAACATACATGAAAAGAAATAAGTAAGGATACAGCAGAAGGCAGCCATCTACAGCCAAGCAGAGGGGCCTCAAAAGAAGCCGACCTTGCCGATGCCTTGATCTTGAACTTCCAGTACTGCAGTAAAATTCACTCTGTTGTTGCACACCACCCTGCTTGTGGTACTGCGTTGAAGCTCTCCTAGCAAACACTCGGGGTTCTGCAGACTTGAGACTGTTGATTCACCCAGTCATCCATGATGCAAATACTTAAGGTGTGCTTCTGTAAAGGACTGTTTTAAGCAATCAGTCTCCTGAAAGTGACGAAATAAAGTGGTGTAAGAATTAGAGGAGGGATGGGCTGTCACTTCCCTGTGCCTAGAAAGTTAAAGCCAGAGGAAACTTGGTACGATCGCCAGCTTTCAAGAATTGTGCAACCTGACGTGGGGTGTTTAAATTTTTAATTTGCAGAACTGTCAACTTCACTGTTTATATTTTAAAGTCACATGAGGCTTGATAGACAGGGCATTTGGGAGTTGTATATTGGAAGAATTCAATGCAGGAATCGATTTGCCAAAAATAGATACGGATTCTAGAGATGAAAGAGGGTCTTCGCAGTGATCTCCCTCACAAGTCCTTATTTTTAGACAGGTAAACTCTAGCCCAGAGATGTACCCCAAAGGTCTTTAGTGACTTACAAAAGGTCACTCCAGAGTCCAGCAATGCAGATCCAGAACTGGAAATAGCATAGCTCATATTGTTGGAAAGACGGTGGTTGTTGTTGCAAAAACTACCCTATATGATAAAAACAGGACAAAATGTATCTGTTAACTCCCCAATATTTTTATTCTCCCAACTGAAATAAAATTAATCTTAGCTCCCTAATACAGCATCTTCAATTATCCAATAAATAATAGTAAATCCATTAGCTATTTATCTGAACAAAAAAACTGCAATGCTCTCTACTGTTGAAATCCTTGCTCTGGACCTCAGAGTGAGCCCTTCCCTCCTTGATGCAGTGCCAGGACTGCTGAGTTTCCTTCTTCCCAGAAACGTTAGGGCAGATTCATGAACCAGAAACAGCTTTTGACTGTGGAGCTCAAAACTTGTTATAAAACAAAATGCTTTTGTGTGTTTCTATTCCACAAGGGTAATTCTTACCACTACCAGTAAGTAGTTCCCCTTCTTCCCGCTCTCTGTGCTTTGTTGCCTGTGGTGAACAGCAGTCCAAAAATATTAGATGGAAAATTCTAGAAATAAACAATTCCTAATTCTAAATGACTTATACCATAGTATATTGTTATAATCACTATGGATTATTCATTATATATTATCTATCATTAGTTTTTGCTGCTAATATTTTACTCTGCCCAATTTATAAATTACATTTTAGCATAGGTGTGTATGCATAGGAAATAACATAGTTGAGTATATGGAGGGTTTGGCTATCCACAGTTTCAGGCGTTCACTGGGGATCTTGGAACATGTCCGCTGTGAAGATGAGTCACTACTGTAGAGTACTGTAGCACATCAGCACTGCCACTTCATGGCCATGTAACTTAGATCCATTGTTTCAGGAGGGGATGATGATAATAATGAGACTTTTCTGGAGGAATTTCTGAGGCCTCCACCCTCTTTGTGGTTCCTCCCCTACATCACTACCCATTTTTTGGAATTTATGGATTCCTTTACAGTTTGGAGTACTATTAGTTCAGTTCTGGAAGCTTCTATATCAATCTGTAGATGAACTCAGCACACTCAGGTTTGAAACACCATCTGTGCACTGATGATTCTCAAATGCATATGTGCAGCCTCTGCTTCTACCCTGAACTCCTTGTCTACAGTTGCATGTTTAATAATCTTTTTATACCCAAGGTGCCGGGCCAACTCCTAATGCCCAGTGCTATTCCAACTCATTACTGTTCAAGCCAACAACTTTGGAGTCACTATTGTCCCTTTTCATTTTCTCACTTTTCCCACTCAATCTATCAGCAAATACAAATGGATTTACCTTCAGATGCACCCAGGTAGGACCACGGTTCACTGCCCTCAGTACTGCACACAGGCTTAACCCACCATCACCTCTCCCTTGCATTACTACTATCGCCTCTTAACTGCTCTTCCTGGTCCTATCTTGGTATTCCTGAACTCCATTTTAAGGATTGAAGTTAGAGAGATGTTTTAGGAATGTAACTCAAATGTATTGAATTTTCTACTCAAAATCTTCCAATGGTTCTCATTTAAGAGTAAAAGCCAAAGCCCTTTGGATATATGGAAATGAACCTGGCCCCATATTGTTTTTGTTTTTGTTTTAATTAGTTACACATGACAGTACAATGACCTTGACGTATCCTACATTTGAATCAGATGGGATATAATTTCTCATTTTTCTGCGTATACAGGTTGCAGAATCACATTGGTCATGCATTCACATATACACACACAGTAATAATAATGTCTGTTTCATTCTACCAATCTTGCTTCTTTCTATTTATTCTTGCTCATTCTATTCTACCATACTGGCCTCCTGTTCTTCCTCATGAATGAGTTTCTGCCTCAGGGCCTTAGCTTAGAATTTTCTGCAGTCACTAGAACAATATTTGCTGGATGGACTTTCACTCCCTGTTTCCTGCCTTTCATCAAATGACATTGACTCTCTGACTGCAATCTTATCTAAAATAGTGTTCTTCTTTACCCTGCTGTACTGTATTTTCTGTTTGCTTCTTATCTGCCTATTCCCTCCCAATACAAGATAACCAGGACTTTATTGTTTTACTGCCTATAATTAATGGACACAGTAAGCACTCAAAAAATATTGCTCCAATGGAAAAACAAATGATTCTGATTCTTGATAAGCTTTCATTGCTTTTTACAGACTCTGAAATAATATGCTGCTCCCTTTAGCCCTCTCCAATTCAACCATCCAGTTTCATTTCCCAACTAGACACCAAACTTCACATCCTGACTTTTCTGAAGACTAAGTCTCTCTTCCTACATTCTATAAGGACAGCTTTCCTCCCCTCCTAGACAGGTCCCGTGCCACCCCTTCCTCAAAGCACAGTTCAAATGCTACCAAAGTCCCTAGCTCCCTCAGCCTGTGCTTGCCTCACAGCCAGATGTTGGTCTACATCCTTTTCCCTTCTGAACAGGGAGTCCCCCTAGTTATTCATATCATCTGTGCCCATAGTCAGTACCACAATAAAAACGAAAACAAAACCCTGGCTTTATTCAATGAATTCTCACCAAGACTCACATTGGCCAACAATCCGACAACCGTATGAGTGAGGTTGTAGTTTCTGGATAGTTTTATCATTCCAGTTTTGCAGCAGAGGTTTGAAATTTCATTTTCTGAAGATATATTTTTGCTTATCCTATGTACATTAAATGACTGGTCTCCGTCTTAGAGGCTGAGAAAACTTGTTGAATTAAAATGATTATCAGATCTTGTTTAAGTGTCTAGGAAGACAAATATTAGGATTAAATTATCAGAGAAAGATTAAAAATCAAAAAGCAATTATCCATCTCTGCTTTGTCTTATTCAGCTGGTCATCTAGTCCAATGAGGGCACATGTAGGTTCAGCCCTTGCCCTGGCTGGCTTTGTTCTTTTGTGAAGGTCAAGTCCAGTACACAGGACACATCTGGTTGCTGTGTCCACTCCATTTAATAACGAACACCAACACCTCCAGTCCCACAATCCCAGGGCTGCCAGAGGGTAGGCGGAGTGGTCTACTCAGGGAGATGCATAGTCTGCCCTGCTCTCATGGACAGGGCTACAAAACAGACCATGTCCCAGGTGATAGCCAATTTCCAAATGAGGCCAAGAACATGGAGAAGCGATTACAGTCCTGACTGGGGCCTAACTCCTCGAGAGGGCATGCAGCTTGTTTAATTTCCTGACATTTTCTGACCTGGACAAAGAATCCATCTGATGAGTCACTGATATTAATGAGGTTGTGAATCCTATTTGCTGTGTGGCTGCCTCCCCTTTAGTTATTCAGAGAGAAAAAGCATTCTCAGGCGAACTCAGGGGAAGAAGCAGTGCTGACAGCCTTTCTGTCGTGTTTTTATTCAGACCTTGGCCTCTGCTTTGTGGGGAAGGAAGTTGTTTCTTTGCCTTGCGTGAGCTTGTTTGAGAAGCTGAAAATAATTATTTAGATAAAACCTTGATGGAACAAGCAGCCTTTGTTTGATGGACAGAAAACACCTCTGGAGCTCAGTCCTGTGAATCTGCTTAGTCACAAGAGGATAGAGGTTACATTGTTTCCTGGATCCTGGATGTTGCTTCTGTCTGTAAGCCCTGTTATAAAAAAAATAAAAATAAAAAGAGAGAGAGAGAAGGAAAAAAAAAGTAGAGTGTTTGTGTTTAGGATAACTAATTTTGTTTCACTTGTATCCACACAGATCCAAGATGTGAGGCTCAGGTATTGGAATACTTGCATCCTTGCCACCTGTTGGATTCTCCAGCTGCCAAATTCCCAAGTGATTTTTAAGAGCTACACCAGCTGCCTCCCAACAATGACTGTGAACCTGCAGAATAGTCAAGTCCCTTCCTCTCTCTGAAATATATCAGCTTTTCTGCCCTTCCACAGGTGTCTGGTGGAGACTTCTCATTTTTTTTTATTTTTTAATTTTTTTTTTTTTTTTTTTGCCTCCTGTGCTTTTCAGACAAAAAAAGTGGCGGGCAGGGACCGAGAGATTCCAAGAAATTGTGGTTCCCAGAGTAACAATGAGTTCTAGGATCATGAAGCATGAGACCCAACCCAGGGTCCAAATGAGTCATCCTTAAATATTAACATGCGCAAAAACTCCCCTGGAGAGTTTATGAACAGTTTCAAGATGCACCCAATAGTTTGTGGGGAGCAGGTCAAGCGCAGGAATCTGTAGCTTAATAAGGACACTGGTGATTTGGAGGGAGACGATCCATAATTCAAACTTTAAAAAGCACTCATTAAACCCAGTACAGTCCCTAGATCTGTCCCTGATGAAGGTGATGACCCCGTCATTCTTGAGACCACATGTCACCACTCATCAGTCAAAGCTGCCATCACCTCTCAACAAAGAAAGAGAAACGTCCGGTTGGAGAAGCTTGGTTAGGAACTGTCTATCTCCACCCAGAACTCAAGGTACTCCCTGGATTGCTGTCAGGGAAGCAGACAAGAGAACTGCTCTCTCTGGTTGTGGAGAGCAAGTGACCACCCCCATCTTATCTAAGAGCTTCGTTATCACCACCTTGTTCTGGGACTTCCTGGGTACCAATGATCTTGCTGGAATGTACAATCCCTCCTTGCTTCAGGGTGGATTTCAAGTGCCAAAGTCTCTTGATGAAGTAACGTGGGAGTCACTTGGGATTCTTTCATCTCCCGCCAGGAGCATTTCCAAGACCAGTCAGGAAGAAGGGAATTTCATTTCTTTCAAGTTCCTTTTGCAGAAGGCAAGCCCTGGAAGGTCCACTTTGAGAAAGGACCATATGCATCTAAACGTCACTCAGAGCACATCGAGTGTTTCTGCCATGCCCACCATCAGCACCAAGAGTCATGTTCCTGGTAGAGTTCATGTATGCTGCCTCACACTTCCCCAGCAGTGAAGCCCTTCCCACAGCCTCAGAACTCAGGGCAGCTTGCAGTGGAGGACCAGAAGGAGGAAAAACAGAATAAGGGCAACTGGGGTGCACATTAGAGCCTCTTGAGGTCATCACGCTATTGAAGCTGCTCCCGTGCTGCTCTTGAACATGCACATCAGCATTTCTCGGAAGCACATGGCCATTCGTGCCTGCAGGCTCACACACAGAGCATGTGTGGGCAAGCCCTTCATATCAGTTAAAATTTCTTGTTATAAGGAACGTAACACAACCAAAGTATATAAAGTTAAAAAGAGTGAGGGTTATTACTTAAGCATGGCCTTGCAGGGATTTGGACAATGCCACCAGCTCTCTTTGTGTGTGTGTGGGTGGGTATGTGTGTGTGTGTGTGTGTGTGTGTGTGTGTGTGTGTGTCTTTACACTACCATGCATCTCTGCTTCTGTCAGTAGTCAGACTGCCACAGACGGGTTTCCTTCATGCAGAGGAAACTGGCTGCTGGTACCCACAGTAGTACTACATGATGGTTACCTCTTATACTAAGAGAGAGAGAGAGAGAGAGAGAGAGAGAGAGAGAGATGTGTGTGTGTGTGTGTGTGTGTGTGTGTGAGAGAGAGAGAGAGAGAGAGAGAGAGAGAGAGAGAGAGAGAGAGAACCTTCTTTCTCAGAACTAATTATATGAAATTTCAGTGGTCACTCTGTCCCACATTGCTTATATTCAACCTGAATCAACCTCTGGCTGGAGACTGAGCTGCTGTGATTGTGGACCTGGATTAAGACCTAGTCTTGATAGGAGACAATGGGGCTGGGCTGGGGGTGGGTGGGTGATGAGAATCTAAGGAGCAAAAGAAATGGAGGATTGAATGGAAAGAGAACAAAAATATTTATGCACTCTGTCTTTCTCCTCTCCCACCTCGCCTGATGGTGTACTTGCTGGTCATCAAAACCCAGCTCCAATGTGACCTTTGAGAAGACTTTCAGAATCCCTCCTGCATGGCTGGTATACAAAGTGCCTGCTGTTCTGCAAAGACTGCATGCAGACCTCTCTCCAGGCCTCCTAGAGCACAGGGAATGAACGAACACATCAAACTTATCTTTGTACCTTGAGCACTTGGGATCTTGGGACTACCTATCTTGGTCTTCTAGTTGGGGGAAAAGTCAAGGTGGGAAATAAACACTTTCAGCAAGATCTGGGCTTTGTCTCTGGCCACAGCCTTACTGGTGTAGATGGCTCCTCCCCAACAGGATCATCTCTGGGTCTTCTGCTTGAAACTTATCTCCAATCAGCTTTTGTAAAGAGCTTTATTGGGATAGAATTTATGTGCCCACACAATTCATTCCTTTTCAGTGTGAATTCAATTATTTCTACTAAACCTACAGACTCGTACAAACATGATTATAATCCAATGTTAGAATATTTCCATCACCCCCCAAAGATGCCCTGTGCCCATTTGCAGCCACTCTCCACCCTACCACCCACCCCAGGGAGCACTAATCCATGTCCTGTCTTATGGATTTGTCTTCTCTGAACGTTTCATGTAAATGGAATCATATGACACGTGGTCTTTTGCGTCTGGCTTCTTTCACTTAGCCTAATGTTGGGTCATGCAAGTTGTGGTGTACCCCAGTATTGATTTCACTGCTTTCAACTCAGCAGTTTCATTATACGGATCACCACCTTTGATTCCTCCAACTCCAGGCCCATCAGCCCTCCATTCCTGAGGGAGAACAGAGGGAGGAGGGAGCCAAAGCGGCACAGCCTTGCTGGCCCCGGGTTCCAGGTCCTTCACTAGTGAGGGTGGCTGCTCTCTACCCAATGTTATGTCCCCATACAATGCCCTTATTTTTGATTGTGGCCATTTTGGCAGAGGGAGGACGATGGTGAGGAGACCGTGACCATAACTGGGCCCTCTTTAAGTTGACTATTTTAAACACAGAATCCTTTGAGTGCTGCTGTTTATAGGAACAGGTTTGGTACGGGCTTAAGATTTGGTAGCTGAAGAAGAATGTGCCCAATTCAATTTAAGGTAGTAGTGGCTCCAGAGAAAAAGACTCTTACCTGTATATATGTAATTTTTTTTTAAATTCTGCAAGAGTATTAGACACATCCTTTGGGTAAAAATAATAGGACAAAAGAAGCAATTTTCTTTCATCTTTAAGGTAAAGGATAATAAAAGCAATCTCTTACAAGATAAAAACGTGTAATTTCTTTCTGGTACTAATTTTTCAAGACAGGTCTTTTCTGGCACCCAGAACACCCACACATCACCTCTCTCCCACCTACTCCCCAACTCTCCCAAACTTTTTCTTTGTTTAAACATGTTAATATCTTTTATTTTCCATTCATCACCAACTAGGGCCATTAAAACCAGGCTTTGCTAATTAAATAAACAATTAGCTCTGAGGTCACATTGTGGGGATAATGGGGGTAGGGAGAGAAGAAGGAAAATTAGCTCACACATTATCTGAAATTTTATTTCACAGCACGCATACAAAGAAGCGCTGGATCCAGGGCACAAGAGATTACTCATGAAAGGAATTTACAGCGAGTGATAATGAGGGCGTTTCAGCAAGCCATCAATCTGCTGGCGGTTCCGGGAAGCCCCTGGACAGCCAGAACACAGGCCAGGCGGAATGGAGGCAAGGTGACATTTAGAGAGCACGGTTCACTGGAAAGAATGCTGTATGCAAATCTGAGAACATTATCTTGGGGGCAAAAAAGACTTGCAACCCTGAACACCCATGTGGTAGCTACGCATTCTTTCCCACCTTGTAGAGCTTTTTGACAACCTGGGGAAACTGCAGAAAACTGGGTTTGCTAGAATGGCAGACTCATCTGGGAGCAAAGCAGAGGGCTGCAGAGTATCTCTCCTAATCAAACTTTGTAACAGAGTTTCAGCCACATTTCCTGTCTTGCCCATTTCACACTCTGCTGTTGTTGTTTTTTTTTTCCCTGCTTACATCAGCAGTAAATAACTGTGGATGTTTTCTGAAATTAAAAAAAAAAAAGTCAGATTAAGAGGAAAGGTAAGTACTGAAAAGGACTGAATATATCATTATTTCATCAAGGAAATGCCCACCTTTGTATTTCCTCCAGGGCAAAGGTCCCAAGAAGGACTCGAATATGTATATGAGAAAATCCACTGCAACAAGGAATTTGTATGTTTAATTTGCTTTTCTGTGCATGTCTGCATCACACAAGAACACAAATTCTTTATAGAAATGTCTTAGAGGAAAAATCTAAGGACCATGTGCATCTTCTGTGGTGCTACTTGTTAGCGGTGACCCTCATCAGCACTCTAGCCATAGCTGTCTAGAGTTTTCTTATCTATAAACAGGCAAATGCACACATATTTATTATATTTTCATTTTACAAATGGAATCATCCTGGAAGACATTTTGTATTTATTTATGTATTTATTGCTGAATAGGAAAGCATGTCCATTTTTAATGTCAATAAATATCCATGCACATTTATCCCACATACCTGTATTATAACTGTAGTATGAACATCCTATAATGTATTTGACCCCAGAATCAGAAAGAAAATCAGAAGCTGACTGAGATAAACTCCAATTCTAAACTTCCCTAGATATTCTACTCAAAACACACTTGGACATTCATTCAGGATGCACAGTCATGTATTTTGTGTCCTAATGTAATATCAGAGAAGGCTGCAGCAAACCTGGGAAGTAATGGAAATGTTAAAAGATTTACAAAGCAGGCTACATCCTGCAGTATTTCCCCAAATTCATTGGAACATGAGTTCACTATAGGACAGCAGAGAAGCTCTTGCCTGCTGTAACCCCTGCCAGTGTTATTTTGCACAGTAGAGTATCATAAATGTTTGTTGATTTAAAAGCAGAAATGAGAGGCATCCAGGATGCCAAGATGCATACGTGACCCTTCCATGAGCTGCAGAACACTGAATGTCAGTAGTAGCTCTTTCAGTGCTGCTATAGTCGGGGTTAAAGCACAGTTCTTTGGAATGAAGACAAAGAGGAACAATGGAAAGTCCCAGATATTACTGGGAAGAAATTCCAAAAGGTACCCTAAAAAACAAGGAAAGCAACTCTTCCCTTCATACTAAAAAGGAAAAAAGAAAAAAAAATTGAATAGAAGGTGAGAGCTGGTTACAGTTAAGAGAACAAGCCACAGTTAAGGGTATCATAAGGTCTGAGTATTAAATATGATCAAGTTCCAAGCTTCCAAATGCTAATTGATATTAGCTTCACCTTATGGACAAAGAAATTTACCTAGCTAGGGTCTACAGAGCTTTTATAATCAGTGAAAAGAAGATATGATATTTGAAGGTGAAGATTACAATTTGTATCTCAGAAATGGGTAGGCAGGTGTGTGTGTGTGTATGTGTGTGTGTGTGTGTGTGTGTGTGTGTGTGGCTTTGGAGAGTGAACAACAGCCAGTACTGTTGATGAAATCAGTTTAAAAGTTTTAAAGTCCCTGGGCCAGGTAGAAAGAGCCTAACCTTCAGTTTTCTTGATAAGCATCATGCCCACATTTTTTTCTCTGTAACAGCCTTTCCTTTCTTTCTTTCTTTCTTTTTTTTTTTTCTTTTTTGACATCTATAATCTAACAGGATTCTCACTTCCCAAGAAATCAGTAGCAGGACTCCAGCTGATTTTCAAATCATCTTTTTATTGTGACATTTCTGCTAACCTTTCATTTTACAAAATAGCTCCTGTATTATTTTGGGTACATTGGAATATTCCTCAATGCATTCATACTACGAATGGATTTCAGATCTTTTTCACCGCAAATGCCAATGGCAAAAGCCAGTCACTACCCGTGATTCAAAGTTTAAAATGCTGCTAAAGTTGCTGATCCAATCCATGCCCATTCCTGCCTTCTGCTTGGTGAAAAGCACCTGCTCCTATGTCAAGTTCCTCTGTTAGAAATGTTTGCTGTATGGAATCCTCACTTAGCTGGTGGGCCTTTGCCATAGAAACCATCTTAGCAACTGCGATGAATGCCAGCAGGAAGATGAGCAAACATTTGAAAGGAGAGAAGCACCTCAGCAAAACACCCCGAGTCCTGAGAGGAACAACTTCTGTGTGGGAAACACTTGGGAAACAAGTGCCAGTTACATAAACAGGAGCAGGATGAATCAGATATTCTCCCAGCCTTTGCTGTTGTGCTTAATTTTCAGCAGAGAAATCCAGACCCAGGATGCCAGTCTAAAGATGCTAACCCCAAGCTGTAACTGTGTAGCAGCTGGAATTACAATTAGGGAAACTCAAGAGTCTCTTCCCACCAGCCCCGCCAGCAACAGCCCTCTTAGCCCCACTCAGTTTGGGGACAATCCTTTCTTTTTTTCAACAACTAATTTTATTTTTGTTTATATAGTTAAAGTGCCCAAAGTGGTCCTTAGACATGCACAGCAAAGTGGTTACTGTACCGAGCATCACCCCTTCATTACCAGGCATTCTTTGGGGCAGAGGATGCCACAAAAAATGGGCCAGGTAAGATCCCTGGGTCAGACCCTGTTCTTGTGCTACCTGAGGCTGGACCAAAAGCTACAGCTACTCTCATGCTCCCTCAAAGAGATTCCAACAAGTGCCAGCGTTACCCTGAAGGTCTTGTACTGAGTTCACAACCCACCTGGTCTGATTCCTTAGAAACCTGGTTCTATCTCCCTAGTCATTGCTTTTTAGATTGCTGGCCAAACACCCAAGACAGGCTGCTTAACTCTACCTTCTTCCCTTTTCCTCACCAGTGCTTATCTTTAGATAAAGAGATGGAGTTTGTGGAGGTATATTTTACATTCAGTAAAATTCACTTATCTCATGAACTTTTGGGGTTTGACAAATGCATGCAGTACACCACCATCACCAGAAGAAAGATGATGTTTTCAACAGACTCCCAAATTTCCTCATGCTTCTTTTATAGTCAACCCTACCCCCAGCCTCTGACAACCATTGATCTGCTTTATTCCCCCACAGTTCTGTCTTTTCCAGAATATAATATAAATGGAATCATGTGGTCTATAAACTTTTGAGTCTGGCTTCTTTCACTTAGCACGTGCCTTTGCAGGTCTCCGTGTGTTTGCATACACACAGGTCTTGGTCTGGCCACATAGTACTCTATCATGTGTGTGCACCACTAGCAGATTTCTGTGAAGACACCAAACAACATATGGATTGTTCTAGCTTTGGGCAGTTATGAGTGATGTTTCTATAAACATTACTGCTCAGGTCGTGTGAATCTATGGTTTCATTTTTCTTAGGCATAGAATCTCCAGGTCACATGGGCAATGTTATAAGACTAATGTAGTTTTAATTGGTAAAGCTAAAAAGTGCAGCTTGGTGCCATAGAATGAAGATTAAACTGGTATCCAAAAACCTTGGTCCAAGCTGCACATTAAAAACTAAATAATTTCTATGTCTTTGGATAAGTTGTTATTTTTTAAACTTATTTTCCTAAAGAGCAAGGGTTATCATCACTTATAGGCATGTGTCACTATGGCATAAACTAATTATGGGAGATGTTTATAAAATGAAAGCTCTTGCATTTCATCAGCAACTATTATGTCACATTATTACCTGTGATTGTGAATCTCTTACAAATGAGAGGTCAGATCCACCCTAGGATGCATGTAGCACATGGTTGGCACAAAACCAAAGCCACAGGCATCTTCAGCCACCCATCTGTATCCTTTGTCACTTTAGAATACAAAACTCAAGAGGGGTACTGTCCAACACAGTAAATACCAGTCACATTGTCTGTTTCAATTTAAATTAACTAAAATTATCTCACTCTCCCCAACAAATTTTTGCAATTAAAGTAATAATTATTCATAAAAATACATTAGACCCAGTTAAAGACTCACTTCCTCGGTTACACTCACCTTATTTCAGTTGCACAATAGGCATGCATGGCTAGCCACCCCTTTCTTGAACATTACAGAGTAGAAGACATTTCCTTCATTGCAGATAGTTGTAGACAATGCTGATCAAAAGGGCAGTTACTTTGATCTTGGATTTTCTCAGCAAAAAAAAAAAAAAAATCTAGAAACCATTTATAGCTCAAAATTAAAAGCTTGCAATGATGACTATTACCTATTTTGATCTTGCAAGTCTTAATCAGCCCTATAAACCCACACTGCCAGGATTCAGTAGCTCATAAAATTAAACCACAAACATCTACCCATGAATAATGAAATTGTTCTCCACAACTCTGGTCTTCTCCAGTATTGATCCAATCTTGTCTGAATCTTAATCTTAACTCGCTCATTTATTATCTTGTTCTTGCTCCTTTGGGCTTAACATTTGCATTTAATCTCTTTGGTTTCAATTTTGGATTCCTTTCCTGCTTTTCTGGAGATTCCACCCCAAAAGAGCACAGCGACTATTAATCAGTCTCTCTGAACCTAATTGAATTGATGGGGTGACCTCTCCTCTTCAGCCTGACCTACCTGACCCTCCACAGTTCAGAAGAAACACACAGATGAGTCAAGGGGGCAGCAGCTGGTCAGGTTATGCCAAGGTTGTTGACCTTCAACTGGGTCATGAATGCCAAGGCCTTCGGGAGCCTGGCAAGCAACATAGGTGACTGAATCAGAGCGAGAGCAGCAGTAGGCAGTGGAGGAGGTAGGCAGACTGCAAGCATATGCCCCATCATGGAAAGCTATTCAAATACAAATAAACACTCTGCAGGCAATCAGAGGCCCAGAAATTGGAAAAGAAGAAGTAACACTATCTCTGTTTTGCAGATGATGAAATAGTGTCCTGGAAAAAACCCAAGAGAATCAGTGCTAAAACTAATAAAAACAGTAAAGAATTTTGTAAGCTGAAGAGACATAAAACAAGCTTACAAAATTAATAACCTCCATATAGATAAACAATAACCAGCCAGAACGTATAACAGAAGAACAGGCCTGATTTACAATTACAAAAAAGAGAAAGTGAACAAGACATTAGAAAACCCAAATGAGGAAGGCTTTAAGACAGAAAGCAAAGTTAAATTGAAACAAATGGAGAGACATCAGCATTCTGAAGCAGAACAACTCAAGATCAGAAGCCTATGTATGTATGTACGTGTATGTGTGTGTGTGTGTATATATATATATATTATAGATGTCATATATATTTGATAAGATCTTAATTAAAATTCTTTTTCTGGAGCTGAATAATTTTTCATACATTTTAACTATTCAAAAACATCTAGGAACACCCTAAAACAGAACAATGAAAGCAGAAAAGTTCTGCCAGCTATACCGCACATAGTGCACAGGTAGTATACAGGTCTACTGTATACAGGTACACAGTACACAGGTACACGGTACACAGGTACACAGTACACAGGTATACAGAACACAGACCACATAATTAAAGCAGAGTAGTCCTGGGGCCCAACTAAATGGAGAGAATGTCCAAAATAGGGAAAAAGGTAAATTCAACTATATATATTTAAAATAAATCTTTTTGCCTGAAAATAATATTTCTAGAAAAGCAGAAGGGCAGATTACAAACTTAATTTATATATAAATCTTTAAAAATGAGAAAAAAAGAAGAAAATAAATGCCAATAGCTTGATATAAAAAATGTAAAAAAAACAGGAACCTCCGTAGCCACTGAACATTTTACATTCTCACCAACCGTGTGCGAGGGTTCCAACTTCAAAATATTTAAAATAGAATTACCATAAGATGCAGCAATGCCAATTCTAGGCTATACACCCAAAAGAAACGAAGATAGCCGCACTTCCACACTCCTACAGCATCATTCACAACAGGGAAGCGAGCTGAGCACGTATCCATGGGTGGACGGGTCCAGAAAACATGGTCTGTACCTACAATGAAAAATTATTCAGCCTTCATTAAAAACAAGGAAGTCCTGCTGCTGCAGTTTGGTCTGGAATGTCTCCCAAAGCCTCATCTGTGGAAGGTCTGGCCCCCAGGGAAGCATTGTTCCTAGCTGAGTCTCTTGGGAAGGGATGAGCTTCTCGTCTCATTGATGGTTTAATTGATTGATGGGCTCATAATTGAAATAGACTATTGAAAGGTGATAGAAATTGTAGGTCCTGGGTGAAAGAAGTAGAAGTAGGTCACTGAATGCATGCCCCAGAAGTAGACATCTTGTCCTGGCTGCCAGGGGCTGAGAAACTTCCCTCTGCCACACCTAAAAGAAGTGAAGCCACCTATCCATGGATTGAAAACTCTGAAACCATGATCCAAAATAATTTTTCCTCCTTTATGTTGACTTTATCAGATATTTTGTCATAGTGGCAGAAAGCTGCCATTTTCAACAACATGGATAAGCTGGGAGGACATCCACCACACATTCCCACCATGAAATGTTGCCTTGCCCTAGCCCCCAAAGCAAAGGAACCAAGTGATAATAAACTGGAAACTCCAGAACTGTGAGTCAAAATAAACCTTTTCTCTTTATAAGTTTAGTATCTTTGGTGTTTTGTTGTAGTGACATAAAGCTGGCTAACACATAGTTCAATTAATTGAATAAATTATTGTATGTCCATGGAGTATATTACATCTGTAAAAAAAAAAAAGAAAATGTGAGGAAGAGCTTTATGAAAGAAATGAACAGAGCTTTGTTTCTGGAGTGAATGACAATATATATTATAAAACTTAAAGGGAAGGGTAAGATACAAAATAGTATAATGGCATAATATACTCTTTTGTATATATTTTATAAAACTAATAAAGCAAATGAAAATGGTTACCTGCAGGGTGGTCTGGGAACACGGTGTGGGAAATGCAGAGGGAAATGAGAATTCTATGAGTGGACCTTTGTATAGTCTTTTGAATCCCATCTTTTACGTACTCAAAAAGAATCAAAAAGGATGCAAAAGTTCATGGTAGACAGACACGAGATTTCAGCACAGAATGCCCCCACCCGCTGCAGCCACCGACCCATGCGGTTGGCCACGGACCTGAGGACCTGATTGGCTTTCTAATGTTCCTTCCCAGGCTGTGAATAGAAACTATGTGCCGAGATTTAAAATTAGGTTAAGCTGATTGCATTCACCTTCATAAAGACTAAAGCCAGGTGCATTATAATTAGCTGTTCGATCCCGTTACCTTCACCAGGCGGGGAGAGGCGTTAGTCATAAGTTGTTGAGGCTGGCCTTTCATTTTTCTCCCAAAGTGATTTCAATCGCAGACCAAATTCAAAAACTTATTATTCCGTTGTTAAGATTTCAGGAAACAAGGCCAGCTTGATCCTCGTTTCTATCATCTGACTCACTCACCAAGCCCCTGAGGCAGCGCAGCGAACATATTGGTGTCAGCAATTATGGGCTGACTCACCAGAGAGCGTGCACGAGTAACCTGTCCACCACCTACCTCTCCACCAGCCACCCGTCCTCGGTAGGACCATCTGCACCACACTCACGGGGTAGGAGCCCGACCAAGCCTTCATGCATTTCCGAGCCTTTCTGCCCAGAAGCCAGGCCAGAAGCAATGCACAGCCCCATAATGCTTTGCAGCAACCTGAACAAGCTCAAAACATCCCCCTCCGTTGAGCAGAGCATTTCTGAGTCCTCTGCTCTTGCCACGCTAAGGCTCACAGCAGCTCCCTATACCAATTTTGTTTGAAGATGGGTCTTGCTAGTTGGCTTGTTGAGTGGCCATAGGAAAATCATTTAATCTAAGTTTCAATATTCTTATTTGTAAAACACCCGAGTGACAATTTTTTGTAAGAATGAATCAATTAATTTGCAGAGCTGGGAAGCGAACTCAGGACCTCCAGCATGCTAGGCAAGCACTGGGTCACTGTTTGGCAAGAATTTAAATGAGATGCTTTGTCCCAATGTTGCAGATAAGCATTCTCTTATCATTGTTCCTCTGCTGAGAAAAGTTAGCTCTTCATTTTATTACTGATCAAATGTTATCCCTAAGCACCCAACTCCCACCCAACATTAGTGACTGGGAAAAGAAACACCCCAAACAACCAAACACTAACCTTTGCCACCCAAGAGCGCTCAGTTCCTTCCACCAGAAGAGTCTCTTTGGGGTAACACCGGGCAGTGTATGAAAAAAAAAAACAAACTCAGACTGTGAGATCCTCTTCCATAAGCCAGTCACTAGGGAGACTCGCAGTGACAGGGACAAGAGAACTGCAGGTGCTGCCTCTGGTCTTCCCTGATCCCTACAGCTCCATAGTTGGGCCAGTCTCACCTAGGCACACCTCCACAGAGGCACAAACTCTAGGGCCATTCTACTACTGCCCTCGGCTTAATCTGCAGTGACACATTTCTTTGGCTCAGTCAAGTAGGGTATGGCCAAACCTGCTAGCTCCTGGGTGGCACTTAGCTCCAGCGGGGCACACAGGGAACCTAGACATTCCTACCAGGCCAGGTTTGTGGCAAAAAAGAGCGCTGCTAAGAGCTATTGCCAATAACACTCCATGTTTGTCCAAGGAAGACATCTTCTTCCTCAAGCTTTTACAAATTGGGTCAGATAATTTAAAAAAAATCTATATGTTTACAGGTCAGTTGGATTTCTTTTTATTGATACTAAAGGTAAGCAGAAGGTTCATGTTTGTCTTGTGAGCACAGGGAATGATTACTGGCTTAAATATACACAGAGCCTTTATCTCTATTTCTATACCACTAATGGTCCTATATCCTGACTTCATATGTCAGTGAAGGAGAAGTATATGTGAAAATCTCCCAGTGGAAAAACATCTGCAACACACACTAATTTGTTAATTTATTTGTGTGGAACCTATTATATGCCTGGGATATATAAATAAAATATAGTCCCTGTGTTTCCTGGACATAAGAGAAAGAGTTTATTCTTTAATATACAAAGAGTTTTTACAAATCAATAAATGAAAATCAAATGGCACAAAATTTGACCATGGTTATACAAAGATAGATCTCATACACACACACACACACACACACACACACACACACACACACGAGGTCTATCAGCATTAAAAAAAATTCCAATCCACTCATAATCAGTGAAATGCAAATTAAATTCATAGGGGCTGTAGGCTGTAGCTCAGTGGCAGAACACTTGCCTAACCTGTGTGAGACACTGGTTCGATCCTCAGCAGCACATAAAAAAATAAATTAATAAGCAAAGATATTGTGTGTCTCTCTACAAGTAAAAAAAATTTTAAAAAAATAAATTCTTAAGATACCATGTAACAGACTGCTTCTGTGTAAGTATTAGCTGAAGCATGAAAACACTCAATTTAAATGTTAAAATTGATAATTAAATGATCAAGACAGTCAACTTTTAAACCTCTCATCCAGAATAAGGAAGGGGAAAAAGTTAGAACTGGAAATTGAGGGAGGATTTCAGAAGGATATATCTGAAGGCTGTTGGTTTGCTGAACCCTTGATGAAAGGGGATCCACCCTAGTGTGTCCCCTGGAGTCTAGAGAGAGGAGTTCCAGTGACATTGCTCAGAGCAGTTGTCCTGTCCCTTTAGTGGGTGACATAGACAACAGGTGTCTAACTCCAGTCTAGAACCCCCTACATATTTGCTCATCAGTGGATTTACTGAGCACCTACTTTGCGCTACTTTCACAGTTGCCCACACAGCCAGGGATAAACAGTCACCAAGGAAGTGGGGCACCATGTGGGAGAACTTACCATTCCATGGGGACAGAACAGCGTGTCTGATCAGCTTTTCAATTCACTTTAATGTTCTGATCATTGGTGAAGATTAGATGCATGGGGGTGTTTTGAGTGAACTGCAACAAATCTACGCAAGTGAGGCAGGAATTTACTCACCCCCAGAGCAACCAGCTTCCGAAACTCCTGTAAACACAAAGCTTCTAACTGTTCATTTTTGTTTTGTTTCTCATTTCTGCAAATGACACACCCTCAACCCATCCTTTTCTATTCCAAATCTTGTTCCTGAGATTGCTTTCAAGAAAAAGAGAGCTCGTCACTGATGGAGAATCACTCTTAAAAGGTTAAAATAAAACACTCGGTAGAACATCCCCATCGAGCCTGGCTTCAAATAATAAACAATTTTAATAAAACTTTCTCTCTGGAGCCTGATTTCCTCTGGGAAGCAATCCTTTAACTCATACTCTGCCTATTGCCTCTGTGGCAGCACATAGGGAACTCTGAAGGACCAATTCAGTGACACTTGATGAAAGGACAGCTTGCTCAGAGCTGGACATGCCGATGGCACTGCTTCAAGGTTGCCTCCAGCTCAGGCCTCCTTGGGATGTGACAGAAGGGACTGCAGGATGAGATTGAGCCTCAGAGATGTGCAACGCCCCTCTGCCCCTGGGATCCTGCGAATTTCTTCTCCCCCTCCACTACCCTCTTAGGATCAGCACCACGCAGGTCCTCTCTCTCTCTCACATCCGTCCTCAGGCAGGTTGTGGACTCTGATCCACCAGCTCAGAGGTGTGCTGTGAAAGTTTAACCACCACCTCTGGGGCCTGGAAGCCCTGATTGGTGACCTTCACTGATGACCGTGGTATAAATTCTCCCACCACGGTCAGTTTCAGACTCTCAGCCTGCACTGGCTGAGTGCAGAGCAGGAAAGAGGTGGCCCTGCTGGACTCCCTGGGAACCACTGCCAGGCCCACTTGCACCCCTTTCTTCCCTCCCTTCTGGACCGCCCTCTCTGATTGCTTTTTCCGCAGGAGAGATCTCTCCCTGCTGATTTGGACTGTGCCTCCCCTCCGGTTGCCTTTGCCTGGCTCCCCTGGCCACCTGGAATCCCTTTGTTTCCTTTCCCCCAATTTCCTTTAGACATCACGGCGACCTCTACTACATTTCATTTTTCTTTAACTGCCTGTCCTCCTTGCTCAGGTAGTTTCCATTGTTCCTTTGAGCACTGTAGCTATAGCTGATTTTTTTTCCCCATTTATCCTTCATGTTGGACCCCTAAGGATGGCACCATTGTTGCTGAGCCCCTTTCCAGTGGCTGGATTGGGGACAGCTGCCACAGATAAGCCCACCCAGCAGCCAGTGACCTTTCTCACCCTTTTTTCTTCTTTTTGCATCAAGCTCTTTTGTGAGATTATTCTTCATATCTAAACATCCTCCCGGGCTTTGGGTTAGACACACACAGCACGCTTCAAATGTCCTGGGAGAGGGACCCTCCGCCTTCTCCATGCAGCCAGGAGTGCACGCTGCATCGACGGTGTGCAGTGAGGCTCTGAAGAAGCAGTTGCTGCCTGTAATATTTCAAATGAAGCCATTAGCCCTGCTGCTGGGCTTCATGGCTTTACAGGTAGGAAGAGTAAGTGGGGAGAGTTGGGAATTCTTCCTGATCCCTGGGGATCTGAAACACAAAAACAACAAAAAACTGGGGGTGGGGGGGTGCTGATTCCCTCATTTCAGATGATCCTCATCTTATTATGGAAAATTTTTTTTAACAAAGAAAAAGGTTTTCAGAGTCACCAAAGGAAGGAAGTGTTTTTACCAAAGAATATTAACTTTCTTATTCTCAAAGAAGTTTTCCATGCCCATCTGATATTTCCCCTAGTACCTCCTGACTCTCTCCACTTCTGAAGCCCCAGATTAACCTCTTTTACCACATAATAGCTAGTTGCAAATGCCAGGAAGAAGAGTCTAGGAGGTGAGGGAAAAAATGCTTCCAGTATAGCTGATATGCTCTGATAATTCCCTACATGCAAACAATTTTTGTTTGCTTATCTTTAATAACTTTTTATTTTAATTTAATTTCAAATAGACAGAAACCTTATAAAAATGGTAAAAAGAACACCTGTATATGCTGAATCAAATCATTCACTGCTTATATTTTTGTGCATTTTGTTTTGCTTTGTGTGTTTCTTTCCTTGTTTGATTGGTTATTTCTTTCTAAATAACGTAGCCTTAAGCTGTTGCTATAGTTTGAACATGGGTAGTATTCCCAGAGATCTGGATGGAAGAGCTTGGATCCCAAGATGGTGGTATTGGGAGGTGCTATGGACCTTTAAGAGGCGGGGCCTAGTGAGAGGTGTGTAGGTCTTTGGGGGTGTGCCATATAAGAGGATTGTGGGACCTCAGTCTCTTTTGCACTTCATCTCTCTGCTTCCTGACTCATTATGCAGGCAGACTGCTCTGTCAGAGCCCCAAACCCAAGGGGTCACCCACTCTGATCTTGGACTTGAACCTCCAGAACCATGAGTCAAAGCCCTCGTTAAGTCATAAGTGACCTTCGTCAGGTATTTCATTATAGTGATGGAAAGGTGACTAATACAGCTTTCCTCATTCCCTAATTTGGGAATTGGATGTTCTTCTTAATGATTAGAATAGAGGTAAAGAGAGGCCTGATCAAGCAATAATAGGCACTTCTCAATTCAGAACCCAGATCTGTAAAGGGAACATGACCTCTGAAGAAATGGAGGAGGGGTGACGGAGAAGCATGGAAAGAAGAAAAGAAACCCATTGGACAACACTGAAAGTGAGAGACTCCTCCAAAGGAGTGAGAATGAGGCCATCGGGAAAAGCTAAGATGATTAGGGCTAGAGATAAAGAATTAAGTAGATAATGAGTGCTGAATCTTTCCACTAAGTTATCTTTCTGTTTATGACTGAGAATTGTGTAGAGGGGAAAGAATGAATGAAACAGAGAGATGTCCACTGCCTGAGGGATCAGCATCACCATCGCTGGGTATGAATACCCCCAACAGAGCCCAGACTGCCCTCCACCCAGATGGCCCTGTGACCCACCTGCTCAGATGGCCAGCGCAGACAGCTTCCTCAACACAGGCTGCTCCGTCCCCCACTCCATTCCAGCTGTAAAAGAAAGAAAATTACAGTCACTGAAGCTGCAAAGATGCATAGAAGTTGTCAGAAGGTGGAGTAATTGATATTGATTTGCAATTTTACTCATCAACAAATACTAATGAGACAGGTAGGTAAAGTCCCAGTTCTCCACGAATCTGCATTCTGCAGGAGAGAGTTCCCATCTTAATGCTGTGGTTGACATTTGAAGAAACTCCATGAATGCAAAAAACAGGCTTATCAGGAAAAGAGGGTTTTATCAGTAGCTTCACAGAACAGTGAGAGTCCGGGCGACTCTTATACAGACACAGTGGACTTTTCTTTAATGATAACAAACTGCTCTACACAGACTGTTGTCAAAACTTTTGAAAACATACATGAAAGAGATGCTTTCTCCCAAAGGTTTAAAATATGTACCTAACAAGTGCTTAAAAGCACAGAGAGATAAATAGATGCTGAAGAAAATGAGAAGTGGCTCAAATGATGAATGAAAAATTTAAAAGCAAGGACTCAATTTCATCAGGAAATCTTTCTAAATCTTCATAGAAAACATACTACTTACATTATATGAATTTCTAAATTGTCTTCCATAGCAATTAAAAGATTTATAGAATACTTTCCAATTTATTCAACGAAAGTCACTATAACCCTGGTTCAAATAGCATACAGGAATAGGAAGAAATGAGGTAGAAAAAACTATGAACTATCAGTTACATTTAATTACATTCATTAATAAATTAAAGGAGGCTTTATGATGCTAAAACATACTTGTTTTGATAGGTCTTAAGAGATGCTACTTAGCCTTTGATAAGGTTCAACATCTGCTTCTATATTTTAAAGGTATGAACACATGAAAAAAATTTTAAAATCTTATTTTGTAAATGTTGCCTAATGGAAGTGTAGCAAACACTTCCCCCAACAGCAAGCACTTGAAACACGTTCACAAAACCAGGAAGGGGAGAGCATCACCATCACTGTTGTTCTTGGCCATCCTGGCCAAAGAAACAAAAAAGGAAAGATATCGAGGTATATACTCATTTTGGGAACAATAAAATCAAAAATTTATTAGGTTGGATGATAGGATCCTCTATCTAGAAGATCCAAGAGATTTCTAAAGAGAAAAACACTACAAAACATACTAGCCTGGGACTACCGCAGGATCAGCAATGGCGCTGTTGAGTATACATCCAGAGGAGATGGTGTGTGTATGTTTAAGAGACATCTGCACTCCATGTTCAATGCAGCATCGTTCACATGGTCAAGATGTGGAAACGACCCAATATCCATCAACAGATGAATGGATAAAAATGATACATGCACACAATAAAGTATTATTCAGTGTTTGGAAATCAGGAAATCCTACCAGTGTGGCCTCATGTGAACTTGAAGGATGGCATGCCCAGGGGTATAAGGCAGCCACAGAAGGACAAGTCCTGCCTGACTCCACTTAGATAAGTATCTATACAAGTCACAAAGAAAGAAGCAAAGAATTCAAGAACAGTTCCCCGGGGGGAGAAGTGGAGAGATGCTGCTCAATGAATATGAAGTTTCAGTTCTGACAAATACATTCTAGAGACCTTCTGTGGTCAACAATGCTGTGCTGTGGGTTTAAAACTTATTTAGACAATAGACCTCAGGTTGCATGTTCTTAACACAAAATTAAAAATGAAAACAAAACTAAGAGGCACAAGGAAACTTGGGAGGAGTTCGGTTGATTCTCTATTTCCTTGATTATAATGAAAGGGATCCCAGGTGTTTGCGTATTTTACAACTCTCAAACTGTGTGCATTAAATATGTGCAGTTAGCCTGGCATGGTGGGGCACACTTTCAATTCCCACAGCTGGGGAGGCTGAGGCAGAAGGATTACAAGTCGAGGTCAGCCTCAGCAACTTAGCAAGGCCCTAAGCAACTCAGTGAGACCTTGTCTCAAAATTTAAAAAATAATAAAAGGGCTGGAGATGTAGCTCAGTGATCAAGCCCACCTGGGTTAAATTCCTGGCGATATATATATATATATATATATATATATATATATATATATATATATAATTTTTATTTTATATACATATATATTTTATATATAATTTTATATTATACATACATATATAATATATACACATATATAATTTATTATATATACATTTATGTATGTAAATTATATATGGATATATAATTATACATATATCATTATACAGATATAACTTATTATATACATATATATGTAGTCTTTGTATGTCAGTTATATCTCAATAAAGATATTTTTAAAAGACTGTTAAAAAGTTACCCAATTAAAGGGGAAAAAAACTAATAAGAAAGTTTTAAAGGTGTTCATAATTAATACATTTATTTTATTAGTGGTAATCAATTAGAAAATATAACAGAATTAAAAACACCTAAAAATCTCCCAGGGAGATCACAGTGCCCATATGAAGGGCATGAACGATGTTCTGAGAAGACACATCCTGATTGCAAGTGGGGTGTGGAGTTGGTCTGAAGTTTCTTAAATTCATCTGGGAGAGAGAAATGCAAAGAAAGAGCCAAGAAATTTTTTGTTAAAGAACAACAACAAAAAAATGTATGTGTTCACTTGCTATAGCAAATATCAAAGCAAATTATAACGCGAGGATAATTTTCAAAATAGTGTTTTGATTCAAAAATAAACACAGAGACTAAGTTCACAGCATAGAGAACCTAGAGACAGATCCACGTGCCCGTGGTAATTCATAGTGCCATTTAAACTCACTGGGGAAGCATGGGTTCCATGCTAAATGACATTGTAGCCATGAACTATCTTTGGAGGTGTGGGTGTGCATACCTGCACATGGCTCTGTGTGTGTGTGTGTGTGTGTGTGTGTGTCTGTGTGTGTGGTGAATGTTCGTGAGGCTGTAGATATAGATGGGAATACAGATACATCTCCAGAAGGAGATGCGCTTTTCCCCATCACACCACCCTGCACACAGTAAGATTTCCTACACACTCCCTGTCAGGCCCTACGACTGCCTATTTGCCTGAATACTGCCTATTCCAGGGATAGTCAGTATTTGTGGTTGGCGGATCTGATGGAGAAAACTTGGCCTCCATTATTGTCTTAATTTGCATCTACCTGATGACTTCCTAGGTTAAGCACCTTTTCACATGTTGATTGGGCTTGTGTTTTATCTTCTGAAGAATTATTTGTACCTTTCCTACACACAAAGGAATTTCTAGACAAATTAAACAAGTAAGTCTAAGGAAATATTTGTATATTAAAAGAAGATAACAAATGTCCATTTAAAATCATGAGGATGAGAAGACCTAACAAGCAAGCTCAGTAGTACAGACTACATCTGAATTTTCAGCTACTGGGGAGACTGAGGCAGGAGGAAGGCTCAAGCCCAAACATTCAGAGCCAGTCTGGGCAACATACAGAGATCTCATCTCTTATAGGATGAGGGAGAGGAGGAAGAGGAGGAGGAGACAACTAACCAGAGTGACTACCAAAACTGCCTTGTAAAATTTAAAACTTGATCCTACATTGATTTTAAATTATTTGCAAAAGAAAAGAATACTATAAGCCAATGTAATGACCAAAGGATGGCTGAAAGAAAAATTGGCAACATAAAGAGTGGACACAATAATATTTAGGATATATAAAGAGTTCCTGCTAAAAAGAAGGTCAAAAAGCAAATTAAAAAGTGAGAAAAATATATCAACAGGCAGTTCTTCAGAAGACAAAACACAAAATCTGATTAACATGTGGAATGATGCTCAGCCTAGAAAGTAATAGGGTAAATTCAAAGCAAAACAATAAAATCCATCATATTGGTGAAACCACAGCCACTGACAATCCCCAGTTGGCACATAGACAGAAAGTAGGCAATTATAGATCCTGATAGGGAGTGCAAATTCAACTTTGCAACTGAAATTTGAAATTATACTCTCCATATCTTTTAACTCTGAAATCCCAACTCTAGGCAGCTAACCTTTGGAATCACCTAGGACCCATGAAAATAAGTATTTGTACGAGTTCAATATTTAATGTTAGTTGTGAAATGAAAAATTGGATGTAATCTAATTCTCCATCGTAGTTCAAGGGTTATATTATGTATGTAGATGCATTCTATGGAATAATATGTAGTCGTGGAAAAGAATGACTGATGTTATAACTTCTTCAATCGTGATGATTGTTAGAAGTTAACCATTATTCATTCACATTGACTGAACTGCAATTTTCCTTGAGAGAGTAATGCACCCAAATAAAGTATTCCTTACAGAGGGGTAACTAATACTCAGCAAGCAGCGGTCAATGGGCTTCTGAGGAAAAAAAAAACTCATTAAAAGGGTCTGGCGCAATTAAAATGTAAGCTTGGTTTTTCATTATCCTTACCTCATTCTTCCTTGTTCTGGTCTGGAGTAGGCATATAAAGCCTAGAGCTCCAGTAGCTATCTTGGGTCATGAGGTGGTCTTGAGACTGAACACTATATACTAAGAGTAACCTAGAAGAAAATAGGAGTGGAAAATAAAAAGTACTTTTTAGAAAAATACATATATAAATATGATTTGCATTTTTTAAATTGTGTAACTTCTTTGTATACAATGTAAGCCTATGTGTGTCTATCTGCATGTGGGAAAAAAGATATGGGGAACAAGTTTTTAATGATATATCCAAACTGGTACCAGTGTTTCCTTATGGAGAGAGAAGTCAAATGTGACAGGTAATGGGTAACTTTCTTTTTGTTTTTTGAATACTTTTAGTTTCCCATTGTTTTATTTTTTGTATTATTTTTGAAATCTTTAAAATAACTAATAAATATGTGTAGCCTTGTATCTCAGCTATAATTTTAATTCTGAACATTCGTCTCTATTCAACACCATCAAGCACTCAACTTTGATAAAATGGCACTAGAGCCCAAAGAAATCTCATAGATATTCTAGCTGCACCTGAAAATTTTCCAGGTGAGTGTCCATCAGCCTAGAAAGATGAATAATGCACCTCAAAGAAATGTGACTCCTGAAAGCATAGATTATTTGTATTTGTTGTTTTTAGATATACATGACAGTAGAGTGTATTTTGACATATTATACATACATGGAATACAACCCATTTCAATTAGGATCCTGTTCTTGTGAGTGTACATGATGTGGAATTACACTGATCATGTATTCATATATGAACAGGAAAATCATGTCCAGTGCATTCTACTGTTTTTTTTATTTCCATGCCTCCTCCCTTCCCTCCATTCCCCTTTGTCTAATCCAATAAATTTCTATTATCCCCCTCCCATTGTGTGTTAGCATCTGCCCATCAGAGAGGACATTTGGCCTTTTTTTTTTTTCAGGACTGGCTTATTTCACTTTGCATGATAGTCTCCAATTCCCTCCATTTACTGGAAAGTGCCATAATTTCATTCTTATTTATGGCTGAGTAGTATTTAATTGTGTATATATCACATTTTCTTTATCCATTATCAAGAATATAAGAAACAATAAATGTTGGTGAGGATTGGGGAAAGGTACACTCAAACGTTGCAGGTGGGACTGCAAATTGGTACAATAACAATGAAAAGCAGTATGCAGATTCCTGAGAAAACTTGGAATGAAACCACCATTTGACCCAGATATCTCACTCCTCAGTTTATACCCAAAGGACTTAAAATCTCATAATACTGTGACACAGCCACATCAATGTTTATAGCAGCTCAATTCACAATAGCCAAGCTATGGAACCAACCTAGGTGCCCTTCGGCAGAAAGCATAGATCCAAAGGAGCTCACTCATCAAGAACTTATTCTGGAAGTGCAAAAATGATTTAAAAGCCTCATATAATCCAGGTGCCTTCTCATGTATTTTATTCTTGATTTCTTCATTTCCATCCTCTGTGATATCCATGACATTTCTACTGCACTGAGGAGGAAAGCAAGGTTGGGGTAGTTTATGTAATCAATTTCCCTGAATTCCGACATGGGTTAAAGCAGGAGCCAGGATTCATAGCCTGATCTACCTGCTCCTGTGTTTTCCCCTTCACCAGGTTGCCTCCCACACAGCCCGGGGTGCAAAGCTTTCAAACTGCAGTGAATCCTTGCAGTATTTAAGTTAATTTCCCCATTATTATTTATTTGCTGAACGTTACATGGTGGCCACCCGAGAACAGCATCCCCGGGGCGCCTGTCACACTAGACTGCCCATGTGGGCTGTTTGATTTAAAGTTGATCCCAAGTTGCCCAAGGAAGACTGTCAGTTGTTCCAATAATTGAAATGGCATGGCATAAAATGTCAATGGTGCATGACTGAGAGGCTCACCGAGAACAAGGGAACATTAGCGATGCGGAGGCCAGGATTTCAAAGTTGCAGAAGCAATCACCTCGCCGCCTTGTGCAAATCGCTCAGTACCTGGGTGTCCAGAAAATAACAATTTCAGGGGCACAGACACGATGATTTTCTCAGTGGGAACCAATCCAGTGGCAATAAGAAGACAAAATAGGACAGAGGAGAATCCTAATGGCAGAGAAACAACACAACCCTGAGACGGAGCTCGCCACACAATGAGAAAGCCGCAGACTCGGATATTCCTTGAGCTTTAGTGAGATCTTTTATCACTGCCACCTAAACACCCCACGAGAACAGCTTTGAGAAAGAAAGGTTTATTTGGGGCTAAGTTTCAGAGTGCTCAGTCCATGGGACAGCCCATCGCCGGGAAGAAGCCCAGCCAAGGACAGCTGCTCAGCTCAGCCTGGGGTCAGGAAGGAGACAGGGAGGGAGGGATGGAGAAGGGGCCCTGCAAGAAGGATGCACCCTTCCAGGGCCCGCCCCCAGGAGCCCACTCCTCCAGCCACACCCCAACTATCTAAGGTTACTACCAGGCTGGGATGAACCGGTGAGTTTACAGCCAATCATTTCTCCATTTCTCCTCTGAGCATTCCTACATTAACACATGAGCTTTGCGGGAGACACCTTGCATCCAAACCATAACACCTTGAATATCTTTGCACTGTCATAGGGTTTCCCCACCCCCATTTATATATGTGTGTCTTCATATTTTAAAAATCCTTCTTTTCTCAAACCTTCATTAAAAATGTATATCCATGAATATCTGCCACGTTCAATGTTCCCTTTCCACAGAATGGCTAAATGTTATATGGAATTGATGAAAAAACAGGAATTAGATGACTCAGAGGGCACCAAGTCTAAAAGTGGATAAATAAGAATAATTGATGCAACAAAAATAATTCATATATATCATTTAAGTACAAGGATTCTAGAAGAACATCATAATAGCCCATGTTTATGCATGAAGGGAGAACTAATTTTTAAAATTTCTATGGCTATCAGAAAAAAAACACAACTATTTAGCATATCTTCCAAAATTATCAGCATTAATATGTATGTTGTTATCTATAACACCCAATTAACATAACACAATTGACAAGCTTGGTCTGATGGAGATACGCGGAACCCTCGCTGTGATTACAGAATAAAATGGATCATGTACTTGATCACAAAACAAGCCTCAATAAATGCCTAAGAATTTCATTTTTGCCACCAGGCAACAAAATTTGAAATCTATTTTTAAAAGACAACTTAATTTTTTAAAAAATTAGAAAATTTAAGAACACATTTATAAATAATTTCTATTACATAGAAGAAACCATCATTGGAATTAAATAATGCCAGAAACTGAACTTCAGCTGTCTCTGAGTTTGACTTTCCCTACATCCCTGCTTCTTCTTTGAGAGGAATCTCATGCTCATCCTTTACCCCTCAATGGGAACCTCTGGCCAGGAGGTCCCTGCCCTGAGGAAGTTTCCATTCCAAGTCACTAAGGTTAAAGTAAGTGACAGAGCCATGGGCCAGTCCTGTGGGCTCAAACTTTAGATCTTCTCCCATTAGCCTCATGATCATGGACAACTGACATCCTCTTTGGGCCTTGATGGTTTCATAAAATTTGAGGAAAAAAACCACAGTTGTATCTTAGATCTTCATGGTAACTGAATAGAGACAGGGGTACACAGCTAAAGCTGTCAGGACAGGGCCTGGTGGGAAGACACACCAGAGTGGCCCTTTTTCGTTTTGTTCCTCGTAGAATATCTGTGAACACATGCAGGAGGTATTTATGGAGCATGGGAACTCCCTTCTCTGCTCATGGTCAAGTCCAATCCTGCCTTTTAGTTCAACCGCAATAAAAATGATCACGTTTTTCTTTGTCTAGGACAAGGTAACATCTCCTTGAATTATTGTTAATTCTTCCATTCTGGAGTTTTCACCTGCAGGACATTCTCCAGTCACATACAAAGGAGAAGACAAAATTGGAGAATCCTAGAATCATGCTATTCTACAACTGTCTTAGCAATATATTAGTGCTGCATGAAAGATTCATCCCATTGGATAATAAAGAATCATGTTCTAATCAAATAGAACAAGTTACAAAACTAACTTGGTGTTACATATGGCATTTGTTTGTAATAGGCATCCTTTGGTTAAGACTAATACATCTCTTGCCTAAGAGAGTAGATACAGGTGGTGCACACCTGTAATCTCAGTGACTTGGGAACTGAGACAGGAGGATCATGAGTTCAAAGCCAGCCTCAGCAAAAGTGAGGTGCTAAGCAACTCAGTGAGATCCTGTCTCTAAATAAAATACAAAACAGGGCTGGGCATGTGGATCAGTGGTCAAGTACCTCTGAGTTCAGTCCCTGGTACCCTCCCCTTAAAAAGAGAGAGAGGGCGGGGGGAATCCTGTTGCTTTGCCACACCTTCAAGAAGGGTACCTGCAGCATCCAGAAGGGTAAACTAGATTCTTCTCTTCTCTTGACATGGGCCATGAAGGCTGAACGTCACTTGAGTGGTGGTAGAGCTTCCACTCTTCTCCCTGCAGGTGTGTGTTGGAGAGGACACATTTGACACCTGTGTCTGTCCACTCACCACTTCCCATGTATGGGAGGAAGATGGATTTATCTGGTGTTTAGAAGGAATCTAGGGCAAAGGAGCAGAGTTTAATGCCTTTCCATCTGCCTTCTAAAGACAATTGAAGATGCTCCTCCTCCTTTTTCTTCCTCTTCTTCCTCTCTTTCCCCCTCCTTTCTCTCCTCCTCCTTCTTCTCATTTTCCTCTCCTTCTCCTTCTCCTCCTTTCCCTCTCTGTCTTTCCTCCATTCTCCAACTTCACTGACTTCTAACACATGGGTAAATCAGCTGTCCCCCTGCCCCTTGTCTGGCTGTCTTCAACTTGGGGCAGAAGCCAGGGAGGAGGGGGCTGCACCTTTTATAATACAGACACAGACCCTGCACTTGGTGATTAGAAGAGACTCACCTGGCCATTTATAAAGAGGCTCTCGATTCTTTGTGAACACAAATTAGTAACATGAACTTATGCATGGAAAGGGATGAGTCTGAGTCCCAGCACCTCCACTATATACAAACTCATTCCTGTTTTAGAATTAGAAATGTTAAAAACTTTATGCCAAATGGGTTTTCCCTCAACATATAAATACTTAACTTGTAAGGTTGAAAACGTGAATGAATAAGCAACTTTACCAAAATAATCCTTCCTAGGATGCTTTCTTTATGAACTCAAGATATCACAACCATTAGATTCAATGATTCTAGTAAGTTCTGACCATTTACTAATAAACATGAAAGAAAACTTTTTTCTTGGATCTAGACAGATTAGATACTAACATTTCTTAGGGAATGCCCCCAAAATTGTACATGAAATATATAAATGAGGGACAAAGACTAGTGACAGGATGACAAAGTCCCCAAGGAGAGTAAGATGCAAACCATGGAGAAGCTTTTAAATGAAACCTACTGGGGCCTCGGGTTCTTCTCAAGAACAATGGGTGGGGAAGAAACCATGCAGTTGAGTCAGAGCTGACGGGACCGCCCTCTTAACTGGGCAATTTCTCTAGGAGTAAATGCAAAGAAAGCAATTTGGCGGTTTTCATGGTATAGCAGAGAATAATTCGAGGACCTAAGAGCACACACCATCCACGCAAGGTAGCCCTCTCAATGGAGGGGCTGCATCCACATGGGGACCATGGCTGCTGGTATCCCAGCCAACCACCTGGCTTTGATTGATTGTCCTGTGCTCTGATGTATTAGGTGGTCTCACAGTGAGAAATCAGGACCGATGATCAGAATAGAGCATCCGATGAACCCAAGCTTTAAAATGGTATTGCAAGGAGAGTGGATAAGGAGAAAAAGAAAAAATGGATTCAACAAGGTTCTCAATAGCTGTGTTCACCAAGTACGATCAGCTAAGCCCCTCGCACTCCCCCTGACTCTTGGGATAAGAACAGTACCCGATTCAACCCTTTCTCAGCTATCTGATCTGTGTATCTCTATGGAAACGAGAACTATGAGGGAAAATAAACTGAAGAGCAGGTCTTTTGGAGTCAGCAGCATTTCAACTGCAACGGGGCAGAGTTTGCATGGGGTTGTCCATAGGCTGCAAATTCCCCAGGCCACTGAGTCTCCAGGCTGGCCTGAAGCAGTCTCCATACATGTGGACACCAGCTGGGCTGCAGTCTCCACGTAGGTGTCCACTGGGCTGCGTTCACCACAGTGCCTCCCTTGGTGCTCACCCACCTGGCCTAGCCTTTGGGCAACTCTGGGAATAGTTCACTATCCCTTTTGTTTTTCTCCCAATCCAGCTAACCTACAGGCTCAGAGGCCACAGGACAGATCTTGTCCCTTATTAGAGCTTCCCGCAGTTGGGCTGGCCCCAGGCAAAAAAGGGGTGAGCAGCATGCAAGTGTGCCTCCCGTCACTCTCAGAATAAACATCCGTCCCTTACCTGGCTCCAAAGTGGCCTTCGACCCACTTTGCCTACTCTTCAGCTTCATTTTTGTCCTCTGCCAACACCCACTTCCCCTACACTGTGTTCTGAGGACACTGAGTTTCTGGCAGGGTCTGAATATTTGGGCCAATTTCTCTCTCCCTCTCCCCCCAACTCTGGAATTTTGCATCTGCTGTTCCCTTTTGCAGCCACACTCTTCCCTGCTTCCCTGTCATCTGAATCACACTATCCACCTGACTTCCCTGCTCTGGGAGACTTACCCTGAGACCAAAAGACTGGGGTCAAGGCCCCTGATGGGCACCTCTGTCATAGTCTACACTCACCACCGCTGTACCACTGCATTATAAAGGCCTTCCACTTGCCCAGGTACCAGCACTTCCTGAGGCATGGGCCTTGCCTGCTTCCCAGCTGTGTCTCTGGAACCACCCGTGCCTGGCGCGCACCTGGTCCCCATCCTTACTTCTGAGTTAATGAAGGAATAAATGAATGAATGACAAATTAGTGACTTAGTCTTAATGAGTGGCTCTCAGAGATTTCTGCTAATACAAATTGTCCTGCCTTAAAGATTTTAAATATTTAATCTCTAGTCCAAGATATTCTACTTTAGAAAGTACATTGCTCATTCTGACATGATAAGATACCATGTGAAGATATCATCTAGCAGCTAAAAATTAGAGTTATGGTTCTTTATATGATCGCAGGGTGTGGGGTTGGTAAAGTCATCCCCAGCCTGCTATAAACGCTGTAATGAGCACCTGTCCAGCTTCACATGGAAACCGTCACAGAGCTTGTTTTAGTCTGCTTGTCCCTGCTCTCACTAAGGGATATGACCAGATCAACCACCGGGGAGGAAAAGTATATTCAGGGACTCTCAGTTTCAGAGGTCCTAGTCCATAGAAGGCCAGCTCTATTCCTTGGGGCTAGAGGTGAAGTTTGAACAGCATGGTGGGAGAGGGCAGCTCACATTATGGTGACCAGGAGGCAGAGAGAGACCCCACTTGCCAGATCCACGTATATACCCAAAGCCACACCCAGTTCCCACCTCCTGCAGCCACACCCTGCTGCTTCAGTTAATCCCATCCGCGATGAGCTCCCTGATTAGGCCAATGCTATAACCCAGTCATCTCTCCTCCAAACCTTCTCACACATGAGCTTTTAGGAGACACCACATCTAAACCATAACAGAGCTTTTGGTTCAGTACCTTATATACAGAAGGTACTTAATAAATACTGAGAGAATAGTGTACAAAATAACTCCTGAGCAGGAAAACACCTTGCTAATAAAATTAACAAATCTCCATCAAGTCCTCACTCGTAAATCAAGAGGGATTAGCTAGTCAGGTGCACACGCCTATAATCCCAGAGACTTGGGAAGCTGAGGCAGGAGGACCTCAAATTTAAAGCCAACCTGGGAAACTTAGCAAAGTGTTATCTCAAAATCTTAATTTTTTTTTTAAATTTAAAGATATGGGAATAGAGCTCAGTGGTAGAGTGCCCCTGTGTTCGATCCCCAGTGTCTCACACACACACACACACAAAAAAAAAAAAAAAAAAATAGTTGAATAAGTTGAGACAAACTTGGGAGTTTGATTAGAAAATTATTAACCATCCACTCCTAGGCTTGATTTACATGATTGGTTTAGCAACCAATTCAGTGTAGCTTCTTATAACCATTTTTTATGTTTTTGTACATCTTACAGTAAGTATACCGTGCCTCAATTACAGTTTCCATAAATGCTTTTCTACCAGCTGCTTTCTGTCAGGTAGGCAGAGCATCTAGGCTCTGGTCTTATTTACCTGATGATTTGCACATTTATTTATTTCCTTTATCATTGCAAAGGGTAGAGGGAACTACCCGGTATATAGTACTATTTGGTGAGGCTCTTTGTAAACAGCTCAGCGTGTTTGCTGTGCAAATAATATTTCCAGCCTCTCCTTGATATTCTGAAATCCTCAAGAAATCTTAGTCTAATCAAAGATTATTGAACCCTGTTGACATTCTGGAAATCACCAATCATGACTCAAGAGTTCAAATGATGCCAAAGGAAGGTAGCCACCCCAGCAGATCCATCCTGGAAGGGATTTGAATCAAATTCTCAGAATCTGAGAAGTAGAATCATGGACCAGTAAACACTTAACTCAAGCTCCTGAGAAGACTCGGATGCTAATATCAAGAGGAGCTTTGCAAACTCATTCCCTGCCTTCTCCTGAAGGCACGAGTCTTCCGCCATGCCGCAGGTCCAAGTTGCCTTCATTTCTCCATCACCTGATACCCCACTTTTAAATTGGGAAAAAAAAATAAATATTGGATTTAAGAGAGTGTGGCAGGCAGGTAATTGTCACGTGCTACAAAGACTAAAGAAAGGCCATCCTAAAGAAATGTAAAAGCCCATATTAGGCTGTAATTGAAGCACTAAAATTTAAAATTTTTATTTCAGTCCCTTGTAAAACTCAAGTAGAAAAACTTCTTTACACCTTGTCAAATGGAAGTTAAAAATGATCTAAATCAATGTTTTATAGGATTGATATGTCCTTCCAATATCAAAGTTTTATGAAAGAATTTAAGAATTTGGATTTCTGTCACATAAATAATAATGGATGATAAGTTGTAATTATGTAGCTCACTTTTTGAAAAGTCTTTTATATATTAATTCTGCCCTACAATAAACTTGTGAAAGAGTTATAATATGTTTCCTATTTCACAGATAAAGAAACTGATAAAGAGCCAATAAGGTAACATGGGTGGGTTCAAGTTTTGCAAGATTTTCCCCTCTTTACACTAAGTCCAAAGAAATCAAATGTGCCTCTGGTTAGCAACGGGGAATAGAGCAAAATGCATCACTTGTTTTGGCCCATGTCATTTTAATTCAATTTGGTGATAAGCTAAAATCATTTTACTCTAGAGAAACAAGTTTCTATGAAGAGAAAAATAGTTTCTATTGCTCAAACATGGACGAGCAAAAAGTAGGAAATAATGGATTGCTCTCCCCCAAACACTCTGAAGTGGGCCAGAAAGGTCCTCCCAAATGGCTTAGGAGATCCTGGCCACATGGCGACACACCCTGGATGGATGTCATCACATCTATAGATCACTCATTCTTAGGTGAGACTTTTGTGCCCTTGAAATAGCAGATCCCAAATGGATTTGTCTCTCTTGGTCAGCAATAAGCAGCAAGTACTTACGATGTTCTATTGAGAAGAGCAAAAGTGTGCATTGATAGTTAACGATTCACTTCGGAAAAGTCTGACTCTTAGAAACAGACTCAAAGCATAAATGAATATCAGAGAGGAACTTCTCTCCTCTGTCCTCTGGTTCACATGAAGAGGAATTTTCTCTAAACCTTTGAGCTTCTGTCCCAAAACCTCACTCTGGAAGCAAATCAAGTTACCTGGTCAGCAATACCCCCTGGTCTTGGATGGGGTTAATCAAAAGTCCAAAGTGTGGCATTTGGTCTCTTTCTCCTTCCTCCCTCCTCCCTAGAGCAGGGTGAGGCAAAGACTTCCTTACAGAATAAAACTAGCCCTTGAACATGCGGTCTCAAACTCCAAACCAGGTGAACAGAGGAAATGACACACTTATTTGTTTCTGCACTAAGCTGTATTCTTCATCATTAACTCTACCAGCAATAAAGTTAATGTTTGTGCTGGCTTCCTTGTTCACCTTCTCAATTTTTTTTAATCCATGCAAGAAAGAATATTTACATCTATTGGACTTCCCTCCAAAACCCACCAGGGAGAGTAAACTTTACTCAAGTATCCAAATAAGAGGAAAATGGGATGCCAGTGGAGCACAGGCCCATTTTGGATGCTCCCCTCTTCCTAAGTTTCCAGTCCTTTGATATTCCTCACTATATAGTCTCCTCCCATTGAGTATGAGTGGCTGCAGAGAATCTTATGGCTTACCATCCCTGTGGTTAGGTTACTAATAAATTGACTTGAGTTAATCAAAAGGAAGCTTGTCCTGGGTCAGTCTAACTTATCAGATATGCTCTCTAAAAGAAGATGAAACTTCAGAAAAATGCCTGCTGCGGGCCTGGAAGAAAGCAAAGAGCCATGTTGTAATTGCCACACAGCTAAAATTCAAGGTCAATGTCTAGGAGCTGAAAGCAATCCCAAGCCAACAGCCAACCAGAAAATAGGGACCTCAGTTCTACAGTTGCAAGTAACTGAATTGTGCTGACAATCTGAAGGAGGTGTGAAGAGCATCCCAGGCTCCAGATAAGACTGCAGACCTGGATGATGCCTTGATGTCCATTATTGAGACTCTAAGAAGACAACCCAACTATGCATTGCCCTGATTCCTGACCCATGGAAGATGTGACACAGATTATTTTGTTTCGTTTTTGTAATACTGCGTTGAACCCAGGGCCTTGCACGTGCAAGGCAAGTCTTTCTGAGCTATATCCCCAGCCTAAGAAATGGACGTTTTCTTAATCTACTAAGATTTTTGTATCTTACGTAGCAATATAAAGCTAAACACATACATTGGGTATTGACCACCCCATTCAAATGGTTTTATCCAATCAATGCATGAGTATATAAAATAATCAGTGGGCCCTCTCTGTGGAGGTATAAACAAATAAACACTTCATATTAACATAAATAAGAATTAAAATCATATGTTCATCTCAATAGATGCAGAAAAAACACCTGAAAAAAAATTAAATATTCTTTCATGATAAAGCCATGTTATGACATAGTTCAGGAGATGTTTCTAGTGAGTATCTCAAATCAGCAATAAAAATACCAAGAAAATAGGGGAAGATCTTGGGAAAGAAATTTTGCATCAATATGACATAAGAGAAGAATGTACCTGGCCTATATGAATATAAAAGAAATCACAAAATCTCACCCAAGTTAAGACATGGAGGATTTCAGCAAGTTCACTTTAGTCTATGAGAAGCAAAGAATCAAGTTACAGTCATGGCAGAGGAAGTTCTGTAATACTTCAAACCCAAGCACAAGAACTCAAGTGCTGAACCATCAAGAAAGACTTGAATCACTGAGTGGAAGGGAGAGCCTAAGAAAATTTCATGTGGCAATGTAAGGAAGATAAAAGATGGACTAGTTAATGAAGATGTTAATAATTAACTATCCACATGTAAATGACAATATTAGGGGCCTATCTGACACCACATCATTTAAAAGTAAATCCAGATAAACTAAAAATCTAAATGTCAACTTGTTCAGGTATCTGGTGAATGTTATTTCTGGGTGTGCTGTACTGGTTTCTCAGAAGACATCAGCATCTGGATCAGTAGACTGAGTAAGACAATCACCATCACCAATGGGAGCAACCATTATCCAATCCACCAAGAGCATGAATAAAACAAAAATATTTAGAAGGAAGGGCAAATTCAGTCTCTGAGCTGGGACATCCATCTTATTCTTCCCTTAGACACCAGCATACCTAGATCTTGGAACATCAGACTGAGACTGCATTATACCACAGACTCCAGATTCTCTGGTTTGTAGATAGTAAATCATGGGTATTCTTGGCCTCCATATGTGACTCAATTCTCATAATAAATCTCCAAATATACACATATATATTTGGTTGTGTTTCTCTGGAGAATTAAGAGTAGTACAGAATAATACAGAAATAGAAAAAAATCCTAAAATTCATAGAGAACTAGAAAAGACTCTAAATTAAATTAGCCAAAGCAGTCTTAAGAAAGAAGCTCAAAGCTGGGAGCATCATACTTCTTAATTTCAAATTATATAACAAACTGTAGTAATCAAAATAGTATAGTACTGGTAAAAAAAAGACAGACACCCAGACCAATGAATGAATGGATCAAGAAAACATACTATATAAATACAAGAAAATATTTTCATCCCCCCCAAAAGAAAGAAATTCTTTCACCTTCATTTACATGGTTGATATTGGAGGATATTATGCTAAGTGAAATAAGTCTGACACAGAATAACAAATGCTACATAATCTCACTATCTGGAATATAAAATAGTTAAACTCTTAGAGGCATAAAATAGAGAGTAGTTTTTAGTAGCAGAAGGCAAGTAGTTTTTAGTAGTCAAGAGGCAGAAAGTTCCAGTTATGCAAGATGAATAAATTCTGGAGAGTTAAGGTACAGCTTGTAACTAAAACCCACAAAAAGTAACCATGTGAGGTGATGGATATGCTTATTAGCTTGGTCATGGTGATTATTGTATAATATATATGTATATAAAATTATCTCATTATATACCTTACATACATATAATAAAAATGAAATAATGAAACAAAGTGTTATGAATCAATGCCAAAAACAACAACCCTATTAGAATATTGGACTAAAAGATAAACAGAACATTCTAAGAAGAGAAAATCAAGTGATGTCATCCAGGAGATTGGAGGAAAACAATCATAGATTATTGTTGATGTAATAGGGGAAAATGGGATTCATGCATTATTGATGAAACTGTAAATTATCCCAATCCACTTTTAAAACATGTTCTAGAAATTAAAGTTATTTATGTTCTTTGACCCGGCAATAGTTCATGTCTATGTCACTGTCAAAGAGAAGCCCATGTGAACAAAGAAGCTTATTCAAAATTACTCATGCACTATTTATTATACAAAAACAATGAAAACAACCTTCCTATCCACCAGTAGAGAGATAAATTACCTGTGGCCTAAGCATACAATAAAATATTACAAAATTAATAAACTAAGTGGAAATGAACAAGAAAAACCATAAACCATAATTGTGGGAAAATATATTCTAGTAGTACATAATTTATATAATGTCATTCAATATAATTTATACTAAATTTATATATTAATAAAGTGTGAAATTTTAAATTTGTGTCATATATAACATCATTTATAAATGATACAAATTTATATATGATACAAATATCATATCACATGGGTATATGATAAATGTATAATAACTCCATACTTTAGTGTAATAAACATCAGTTTGGAGAGTGGTGCTCACAATCAGAAACTAGACAGTACATTTCATGAGAGAGGAACTTATTAATTGCTATTCCCTGCACCTAAAGAGTGTCTCAAAAATAGCAGGCACTCAATAATTATCTTCAACTAAATGAATGAATGAATTATTACATTTAGGAAAAGTCTGAGAATAGAAAAGGGGAACTTTTAGGTGTGTTTCTAACATATGATTCACGTATAACAAAATGACTTCAATTAAGTCTGGGTGATGGTTTTTTTAAAAAATGTTGTTGAAATCTCCATTCCTTTAAGTTAAAAATGAGAATATGTGTCTATAACATATTTTTCTTACATGGAGTATAAAAGAAATGCCACCTCCTTCCCACTACTATCAAAAAAAATCTTCCGGTTCCATTTTTGTATCCAATAGGAGAAACCTTTCAGTGCATAAATCAAAGAACTGACTTGAATCTTAAATGTTGTAAAATACAACTTGAACTAGTAGTTGAGCTACTGCTCAGTTTACAGACACAACTAATAATCTTCTTCATTGAAAAATTGCATTATCACTTCATTTGATAAAATTTAAATGAATTTCTGGAAGCAATAATTAATTACAAAGGAGGGAACAGGTATACTTCTAAGCAGAGTTAATTTAAATTACCAACCTTTTGTGTAATTATATTTATTCTAATTTCCTTATAGAGGTAAACAACAAAAATATACTACAGACTAGATGTTTTTTCCAAGAGCTGAATTATCAGAAATATAAAACACAGTTCCTGTTCCCTATGACCTCAGCACGGAGTGGGCACGCTGAAGAAGCCTATCATTCACTGTGATGCCACATGATCACTGTTATCACAGAATTATTGAGAAGAGGACGTGAACACATAGATGAGGACCCTCCCAGTCTGGGGCTGCAGGGAAATCCTGCTGGAGGACATGACACGTGAACTGGACCTCCAAGGATAATAAGTGCTGGCCAAACAGAAAAGCTAATGGGGTGGAGGGTCGTAGTTAATGAGGAATTTTTTCCCAGGCAGAGGGACAGTATTTGTTAATTCCATGTAGGGTGAGAAATCAGAGCATGTGTGGAGAGCAACAAGCAAGATACGAGCTGTGACTTCAAGATGCATTTTTCAGAGTGGTGGGAGAGAAGTTGACCAAGCTACGAGACATAAAGCACCTCACGAGGCAAGATGATGATTCTAGGGTCTATCACAGATTGGAAGGAACTATTAAAAACTTGTATGTATGGAGGAACATATTCAGATTAGATGTGATAGAGAGGGTATGTGGGAGTGAGTTCAAACTGAAGGCAAGAAAATAGTGAAGAATCTATTAAAGCAAATGGTAATGAGGCTTCCTTAACTTGCAACAGTGCCATGGGACGGAAGAGAGAATGTTAATTAAAGGCACACTAAGGACACAGGATCTGTAATATTTGTGGGTATAAAGAAAGATTTGTGGCAGATTAAGATGGCCACACTTATCTTCATGTCCCTTTCAATGTGATTTTGCATTTCCTTCTACCAAATATGGACCTTTATCCCCTCTCTTGGATCCAGCTGGGTGTGCCTTGCTTTAACAAAAAAGGATGAGGTAGATGTCATGCTTCCGAACCTCAACCTCCTCTCTGGAAACTGACGTGTTTAATTCTGTCCACTCATGAAAACACACTGAAATAAGAGCGAGGGAAGTGTTTATAAGTGGTCGTAAGCACCTAGGGGCATCAGGAGGAAAGCATCAGAAATGGCAAAAAGATTAGAATTAATAAACTGGTTCTCTATCAAAATATTCAATAACACAGACATTAAGTTGGCACACTTTATTTGCAAAGTCCTTGTGCTCATAAAGATAACACATGAACAGTTATTAGTCAGAAGTGAAATGAACTAAATTACTTTAGAAATGCAGTAATTTGATCTAAATGAAAAGTCATTCTATAGAACTACAACTTCTGCAGCTACACCTATTAAATCACTGCCTCAAGGTACAGTTTATACCAAATGATTATTGACTTTTAAAATAGTTGCCAATGAGACTTCAGAAGATTTGTGCCATCTTCTCAGTTTTGTAATAAAACTGACCATAAGAAAGTTAGGAAACACAAATTATATATTATTTCTCACACTTATCCTGAGTTCTCAGAATGGGTAGAAAACATTTAGAAGAAATTGAAAGTTTATCATCAACTTTCTTGGTACATAGAAACGTAGCACTTAACACTTATCAAGCATGCACTCTTCATTCTTTAGCTCATTTCTGTTTCAAAGCCTTAATGTGAAAATTTAAAAAACATCAGACAATAAAATAACCAGCTTACAGCATACAATGAAGATATAATAAATTAAGAATGTTCCAATAACTGTCTAAGCACTTTGTGCCCAAATAACTTATTCTCTATTTCCCACATATATTTCATGTTCACCTAACCTATAATTTCTCAAGTTTCCCACTCAGTCCCCACCAACTGGCAGTCTGGAAGTTTCTGAATCTCAAAGGTCACAGCAAAGGTCATGAAGAAAGCTGCGGAGACCAGTGTCAAATACTCCCCTACTACCATCTGGCATTGGGGGGTTAGTGTCTCTCAACCTTTGGTGTCTCTGAGAATTTTATTTTATCCTCCATGTTGTCTTTGAAGGGAAATGTCTGTCACCATGCAGCTAGGAAACATTGGGAAAAGAGAGATAAGTTACTGCTAATTGTCCTTTGAATCTAACCATGTGCTAAAGAAGGAACTCTGCTCTGCACAGGGGTCTCAGAACTATGTGATCATGGCAGAAATTAGAAGTATACAGTATACATCTACAAAACATTTCCCAGGTTCATTAAATGTAACTTCTAATTAAAATACTTCAGTTAAAAAATGAAAAATCCAGGAAAATGTTTAACAGATGGACCAACAGGACAGCACCCTCAAACCTGGATTGCTCTTGGCAAACAGACATTGGGTCTTCTTTTCTGTGGCTGCTCCTGTCCATCCCCAGTTCTTGGTGCAGTAGCATAAACCAAAGACTCAGGCCCCAGGGAGCAGAACCAGGCACCAGGTGCCATGAAGCCCTGGGGAGAAGAGTTCTTCTCAGCTTTTGGAATTGGGCTCTACATCCCAGCAGTCACAGCTGCCTTCTCTCTGAATACTAACACTTTGGTGACATGGGTTATAAGCCCTCAGTCTCGAGGTACATCACTCAATACTTCATTTCATGAAAGTGTTGGAGGGCCTAATATGCTCAGAGACGGGGATACAGCACGGTCATTGTCCTGGAGAAAAACCTGAGTCTTGTTGAGGCAGGGTGCATGCACAAAGGTAGGAAATGAATAGAGACATTCATCCCTATTTCCCTTTTAAATGAGTGTCTCTTGAAGCTGGATGACCTCATGTTCTTCTCACCTCTCTCATCTGCGGGGGAATTATTTGTTCCAGTGATTCAAGGAAGTTGCTCATCAAAAGGAGGAAGAGAAGGCTAGAGACCGAGAACATGTTTAACTTGCAGAGTGTGTGACTGGATTAATCAATTCTATTAGCTTTCCAGCAGAAAATGCTGTGCTTCCTGCTACTCAACGACCTATTGAAGATTTCATGAGTCACCTGTTTGTAGATGTGATTACCGCAGGGCCAGGATGTCGCGCCAGATGCGTGAATATGAGCACAGCATTTATTCACCAACCCTCCTGGTCTCCCTAACTCTTTGAAAGGAAAAGAGACTGAATGATCCTATTCCTTGAATGGCTCTACTCCCCAATAAAAGTGAAGTGTTCCTCTGTTCTTATTCCCATCTGAAACTACCCTTTGGAAGAAGAAGCACCTTCTATACTGAAGTGTGGGGACACTTGGGAAGGGCAGGTTTCCCTGTTCATCACGTCGTTATTTAGGGCAGTCTGTTATCAGGGATGGAAACTTTTCCTTCCACCACGAGAGGTAAGTATAAACCCAAAGCAATCCTCCTGGAGAGGAATCAAACCACAGTAAAAACAAGAGACAGCAGTGGCTTCATGGAGAAGCATTCCCAGCCCACAAATACCAGGGCTAAAGGGGGTAGGGCCTGTCAGTCATCTAGTCGCCAGCTGTTCTGACCAGGGAGGAAACTGAAACTGAAGCAGTGTAAAATCATCCAACATACACAGTTCCTTGTGACCAGGACATTCACCCAGGTCTTCTGATTTCCTTACCCAGTGTTCTAAAAAAAAAAAAAAAATCAAAGTCAATATAGAAGATACTAGAAACTAGTGGAAACCAGAAAGTGGTCCCAGAAAGAGAAAATGGCAGAATATATCCAGTGATGCTGAAGAAAACCCATTTATGTCCCAGTTGGGCCCAAATTAATTATAGTGTCAGGAGGATCAACAGCAGGATGTGCAGGAGCACATCTCTGCCTCCCAAACCCAGAAACATTTCGTGGCTGGGCCTTGCTCCTAAAGTATAAAGCTCAGACCAGCCTCATTAGCCTCATCAAGACTCTCAGCCCACCCCAGCACCTATTGAACCAGACCTGCAGTATAACAAGATCTTCAGGTGATTCATGCGAACACTAAAGTACAAGAAGACTAGACGAGGTCTTAGGCTAGGTCTCTGGAAACAAATCTGGCCCCATATCCCCAACCCTCTTCTCTTTTCAAAAGGGCTGTAGAAATCAGGACCTAGCCTCTGGGCTAACCACAACATCTTGGTACTTTCAGGATCCAATTCCTGAATTTTTTATGTAGCTCCAACATCCTCAAAGAGGATAAAGAGAATATCATGATGCATAAGATGGGGTCCAACAAATGCCTGAACAGGTTCAGATAAAAGCTGCAGGGTTTGCAGGTGTGCACATAGCCTGCTTCTGCTTCACATATTTTGTTCTCTTTATTTTAATTTGGTTTGGTGTGTTTGGTGTTTGTTTGTTTGTCCCCTTTAGGTATCTGTGTCTGCTAGTACAGAGCAGGTAAATCAAAGCTGCTTGACCCAGACCCCTAAATATCTCACTGCTCACACTAGCCCGTTAGCTGATATGAAGCTTTATTTTATTGTGTTTTATTTCCAAATAAGCACTTTAATAAGGCAGTCTCCCTAACTAGACTGTGAGCAACTCACAGACAAAATTATATTCTATCTTTAATCTAACTATTGCTGCCCTACATTCAGTAAGCAACAAATAATTAAGGTTTCAAGTAGCAAAATAAATGAATGAGTGGATGGACTAAAGTAGCATGAAATAGAATGAAAGAATTCAGTAGAAAGCTGAGCTTCTCTTCTCCTGGCATCAGCCCCAATATCCACAGTTATTTCTCTTGCAGCCTATTTCAGTCACATGACTCCTGAGCTCTGAGTTGTTTCATCCATTATGGAGAAGTCAGCCAGACTGTCTGAGTGCTTCTGTATCCTGGGATGCAGTAAGAATACCTGAGTGACAATTTGTAACAAGCAGCCAATAACTCCTATCACTGAAATTCTCAGGTGAGTCACCATCCAACATAATTTCTGCAGGGACCCACTTTTTCTTCACACACTCTACCCTTGATGTACACTATGTATGCAAGGGAAGAAGTACATGATCAGAGTAAAGCACAGAGAAGGAGCAATTTCTTTTCTTCTTCCACACTGCTCACCACCAAAAAAGGGAAAAGTTATAAAATACGTGACAATTTTAACATCACAATTCCTGGAATTTTTGCTCAAACAGCAAAAATGTTCTCTGTAGTCATTTGCTAATGCCACATTATGAATCCAACAGTAGTATTAATAGTCATGAAAAGGCAAAAAAAAAAATCAACTTCTACTTTTATACAAAAAGACAGTGTCTTTATTTTGCCTGCAAACTAATCCAGTCTTTCTCTTGAGCCCTCAATACTGGATTATGAGAAAAACAAATTAATCCAATGTCCAATACAAAAATGTAAACAGTAGAAAACAGCAGCCTTCCCTGTGTTAAAAACAATAGGTCTCTTCATCTCCCATCTCCCATGTTTTTCTTCTTAAAATGGTGTCTAGCTTACAGGATAGAAGGTAGAGAGAAAGCTTAAGTGTCCTAGGAAGCTCAGGCAGAGTTGGGGTCCTCTGGTGAAATGTCACAGGTTCACTCTGTTCTCTGGAAATTGCAGATGTGCAGATGCCTCAATTCAGATCCCACTTCAGAGATAACTCCCAGCCAGCTCTGCAGGGTTATCTGAGAACCTCTAGCTTTAGCTCCTTCAAGGTGTGCGTCAGCTTTCACTCTGGGGTCATACTCTTGTTGTGTGTTCCTGGATGACTTCTGAGCAAGGGAGTGATAACCCAGTCACACTCTTTTTTGTGGTGGCCGAAAGCCAATGCCTGAGTGCCATGGTATGGGGACCTGTCCATACCTTCCCATAACAGACTAGCTTTGCTGTGGAGTACCCCATTGGACCACCAGTGACGTTTGTGTCTAGCTCAGTCTCACAGTATTCCCTGCCCAATCCTGCTTCCTTTCTTTTTCTTCTAGAGGTGTTACTCCCCAATAAATATTGTGCACTCCTACTTCCATCTGAGAGTCTACATCCTAGAGCATCCTGTTGGCACCCTGAGACAAGGTCCTGAGTCCAAATGAAGAATGCCTAGGCACCTGATCTAACTCATGGTCTATTTTCTCAGTTTTGTTAATGCTTATTAGTGGCTTTTTAGCAATTGAGCCTCACCTCAGTTTCTCCTGGTCACTTCCTTCTAAGCATTTACCATGCCCTTTATTTGCCTTAGACCTGGCCACCCAACAAAGCAATAGACATATTCAGGCACAAAATATTCAAAGTCCATAGGATTCGTATATAAATCCTTAGGATAAAAAACTGATCACCCCAGCTTGGGCCACATGTCCAACCCTGAATCTTTCCTGGGGACAAGAATACATGGGCCATTATTAACCCTATGTGGCTCTGGGGCTGCAGGTAGGCAGGTTGAAGTTTACCAACCCCAACCCAGATGCATGAAATTGGAAGAAGCAAGTCCCCTAAGCAGGGTGTGCTGGTGTAACCAGGAGAAAGAAGGAACGAGATGTTAAACATACAAAAACAAAAACTAATTACATAGTTCCCCAACACGTGGTTTATGTCCTCTAAGATCTCACTGTTCTATCTTAGAGTTTCATATAAACATGTAATGGCAATAGAATTTGGTAAGTGCTGTTGGAGAAGGAGCTATTATAGAGAAGGAAAAGATTAGATCTGCGAGGATGATTAAAGTAGGGTGTACAATACAGGAAGCCAGAGAAAGCAGTGTCTGAAAAGTCTTTGTTTGGTCAAGTCTTAAAGGATGAACAAAAACATGGCAGAAAGACAAGAGCGAAGGACCACGTAGTTTGAAAGAATGGGATTAGCCAAGCCAGTGAGGCATGAAGTCCATGGTGGAACACCTTTCCTCCCTGAAGCCCTTCTGTGGAGGCATGCTGTTTCAGGGTGGACTAAGCCCTACATTTCTCCAATCCTGACACAGCCTAGACCCATGAGGCTTCCAGTTTAACAGCAAACCACAATGAGCTGTGTATTTACAGAATCCAACGGATCGATTGCTTGCTCATCTTTTAAAGCTATTTTCTTCAATGTTATGGGTACAGGTGCATTCATAGACAAGGTTAGGGTCTGAATTAGGTTAAAGAGAGATTACAACTCTAAAAGCATATGAGGAAAGCACATTAGGTAATATTAATGATTTTTAAATTAAGACAAATATGTAGATTAAATGAGCACATATACTTATATATATTTACACATGCATACATGGGAGATTAAAATATGTTGAGCATGTCATATAACTCTATTATATGGAAAATGCCTTTTTATTGCAAATGTATTATGCATTGTACATGATACATGTTCATAATATTTTCATGTATCTATCATTTGTCACATATATGTGATATCTGTGTGTATATATATATATATATATATATATATATATATATATATATCTTATATTAACAACACGTTTGTCACACAATGGGCAAAATTCTGTGCCCCAAGAGTTCTAATTAAAACAGAGCTTCAGTGCATCCAAACACACACATTTATAAAAAATTAAATCTTTTGCTTATCTCTGACTGGAAGTGATTAGAAACATAGAACATATAATTTGTAACTCTTCTCATTCATTTTGTGTTGCCTGTAGTTTGCCTTTATAATATGAGTCTTATCAGGATCACATCTTAAGCTCAACAAATAAAAAGCCCAGATCCTGGCTCACTCCATCCAGCAATCTTAGGCTACTAAACCACTAACAAGGCTCAGGCTGGCACTGTGCCTGCTTATTCTTATTTTCTTAAAGATGCAGGAAGCCTGTAGGTTAAAGCACAAAATTGCTTCCATGGGTCTCATGAATCTTGAAGTGCTTCCCGCCTTGTGCTGATTTCACATTGCCAAGTGCTTCAGTGCTGTAACCCTGACTCTCTTGCTACCATAGCAACCTGTTGGTTCAGAATGAATTGAATTATGGGGTTATCACTAAGGAGGGGGAGGGGCATCTGTTTTATTTACTCTTTTAGTCAGTTCACTGTGTAACGCCTATGAATGAAAAACCCAAGAAGGAAAGGTTTTGCTATTTCTTTTTAAAATATAGCCTGAATTTTTAAAATATCACAGTTATTAGACATCTATGGTAATCCTAAAGGGGTTAGCTTATCTTTGTACCATCTTTGGAAAGTAGAGAACAAATGAATTTTTTCAAATCCTCATTATCTTATTGCAAATTTTTTTAAAAAACAAAATGATGGGATTGGGACAGTATGTAAAAAGGACAATGATATTAAACTTGATCTCATCAATTTCCCCTGCCAATCTGGATTAATTTTAGCAAAAATTGAAATTTTAGGCTTAGAATAAACCTGAAGTGTTGGTTCATCCCACCCACAGACTTCTGAATATTCCAGTTCCCATGAAATGGCCTCAGTTAAATTGGACCCCATAACAGATGGAATCAGAACTTGTTGCTCCATCACAAATCATTTCTCAAAATAGATGCAGCATGAGAAATAATTCTGTTTGTAAATGGAGCAAAAGTGCTTTCACAATGTGGTCTGTTTTTGTAGAAATCCATTATATATGTATCTCTCACTACGTAATGTCAAACATGAGAATTTACATTTTGCAGATGGTTAGTAATAGTTGTTGGTTCATTGATCGGGTGGCAACTACTCTGCTCCAGGCACTGTAAAGCAGTTCACACACATTGTCACTAAATCCTTACAAAAGTCCTGTAAGGCACTCATAATTCCTTACCTTCAGATTCAGTTAGATTAAATGCCTGTCCAGATAAGTCAGAAAGCCAGGGCTTTACATTTGGTCTTTTTTCTCAGCCCCAAAATTTCTTCTCCAGGTGAAAGTTCCAATACATCAGGTCAGAGAACTTTCCGGATGCTCTTTGAGCTTTCATGCAGGAATCAACATTTCAGTCAATCCTAACAAGGCTGCATTTTTATGTTGCATTCTGAACTACCCAGTAAGATATGAACAAAGACAGTTGTTCTAGACAAAATTTACCAGTAAAAGGAGATGCTAGTATGGGAATCTAGGATAGAGTTCAAACACAAATTAAGTCCTATATTAAACTACATAATCTTAAAAACAGCACTGTTTTGAGATTTCAGTGTTCTGAAAACACCAAGACCAAGAGCCCCTCCTGAGGCCAAGTGGAATGCATAGTAGGTCTTATTCTTCTGCACCATTGAGCTGGGAGGACAGGAGGCATTACACAGGCTCTGGAAAGCAGAGCAGCAGTGGAGAGGTCTGCCTCTCAATGTCTGCCCATCCACCCCACACACGTACTTTGAACAACTGGAATGAAAGAGGCATAGTGGTGGGCACTGTGGAGGATACAGAAAAGGTGTTCAGAGCTGGCCCTGGACCTCAAAGAGCGTATCATATGACATGTGAGGTAGACGGGTCCATCTGAGGAGCCACGGTCATATAGCAAGGCCTAGAGCATTAAGTATTACGATGGAGGTAAGAGAAAAACCCTGTGATCACTGGGAAAAGGAACAGTAGGAGCTCTCTGAATGGAGGTAGCAGCATGCGTGCTAAGCCTCTAGGGATGACTTAAATACTAACAGTAGGTAAAGGAAGGACAAGTAAGCAGGCTGAGGAGCCAAAAAGTATCAAGATAAAAATATGTGCAGGAGCAACAGGGAGTACCACTACGGCAGCTACATCATTGTGTCTTAGAAAGCCACTGGGGCCTACCTTGCCTAATTCTCCCCCTCCCCCGACCCCCACCCCTGCCATGAAGTCCAGAAGTCACACCAATGACAATAATTTAATAGGCTTAAAAGGAGTCTGATAAAATAACAAACTTCAAAGTATCAGCAATGCATTTTTATGTGAAAATGTCCTGGATGTAGAAAACAAGGGATAGAGACATATGCAAATGATATGGAATTTAGCTAGACATGCATATGTGGTTTTGGTCCTCCAGAAAAAAAAAATTGCCAAGGGCTGCAATAATAAACCACCTAGAGGTAGATAGTGTCTGAACACTTGAAGGCAAATCATCATCTTTGTTGCAGATCAAAAGGTATAAAGTAGGGCTGGGGTTGTGGCTCAGTGGTAGAGCACTTGCCTAGCACGTGTGAGGCACTAGGTTTGAGTCTCAGCACCGCATATAAATAAATGAATAAAATAAAGGTCCATCCACATCTTAAAAAAAAAAAAAAGACATAAAGTAGCCAGGAAGATTCCCCTGGCTTTTTAGTCCTTGGTTCTTTGAAGTTCCCTGATGAAAAGCCCAGGGGTCTTCCTGGCCTTCCACCTGTCAGGAATAATAGTCTCAGATTAAGCTGCATTAGCCATAGTAGCTATGCATTCACTGCCATTGCTTCTATCCACATGTGACTAATCCCATAGCATTATTATAATAGTGATTTTTTTTCGATGGGTCAAAATAACTATAATTCTCACTTATATCGCTAAAAAAATACCAAAATGACTGTACTTTTGTAATATTAGAAAGCTGTATCATCTGAGAGGATTGCTAATCATGGCCTGGGCCCTTCTGATAATGCATAAGTTAAATTGAAAACATAGCTGGACCCAGCTTTCTCAAGTTGAGAGCTCCTGATTGTCCCCTTCCTGCTAAGTTACTGGGGTGCATGAGAGCAGAGCTGCTGCCACGTCTCTTTTGCACCAATGTGGAGGACTTGATAAGAAAGGATGTTGAAACCTAGATCAAAATTTCATTTCATAATAAAAAATAAAAAGAGCTGGGAATATGAGAACGTAGGTTCAATCCCTGGTACCAAAAAAAAAAGGAAGAAGAAGAATTTTATTTTCCCCATAAATTTTATTCTTTGAAAACTCAAGTAAGCCTTACCATATTTATATTGGTATAACAAAAATATTACTTTATATAATAAAATGTTCATAATAAAAATTGGTATAATAAAATTATATACATACCTGTTTTCTTTATCCTATTAACAAAAATTTACTTTCTTTTTGCTATTCTACATCCAAAGTCATCTCCACTCCACTCTTCCTACATTTTCTCCTTTTACCATCCCCCATCTCCTGGTTCACAATTCATTCATTTACTCACTAACTATTTTGTTTGTTACTGATCTAGATAGCTAGAGAATCAACAATGATTAAAACAAAACAAAAACTTCCCTCTAGAATATCACATGGAATTATGGAGGAGTGGACAGTTCTTAAGATCAGAGTGCTGTTAGCTGTATAAATGCAAAAGAAAAACACTGAGTAAAGAAAGGGAATACAAAACAAATGTTTGAGTTAAAGTTTTAGGAAGTTTTAGGAAAAATGACACCAAAAAGTCAAATCTGAATAAACACTTGAAGGAGGTAAGGGATTAGATCATGCAGTTCTTTGAGGAAATAGCATTTCTGAAAGAGGAACAGGAAATGCAAAAGTCTTGAGGAGGAATAAGCATGGCATTTTGAAGCACAAGGAGGAGACCATTGTAGAAGAGAAGGATAGAGCAGTGGGGAAAGTGCCCGGAATTTAATTCAGAGCTGGATCGTGTAAGTCATTGCAGATCAGCACAATAAAGTTGGTCCTTGGGCTACATGTCATCTTGTCTAGGTCACCATTGGATCATAATGGTGGCTACCTTGAAAATGTGGTGAAAAGACAGATCTGACATGGTTGAGAGAAGATCACAGTTTATAGAACGCTTATAACAATGGATGGTGTGAGAAAATGTGGATTTATTTTGAGTTTGGAACAAGATTTACTGCCAGTAATAAATAGATTATAAGACAAAAAGCAGAGTCACTGATGAAAGTAATAAGTGACAAACATTTGCTTTAGGCTGAGTGGCTGGGGTAGAAAAGTCTGTGAGAGGAGCCAGAATTTTGTCAAGAGTGGAAATCAAGAATTAAACTGGGCTGGGGATATAGCTCAGTTTATAGAGTGCTTGCCTTGCATGCACAAGGCTGTGGCTTCAATCCCCAGCACCACCAAAAAAAAAAAAAAATCTTCTATAGATGTTACATTTGAGATATCTATTAGTCACCCGAGTGCCAATGTCATCTAGAGAGTTGAATTTTTAAGTGTGGCATTCACAGAAACATGAGCTAGACATACAGATTTGGCAGTTATCAAACAGTTGTTGGTAGTGAAAGCTAGGACGATTGATGGGATCATCCAAGGGTTACAAGGTCTGAACTCTGGTCTCCAATACTGGAGATCAAGAAGACGCAGAGGAGACTGAGAAAGAGTAGCCAGTGAGATAGAGAGAGGCGGCATGATCAGTGGCCTGAACCAAGCAAAGGAGGTGTTTAAAAGTTAAAAGGTGATGTCATTGTCAAAGACTACTAAGTCATAGAAGGTGAGGACTGGAATCTGATATCAGATTTTATAATTTTATAATTAAAACTGAAAAGATCTAATTCTATGGAAGGGGAGAATCTGGATGAGGACACACCACTCTTTAATGGGATTTTTCTGCAACGGGAAGAGAAGGCCTGGGGTGGCAGGTATAGGGGAAAGGGATCCGGAGAGAACTTTTATTTGCTTTGCTGGTTGGTTTTGCAGCCAAGAGAAAGAAGCCCCTTTGTAGGCTGATAGGAATGACTGAGTAAAGAATAAAAAGTGGACAATTGCCGAAACAAGTTTCTTGAGTAAGGAGGAAGTCAGGATCCAGTGCACAAGTGAGGGGTTAATAAAGACAGAACCACAGATCAGTCAACCAAAAATCAAAAACAGGAAAGTAGACCATATTGTCACAGATGCAGGTGGTGGGCCCAAGTGAAGGTGAGGATCCGTAGTCCTTCTTGGGATGCTCCTTTTTTTTTTTTTTCCCTCAGTAAAAGCGAAAGCCAGATAATTATCTGGGAGCATTGATTGTGGAAATTTTCAGAGTGAAAACTATGGTACTATTGGCTAAGGAATGGGAGATGACTAAATTAAGGACCTCTGACAACTACAGAGGAGCAGCATTACGGGCCACTGGAAGATCATGAACAGGTATCTGCCAAGGCAGTTATGTGTCTTCCTCCTGCTAACTTCAATGGTAAGAGAGGAGGGATAAATAAGTACAAATTGAACTTACTGAAGTTGTTCAGCAAAAAAGCATTACAATAAAACATGAGACAGAAGAGAGGTAAGAATGTTTGCAAGGGAGTGATGTTGATGACTAACCTGGAAATGTATACTGAACAAGGTGGATGGCCAAGAGTAAAGGAGATGAGCAGGACTCAAAAGGCGGTCAATGGATTCCATTTTTTGGTGGTTGGAAGGATTATTGGAACTGAGGTGGTAGAGGAAGAGCACTGAAAAAATATAAGCTGAGTGTTAGAAAGAAATGCTCAGAATTGAGATTGAAGATGGGTTGCAGTTCTTAACAAGAAAGAATGACATGAAAATACAGAGGGAAAATAGAGAATGAAGCCTGGGGAACTGGAAAGATTGTCTTCGTGGATATGGAAATCAACAAGCGTTTAGACAAACAGTGCTAGAAAGTGTGACAGAGGGCAGGAGCAGCTGTCTTCCATGAATGAGGGGAAGTGACCTGGGAGGTAGATCAAGACAGCCACGAGGGACAGTAAGAGCTGGCATGAAATTCATATGTGAATATTTTTATGGAAGAGAGAAGGAAAACGTACTGGAATTAGCAAAAAGAAAGGAAGAGAATCTGTAAGGGAATCTGCCACCTTTGTGGAAAGGAAGAAATTGAAAAGCATTGTCACAGAAATTGATGGTGCAGAGTATTTTGCTTATGTAATCTTGAGTATTAATTGGCATAAAGAGAAACTTCATTGAATATGTGGAGGAGTACAAGCTGGGGCTCAGGAAGGTGCTGTGCAAAGTTTAGAGAAGTTTGAGTACAGCAGATGAAGAGTGAATTGGAAGTCTTGTTACAAAGATCATGTTCAGATGGGTTCTAACTGTCCCCACAAGCCACAAGCATGTAGGGGAGGGAAGGTTTGGCAGGTGAGGGTCTTGCAGGGAGTCTACAGAATGCCAGGCTCCCATCTGATTCCCACTGATGCAGAGATGGACTTCTGAAAAGGCGTGGGGCAGTTTTAGTGTACAGTTTTTCTCTCTTCCTGGTGGTAACCTGCAGGGGCTCTCTGCTTGGAAGGCTTGAGCTACCTTTGACTTCTGATGAAGGAGGTTTCTGACAGGGAGAGGAGCCAACGTGTTGCTTTCATATCAACTAATGTGTCATCCACATCCTTGAATAGAACTTTCCTTTCTTAGGCTAGGGAGCAACATACTGAAGTACTTATGAAAAATAAAAGCTTTGGATCAGGCATAAGTTAGTCTGATGAGTCAATAGCTGGGAACATTATGTTACTACAAAAAGGCAAAGATGCTTGCTGACTGATGTCTTGGAGTACCACTCCACCAACAATCACTGGGGAGGTCAGGCAGAACATATATATCCCAGATTAAAATATCTTCCAACTGCCAATCTTGGTGTCTAAATTTCTCCCTTAGAGAGTCATGGAACTGCAAGCCCAGCTAAGGCTTCAACAGAAGCAACAAAGAGTAAGGGTCTGCATCCCCACCCATCTGTGTATAAATCCCAACCTGGAGATTTGTTAGCTGTGTCTGTTAGTTAACTTGCTCTTGTTGCCTGATTTCTCAATAAAGTATTTAAACATCATAGTGACAAAATTCTGTTGGGTGGAAATGCAGGTGCCTCATTCTTATTTTTGCTTTGGGCTGGGGTGGAAATATCCCAGTAGACTTAGAATCCAGGGAAGAGCTTACTGCATGATACAGAAAATTAGAGAGTATACAGTGGTTGAGTGATGTATATGGAGGCTGAAAAAGTATGGTGTATAAATATGTTCCCTAGATTTTAAACTGCATATTGCCCCAGTTTTCTCCATTTGAAGGAGCTCCAGCTTGCTCTTGTTTAACCCCCATACATCTGACTCCATTCACCGCAAAGCATCAGGCCCAAGTGGAAGGGCACAGTTAGGAGGATAATGGTTGATTACAGGTTAAAGTCCCACTCCACCACTAACCGGGTGTACAACAGTGGCAGCTTATCTCACCCTTCTGAGTTTCCACAGATAAGAATAACCTTGATCTCCAAGGGCTCTGTAGAAAATTAACTGGTACCCCATGCAGAAGTGCTTTCTGCAGACAGGCATCCGCAGTGTCTACTTCATAGCACTGCCTGTGGGGTAGTAATGGCCTATCTTGAAAGTATTAGAGAGCAAGGACACTCGTGAGAAACTCTGTAGGGATAATCACCTCCAAGGCCTCCTCCACCCACAGATTCCAAAATTCCATGAAATTGTCCGAAAATTGAATGGAAAATAGTCTGGGAAGAAAGTAGGAAAACCTACATTCAGTATTTTCCCCAAGGCATCCAGGCCCTCCCAAGGTTACCTTTTGTCAGCTCAGGGGTCCCCCCCATACACGCACGCGTGCACACACACACACACACCCAAATGGGCTCTCCTTTGGAAGTACCCATGTGAAACCACACGAGCTATCACTATCCCACTTCCCGAGTCGCAACCCTCAGCTCAAAGGGCACCTCCCAGATAGGCAATGTGGTGAAATGATTAAAAACAAACATTGACAATTCTAAATGCTGGACGACTTGGGGAAAGATATTCAAATTTTCTGTTTTGTTTTCCCACATATAAAGGGAAAGTGGGGTGATGCTAGAAACAGACCCGACAGTGACGTAGAGTGTACTAAATGAGCTAAAGTCTGCAAAGTGTTTAGTATAATGCCTGCCATGCCATCAGGACATCATGTGTAATGACTATTTATTTGACACACACTGTGATGATTACGCACTACCTAGTCCACCAGGCAGCAGAGAGGGCACTCGGTCATTCCCCTGCAACTGTGCCCTGTCACTTGCCTAATGGTCAGTTTGGAGAGCCTCTGGCTACAGCCTTGTCTTCTGGGGACCAAAGCATCCTGGGAATAGGCAGGTTGCTTTCAACTTTGTAGACATTTGTGCTTGCCACATATTCTATTCTCTCACTCTTTTAAATTTGTTTGTTTTAAAGTGGTTATGGGTATGAAAGATTTAAATGTCTTTATTTTTATAAATCAAGGGTGAGAGACATAAATACTACACCAAAATGTTTATCCCATAAATGATATATGTGTGTAACACCGTGGGGAAGCATAAACAGTGGGCTGTTAGAAGATGCTGCTTCCTGCAGGCAGATAGCATGAACACATATCCATCCCATTATATCTTACCTGGATTGCCAGGGACAGGAATAATTTTCTCTCTTGGGTCCATACAGCTTGCTCCACAGCCATCAGTTCTGGTTTTCCCGAATGAAGAGTCCAAAGGTGCCCAGAAATAACATTTATTAACCAACAATAAAACACACAATAGAAAAGGCCTTATAAGTAAAACTATATATTTATAATGCTTTATTGTTTTTGCTCCAGTACTCCACAAAACACTACAGACAGTAACAAAATAATTCAGTAAATCTTAAAAATTTTCAAGAGAATTATAGGACACTCTTTATCATATGTGAGCATCAACAATGCCACAGCCATTAGATACACTGTTAAACACTATCATAGATATCTTTCTTGAATAAAGGACATAATAATTTTTTTTAATCCAGAGTCATAACATTTACACAGATCCATACACAAGAGAACAACTCAGAGCGAGTGAAGCAGACTCCCCAGTGACCTGGAATCATCTGCCTGTACATCATTTAAAGATAGTACAGTGTTAACAGGATAGAAGTCAACACACTAAAGAGAAATGCTGGGGTTCACTTGGGGTGAGAGGAGTGAAAATTGGGCAGTTGAGGAAAGCCGCCTACATATTTTCCATGGCTCGCTTTGCAACGTGCTCCCTCCCCTTTTCTGCCTTTTCTTGGTTGAGGTACTCCAGAACTTTCATTAGCAGGTCTTCATCCAAGTACTGTCTGTTCGGGGTGTCGTCATTCTTCGGGGACCCCACCGGGAATCTCTTGCTCACCGGGGACGGTTTCTCAGTCTCCTGAGAGTTGCCTTGGCTCAAATGCTCCTTGATTACCTGCTCCAGTTGGTCTTCTTCCTGTAGGTCATCTTCAGATGAGCCTGGACTGGGCACTCGCTTCACCTGGTTTGAATTCATGATCTCAGGGTACTTCACCAGCATCCGGGCCAAGTACTCTCCTAACTCTTGATCCTTGTCATTCGGGTTTTCGAAGGCCACTTGTCTGTTTTCAACATCAGGCATCCAGGCAGCTTTGGGAAGCTGGTTTGCTCTAGATCTTCCAGGACCATAGGGGAGCCTCAGCAGAACCTTCTCTCTGTTATACTGATTGGGAAAATATGGAGGCTTTTGATTGGTTGCACTCTCCATCCCTAAAAGATTTAAAATGTCCTCAACGCTGAGTCCATCTGGTAAGGCCTCTGTCACGGCATGACCAGGTGTCTTGGGGTACCCACTCTTGGAGAGCATCTTATTTGGGAACAGGTCCGGATGGTCTAAGTCAGCCTCTGAGACGTCGTCTAGGTCAGCAGGTAGGTCGAGGTCCTGCTCAGGCTCCACTGACCCACTTGGCTTCTCCCCAGTTTTGAGCATGTCGATCAGGTCTTCAGGGGGTATCTGTAAATTCCTGGAGATTTCAATCAACTGATAAATAGACTGAGAATCGAGTGGTTTCTCAAAGAGCTTGGCTGCTCTTTCCCCATTTTGCCCATTCTGAGACCTCCCACCCCCTGCGGCACTCACTAACCTTTTCAAATAGGCGATTACTTTGGCAACGTCGTCTGAGAGCTGGACTTTATTCTCTTTCTGGAGATCTTCATCCTGGAGCCCCTGCTGCCCCGAACGCTTCATTTCTTCATTGACTTGTTCATTTTTTTCCATATTCTCTTTGCTGTCCCTCACCTCTTCCTGGGTGTGAGTCTCTATTTTCTCCTCCACTGGGTTCCAATCTTCTCCCCCGACCACATCTTCATAGGCGATGTTACTGGCCTTATAGATGTCATCTTCGTCGTCTGTGTACAGCTTTTGCTCCTCATCAGCCCTCTCCCTTTTCTGGTTGTTTGGTCCTGTCAGTTTCCCCAGCTCTTGGAAGACAGACTCCAGGGTAGCAAGACTTTGAGGTGTGTACTGTTCCTCTACTATTTCATTTGTGCGTTTGAAGGGGTTGTCCCTGGAATTCTCTTCATACATCAGAGGGAATCGCATGTGCTTGAGCTTCCTCTCTGGCCACTGTTGAGTTTCGTAATCATCCGTCACATCCCCTGGGAAGTTCTTTTCCGAATTCATGGCATAGGGCTTGTTTTCTTTCAGTACAGATTGAGGCTCACTTTCTGCCTGCCTCAGAGCTTCAAGGATTATCTTCATCCACTCATCTTCGCTCAGCGAATCCCTTGAGCTCTCCAGCAGGTGGCTTTCCTCACCATTTTCTTTTGGCTGAAGGGGAGCAGAGACACCTTGGTAGGGATTATAGTCTGGGCTGCTTTCTTCTTTGTGAGCTTGCTGCCGGAGCTTTTCTATGTACTCCAAAGCCCTGATCATCTCAGGACTGGGAAACTTTTGGGCATTTTCCAATCTTGGGTCTGGTTCTTTCTGAAGAAGCTGGTTTCTCTGGAATGAAGCTGCCTCAACTCCAGAGATGAAGAAAATTAAATGGATAAGAGACAGGGCTGCTCCAAGCTGGTGGGTCTTAGCTTCTGCCATGTTTTAAAGATTTCCTTAAAGCATAGAAAACATGAATTAAGACAAATGAGACTGACTAGAAGACACTATAGCAAAACAAATAGACCACTGAGCAGAAAAAAAAAAAGACGAGACAATTTCACATTGCACTGAAGATAGCTCTCTAAAGTCCACAAATTATCTTCCATGTGATTCTCCCAAACTAACTCCAGGAATCTTTAGCAAAATTGCCACTCATTTGCATCAAACTTGCATAGTTTCCTCAGTTAAAACAGTAACAAAAACACTGTCATGAGTTTTCTCAAATTGTTTCATTTCTAAAACTTATAGTTTGATTTTTAGTACATGTTGTTTTTTTAATAAAAGAGAAAAAACTCTCCAAGATAAATTGCAGTTATCTCATATAGCATTATAGTAAAAAGATTGGCAAAATAATTTGTTATAAAACACACAGGTACACACACAATTTTATCATTAAGATTGTAACAAAAAACATGTGGTTTGTTTTATGAATTATTCATCAATTTTTGTTGTAGAAACACAACAGAAGCAGTTGTTATATATTGATACTATACAGTATATTAGTGTCAATTTGCTATATATATTGATGCTATTCAGTATATTAGTGTCAATTGTATGGAATTTCTGGATGGATATCATATGGATATTTTTCAGAAATAATTTTTCTTACTCTGACATCAAATCCATCTAGCAATTAATAACCTTCTTCAGGTCATAGCAAGTAGGCTCAACCAATATAGTTTCTTTCTGTGTCAGCAAAATCTCTGTGCTCCATATTTCTTCTAATAATTAAATTATGACTACTTGCAAAACACAATTATGGTTATATTTTTCATCAGCCCTCAAGAGTGTATAGTAAATAATAACAGATGTTACAGAGAGAACATAAGTTTACTTAACTAGTCTATTTCTAAACTTGTAAGTGCTCAGATTCAGTTTGTCTTATGTCTGTGTCTATTTTTGTGTGGACCTGTGAAATCTTAAAATGACTCATACTGTTAAAAAAAGCTTAAAATAACTACTATGTAAATCCCAATTTAGATAAACACAGACAATGTGTTGAATTCTTCCTACTTAAAACTCTTCATTCATTTTTTTTTTCTCCAGCTCTTTAAAATTCTCATGAATTAGCAAGAGGATTAGTTTTTACATGTTTTATATTTGGCATTGCTAATGTTGAAAAGCTATTTCAACAGCAATTTAATTGTAAATAAAATTCATTTAAAATAAGTTCACAAATTTGTTCATGTCTTTACCGGATCATGGTTTTGTGATAGATAAGATATACGTGCAAAATTTTCTGTTACATTTGAAATCAATTGTGGAAAGTACCATTGTTCACTAGATTATATCAGGAATTAATGTTTTCAGTTTTAGAGCTTAAAAATAGTATAATTATAGAAACTTTACACAGTTACATTACTTCTATTAAAATAATCCCTATTAACTCAATTACTTAGTTAACTGAAAGAAAAGCCTCTAAAGGTATTTCAAATAATACATCCAAAATATTTGCCCTGAATAAGTGTGTACTATAATTTTATTCATAAAATTCTTAGGTTTAAGTACATTATACATATTATACATCCCTCTTCATATTATTTCAAGATTAATTTACTTTTGGTAATCATTTTCAATACTGGCTTTTTAAATAGTAATCTTAAAAACCTGATTGAAATTATTTTCTTGGAAACTATTTTCTTTAGTTATTCTTAATATATGGATTATGTGCTTGTCTTTAAAATTGGTTCTTTGGAAGTAGGTTTTGCTGTAAAGTTGGAGTGAAATACTCATTGCAGTTGTTTAAACCACAGCTAACAAGTACTACCCTTTGGTCATTTATCCCGATTCAGTTTGGATGACATAGTCACAGCCTTTCAGACTCAAAAGATTTCTTTCCCTGGTTGCAGTTCAACAGCTCTAATATATGATACAGGGTTTGAATTAAAATTTAATTTTCTATCAAGGTCACTTGATAGCTATCATTAAAATATGTTAAGTTAAAACGTCATTTATACCAAAATCAGACAGGAACATCAACAATGGAGCAGTAACACATGTGGATATATCTAATTTGAGCAATTCAACTAGTTGAGATAAAAAAAAAAACTTGATCCAAATCAAAATCTTTAGCAAAGTATTGTACAATCTCTTTCAATCAAAGAACAATAATTCCAGTAATAATTTGTACAGTTATGAATGTTCTCAACATGTATTCAACATCATCATTTCTCTATAATTCATGGTCATATCTAACCTATACCCCAAGATACTATTTCACCCTAGAAAAAGGAAGAAGTCTGTTTTTATGATCATTCTAAGCTACTTCCCTAGGACTACAATTTAGAGATAATAATGGAAGCCCTTAATATTACCATTTCAGAATAATTAAATATAGTTAGTTAATTTAGAGCTCTTGTAAGGTAAGCATGGAAGGAAAGAATAGTTCTAAATTGGTTTTCTCTATGACTAATGTGTCTAACAGCCTTTGAATCGTTGGTAACCTACTGTTACGAATATTAAGCACATAAATTATATCCCTGGGTTTGTATCTGGCTCTTAAGCAACCACACATTAAGGAAGGAAACAAAAATATCAGGTGTGGTCAACTTTACGTTAATATATGTATTGGCACTAAAATCCTTAACTTTTCACTCTTTTTACATAGGGTTATCTAATAGCATTTAAGTTAATAAATAGCCAACAGCGAGTAGGAGAAATCACAGAGGCAATCATAGACATACACATATGGTATCCTTACATTGGCGGAAGAGCAGCAGGTTGCTCTTCAGTTTTCTATCGATTATAAGCTTGTCAAGCGTTCGTTTTTTCCTTCTCAGCTAGGAATTGAGGGGAAAACACGCAGTTCGCAACTTTCCAGTAAATCCAAGAGAAAAGCAGCCTTACCTCTGTCTTACAGGGCAGGGAAGGTCCACAGCATGTTCCTCCTGGTCCGCAGGCTGAGCTCCTCGGGCCGTTTCAGCACCCGGACAGCTCCTCGGCTTATAGGGAGCCGCCGCGCCTGACTCCGCACTGCACACTGACGTCACCGGCTCAGCCACAAACCCCAGCACAAGCGAGCTTTTTCAAAGGATCCCAGAGAAAATAATCACTTTATGTATTTTTTAAAGTGTTGCATGCTTACGCCACCTGTCTTTTTGTGGCAAAAACTGCAGTTTCCCTTTTTCTTTTATCAAAATCTTTGAGGCTTGAAATAAAATGCTTTGCACAAATTCCCTTAGAAATCTGTCAGATAGACATGACTAATTGCAAGATAATTTCGTCTGTGTTCTGATGTTCTAATACCTTGCTATAATGGTTTTTGTTGTCACTTTTGTTGGTTTTGCTGCCATCCTCACTGTTAGAAGAAAGTTTTGCAGATAAGGATTATTTTGTTTCATTGTCCACGAAGAAATTGCTTTATCATTTCCTGGTATTACCTAAGATGAATGGAGGACATGTTATGAATATGAGAGGCTATATTTCATGTCATAGCCACAGGCATCATTCTTCTAAATATCATGTTTATTTGAATAAAAAGGAGAGCTGCCTATTTTTATATGAGAATCTACTTTAAAAGCTTCAAAATGTTTTTTGAAATAGGTATTCACAAAATTTCAAGTATAGCAGCTGGTAATTCTATATGAATCTTTTGGTATCTTTTGCAATATCTGATCTCAGAAAGGGAAGCTCAGAAGTTAGCATTGATGAAAATACTTCGACCAGGAAAAAAAAACAAATTATTTTCCTGTTGAAGAAAAATGTGACACATTTATAATTGGAATTCTCTTGCAATCAAGAGAAATTTTTCTTCTTTTGTTGAATCAGATGAGTTGAATGCCTTCCATGAATGGGGCCAATCCAGGGAATAATATAGTAGTTAACTCCCAACCTCTTAGATTTGTAATTCATAATCATTGCTATGCTTTGCCATGTTACCTGATTATGTATATTAATAATTTATGTAGGTCTAAATTTTTAATTTTATTTTATTAAAGGTATGAATCCTCTAAAAACTGTATATGTTGAAATATACTCTAAGAATACAAAAGAATTTTGCTACAAGAGATCCTTTATGTCTCTGCTAAGTGAATAATCAGTCACTGATTATATAATCAGTCCAGAAGTTACAATACCTACTAGGTACCAGATACATTGCTAAATGCTGATGATAGAAAAATAATTTTTTTTTTGCCTTTGGGAAGAATTTAACTTGATGAAAATTACAAATAAATAAATAGATGATTTTTACATAAATTGGAAAGCACTAAGAGACTAGTTAGTCAGGATAAAAGTTGGTTCAACCTAGAAACTGAGGGGGCACAAGGAAGTCCTCCAGATGAATGGACCTAAGCTTAGATTTATCATTATCAGGTCTTTAAAAACTGATTTCTAACTGCACTAGATAAGCCACAATACTCTCAAATTTATCAAGGAAAGTGGAAATAGTTTAAAATATTATGAAAATAAAATCTTGGTGAAAGTGACCCTTGATTCTCCCCATTGGCTATCCTGGTGAAGGCATGGATTTTCCTAAATGATGAGGAGACAGTTGGATGTTGGTTGACAAGGAACTCAGATAGCTGTATACTGGAGTCATATGGCCAATTCCTCTAATATTCCTTTTAAAGGGCTTTTAGTGCATGATCAAGAGCTGGGTTGAAGAGACTTGAGTGAACATGTCCTATTTACAAGGCATCATCTTAATGACACCAGTTCATTCATTGACAGCTAAGATTTTTTAAAAATCTTAACAAAGCTCTGGCTAGCTATTGCCGCAGTCCGGCTGCAGCAAAATAACCCGGGGGTGACGAGCAACTTGTATACATTGATACAGCAGGAGTGGGAGCCGTTTATTGTAGGACGGGAGGGGTATTTATACATTACACACAGCTTATCTTAATTAGCATAAACTAGATACAGCAGTCAACCAATAAGGAATCTCCACACTTAATGGCTCACTGGTGTTACTTCACAAACCACTCCCCCTGGCAAAATGCCAGGCGCCATCGTGACTTGTTTATAGACCCTAACAAGCTATTATGAGTTTGGCCTAATTTACTGTCCAGGATTTCTATGTGACCAGTCGAGCTGACCAGTATCAACACAGCCTCAGAAAATTCTGCAGTCAGTTCAACACAATTAAAAGCCCTCAAGGAAGTTGCTTTGAGCAGGTTAGTTCACTTATGTAAGCCTGAACGTATTTGGCAAGGACCAAAAGCTATAGTTCTTCTAGGGCCCTGAAGTAAAATTCTTGCCTAGAAATGCCTTTAGCAATCCAAAAGACATGTAGAACCTCATTCGAGTGTTTAAGAAGTAATATGTCAATAGGCAGCCACAGGAATAGACAAGCCCCATCAAGATCAAGGTGTGAGTAGAGCAATGAGCCACATATGGGCAGTTTGATGCCTGCCTACTTTATGATACTATGAAAAATACATATCATTTATTAAGTTCTATTATATCCCTAACACTGTCCTGGGAATCTAATTTAATCCTAACAGTTTTAACAGATAGCTATTTCATCTCCTCTACAGGTGAATGAACTACCAATTAGAAGTAAGTAAGTTGAACATTAGTTCCTGGCTCATAATTGGTAGAACTAGGATTTGAACCTTGGTCTTTTCATCGGTATTTGCACAATAAAGATTATGATTCAAGCACTGTGCTAGGTGATAGAAATACAGAAATGAATATGGCACAGATCCAGTCTTTAAAGATCCATGTCCAGAACGAAATTACTTTAACAAAATTCCTTAGGAATTGTCTCAATGACTTTTCCTGGTCACTACCCGAATGGTGTAAGTCTGGACTGCTATCAGGGCAATACAAATGGAAAGCAAGAATTAACAATAGTTCACTTCCTTGGTTAACTGGGCATACTAAAATGTCTTCCAAACATGAGAGTAACTACTAAATTTGAACAATTCTATTTACCTGCCTATTTTTTATAGATTTTTAATGTGTTTTATTTAATGTGTGTCTAAAAGTCATCATTTTTGCTAGCAGTTATTGGTTGTAAAAGGAACTATTTCCCGAATAGGAGTCTTTTTGGAGAAGTTAAAGTGCAATACATACATAGAACTCAACCTTTTTATTGATGTGAAATATTTTAGAGCATGGATAAAACATTAAAGATAACCTATGTATCTTTTTAATCACTGAGCCTGAGATAAGATCATTTTAGACATTTTCTTATAAAATTTCAATTTTCTATTAGGTCTAAATTGCCAACTATCATTGCCTCCAAGAAACAAATCTCTGTATCGTGAACAATTTCAAAATAATTATGTACTGTGTATGATAACGGCTTTTAGTAAATTAGCTTGCATCCTCACCACAGTGCTGTTAAGTTCAAGATAATCATTCACAATTTAACTCTAAGTAATTAGAGCAGACTAATTTGCTTTTGTGATTGAATTTTCTTAAATCCTGGTCATTTTTTTCTTTGTTATTCAATTTCATATTTCATTTAGATGCACATTTTGATTTTTCTGTCACTTTTTACAAGCAAGCAATCCTTTACCTTAGTAATCTTTTAATGTCTTAATGTGAAACTTATCTCTCTTCCACTCCATTACACTTCCCATTTTGTTTCAATTTATATGAAAGCAATTAAGAACCAAAAGGTCAATGTGCTTATGACTTCTCTCCCTCCCCCCCCCTCACACACACACACACACACACACACACACACACACACCCTACCTCTTTCCTGCTCTAACTTCCTCATTCTCCATCCCTTAGAACTAGTCAGGACTCTGAGAGAGGAGTGCAATCTGCATGATCCTGAGCTCAAGTCTCCCTGCATATGACCAGAGAGATGGTGTCATGCCCTCCCTCAGCCCCTCAAGGTCTTGGCCACTTTTTCCTTGCTCATTCCTCACCTCTCTGCTTTCCTTCCTTTAAAAAAAATTCGTATTTATACTCCTTGTATATACTTTTTACCTCTCTTATGCTTTACTCCCAAGTTTTACTTAAACTTCTTTTACTTATAGTATACTTTCTTTTTAAGCAAATGTTTTTGTCACAAGATGGATTTTTAAAAACTCACTAAAGAAGAATGAAATATTTTCCCACTTTGCTCTCAAAGGCAGAGTCTACCAAATTTGTATTTGGAGGACAAAAAATAAAAAATCAGAAACAGGGTACCCTTGACTTAATAATATAACTGCACAGTTTCCTGACAAGATCCAGTAGGTTCCGGGAGGCGGTACTTCTGTTTTTATCATGGTTCCCTTGGGCTATGTCCAGTGCCTTGGATATCAAGGTTGGACAAATATATGTTGTATTAAATTAAAGTTCTCTCATTTCTACTTGTTCATACATTCCCTCTCAGAAGTTTTTTAATCCTATCAAAGTTTTCTTATGCAAATGAACCACCTTTATCCATCTGAACTGCAGACATTGTTAGTAAATTAAGTTTAGATTGTGTTTAAGGAAAATATCCTTCCGCTAGAGGAGCATTCTATATTTTTCTAATTTTTTCCTTGTTTTGCAAAATGCTTCTCTGGTATTTGTGTTATAAATCAAACAAAATGAGCAAGATAAATCATTTTCTTAATTTCAGTATTGGTTTATAAATGAACTGTGTCCTGTGCTTATCAAGGTAACAACTTACGGATGCCCTAAAATGTGATAAGTAACAGTTAGGGCTCTCTCTAGTCCTTGATCATTTCTCTTTGTGAAATAGGAGTCTGTTGTAAAATTAATTTTCATTTGTCTACTATGTAATAAAATATGATATTTTTCACAAACCCTCAATGAGAACTATGAAAACCAAATAAATTCAGGATTTCCTCTCCATTGATTTTGGATTTTGGAACCATCTGGTGCTTGGAGGAAAAGCAAGTACCATTCTCTTAATCTAATGCCATGAATATTTGGGCATCTGCTCCCTCAATGGATTTCAGGAGGGAAGTTTATGCACTAGAAGTTAATTATTTTGCTTAAAACAACACTGAATGTCTCAATCTTTCAGATCTTCCTGATATAACTGTTTTGTGAATTGATGTTTTCAGAATTCACATGCAAATATTTTAATAAGGATATTTTTCTGCTTGAATATCACCCACCTACAGTCTTCTATCCTTCCTTTTAATCAGAATCCCAGAGGGACACAAGAGTCTTCAAGGTTGAAGTATAGCATCCTCAGGGTTAAGTTTAGCATTTTGAGTCCAGGGCTCCCACAGACTCACCAGATGACTACTCACAGCCCATTCAGCCTTTGTAGGGATTTGAGATGGCTTGCTCCTTGGTAAATTGAACATATCATTTCTGGAGGTAGCATATTTGCATATACAGTATGAGATAGGGAACTGAGAAAAGGCTCTTCAACCTGAATCTTTCTCCCTGTGTCTAGATTGCACATCTTAGGAACATTTTTTTATTTTGAATTTTTGGTACAGGATCTTCAGGAGGTCTATGGTAAGGTTAAATACATCAATCAGTCATGACCACCTGAGCAGGAATTAGCACACTTGACAATGAAGAAGGGACATAGAACCTGTATGCTATGTGATTTAAGGCATGTACTGATTGTCAAAGTGTGGTCCCAAGTCAACAATATTGACACTACCTGGAAACTTAATCTGATGCAAATTCTCAGACCCAACCCAGAATTTTTCACTTAGCATAAAACCCAAGTACGTGTAAATATGTTTGACTTTTTCCTACAGCTTTCCTAGAGACTTTATCAGTAGCTCCTTACTTTTTCCTGATATGAAGATACTATTGGTATTTGTCAACATCTCTTCCTCAGCTTATAAAGATTTCATTTTGATTCTTGCATAAATACAGATAGGTTTATCTGAGTACAAATTAGCTCATAGATTTTTTTCTTTGGAAGTTGCATAAAATATCACCTACTCTACTTTGGTCCATTGCTTGCACCTACTCTATCAAATTCCTGATGAACAGCCTTCCAGTATATACTTAAATATAGTGGTCCCTCAGTATAAATGGAAGGATTTGTTTCAGAATCCTCAGTACACACAAAATCTGCAGATGCTCAAGTCCCTTACATAAAATGTTGTAATATTGACATATAGCCCATCCTCTTGTACACTTTAACTCATTTCTAGATCATAGATAATACTTAATACAATGCAAATGCTATGTAAATTATTGTTATAGTATATGGTTTAGGGAATAATAAAAAGAATGTAAGAGCATGCTCAGTACACATTTTTAAATATTTTCAATATTAAACATTATTGGTTAAATCCAATGATACAGAACCCATGAATGTGGAGGACCAACTTTAAATTCAGTGAAGAGCAATTTCTTACCTCCCAATTCTACCTGTCCTATCTTTGGACAAAATCACTCTCAAGTTTTGGATTCTTCTTTCCCCTCATCGTGGACTCTAGGTCTGTACACCAAGACTGTGTACAGCCAGGTTTAGTTGCTTTTCTGAGAACAAAATCATGCCTTCCCAGCCAGGTTGCTCTTCCTAAGTGAAACAATTAAATTGCCTTCATGAAAATGGTTTCAACCCCAAACCACACTCTTTGACTTAATTCAATATAATACTTGTAAATAACATCTAACTCCAAGTGGACATTCTTCATCCCCATCCTTTCACATAGAAAGTTCACCCAATCTACATACTGCCTGCTTTTGCCCAACCTATTGATTCAAAGGAAGCTCATTTCCTCAATGGAACCATCTCTGACACTCCTAAGTCACCCAATCCTTTCCAGAACATTCTTCCATGGAATCACTCTCTCTTTCTGGCTAGAACTTATTATAGTTGCAATATTTCATTTTTGTTTGTAGAGTTCTTATATTACTGTCTTCCCAGTTGACTTTAATTTGTTTTATAACATAAGTTCAGGACCTTTTCTTGTTTCTCTCCACATTATACCCAAAGATATTTAAAAAAAACTTAAAAATAATAACATTTAAAAATAAACATATCAAGGTCCCAACTAACCATATTTCCTCCCAATTTCTTGCTTTATTCTCAGCAGCATCACATGACAATTATAATTTCTGACCCTGAAGTTCAACCATAAAGTCATTATCTCAACGCTCATTCCCATACTTTCTCCCTTTCTGCCCCCTCTCTTCTCTCTCTTCCCAGTTATTGCCAGTTCTTCCTAGTTGCTCATTCAGACTTATCCATTTCACAGCTTCTTTGCATTTCCTTGTGTTTGGCCATTCAAAATCTCTTTCCATGCTCTCCAGTGACTGTTCCTTATTTCCTTCTGTATAAGTTCTTTTATGCCAAGAAGGTAGGTGTTGGCCCTAGCAGAGAACATTTCTCCTGCTAGCATGAACCAGCACTCAGAAAATGCTATTGAATGAATTTTGGGATGTTGAATAAAAAATATTCAACCAGTTAACTTATATTAACTGCCTACTAAATACAAGGAAAGGGACGCCATCCTTAAAAACATCAGAGCAAATTATCTTTCAACATTTTTCCATCATGAGTCTCCCCTGCTCAATTGGTACCAGCTGGATTAACTTCTCATAACTCAAAATCTTCCACTGGTTTGTGTTCCCCTCCCCCAACACACACACACACACACACACACACACACACACACACACACACCCTACACCTCTCTAGTTCCACCCTTCCTGAATTTTCAGTACCAGTTCTCTAAATCTTGCAACCAGAAGACAAACTTAAATCTTATCAGTTCCATTTTCACCCACATCATTGCCCAGAGAAAGTTCTGCCTCTCTTCTCCAGCAGTTTGAACCTTTTAGAAAGCTTTACTTGATTCATCTCCTTGATAAAACCTTCTTTAATGAACCCCACCCAACCCAAGGTTAAACTACAGTGTAAAAAATTCCACAACACCATTGGAAGTGATATGGGGCAGAGTGTAGACATAGCAATAAAAAACATTAAGTCATATAGTCTGAGATTTATTCCTTATACAATTCTCCTTGTTATATAAGGAGAAACTTTCACTTGGGGACCAGTACATTTTTAACACCTTCCTAATAAAATTCTCTATTTTGTCCCTGAGTGCTGAACTTTCTGAAGGCTGCAGGATCTAACAAAAAAAATTATTAACACTTTTCCACATTTTATTGGATTTACAGTTTTAATTGCCTCCTTTCTTTTTAAGCAATTAAATTCTCAAAGTTGTGGCATTAACATGAACCTTCTTTTATTTAGGCTTAAAAGATTTGACATAGAAAAATATTAAGTAAATAAGAATAAAAATGCTTAGAGATAACAAAATAATACTTTGAATGTCACTAATTGTTTAGACTTTTTGCACTGTAGTTCAGCCTTGGGTGGTGCATAATCACTATTCTGGGCCCAGAACTATTGACTACATATACTCTGTAGATACTGTCTCCAAGGGCACTATATATTCAGTGACCAAAAAATAAATTTTAAAATATGCTTTAGTTCCGCAGCAAAACTTGCCTCAAAATAAATTCAATACACAGTAGTTATGTATGCAGAAGGTAGAATTCTCCATTTCTGTGTAGCTGTGTGGCCTTAGGCAAATTACTCAACCTCCCTGAACCTCTGTTTCTTCTTATTCCAAATGAGGGTAATATTATCTAGGCTGAGGACCTCAAAGAATGGCTGCAAATATTCAATTATATAATCGTTGTAGCAATGCTTTGGAAAGTTCCAGGCATTCTGCGAGTACTTCCTGATTATTATTCACCTCCAGTCCCTGGGAATTCACTGGAAACAGGGCCTGCAGTACCTGAATTTCAAAATTGCAACCATCCTAAAATAATAATTCCTGTGTACCGATGTGATTAGAATTATTTCTGGACAACACTGCAAGAAGAGGCATCTGCAACCTCCCCCTCTATTTTAACAAAGAAGGGGAGAAACGCAAATGCTTGCGTAAATGCTAGAAGCAAGCTCCCCTCTCCAGCGCGAGCCCGCGGAGGTGCAATTCCTTGGGGGAGGCTGCTTCTGGCACCGGATGCCTTGACTTAGGCACGGCTTGGCGTCACAGGGATGGAACTGAAGTCAAAGCACAAATGGCTATAGGGAGTATGATGTGAGTCACGGTCCGCTGGGGCCCTGAGGCTCGGAGGAACACGCAGCGGCAGGAATGATCCCGGACACCTCTTCCCAGGCCCGCGCCTCCGCCCCCCGCCCCCTCGGCCCAAGGCCAGGTTCAAGGTTTTAATCATCAGCCTCTTGGCGCAGCCCGGCGCTAAGCAGCGCGGTCTGGTACACAGACATTCATTACATTCATTCCCTGCCTCCGTCTTAATGAGACTCAGGAACAAGGCTTAAATGTCATGAAGCTTTTGTGTCTTTCCCTGACAGCAGAATTACAGGATGCTGATGATGCCCTAACGCAGCAGCGCCTTTCAGAGGAACAGGGCAGGGGACCATGCACACAATCCTCGAGACGACCTCCGAAGGCTCCCAGCCATCTTGGTTGCTGAGGCAATTAGAGTGTTCTGGGCAAATGAGTCTTTTCAGAGTCCCTTTCCGGTATTTATTCCCTGACCTCGGTTCTGAAATCTCTAAATTACCCGTGTCTGTCTCACTAGCATCCACCAGCTGAAGTAGGATTTGGATCTTTTTAACAATAGCCATCAGAAGCCAAGGAGATAAATTCCTGGTGAATTTCTTTCTTCTGAACCATGCTTCATTAATCTTCATCTTAGCCAGAAGCCAAGGATCATCATCTATTAAACGGAGGGAGGCAGCTAATGCAAGCTCTGGTGCCAGACTGCCTGGATTTGAACCCTGTGTCTGCCACTTCCTAGCTGCGGAGCTTTGAGCTAGTTATTCTCTTTGTGCTTCTGCTTCCTCCTTCTTAAGATAGAAATCACAACGGTAGGTACCTCACAGCATTTTGTGTGAGTCCAACTGTAACAATAAGCCCTCAATAATACAGTACTATTATTATGAACACACATGAATACCTTCTTTGTGACAAACTGCATCAGACACCAGGGATACAAAGTGAGTAAGATTCAGATACTGCTCCCATGCAATCTGTGGGGAAATCCTCTCTACACTCCTGATGCAATGGTCTGGAATACATGTGTAAACAGAAGCAGCAGGTGGAGAGAGACTATGATTGGTGTGATTGGCTTTGCATAGCAGGGCAGGAGATTTCAGCTAGCAGGAAATCTTTGAACTTGGGTGTCTAAGGTGGATGGAAGCAGCTCAGAAAAATAGAAATGTGTGTTTCATCTCAATTTAACAACCAGGCTGGATCTTTACACAGAGCTTTCTTCAATTGTCCAGTGAGTGGCTGGTCCTGAACCCTGCACAGGACCCACAGCTGTTCTGGAGCCTTCTCTCTGGCCCAGAGCCTCCCCCTTCAGCAGACATTGCATGTTCCGGGATCAAGTTGTGTTTCCCAAACCAAGTAAAACAATGGGTCTCTTTCAAGAACAAGAAAGAGACCAACCCTTGCCAGAGGACAAGATATTTTATATATCAGGGTATCCTGATCTCTGGGCCTTGGCATTGGTTCTCATGGCTATCATCCACAATAGGACACTGAGCTGACACTTTTCGGGAATACTTAGATGAGGAAAGGTAAAGTGGGAAAATGAAGTGCATTGGCTAATATCAATTAATTTTATTATGAGCCATGCATTTTACAATTACTATAGCTTTATAATCTATTGGGACTTCTGCATGTTGAGCTATATTAACTTGCCATTCATTAAATAAAAATGGCTGACTTTAGACAATTTCATGGGGTTCTGATTTCATCACCACTTGTTAATAAGGAAACTGAGGCTCAAATTCATGAATAGATAGAGGTGAGTTGATGTAAGACTACCTGGGTTTCATACGTGGGAGAAGCACTGAATACAACATCCTTATAAGGATGTTGGAGCATGAAGTGGGTACTGTACCAAATTTTAAGTGTCTGGCTTTTATTATGAGATTACATTATATTTTATAGCAGCTATCTCCCTTCTGATGGGTGGGAAAGAAAAGAAATAGACCGATCCCCCCACCATTTGGGGGCAATTGAGGGGTTGGAGTGGAGGTTGGGCTTCTTGGTATACTAGGATGAGCACTAGGCCTGGCTCTCATGGCTCCAGTTTCCAGAATCTGGAGAGATGACAGCATTTGCAGGTAGTAGTACAGCACAAGGCCAGAACAGAGCCAAGAAAATCATCCTGACTCAATCACAACTGCTCAGGGAACTGGACAAGAGGGCAGGTCTGGGGAAGAATCCCAATGAGCAGATTCTGAAAAAGAAGATTCGTAATGAATAGAACCTGGAGCATTCACTGAGTTCAAAATCAGGAAACTAGGCAAGGAGGGCTTTTGTTGAGTTTCTGGACACATGGATGAGCCTTTCAGGTTTGCTTAAAGTGATCACCAAGAAGCTGACCAAACATGCCAGGGTGAAGCATAAGAGAAGGAGAGTGAGAGAGAAAATGTCAAGAATGACCCACTGGTGATGACACCAATGGCCATTCCCAAGGAGCCAGGAAAATGGGAAGTTTTCCAAGAGATTCCCCAAAAGCTTCCTCTGCTGAGACTTTCTCCCAGCTGCCCTGGTATTGGCCACAAAGGAGAGCTGGACACCAGGTGGGTCTTGTTGGACAGCTGCAGAAAACCGCAGCCCCTCATCAGTATTAATATTACAGCTTTTACCCCCACAGACTCACTATTTTATATTACTCCAAAATGTGATTAGTTAAGTGAAATTAATTTAAACTTGAGAATTTGGTAATCATCTTTTAAATAGGCAGAATCCCCATGGAACAAATATAAATCCAACTGGGCATTGCTGGAACCCAGGATTGCATAACTGGACTCCTCCTGCCCACCTCATGATTTCTTACTAGAAACACAATATCTTTCAAGTACCACTGTTATGACAGGGAGTTTTAACTACAGCTGGGAAATCCATCGATTTGGACGTGGACTTTGCTACATTCAGATTTATATTATTTTGTAAGCATCTATTCATCATTTTCTGTAATTGTTGCCATCAACTCAAACCAAGGACACAGAGGTTTGTTGTGTTTTAAAAAAGGGAAGAAGTACTTGTTTAGGGGCCCCTGACCTCATCCTGGCCCCACCCAGTCTGTCTCTCCATAAGCTGCATCCCAGCTACATTGAAGACACTCTGCTTCGGATAGAACCAATCTGTACTAATGACAAAACATGCCATCATAGTAACCTTCCACTCATTCACTCACTCACTCATTTGCCTGTTCATCAACTGTTTGATGAACTGACTAAATTAGTCAGGAAGGAGGACACCATGTTCCCTGCCCACTTAAATCTCAGTGTAGTGACTGAGGGTGGATGCACAGGGAGAGAGCTGAAGAGGCACAGACATAAATCCTTGTTAGACAGAATCCTAGAAGAGTACAAGGAAGGGGCCTGGAGGGAACTGGAGTCATTTTCCAAAAAGAGAGTCTTTCTGGATATGGTGACTTTTGAATAGGACCAGAAGGAAGAAAGGTGAGGTAAGAACTTGCTCCAGGGACAGGAATGAATGATATACAAAATGGATATGAAATAGATCTGTTGAGCGAAACAAAATTTGGCTTGCCATAATAACAACAGCTAGCAGTAGTAGTAGAATAGCCTCAATATTCCAGCTTTGGTGAGAAAGAAACTGAGGGCCCTAGACATCCAGCACCTTTCTCATGCCTGGGCATCACTAAGGGGAGAAGCTGACCAGCGTGGGGCAGTTTGCACTCGGGACCACACCCCACACTGCTGCTGGGTCTGTGTGGATCAGTCCAGAAAGACTGGAGCATTGATAAGACACCGCCCCAGTGCTGGCTGAAGGAATCTGGGCTTCATTATTGTCAAACTTTCTAAGGAGAGAAAGGAAATAAATGACAACACAAGGAAAACAACTGGGGCAGCTGTGTGGAGAATGAATTTGCATTTTAATGAGAACATTTAACGCCTCAAGCCAGAGCTTTTAACGAAGTGAAGTTCAGACTTTCAAGCAGCCTAAGACATTAGAGACTTACAAATGAAGCTGAGCAGGGGCAGAATCCGCTTAGAGACCTTCACCCCCTTGTGAAGGTGGCTCTTCCCTGCTTAGGAACCCACCCGACCCACCCCACCCCCCCTGCAAACAACGTTATCTTGATCCGTCTCCTTCTGCAGATACATGAAGAGTACATCCAAGTTGTTTTGCCCCAAATCACACGGATCCAAATGCAGGTCTCTGCCTCCAAGACCTGTGTTCCTTTCACTGTGTGGCCCAGATTTAACGTCCCAGTGTTGAACCTCACAGGAGCACCAGCAGATTGCCTAACCTCCTGCTGCTCCCAAGCCTCTATATGCTTAGGTGCTGACACTGCAGAGAAGGTGCTGTCATCTGCCCTCCTGTCCTCCTAGTCTATGTTAAGGTGCATGCCTCTGCAGCCCACCCCCTCCCAGGCAGGAAGCCTGTCCCTCTCCCACGGCACCCCAAACCATCCACAATACCCTTTGTATTCCTTTGAAGCTTAGACCAAAGTAAGTAATCCAGAAGTACCCAGAAAAGAGTTAAATGAAACAATTCAGGCTGGGAAGCAACTGAAGCAGATGGAGAAAATCAAGTTCTTTCTGTATTTTAAACACAGAACTCTGAGGATGAGAAAGGAAACTCAAGATCGCCGCGGGACTCGTGCTCCCGCACTTCACAATTGGACACGCACAGCTATTTGCCTTACACCTAATTGCTCCGAATTAGATTTTGCCTCTAATTGCATTAAAGCCTTGCTGACTTGTTATTCATGCGTTTTTAACGGGAAAAAGCCAGCCTCCTTTCAGCCCACTGAGCCTCCACATGGCAAGCTTTCATTCGTTAGCTGGGTGGTCCCGGGAGGAGACAGCTTCCCGGCAGAGCAGCCTCTTTGCAGCAAATCATTCAACTTTCTGCAAGTTTGATTAAGTTTGGCCCCAGGAGAATCCCCCTCCCTTAGCTGGGACCACAGCCACATGGGGTGAGAGAGGGAAGCGTGGGGGCAGGGAGGGTCCTGACTGTAGGCCACCCCACAAAGGCAGCTGGTGGGGGGAAGACAGGCGTGACTGGGCAGCTTTCTGTCTGGTGAAACAGGAAGCCAGGAGTGTGACCATTCTAGTGTCCACCCTAGTGGACAGAGGGAGAGTTTCAGGATGCATTCTCTCAGGGGAGGGCTCTGTTCTTACCCAGGTCAGATGGCAGAACCCAACCAAGCCCAGCTAAGTGGATCCTTGTTCACCTTCAGCTTAAAATGACTCAGTGGCTGGCCACCATGTTCAGTCCTTGACACTACCCACCAGTCCCTGTAGGTCCTACTCCTACTGATCTCCCAAGTGGACCACCTGCTACCACGTCCTTGCTTTCTGTTCTTCAGTCAAGCAGGGCTTCCTACTGCCTGAGGGCCTTTGCACATGACAGATCCTCAGCATGGAGTGTGACTCCTTGCTCCTTCTAATCAGATTCTACTTGCAGACTGTGTCCTCATTTTTCTCAACAATTCCTAAAGGAAGCCCCCCCCCCCCTTACTCCAGGCTAAAGCAGTTCCCTTTTTCCTAACTTCTCAAAGAAACTAATTTCTTACATAATCTATATTTTCTTATTTTCTGTATTCTTAATCTCTCATTTGTGGGGCCTGGAACCTAGGGAGACCCAAACTGCCAGTACTAGCTAATTCCTACAATACCAATGACGCCCTTTAAACATGGCTTTGGTATCCAGAGCACACACCTCTCACTCACAATCCAAGCCAATATTCCTCTCCCTCAATCACCTCAGGGCCAGGTGGTTACAGAGTCTGCCAAAATTGATGAAACTAGCCAATCCTAAGTTTATTCACTATGCCTACCCTCTCTTCACCATTCCTTCCCTTAAGAACCCCAATAAAGTCTCTAAGCCTTCCCCTGCCTTCTCTCCCTCCTTGCCTCCTGACCCACCCTGGTGCTTCCCCATGTGGCCCTTGATGGCATGCCATTTCTAGGAATCTGTGATCATTCTTGGTACGTGTGGGGAATTGGATCCAGGACACAAAGACCTATAGATGCCCATGTCCCCAGAACATAGTATTTGCATATGCCCTATGCACAGCCTCCCAGAAACCTAAAATCATCTCTAGATTACTTGCAATGCCCAATACAATGTAAATACTATGTAAATAAGATGTTATAATCTATAGGGCATATGACAAGGAAAAAAATTCAGTACATTCTCTGTTCAAACACAGTTTTTCCTCATATTTTGCATCTGTGTTTGGTTGAACTCACACATGAAAACCCCACAGACATGGAGGGCCAACTGTTTAAACGTCTTCCTTTGTGATGATCATTTGTCTACATAACTTACCAGGCCTGATTAAAATCAACCCCAGGTACATTTTAGTATACTTACTGTTAAGGGCCTTTGCTGGTCATTCCTATGACTTTTTTATGTATCTCCCTGACTAGATTGCAAGCTCCCTGAGAGGAGGTTCCATGTCTGTTGGTCCCAATACCTAGTACTTGTGAGGTGTTCTGAAAATAAAAGAAAAAAATAAGAACAAAGTATTCCTGGTCCTGTGAGCAGGACAAGCAGCATTACACAGGAAGAAGGAGGCAGGAACCCAGAGTGGCAAAGCAGGGAACATAATTGTGTGGGTACAGACTTGACATAGGGATCAAGGTGGATGCTGGGTGAATAAAGCTCTGGATCCCACAGCCTGGAGACAGAAGCCCATTCCCGTGAGGCTGGGCTCACTCGTTTCAGGTGAAAAGCATCCATGACTGGTTTAGGGGTGAGGGGGCTTGGGGAGACATGGCTAGTCAAAGTGACTGGTTGAGGGAATGGATATTTTGGTATGTACCTCAATGGATGCACTCTACCTATGGGTCTCTCCACATACACAATGTGGGGATGGAAAAATAACCTACAATCCAAGAAGAAGAAGCAAGAAATGGGGGTTCCACCTTGCCAAGGAGAAAGTCACCAGTGGCTAGGACTTTGCTTTTAATATTTGAGAGGAGATATCTGTGTATTCAGCATATCCTTATGTGCTCTCAAAGTGTCTCTGAAAATGTGTCTATTGAAGTTCAAGGGCACCTAGGAGCACAATCTGAATGATGGTTGACATAGCCATAGACGTAACTATAAAATACCAACCCAAGAGCCACCCACGAGGGCTTAATCACAAGATGCGTGATTGTCATTGTTCCTTCTTTTTCAAATGCGTCACGGAGGCTAAACATACATCCTGCATATTGTACTGGAAGCCTCTGCTCTGCTCTCTGACACAGCATGTCCAATTAGAAGCCCAGCATCCAGCACCTTTGACCCGGTCTGTGGGAGGCAGGCTCTGGTTTCTATTTCCAGCCACAGAGACTGCAGAGCCCTGGGAGGTGACGCATCCAAACACCTCGACTGGTGTTTTTTAATTGACAGCTTCAGAGCGTCACATCAAATGTTCTTCCCTCTAAACCCAATTAAGTAGCTTGCCTCTCCAGGAAGGCAAGTTTTTTTTTTTTTTAAATTTCTCTCACAGCCCCATTTTCCATTCCCATTCCCCAGTTCCTAACCACCTTCCCATAGCATGCACACTGAGGTGTTTAATGTGTGTTCTGTAGCTTGTTTGGGGTCCTGCAATCTTTGTGGATCTTTAATCTATGTACATTGCATTGTGAGAGATGACTCCTCCCACCCCTTGTGTGTTGTCACATATCACTATGTCTCTGTGGTTTATCCACGCTGCTCATTGGGAATGCAATCTGCATGTCTGGGTAGGAATGCCACATAGCTTGCCTGGCCCCCTCCCAGTGATGTCCTCTGCAATTCTAAGCCTGCTTCACTGCACTACTGCCGAACGCATCTCTGTGCATGTTCTCACTTTCCTAAGTGACGAGTGGCTCTCCAGGGGCTCCCAAATGCTCCTCAATCATATTCCGACCCTTCCCAATTGTTGGATTTCCAGACCCCTTTTGCCAAACTTACATGTGTAAAATGATACCTCATTATCTGTATTTGTGTTTATGTGTTTACTAATGAGCTTGAACAACCCCCCACATGCTGAGGGTCTTTTGAGTTTCCTCTCTGGTTAATTTCTTTATTTATATATTTTGTCTATTATTATTTTGTGGTTGCTATTTTCTAGAGTTCAATGACTAATCCCTACTCAGTTTTAGACTACCTGATGTCATCTATTGACTTTGGCTACTGTGTCTTTTTTTAAATAGAAATACCTAATTTCAAGGCTATCCGATTTATTCTTTTTTATCCTCAGGTATTCATTCAAGGTTTTGCTTAAAAAGATTTTCCTTACCACTGTGTCAAAAAGGTAGTCTAAATCTTTTTTTTTTTTTTTTTTTTTTAGCAATCTCTTCAAGGTCTGCCAATGGAAATAGTATTGGTAGGAATCCAGTTTTATTTTTTTCTGTAGAGTAAACCACTCTTTCCATCCCACTTACTAAAGCACGTGTCAATAACCCATTGATTTATCGTGACAGATTTATCATTTACAACATTCTATATGTTCATGGGGCTGCTTCTCTGGCTTCCATCTTATTCTACTGGTCTATATATCCATTCTTCAACATATGTCATAGCTTTTTACTACAATGGCTTTGTAGAATATTTTAATTTCTGTTAAGACAATTATGTGTTCAATATCTTTGAGGTCAACTTAAGTATCTTGGATCTTCCTTCTTGCCAAATAAATTTTAAAGAGGTTTAGCAAGTTCTTTTTAAAGTCTAAATGGAATGATGAATGTTATTACTTAGAATTTAAAGATTTATCTTAGAAGAATTGATATCTACCTAATACTAAGCCATAGCATTAAAATAAATGTTTCTTCATTTATTTATGTAATTTTAAATGTCCTTAGTTAAAACTTGAAATTTCATGTCTTCTTATAGAAGTTAATTCCTAAAATACTTTATGAATTTTATTGCTACTGTGGATGGTTTCTTAACTTTTATCATACTATCTTATATCATATCTTGTTAGTTATTACTATAAAAAATTCTATTGCTATTGGGAGTTCAAGTTCATATCCTTACACTTACTAAATACCTTTGTTAATTCAAATAGTTTGTATGTTGTGGTTGTTTCAGGTAGGGGATTATATCACCTAAAAACAATGAGTTTTATTGCTTTCCAAATCCTCTACCACTTTACCTAGGCCAGGTCCTCCAGCATTCTGAAAAGAGAGGGGCTCATACAGGGATCTTTATCCTTTGTCTCAGATTAGATATAGTCATAGTTTCTTTGTTAGGTATAATATTTAGCATAGGTTTGGAATATAATTTTAATCAAGGTGAGGAAATGCCTTTATACTCCTGGTTTATGAAGAGTTTTTATAACAAATATTTTTTAAATTCCTGAAGTGCCTTTTGTACACAGATTGTAATAAATGGAAGTTCTTTCCCTAAGTCAGTTGATTTGTCTGTTAGTTTTTCATGTTGAATTAGCTTTACATTTATGGAGAACTACCTACTTGCTCATTTTTTGTTTTGTTTTGTTTTGGTTTGGTTTGTTTGTTTTAATGTTCTTTTGTGTTTTGGTTTGGTTTGGTTGTTGGAGATGCATAGCAAACCCAGGGCCTCACGCATGCTAGGCAAGTGCTCTGCCACTGAGCTACATGCTCAGCCTTTTAATATGTTTTTAAACTATGAAATTGGGTTGATTGGACTGTGTTTTTTAAAATATAATTACTTTCAAATTTTTCTTATCTAATTTTGGAATCAAGATTATACTAGCTTCATAAAATAGGGTGGATCCTGCTTGTCTTCTTTTTTCCTGGGAAAATTTATATAATCTAGGAATCTAGTGATCTTTCTATGTTTGTTGGAGATCCCTTAATCCATCTGTGTCCAGGATGAAGAAAGAAATGAGAGGGCTTGAAGGGAGTATCCTTCATATTTATTGGTACATAATCTCTATTACTTTAAAAATCAATTTTGGCATTTCGTTTATCCTGGGAATTAATCAATCTATTTAATTTACCAAGTGCATTGAGCACAGATACCACAACAGTTGCATCTCCTTGTTTCTGTATTTTACCCTTTTTCCATGTTTTCTTAATATCTCTTGTCAAACTCTCTTTCAGACCAATATTTTGTTAAGCTTTGCTTTTGTTCTTTGTTCTCACTGCCTTCATTGATTGTTTTCATTACTTCATTTTCCTTTTCACTTTTTTGTTCTGCTATTTTCCCTCAATATCATAATGACTAATTCACTTTTAAGTCTTGCATATTCTGATAAGTATTTCTAAAAGTACATATTTCCCTCAAAGTAGATGTGCCTGAAAAATTGACATTAACACTTTCATGATCATTTGTCTAGCTATTTCTTAATTTCCTCTTGACTGAATTTACTGAGTACTAAGATATTCAGTCTCTTTACATATATGTACTTTTTCTTTTAACTATCATTTCATTAGTGTCTAATTTTATTGCATTATAGTTGCAATACACATCTGTTAGATGATTCATCCTGTAGAATTTTCTCAAAGACACTACAGTAGCTACCCTAATTATGCTTCAGCAGCTATGACATCTGGAGGAAAGGTCAGATTTGACCAAAAAACTATTTTCAATCAACGACCTTTTGCTGGCCAATCGTGCTCAATACTAAGCTGAAATTGAGGCAAATTCAAAAGTTGGTGATAAGACCAACATAAATTATGGTCGAAGCACTTGTGTGGCAAATACATTTGAAGCATTTGGGAGTCTAGAATGCCACTCACAATTCAAAGAAAAAGTCTATCAACACTAATTAATGGGAAGGAGGGGGGCTGCATGAGCTAAACAGAGCACAGAAGAAGGGGACAATAGAGGCTGAAGACCCAAGGCAAGCTTAGTATTTAGCAGAAGGTGCCCAACTAGAGCAGAAAATCACTGAAGAACAGGAAGTCAGGTTGGGTAGGGCAGGTGAAGGCTGTGCAGGAGCCTTGAGTTCTCCATGGCTGAAAGGTGAGGCGTTTGGCTAGAAAGGGTGCTGCTGAAGAGCTGGGTCACCCAGCAGACAAACATCCCTTTTATTTGAGGTGATTCCCCAACAGGTAAAGCATGCTTGGGAAGAAGAACCGGCACTGAAACATTTCTCAACCTTGTCCCCAGGCATCTAGGTCTGGGGCTTGTGACCGAGGCTCAGCCATTCAGATGTTTCTACCCACGAGGTGGAATCTTAGTGACTGCTTCAATGCAGCAGGAATAGTTAAAGGTGTCTGAAGATGTAGAGAAGAGTCTGGTGGCTGGTGACAAGTGTCCACTTGGTGACAAGTGTCCAGTGAGTATGGTGAGGTGACACTGATTTGACCGTAGCTGCCAGACTCCCCTACTCTGGCCTATTCACCAAGCCTGCCTCTTGAGTCTTCCATGTCAGAAAGGGTTGCCTTTTGTCGATTACTGCTTACGTTCTCCAGTCTTAGTATGTGTGGCATAAAACCAAGAACATTGACTGGTACAGTGACTTATCCATCCCCCCAGGTAGCCCCCAACACTGGTAGCCCTGAGCTCCTTTGACTCTGGTCCTCATCCATCTTGATGACCCTACAGGGCACTGTCCCTTTGCTGTGCTTCCAGACACTGTGATGCCTCTACTGCCCCACACATCCTTTCACCTTATTCCTGCCTTGCCAGCAGATTGTGAGCTTCTTAAGGGACAAGAGCTCAACGAGGAAGTGTTCGACCTTAGAGCTACAGACCCAATCTCAGTAGCACATAATAAAGGTTTTGAGTTCTTAAAATTTTGTTGTTTTGCTTTATTTTGTTTGTTCATTTTTGTAGTACTCAGGGTTGAACCCAGGTGCTCTCTCCCACTGAGCTACATCTCTAACCCTTTTTATTTTTAATTTTGCAATAGGGTCTCACTAAGTTTCCCAGATTGGCCTTGAACTTGTGATCCTCCTGCCTTGGCCTCCTGAGTTGCTGATTACAGGCTTCAGCCACAATGCAAGGCATAACCAATGCTTTTTGAACATACATATTAATGGACTGGTCCCCCATCTACCCTAAATCTCTTACTCACCTTTGAGGAGCTTAGGATATGTACGTTCCCAGAGCAAATCTTGGGATAATATACAAAATGCTAGGATGCTCAGGATTTCCCCAGGTGCTCAGATGCATGCTCTTGAGCTGGCTTAGACTCAAGTACCATCTTCTTTAACCTAGTTTTCCTGCTCCTAGGTGAGTATTACTCTCTGCTAGTTTTGGTTACTTATACACCAGTATTTAACATTCCTGTCAGTCTTCAAGTAGGTAGCTAAAAGTTGAAGGTATCATATTGTTATAAATTTTTCTTCTTTCTTTCTTTCCTTCCTTCCTTCCTCCTTCTCTCTCCCTCACTCATTCTTTCTTTCTTTCAACTAATTACCTTGTCCAAAGTCTCTCTAAAAACACACCTCTTGAGGACTCCTGTTTAATGCCTTCTCAAGCAATCTAAACGTATGAAGGGGGCATAACCCTCTCACACATAGTTTTTGGTCCCTCTTGGACTTCCATTTCTCCAATTCCTCTTTGATTTCCAGAAACTGCATCTCCAGCAGGCAATATCACTTAATTAAGTATATTTGTCTACAAGCGTTAAGTAAGCTTTTCTAATTGAGACAGTTTCACATCACTTTTGTTCACATTGATAAGTTATTTAAACACCATGAATAATTCAAATTCAGGTTTTGAATTGTTAATCAGAATAATGATAGCAGCAGTTCAGCACTCTGGAACAATTTGATTTGCACTGAGTTTGGAAAATGCCCCCAAACGGTTTCCTCCAACAACTTGAGGCTCTGCTCTTAAAGCAAACCAAGAGACATCCAAAGCAGCAGCTTTGCTGTTTCTCAGAAGTAGTCTTTCCTCTCCAACATTCTGCACCTGTAATGGTGCCAATGGTGTTTGGCCTCAGTGATGCACTGGGGACCCGAGTCCCTCTGTGGGTATATTTTACAAGTGCAAACTCCTTTGCATTCTCTCTTACTCTAGTTTGCACTGTCTTAAATATGTGCCATTGAAAACAAAGAAAAAGTTTCTTTCTGCCTAAGGACTGTGAGGACTGAGTGTCCCTTTTGAGGAAAAATTAAGATGTGCTCTTTTTTCTCTTTATGCAAGATCATCCTTGCTTCATCTGTGCCTCTTGGCAGATGCCTCATTTCTGAATCTGGAGCTCCAGCTGCAGTTCTCAAAATAAGTCCCAGCTTGAATGCATAAATGGCCACCTGATGTGTCCACTTGGATCCACCAGCATCTCAGCATGCCAGCAGTTCAACTGAGTCCCTGTGGCTCTTTTCCAAGTGCAGTGCTTTGGTTGGTGTTCAGGAGGCAGTCCAGCAAGCGGTTCAAAGCACTTACCTTCCTCCCCAGGTGTAACACCCAGGTGCAAATCCTGGGTCGGCACTTCCAGCTGTGTGATCTCAACAGGTTACTTGGCCTCTCACCACCTCATCTGTAAAAATGGACCTAATGGTACAAGTACCTACTTCACAGCGGAATTATGAGGATTGAATAATTTATCATTTCTCAAACATGAAGACCAGTTCCCTGCACATAACCAGCACTCTGAAAGTTTCTGTTCAATAAAATGCTGTTCCCTTTCTAAGTGACATCCAGTAACTATCCTTCCTTCATCTTTGAGTGCCTGGCTCATGCCCCACCTTCCCTAGCAATCTCTGTCTTATGCCATCAGCACATAGTGGTCACTTCCTTTCTGAAGTTGCAAATAACACTTGTAGTGAATGGAGACCATCCTCCTAATCAGTGTGTATCTACTGTATTGATGTTGTCTCTCAATTACATAGGGGTTTTTTTAACTCTTGAAAAATTTAAGGTTTACAAGATGAAGTTTTGATGTATGTATGCACAGGGAAAGGATTGCTCCTGATAAGCAACTTAACACATCCATCAACTTCTACATCTCTCTCTCTCTCTCTCTCTCTCTCTCTCTCTCTCTGTGTGTGTCTGTGTGTATGTGTGTGTGTGTGTGTGTAACTCAAATTTACTCTGCCGGTAAATTTTCAATATATGATTTTATTAATGAGAGCTCTCCTGCTGCATATTATAGATCTTTAGACTTATTCATTCTGCATAACTGCAAATTTTTTTGCCCTTTGACATCTTTTCCCAATTATTTACTATTGCACCCTTGGATGATGATGCACTTTGTCTTTTAATCATAGAAGATCAGGGAATTGATACGTTCAGCCAGCCTGGTACCAGGCATGTAGTAGGCATTGGGAAATAGTGGTAAGTCAGAGTAGTTCTGTGGAAAAAAGAAAAACAGAAGGGGAAGATAATGGCAGAACAACACAAGAAGTGCTGAGGCTGACAGAGAGGGCTGTGTCCCCTTGCCCCTTGGACATCCTGTCTGTGTCAATCTTCATACTTTCAATTGTTTATTTAACATTTGTGTCCTCTTTTATAATGCAGCATCCATAAAGGTGAAGGTGATGTCTAAAATTATATGGTAAGCAATAGTTCAGGGAATTATTCTATTTCTGCTGCTTCCATGATTCCTACTGAGAGAATGTGACTGTCACTCTGGTCCTGCCTTCAAGCACAGCAGTTGGGGTGCTCCTGTGCTGGCACAGCACAGCCTGGGTAAGAAGGGAGTTGGTTTATTATTAACCACCCAAACTCACTGCAGTTAAGATTTGTGCAAAGAAAAGAGAACTGTTTGCTTGAGGTTAATAAGTTACCTTCTGCTGATTGTTCAACTCCATAACCTAGGCCTGAAATTCAGCATTCGAGAATTGGCTCAAATTCACAAATTGTTTCTTTCCTGACACATAGGAGAAATCTATAAATTCAATTCACTGTCAAAAACAAGAATGAGGAGGGCAAAAACTAAAATCATCATAATTTACCATGTCACCAAGGACTATTTGCAATTTATCCCAAGATTCACCCCAAGGTTTGACTGGAGAGAAATAAGATACCTTAAGGGTGACTGACATTTGATTTGTTTCCATTAATTTGGGGGAGTAGAGAAATAAAAAATGTTATAGCCACAAATTACTCTGGTGACATTTTATCTGTTTTAAACATTTTAACAGAATAGCCATGAAGAGCATATCCTATTTCTGTATGCTCCATCTAAAACAGCTCATTTGCTCTGTGAGTGGTGAAAAAGTTATTTTTCAAAAGTCAGAAAGCAACTGATCCATATCACTGCTTATTGGAAAATAAGCCTAATGAGCCAGATTTTCATGCTGTGCTCCTCAAAAGAGCATCTCCAGAACAGCTGAACGTACATGAGAGACCCTGAAGTATAACACAGAAGGGTGGAGACTGCTCCAGAAGGTATCTTGAATGCTACAAATGCTCCTTCTCGTAAAGCTAGTCAGTGAGGCCTCACATCGACCAGAGATTTATTCTCTAAACACAAACTCACTAATGCTTCTGCTATAGTATAATCTTCAAAAAATTAAAAACAGGATTTCTACATATATACAAAATGAACACATGTCAAATATTCCAATGAACTCATTAACCAATAAGGGAACAGTTAAGATAATACCATTGATTCAAAGGGGAATTGAGTCAGACAGGCAAACAGAAGGCCAAATTAAATTTGCTGGTAGTCACAAAATTGGCAAATGTCCTTAGTAAACAATAAATTGTAACCTTTGGGGTGACCTATCCTAGGGACTAAAAGTATGTCCTTTGACCTAAACAAATGTAACTTGCACTGATATTGGTTTTCTGCCTAAGTCTACCTTTACAGAGTTGTGAAATTGCTTCATCATTGGTTAATCACAAGTCAAACAAAAGTCAGATAATTCCAGGAGGGAGGGCCTTCTGGAAACATCCATTGCTGCACTGAAAGAACACACCAGAATGCTGTCCTCATTATCTCAGACTGCTATAGCAAAATACCACAGACTGGGTGACTTACATCAGACATTTATCTCTCAAGGTCTGGAGGTTGGAAATCCAGGATCAGAGACAAATAGTATAGGTTTTGTTCTTGCTAATGGGCTACCACCACCATCTTCCTGGGTGCTCACACAACACCTCTTATCTGCACAAGCTCTTTGGTGCCTCTTTTTACAAAGCACTAACCTGCTCACAAGGGCCCACCCTCATGACTTATTTAACCTACTCACCTCCCCAAGGCCGCATCTCCAAATAACATCACACTGAGACAAAAACATTCAGTCCATATAATTATTTTTTTTTAATTATTTCCAAGTTTTAGATCATTTTCTCAACTCTCTAAACATTTCAGCTTTTTAAGTACAAATTAGTGTCTGTAACACTTCAAAGGTGAGGAAATTAAGACACTGGAAATCGGTCTGAGGGAATGCACAGGAAGAAGGATGTTCTGAGTAAACAGGAGAATTAAATAGGGTGAAAGAGTCAAGGGCAGAGAAGGTGCTTGTGAGGGAGGAAGAGAAAACGCGAGTTCTCACTTCCTGGCCAACCAGCCTGTCTGGGGTTTCTTAGCCTTTCATCTGAATGACTCCGCCAATCTATGGGAATAATACATATAAGAACACCCCCCGAGTGTGCCTGCTGTGTGTGCATCCCTTCAGGTATACCTCCTTGAATGCACACAGGTATCCTGCAGCTATATTGTTCCCATCAGACAGGGAAATGATTTGGCCATGAAGCATTCATGACTTGCTCAGGGCCACTGCCAGCAAATGGCACAGCCAAGATTGAGTCCAGCTCTGTCTGGCTCCACTGCTCTTGATTCCCTCTACAGCTCAGCCCCTCACTTCAAGCTTCATCTGCTGAGGCTGTATTCCTACTGAGGCACAACTCATCCATTATGCACTGGCCGAGCCCTTTCTATGCGAAGAGACGGTGATGCATGATCCGTGCTGGATCCCTGGTACCACTAATCGGGGTGCGAAAGACAAACAGAGGATCAGGACCCCTGTAGAGAAGATCAGGAATCCCTCTTTGGAAATGTTCAGTCTGGTATGCCCGGAAGACGTCCAAGCAGAGATGTCAAGAAGGCACTAGAGCAGAAGGGGCTGGAGATGTAAATCTGTGAGTCATCAGCATAAAGAAGTTATTTAATGTGATAATAATGCCTCCAGAAGAATGCTCCTCTGCAAGAATAATCATCAGAATAACAGCTAGGTCTGATACTCAGGGGTACGGTCATGCAAGTTATTAAAATATTCAAATAGTTCTAGGCCCCTTGGTTGATAGCAGCTGCCTCGCGTCTCTCAAAAGCTATCTGCCTCCCCACCCAACCCTCAGCACCCCTGAACCTACCCAGCATCCCTTGACTGAAAGTATAACAATGGGCACAGCAGAGACCTCCAGGCAAAGGCAGTTCAGATTGGTCTCTATTCATGCCCTGCCACTTCGTGAACATTTCAAATATCACCCAGGAAGCACAACCAATAGTGCCTGAGCTTTTAGCATATGTCAGGCACTATGCAAGGTCCTTTTTTTTTTTTTTCTTTTGTTACTGGGGATTGAACTCAGAAGTGGCTTAATCACTAAGCTACACCCCAGCCTTCCCCCACACACACACACTTTTTTTTTTTTTTTTGAGATAGGGTCTTGCCAAGTTACTTAGGTCCTCACTAAGTTGCTGAGGCTGGTCTCAAACTTGCAATCCTCCTGCCTCAGCTTCCTGAGTCCCTGGGATTATAGGCATGCCCCACCACACCCAGCTGCAAGGTCTTTTGTTTGATTGCCTCCCTTGATCTTTACAACCACGTAGGAAACGTAAATTCACACCATCCCCCTTATATAGCTGAGAAAACCAAGGCTCAGAGAGGTCAGTAACAAGTTGTAGGCCACAGAGTTGGTAGTAAGTGATAGAGTCAGGACCTGAATGCAAGCTAACTTTGCAACCTTGGAACCATTCTGTTTCCCCTCTCTGGAGATAGACCCCTTGTCCTTGGTTGGGTGGCCTGACAGCCCTTATCAAGGCTCAAGAACACATTGAGCTAATAGCCCAAATCTCTTGTCCTGTGAGGCAGTGAGTGAACAAAGTTCTTTTCGGAGACTGAACTCAGAGCTGAGCTTGTGTTCAATACTGAAAGCTTATTTACTGGGTACAAACCCTCTTCTACAAGGTATGACAGGAATGGGAAGTTACTGTGTCTAATTTTTCATGCCAGACCCTCTAGACTATCTGAGCGGCCGGTCCGTACTCACTAGAGGATCACTGTTTGCCACTCACAATTGGTAGCACTGAATCAGTGTGAATGAGCATCCCATTCATGCTTCAAGAGCAATGTGCAGGACAAACAGAGTGGTCTTGTGGATGACTTTCAGAATCATAATCAATGATTATAATGATGAAAACATCAAACTTGAAAGTGGAGAGAAAGCAGAAAAGGTCCTTAGAAGAAAAATCTTTTCTCACACCCTACTGCTGTATTATGGAAGTTGTGACACAGCTACAATTGAATGACACGTGAAGACTAAGTAAGCCAGACACAGAAGTACAGTGTCATATGTTCCCACTTATATAAAATATCCTGAACAGGAAAATGCATAGAAGCAGAAAGTAGAGCAGAGGTTACCAGAGATGAGGGGAGGAGAAATGTGGAGTTATTGGCTAATGGGTACAGAGTCTCTGTATGCAATGATGAAAATGTTCCAGAAAATAGTGTATGGTTGCACAACAACATGGGTGTTCCCAGTGCCAAAGACTCATACACATACAATTGTAAATATAATAAAATTATGTTATATTTATTTCATCACAATAATTAATTTAAAAAAGAAAAATACCACACATCCAACAAAATACGCATACCAGAGCAACTGACAAAATTTGGCCATTAAAAAAAAAGCAAAAGTTAGGAGGGTATATCTTATGTAAAGTATTCTAGCATAAAAAAGATAATAGTAATAAAAAAGTCAAGATGGCAGAAGGAAGTTTTGGAGGTGATGGATATGTTTATGGCATTGATCACAGGGGTATTCTCATGGGTGCAAGCATATCTCCAAATCTGTAAATTTGCATACATTAAATATGAACATCATTTAGTATGAAAAAAGAAAAATAATGGTTTAAACAAAATATTAATAATGTGATGTAAATTAACATGTAAAAGCAAAATATGGCAATAGCTCAGAGGTCAGGAAAGGAGAAATTGAATTATACTGTTGTGAAGTTCTTAGACAATACATGAAATGAAATATTATGTGGCTTGAAGGCAGACTTTAATAAACTCAAAATATATACCACAGATGTTAAAGAAAACTGAGCCATAGCTCAGACTCAGCATTCTGGGGGAATTTAAGAATTTCTTTAAACAGAAGACAACTGGTTATCACCTGGTGAGAAAGTACCAGTATAGTCTCAGTACTATTTAATTTGGTAGCAGTAAACATTCTTGCGTGAAAAGCATCATCCCAGATGCTAGGAAGGACAAAAACACAATTCTTTACAGAAGGAATGACAATGCATCATCCCACATACATGTGGAATCTAAAACAGTTGAACTCATAAAATTAGAGAACAGGAGGGTGATTGCCAGCGCCTGAGAGGTGGGAGGAGTGGGGGGATGTTGATCAAAGGGTACAAAGTTTTAGTGATACAGGATGAATAAGTTCTATAGATCCAACATGCAGCATGGCGACTCTAGTTAATAATCCTGTGTTATATGCCTGAAATTTGTTAATTGAGCTGACCTTGTGTTCTCACCACACATGCACAAAAATCATAACTCCGTGAGGGGATAGATGCATTTATTAGTTCAATTATGGTAATCATTTGACAATGAGTACATACACCAAAACAACATGCTGTGTAACTTAAATTTGTATAATTTTAATTTGTCAAGTATGCTCCAATAAAGTTAGAAAAAAAATTTTTAAAGATAGTCCTTGTTATTCAGCTAAGGAAATTCTGCACTGATTTTTTAAAAAGAAAATACAACATAAGGCATCATAAAATATGTGCCATAGTATGTAAAGAAGCCACTGCTGTTGAACAGGGTTCCAAACACATCTAAAGGGGCAGGTGTCAAACTTCAATCTGTGGAGCAGAAGGGCGTGCTGAAGTAATATTATTAAAATTATTTTTCTATTTTTTCTTGGTGCATTATAGTTGTACATTATGATGAGATTTGTTGTTACATACCCATGCATGCACACAATATAACATAGTTTAGCCTAGGTAGAGGTCATTTTATGTGGCTAAAAATAATAAATTGTTATCTAGAATGCCCAGTAATGTTTCAGCCAAGTCTGCCTCTAAGCCATGGATTTCCAAAATTTCCCCATATGCCCAAGGGTACATATGAGACAGTCAATGAGAAAGTGAAAAAATCTGAACCTCTATTTATATATTTGAATTCAAAACTACAAGAGATGAATTATGCGATATTCATATCTAGTATGATAATCAACTATAAACTCAACTTTGGTCAGGCTAAATGTTGTTGTTGTTAACAAGTATGAATTATCAAAAGTGAAACACATTTTAGCGGTCAAGATAAAATTTTCCAGAGTCAGAAAAATGGTTGCTTAAAAGACAAAAACGATAACAAAATTACACCAAGGGGACTATGGAAAGAGCATTTTGAAGATAGATTTTAGAAATATTCTTCAAAAAACTTGATCTCCAACAAAGATCCCAGCCATGTACCTGTTCTCAGCTCCCTAATGCAGAGTGGTGGGTGCTGGTTAGCGCCCTCCAGTTCTACATTCCGTGAGCACATGGAGCATATTAATTAAGTCCAAATTTCAGTGATATTTTTTAGTTTGTTATGTAGAACACTTGTATCAGAATCTCCTGGGGGGACTTATTATAAACATAAGCTATATTTATTATCACGTTTATAAGACTTTTCAAGCTTATAAGACCCAGGAGACTAGAAGCTTTATGAAGTCATAGGCTATTGTCTTTTCAGCACTGCATTGCCAGCTCTTTGGTTAACACCTGCAAGGCATTGGCATTAAATTAGTATTGACAAAGTGAATGAAACCAAAAGGAGTGAGCACAAACATCATCAGTTCCAGATAGGAGGGCATCATCAATGAGTTCCAGAAACAGCAGTTTTACACTTTTTTTTTTTTTTTTTCTTTTTTGGGTGGCTGGGCAAGAGACATCCATGTAAAGACTGCAGGATAGGAATGACCAATGGAGGGTGCTGCTGTGAACTGTCCATGGGTTAGGGATACAAATTAATGTTTGTTATTCCGTAAATACGTTGGAAACTACTCTGGGTAAACGAGAAGATTAAATGCCTAGAAAGCCAGTTTATGGGCTGGAGGAGCTTACCCCCAAGTTCCCACCACTCTAAATCAATGCAGAGTCATGGGGTTAATACGGCAATCTCCAAGGCCGTCAACTTTAAAACCTCTTCAAGCCACACAAAGCCAGTGGCCAGAGCAGAATGTGGAATCCAGCCACTGCTCAAGTTCATTTCTGTTAAAACCTAATTGTCTATCTAGAGTCTGTTGAAAGATGACACCCACTTTTTTTTTTTTTGCCATTTAGACCCATGAAATTTCATTAATTGACTGAACCTAACCCATATTCAGGACCCTAGCTGCAAAGGAGTCTGGATAATGTTCTATTTTATGATATTTTCAGCTTTTCATCTTCGCTTAATGGAAGGATAGCAAAACGAAGGTTACGAGAGCCAATCCAATTAACTAGCAAAAGCTAAAACGAGACAATTTGGTTGAAAGAACAGACTCTATATCTAAAATTATCTATCAACAATGAAAGCACATATTTATTTTCATTTTCCTTGACAGATTCTCAGTTTATAAACTGATAACTCTTCAAATATAATCATGGATTTAGAAGTCTAATACAAAAACCAAATTACAAACACATTTATTTATGTTTGTGTACTTTATAAAGAGAGTTCAAATCAGTATGCTGCGCAAACAAAGAGTTGATATTTCTAGTTACTTCTCAATGCTGTTATACCTGTTGAATCTTGTTTACCTTTTCTCTAATACAGGAATAAAATAGCACTGCTAAAAATAGCTTCAGTCTGCTTTTCATGGTCACCAACATCTTATTCCCTTTCAATGGCTAAAACCAAAAAGAATTTGACACCCACCAAGAAAATGACATAGGTAAAGATAAAGATGGGTGAGCCCAACTATGAGTCCTGAATTTTCAAGTGAATTGAAATGTCAAAATACAATGGTAAAGTGAAATGAAATGAAAGCATCTATTTGTTCCCCAAGTTACACTGAAGAGACTTTAAAAATGTTTAAAGAACTTACTAAAATATTCTCATCAGACATGCTTTGGATGTTGACTCTGCCACCAGGCCTGGTCTCAACCAAGGTCTCTTTCATTGTGTCTTATGAGTGAACAAGCTTTGCAAAAGTGTGCCTAGGATACCCAAGTCACACTGGTGTGAATTGATGGAGGCCTTCAATCCTTCTTTGTTTCTCATAGAGTCAACCCGAAATTCCATGGTCTCTACATCCAGGAATTGGAATCACATAGACTATGGGGTCACTACTTTATGTTCTATTTTAGGCCAAATGTCGTCAAATGTGGGGAGAAAATAAGTCAGCATTCTTAAGTCTAGTTTATTACCACATATGTTTGTGGGTTTTAAAATTATTTGTCATCTCTTAGGCATTTCACAAATGAAATTTATAAAAAAATCCTATGTATTGGTGCTATTATTATCCTTGTTTTCTAGATGAAGAAACTGAAGTACGAAATGAAATCAGTTGCTTAAGGTCTCACAGCTATTAAGTAGCAAAGAAGGATTCACATCCAGCCTACCTGTCTCCATAGTCCATTATTCTAGTCCTTAAGTGCTTCAGCATGCTGCTTTATAAAAGAATATCTTGCAGTACCACATTTGTATGCTTCCAAGTGTAATTTCTTGCTGAACCTGCAGAACTACTCCAGTTTTGTGTGTAATGCGCCTGAATGGTGGCCTATCATAGTACACATTTGTAAATGGTTTTATTTATTCTCCATATCACAAGTCAAAGTCAATGGCTCAAATCCCTCTGTAGGTAGAGCAGAGCCCAGACAGTTTTTTCTAAGTGAGTCCAACTCTTTGCAAGTGGACAGGATTCTATATTCAGGCCACTACTTTGAACATTTGAAAGTTTTGTTTAAAACCTAGTTAATACAGGGGATGTGCCAAAGTTGTTATTTATAAATACATCAACCCAAAACTAAAAGGCTTAGGGAGAGAGAATGGATTGACTCTCATAACAGAACAATCCAAAGATTTTAAGTAGGACTTAATTTAAGCTCAGATCAAGTTGTCAGAACTTACCTTTTAGCTCTATGGTCTTTGTGCTTCCATAACAGTACAAACCAATGCCCCCATAATCAAATCCCTAGCCCTGACTGGCCTGCCTGGAGTCCTGTGACGGGCTGGAGCCAAGCATGATGGTGAGGGTGGGGATTACACTGTCTGCTCTATGAAGCAACAAGGGCTTTGACTCTAAGGTGTTAATAAGCAATTGTCCTCCTCCACCCACATTTCCTAACTTAACATGGTCACCCGGAATAAAGGGCATCTGAGCTTTACAGTAAAGAAGGGAGATTTTACACACACACACACACACATGCACACACACACACAATTTCATATACACACACACCCCACATACACGTATTAAAAATACCATATAACATCCTCCATATTAGCACATGTGAAAAAGCCTAGCCCTAGAATTAACAGGTTTATCAAGTTTTATATGTATGCTTTCTTTTCAGATGATTCTTTCAAAAGATTTTAGTTTCAACTGCTCTCTCAGACACAGCACAGAAAACTATATTTTATTTAAAAACATATATGTTTACCAACTTTATTGTCCTTGGTGTTTTAAAGAAACGACACCTATTAGGAAGACATAAGGCTCTACTCTACTGCAAAAGCTGCCTTTGCATTTAGCTCCACAAACCTCAAGCGGGTTCTATTTTCAAGCAGTTCATATTTTCGAAGGAGTGGATTTAAGAGAACTTCTCACTTGCGGCAGGAGTAGAACAATAAAAATCAGCAAAAAAATCACTAGTAAAATGGCCTCAGCAATTTCTCTATTCCCATCTGACATCTAGGAGACTGTATTTTCCTTTTATGGAAAAGACTCCAGTTGAAGAATGACCCCAATCAAGTCATCCAGGGCTGCAGCAGGAGTTTAGTGGAAAAGGTCCCTGAGTAATAACAGGGAGTCAGCCTGTGCTCTGAACCCTCTTCTTACCTCTCCCTCTGAAACTGTGTGATCCTGGGCACAAATGTCTCTGAGTGCCAGTTTTCTCAGTGAAGATGCAGGCCTACATCTCTCAGACACCTTCCTCTGAGACCAATGAAACTGGTCCCAGACCAGAACAAGTTTAGTAAACAAAGTGGTAGAACTTGAGCTGAGTTTAGATCAGTTTCTTCATTTTGTGGGACCCGAGTAATGCCTACAAGAAGCAACATGTCGGCACTCAAGAGAACGGAGCTAAGGAGTGTATTTAGGATGGGGAAAGGTTGAAGAAACAAGGCAAAGGAATAGCTGAAACACACTCTTCCAGTTGCACAATGATGCCCATCCTGACAAGCTTCTTCATCGTCAGAGTACTTGCCCCTCCTGGATGTGGGTTTCTGGCAGAATGTTACTAGGTCTTATGCACAGTTGAATATTCAGGACTACCACAGTGCCTAGAATATAGAAAAGATTCTGTCCATGCCTGATAAATGAATGAATAGCTAATAACAACTAATACTTAGTTCTTACCGAGAGCCAGAAAGTGTTCTAAAAGCTTGATCATTGTTAACTCAGTCAGTCCTTGCAAATTGCAAATGCCATCCAATATGTTAGATCAGGAAGCTTAAACAAGTATTATGTGATGAGACAATATCGTAACCAAGCTATCCTGCCAAAAAAAAAAATCCATGCCTTTAACTACTACAATGCACTCTCCCTTAACAAATAAATGAAACAATGAATCAGTCGATCAATGTGTGAATGACCTGCATAATCTGGAGAAGTGACTCTATTACTTGAGTTCATCTGGTAATTTCTACATGTGTAGATATAGGAAGTGAACCTTGTGGAGGACAGTGAGCATGCTCATTGAGAAACAGCTTTCTAAACAGCCCTGGTATGGGCAATAAATTCAAAGTATTTACATTTCAGCAGTGGTCAAACAAAACGGTGCAGAGGATTGCATTGGGGGCCAACAGTTTGCAGTTCCTGTGCTGGGTCTGTTAGTTAACACACCATCCAAGAGGCCCAAATGATCTCAAAAGAAATCTAATAGTATGCAAGAGAAACTGAGAGCCCTCAAAAGTTGACATTTCTTGTTTCATTTCACTTTTGTTTTCTGAACAAGTTATACCCTAGAAATTTCTTCTTATCAATCTTTCTTTTATCAATATTGTTTCATCTTTTACTTAAGTACTTTCCATTTTCATCATTTTGCAATCCACTAAATATTAATAGAGTTGAGGCTTCCCCTAGACAGTGATAACATCTGTCATTTTCTTGGGTCCTGTTCTTCCTTTGTACAGGCACCACAGGCAACCCCCAAAGGAAAATGTCCTCAATGTAAAGCTGTGGGAGCTTTCACTGGGGAGACTTAACACTTTCTGGATTGAGATAGAACAGCCCTGCATGTGCCCCGGGAAATCAATAATGACCAATAAGAAAGAGAAGCAAGCCCAATAATTAGTGGGAAAAGAAGTGCACCAAAAACTGTAGTTCTATAAAAACAGGCTTATCAAGTATCTGCAGTTAGGATGATAAAAATATATCTGAACTTTAAAAAAAAAAAAAAAAAAAGAAAAGCTTTTTAAAAAAGATGTTTCTACTCAGCTCCATTTTGAGAATTTTAGTTTTTTCATTCTTATATCCTAAGTCACCTAAAGATACGCAACTTAAAAACACTTGCATTTATTTATTTATATATTTTTTTCTGTGTATATTTAAGGTGCCCAACATATTTTGAGACACATGTAGTAGAATGTTTTTAATCTGTTTAGTACATTTTCATCTACTACACTGAAACTAACTAGAAATTTAGGCAAGTTTTTTTTCTTCCTCAATGAACAGTTAAGAAAAAATCATGAGAGTTAAATGTTATCACATATTTCTTTAAAATAGGTTTCAGGGAATATTTAGTCATTTGTGTATATTCGCCTCAGTTTTCTTCACAGTCTGCCTTAACTAGATAGCTCCATGGAAAGTAAATGTTTATTTTTGAGGCAAGATTCTGAATTTTAAGAAAATTTTTAATTTGAATCATTACCCAATATTAAAATCAATGCAGAAATGAGAGCTTGTATCAATATCACATGCACTTAGAAAGATTTTAGCAACAAATTAAAATTGAGCACATAAAATACTCCATGCCCTGGCTATTCTAGTGAAAGGCTATATTTTGGAACCAGGGAATCTCACTTCTTCCAGGATGATAATGAGGACATTTTTTAATCCAGCACGTTATCTTTTAGAAGAATTTCTCCCATCAGAAAAAAAGGAAGAATGTGGTCAATTCTGCTGGAGAGAGGGTCCATGATTTGAACGAGGCTTTCTGAACCACCTTCATAAACACACACACACAGAGTTGGTGGTCTAGGCAGGGAGCAGAGGACAGAGCGGGGAAGCCAGTTTACTGAGAGTGCAAGGAGCTCATCCAGTCAGTTCCCTCACAGGAGCAGCACAATGCCCAGCCGGGCCCAGCTCTGCAAGCCACCTGCATGGATTGGGATAGGTGTCTAGATGGACTCAGTGGAAATTTGAATGCCCCAGAGACATCGGTGCTCTGCCTAGCACTCAGGTCATACTTTCTTGTCTAGGTTTCTTTTATCCAGCTGTGTCTTTTTGTCAAAAAAAAAAAAAAAAAAAAAATCACAGTGGAGAAAGTAGCATCTTAGCTAGGGAGTAACCTTGGAGAATTCATTTAATCTCCTTAAGTTCTGCCTCCATGCCAGTGTATGAGAATATCAGGGGAAAAAATAGCTCAGTGCAGGACATATGCAAAGCACTCATCATATATGTCCAGTATCTTTCCAAAGATCCAAGTAGGAAAAGGAGGAAATCCCTGGTATTGGGAGGCAACATGTGTTCTTCTCTTTTACTTTACACAAAGGCAGCTTCCCTTAGTGTGGGCTTCCTGGGACCATACTTCAGGATGGAGAAATGTGTGCAGAAGGCTTATTGAAAAGGGCTCTTAGGAGATGACTTGTAAGGAAATGAGGAAGGAGGATGAGGCAGAGCCTGCAACCCCAGGGTACCTGTAGGCTCAGCCTCTCCCATAGGGAGCTCTGGAAAAAGAGGAACTTTCAGAGTTATCCCAGTTAGAGAGATGGGGGCCAGGACTTTGTATCCCCACCTCATGCAGCTATTGGCATGGACCATCTACTGGGAATGGCAAAAATTTTGGTTGAGGCAAAGGCATATAGCAACTCCCAGTGAGAGACACAACTGTGAGCAGTAAGCAGTTGATATTGTCGACAGCTGGGGAATGGATGCATTAGACCTAAGGTGGGGACCTGGGTAAGCACCTCAGTATTCACGGCAGTCCACTACTTGGGCCACACATATTCCTTTGTGTCTTGTAGTAACTTTAGCCCATCCAAGGCCCTGGTTGATCTTCTTTCCCAAAGAACTTTAAAAAGTTAGTGAAGCACATCATATTTCCTGCTGCCGCAGTTGACCTTGAGGTCATAAATCAAACTTTTATTCCCTCTTATTCCTTCTCCACTACCCATTTGAGATTTGCCATACCCTCAGCTCATACCTCTGCCAAGCTGAGTGGCTCACCTGGTGGAGTGACATGAACTCTCACATCTGAGAATTGGAGCAAAACTGTACTTAAGGTACAGTTTTCTTTTCCAAAGGGACTACCATTGTATTTTCTACTCTTCTTTGCCATGCCCTTACTTCCTCTAGTCCATTGTGGGGAGTAACCAATGTGATGGGAAAGTCTACAGAGAGTCTGAAATTCTGGGCCATGTTAACTTCATGACTTCTGCCTTAAAATCACTCGGTGCCTGGACATCTCTGTCTTTTTAACCTCTTGCCATCTGGGACCAATTTGCAGTCCTGGAACTGTAGATGTTCACACTTCTGGTCTTATTAGCATTTCAGTTATGCTAAAGTTTGATATGCTATAGAAAAAGCAGCAAAATTTTAGGGGCTCAAAAACATATATTTCTCAGTCACCTAAGTCTGCTTTGGGTCCAAGTATCTCTCCAAGTTTACTGTTTCCCAGGTGGGGGCTCAGTATTCCAGACTGCTTCAGTCTCGCTCCTCCAACCAATGCAGGACTTAGCAGAGAGCGTCAGACAGCACAAGATAGGAAGGTGGTCAAAGACAAAGAAGCAAACTGAAAGGAGGAACTGAGTCTTCATTTACTTGCTGTGATACTGTAGACAGGAGGCTAAACAGCACTAGGTTAGGGTCAGATGACTTGCATCATGGATTGAGGGAAAAGGGAAAAGCTCCCCTAAATTAAAAGCTCCTGATATTTTGTGGACCTCAGGGTTAGAAGGAGAAGGAGGGAAAGAGAATATGAGTGTAAACGTACTGAGTTCCAATGGGCAAAACTGTCTTCAATACCACCCCTATTTGGAGGCCTCCAGATGGAGGTGCCTAGGCAGGAATGCACAAGGACATCTCAGAAGCACAACCAGGACTCGGGAGCCTGGTCCATCCATATGACTCCTTCTAGAGACTGCAATGCGCTGGCTGTACACCAAGTCAGGTGTGAGGAGGGCAGCTTCCCCCACCGTCACATGGCCTCCAGCCTTTGATCTGTCTGTGGTCTGACTATCACACATAGGATTTTGGTCTGGAGAGGAGCACCTCGGTGAGTATAGACAATTGTACCTTTACTGCTTCAGCCAGAAGTGACACGTGCCAGCTCCTGCTATATCCTGTTGACCAGTCGTATGATTCCATCAGACTCCCAAAAGGGCTGAGAAATATAGTATTTCAAATGTGAAGGAAGAGATGAAAAACAGGAATGATGAGCACAGTGCCATCTGCCACCATTCAGTAAGCACAGTTAGTGGCCCCAGACTACAATCAGCATTTTCAGTTCTGATTTTCTCTTTTGCAAGTGAGTGAGAAAATCAGATTCCTATCAGCCTGGAATCTTAGTCTTAAGATCGAGAAGGTTCTGTGGCATTCTTCAGACCGGTGGATTATTACAAGGTGAATCTTACATTTAGTTCCTATTTGGCTCTTTGTATGTGCCCTGGATTGGTTAGAACTTACCAGAGAGGGAAGGGAGTGACTGACCTCCTTTAACACATCCACAGGTGGCAGAAAGGCAGAGCACACTGTCATTGGAGGTGGAAAGTTGCCCACCCAACCCAGGAAAGTTTGCACATTGCGCGAAGGATTAGCAGACCTCCTAAGTAACTACTCGGCATTCTGAAAAGAAACTGAAACTCCTAAGAGCTTTCCGTCATCTTTGTCTGCTCACATGGCCCCTATTATGCCACTTGCTCAGAAAGAACAGAAGCATTGACCCTGAATTCATCCAAACAGCCTGCAGACGTATATTCCCTTTGAAAAATTCCCACAAGCTGCTCTGGAGAAATAGTCTATCTTTGAATCTAATTAGACATGAAGGAAGAAGTCACAAGACACCCATTTGGAGGGTATTGGGTTGATTGGGAAGCCCCTTTGCTGGAGGAAATACCTGCATAAATCAATGGAATGGAAATGATTTTAAACTTGTTACAATGCACTGGGGACACACACATCATTTGGATTCATACTGAGCAACTGTCTTGGTTTATCCTTCTCTGAATTCCTCTTTTCCTTCAAATTCTTCACTCTTTCTTCTTAACAACAGGAGATAGCTATATTTCCTTTGCAGAAAATCTTATTCATGCCTAAAAAACATTATGGTTGCAATTATATGTATGTGTATATATAAGCATATAGATTCATACATACAGATATGTATATGTATATATATATATATTATAGAAAACTCCCAAGACAATTTTACTAACACATTAGCCAATTTTGTCTTTGGATGATGAGATGTCGAGTGATTTCCTGTGATAATTATGCCAGGTTCCTTAAGGAGTGATTTATACTTTACTCTGTCGGGAACACAGGGATGCTCTTATGACTTAGCCCAATTTTCATGTTAATTTCTCTACTTTGAAACTTGCACAAAGTGGGTGGTAGTACCAGACCACAAAGCAGCCTGGCATACAGAATTAGAATTTCAATTTGTCACAGGAAACTCTTTCTCCCCTAGGTGGACATCTCATTTCCTTGTCACTTCTCCAATCTGATAGGCGAAGATTTTCTGTCCTCATTTTGCAAATGGACCATGTCACAATTCCAGCTATAAGTTTTTTTTTTTCCTATTCCCTAAGAGACATAAACTTCTCAGCCCAATCCCTAGGGCCTCCATACAGGGCTAATGTGGTCCCTGGGAAATTCGTTTCTCAAAGCTCCCCCTTTGACTTTGAATTTTCTCATAATCTCTGAGGAACCCTATTTCTTTCAAGTTCAAATGAATGCCTATTAAAATTGAGCCAGCATTTCAGCTATTTATCAATGACAAGAGTTTCTGCATTTTTTTAGTCTTCCTGGTTACTGAACATCAGGTGATGTTCATGTTGTGGACTCAAAGTTTGCGTCCCTCGAAATTTCTATGATGAGAGTCTAACCCCCAATATGACCATATTTGAAGAAAGGGCCTTTTGGAGGTAATTAAGTTTAAATGCAGTCATAGGGTTGTTCCCAATTATGATAGGATTACTGTCCTTATAAAAGAAGACAACAGAAGCTCACTTTCTCTATGTACCAGGGAGAGACCATGTGAAGATCTACAGAAGGTAGCCTTCCTCAAAATAGGAACTGAATCAACTTGTTCCCTGATCTCAGACTTCCTATTCTCTGGAACTAAGTGAAAAAAAATAAATTTCTGCTTTATTTAAGTCACCCAATCTATGGTATTTTGTTACCACATCCCAACTTGACTAATATAATTTATTTTTGCCTCTCTGTTTTTCTACCTTCTCAAATTTTCTTCATTGAGTGTGCATTGATTCTATGAGAATGGTAGGTTCTATTTAATAAGTATTTCTGGCTCTCTGCCTCCTACGCACATAAGAAATTTCATCCCCTACCTTCTTTGAAGCTGGGGAATGATGAGAAGACTTTATTAGACCAATGAAAAGAGCCAGGCCAGACTTAAACATCACCCTTCTCCAAACTGGGGTGATTATAGAAGCATATGAAATTGACATGGAGTGTCCATTAACCAGGGTCTTTGAATAACTATTACGAAGGGAAATTTTTCTAACCAAAAAATACTGATTGAGAAATAGATCTATAATTTCTAGAGTTAATTGTTACTGCAGGATAGTGTGACCTGTCCTTACTGACATAGCTTCTAAATCACAAAAAAATAAATTTTTAAACCTTTTAAATTTTAGACGATGTCCAATTTTATAGGAATTAGACTACAGTTAGAACAAATTAAGGCATGTTGGTTGACATCTACTTTGTGGGAAGAAAAGAACTCTAAGGTATCTCCCCATCAAACCCACTCATTATACAGCTTTGTCTTCAATTGTTGGGAAGTCCATTCTTTTAAACTCAGGTATTTCTCTCTCTGTACATGCTGTTGCTAAATCCTCCTGCTCCTAAGAAGGATAACTCTTTTAAGAAATTTTTCATTAGCTTAGGAGTAGCTTAACATACCTACTATCTAGGCTCCTTTATTGCTAGATCTTTGAATTGCTGAAGAGCAGGGAGACAATCAAAGACCTTGAGTCCATAGCCATAGTGGAGGGGTTTGGACAACAAGGGTATGAGTTTTCTAGGAAAAATACATGAACAGGGGTTAAAAAACGAAGATGGTCAAAATGGCTTCACAATATTCATCCAGAGACTCCAAGACTGTTGGGAAGAATGCAATGTGTGCTTTTTCTATGAAAACTTACCTGCCCTATTTATCCATCTAACAAATCAGAAAATTCCACAATAAGAATCAGGTGCACAATGTGCCAATTAAGAGGTAACCAAACAGCCGTGAGAAGATGGAAACGCTATCTGTCATACAAAACAATTATAGAGTCCTTGTCAAAAATGCAACTCAACTTCCCTCCAGACTCAGCATTCCTTGTTTCACATAAAGTATGAATAAAACATTGGGGACTATTTCTAGAAGAATAACCTGTTATAAAAAATGGCATCCGTGAAAGAAATGGGGAAGGCAGGAGCAATCAAGCAGTTAGACTATGACTGTCATAGCACAAATTTTTCAATTAAAAGTGAATGCCCCACATAAATATGCTCTGCTTCATAGTCACTACCCCGTGTTACAGCTTCTGAGAATCCAGTTTGGCCTTTTAAATGCATGAGAGTGGACCCCTGTGTGCCTTGCTAATTACTGTCTTCTCCAACGGGCATGGAACCTGGGTGGGAAAAATACAATTTGCTGTTCCTTATTAAAAGCAAATCTCTACAATAATGTTCTCAGGAACACATCATTGTTCTTCTTGAGCTCCACAGCACCTGGAAGGAGACAGGAAGTCTTGCCTCTTCCACTTCTGTTGACAGGATCGTAGGCTAATTTCTCTGTAGGGATCCTCACATTATTGAAATAAAGGGTCTAATGGATCTTCAAACTCACTTTCATTGCCCATGTCATGGTGTTTCATCATGGTCACCTCTAGTCACACTTCGTAAAAAATAAAAAGCGCTCTTGTAATCTGTATCCCTACCTACCCTCCTGCCATCTCTGTTTTCCCCTTTACAAGCAAATCTTTTGGAAGAGTACTTTCCATTCCTGACCTCTTCTTCCTTGCCTCCATTCACACCTGGAACCATGGAGGTGTGGGACCTACTCCCACTGCCATGCTTACCAACGACCTCTTCGTCCAACCCAAGGTCACTCTGCAGGCAGTTTCTTCCTGGGCCTCTGCTGCAGTCTGAATGCTTATGCTGCCTCCCACCCAATCCATATGTGGAGGCTCAGTCCCCAGGGGTACAGAATTCAGAGGCACGGACTTGGGGAGGTGATTTGGTCATGAGGGCATCCTTCCCACATGGAAAGGATCAGTGCTCTTCTAAAAGAGGCCTGAGGGAGATTGTGTGTCCCTTCTGCCATGTGAGGACACCCAAGAAGGCACCATCTATGAAGAACAAGCCCACACCACATACTGAATGGGGGCACAGGGGCACTGTTACAGACCCCACCTGTGCTGCCAAACCACCCGGACTCCTCCCCACCTAGGACTTGGGTCATTGTCTTCCTCACCAGGGAATCCAGTGAGCACAAGTCCTCACTCCCCTGGCGTCCCCAGCATCTGCCACTAGGCTGGGCAGTGCAGGGCACTTGTTCCATGAATGAGTAAATGTCTCCTTGCCTTTTTCTTGATTTTCTTTCCGCCCCCTTTCCATCCCTTACACCCAGCCTACTCAGTTCTCAAGCTGCCCTTCCCACATGCTTCTCAGAAATGTTCCTTTTATCAGGACCTGTGTCTTTTAGTCCCCAAACCAGATTGGCACTAGAATCACTGTGGGAGCTTTTTCACAAACATGGCTTTCTAGTCTTCTTTAGAGACTGACCAAACCAGAAACTGCAGGCAGTTAGGTTTCAAAATTATCCCAGGTGACTTTGATAATCAAACAACACTGAGAAGCCCTGCCGTCAATAATCCCAAGAAGACCTGGCTGACATATACGAGTGTTTCTGGATGCAGGATTGCTTCTTCAGAAGGACTAATCCCAAGTGATATACCAGTGAGTTACTATGACAGTCTTCCCAGGGAATCTAAAACAATATGTGCCTTATTCCAATTAAATTCACTGTCTCCAAAAGCCCCTTAAGATCTGAATTTAATGGAGAAAGCTTACATCAATTTGGTGGGAGACATTCCATTAGCAACACTGATCTGAGAAACTCTGCTATCCTCGTATCTCAGCCAGCCAGTTAAAAACAGAGATACACAAGATGTGGAGTTTACATTTACAAAATGTGGAAGAAAAAGGCTCATGTACGTGGTAGGCTTGTTGTAAGATGAAAAGACTAAAAGTAACATATAAGCAGCCGTGGAACACAAGGAAGTGCTCTCTGAGCTGAATCATGAAAGGCTTACTATGTGAATTTGGGGTAAAGAGAATTCCAGGCAGTATGAAGGGGAAAGGCCAAGGCAGCAGGAAGTCTTGTTCAAAGTACAGGAAGCTTCTAGAACACACTGGAATCTGAGAAAGAAGTGGGAGTGGGGTGGAGTAAAGAACAAGATGGATGGGAAATGAGACCATATAGGGAGGCTGAAGTAAGAGCAGGTGGATTTATCCGCAGAATCAAGACTTTATATAAATACAGTGGGAGATATTGAGGTTTGGGGAGGCTCCTTGTCTTATTTTTGTAGCTGGAGGACTAGCAGAACTAGACATTCTTTCATTCATCCAAACCCACTTAAGTGCCAACTATGTATAGTGCTTTCCCAAGGTTTGGAAATACAGTGATGGACAAGGTCAGGTGCCTGTTACTTACAAAAAGTATCTGGCAACACTCCTTTGGAAGAAGCAAACCCTAGAATGACTTAACAGCTCACTCCAGTGGTTCAGCAAGGCCAGATCTGAGCTGTGGCTAGGAAAACAGATATGGAAATGAGATATGAGGTAATGGATTTGTGTTTTAAAAATTCCCAGAGAGGTTTATGGTCAGTCAAAACCAGACTCTTCAGTGTTTCCTTAAAGGGGATATTGAAATTGATTACTATAGAACTTAACTATTAACCTTCTGAGTCAGAGACTTATTCCAGGTGGTAACTGACAGTTTACAAGTTCAGAAGCTGAGACAAATTTCTGAACAAAGACAAAAATTAATACTTCAGCTTCATCTTTAGAAGTTATAGGACAATTTCCTCCTTTTTAGTCAAATCTGAAGCTGCTCCAATGAATGTGTACCAAGACTCCTGTGAATGCTCTGCTTTTGTTATTGATTCCCAGGTTTTGGTTTTTTTGTTTGTTTGTTTGAGGTTATAGTGAATGGTGTAGTTTTCCTAATTTCTCTTTCAGTGGATTCATCACTGATGTGTAGGAATGTATTTGATTTATGGGTGTTGGTTTCATATCCTGCTACTTTGCTGAATTCATTTATTAGTTCTAGAATTTTTCTGGTGGAATTTTTTGGATCTTCTAGATATAGAATCATGACATCAGTAAACAGTGATAGTTTGAGTTCTTCTTTACCTATTTGTTTTCCTTTAATTTCTTTCTTCTGTCTAATTGCTCTGGCTAGAATTTCAAGGAGGATGTCAAATAAAAGTAGTGAAAGAGTACATCCTTGCCTTGTTCCAGTTTTTAGAGGGAATGCTCTCAATTTTTCTCCATTTAGAATGATGCTGGCCTTGGGTTAAAAGATCTCACATGCTCCTGGATAGGCAGAATTAATATTCAAAATTGCCTTACTACCAAAAACATTATACCAATTTAATGCAATTCCTATTAAAATCCCAAGACATTCTTCATGGAAATAGAAAAAAAGCAATCATGAAATTTATTTGGAAAAAAAAAAAAGAGACCCAGAATAGCTAAAGCAATCTTAATAGCAAGAAAAATAAAGCAGAAGGCATCACAATACCAGACCTTAAACTATACTACAGAACTATAGTAATAAAAACAGCATGTTATTGGCACCAAAATAGACTTGTAGACCAATGGTACAGAATAGAATACATAGAAACAAACCCACATAAATATAGTTATATCATATACTAGACAGAGTTGCCAAAAACATTCACTGAAGAAAAGATAGCCTACTCAACAAATGGTGCTGGCAAAAGTGAAAATTCATATGTAGCAAAATGAAACTAAACCTCTAACACTTACCCTGAACAAAAATCAACTTAAAGTGGGATCAAAGACTTAGGCACTAGAACAGAGACCCCCACACCTAATAGAAGAAAAAATAGGCCCAAATCTTTACCATGTTGGCCTAGGATCTGACTTCCTTAACAAGACTCCTAAAGTGCAAGAAGTAAAATCAAGGATCAATAAATGGGATGGATTCAAATTAAAAGGTTCTTCTCGTCAAAGGAAATAATCAGTAATGTGAGGAGAGAGTCTACAGTTTGAGAGAAAATCTTTACCACATACACCTCCAATAAAGCATTAATCTCTAGGATATATAAAGAACTCAAAAAACTTAACACCAAAAAAATAAAACAAATAACCCAATCAATAAATGGGCTAAGGAACTGAACACATGCTTCACAGAGGAAGAAATACAATCGATCAAAAAATATATGAAAAATTGTTCAACATCTCTGACAAATAGAGAAATGCAAATCAAAACTACTCTAAGATTTCACTTTACTCCAGTCAGAATGGCAATTATCAAGAATACAGGTAACACCAGGCACAGTGGCCCATGCTTATAATCCCAGCAGCTCCAGAGGCTGAGGCAGGAGGATGGCGAGTTCAAAGCCAGCCTCAGCAATGGCAAGGTGCTAGGCAACTCAATGAGACCCTACTCTAGATAAAATACAAAGGGCTAGGTATGTGGCTCAGTGGTTGAATGCTCCTGAGTTCAATCCCCAGTACCAAGAAAAAAAAATACAGACAATAATAAATTTTGGTGAGGATGTAGGGAAAAAGGTACACTCATACATTGCTGGTGGGACTGCAACTTGGTACAACCACTATGGAAAGCAGTATGGAGATTCCTCAGAAAACTTGGAATGGAGCCATCATTTGACCCAGCTATCCCACTCCTCAGTTCATACCCAAAGGACTTAAAATCAGCATACTATAGTGATGAAGAAACGTCAATGTTTATAGCAGCTCAATTCACAAGAGCTAAACTATGGAATCAACCTAAGTGTCCTTCAGAAGATGAATGGATGAAAGAAATGTGGTTTATATACACAATGGAATATTACTCAGCTTTACAGAAGAATGAAATTATGGCATTTGCCAGTAAATAGGTGGAGCTGGAGAATATCGTGCTAAGTGAAATAAGCCAACCCCCCCAAAACCAAAGGCTAAATGTTTTCTCTGCTATGCAGATGCTAATTCACAATAAGGGGGTGGAGCACTAGAGAAGAATAGAGTTTTCCTATGTTAGTTGAGGGAAGTGAAGGGATGTGGGGATAAAAAGGATAGTAGAATGAAACACATATTATTGATCTATGTATGTATGTGACTGCATGACCAATGTGATTCTACAGCATGTACACTCAGAAAAATGAGAAATTATATCCCATCTATGTATATCAAAGTGCATAAATGCATTCTTCTGTAATGTATAAGTAATTAAAACAAATTAAAAACTTTTTAAAAAGGGAAGAATGTTTTTATTTGGTTTTATAACCATCTATTTGAAGGGAAAAAAAACAACGAAAGAATATCCTTATCATATCCTCTAACTCTAACAAATATGCACGTGTGTGCATATTTAAAGATCATGTGTGTCATGTTTAAAGATCAGCCCCTCGGTAGAGATGTTGATCATTTCAAACTGAATCATTCCAACAAATCTGATCACAGGTCTGCCACAAATGCCCTTTCATCTCAAAAGAAAAATAAAAGTGAACTTGAATAAACTGGCTTGAACATACTTTTGATTTCTATTTTTAAATGTTTGAGCCAAAATTCAAATGCAGGCATTTATAAGATTTTCTAGACATCCATGAAAGCTGTCTCAGAAATTCTTTTTGTGTCTGGTTTAAGATCCACAAACAAATTCATCATGTAATCAACCCATGCTGCGTGGGTAATAGTTACACAGCCCTAGGCGAGACTCCCATTCAGCAATGTCTCTCCAATGAGCCATGAAGCCAGGCACCTCCCTGGGAAGCCATCACTTTAGTTCCGCACACATCTGCTGAGTTCACAGGAGCATACCTCCCAAACCCTGCAATAACAAAACCGGTTCTGGGATTGATTAGCTGCTCCAGTTACTCTCCTGAAGGAAATAAGCAAGACCCACCATCATTCCAAACACTCATCTAATTAACTTTCATTATTACTATTATTATTATTATTATTATTATTATTATTATTATTATTATTTCAAAAGAGTTGGTTAGGAGGAGGCATACATCTGAATACGAGATGATCCAACATGATCTAACCACTCTTTCCAAAGCACTGTAGCTTAATAAGACAGCGTTATAAGACAAATTCCCTAATACTCTCAGAACAGTATGAGCAAATCCCAGAGAAGGATCTGGATTTTTCAGATAGAGCTATTTTAGGCTGAATGATTCTATCAAGGAGCTACTATTATTATCACCTTGAAAAGGAAGGAAAGTTAAGTATCTTTGCTGAGGCCACAACTTGCTTGTTTTACACAGATGTAACACCTTGAATTAGTCATGTAACCCACCCCATAATTTGGTGATCATCTGTTAAAAAAAAAAGATAGGGTCTTCATTGAATAAAGGAGCAAGAAAGTAAAAATCTTCACCAGGAAGCGAACAACACTTCTCCCTCTCATTCAGGTAAGATGATTCAGAGATCCCTGGGAGAAAAGAGAGCAACTTAAAATCATGGAGCATGAAGGCTGTTTTCTTTCATCAGCAAGCAACTCAAGCCAGCTGCCCCCTCTGACCTGTCCACTGTGCAATATGTAGCCTCTCAGGGCAAACTAATCAGTGACAAGAAGAGCCAAGGAACAGGGCAAGGTGGTGCATGCCTGTAATCCCAGCGACTCAGGAGGCTAAGGCAGGAGGACCTTTGAGTTCAAAGCCAGACTCAGCAAATTAGCGAGGCCCTAAGCAACTCAGGGAGACCCTGTCTCTAAATTAAAATATAAAAAAGGGCTGGAGATGTGGTTCAGTGGTTAAATGCCCCAGGGTTCAATCCCTCATACCAAAAAAAAAGAAAGAAAAAAGCCAAGGAAATAATGATCATTGTTCTTGAGATAAAGAGCAGAAGAGCATCTCCTGACTGGGGCATTAGGGTCAGATCCCAGTCATCCCGCTACACTTGTGAGAAGGCTAGGAACACCAATCAACCACCTATGTAAATCACCCCTAAATCACTTTCAGGCACAACAGCCTTTTTGTCAAGAGTCCCCTATCTTCTCTTCTTTGAAAAAGTCACCGTCCTTGCCTTGACACCTTGTCTCTTGATTTAATTGCTGTTGTGCAGCAAGCAGCCGGACTGTCTGATAACAAACATGCTCCAGGAAACCTTCTATGACTTTTGGAGGACAGCAGCAGCCTTTATCCAGGAACATGCCACTCCCTGGGGGCACTAAGTCAGGGTTCTCAGCTGTATTTACTAAGGCAGTCAGGTGTTATTTCCTTAAACAGAAAGTTGAGTGGCTTTGAGGGAGAGGGGCCTGACGCTGGTCTTGGAGATCAGGAATGGGTCCTTACTCCCCTGGTATTGAAGATGAAATACCCAAGATATGCCAAGGCAAGGGTAGAAAGCAAGTTTTAACCAGAGAAATGAAAAGTTGTGCCCCCTTTGTGTACAATGAATCGAAATGCATTCTGCTGTTATATATAACTAATAAGAACAAATTTAGGGGGAAAAAAAAAGAAAGGAATAGGGACAGCAGACTGCTCCCAAGAGAACTGGGGCCCAGACCTGGGTGCTATGGGAGGGGATGTGTCTTGCTCTTTTGTAGATCCCAGAATTCCCCTTTCACCTTCCCTTTCTTCTCTGTGTACATGCCTAAGGGCACAAAGGATCAGGAGCACAGGGGTAATGGTCAGCATTCTGGGAGAGGTTAGCTATTAGCAACCCATTGTCTTTTGATAACCAGCCCTCCTCCTCTGGACCCCCATCATTCACTGACTGCCTGACCTTCGCCCCCTACATGGCCTTGCTGAGGAATGGGACATATCCTGTCCACTCAGGCCAGACTGAGATCTCAGGGGCTGCCTGCAGATTGCTTTTGGCAAAGAAAGCATATGGGGAGTCCGTACAGTGGATCATTTTATAGAATTATTCTCCTAACCTCGTGTTCCCAACCATCCTCTTCCATTTGTCCCCTTATATAATTTCCTTAGCAGACTTTCCCTGATCCAAAGCTCAGGGCAGATGTCTAAGCCTCGGGTTTCTCAATTATCCTCCTTACAGACTTTGCTGAAGTCTATTTTGTGTTAAGAGGCCCGTGGGCCCCAGCTGGCCAACATCTGAGTTCTCAGTGCTTACATACCACATTGCTTCTCGCACAGCAGGAGCTCAACAACTGCTTGTGGATTATGGCGGCCATTTTTATCAATAATACAGCTTATGTTATACAAAATGAATGAAAGTGGAGATTTTATTTCCCTCACTGTTGAGAGAAGGATCTCGGAAGAGATTGGGGAATTGGGGGAATCTTTTTTTTTTTTTTTAAGAAACAGGAAAAGTATGATTTAGAATTTCTGAGAAGTATGACAGTATCCAAAGGTAGCTATGGCATAATTGCAAGAGAGGGAGGGAGGGAGGGAGGGAGGGAGGGAGGGAGGGAGAGAGAGAGAGAGAGAGAGAGAGAGAGAGAGAGAGAGAACTAAAATACTTATATATATATATAATTTACAATGAAATTAGAAACTAAATTTTTAAAAAACGGGCTCAAATTACTGAAAACCTTCTTAAGGAAAATCTGATGTGGTCATGAAATGAGAAAGAGCCTTAAAACCCATTATTAACCACCACTGCATTTTAAACAGAGCCATTAACTCTTTGCTGCAGGGGGTCTCAAAGCAAGAGATCTTGTGATGCTAATTGCTAAAATACTCCTAATTTGTTTCTAAGGGTTTGAAACAGCTCTTAATTGCTACTCTATCTTTGATCAAGGCAAAGAGAAAAATCATGCATGTCAAATTCATTCAGTGTTTTCAATGCCCAACAAAAGGCATATATGTTAAAATTTTCAAATATACCCTCAAATGGAAAACTAGAGTTGGTGAAGACTTTAGTTGACCATGAATGTGAATGTGGACTTGTTTCTTCTTAGAGGGGAGAACGGCTATCTCATCAGTCACTTCAATTATAATTTTGTAGGAATGGAGTCACATTTCTTTAAAATGGAAAGTGCAGTGGCTTTGAAAATTTTTGTCTTCCTACATGATTCCTCTTTGGAATTTTTTTTTCTCATTTGGTAGAATTATGTTCAGCTCAACTTTTAAATCTCTATGAACTTTAAGTCTCTATAAACATTTATTTTTAATTTTTAAAGTTTTAATTTTGTGGTGATTATAACACTATTTTTTTACTCCTCTGAATATTGAAAATTTTCTAGGATCTTTAAATATTTTCATTTTATAACCTTGTGTATGTTCACTTATGTCCCTTTAAAAAAATCATAAATATGCTGGGATGTAGCTAAGTGTCGTTTACAACACTATAAAAACTAACTAAGCATGATGTGGTTTTCATCAAAAACTACAGAGTAACTTTACCACAATTTTTCATTTAAGATCAGGAAAATATTTTTAAACTATATTCAAACTAACAAATCAATGCTTTAGGAAAAACTATTGATGAATAAAAGTGAAGGGGAAAAATATGCTAGCAAAGATAGCATTAGATTATATTACTAATTCACCCAAAGCCAGAAGAGGTATAAGAAAATAAAAATAAAAATGACAAGATTGACTCTGCTAACAATGAATATTAAAGAACTCACAACTCACATTTTTCTTTCATTCTTTTTTTTATGAAATTACCCCACTATTCCATGCAAACATGCAATAACTTCACTCAAAAATCCCACCATGCAAGAATATAACATAAGGCACTTGGATACAACATTCATTCCCCGTTCTTTCTTGGGTCCACCTTCTATGCAATATACTCACGGAAGGTGCCCAATTCCCAGTCCAAGGGCAAATCCAGCTCAGTCTTAGTCTTTCAAACAAGTCCTGCTCCCTTTGTAAGTAATTATTTCAAGGTTGGCTATACATTCATCACCTAACTAAGGAAGGACAGTCCTTCTTTTACTAGCAGCTGGAGTGTCAGGATCTGACGCAGAGATCTGTGGCAGCCATCTTGCAACCCTGAGGTAGACCAGCTGCCATTCTGAAAATGACAGGATAGACAAAAGAAAAGGACCTTATTGACTCCTCAGTCAACAAACACTGGAGTCACCCTACCTTGGTCTCTGTTCTATGAGATACATTTTTCTTTCAGTGTTAAACCACTCATAGCTCAAGTTTCCTGTTACTAGTGGCTTCAAACAGACTTAATGATAAATGTTAAAAGAAGTTGGGGCCCGAATGTAATTCAATGATAGAGCACTTGTCTCAAATATGCAAAGCCCTGTGTTTGATCCCTGCAAAACACACACACACACACACACACTTACAAAATATAATAATAGAAATTAAAGGTTTTTTTTTTATAAAAGAAGTCGCAGACCACTGTATGACACCAACAGGTTTAACTTGTACATCAAAAATGAAAAAAGCCCCTTAGATATCACTTGTTCATGGAAGTCTTTTGAGTTTTTCTGTGTGCCCATGTATGATCGGACCCACTCCTACCCTAATTCTTCCTCTGGATCAACCCACTCATTCTCACTGGTCTTTGGCACCTCGGGGACCCATCAGGCTCTTTCTTTGCATTTCCTGTCCTATAGGATGAGAACATTGGTTACCTGCTCTTAGAGGAAATCTCAGCATAAACATTCCCTTTCTGAGTTTCTTCCCTGAGCACTCTCCCAAGTACTCACTCTTTACAAGTTTTTAACTTACATAGCAGTCTGTTTCTTAGCTTTTCCTAAAGTTGGTAATTCTATTCATTTGTCTATGTATTTTCTTTTCATCCAGATCTACAAGGTTCATGAGGGCAGTGACCAGGACTTCCTAGGGCATAATTGTATTTCCAGAACCTAGCACAAGGCCTGAAGCATAAGCACTCCACACATTTTTCATTAATAATTGAATTAATGAGGGAATGGATATTTGAAAAATGTATGGAGTCTTATTCTTACCTTTTTTCAAACATTACAATTTACTCATTAATCCAAACACACACAATCAACAACAACAAAAAAAGATTCTCCCAACATCTTCTTCAGAGGAAGCAATCAGTTTTGCAGATTTATTAAACCAAAACTGTACTTGTAGCAGCAAATCTATTTATTCTGTTCAATTGCTGTTGAATCTGAAATAAAGTAGATAGGAAGGTGTTTGAATTTATAGTCAATTAATAAATCTTAAAATACGTGCATGAATAAATATATCAATATGTGCCCAGTCATGTGCTGCAATCAACATTTCAGTCAGGGATGGACTGCACATACAACAGTGGTCCCAAAAGACACTAATGGAGCTGAACAAATTCCTACCACCTCATGTTCTAGTCAGCTTTTTATTTCTGTGACCAAAAGTCCTTACAAGAGCAACTTAGAGGAGAAAACATTTATTTTGGTTCACTGTTCCAGAGGTTCAGTCCACAGTCAGATGACTCCATGGCTCTGGGCCTGAGGTGAATCAGGACATCATGACGGAAGGGTGTGGTGGGGGAGAGATGCTCAGTATATGACAGCCAGGAAGCAGAGAGGGAGAGCTCTGCTCACCAGGTACAGAATACAAACCTCAAGGACACCCCCCCAGAACCTACTTCTTCCATTCATACTGTACTTACCTATAGATACTGCCATTAACCCACTTAAATTGTTAATCCGTCAAATGGATTAATCCACTGATTTGGTCATAATTCTCATAATCTAATCATTTCACCTCTGGACATTCTTGAGTTGTTCTGGGGGAACATGAGCTTTGAGGGACATCTCATAACCAAACCATAACACCTAATATTTTTGTTCTACCTTTTTTCTGTTTTGATATGTTTAGATATACAAATACTTACCATTTCATTATAATTGTCCAAAATATTCAGTACAATAACTCGCTGTACAGATCTACAGCTGAGGAGCAATAAGCTATGCCATCCAGCCTAAGCGTGTGGTAGGCTATTCCATTCAGGTTTGTGAGGTTCACACGATGTGGGAATTACCTAAAAACACATTTCTCAGAAACTATCCTCATTAAGTGAACCATGACTACATATACATCTTAAAATGCATAATACGTACATACATGTGCATGAGTGTGCGCGCGCACACACACACACACACAGCGCATATATGTATGGGGGCAATTCCAAAATCCATTTCAAAAAGCCAACACCTCAAAGTCAGGTTAGCAAAAGTTCAGGGAATTTAGACACACATACTTTCTTAAATATTAATTTCCTTTTAAACTGTACTATTGGAGCTGAACACATCCATATTAAGAGGTAAAATTCATAAGATGTCATTGGAGCCACTAAAGGTCTGGGATTTTTAGCCAACACAATGAGATAATTCTTAAATAAGCAAGACCAGAAATCCAGATCTTGGGCTCCAGAATATTATACTACATTTTAAATCACCATAAAATTAGTGAAAGGCTTAGTCCACAGTAATATAAGTAAGTTAATAAATAATAAATGAAAGGGTAAGCAGGAAAAAAAATATCTCCCTGACAGAGAATTCCAAATAATACAGGAACATACTCCCTGTCCGACCCTGCCACAAAGTAGAGCTCGGTTTCCCTTCTCTTGAGAACAGACAGGACTTGGTGACTCCCTTCCCAAGAGCATACGGTGCACAGTGCAGAACCCAGCAGAGGCCAACCGAGGGGTGGGAGGTTAACACCACCAGTAATAAATCCTGTGAGATTACGTGTTCCGGATGCGGTGTGATGAGAAGTCTCCTCTGTGACTTTTGTGATATTCTGCCCTTAAACCCACAGCCTCAGGCAAATCATGAGAGAAACATCAGACAAATCTAAATCAATAAAACACTAAGTACAAACCAGTGGCCAGTAGCCCTAAAAAACTGTCAATGTCACTAAAAACAAGGAAAAAAAATGGAGAAACAATTGCTACAGGTTGAAGGAGGCATGATGACTACTAGCAATATGGTAACCTGGACTGGATTCTGAAACAGAGAAAGGTATTTATGGAAGAACTTGTGAAATTCAAATAAACTGTAGAAGTTAGTTAATAGTATTGTACCAATTTTAATTTCTTGGTTGCAATAATGTACCATGATTATATGAGATAGATACACAGGAGCACACTGTATTATCTTTCCAACTTTTCTATGAATCTAAAATTGTTCCAAGATAAAAAGGTTATTTTTTAAAATTGACTGATGTTCAACACCATTAGCAATTAAGGAAATGCAAATCAAAACTATATTGCTATTTCATTTCACAACAGTCAGAATGGCAGTCGTCAAGAATACAAATAATAATAGATGCTAGAGAGGATGTGGAGAGAAACTTTCACACTGTTGGTGGGATGTAAATTAGCACAACCATTATGGAAATCAGTATGGAGTTTCCTCCAAACCACCATATGACCCAGCTATACCATTCCTCCGTATTTATCCTGACGAATTAAGTCATCATCCTACAGTGATACATCATACCCGTGTTTCTAGCAGTAGAATTCACAATAGCCAAACTATTGGAACCAACCTAGGACTCCATCAGCTGATAAATGGATAAAAAAGAATGTGGTATATACACAAAATTGAGTTTTATTCAGCCATAAAAAATGATATTATGTTATTTGCAGGAAAATGGATGGAACTAGACGATTACATTAAGCAAAATAAGTCAAACTCAGAAGTCCAGAGTCATATGTTTTCTCTCCTATGTGGAATCTAGAGAGGAAAAAGAAAAAGAAAGTATGTGTGGGGGGAGGGGGTGAATCTCATGAAAATCAAAAGATCAGTAGAGGGAAGGGACCAAAGGGTGGAAAGGGAACAATTCAAAATTGACTGAGATACCACCTAAGTGAAATGAACTGTCCCAGAAGCTGACCTGCAAGTTCCTCTTAATATGCAGTCTGTCAGAGTGAATGGTCAATGTTGGTCGTGTTATTGCTTCTGTTATTTTTAATGATATTTTCTCAGCTCTGCTTCCAATTCATTAATATTCCCTTAAGTTGGGCCTGCTTTCCATCCGCCCATCTGAATTTTTAATTTTGACATCCATGCTTCTTTCCCATAATTTACCTTTGTTTCTTTTGAAAACCTCTCTCTACAGTATAGTGCTCTCTATTATGACATTTTACACCATTTTTCATCTTTTTTTCTTTTGTACTGGAAATTAAACCTGGGGGTGCTTAATCTCCAAGCTCTTTTTATTTTTTATATTGAGACCGGGTCTTCCTACATTGCTCAGGGCCTCACTAAATTGCTGAGGCTGGTTTTGAACTTGTAATCCTCCTGCCTCAGCCTCTCAAGCCACTGGGATTAGAGGTGTGCACCAACACACCTGGCTCTCTACCTCATCTTAAATATGCTTTGCTACCCTTCTTATTTCACACTCTTTCCAATTATTAGAAGGATCTAGTCTTCTTTTTTGTGATCTGTTAAAAAGTAATGGACTGTTTTTACATGAATTCTAATTTTTTATTGTGACCTCATTTTAAGTGACACTAGTTTTTCTCCATAGTGTCAGGTTTGTTGAAATGTACCTCTGGAGAAGTTTTAATTTTATTTCCACCACTTGTCACAGTAGAATATCTGTTCTGAGTCTAATTTTTATGTTAATGTTTTATCCTGAGATTTTTCTCAACACTAAGGTATTTAAAATTCAGACTCAGAGCCTATAAGAACCAGGTCTTACTATTTGAGGGAACCATTTTCCTCCATACTCATCTAGGCCTGAGATAAGTTTCCTTATTTCCTTTTCTTTTTCAGAGTTACTTTTTCCTTGGAATTGTGGCAGCATTATTCAGGGTCTGCAGTTTTAACACCCAACTCTCACCCAGTAAAAATACCATCTTCATGTTCCTGCACAGCCCGTGCCATGACCAGGTCCAGTAATGCCCATCAGGTGGCTTTGATTCTATGGCTATCAGCATTTTCTACAATTCTAGTTCATAGACTTTTTTAATTATTATTTTCCTTGTGAAATTAGCCATAGCAGTGGTTAGTTTTGTGTCAACTTGTCCCAGATATTTGGACAAATGCCAATGTAGCTGTTGCTGTGAATATATTTTTTAGATGAGATTAGAATTTCAATCAGTAGGCATTGAGTAAAGCAGATTAGTCTCCATTTGTGGTTGGGCCTCATCCGATCAGTTGAAGGTTTATTGGAAACCGGTTGACCTCCCTATGGCAAAGGGCACTCCACCAGCAGATGTCTTCTGGTTCACATCAGCTCTTCCCTGGTTCTCCGACATGCCTGGTCCACTTTGTACTTTTCAGGCTCCATAATCTTCTGGGTGAACTTCTTTGTTATATAAACACACTCAACATATTTGATATATACACACATTCTATTGGTTCTACTTTTATGGACAACTTTGACATAGCAAAAATGGTTAAGAAAAAGTGTCTTTTTCTTGTTTATCTAAACATTTGAGATATTTGCAGAAGTGTTTCTCTATTAATCTAGTGATTTGCTTAAATCAAGAGCCACCTGTTACCATTCTTAATAGTTTAAAGAGAATTTGTTTTTTTTTTACAAAAGTGTTGCGGTTTATTCTCCTTTTCTATTAAAATCTATTTTATGAAAGTTAAAATTGGTAAGCAATAATGATTTGCATTAAAGAGAATTTTCCTGAAGTCTATGACAAAATAAACAAATCAAGTTCAATCAACTGAGATTATTACACGTCACATTTGAATTATCAGAGGACCAAGTCTGGATGGAGCATTCCCAGCTTTACTTGTGAGATGACATGCTGCTTTAATTTCTAATTAATCCAAAAATTGTCACTTCAAAAGACCAACCAACCATTTAGCCATGTCAGAGTGGGATTTTTCAGATTTAATTGTCAATAGGCAGCAATTCAGAGCTAATACAAAGTGAAATAAGAAGGACATTCTATGGAGAATGCCTAGAATTTAAATAATTACGGCTGTTAGGAGATTGCTGTTTGATTAACTTCCATAGCTTCCTGCCTCTGGATATTAGTAGAAGGTTGACTTCAAAGCACCCCAGGTACTGACAACCTGCTGGCCAAGTATCTAATTAAGCTGACAGACCTGACTCTTTGGGCTATGCTATGGTTTATTTGTTTGTCCCCACAGGCCAATGTATAATATTCTGAGTGTCTTTTCCGGTCTGCACTGCTATAACAAAGCACCACAGGATGGGTAGTTTATAAGCCATAGAAATTTATTTCTCACAGCTATGAAGGATGGGGTCCTAGATCCCGATGCCAGGATAGGCAGCTTTCAGTGAGGCTCCTTTTCCTGTCAGACTACCGACTCTTTCTGTCTTCACCTGGTGGAAAGAGGACAAGAGAGCTCTCCTGGGGTCCCTTTATAAAAGCATGATTTCTCTGTTTGAAGGCACCATCCTCATGACCTAATCACCTCCAAAGGATCCACCTCCAACTTCCATCCCATAAGGAATCAGATTTCAACTCTGAATTTTGGAGGGACATAAGTATTCGACTGAATCTAATCTTCCCATTCCCCCCAGCATATTATGGATCAGCATCCTTAAATTAGAGTTGTTTTAGGGGGATTGGCTAATTTCACTTAGCATTATATTCTCCAGCTTCATCCATTTACCTGCAAAGCCATGATTTTATTCTCTTTTAATGCTGAATAATATTCCATTGTGTATATATACCACATTTTCTTTCTCCATTCATCTACTGATAAGACTCATAGCATTGAGATCTCTGGACAAGTACATGCATTCACATATATAAAATGTCATATTTTTATGATAGTGATAATTATATCAATAATAACCACAAACACATTGTGTTTCTTAGATGGCTGCCACTGTGCTAAGTATTTTACATGTATGGTTTCATTCAACACTTATCTACATCTCTTCTGGTAATTACGTTTGTTATCTCATGTTTGGGATTCAAAGGCTCCCCAAAGTTCAGAAACTTATCCAATGCTTCACAGTTAAAAAACATGGAATGGAATACAAATCTTAGCCAAAGAACTCACTCACTAAGACTAGATTTTCCAATGTAGAAAAGAAATGGTGACATGGTGACAATGATGGTGATAATGATGTCAGTGGTAATGATGATTATGGTGGTGTTGATGATGGTGATAATGGTGATGGTGGTGATGATGGTGATGGTGGTGATGATGATGGTGGTGATGGTAATGGTGATGGTGATGGTGGTGATGATAGTGATAATGATGGTGATGGTGATGATGATGGTGATAATGGAGATGGTGGTGATGATGATGGTGGTGATGGTAATGATGGTGATAATGGTGGTAATGGTGATGGTAATTGTGGTGATGATAAAGATGATGTTGATAGGTATTGCTGATAAAGTCTTTACATTTTATAGACTCTGTTTTATGTTTTTGGATATTTTAATGGATTTAATCTTTATTATTATAACCTCCACTTTACAGATAAATTGGCAAAAATGCAAAATAATTTGCCCAAGGTCACACACAGCAGGTAAATGGTGCAGCCAGAACCCAAATACCAGCTTGCTATCAGCCCTCTCATCCACTGCAGTAATTCATTAGAGAAATCCAGGAGCCTTTTTGAAGTTCTGGAAGGTCAAAAGTACTTTAAACACAGTATTAAGATCTTATTTGTTCTTCCTCTCATTCTTTTACAAGTGCTACATTGGGAGGTTTCCAGATGTTACATGATAGGAGATACCGTCACAGATAAAATGTAAAATAAGATATCGAGACTCCTGCAGTCATCAGTTAAGCAGGTCATTAAATAGATACTGCAAAAATGAAAAAAAAAAAAGCAACTCTTCGGGGAAGATATAGCTAATTTTCAATTCAAAATGTAATCTGGCAAATAATGTTTTTTATTGTTCTTTTGAAGGAAATGAATATATAATGAAAGTTTTAAATTTTTTTTAAATTTTGATTTGTTGTATATGACAACAGATGCATTACAATTCTTAGTGTAGAGTGGGATAATCTGTCAATTCTTATACACATATAGAGCACAATTTTTCATATCTCTGGTTGTACACAAAGTCGAGTCACATCCTTCTTATCTTCTTACATGTACCTAGGGTAACGATGACCATTGCATTCCACCAAATTTCTTACCCTTATGCCCCCTCCCTTCCCTTTTCTCCTTTGCCTTATCTAGAGTTCATTTAATCTTCCCATCCCCCCACCCCCAGCAAATTATGGATCAGCATCCTTAAATCAGAGAAAATATTCAGCATTTGTTTTTTGGGATTGGCTAATTTCACTTAGCATTATATTTTCCAGCTTCATCCATTTACCTGCAAAAGCCATGATTTTATTCTCTTTTAATGCTGAAAAATATTTCATTGTATGTATATACCACATTTTTTTTTATCCATTCATCTACTGAAGGGCATCTAGGTTGGTTCCACAGTTTAGCTATTGTGAATTTTGCTGCTATAAACATTGATGTGGCTGCATCCCTGTAGTATTCTGTTTTTAAGTCCTTTGGGTATAGACCAAAGAGTGGGATAGTCTGTCAAATGGTGGTTCCATTTCCAGTTTTCCAAGGATTCTCCATACTTCTTTTCATATTAGCTGCACCAATTTGCAGTCCCACCAGCAATATATGAGCGTGCCTTTTCCCCCACATCTTCACCAACACTTTATGTTGTTTGTATTCTTAATAGTTCATGTGGGATTAGGCCCCAACTTCCTCAATAATACTCCTACTTAATATCAAGAATCAAGAAATGGGATGAATTCAAACTAAAAAGCTGCTTCTTGGCAAAAGAAACAATCAGTGATGTCAATAGAGAGCCTACTCATTGGGAACAAATTCTTACCATATGCACATCAGATAGAGCACTAATCTTTAGAATATATAAAGAAGTCAAAAATCTTAACACCAAAAAAACAAATAACCTAATCAATAAATGGGTCAAGGAACTGAATAGACACTTCTCAGAAGGTGATATACAATCAATCAACAAATATATGAAAAAATGTTCAGCATGTCTAGTAATTAAAGAAATGCAAATCAAAACTAAAAGATTTTTAATTTAAATTTTTAATATGGTAATAATTGATAAATATAAGACATAAATAAAGTCTTTGAGTTCCTCAATACATTTTATAAAAGTAAAGACTGGTCAGAATTCCAAAAGTTTAAGAATTGCTGCCTTCCAGGTTTTTTCCAAGATGGTAGAATAGAGAGGGTCACTTTCCTTGCTTCTCCTGGCATGAAACCAAGAAAGCAGATGAGCCAGTGGGGAAAAAAGTGGAGGGAACTTTACTGGATTTAATATTGGACATTCAAAGCAGATCAGGACTCAGGAGGTTGAATATAATAAAGTAAGAAAGAAGAAGTTCATTGGATTAGACAAAGGGGAATGAAGGGAAGGAAAGACAATAGAAAGAATCAGACAGACATAGCCTTCCTGTGTTCATATATTAATACACAACCAGTGTGCCTCCATATCCTATTCAACCACAAGAATGGGATCCTAGTTAGCAGAAGTTATACTCCATGTATGTATACTATGTCAAAATGCATTCGACTGACATGTATATCTAAAAAGAACATTAAAAAAAAAGAATTACTGCCTACAAATTCTACATAGTATTTCCATGATAGCATCTAGATATATAGGGGTTTATGTGTGAGTGTGTGTGTGTGTGTGTGTGTGTGTGTGTGTGTGTGAGAGAGAGAGAGAGAGAGAGAGAGGAGATTAAATGAGATAGTCCATGTGAAGAGCTTAAGATGACACCTACTTAACATATGCTGACTACTAGGGTCATCATCTTTAGGACACACTGTGAGTGAGAGACCAGGGATCTCAAAAAAAGGTAAGATTCTCGATAATAATGTATAAGCTATATTCAGTAATGATTTAATAAACTTAGTTATCAAATTAATTTCCAATCAGTAAATAAGTACAGCAGAAAATAGGCTATAACAAATGCCAACTGAAGGGCAAGATGACAGGGTCATAGAATACTGGGCTGGTGGCAAAGACCTGGCCTTGTAGGCAAGTCACTTGGAATCTCAGAATCATTGTGTTCATGTGCATATGCAAAAAAAAAAAAATGTACCTCCCATCTATTTCACAAGACTTTTTACAGGAAAGTGCTCGAAAAGTGAAAAATGGAAAAAAAGAATTTCCTACCTTAGGTCTCATACCCAAATTCTTAAATACCCTGAAGAATGAAAATGTTAATTCAAAAAGACAAACAAAAATTACTAGAAAAGTCTACAGAAAAATATTTACATAGTTTTAGGGTGAGGAAAATTTTTTCTGTATGACAATAAACAGAAATCATTTAATAAAAGCACTGATATTACACCAAAAAGAATAAAATATTTTCTATACCTTGATTGGCAGACTTAACTGCTTTGATGGTGTCAGTTCCCAATATTGGCTAAAGAATCAATGTCATTTCTATGAAAATCCCAACGGCCTTTTTCCAGAGATTAATAAACTGACTCTAAAATTCATATGGAAATGGAAGGAAAAGAGAAGAGCAAAAACATAGGAAAAAGAACAAGTTTGAAGGATTTAAAGTTTGACTTCCAAGCCTACTCCAAATTACCATAATCAAGGCAGTGGGGACCTGGCCTGAGAATAGACATCAGTGGATAGAATTAAGGGTCCAGAAATAAATACTTGCATTTATTTTCATTTGATTTGGCAAGAATGCCAACACAGCTCAGTAGGAAAATAAGTGCCTTTTCAACAAATGTTAGGGGGATAATCAGATCTACATTTTTAAAAGAATGAATTTGGACCCGTACCTCATACCATAGAAAAACCTAATTTTAGATGGACCAGAGATTAAATGTTAGAGCTGCAAAACTCTTGGAAGAAAAGAGCACAAATCTTTGAGAACTTGAGTTAAAAATGGTTTCTGAGATATGACACCTAATGCACACGTGAAAAAGAAAATCATGGAAAAGCTTAATTTTGATTTTAACACAAATTAAAAGCTTTGTGCTTCAAAAATCACCATGAGGAAAGTGAAATGACAACCAAAATATTCTGAGAAAATATTATAAATTATGTATCTAAGAAGAGTCTAGTATTCAAAAAATAAAAAGAAATCTTAGAACTCAGCAATGTGAAAACAGCTTACTTTAAAAAGGACAAAGGACTTGAATACACATTTTTCCAGATAAGATATACACATGGTCAATATGCACATTTAAAATGTTGAACATCATTTGCCATTAGGGAAATGCAAATCAAAACCACGACGAAATGCTGCTTACACCCAGGATAGCTAAAATTAAAACAGACAGATAATAATGGGTTGCCAAGAAAACAGAAAAAAAAAAATGGAACTTCCACCGATGCTGGTGGAATTGTAAATCAGTGCAGTCACTTTAAAAAACAGTATGACGATTCTCAGAATGTTGAACAGTCACCACAGGACCCAGCAGATCCACCCCTAGACATACATCTAAGAGAACGGAAAACATGCTCAAACAAAAACCCATATAAAAATATTCCCAGCAGTATCCCTCACAATAGACATGAAGTGAAAGCAACCCACACATCCATCATCAGATGAATGCATACATATGGTACATCTGGGCAATTAAATATTATTTGACAATAAAAAGGAATGAAGTTCCCATCCATGCTATAACAAAAACAAACCCCGAAGAGATTATGCTAAGTGAATGTAGCCAGACATGAGGGTCACAGATTATATGCCTCCCTTGAGATGAAATGCTCAGAAATGACAAATTAATAAAGACAGAAAGTAGACTAAAGATTCCAGAGCTTGATGGAAGGAAAAATGGGGAGTGACTGCTAAGCAGGAGAATTTCATTTTGGAGTGATGAAAGTATGCTAAAATTAGATGGTGGTAATGGTTGCACAACTCTGTGAATATGTTAAAAACCACTGACATGGTATGCAAATTACATCTCTGTAGAGTTGTTACAAAAATGAGCTGAAGTTTTTCAATGGAAAAACAACTTCAGAATGATAAAAGTCAACATTTAAAAAGTAAAATATAATTTGAATGGCAAAAAAAAAACAAGTCAGGCAATTAAATGAAATAGTTTTAATGTCTTTAATATATAAAATACATGAATAAGCCAATAAGAAAATCTGAAGAGGAAATGGGAAAAACATATGAAAATATAGCCTTTTAATCAACTCTTTAAAAGCCCCCCTGCTATGCCTCATGTACAACTAGAAGAATGAGCAGTTGTATTCCATATATGTGTAATATGTCAAAATACATTCTACTGTCATGGAAAACTAATAAGAACAAGTTTAAAAAAAAAAAAGCCCCCTGCTCCTGCTGATGAGCAGAATCACTGCCCCTAGGATAGGAGTCCCCTGTGTTTCTCCTTTGCTAGCAAAGCAATAAAACTTATTTTTTCTTCTTCTAAAAGGAAAACGAATGTAAAGTTCATAAAAGAAAAAACATAAATGATAAGCACTTTTAAGTGCTCATCTTGTGATAAAAGTGCAAATTAAAGTGGTGTATTTTTTGCTTACCTGATAGTCCAAGACTACAAAGTAGTGCCCCTATACACATGGCATGTGGGGATACGGGCCTTTTTATCCAATGCCATTGGGAGATTACATCACTATAGTTGTCTGCAAGCAAATTTAACAATATGTATCAAAATCATTTAAAATACTCATAAAGGCTGAGTGCTGGGGTACACACCTTTAATTCCAGTTACTCAGGATGGTGATGCTGGAGAATCAAGTTCAAGGCCAGCCTGAACAACTCACTGAGACTTTTGTCACAAATTTAAAAAAAAGTAAAGTGTAGGGGGTGGGGGGAGGTAGGTTCAGTGGTATCAGTAGTAGAGTACCCCTGGGTTCTACCTTATACCATATTTGACCTTAGAATTCCAATTCTATTTCCAATTCTATAATCTTTTAAAAAGGAAATAATTGGGTTTAGTAGTAAAGGTAAATATGTAAGTGTGTGTTGAAGTAATTTTATGATAGAAAAAAATACCAAAAGAACTTAAATGTCAAATAATTGGAAGAGGGATAAGTAAGTTGTTTTACATCACATTGGATTTCTTAGCATTCACTTAGCATACAGGTATACCTTACTGTACTTACTGATATGGAGACGTTATCACCAAGAAAAGTGGGAACAGAATTACCTGTAACTTTCTCAGGTATTTTCTCAGTTATTTTGCCACAGCCACGAAAATCTGACTAACACAGTGCCTATGTATAATAAGAATTTGGTAGATGGTTTTTTTTAAGTAATATATCGTTTTACATAAATTAGAAATATAATTATAGCATAATCACATATTTATAAATATCTTTGTAAATTATTTTTATTATTATAGCTTTGTCATATTTTATATTATTTATGCTCTCATATTATTATTTATATTGTTCATTTTTATGTTTGTATATGTGGAGAAAGCTCTGAAAACATATAAATGAAAATATTAACAGCAGTTTTCTTTAAATGGTAAAATTTTGAGTGTTTTTTTAATATTCTGATTTCACTTAGCATATTTATACAAAATAAGTTACATGATATTTTTATGGAAGTGTAAGTGGATGTTGGAGTGTGCCGGAGGAACACTTAGGCTTTTGACAGAGTCAGACCAAGTCCTGGCTTTGTTCAAAGACCTTGAGCAAGTCCTTACCCTCCCCAAGGCTCAGTTTCCTCAGTTTCCACAACTCCACTTCCTGGAGTTGTGATTAGTGACCCAAAGTCTTGTTAAGGTCTTAACACAGTGCTGATACGGTTTGGAGCTGGTATGTCCCCCAAAGGCTTGTGAGTTGAGGGCTTGGTCCCCAGAGCAGCAATGCTTACAGATGGGGCTTTGGGATGGCTCTAACTTCATTAGCGGATTAATTCCTTGATGCATTCATGACTTGATGGCATTTTGTTGGGAGGTGGTAGGAACAGTAACAGGTGGAGTCTAGTTGGAGGAAGTAGGTCGCTGGGGCATGCTCTGGAAGGCTGCTGCCATGAAATGAATATTTCTTCTCTACAATGTCCTTCCTCCATGATGCTCTGCCTCACCTCAGGCCCACAGCAGTGGAGCCAGCTGACCATGGACTAAAACCTCTGAAACCATGAACCAAAATACATTTTTCCTCTTTTCAGTTAATTTTCTCAGGTATTTTGTCACAGCCATGAAAATCTGACTAACACAGTGCCTATGTATAATAAGAACTTGGTAGGTAGTTTTTTAAAATGATTATTTTGATAAATATTAAGACAGATTCTCCCTTGTTTATAAATACAAGAATTTTAAATACCCGCACATACACATGTACTATGCCAGATGAGGTGGTCTCCCACAATCCAATAAGTCAGACATCTGCCCATTCTCCTCTAGAGGGAGTTGTACCCACACCTAACATTGACTTGTCATTATAAGATTTTTTTTTTCATTATAATCTCAAATGACTGTTAGTTGTTATCTTAGTGAGACTATCAAAGCATATGTAACTTGCAGCTTAAAACTGTGCTACCATGTGGTAGAAATGAAAAATAACAGAAAAACGTTGCCAAGTATAAATTATTTCAGAAACATAAAAGAAAAACCAAAACCCATAGCTATGTGAGCTAACCAAGGAGTTTACTACCATTCATAATATCGGGAAACAATAGTATAATAATGTGCTATAATTATATCATTATGTATGTGATAGATAATGTCACATATATTTTTTAATATAAGTTAATTTGCATATTATATACAAGTATGCTATAATAAAATTATAATATTGTCCTTATGAAGTATTTTTTTAAAAATGTCTATTGTGGTTTTTTAATCCTCCCATGCTCCCACTTCCAACCCCACTATGAATCAGCCTCCTCATATCAGAGAAAACATTCAGCATTTCATTTTTTGGAATTAGCTAATTTCTCTTAGCATTATATTCTACAACTCCATCCATTTACCTGCAAATGCCATGACTTTATTCTTTTTATTGCTGAATAATATTCTATTGTGTATATATACCACATTTTCTTTATCTTTTCATCTATTGAAGGGCATCTAAGTTGGTTATATATTTTAGCTATTGTGAATTGTGCTGCTATAAATATTGATGTGGTTGTCTCCCTGTAGTATGATGTTTTTAAGTCCTTTGGGATTAGACTGAGAAGTGGGATACTTGGGTCATATAGTGTTTCCATTTCCAGTTTTCCAAGGATTCTCCATACTGCTTTCCATATTGACTGCATCAATATGAAATCCCACCAGCAATGTATGAGCGTGCCTTTTTCCCCACATCCTTGCGGACATTTTCTGTCGTTTGCGTTCTTAATAGCTGTCATTCTGACTGGAGTGAGATGAAATCTTAGAGTAGTTTTGATCTGCATTTCTCTAATTGCTAGAGATGTGGAACATTTTTGCATATATTTGTTGATTGATTGTATATCATCTTCTGAGAGGTGTCTGTTCAGTTCCTTGGCTCATTTATTGATTGGGCTATTTGTTTTTCGTTTCTTTTTGTTTGTTTGTTTTTGTTTTTTTGGTGTTTAGCTTTTTGAGTTCTTTATATACCCTAGAGATTAGTGCTCTATCTGATGTGTGAGTGGTAAAAATTTGCTCCCAAGATGGAGGCTCTCTATTCACTTCACTGATTATGTCTTTTGCTGAGAAGAATCTTTTTAGTTTGAATGCATCCCATTTATTGATTCTTGATTTTAATTCTTGAGTTATAGGAGTCTTATTAAGAAAGTTGGGGCCTAATCCAGCATGATGGAGATTTGGGCCTACTTTTTCTTCTAATGGGCACAGTGTCTCTGATTTAATTCCTAGGTCTTTGATACACTTTGATTGAGTTTTGTGTATGGTGAGAGATACACAAAATTTCAGGGGTTTAATTTCATTTTTTTGCATATGAATTTCCAGTTTTCCCAGCACCATTTGTTGAAGAGGCTATCTTTTCTCCAATGTATGTTTTTGGGGCCTTTGTCCAATATATGATAACTGTAATTACATGGGTTTGTCTCTGTGCCCTCTCTTCTGTACCATTGGTCTACCAGTCTATTTTAATGCCAGTACCACGCTGTTTATGTTACTATTGCTCTGTAATGTAGTTTAAGCTCTGATACAGTGATACCACCTGCTTCACTCTTATTGCTAAGGATTGCTTTAGCTATTCTGGGTCTCTTATTTTTCCAGATGAATTGCATGACTGCTTTTTCTATTTTCATGAGGAATGTCACTGGGATTGGATTGGAATTGCATTAAATATGTATAATGCTTTTGATAGTAAGGTCATTTTGACAATATTAATTCTGCCTATCCAAAAACAAAGGAGATTTTTTGTTGTTCTAAGGGCTTCTTTAATCTCTTTCTTTAGTGTTCTTTAGTTTTCATTGTAGAGGTCTTTCACTAGATTGATTTCCAAGTATTTTTTTTTTGAGCCTATTGTAAACAGGGTAGTTTTCCTTGTTTCAATTTCAGAGGATTTGTCATTGATATACAGAAATGCCTTTGATTTATGGGTGTTGATTTTGTATCCTGATACTTTGCTAAATTCATTTACTAGTTCTAGAAGTTTTCTGGTGCAATTTTTTTAGTCTTCTAGGTATAGGATCATATCATCGGCAAATAGTGCTAATTCAAGTTCTTATTTTCCTATCCATATCCCCTTAATTTCTTTGACTGTCTAATTGCTCTGGCCAGTGTCTCAAGAACTATGTTAAATAGAAGTGGTGAAAGAGGGCATCTGTGTCTTATTCCAGTTTTTAGAGGGAATGCTTTCAATTTTTCTTCATTTAGAATGATGTTAAAAAAATAAAAAATTTAAAAAAAATTTTTAAAAAAATAGAATGATGTTAGCCTGGGGCTTAGCATAGATAGCCTTTACTATGTTGAGATATATATATATATATATATATATATATATAGAGAGAGAGAGAGAGAGAGAGAGAGAGAGAGAGAGAGAGGGATATATATACACATATATACATACACACATAATAAAATATATAATATTTTCCTTATGAAGTATTATTTTTATAAAATAAATTAATATAGTATTATCATTAAAAAGGCATTTTTCCAAGTTTCAAGTAACTGGCTTCCAAATAAGCCTATAAAATAAAACAGTTTCAATTTGAGGACAGAATAATATCATATAGCAAATCATGTTATTTTATGTGTTTATTACATACTAATATTTTGTATTTCATTATATACCATATTTGCCATATTATATATAAAATTTGGAGGTTTTACAATCACTGAATAATTTTGATGATGTAGACTTTCAAAGAATTTTAAAACATGCACGTTAAGCCATGTCTTCAGAAAAGTGACTTAATGTCCTTATGGACTATTCCAGCTTTTGAGGAATCTCCCCTGATTTCCTCCAAGGGGTGAGGGCTATATGGGTGTGAAGTGCTGCTGCTTTACCCAGGAGGGATTATGCATATCTCATCTCTCTAATATGGAAAAATATGAAAAAGCCAGAAACCAGTGGTTTTGCTAAGGAGTCTCAGATAAAAGGGCAAAGCTTCATTGCTGGGCAGGCCGGTTCCACTTGTCTGAAGTCTTCCTCTGTTCATCATAGCCACCAAGTGAGGTTTGTGATTTTGGAATGAAAATCTCATCTCCCCAAGTTCCCCTTCATTAATCTATTTGGTCTGCTGTGCACAGAAATGTTATTATCTTTTTCAAATTCAAAGAACAGACAGCTGTTAGGTCACCATGGGTTACGGCTGCTGGAAAAGCAAAATCAGGGATTGGGGGAATATCAATAAATAATCAAACAAACAAACAAACCATAACCTTTGCTTTGATTAAAGAGAGTCTAGTTAGGAAGATGAAGAACCTAGCCCAAAACTTACAGGAAAACATCCCAAGACCCTAGAAGGGTATTATCTGCAACTATTTGGAAATCATTATGTTAGAAGGAAGTGTAAGCTGGACATGAAGGCTAACTTGGTGGCATAAAAAGAGACCCAGGGGGTAGATTAAAGTGAAGTTTCCCATGGTGGACCAGAGAATCTTCATGCTTTAAAAGTGTCTCATGGGTTTGATCTCCAGCACTGTCAAAAGGATAAATATTAAAAATATATGCATAAGTTCCCCAGGTCTTAAAAACCAATGAAAATACAATTTGGAAATGCTGATTCAGGAAATAAAAATGAAATTGAATTCATTTGTATTTAACTAATCCACAACCATCTGGTGACATTTCTGCCAAAAATCAAAGTATATGATCTTTAATTTTAAACAACCTCACCACAGTGCTGAAACAGCTATCCTGAAATAAGACAGATTTAAATAATCCATCAGAGAGTTTCGCCTTCCAACCACTAGTTTAACAGGTTTTTTCAATCTCTACCTAATTGAGCAGTGGTTTTTTGAGTGATAAAGACACTACTTCAGTCTCAATCCCAGATGACAAATTAAATTGGGGGACAGAAGCAAACTGGCATTGTGGATCCTGTAATGATGTTTTAAAGGTTAACATTTATTCATTCCTACGGTAATTAAGCTAACTGCCTTTCCAGAAACGTAGATTTGAATGTGCTGTAGATGGCAGTTCTCTCCCACATAGTTAATGCTACAGTTGGAGATTAATCAGCAGTTTCATGGTGCTTTCAAATTCAGCCTTCAAGTTCAGGCACTCTCTCTGGGCAAGAGCATTAGTGGAGTTGCAGATTCAACCCTGCCCTCCCCAAGCCGTTTTCAACTGACAGCATGCCCTGTGACAATAGTCCCAGAAAGGAGTTCAAAACCTAGCTCAGTGATTCCCAAAGGGCCCTTATATTACAGCAGAAGGAGAGAGATCCACCTCCTTGGGAGGAGCTTTACAGTCTGCATTTCCACAAAGTGCCTCTGAGAACAATCTCAAGACTCTATTTTCTTTTTTTTTTCAAGATTCACGTATTTTTTATTATGTTTTGTAGATCTCAATACCACAACAAGTTGATACGATATTCCTAAGCTCATTTTTTAAAAAATTTTAAGCTTTTGACTTTCCTATTATTTTCAAATTCAACATTATATTTGTTTTCTTCAAAAATATTCTTTATAGTCACACACATAAGAAATTTAGCAGATTCACATAGATTGTTTTTTATTTTATTATTTTTTTATTATTAGTTGTTCAAAACATTACAAAGCTCTTGACATATCATATTTCATACATTTGATTCAAGAGGATTATTAACTCCCTTTTTACCCTGTATACAGATTGCAGAAACACATCAGTTACACATCCACTTTTTTACATACTGCCCTACTAGTGTATGTTGTATTCTGCTGCCCTTCCTGTCCTCTACTATCCCCCCTCCCCTCCCCTCCCCTCCCCTCCCCTCCCATCTTCTCTCTCTACCCCATCTACTGTAATTCATTTCTCTCTGTTGTTTTTTCCCCCTTTCCCCTCACTTCCTCTTATATGTAATTTTGTATAACAATGAGGGTCTCCTTCCTTTACCATGCAATTTCAAGATTCTATTTTCAACCTGGTCACCAAATGTGCTAGCAGGATAGATAGAGCTTGTCCTCTTTCATGCCTTGATGCCTTGGTTTGTCAGTCTATGTGGTGGAGTAATGAAACGTATATCTTCCTTTCCCCTGGGAATACATCATTAGTGAACATATACTTTAAAGTAAAAATCTGAGAGCTTAAGAGAGCAGCATAACATGATAGTAAATTAACTGGTTTAGCATTGGAAAGACCTGGATCCAAAACCCAGTCAGTCTACCACTTACTCACAGAAATGAGTCTCTGTTCTCATACCTGCAGAAGAGATAATAATACCTACCTCATAGAGTAAGACAAAGGTGTTATTACACACAGAGTTACTAGTTTTATGATTGCCCAACTACATATGCTTAATAAAAAATAGATATCACTGAAGATGAGAGGAGCTACAAATTTACTCTATTTGTGTGCCAAATGAGATAAGAAATGAAACCATGTTGTAAGAGCTACTAATGTAAGGGAATGTTTGTTGCTACTATAAGCTAGCTTTTTGAGCTGATAGAAATTTCAACTGATGACAGAGGGCTTTGTTTTTAAATAAAGGGACTACTAGGCACAGCTTTCTCTGTGAACTTTGGTCACAAAGGACATCACACTCTTCAAACAATCAAGCCTCTGCAAGGATGCCAAGCACAGATTCTCCCACCATAAATATCACTCGCAGAGGCAAACATGAAGAGCCCCTGGCAAGAATGCACCCCTTGCCAGATGTTAGGCTTCACATTGAGCCAGATGCTCTGTTGTTTTTATTTTCTAACCATAATTTGTTACTACTGCTCATAAGGAGAATCTTGAAGAGCCATGGAGGAAAGCCTCTGGTGGCAACTTTGAAAGACACTACAGCGAGTTTGGGATCCCAGCCTCTCTGGAGGACAGACGGTCTGTTCAGCTCAGATCCACCAATGCTATGATTGTGTGAGGCACCACAGCTCCCCCAGGCCAGCCCCACCTGTTGGCCACAACAGCAGCTCTCAACTGGTCCTCTGGAGGGTCCCCTTGATTCTTGTCACTGTCTGTCATGGATGAGAAGTTTGCCTGGGAAGACATTACTGTAAGATGTATCAGGAGAGAAGAGCAATAATAAGAAACTTCTAGAGTGAAGCATAAAGTCTGTGATTGTTGCAGATCAGCACCACTTATGGAGACAGAATGGAGGGGTAGAAAGAACATAAAACCAGGTGTGGTGGTGCACTCCTGTAATCCCAGGGGCTCCGGAGGCTGAGGCAGGAGGATTGAAAGTTCAAAGCCAGCCTCAACAATTTAGGGAGGGCCTAACCAAATTAGTGAGACCCTGACTCAAAATAAAAAATAAATAAAACAGGCTGGGGATGTGGCTCAGTGGTTAAGTGACCCTGAATTCAATTCCTTGCACTAAAAGAAGAAGAAGAAGAAAAAAAAACAGAGAACATGGAATTTGGATGAAAGGAAAGAGGGATTTGCCTTGAATCTCAGCCCCATCAACATTGCCAGTAATAATAATATCTAATATTTCCTGAGCACTCTCTATGCGTGTGACCTGCGTCATCTCATTTAATCTTCACAACCAACATGAAAAAGTATGATGGTTAACTCCATGCATAAACTTGACCACGCCAAGGAGTGCCAAACTACACAATGCTGGGTTTGTCCATGAGGTTGCTTCCTGGTGAGATGAGCATTTGAATCAGTGGATCATAGATCCATTAACCTCTGGGATGGGGGTTGGCATTATGCAATCTGTTGAGGGTCTGAACAGGAAGAAGGAATTTGCTTCTAGCCTGACCACTTGAGCTGGACATTGGTCTTCCTCTGCACTTGTCTTCTTAGCTGCAGGCTTTGGGATTTGGCCTGGAACTACCTCTGGGTCTCCTGGGTCTCCAGCTCACAGATGGCAGATCAGAGGACTTCTCGGCCTCCATCATCCCGGGAGCCAGTTCCTCAGAATAAACCTCTTGGCTCTGGTTCTCTGGAGGACACTGACTAACACATCCACATCCTACTATATCATTACCCTGGTTTTATAAATCGGGGGAACTGACTACTGATGAGATATGCTAAATGTTCTTTTTGATCTTCCAAGTGATTAATTCCTTTTAAACTCCTACAATGGCCAATTATGTACAATTACCAACTGTATTCAGGAAGTAGGGCATCTGAAGAGCTGTGTGATTAGTTTCTGGTACAATCAAGGAACAGCAGGTCGGTTTGAGAATCCCTGTGGAGCAGCACGGTGACTTAAAAAAAGGTGGGATTGAGGACAACAGTGTCCCACAGGAAGGCATAGAGGTAAGGCACCCTCAGTGACAGGCAAAAGTGAGTTCGTCAGTTCCTCACCCTGGGCTACAGGGACATTTCCTCAGGTATTTTCCTCCAAGAATATTTTTTTACACATAGAAATAATTATTATAGGTCTAAATATCTCACTCTCCATGGAGATCTTCAATGGCTCCTCAATACCTGCCCATCCAAAAAAGGACCATAACCCTTCACAAAGAATCAAATGCTCCTCACCATTGTCCCCAAACCTACCTTCTTAGCCACTTTACCCTCCCCTCACACACAAACATGGACCCTAAGCATAGCAATCTCATACCAGTTGCCAGAAAGGTACTCGTTTCCCCCAATTGTTCTTGGCCAAAACAATACCCACGTCTGCTGTTTCCTAAGGCTGCTGTGGCACAGTGGGACTCAGTCTGTTCCATTTCTCTTGAGTAGCTTCTGGTGGTTTGCTGGCAAGGGCTGGCATTCATTCCTTGCTCACAGATGCATCTCCAGTCCCTGTCTTGGTGTTCACGCAAAGTTCTTCCTGTGTCTGGGTCCCCAACCTCCCCCCTGCATAGAACACTGGTGAAATTGGATTCGGGGACCACTCTATTCCAGTAAGACTTCATCTCAACCAATTACATCTGCAACCACCCCATTTCCAAAGAGGTCCACACTCTAAGGTACTGAGGGTTTGGCCTTCAACCTGAATTGGGCCCTGGGGGCAAAATTCAACCCATAACCCCATGCTTCTGCTCTCGCCTCCAAATCTGCTACTTCCGTTAAAACCAGCCCCAAATTCCAAGGCAAAATGGCCAATTCCTCTCCTCTGAATTTCCAAGAGCCCTTTGCACTGAACAACTTCCAAATGTCCAATGATTTATAAACCACCTTCATGTTTTCTAGTTATTTGCCCTGTGTGTTTGTCTCCTAAAGGTAGAATTGATTTCTTTTTCGTCTTCATGTTCTGTTCATGAGCATTGCCTTACACCTAGTGGGTGTTTTGTTCATGTTTAATCTCTTAGTTTCTCCTTGTGTCATCACTGTTTCATTCTTTGCTTTCCTGTTAGGAAACTGTAACTGACAATACCCAGTGAGTGTTCATGTCCTGGCAATAAGCATCACCCCAGAGCTGGCCCAGTAGCATGCAGGAGAAAACACTTTGCTTGAGCAATACGCCTTTAACACTTTGGCCGACACTTTGGAAGCTTCAGTGTATAAGCACGGACACTACTTGTCATAAAGACATCTGTTCCAGGGTATCAGCCTGGTGTATTATACATATTTTTAAAATTACCCAGCAGAATGCCACCAGAGTTACTGTTAAGAATTTGAGCTAGAGCTAGACATGGTGGCGTACCCTGTCACCCCAGCAACTTAAGAGGCTAAGACAAGAGGATTGTAAGTTGGAGACCAGCCTGGACAATTTAGTGAGACCCTGTCTCAAACTAAAAAATAGAAGGTGCTGAGGATGTAGCTTGATGATACAGGACCCCTGGGTTCAATCTCTAATACCACAAAAAAACATTTGAAATGGTCATATTTATTCTGCTAAGCCTGCTATGAAGACAAGAAGCTCTTCATATCCCCAAGAGCCAGTGGCCAAAAAAATATTTGTTTTGTGCAGAAAAATCCAGTCTAAACTAAGTTACAGTGCCATCTTTTAGGAAGTTTATCTCTGCAGATATGGACTGTGGAGGATTCCAAAGACTGAGACTTTCATTGACATTTCAATATTCCTGGGGAAAATAAGCAATTAATTACAACATATTCACAAATATTAACAAATGCGTGCTCTATGATAGAATACCTTGAGATCAGTGCTTCAATGGCATCTAAAGCTAGTATTAACCAGTATTTAAAGGCACGAAAGGCTGAGCTACTCTGAGATGATTCCCTTTTCACTCGTTGTTCCTTACACACCATTTTCTATTTACTTTATTTCACTTTCCTCTCTTTGCTCTCTCTTCTCTATCCATTCCTCTCAAAGAGTTCTAAGACCCATCATGGAGAGTTTGGTACCTTATTTTTTGCCACCCCAGTTGTCCCTAGATATACTCTGAAGAATCTTTTAGTCAATGATTCTCATCCTTGACTGCACAGTAGAATCCCCTTTAGAAATTTCAAAGGATGCTGATCTCTCCATCCTAGGTTTTCTGAGTTAATTCTTGGGAAAATGGCCCGTGCTTAATATTTGATATTTCTGAAAGCTCCCTGGTGATTCTAACATTCATCCAATTTGAAACCACTGAAATAACTTTCACTTTTTTCACAAAACCAATATTTCTTAATATGTGAGCCATAGAACTTGTTTTAGTCAGCTTTCTGTTGCTGTGACAAAATACCAGAGAAAATTAATTGAAAGGAGAAAAGGCTTGTTTTGGTTCATGGTGTCAGAAGTTTCAGTTCATGGTCTGCTGTCTCCATTGCTATGGACCTGTGATGGGACAGAGCATCATGGTGGAGAAGGTGTAGTGGGATAAAGCTACTTGTCTCGATTAACTCCTAGGAAACAGAAAGGGAGAGAGAAACTAAAGGACCAGGGTTCAAATATCTCCTTCAATGGCATACTCCAGTGCCTACTACCACCAACTGGGTCTCATCTCCTAAATTTTCCACTACCCCCTAAATAGTGCCACCATCCAGGGACTAAGCCTTTGACACATAAGCCTTTAGGGACATTACAGATCCAAACTAGAAGAGACCTCCTGCATCAGAGTCAGCTGAGAAGAGTATTAAAAGGGTCAATCTCCAGGTCTATCTAACCCAGGCCTAGTGAGAGTGGAGACCACATCACCTCCGTGAACCTGAGGCCAGACAACCGCTTTCAGTAGGTTCTCAATGATCCTGGAAAGTTGGGAATTTCTGTTCTAAAACAGGAGTTTGCCAATTTCCTGTCCCAAGGCTCACTTCTTGTCACTCAAGAGCGAGGCCCGTGAAGCTGCCACATAGCACCTATCCCCTGGTAGCACAGGCTCGTGTTTTGTTCACCCAACATCCAATTCTGGCCCCTTCTTCCTTTCCTACCTTCCACTGTAGAAGACAGAAAAGCCCCACACTCACTGCTGCAGGCTCCTCCATGCTGGTGATGGCCATATGATCCAGTTGGACCCGTGACTCACTAGGACCTAGAAGTTTTTGCTTCTGATAGAAAAGACTGGTACAAGGCCTTAGCCCCCCTCCTGCCTTGAAACTGGCTGTGCCACCATCTTGTGACCATGAGAGGCAAACCTGAAGATAAGAGGCCAACATACAAAGGCTGAGGAAGTAGAAACATGGAAAGACCCTGGGTCTTCCATGTCATTAAGAAGCCCACAAACACTGTCAGCATTCCTGACTGACAAAGTGGCCCACCTCCCATCATTCACTCCTGGGATAATCACATTGAAAGAAATACAGGCCAATTAGAAGTCTCGTTTTACCCCGTTTTCAGATATTTAATATTGTCCAAGAATTATTCTACAAAGCCTAACACATGCATGTTGAATTTATCTCTACCTCCTCCTCCACTTCTACACTTTCCACTTCTGGAAGTCTTTCTTGCTCTTCTCCCAGTCTCACAACCCCCAAAAAATCATCCTGCCTGCCTTACCCTTGAGGTCCCCTGAGTCCTTCTTTCCTGCCTACAGTGTCCTCTCTTCTCTCCAGACAGAATTCACAGTGAGAAACAAGAAGCTAAGCGGTCAACAGGGGAGTGGGAAAGCTGTGTACCCCTTCAAATTTTAACCATTGCTCAAGGAAACCCAATACGTGAAAACACACACTTAGGTACCTGTCTTGGAACAGAAAGCAAATGGGAGCCACACACCTCTGCCTGCCTTTCTCTTCCCAGCAGCCTTCTGAGCAGCCACAGGAGCTCACAGATTACAGAGGCCAGGCTCTTCCCTGAATTCAGATTCAGAAGATGTGGGTGGGGCTCAGACACCTGTGTTTAAAAGCTTCACAGATGTCCAATGAACAGCCAAGGCTGATAAATCCAAATAGTAGAGAACAACCTCAAAACAACCCTCCAGTGAATCAAGGAAATTTCAATCCCTCTAGATTTCAGTCATTCAAACAAGTAGTACCCAGTCCTCTGTTCACTGAAATTTAACTTCACCTAATCAATAAGAAAGATTTTTGAAACTTTACAAAATAAATGTAGGTTCCTTCCTGAATTTCCCCAGAATCTTTCTATCTAGCATCAGTGGTTTCTATCTAAAGTTAACACTGTAGCACAAGGCAAGAAGAGCCTCAACTTCCCCTGTTTCTATATCAAGACGTTCGAGTTGATTCACAAATGGCTTCTGACAGGTGACTCTGGCTGATAGTTAGACAAAATGAATTTCTACCATGAACAAATACTTTCTAAAGGAAATTTTTTCAACATATTCAAATGTTTTCAGAGCCACTCAACATACAGATACCATAATTATGCAGAGGTGAATATTTTGGACCCAATTTTACTTGACATTGCTAAGTTTATCTGTCCCTCCTTTAAAAGGAGAAATAGATATCTTCGTCTTATAAATGGAATTCCTTTGCCTTTTGGAACTGTCCTTAGAATCTCCAAATGCAAAATGAAATTATTGGTGAAGACAAACATGAGGCAATGGCAAGATGTCTAATAGCAGGAAAGTATTTTTTTTTTTTAAAGACTCTGAGAGGAAGGCTGGGGATATGGCTCAGTGGTAAAAAGCACTTGCCTATCTTGTGTGAGGCCATGAGTTCAATCCCCAGCACTGCCAAAAAAAAAAAAATCATTAAAGGCTCTGAGAGGTTCAGTGAATTTTAATTAAAAATTCATAGGAGTGACATTATGCTACTGTTCATCTCAGATATCTCACCCCTTGATGACATTTTATAGCATTTCTTTTTCTCTTTCTTCCAGACTCTCAAATAAGGATGATCATCATCAGTCTGGCTGCCAACCGCACCAGTACTTTGAGATACTAAATACTTTTGAGAATGTAGCATGTTTCAAAAAAAAATTACTAAATGAAAAGTCTAATCCCCACAGCTGCAAGATGCTTGTCATTAGACCAGTTATTATCTCATCTATTTAAGTGAAATTATTCTCCATAGAAACTGATCTCCTTTCATTGAATGTGCTAGCCCAAATGAGATTGAGGCCTAGTCATTACCAGAAGGAAAGATCAATTGAATTGATACTATTCCGCAGGCTGTCCTTTTCATTTATTTCTCATGAATCCTATGAGCTACAGGGAGATCTTATACCCATCTTTTCATTAAGGAACAGGTAATGCATTTAACTTTTATTTTATGATCCAGTCCAGAGAACACCGTGATCTGACCTCTGGGGTTTAGAAATAAACAAACTATTTTCTCATCAATATCAGGATCACTTACGAGGAGCTGGGAGATTGGTTTTACTCATTTTAGGGCAGGGAAAAAACCTCAGTCTTACAAAGGCAGAGAAAATATCCACAGCAAGCTCCTAGATTTGTCTGCAAGATGTGTAGCACACCATGCACCTGGGACTGAAGACCAAGAGGGGGGAAAAAAACAAAACTCCTTGACATAGAAGCTTCTAGAAGCATTGGGAAAGGGAAGTTGAAGAATGTTTAACTGACTGCACTTGCAGCACAGATTTCCACTGTTCTGATACTGACCACAGATGCCCTATGACTTTGGTACCTACATTGTCTTTAAAGGACAATCGGATTCACACTTCAGGAAAAGAGATTCTTGGGACTGGGCTGGGGAAGGGAGTAGAGAACTGTGTCCTTGTTTGGGACATTTCCTTCAACTCATGACCACCTTCTATTTTAAGTTCCTGCTTTTTCTAGCATGCTCACAGCATGGTCTTGCCTCCTAACAATGACTCTGTATAAAAATGTTGCAAAGGAGCCACATTAGCAGAGTATGCTCAAGGACAGCTCTTTATCCAGCTCCCCTGGAGATGCTTCTGATTGTCATTCAAGGATTTTAAAGGTTCTCTAAATGATGTCATCACTGTTCTAAAGAAGGAGAAACTATAGGATGTGCTCTTCAAAATTATTTTGTAGAGACTCTTGGAACAAGCGAGGGTGGCAACAATCTTGAACCCAGTCTTAACTTTTCCCAGAGGTTATTTCTTACCTCCAGGTGACATTTGTTCTGATTAAAGAGACAGTTTTCTATTCCTTACAAACAAGGGCAAACACTGTGAGAAGATCTATCCCAATTTATTATCTTCAGTTTCTCTTAAGCTCCCCCCATTCCATAAAATTCAGCACACATCGCTTCTCCTCTTTCCTGAGCATTCGACCAAATTTCCTCCACGATTACGTTCTCTCCCTCAGAGGAAGTGGGCATTGACTCAGAGTGATAAAATATGTCCACTCATCAAGATGAGGCCTTGAAGGAAGTCCAGAAGGGCTTAGGCAGCCAGGGCAAGATGGCTAGTGAGGTCGGGACCAGGCCAGAATGAAGGAGCATGGAGAGGGTCTTCTGATGAGGTCAGCTTCCTGGTTGCCAAAAGCCAGGGACCCAATCAGACAGACAATTCTATATTGTGCTCTTAAAATCCATTAGAAAAACTAAATCAGACCTGTGGACACAGGGGCCACCGATCAATAATAGTGAGGTGCGAGTGGACAAGGGAGGAGATAAGGAAAGGAGGAAATTCCAGAGAACATAAAAACCTCAGGTCAAAATTTCCCCATCTCTGTTGCTTTTGCAATATGCCTTACTTCTTGCTTGCTGTCTTGGGGTCCTATCCTTCAATTCCTTACTGAATGGAGACAACAAACCCAGCACCCCAGACGGTAACAACCTCTGTGTCACCTGGTTACAGGAGTGAGTTAAAGTTGTCCACCTGGCAGACTTCTGCCTCTGTGTTTTCTACTAATCCAGACACCATGTCCTCTTGGGAGGGATCCTTAGTCCATCTCAACAACTTTCCCTCCTGGCTGGCAGAGGGGCGTTAGAATATGACAAGGGAGAAAATTATTATTTCCGGTTCAGAAACTGAATCCAGGAAGTGACTGAGGTAACTGGAAGTTAACAAGAGGAAGGGAGCCTTTGAAAGGGAGTGGATTTTTGACTGAGTTTTGAAACCTGGTCTCAGGCATGGGAGAACTTCAATTGTTTCCAAGCAACAAAGTGAGTTTACTTAAGTTGTGCTGGAGGCAAAAAGGCTGATGTGAAGACCTAGAAAGAATCTGAAGGAAAAATGTGTGTAAGAAAGGAAATGAGGAGACAGAGAAGTTGTATCACCCCAACCACCTGATGAGTATTCCAGGGTCTCACATTGCTGCCCAGGGAACTCAATATACATTTGAAAGACAATAGGAATGTGACCAGACACCTCCCCACCTAGTTAACAAGACATAAGTTACTGCAGTGTTTATCTTAAGACCTTTTGCGTAGATCTGAATGAACAAAGATGGGTTATGACTCAGACTGAAGGAAATGAATCACAAGATGGTGCACTTAGCTCTCCGAGATTCAGCATCACATTCAACCAATCTGACACACTTTGAAGTTGAAAGATGAAGTTAGTGAACTTATTTCTATTATGAAGATCTTTATTTTCCAACATAAAATATATTTCTCAATGCCACAACTGTGAATCCCATCTCAGAGTGAGATATACTCTCAAAATTCAAAAGGTTTAGATGTTCTTCTTTTTTTTTTTTTTCAAAAAAAAAATCTGTATTGACTAAGAAACTTATTAAAATTACAGGAAACACATAAATACAATGAGATAATCTATGCTCTCTCTCTCCCTTAGGGGAATATAAATACATATGTATTAAAAAGAAACTAAGTTAACAATTTTAAAAAGCAATCATGGCAACTGTGCAGCAGCCAACATCATAAGATACAACCTCAGGGTCTAGAAAATTCTTAATAGTTTTATCCAATAAAGTATAAAATTTTCATCTTAGAGGGGAGATGGTCCGTTACATTTGGTTCTCTTGCATTCATTTAAACAGTGAGATTCATATTTGTGATGAGTAAACATCTCTTTTGAAAGCAGGATGTGACCATTCTTTTAGTCCATTTTCTGTGGCTGTAACAGAATACCAGAGACTGGCAATTATAAAGGAGAGGAATTTATTTCTTTCAGTTCTGGAGTCTGGGAAGACCCAGGCTGATGGTTTGCACCTGTAAGGGACTTCTTGCTAGTGGAGATTATCTGCAGAATCCCTAGACAGCAAGGGCATCAGGCGGTGAGAGACACATATGAGAGAAGACTCAAATAGGCCTTTAAGAAAGACCCACCTCAAAATAACCCAGGAGGACCTTGGTCTCAGACACAATGGGAATTTAATTGCAATGTGAGTTTTGATAAGAGCATTAAAACCCTAATAACCATGAAGACAATGAGAACATATTTTCTCATCCTACTATTACATTCTTTTGTTCTGTTTGGTTCTCTTCATCTGTTTGTCCACATGACAAGCAAGTGAAACAAAAGCCAGTCAAATTTCTGAGTTCCTCTGGGATCCATTTAAAGTGAGATATTACCTACTAATCTTGGTAGCTGGTCAAGCAGTGTTACCGCTGTTGACCGATGACAAGTCCTTGCTTCCCTAGTGTTGAAAAATAACACCAGAGAAGCACGCCGAGGCAAGGTCAGAGTGGAAAGTAGAGGCTTTATTAAAGGACAGCAGAAAAGACTTCTCCTGGAGGAAGAAGGGGACCCAAGAGGTGGAATCCATTGAAGGGCAATGTGTTCCCCTTTTTATAGTTCCCTCAGTGATGGAATGTAGGTGGGAAGGCCCAAGGGTGGGACACAGGTGGGCCAAAGAAGTAATGTGGTGAGGAAGGACTTCTGCGTCAGCATCTTCAAGTTTGCTGGGGGCTGTTCATTAACACTTCTTTGGGATGGTCTCTGGGCCTTGGGCTTTTCCCGGACTTCATTAACATTCCAAGAGTTGTTCAGCTTTTCCTGGAATTCATTCTCAACATGGCCTCCATTTTGGATCTTACTCGATATTAGACCCGATTTACCTAACTACACTGACTACCTAACTTTAAATCTGGCTTCAGCAGTTTGTGGGACAACTTGTTTAGCCATCTCTGTTCATTTCCTTCTTGTCACCATCAGAGTGTGTTCAGTCTCTTCTTTTCTACTGGGTTTAACTTGGTTTTCATCCCACGTTTGTCCAACTGTGTGCACAAAGCCATAGCTGGGTTGCCTGGATAAGACTGACAAACTGGTTGCTGGAGCCAGGCACACCTGGAATTTCAGCTGCCACCCAGATTCAGGCCCCTAGGAATGTCCCCCAAGGCTAGTGTAGAGCTTAGTCTGCAAAATTTCCTGTTGAGATTATCCAGAGTGGAGTGAGTAAGAGTCCATGTGGAAGTGCTCAACTCCATGACATGGAAGAAACCCCCCCGAAGAAGAAGAAGTATTGAATAAATGTGGCCACTTTTAGTAGCTGGTGCTTACAGAGCATCTGTCATGTGCCAGACATTACTCTGAGTGCTCTGCATATATTGACTCATTTAATCTTCATTACAACCTCATAATGAAAGTATTGTTATTATCCTCTTATCAGGGAGGATGACATTAAGACATAGATTAAGTAGATTGCCAATATCACACAACTAGTAAGTGGCACTGCCAATATTAAAGTCGAGCTCAGAGTCTATGCTCTTCGCCATGTGGAATACTGCCATTTATACATGACAAAAGAAAGTCTTATTTATTTATTTTGGCCACTGAAATTTAATCCAGGGATGCTTTACTAGTAAGCTACACCCCCAGCCACTTTTGTTTTTTTAAGATTCAGTCTCACTAAATTGCTTGGGGCCATGCTAAATTGCTGAGGCTGCCTTTGAACTTGTGATCCTCCTGCCTCAGCCTCCTGAGTCACTGCGTTTATAAGCATACACTACTTTGCCCAGCAGAAAGTTTTGCTTATTGATGTAGTGTATTTCTAGAAGCAGGGCCAGAAAGCTTTGTGGTTAATAGCACTGCATTATTGTATAATCTCTCCATTGTGGGAATTTACTCCAGGTGGTGATCTTAATTGAAAAGGAACAATACAGACTGAAATTCAAGCCAGAAGAAACAGAAAAATCAACTAACTATTTGAGCAGATGAATCTACAGCTATAGCCGCAGAATGCAACCCAATGGGCAATATTAGTCATATCATCTGGAGAAATTCAGGGCAGCAAGATTGGAGACTGCCCGTCACAGATTGGAAGAAGTACTAGGGTTTCTTCTCTGGATTGCTATAGCAATAGTTATCTACACCAGATGATTTAGCAATTGGTATAAAATGTCTTACATTTGTTCCAAATATTTCCTCATCTCTCCCTCAGGAGATGGTAACTTATCTAAAGCTTGAATCTGTTTTTTCCTTGAGTATGTCTCACTATATCCATTGTTGGAATCAAAGCAGACAATAGAACATGTTTGTTGTTTATGAATTGAATTTTCCATAATATGTTTTATGTAAAAATTAAAGCACACAATCACAAAACACTATATGTTCATAATAGCAATTTAATAAATAAAGAACACACACCAGAAAAATTACCTGTCATTTAATCACCTTGCTTGTACTTTGATTTATGTAAGTTGTCCTTTCTCCCTTTCAGTACCTCTCAGGGTTGTCATGGGATTAGTAGATGACTTGATAATGCAAAGTATGTGGGAGAGAGCCTGGTATAAACAGAAGCTACTATTAAAATAGTGATTACTATTTTCTTTTTTTAAAATTTTTTTAATGTTTTTTTAACTTGTTTATAGACCTTTATTTATTTATTTATTTATTTGTGGTGCTGAGAATCGAACCCAGTGCCTCACACATGCCAGGCAAGTGTGCTACCACTGAGCCCTAGCCCCAGCCCACTATTTTCATTTTATGTGTGTGGGTTTTTTTTTTTGTTGTTGTTGTTGTTTTGTTTTGTTTTGTTTTTTGTACCAAGGATTGAACCCAGTTGGGTTTAACCACCAAGCCATATCCCCAGCCCCTCCACACCTTTTTTTTTTTTAGAAACAGGGTCTCACTAAGTTATTTAGGGCCTCACCAAGTTGCTAAGGCTGGTTTTGAATTCCTAATCCTTTTGCCTCAGACTCCCAAGCCACTAAGATTATAGGAGTGCCCCACTATGCCCAGCTCATTTTGTATATTTTTAAAGGGAAGCTTTTTAGAAGTAAAATTACTCCTTAAAGAGTATATGCACATTTTAAATTTCTACCAAATTTCCTCCAAAAAAATTTCAAAATTATTTATATTCCCACACATTAAAAGAAATTCTTTCCCCACTCCCAGATACTTTCAACCCTTCAATTTTCACAAGTCTGGATGAAGCGGGATAATTCAGTTTATTTTGCAGTTTTTATTTGTGAGCTAAGCATTTTTATGCTAAGCATATTTATGAGAATTATTGGACACTCAATTCAACGAATTCTCTGTTCATATCCTCTCCTCTTTTTTTGTATCGGGTTATTTTTTCTTTCCTCATTGGTTCATAATATCCCTTTATATTTCATATATTAATTTTTCCTCCAGTTGCAAATATTTTCTCACAGCCTTTTTAATTTTGATTATGGTACTTGTTATGGCTCTAACGTTTTAAAATTTTAAGTGGTCAAATCTGTCTGCCTTTCCCTTTATTGGTCCTGGATTTGGGGACTTTGCCAAGAAAGGGCTTCCCGATTTCAATATTTATCAAAGCACTTCCCTATTTTATGACTTTTGCATAGAGTTATTTTAATACCTCTGTAGCTTATATGTATGCATGGTATAAGACTAAGCTATGGGTTTAACCACCAAGCCATATCCCCAGCCTCCCCCTACCTTTTATTTTTAGAAATAAAGTTGTTTAGGGCCTCACCAAGTTGCCAAGGCTGGTTTTGAACTCCTAATCCTTTTGCCTCAGCCTCTCAAGCCACTAAGATTATAAGATTCATTTTGTGGCTGTCCACTTGTACCTATATGATATGGTTAAATGTCAGACTTCTTCCTAATGTTACCATATGTTATGTTTTATTGTGATTTCAGAAATAATATTAGTAACCCAAATCTGTGTAACATTCTACAAGCGCATCATCTGACATAGAGCCTCTTCGTAAGTACTGTGATTGGATAGTTTTAGTCTCAGTCTAAGTGATGAAGAAATTGAGGATCCACGAGTTTAAGCACCTTGGTCATTTGAACTTGGCGTGTTGCTCTCTTAACTCTTCTCGTGAACACTTTCTACCAGCAGCCATTGTTGCCTGAGGTCCAAAGTAGGACCAGAAAAGGAGAGAAGAATTAGTACAATACAAATGATCCAGTATCGAATATACTCATGTGTACCTCAATATTTGATCAACCATCATCTGGAGTTGTTAACAAGATGTACAAGACTCCTCCTTTTGAAGACTGAAAATAAATCAGTGCTCAGAACCTCCCCTTCCTGATCAGCATTCCCTGACATCCCTTGAGAAACGTAATCTCAAAGGGTATAGAAAATAAAAAGGGTGATAATGACCCCAATGACTCACTACTTGTTTTTACACTAAAGGCTCGCATCTTTAAAGCTTTACAGCATGTATTTAAATTATGAAGTGACAAATTGGCGTTTTATGTGGAAGGCCGGATGGTAAATAATTTAGGCTTGGTGGGCCTCTGTCACCATGAATCAACAATGCCCTGGTAACACAGAAGCCACCATAGACTGTCTGTAAAAGAATAGGCTTGTTTGTAGAGTTCCAGTAAAACATTAATTACAGCTGGGGTGTAGCTCAGTGGCTGCTCGCCCTGAATAAGGCCCTGGGTTTGATACCTAGTGCCTCTCTTTCGCACACGCGTTCGTTTTCTCTCTCTCTCTCTCTCTCTCTCTCTCTCTCTCTCTCTCTCTCTCTCTCTCATACACACAAATACATACACACAAAAAAGAATTAAAACTCTATTTACTATGCTCATGATTTCTGACCTTGATCTACATTATTTAGCAGGGACTTTGCTCTGTCCTCTTCATGAATGCAGGTAATAATGAGGAAGCAAAAAAATAAGTAAATAAAACAAGAAGTCTGAAGGTACAAGATGAAGCCACAGATTTCAGTTTCTCAGAGAATAACATGACAAACATGTTTTCTTTATATTTATAGCTTATATTGCTAAATTAGATGATTAGATGGGCCTAACGTATAGCTAGGGGTAGAACCACAGCCCCGAGGCTCACTAATAGATGGAAGTTATGGGGAGTCAGCGATGACCCCACTCTCCAGCACGAGCAAGTGGGATACCCTTTATTGAGATGAGAAGACAAGATGGGAATACATTTAGAGGTGATGGGTAGAATGAACAGTTCTGTACTGAAATACTGCTTTTTAAAGTCTATAAAATGTAAAATGAGAACTTCAGGTAGGCTCAGAGATGAGGTTAAGGCTGAAATGATCAAATAGGGAGGCAACAGCTCAAAGATACTATTTAAAGTCATGGAAATGGATGACGTTAACAAGGGCACAGAGAAAGAGAAAGCAGGACAAATAAGGACCTCGATGCCCTTTCTGAATCATTTAAGACGGAAAGTGTGTGCAGAGTGCCAAGAAAATGTCATGGTGCTCATGACGTTGGTAAACCTATAATTTGTGTGAAGGAGTGTACAAGGCAGGGTCTCCAGGGAAACAGGGCAGATAGAATGTATAGATAATTAGCAATGGACATTTGCTGGACTAGATGATGTGATCACAGGCCGGATAGTCAGTCCCACAATGGCCATCTGCAAGCTGGAGAGCCATGGAAACCAGTAGCTTCTCAGTCCAAGAAGCTGGAGTCCTGGAACAGAAGAGACTGATTTTGCAGCCCCAGTTTGAGCCTAATGGCCTAGAAGCCCTACGGAAAGCTGCTGGGCCGAGTCCAGTTCAAAGGCTGAAGAAGCTGAAGTCTAATATTCTCACTAACTCAAAAAGAATCAGGGCCTGGGGTGGAGCTCTTGGTAGAGCTCTTGCCTAGCATTCGAGGCCCTGAGTTTGTCTCCCAGCATCAAAAAAAAAAAAAGCTTTTGATTTTTTATGTGACATTAAGTTTCCTCCTTCCTTGACTTTTGTTCACCTGCCCCCACCTTCACATTCAGGGCGCTTTTGCCCCTCAGACTTCTGTCCACTGCCCACAAGCCAATCAACTCTGTGAGCACCCTCCAAGAGATACCTACAAGTCCTACAAGTGAGCTTTAAACAATCTTCTAGGCAGCTCTCGATCCAGTCAGGTTGACCACCACTATTAACCATCACAGATAATAACCTATATTCCTCTTCTCCAAATAAGTTTTCTTTTTATTTTATTGAGCCTTACAGTAAATACCTTGGGTGTGTTTACCTAAACACAATCTGGGAAATGCTATAAAAGAAAATAATGATTTATATACTAAGTTTAATTGTTTATAATAAATTTTCTTTTTAAAAATATTTTTTAGTTGTAGATGGACACAATACCTTTCTTTCTTTCTTTCTTTCTTTCTTTCTTTCTCTCTCTCTCTCTCTCTCTTTCTTTCTTTCTTTCTTTCTTGTGCTGAGGATTGAACCCAGTGCCTCACACATGCCAGACACTGAGCCACAACCCCAGCAATAATGAATTTTCTTAGACTCATTGGCTTTGGCTCAATAAAATAAAAGAGTTAATGTCAATCTTCCTGGCATGAAGGGAAGCTCAGGTTTCAAACAACCTTTGCGTTTCCCTTTTACCTGCCTGATAACCTCAGTGTGCTTCCCTTGATGTGTCGCCTCTCCAGGGACACGGGAACACTCTCTACAGTTCAATAATGTGGACAGAACAAGGGTGAAAAGAGTGGAGACTTTCTTGTCATCTGCGGAAACATTTTCATCCTAAACTTACACAAAACCACTCGATTGCCCAGAAGGCAACGAAGAAAGGAAAAAGGAACCACAGGTGAGAGAAGATTGAGAGCACTCAAGAAAGTAGGTTTAGCGCAGAGTCATTCTAGGTTCTGGGTGGTGGGGAGAGGAGAGGTCATTCAACTGCCAGCAGGGTTGAGGACCTCCTATCAAACTAACCTTCCAGTCATTCACACTATAAACCCTGGACAAGGTTTAAACAGGAACCCACTGAAATCACTGGACAGCAAACAGAAGCATCCAGATATGAAGTGGAGATGGCAATTATTAGAGAACAGAGTGAAATTTTCAATGAATAAAATTCCAGTTTATGTAACTTTCAGGTAAAAGGTAGTCTCTGGATAAGAGACTAAAATGTGGACAAAAATCTGAGCTGCCCTATGTACTGCATGGGAGATAAAAATTTTATATTTGAATTCAGCCACATTGATGAACTATTTTCTTTTTAAAAACATTTTTCAGTTGTTAATGGACCTTTATTTTATTTTTATTTGTTTATATGCAGTGCTGAGAATCGAACCCAGTGCCTCACACATGCTCAGCAAGTGCTCTGCCACTGAGCCACCACCCCAGACCATGACAACCTGTTTTCTTTTAAGAATAAAATCAATAGTCTCTGAAAGAGCAAAACAGAATCAGGAGATTCTACAACATATTACTTGCAATGCCTGGGATACAATACAAAATTACTGAACATTAAGATAAACAGGAAAAGATGACCCATTCTTACGAGAAAAAACAACGTAGACCAATCCTGAGGTGACCCAGTTGTTGAAGTTGTCAGAGTAGGATTTAAAGAAGGTACGATAATTATACCCAAAGATGTGAGGAAATATCTTCTTATAGTATGTGAAATCTTACCAGAGAAAAATAGGAACTATAAAAAATAAATCAAATGTAAATTCTACAACTAGAAAATGCTATATCTGAAATATACACTTTTTCAATGCTGAGAATTGAAGCCAGCCCCTCGTGCATGCTAAGGCATGCTGTACCACTGAGCTAAATTGCCAGCCTTCTGTATCTGAAGTAAAAATGTTTCTAAATAAGCTTAGCATCAGAGTGGAGATGATAGAAAAGATCGGCCAACTTGAAAATAGATCAATGGAAATTATTCAATCTGAAGAAAGGTAGAAAAGAAGATTGGAAAAAAAATATAATAATACAGCCCCGGAGACCTGTGGGACAATATCAAAGGTCTACCAAATTATACCTGGAGTCCAAAAATCAGAGGAAAAAGTGTGGGGTAGAAAAAAAAAATTGAAGGAATAATGGCTGAAATGCTTCTAAATTTGGTGAATGACATAAATTTGTAGTGAACAGCAAGTAGAATGAATACAATAAGAGCTATAGCTAGGTACATCATAGTCAATGGGGTGGAAACCAAAGAGAAAGATAAAATCTTAAGAGCAAAGAAAAGGAACAATTGCACACAAAGGCACAAGAATCAAAAGATCACTGACTTTTCAGTAACCAGAAAGGCCAGAGGATAGTGTGTGTTTAAAGTGTTGAAATAATTTTTTAAAGTCAATGCAAAATTTTTACCTCCAGCAAAAATAACCTTCAAAACTCAAGGTTAAATAAAGATATTTTCAGATAAAACTGAAAGATTTCATCTTCTGCTGACCTATGCTACAAAAATGTTAAAAGAAGTCCTTTGGGTTGAAGAAAAACGAAAACTAAATCTTCAAGAAATAATACATCAGAATAGGTAAAGATATATAAGAGTATAAGATTATTTTTCCTCTTAATTTTAAATAACATATATGATGACTATTTAAAGAATCACATTGAGGGGCTGGGATTGTGGCTTAGCGATACAGCGCTCACCTTGCACATAGGACTCAGGTTCGATCCTCAGCACCACATAAAAATAAAGGCATTGTGTTGTGTCTATCTACACCTAACATATAATAAATACTTAAATAAAATAAAATAAAGTTATAAAAAAAGAATCACATTGATTCCGATATTTGAGGGTAGACTGGAATTTTCATTTGTCATCTAAATGTTATCAGGCTTGGATCTTAAAAGGTCATCAAAATTTTCCTGGCATGAAACTAATAGTTGAATGTAATGTGATTATTACTCTCCAAAGTTAAATATACATTTTTCTATCGGTGTTTACTTGTCATTCATTCTATCTTTATTTTTTCCCCTTTGTAGAAAAATGTGTCTAGAGTTGATAAGCCTGTTTAGCAGGCTTCTAGCCTAATAGGATTATTCTCAGTGTATCTTTTCAAAGAGAGATTTTCCTAATAGGCATTCCATTTTGAGAGATTTCTGAATTGCTAATCAATGAAGTAATAAATAATAAGCATACACTGCATAGTTTCAGGAAATGTAGTTTGTTTATTAACTTTGCCAAAATTTAAGTTAAAATAAAGACCAGCACCATGTTCAGACAGTAAAATTCTTAGGGGAAAATAACAGCATTGACAACCCCCCAAAGTTTTAATGTAAATATCTTCCAAGAAGAAATGTATAAATTTAAAAGTTTTAAAAGCCTTCAAGTGTTGGTGGACAAAAATAATGATATTGTATACTATCAACAATCAAAAGAAACATCCAATCTAAACACATCAAAGTTAAATTATATATGGATTCTCTTTTATAATTTCTAGAAGTAAACAAGGAATTATTTTCCCAATACCTGCTTTTGCCTACTTGAATCTATAGGCCATCCCATGGATGCCCCATTGTGTACACATGAGCAATTATGCTTCTTTTTTCTCAAAATGCTTTCTTCTCCTGACTACAAGTTGCCTAGCATTACCATCTTCTTTGTCTCTGAGGTTCCAAACCTAAATAAAAATTATCTGATTTCATTCTCACCTGTCTTAAAAGGAGTTACCTCGTCCTGACTTTTCTTCTCTGTTTCTGTAAGCTAAGTCTTTTCTTTCTCTTCTTTCCCTCCTTCCAATCTAATTCAGGCAATAAAACAAAATTTAACTTGGAGCCAAGAAGCCCAGATTCCAGGATAAGGAGAGCAGAGGTATTTAGAGGATATTGTCCATAAATTCATGGCTGGTATGTATTGAATATTTAAATTAATTCAGCTATCCCTCACTACAGCTCTATGAGATAGGTACTACTATTACCCTAGTTTTAGAGAAGAGAAGGCATGGAGCAGTTACGCACCTCTCCCAGATAACACACAGAAGTGGGGCCTAAGTGGAAGCCAAGTGTGATTGAGTCTAAAGCCTGCATCTTAACCAGTTGGAGTACTGCCTCCCCAGGCCAGGCACTGAGGCCAGTTCTGGTGACTTCATAACATTAGGCCTCACCTCCAGGGCAAGGCAGTTTCAAATCAATTAAATTCAGTGTTCAAAAACATGGCAGCCACAGAAATATGTTCCATGGATCAATACCTGGTCTGTTCTGGGGTGTTCTCCTTCACCCGCAACTTCAGAGAAAAGATAAAAATGGAATCTACCTAGCTAACTAGCTAACAATACTTTGTGATAGAAAGGGAAAAATCTATTTGGAGTTCCAGTGGGTTTCACTTCTGTGTTAGCCCTAATTATTTGTAGCTTCCCTGTCCTCAGTCCCCAAAGCCATCCCTTTCCAGAGGAAGAAGTATAAAACACAACCATGGTAAAGTTGCTGGAATTTGAAAAGAAATGGCCCTTTAGGCACTGGAGAAAGATGAAGGAGCACTTTCTGTTGAGAAAGCTGGAGTCATCCACAGAGAGCTTTTGCCCTTGAGCCTAAAGTTGCAGAAAGGGAAGGGTCAGAAAGGGGACAGGGGAAATCACAGGGCTGCCAAGCTGCAGCTGCAGCCACAGCCACGCTAGAAGGCTTTTGCTTTGTCTCTTTGAATTAACCTTAATCTAAAATTCATCATCTGTAAGTTCTGGGGTAGCCCTTGCCCCACATCTGATTGCCTTTTACTACAGATTGGGAAAAGGGTCCCAGAGTCAGGTCTGTACCCGTCTGGGACGCAAGAGGATCTGCGCCATCTGGGAACCCGAGAATATCTAATTGAACCATCTACTTTTCATCTCAGCAACCAGTGTCCGTGAGCAACTTTTCAAAGCCACAGCTTTCCTGTGTGAAATTGGCAGGACCTGAGCTTTTCTGCCTGTCAAAATTCATGCCAGTTGGCACAAGCACAGAAATTCCTTTTAAAATTGAACTTGTCAGCCAAATTAATCCCATTAAACTCTATGTGACCTTCCACTGAGGAAAGCTCATTAAAAAGGATATTGCAGTATTACTGTTCCTACTCTAACATAGAAATCTCCTTAGGAAAAGAGAAATTTTTAAAATGTCATAGAATATCAAAGGTAGAGGTAATCTTGAAGATTACAGTTGACTTTGGAGATTATTCCATCCAATACCTTATTTTACAAATGCTTGGCATAAGAAAGAAACAAAACTCATTGGCATCTGTGGGTGACCTAAGGTTTCTGCCCCCCCCCCTTAGTTGAAACATAAAATGCATATACTATGCAATATCTGTAATTTGGCTTAGAAAGTAAAATAAAATCATCAATAAAACTTGATTTTTTGGTTTCTTAAAATAAATTTCAATATATTCTAATTCAATGGTTCTTCTAAGAATAGCTTGAAAGAGATTTTTTTACATGAAGTTTTAATCTGGACTGATGGTCTCTCCACCATTAGATTAAGTTTTATTCTTATTCTTCACTTTCTTTATAAGTTCAACCCATTCTTGGTATTTTTTCACAGGTGTCCTCAATTGTCTTCCTCCACATCACTATTCATATCTTGAATTCCCATGTACTGATCTTTAGGTTAAAGTTTAACATGGTAATAAGTTATTAAACTTCAGTTTGGAGGCTTCCAACATCAATTACAGTTTAGGTGGGAAAAAGCAAAGTCCTGCATGAGACACTGATATGGTTTAGGTATGAGGTATCCACCAAAAGCCCATGTGTGAGACAATGCAAGAAAGTTTAGAGGTGAATTGATTGGTTTATGAAACCCTTAACCTAATCAGTCCATTAATCCACTTGAATGGATTAACTGGGTGGTTAGTGTAGACAGGTAGGGTGTGACTACAGGAGGTACATCATGGGGTAATGTTTTGGGGGGATGTATTTTGTCCCTGGTGAACAAGAGCTGTTTCCTGGGGACCATGTCCTGAGCTGCTTTCCTCCACCACCCTTTTCTGCCATGATGTTGTACTTCACCTTGGGCCCAGAGCAATGGAGTCAGTCATCTATGAACTAAAACCTCTGAGACCTTGAGCCAAATAAACTTTTTCTCCTCTAAAATTGTTCTTGTCAGATCCTTTGGTCCCAGAGATGAAAACATTGACAATGATGCCTACTATGTGGACAGTGCCTACTAAGTGTAGGACAATTTGCTAAGTGGATTACATTATGTCATCATGGCACTTGATTTTATGAAAAGGTTGATGACATCAGAGTCATCAACTCTTTTCTGAGGAAAGAGGTGCAGAGTTAGGTAATTAATTCCCTACAGTCACACAATTAGAAATAGCAGAACCAGGATTTTGGTCTCTGCAGTCTGATATCAAGTTCTCTTTCTTAACTATAAAGCCATTTTACCTATAAACTTGTGGTGGAATGTAGTGAAAAATTAGGCTAGAAAACAATCTGTGACCAGATTTCTTGGAAAGATGTAAATGTCATGTCAAAAGATGGTTCAGGTTCCTTCATAAAGGTTGACTAGTCCCACGTCTCTCCTGATGTCCCAGATGGTGGACCAGTAGCAACACTCCCATGATGCTCACTTCATGCCAGCTACTCAGAGGTTGCAATTATCCCTATTTGACAAATGGGGAAATTGAAACTAGGTGGTTTGCCAAATGTAAAGCAGCTAATAAATGGGGGAGCCAGGATTTGAACCCGGGCAGTCTGGCACCAGAGTCTGATCTCTGCTATGACACTAAACAGTTCTCACTGCAGAATGAATGTAGGTTTGGGTCCTTTCTGATCTAGAATTTATATCCCAGCATGGTCACTTTTCAGCTGTGTGAATTTGACACATAACATTCCTGAGCATTAATTTATTCATCATAAAATGCATTGAATAACACACAGGAAGAGGGTTATGTGAATGACTATGAAAATAAAGCACCTGTCCAATAAAAGGAAGAGACCTAGTATTTAACAAGTATCTAGGGCCAGTTTAACTGAAGTCAAATATTCATCTAGACTTTCTTGCCTTCTTGGAGGACATGTATATGGAATAAAAATGGTTCTTACCAGCACCCTTTATCTCTAGTTGACAGCCACTTAGGCACCCAAACATGTGTACCACTTTCAGAGAAAGTATGCATGAGAGATTTTACATTCAGCCATGCTGTCTTTCATGTATCAAGACTCTGAAAAACATTTCCAGTGTGGAAGAACTCAGGGTCTACTACACACATGTGCTCTTCCTAAGGATCTTTTGAAGGATGAACTTCATCTGACCAAAGGGCAATTCATGAAACAATGGAAGAAGAATGGATAATAAGTATTTTATATATATAGTTGCAGATTTAAGACAAAAACAAAGGTTAAAACAAGATGGAAGAAAGATATTTAGATGTTTCATGTTCTGACAAAATAGAAATCATGCACTCAAAACATGAAAGGACAAGGAAGTGGTATGAAGGAAAGACAAATCCATTCACTGATTATTGAATAAGCAGTAGGTATTACTCTATGGGTATTAAACAATATGATTTAAAACTCACAAACCAGAGAGTAAGAGATTAATTAACAAATGACAGGACCAGAAATATTTTTTAAAGGGAACAGTACAGAGTAACTACTATAAAAAATTATAAATGTTCCTAAATATCAAAAGCAAAAGAATTAAGAACAAAGCAAACATAAACACAGAAAATGTGACATAGTATACATAGTACTTATACAATAAATTGAAAATGTTAAGATCAAACACTAAAGTTTTATCAGTGAATGTGAATGGGCTTAGCTTACTTATTAAAAGAAAAGCATTTCAATTAATCTCAAAAAGTAAGTCTTAACTTTATGCTATATACAAATACACCAAAATTGAAGTGATGCAAAGAGGTTTAAAATAATGGGCAAATGTGTAGCAGAAAAATGGGAAGTATAAAAAGCCAAGATCTGAGATTCCATTGTCAGACTAAGAAAGAATTCAAAGTCATTAAATGTGGCAAAAGACATTTTTGAATGTTAAGTGCTAACAATTCAAAGTGAAGATCATATGGTCTTGAATATCAATGCACCAAATCAAGTAGAAACTATCTTTATATAACAGAAGCCAGGGAGATTCACAGAGAACTATAGAGAAGAATACTCACATTAGAAAACTTCTCCACACCACTCTCCACAAGATAGATCAAGTGGAGGATGAAGACACAGAAGACCCAAATAATAGGACAAATAGGAGAGATCTTGTGAATGTGTACTGAGCTTCACTCCCTGATAATAGACAACACATTTTCTTCTCAAGCACACATAGACTATTTACAGAAGTGATCCTGTATTGGATCACAAAGAAGTTTTTCAAAATCAATATGTTGCATAAAATAACACCCTCTGATGACAATAAAAGCAATAATTATCAATAAAAAATGTTGATAAAACTAAAAGGCTCTTCCTCTGGAAATTAAAACACATTTACTTAGTTGTCTGTCAAAGACCAGAGGAGACTAAGGAGACCTGACAGTTAAATGCAACGTCCCCTGGGTTGGAGTCTAGAACAGAAAGAGGACAATATGGGAAGATTGAAGAGATCTAAATACAATCTGAAGTATAGTTCACAGTAACATGCTCACATTGGTTCTTTTTGCTTTTTGACAGACACACCACAATAACATATTAACAACACAGGAAACTGGTTGAAAGGTCTGTTGGAATTCCCTGTACTATCTTGTAACTTTTCTATAAATATGAAATTATTCCAAAGTAAATGGGGACATGTTGGCCAAAAGGTACAAACTTTTGGCTATAAGATAAAGTTATAGAGACCTAATGTACAGCAAGGTAACTTCATAGTAAAGTACTTGAAATTTACTAAGAGAAATGTTAAGTGTTCTTATCAAACACACATAAAAAATGTTAACTACACCAGGTGGTGATGTCAATAGCCTGATTGTGTAAACCATTATACATAAAGTGTACTCATCAAAACACATGTTGCAAACCTTAACTATATATAATTTTTATTTTAAAATTATAACTCTACAAAATCATAAAATATTAAAATAATTTTAAACCGAAAAACTCTTCTATCAAAAACAACTATTAAGAAAAAAATATGCACCTTGAAATAGTAGAACTTCTATACATTAATGAAAACTACATTTCAGAACATATGGAATATACTTAAAGTTGCTATTAGAGGAGAATTCATAGCCTTATGTTCTTTATCAACACAAAGGAAAAAATGAAGAAAATAAGCTAAATTTCCAAATCATAAAAGCTAAATAACAACCAAATAAACCAAAATATAACCCAAGGTAAGAAATAGTAAACATTAAAGCAGAAAACAATGAGGAATACAAGAGAAAAACAGTAGATCTAACAAGTAAAACAAAATATTGATTTTTTTTTAACATCAACAAAATGGACAAAACACTAGCTAACTTAATTGCAGTGGGGGAGGAAATACCAATATAAAAAATAATAATCTGGGATAAATAATCATTCAAATAGAAGATTTTTTTAAGTGAGATCACTTTGCAGGTCTTTATAAAAAAATACATATTAAAAACTAGATGAAGTGAAAATTTTTCTAGAAAAATATATTTTGACAAAACTGACCTCAATAGACATGGAGTTCAAAGAGATCAATTTCTGTGGTAGAAATGAAATTTCTGAACTATTTGTATAAGTAAAAAAATTTAAAAAAATAAAAAGAAGAAGAAACTTTATAACAATAAAAAAAAGAAGCAGATGGTGAAATGTCAGACTCCCGATTCAAAAGTTCTTTGTTTTTATATTCATTTTTATTCTCATTGTTTTCTTCTTCTGTTCCTGCTTTTCATATAAGCCATTTTTGGATTGGACACTGGTTCAGAAGTGATTTCTTATGTAAACTTTCTTTTGGACTTCAATTCATATTAAGAGATCTTCTAGTAACTTCATCAATAATGTAATTTCAGTTATTGTGCTGACATCTAATCCTAAATGGTAAGCGTACATTTCGCATGCCCTTCTGAAAAACCTTATCCCTGATTGAAGTATTAATTTTTCAAAGACTACAAAAAAAGTCAAATTCCAGACAAGAGATTTAGCATTATAGTATGCTTGAACTAGGTGTCTTTACCATCAGGCTTGACAACTGTCTTCTGATTTGTGTTCAAATTCAAATCTGTCATGTTTTCTTTTCTGAACTTCTGGAGCTACAATTACAGGGCTCTTATCACTACCCTTGATGCACATCTGCATTTCACAAGCCATCAATGGAGTGGACCAAACTAGAGCTTCTTTTGATCATTTCTTCTGCCATCTCTGCAGATGTTATCATCAGCATGGACTAGAATTATTTATTTTTGCTCTGAATTCCGTCAAGCTTCCAGCTGGTTTCCTAATAAGCCCCAGTGGAAAACATGGGCATAAATAATCAAAAGTTGTCAATCATTAGTGTGGCTCACAATGAATTAAAGTCTTATGATAATGAGAAAAATAAAGTGTGGCATGAACTTTCTCATCAAGTGATCGTTAAAATACTAACACTTAATGTGTCTTCTGTTTTAAATTTCCCTGTTTTAGTTGTTGATGTTGTTGAGCCAGACTCTTCAGAAATAATGCCCCTATCAGACAGGCCCTATTTTGTTCATCTGTAGGTTTGGTAGCATCCACTGAATTTCTCTGTACATTTTTGAAAAACAGTTCCAGTTTTTCTTCTAGCAGGGCTCATAAGCATACAGGTAACTGCACAGGAGCTCATGAGAATATGTCTGCTTAGTGTCATAGAAGAAAAGATTATTTATGATTTTTTTGTTACATGCTCTTGATACAATAAAGTTCAAACCTTCTAAAGAGTGTCTTGGTTTTATCTCTCACTTACCAGGGCTGCCTTCTTCCATTTCCTTTTGTGTATGTGTTAACTTCTCCTTCTGTTTAGAGCTTATGGAGGCTTTAGTGTAGCCTCATTACCTGGGGTTAAATTCAGCTGGGAAGGAAGTGGAGAGCCTGGGTGGTGATAAGCACAGACTTTCAATTCAAACAAAACTTCCCTTTTCATTTTTCCATTTCCAAAGAGCTACAGTGAGGCTTAGGGGAGTTGTATTCTGCTGAGTACTGACGCCCACCTACTCAACAAGTATTTTCTGCTTGCCCATCACTGGCCAGGGGTGTTGCTGGACTCTAGGCCACAATAGGATGAGAAAATCAAAGTCCTGGCTCCACCCACTATCCCTCTAATTAGGAAGACAGATTAATGGAACCATCCTATAAATTAATGTGTGATGCCTGCCAGAAAGAAGGATCAGTGGCACAGTAGGCACATATGCCAAGGAGGTCTGGAACATTCTGTCAGGGCCAGATGAGGCTCCTGTAAGGAAATGGCATCTCTATTGGGAGCTGAAGATGGGTGGATACCAAGGAGACCTGGGAACAGAAGGTAAGGAGTACGCAGAATGACTTCCCATGGCTTCTGTGGTCTGAGGAAGGGTGGTGGAAAGAGTAACCATAGAATATGTTCCTTGATGTAACTTCACATGAAATGTCTCAATCATTTTGAGAAGAAAAATGGGTTGTAGTACTTAGCACCAAGTAAGCACAAAATAAACCCTGGCTTCTACTAGTATTGCTTTCTGTGTCAATGGACCTGTCCTCTCTCTCCAGCCAGCCTCCACACAGGGACGGTGATGACACTCCACCGACCCCCTAGGCAGGAGCCCCTTTCCATGTGTGCTCGAAAAGCGCTCCCCAGAAGACACTTCCCTTAAATAAATAGAATTAATGTGTTGGTCATTTGGACAAATGTGTGCTAAGCAGGGGCTAAGTGATAGACAGAGGGAGCTAGGGGTTAAGGAGATCTGCCTTAAGGCCAGAGATGTCCCACAGGGAGTGATGGTTACACAAAGCATAAAGAGGCAGGAACTCTTACTGCCATCATTTTACCAAAGAGAATATAGACATAGGAGAGGTTAAAGGATTTCCCCCAGGATCACACACCTAGAAAGTGGCAGAGCTGGGCTTTGTGTACGGGAAATCTCTCTCTAGAGTGAAGACCTTAACCACTCTGCCATACTTTAAGACAGACAAGGCCCTTGGTCACGTAAGGCTCACAACTTACTAGGAAAGGGGCCGGGAGATGGAAATAATATATACAAGTAAATAAATGAGCTGGTTAATTTCAGTGTGTGATTGATTTTACAAAGGAATCCGTGATGTGATGCACAGGTATGGTGGCAGTGGGGTGCAGGAGGGTGTCCAGGAGTGACCTTCCAGCTGGGGCTGAGGAGAAAAAGAAACACTCAGTAAAGAGGTAGGGGAAGGACTTCCAGGAGAGGAAAACAGCAAGTGCAGAGCCGGGTGAGGTGGGGTGAGATGGGCATTTTGGAGGGACTGAGAGGCCTGAGCAAGAAGGGGAAAGAGGAATTGAATGGCCACACCTCGTGAGCTCCTGCTGTCAAGATGGCCATTCCAAATGCCATCCCAAGGACAGTGGGAATCCAGGGGACATTTTAAAGCAAGAAACAAAGTTAACATGTCTGATTGAATTTTTTTAGAATTTCACCTGAACTTGTGTGTGGTGATAAGCATCACAGCAGTTAAGGAGTGAAGGAGAGAGAGGTCATGCGCTGCTTCTGGGAGACCCATGAGAAATAACCACGGTTGCTACTGGGGTGTTGGCAGTGGATGTGCAGAGAAGGGAAATGATAGAGAATTTAAGTCTTCATAATGAATTTGAAGGAGTGAGAAGAACAGAGGAATCAAAGATGGAAGGATGGCTCCTAGATTCTTTGGCTTAGATAACTACAAATAGGGGCTCCTTTTAAGGGAGACCAAAGAGGAGCAAGCATGTGGGGAAAGTCAGGACTTTCAGTTTGGATATGAAATGTGAAACACCTACCTGGCTTTCTTTTTGGGGAAGGGGTACTAGGGATTGAACTCAAGAGTGCTTAACCACTGGGCCCCACCTCCAGCTCTTTTTATTTTTTTATTTTGAAATGGGGTCTCACTAAGTTTCTTAGGGTCTCATTAAGTGGCTGAGGCTGTCTTTGAACTTGTAATCCTCCTGCCTCAGCCTCCCAAGTGTCTGGGATTATAGGGGTGCATCAGCTCGACCCTACTTGGCTTTCAAGCAAGGGTTTAAGGTATAAACCATATATATGTATGTGGTTGAAGTTAAGGACTAAGAAATGCAAGAGTTATCCCCTTATAGATGGGATGTAAATATGTGGAGATCTGCTAAGGGGAACAATGAGAAGAAAGCTTAGACCACAGTCCCCACACTCCATGGTCTTAATTAATTCACGGGTCTCTCTGGGGCTCAGATTACTTATCTATCCATCAATTGAGGGCAAAGAAATAATGACATATCCTATCTCAGGTTTGAGCTTCTAGAACTAATGCTCTTTCTTCCCCTTTGCTCTTGATTGGTTCCCTACATTTCTGACAGGCGAGGAGATATGTTTATTCTTTTCCCCAACAGGTTTTCAAAAGAAATTGAATGATTGCTGAGGACTTCCTTGAGCAAAACAGAGAATCACAGTTAGATCACAGCTCAACTTCCCCTCCCTCGATTCCCCCATGGGTCCCTGCAGATGAAACTCCAAAAAAGCCTCCTTCATTTTCCTTTCAGAATGTTCCTGAGAGTGGGGACAGCAAAGTCACTAACCTCTTTATGTAAATCGGATCAATCCGAGTTGACATTCCACAGTGCAGAGGACTAAATAGGCACAAAGCCATATCTACCAGCCACGTAATCACATCTGAAAATCCGGTTTCGACACTGAGATTGACAAGGACCCAGCAGATCCTTTTATCAATCAGTCCACAGTATTTACCTGGGTGCCCTGAGGGGGCCTGGTGCTGGATGAGGTGCTTCTGTGAGCAAGCCGTTGGATTCTCAGGCGTGAAAATAGAAATTTAATCACTTGTTCAACCAAGCATTTCCCTTCAGCTTTTCCAGTATATTTTTTTGTGAATGACTAACAGAATAGCTGCCGCAAAGAGCCTGCAGATCCCAGCCAGCCCTGGGAGGAAGGATGACTCACCCTCAGCTGACGTCAAAGCCTCTGCTCTCTCAGAGCTGGAGGAAGAGAATGGCAATGGTCTGGGAAGAGTGACCCAAATGCCCTCCGGGGCCCCGTGTGGGTCATAACTGCTTCCTCTTCCCCCGCCTGGCAGTGATGATTGAAGACCAAGAAAGTTTAAACTGTGAAAACTCCAATTTCGCTGTCAAATTAACTAGAAAACTAAGAACAGAAGTCTTTCTTCCTGTCAAGTCGTACCACATCCTTATTGTGAGTCCTTTTCTTCTGGAAAACGCTGAGGCTATTCAGTCCTTTGCATAGGAGTGTTGTACTGATGTGGGTGTGTCTTAGTCCATTCAAGCTGCTATAACAAATACCACAGACTTGAGCAACACACACTTATTTCTCACAGTTCTGGAGGGTGGTGCTGGCAGATTCAATGACTGATGATGACCCTGTTTCTGGTTGGCAGATGTTTGTCTTCATGCCATGTCCTCACTTGGGGAGAGAGAGAGAAGAAGAAGAAGAAGAAGAAGAAGAAGAAGAAGAAGAAGAAGAAGAAGAAGAAGAAGAAGAAGAAGAAGAAGAAGAAGAAGAAGAAGAAGAAGAAGAAGAAGAAGAAGAAGAAGAAGAAGAAGAAGAAGAAGAAGAAGAAGAAGAAGAAGAAGAAGAAGAAGAAGAAGAAGAAGAAGAAGAAGAAGAAGAAGGTGGAGGAGGAGGAGGAGGAGGAGGAGGAGGAGGAGGAGGAGGAAGGGTAGTAGTCTCTCGATCTCTTTCTCTTCTCATAAGGACAAAGATTGTGCTTATGAGACTCCAACCTCATGACCTCATCTACACTTCATCCCCTCCCAGAGGCCCTATTTCCAAATATCAACATGTTGGGGGTTAGGGTTTCAGTATATGCATTTTGCGGGGACACAACATGCATTTCATAACTATTTGCTTACAACCTTTCAATCATGACCTTTTCCAATATGTCTGTCATATCAGGATTGCCAAGGACTTTTCCAGACTTTGCAAAAGTCCAGTCCAGTACTCACTCTAAGGATTCATTAGAGATTCAAGGGTTTCAAGGAACCCGCAGGACAGTTCAACCCAGCTCTGACAGCCTGTGCAAAAAGTCTAACAAATTTGTGGAAAATGTTTGGCTACATCACAGTTCAGCACCTTAGTTATTTGTCCCAGAGCCTCTTGTCTAGCTAACCCCCTGTTTAGTTCCCTGAGCAGTGCCATCAGATCCATCCTAAAACTTTCTCTTCTTTCCAAGGAGACTGGTTATCTAATGAAGAGATCAAATCTAGCTTGCTGACGGCTATAATGGATCCATTACCTGGTCTACCTCTCTCTGATGTTTAAGTTATGTGTCTGGTGGTCTTAGCACCCACTTATCACTTAGCTCTTTGAATTTTTATTGGATAAGAGTCTTTACCCCTCCTTTGGCATATTTTGACATATTATTTTTCATTGCAATTCACAATTTGTTTTGTGGTTCTTGACAGCAGTGAACTTTACCATCATTAGTTTTTGCTTTCATTCTGTTACTCAGGGGACCATCCCAGTGCCTTCCACTAAAGGTCCCTCAACAAGGGTCTGTTGGGTTGAGTTGCATTTTCATTATGGTAACTTCTGGAACTACCAATCCTCCTTGGCTTAAGAGGAGGTTATATCCCAATACACCCATCATAAGTCAAAAACACCTTTGGTACACCTTGTTTGGGAACATCATAGCCTAGTGGCACAATTGGTTATTCACCCTCTTGACCACCTGGTCCACTGGGAGCTGCTGCTTGCTTCCTCTGCCCAGAATCACAAGTGAGTATCATACATCACATGTCACTAGTCTGGGAAGAGATCAAAATCTGAAGTATGGTTTCCACTGAATATATATTGCTTTTGCATCATCATAAAGCCAAAAAAAAAAACCCACAAATTAAACCCCAAAGTCAAGGACTGCCTGCACAGTCTATGTGCATAAATCTAATGGCAGAACTTCAGGCACTGTGATGGGAGAGAAAGACAATAGGTTTGAAGGACTTTCGGAACAACGTAACATATGCACATATATACTATTGATGTGAAAAGTTCCTTCTAATTAGTTTGATGCTGATCCTGCCCCAGTTCAGGCCTCAGTGTAACACTGTCACCCAAACACACAGGACTGATGAGTAACAGGAAATAAATTATAATTTTCCAAATTATAATGAGAGAGAGACCTGCCCTGTGAACTATCACGCTAGCAGAGGGCACTTTCCTAGCACACAGGTCTGCCAATGAGAGCAAATTAGATGAGAAGATTCCTGACAAATATTAAATAAGAGTTTTAAGCTGATATTTTCAATGAACTCTGAGAAGCTAGTGAGTGGCCTTTTCCTTCTCTAAACAGATAAAACTTTGGTCACTGAGAATGATAATCCCAGTTCTTTGGGAAATACCTAGTTATCATAGATAAACTCTAATTCTCTGACTTTCTTTTGTGAATTTGATGTAAATTTACATCTTCTGAATTCCTTATCTTTATTTGACTCCAAAATTTCTTGCTCTGCCCCCTTTTCCTTAGGGGGCATCCCTATACTGGATGTTTTATCAGTCTGCCTGAGATTCTGCCTGCTTTAATCCTGGAGAGAATTTTGATCAAACATCTGCCTAATAGTTCTCCAAGCTATTCTAATATTTAGTCTGGAATCTCCCAAACTTGGGTGTACATCAAGAAAGTAAGACTGTTTCTGGAGCTCACACTAAGTAAATCCAAGCTCCTAGCATCTGTTGGACATGCACAAACACATACAAAGTAGAAGGGGGCTCATAAGTCAATTTTCCAGATCAGAAATAGGCAGGCACTTCCTCACTATTATAATATAGATTTACAGTTTTGGAGGTGGAGTCTCCAAATGAAGCAAAGGTTAAGTGTTGGGCATATTTTGATTTTCACTCTGTAGAAAACTGCATGTGTTGATAGTAACAATAACCCCAATTACAAAGAATTGAAGTACAAAGAGGTTAAATGACTGCAGTACTATCACCGCTCGTGATGAAGCTGAGATCTGAACCAAATTCTTTCTGTTTCAGAAGGTTCTCTGCACTCCCTACTGTGTGTCAGGGTTCGAATGCTGCTGCCTCTTGGTTCTAGGAATCAGCAACTATATTGCTACTGACTTGCTCTGACTTCCTTTTCTAAAGTTTATGTAAACCATAGGTTTGCATCTTTGTCAAGAAAAATGAGAATTATTTGCATGAAGGATAACCTACCCGTTCCTTAATATCACATTCTCTTGTACATTTATTTCCTTTTATGATTCCCCAAATAAATCAAGTCAAATGAATTTCCCAACATGCCAGACATAAAATGCATGCTCCTACAGCCCTCAATGAACCTTCATTTTCTAGCCCCACCATCTACTTTCTCCTAGGCTTTCTCTCCTCTTCTCAGAGCTCTGAATCTCCTCAGAGCCCCAGGCCCAGCTCTGAACTATCCCTACTCCAAGCTTCTAGATTCCAACAATCCCAACCGCTTTCCTTGGTTCCCTAATTCCTATAGTTTCCACCTCTGTGATACGATGCTTCTGGATTCCTTTGCACCCTGTTAAACCATTTTTTAACATTAAATTCTCTGCTAAAATAACTGATACCTGTGTGTTCATGACCATATCTTAATGGATACAGTAGCCTTTACCAGGAATTGGAATTCTCTCCAACCTCACACGTATTGTGTTAAGACAACTGAAGTACTTGGTATTCCCTGCTCATGGAAGTCCAACCGACACAATGGCGTTACAGTTGTGGACCAGTGTGTCATTGTTTGGAATGTCAAAATCATCAAGTATCTCTGCAGACACATTGTGGGGTATAATAAGAAAGATGACAAAGCCCTGACCCCGTACTAAGAAGATATACACTCTTGGCCCTGTCAGGTCAACACAAATTACAAACTGGTATGGAGAAAACTAGGTCAATCACTGAAAAACAAGTGTCAAGGGCTGCAAGATTTACGTCAGTAAAAAGATACCTCTGGACAGATGCTACTGTCAGAGTCCTCAGCCGATTCAGTTTCTGATAATCCACAGGTTCTTCTGGCATCTGCTTTCCTTCCGCACAAATGGAAAAGGCAATAACATAATTGTGGATGTGACAAATTTAACCACCCCTACGTCTTACCCATCTCTGAGGTCCTTTGGGGAGATGGCTTAGAGGAAGATATACTTGTGACTTCCTGGTATGCGTGGGTTTAGGAGTGTGTGTGTGCTTAAATCAACCAGTAATTATATTTTCTGGGAACTTATCATCTATTGGGCATTGAGTGAAAGATGCAAAGATAATGACACAAAGGGTCTGCCCTCAAGGAGTGATTTTTTTTTTCCTGAAAGAGGACAACAAGTAGAAATAAATATATACAGATAAATTGTAGTACAGTCATTAAGTAGCATAATGGAGACATTAGATGACACAGGAGTACTCATACAGGAAGAAATCTATCATTTTTAGAAAAGGCCCCTGGTAAGACACTAACAGTCTTCCTTCAGATTGGCTCGAAGCCAACATTAGCATTACAATCCAAATCTTGTTACAGTGGGATGGTGGGTGGGTTCTTTCTCTCCTCTATGCTTTCTTGCATTTTCCGGACTCTCTGTAATATGCTTACACGTATAATTTGAACAAATCTTATTTTAAAATCCTTTAAAATAAAATCCCATGCCATTTGCTAGCTACTCAATAATCCTCCTTCTCCTCTATTTCCCAAAGTCTGATACAAGTGAGGATGGTGATGGTGATGGTGATGGTGACCAGGCTCTAGCACTGACCAGCTATGTGATCTGAGCTCTCTGCATTAGCTTCTTCAAAAGTAAAGTGAAAATGATAATAATATTTCCTGGGTGAGGTTGAAATGAAATGCGTGAAGAGATTCAAAGCCTCTAGACTGTTAGAATCCAATAAATAGTAGCAATAATAAAAACTAACAAATGAAAATCAAGCTCAACTGGTATTTATTGAAGCCTCACTGTGTGCCAGGTGCTACGCTAAGCATTACAGTGGTTTATATCGTCTACCCTCCACAACCGGAGGCATGTTACGAGCATGTGATTTTAATTTCACCAACTTCAGCTACACACAGTCATGCCTCAGAAAAATGGCAAGCATAGAGGTTTGAGTAGTTGACACCTTCACCAGCTGCTCATTCTACAATTCCTTCGGATCCTTCCACCTAGAAAACAATGGCACAGATTATATCTTAACACCGCAAGCTTGGGCCTTTCCTCAGCATGAGGCAGAAGCTTTGAACTCCTCCAAGGCAACCCAGTCTTGCTTCCACTATCTCACCCATTGGAGTAGAAGCTGACTCCAGGTTTGACTCAATGGCATTGCTGTCACATGATCTAAGTACTGCCACAGCTCTGTGACTAACTTTCAATGAGGCTTTGTTCTACAATTTAAAAGAAGAAGAAAGGAAAGGGAAGGGGAAGTGGGAGGGCAAGGGAAGAAGAAAGAAAAGGTGCAAAAATACCTACTTTGAATATGCTCCGCTCTGGAAGTAACAGGTAGGGGTGCTTTTGACTGTAAGTAAAGATGTTTCTAATAAAATATTCCTTGCTTCTGGTTCATCCAGATAAAACTAGATCAAAAAATAAAAAGCCAATACAAGAAGGACAGGCTGAAATGGGAGCCTGATAGAAAGCACGAGATAAGCTTTTGGTCACAGTTTATACAAATTGCCTGGAGCTCTTGACCCTGTATTTAGCCCTCTGAATTGAAGCCCACACACAAACACAGTCACTGAGGAGCTGGGCATAACTAATGGGCGGGCTGCTGAGTGTCTTTGAAGGCATAAGTCACACATCAACATCAGTCTTGTTCATTTTTTTGAGTCATTCCCTCTCCAGGGACCATTTCAAGTCATCTGTGAATAGACAGTTTAGCTAACTAAAAATTTTAATTGTCATAAAATTGTTCCTGTAAAAATAAAGCAACTGAGCACAGGGAAATTGTATTCTCCTTTTTAGGTGTTTTTCTTTCTTGTCGCTTTGTCCATCAGCACCATAGCAAGTCCTTCACTTCAGGATGGACTGACTATCCTGAACATACACTTGTACCTTCAGAAAGAACCTGTCACCACTGCTGTGCACCAAACCTTGCCATCAAGCTCTGGGGATAAAATGATGATCCACACAGAGCCTCTGGTTTCAGGGAATGCATGGTCTAGAGGGGAACAGACAGATTCACAGGCAGGCCACAGAGGATGCTGAGACAGGAAGCACCAGATGGTGGGAAGTACCTGGCCTGACCGTATACCCAGGAAGTGTGGAGGCCATGATCAGGAAAGGCCTCCTAGGTGACACGTGGGCTGAGATAAAAAGAATTTAACATCTGCCCTTTCTCCAACAGATGTTTACTGAGCATCAACTCTGCACATTATAGACCCTGTGGGACAGGACTGAATAAGAAAAAAACCCTGCCCTCAGGTAGCTTATACAGAGAGATGAAAAAGAGATGACAAATATATACTACAGCATTGAGTAGTGAGGATGGCTCAAGGAAATGAAAGCAAAGCAAGTAAAGAAATAGCAATAAAGCAATTAAACAATGACATAGTTTCAATAATAAATCAACAGAAAACAATGGAAGAGTCTGGAATTGCCACTTTGAGTAGCAGCATTGAAGCACACACTCCAGTATGGTAGGGAAGCCAGCCACCAAACTTTACTGACAAATGACAGCTGTAACAAACCACAGGGGAACCTCTGTGGCATACAACCCTGAGCTAGTCCTCCGGCATAGCCAGGGGGTTTAGCCAGTGGCTCTGCTGATCAGGGTGACTCACAAATCAGGGGTGAAACCAACATGAGCAGAGAAAAAGGGCAAGCAACTTGAGTCTAGAGGAGGTGGCAGGAGCTACATTCCTGTAGGTGACAATTTAAAAAAAAATGGCAATTTGAATTAAGGTGTAATGGGAAGCTTTTGGAGGCTTTTGAGAAAGGAAGTGCCATGATTGAGATTATTGTTTGAAAAAGATCCCAGAATAGACCATAGTGAGTCAAGCAGGGCAGTGACCAGCTGAGGGGCCATTATGATATCCTGGCCACAAGTTGGGGTAGTTTGAAGTAAAGTAGAAAAGGCAAAGGAGATGAAAAGAGTCAGAGTTTCAAAAATATTTTAAAGATGCATCTGGCAAGCCTTAGAGGTGAGTCAGTGGAGGTGGAGGTGGAGGTGGGTCAGTAAGGGACAGAAGTAATTAAGTCCTAAAAGTGGACCCTCCAGGAAGCCTGTGTTAGTCAGCTTCTCATCACAGTCCCACAGCAACATGTGATCAAAACACCTGATAAGAGCAACATAAAGGAGGAAACTTTGTTCCGTTACAGAGGTTCAGTGCATGGTTGGCCTGCTCTAAGGCAGAAATATCATGGCAGAAGAGCATGGTGGAGAAAAGCTGCTCTGCTCATGGCAGTAGGGAAGGGGGGAGGGGGGGGAAGGGGCCAGGGGATATAGTCCAGGCCACACCCCCAGTGACCTACTTTCTCATCAATTCCCACCTACCTACAGTTACCATCCAGTAGGCCATTCAAATTATTAATCCATCAAGTGGATTAATCCACTAATGAGGTTATAGCTTTCCATATTGTAATCATTTCACCTCTGAACATTCCTGCAATGCTTAACTCCCCAGCTTTGCAGGGGATAGTATGGTTCTAAACCATAACACAGCCCCACAGCAACACACATGCATTCTCTTGGCTATCCCAGACACTTGCTTAGAGAAATGACATTGCCCCTGTCTTGCCACTCTGACAGGTGCCACCAGCAGATTCAACATAAAATGGCATAACCAAAGGGATGAGAACAGGATTGGGGACAGCTGTCTCTGGCTTGAACCCAGGCTCTCCTGGGTGCTGGTGAGGAAGACATGTTTCATCATGGCTCAAGGTAACTCACAACTGTTGTGCGTTTGTGTCCTCCCCTGTCACTGGTGTGCTCTGTCAGTGCTAGGGGAAGGGCCTGAGAGGTCAGAACCATTGAAAGATTGGGCTGTTTATGTGGACTTGCTACCTAGAAGTGAGCTGCTTTGCACCAAGGCAGGAGTTCCCCCAGAGGTCACCAGGAGAGCCTGGGGTGGGGCTCCATAGGAGCCTTCAGAGAGGGGCCACTGAATGACCCTAAAGATAAGTGGCTTGTTTCTCAGTGTTGCATGGATTAGCTCTGCTGGTCTGGAAGCTCTAACCCACCACAATTTCTCTTCTAGGTCACAAATTCAGAGTGGCCCTGTGCAGAACCCTCTGAATCAACAAGAACATCAGGACTTTGAAGTTTCTGAAAGACACAGCCACATTCCTCTATTGCCCTCCTCTTCGGGTTCCAACTCCCATGCCTCCATTTTGAACCCATTCTTGGCCAGTATGGGAACATGCAAAAGTCCATCTTTAAAAATTTGGCCTCTTATTGAGCTATTTCATTGGCAAAATTTCTCAACACATGCATCATCCATCCACTCATCAATGTCTTGGACTATTTTTTTCTGATCAGGTGTGTATTTCAGAAGAATATTGGTTGTCAATGACGCAACTCAGTTCCATTCACTTACATATCCATAACTGGGTTTAGCTGACATTGATTGACTACTTCCTAAATGTCAGACATGAACCTCTTTTGCACACACTTTTCTTCATTGAATTCCTATGACAAACTTAAAAGGGGATTTCTTTTTTTCAGTTTTACTGATGAGTAAAAACAAGAAATTGGACAAAACCCAAAGTCCCACAGAGAATAACCGCAGAGCTAGGATTCCAACGTAGAGCCAACTCCACAACTTTACATATGACATTATGCAAATAATCCTACTGTATTTCTAGCACTGAACTGGGTGTCTGGATGTGTGTCACAGGTCCATGCATATAATTTTATGCTCAATGGTAAACTCATACCCTAGTCTCTTTTATCCTTTAAAATAAATACATTGAATCATAACTTGATCTTATTTTAAGCCCTTTCATCTAAAACTATCAGTAGTTTTTTGTGCTTATTTTTCAAAACTCAATACACATAGGAAGGGGCATGCATTCCTTTTTCTTTTTTTCCCCAGAAACACTTGTAAGCAAAGTTTGGGATCCCCTCACCCCATTCAGACCTTTGAGGTAGTAGGGTTGGGCGTTTCTCTAGATTCTTTTTGCTGTTTGTTTTCATGTTCAAGGTCCATCTCCCTTCTTCTCCAAACACTCTAATTTCCATGTGGGCAATTTCTACACTGCTACGTTGGATACAGGCATAATCTTGGCAATGATATGATTCTGACAACCTAACTAAAACTGTAGACACTGAAAGGTGCTTTTGTCTACCCTCTCCCTGGCATAGCCAGGGGTAGTTATGTGATCACACCAGAACCATTTATACTGAAGCTCAGAGGCCTGCAGGACACAAGACACCAGAATGATCTCAGATCAAATCTGGTGGTGCTTTGGGCAACATGGCGGCAAGAGTTCTGGGGCAGCAGTAGCTGCATAGCATGGTGTCTGTGCAGGCAGCAGCTCCTCAGCTGTATTTGCAGAGCAGTGTCCACTGTGGTCCTGCTGCTGAGCTCTCTGGAGCTATCCTGGGTCTTGTCCTTTTCCCAGCCTAGCTTTCTTGACTTTGGCTTCTTGACTGTCATCAAAGTGATATGATTTCTGACATCCTTGCAATGATTTTTTTTTTCTTTTCCTCTTTCCTTCCCTTTCTTTTCAACTCTTCTCTCCTCCCCTCTTCTTCTGTCCCCTCCCCTCCCCTCTTGTCTTCTCTTTCTCCTTCTTTCTTATATTAAAGCCATTGCTTGCAATCAAGAAGTCCATGCTGATATGCCAAGTATTCCTAGTGTCTGAAATATTTTTTCCCATTTGTTCTTCTAAAACTAATCTTTGAAATCACCTTCAAATGTTGTCTGCAAATCCCACAAGAAGGCTGGTCTTATTAAATCATCATCTTCTTACCTAAAAGATTTTTACCAAAGTCAATCATCTACCATATTCACCAAGCTTGACTTCAAAAAATTTCCAAGTATGGAGGTGCCAACAAATGATTTGGGAAGAATGGTGGGTTGTCTATTAACATCTACATGAACTTGGTTGAATCAACACTTCCTACGCCTCCATTCCCTTATCTGTAAAATGACACTTTTTAGAGTAGTGAGGTCCCCTCACACAGTAGGTGTCCCATAAGTCATGGCTAACAGGCATCATCCCTGAGGTGAGTTCCAAAAGAGGAATTCTGACTGACTTGTGTGTGAGCAAGACCAGCCACAGGACCAGACTCAGCAGAGATCCTTCCAAAGTGAAACCAGCATTCATCTGGATATTTGCTCTGGCACTTTGGCTTTAGAATCAGTCATAAATAAACAAGAGCTGCATAAATGGCTACTGAGCCCAGCTCTGCTTGGCTTCACCCAGGGCTAGTGTTGTTCTTCCCTGAACCACCAACCAGTGAACAAGGAAGGAGATACACAAAGCCCTTGTGGACGTTCCTGGAGGCACAGGATTGGCCTGACACTGTGCCCCAGTGGGTCTCTCCATTCCAAGCTGATTGTTCTATTCCAAGCTCATTCATTGATTCTTGTCCTAGTGTAATTCACCCCAAGTCCTCTTTTTACTTAAGTGGGGGTATTCCTAAAGAATGGCTGTCTGAACAGACGCATGGGTGAAGAAGGAATGAGCGAACAAATCTCCCTTTTCCCTGGATCTTATCCTCTGACCATCTGAACAAATCTGCCAATTGACTCTTGGCTTGTGTCAACCACCATCCAGCTATGATTCTAATCACCTCTAGTGAGAGGCATCTGGTCTTAGAAGTACAGTCTCTGAAGCTGTTCAGAACTCATTTTCTGTGGCACTGTGTTACTCCCCATGGTAGGAAAGACGTGGACACAGCACTGTCACAGCCACAGCCCTGCTCCACGTGATTCCTAGAGCTTTTGTTTGTCTCTCAAGAGAGAAGAAGGAAGAGGAGGAAGAGAGGGAGACTAAACCACATAAACAAAGCTGGCCTGCTCTATACACGCATGTATTGTAACTTGAGGAAAAATAATACACTTTGTAGAGACATCTTTATTTCCTCTTAAGAAAAAGGAGCCAAAGAAATGTAGACTCAAATCAGTTCAACATATTGACAAATATTAATTGGGAACCACTACAGATTCATTCATTTACTCATTAGCACATTAAAAATCTGCTTCTTTGGGGCTGGGGATGTGGCTCAGGCGGTAGCGCGCTCGCCTGGCATGCGTGCGGCCCGGGTTCGATCCTCAGCACCACATACAAACAAAGATGTTGTGTCCACCAAAAACTAAAAAATAAATATTAAAAATTCTCTCTCTCTCTCCCTCTCTCTCTCTCACACACTCTCTCTTTAAAAAAAAAAAAAATCTGCTTCTGGGGATGAAGATGTGGCTTAGTGGTACGAAGCTTGCCTTGTGCAAGGCCCCAGGTTCAATCCCCAGAATCTCAAAAAAAAAAAAAAAAATCTACACAAATAAATAAAAATCTGCTTTCAGAGATGAAAAGGGCCAGGGAGTAGGAAGAGGGGAAGGAGGGGAGTTATATTGGCTAAGCTGTATCATACTGTGTGCATGTATGAATATGTAACAACAAATCCCATCTTTATGTACAACTATGATGCACCAATTAAAAAAAAGTGTTATGGATACCAAGAGCCCACTCCTTGCCTTCTGAGGCCCCTCACAGTGCCGTGTGGTATGCAATACACCTACCAAGAGCAATAGGCAATTAACAAAAGGAGGGGTACCTTATCTACCTGGGAGGTCCAAGAGGGTAACCCTTAGGTCCTGAAGATGAGAAGGTATCCTCCTACAGATAATGGAAAAAGGACAACTCAGGAAGCTACTGCAGGCCAGGCTCTCTGCTAAGCAGTGTTCTAGGACCTGTCCTCAAAGAATGTGTATTCTGGTGAAGGAGAAGAGGCAGACAGGATAGAGAATAAGTGCATAAATACACACACATAGGTAGATAAATAGGTAAACAAACAAACCAGTAGGGTAATTACAGATAATGCGTCATAGAGAAAAAGAAACAGGGTTGTAGAAAAGAAAGTAACTGTGGGGAGATCCCGCTGCTACTCAACTTCTGGGATCCAGTAAGGGCTCTCTGAGGAGGGACATGTAAGCTTGAGGTTCCCCAAAATGCATAAGAAAGCATATCACATATTGGGGCACAGGGGGATGTGAGGAACCAAGAACAGTGAGGCTGGATAGATCATGAAAAGACCTGACTCCACACCAAGGAGCAGAGACATTATCCATCTTATTGCAACAGGGAACCACTGCAGGGTTCAGAGCCCCAGAGAGCTAGATCTGATCTGGATTGTAACCCACCTGGGAAGTCACTGGCATTAGGCCTGGGTTCAGAAATCCTTCTCAAATTCTCCCTCATCAGAAAGACTGAAACATTATTGAGTTAATAATGTAAATGATATCTGATGCTTTTCAACAAAACATATTATGTCCCTGATTATATTTCTGGCCACGGCTCTGAGGCCAAACTTACAGAAATAACCAAAGATGCGATGAATTTCCATAGATGCAGTGACTCTGTGGAGAACACCTTGTGGTGTCCAGATTCAGAGAGACCCACGATGCAATTACAGTAATGAATTCCACACATTCACAACATTCTCTGCAGAATATGGAAGTAGGGCTTCTATGGGAGGCCAGGAATGGAGATGCTTCCTTAGACAGGAAACAGAGTGTCCTGGGATAGAACATGCCCCCAAGTAGACTGTGTGGCCCTGGTTGTCACCTCCCTACTACAATTGTCTTAAAATTCAGAGAGCACAGGTACCAGGAGGTGTCTGGATCCATCCTTTTAAGTAAAGTTCATCTTCTTCAAAGCAGGATATCATCATGTTTTAAATGTGTAGCTTCATCAGCAGCTGCATCAGGCACAGGAGTTTTAAAATGTTGGCATCTGGGAAGCCCATAATGGCTTCTGAGCACAAGCAAAATACAGAAGAGCAGGCCCAGGAGCCTTTCTCCACTTCAGCCCCACTTTATTGGGGGAGAAACATCCTCTCACATGAATTAATATAGCACATAGCTATTTGTTTATTCTGGGCATTTAGATGGCTTTCAGTCTTTTAATCTACCATATAACTAGTGCAAAGCTCATCCAGATTTTCTTCCTTATGGGTTTTTCTCTAAGGTAAGACCAGGAATAAGCAAGTTTGTTGTAGAAAGAGCCAGATAGTAGAAACTTTAGGTTTTGTGGACCTCAAAGTCTGTCTCCTCCTCCTCCTTTCCAACTCCTTCTCCTTTTTATTCTTCTAACAACCCTTTAAAAATATAAAGACCATTCTTATCCACAGACTGGATTTGGCCTGTGGAAAATTGTTTATTAATGGTGTTGGCAGTAATGTGGAGAGACAGGCTTGCTGGCCTCCAGGTCACATGAGATCTTAGCCTGCTGGGGCTATTAGGTTCCAGGGATCACAAATGGCCTGTGGCCTATTGAATCTGAGTAATCTTATCAGTTTGGGATTATCCTTGTTATGTCAAGGGAAGAAACTATTTTGAACCTAAAATTTGTCTAAGTTTCTATTTTGTTAGGTTTGTCCTTTTGGTGCCCAGGGTATTATTAGCTCCATGCTTACTCTGTCTAGCGAAGCAAGAAAGTTGTCCTGGCCAACTGCATGCCTGTGGCTCCCAGGGAAGGCTTTGAGAGAGGTGTCAAGGGAGGAGCTAAGGGACAAAGATGTCCACCTCAGGAATCCATGGAAATCCATAAGGAAATTCTCTTATTTCAATATAATATGTAAGAAATGGTATTAAAGTGCAACTTCTGTCATCTGCTCACAAAATGTTGCCCAGTTGCAGGCTATTTTCTTTGTTTTAGCTCCATGAAGCTATTTTGAGTCATGAGTCCCCTTCCCTACTAAAAGCCAGGCCAGCACTCCTGATGCTCATGAGACGGATCCAGAAGAGAAACCCAGAGCCGCAGCCAGCCTTTGTGCAGAATTCACCAGGCTCCAGTTCCTCCCTCGTTCAGAAGAGGAAAACGAGGCAGGGAAAAGCAGTTGTCCAAAGCTGGCAAGTGGCAGAGTCTAGTTATAGACCTTGATATTCCAGGTCCAAATCCCAAGTCTTCAATCAGTTAAGAAACTCTACATGCTAATTCCTGGCCTTTGTGAAGTGAAATGGTGAAACAATTCCCCAGGCCTTGGAGGACTCAGATAACTTCCTCACCTTCCCCCCAGAAGGGACGGATGGATCTAGCAAGACTCTCAGACTTGCTGCCTTGGCAGAGTTAGAAACCCCCAAATCTACACAATTCCCGGTGATATATAGTGGCATAAACAGTCATATATATATGTGTGTGTGTGTGTGTGTGTCTGTCTGTCTGTCTGTCTGTCTGTCCCCTTCCCTTGGGAACATGAAGATACCTTTTAAATCAGAAGAAACAAAGCCTTACTTACCCTGATTCCAATGTTGGAGGAGAATCTGTCTTTGCCTCAGCCATGGCAATTCTGATTCTCCCTGCATAATCCCAGTAGAGCATGAGGAAGGTCCCAGAACCCTCAAACACATTCTCACATGCTCCCTCCAGTTGTCTCTGCCTGGTCTCCCTAGATCTCTGTAGAAACATACCATGCTACCAAAAACAGCATTTAAATCCGGTGGGATATGGATGTTTCTATTCACTCTAAATCCAGGCTCAATAATTCACTAGCAGGACTCACAGAAACCCAAAGTTACTCTAGTTGCAATTACAGGAAAAAGTAGAGATTAAAATCTCCAAAAGGAAAAGGAACAGGGGGCAAGAAGCCAGGTGCAATGTTATAGATGTCCCCTCTCAGTAATGTCCCATGAAATGTATTTAATCTACCAACAACAGTGTTTGACAATGTGTGGCCAACCACTGAGCCTGGTGTCCAGGGGTTTTACGGAGAGTCCCTTGCAACAGATTCCAGGCCATAACTCAGAGCAAACATGGGGTTCACAATAAATCTCACCATTAGGACAAACATAACTGGTCACACTGGTGGCACAAGTCATGATCCAAGGCCTGCAGCATGTAAAAAAAAAAAAAAACTCTTATCAGAACATTCCAAGGGCCCAGAGGTTACCTCCCCAAAACCAGCCAATTCTGAAAGCAGGTTTTCATTTGGAATATGCAGGCTTTGAGCAACACACACCCAAGTTAACTCTTTCATGAACGGGTGTCTTCAGAGAAAAATTATATCACCTCAAGTGGCTCCATTCAAGGACTAAAAAGAGACAGTGGGACCCTGATCCATAGTGAATGTGTCCAGGGTGATGTGGTAGGTGGGAACCTCACAACTATTGTCTAAACACACTTCTTTGAAGCATTTTTATTTACGTAAGTAATGAACAAGTAACGCCTCTGCATAGCAGTAGGAAGCTCACGGCCTCGGCCTTGTAGAAGTTCATGGTTCTGAGAAGGTACCCATCGCCACTGCATGGTCATGTTTTTTGACCCATGTGGCACTCCATAACATCCACCTATGCTGGGGAAGAAAGTGGTTTCGCAGGAGTCGAGGTTGAGCTGAGCCCTGAGAAGTGATCCAGCTCCTGAGCCAGTGAAGGGAGCTCTCCCAAGGCTGTCAGCGTGTGGCACTGGGCCTGGAGACTGCCAGACTAAGGAGGCTGCTTTCCCGTGTCCTCTCTACCGCCCCATGTTTGTCAGGCTGGCTGTTACAAGGTCGCCGTTGTAAGATCCCTCCTCCAACGTTTTTATATCATGGCAGCAGAGAAAATAATCCTATTTGTGGCACATTTCCTTTGGTAAAGGAAGAAGGCTCCCCTGGGGACAAAGGACACCTGTAGTCAATGTACATCACCTCCACCTGCCACAACACACCGGCTGGGAAGCCCAGGTGGAAGGCAAGCTGTCTATGGGGAGGCAATGGTGAAGGAGTCCTGATATGAATGATCTGCTTTCCCTAAGGACAATTAAGCAAGAAAGAGCCTAATATGCTTTCCCAATCAATTTATTTCCCATTTAGTTTTATTTCTCTAAATATTAATATTTGCATTATGATTTCTAATGAAGCCATTGAGAGTAAAGAAGTCAGTCCCATAGGATATGTTTTAAAAAGAAATTCTCCGTTGTCACATGAACACTTTATCATGAAGTCTGATTTTCTACTGCCTATAATTAATTTGCCTTTCTCACTCAAATGTAACTATCAAGAAGGATGGGAAGAAGTCAGAATCAAGATCTGACTTTGGCTCTCAGGCCTCGTTCGCAATTGCTGTTCACTCTAAATTCTTGTTTCCATTATATTTCCCACTATATAAATAACAAAAAAAGAGACAATCAAATAAATGGGAATCTTTACATTTATCCAACATGAAATACCACATTCTTTCTTTCACTATTGCCTGCCTTTCCTTATCTACTCATCTGTTTAAAAAAATTTTTTTTAAAGAAAGAAACTGCTTTCCTGTCCCTTATGAGTAATATCTTAGCAAGGTCTGGTGTACCAGGTAATTGGCAGTCGATCATTCCCATGGCAACTACCACTTTCGGCTGCAGTCCAGCTTCCTTAAAAGGTATTTTTCCTTTCTGTTTACAAGTGTGCCTTCTGAGGCTTTGTTTTCATATCACTTGCATTTGCACCGATTTCATATGGTATCTATGAGAGAAAGTCAACGTGTTTTTGTAGCAGAGGATAAAAGGAAGACTGCTCCTACCCTGTGCATGAGAAAAAATAAGAATTGAAAAGGACGCTTGTATTCTAAAAAAGCTGTCCTTTGAAATAACCAAGTGCTACAGTCATAATCTATGTGACATAATTAAAAATACAGAAAGATCTCATCATTGGGTAGTCACATTTAAAAAAAAAAAAAAAACACGGCTCTTCTCTGTACAACCACATCAACAAAACATGGCTTCTCTTCCATCATGTTGGCGAGAGAGGGCTGTGCCACCCAGATGAATGGCTTTTCATAGATGGTACGGAATGAAGGCGGCCCTGGAAAGGTGGTAGATTAGCTTTTGGTCCCACCCACTTGTTTCTTTCACAAGGACACAAAACTCATCCTTAAGATCACCAATGAGTCCTCAGTTTTAATTTGATCACTCTACCACAAGGACAATTGCAGCCAAGGAATCATTATGTGGAACTTAGTCTTTTGGATTCATTTTTTCCCCATTTTTTATTGATGCATTATAATACATAATGGTGGGATTCATTGTTACATATTTGCACATCAGCATTCAACTTTCATTATAACTCTTATTGGTGTCTTACTGTGTGAAAGGCACTGATATGAATGGTTGGGACCCAGCTATAGACAAAATAGAAAAAAATCTTGAACAATAGAGTATCATCTGTCACCCGAACTTTTGAAATTTTATCATGCTTCAGAAGTGCAATGCTTTAATGTTCTTTATGAACTCAAGACAATATAAGAGATAATACAGTCCTTCTTGGCCCAAAATAAACTATCCTGGTGATGTTCCCTGGAAACGAACAGACTGCTTGCTGGCTTCGTGAACTTCTTGTGGTTCTAGCCCAGGAGTATTAAGAAAACTACATGGTTTAAAGGAGAGGTTTTCAATCTGATAGCTATTAGGAATGGTGTGTGTTTAGGACATCAATAGGCCATTTAGGAAATCTGAAAAGACTCCCTCTCTGTCTCTATCTCTGTCTCACACACACCCCGAATTTTTTATGTCAGCAAGAGGTAAGACACATATTTAAATATCTATCATTTAATATCTGGAGCAACAGTTACCCTGGGAGACACCAATATTATGCAAAGAGAGTAGAAGGAAAGGATGAGACAAGAGGGGATTCCTGAAACTGGCTATAGAAGAGTATTTAAGAAACTGGCTATAGAAGATGGAGCAAATGGCATTTGAGGTAAAAGGAATAAATTGAACAAGAAAGAGCCAAGGAGAAAGTCACATATCAAACTGGAAGAAGTGTGAAGGAGGATGGAGTAGGTGACTTACAAGTTCAGAAGTAGTCAGATCAAAGTATTCCCCAAAGCAGACTCAGCCAAGCATGATAGCACAGGCCTGTAAACTCAGCGACCTGGGAGGCTGAGACAGGAGGAGCTCTACATCAAGTCAGCCTGGGCAATTTGGCAAGATTCTGTAATCTCCCCACCCCCACCCCCCCGAAAAAATTAAGGGATAGGGATGTGGCTTAGTGGTAAGACATCCTGGGTTTCATCTCCAGTGAGATATAGATAGATAGATAGATAGATATAGATATAATTTTTTTAAAGGCAGAGTAAAGGGCTGCAAAAGCAACCACAGAAGCAGGGTATAAATCCAGTATGGGGATCAAATGCAAATGTTCCAGGGTTAGGCTAGAGTGATGGGTAGGTAGGTAGAGTAATAGGAGCAGACTCTGCAACTCCATGCAGAAAAGCAGGCCCAATGCTGCCAGCTCTTACAAGTTTCAGAAGAAACTAGATCTAATTTTTATAAGATCACATAAATTTTTACACAGTGAGAAAGTAAAATTGTATGCAAAATTAGGGTGGCCTGTGGGACCCACGTTCTATTTATGAAAATTTATGAGACATATGAATGACAACATCATACTTCCGCTTCTCAGTTTGGGTGTGTCTTCTTAGTAGCCAACTCTGTTTATTATCCACTTGCTTTATGCATTAGGTGGGGGTGGGCTCAAGACTGTGGCCAACACCCAGGAGTTCAGTGGCTTCACACAACACAAGTCCGTTTCTACCACACACATCATGCCGCCAGGTGGCTGGCCTAGATGGCTGCCTTTCCTGACAGCTTCGTTTTAGGTTTCCTCCATCTCATGGCTCTGCCTTTCTGGATCCTGGAGTCTTTTCCTTGAGCTGTGAACAGGGAAAGTCAGAGAATGGCGGGCCACATTCATGAGCCAGACCTGCAATGGGGCTCATATTACTTTGACCCACATTCCACGGGTCATAATTCTGTCATTTATAAACTCAACTTCAAAAGAGGCTGGGAAATAAAGCATAGGTCTATGCCCAGGGGGAAACAGGAAGTGACTTGGTAAATAACCCTCCAGTCTCTGCTTATTTTTCAGTGTTATTTTCATCCAGTGCTTGCTGTTTCTTCCTCAGCCCATAACCAAACGTGAAGCTCTTTTCTCATGGTTAGATACAACCAAGGGTGACATGATAAGCTTCAGCTAAATGTTGGAAGTAGTCACAGAGCTCAGTAGTTTTTCCAGACTATTATTCAACACTAGCAGAATATGTATTCTTTCTCTGATTTCTCCTCCCTCTAAAAGGTGACAGAAATCCCACCTGCACAAGTCAGCAACACAAACTTGGTCATTCACCTTTTGCCTGTATTCCAGAAGCAACTCTTTTCTTTACCCCTATAATGTAATCAATCATCCCAAGTGTTCCCAACACACTTCACCTGCATCATTTAAAAGGGCAAAAAACATGCCTCGAATATCATTAGCTTGTACTTTATACCAAGAAAACAGACTCATCAAATACTTTCATGGGTAATATCTTTGAACAGTCAAAGTTTTATTAAACAAATGTTTAGCACTGGGACCTGATCAAAGAATAAATGTTAAAGTCCTGATTTCCTTTCCTCTTCTGTACAATGAGAGGTTTGAACTAGCTTACCTCACGATCCCACCTGACTCTGATGTTCCACCCATTCTAAAGAGCAAGCCCATGAGTCTTATCAGGGGCAGCCAGGACCAGCATGCAGATCCCCAGGTCCTAGTGATCCCCACTGTGATGCTCTAGCTGAATACAAGTAGGATGCTTAGCATTATGGCTCAAAGCATCCCTGCAAGTACACTAAGTTCCACTTGTTTCCCTTGAGAAACAGCAGAAAAGCATATAGAGAGAGATTAAGAAAAGTTAGGCTCTAAATTTAAACAATGACTGCACCATTAAATGTAGGTTAAAAAAAAATCAGATTATCGAAATCTACAGGAATAGTGACCAAGAAGTCAGTAGGAACAAGTTGCTGTCCCTACTTGGGAAGTTTCTTCTTCATGAAAAGTGGCAAGAAAATGATAGGGACTTGGGCCAGAAATTAGGGGTGGCAATTTCAAGCATTAAAAATCTGGTTAAAAAATATATTCATAACAACACATTCAAGTTTCTCATTGAAATTTTTTAAAATATTTTATTTGGAAGCATTATACAAGCTGAATATTTATTGCCATTCCTTGCACTTGGTACCCTTGTGATAATTATACAATACAAAGAAAATGTAATGACTATTTTCACCAAAACCCATAAAAGATGCCCCCCCAAATTCCTCAGTGTGCCACAAACTTACCCCAGTGTGCCACAAAGACATAATCATTTTCTGTACGTGACAGGAAGTCTGAGAATATCTATGCATAGCTAGACAGTCTCTAATATGGAATTATCCAGAACATATTTAGTACATTTAATGAGGTTCAAAAAATACCTTCATCCAAAAATAATGGAAAGGAACCAGAAAAACTGTGATATATTTACAAGAAAGTACAAAATCTTTTATAAAATTGTCTTGAAAAACAGAGTTTCACCATATTTACCAAAAAAAAAAAAAAGTTAAAGAACTAAAGAAACAGTAGACACGGTGATAAAAAAATGATAAAACTTCAGTCTGATGCCATAATTGCAATCATATTATTAATTTGAGGAAATAGTTAAAAGCCCAGTGATTATTCCATATACTCATCTGAATTATTTCCTTTAAATAATGGTTATATTGGGGAATTGGTCAATTAGCCCTCTGTTCTTGTACTCCCATCTTGCCTTTTCCCCGAAGCCCTCTACTGAGATGACCAACAGAGGACGTCTTTCCATCATGTTCTATGAGGGGGGTACCATATGCATCTGCTGGCTTGCCTTAAGAAAAGCACTAGGAGGCACTGACAGCTCCACTATGAGCGATACCAGCCCTCAGGCTCCCATTGAAAATGTACAGGTAAGATTTCAGAGAGAGGCACCAAGACAGAACAGTGCCAGCTATTTCCCCATTATGTGTCGGGTCACATTTTTGTGTTTTGTTTTGTTGGTACCGAGGACTGAACCCAGGGGCACTTAACCACTGAGCCACATCCCCAGCCCTTTTTTTATGTTTTATTTAGAGATAGGGTCTCGATACATTACTTAGGGCTTCTCTAAATTGCGGAGGCTGGCTTTGAACTCACAATCCTCCTGCCTCAACTTAATGAGACACTGGGATTATAGGCATGTGCCACCAGGCCCAGCTCAGATCATATTTAGTACCTGGTCATGTAGAATTTTCATTCCAGGAAGCATTAAGGTAACATATTTACAGTAATGTCAAGCAGAAAATTTGCGGAAGGGAGAAGGAAAATCATCCACCATTTAGACTGCAATGATAGCTAATAAATGCCCTTAGTAAGCCTAATAAGCAATGACTTAAAATATATTAAATTTACATTAAAAATATTTGAAATAAAACCTCTCAAGCAACTAAGAGTGCTTTTAACATAAGAGATTTTTAAAATAGTAGTAGCAATAATAATTATTGCATTGTTATTAATCCCTAATAAACTATTTTTATAATAAAGAATGTCACAGACACTAGATCTCTGGATCTCTAAAAATCTTAATAAATATATAGAGTTTGTAGAAAACATAACCTTACTGGAATGTCCCTTATATTCAATTAAAAGGTAAAATTGAAACCTCAGCCTAGGTAGCAGCTCCTAAAGCCTCAAGAACACTTGTTAAGTTCTATACTTTCTTTGGTTATCGTCTCTAATTCCAATCTTCAAAAAATAAATGAATTCAGAACATTAAAATAAGATACATTGTATCTGGTCTGAAATTACAGTATTATTAAGTATTTGAAAAATATCCAGCATTAGGTATGAACTCAACTATTAACATAAGTTTGAATTAATATATACTTTTAAAAATTAAATATTTAGGAAAGGCATTAATAATATATACTTTACTTTCAGAATCACAGGTTATCAACAATACAGTTTTCAACCTGTCAGTAGGAGGTCAAATGCAATGCAAATATATTGCAATCATTTTTTTCAAAATTAGCTTTAAAATATCACATGGAATTAAAACATTGAAAACAACTATTCATCCATTGGGTTATTCAACAGTCGTTTCAAGAAACCAGGCACACAAAAAGTACTCATATATAGTATAATACAGATGTGTAGCAATTATAAATATATCATGTTAAATGACTTCAATTTGTGCTAGTTAACAAAGAATCCCTTTAAGTTATTTTTGGCATGGTGCCAGAGGCTTTGTCAAGACTGACTGTAAGGCATTGCTTGTTTGTAAATTTACAATTCATAGCACTCGGAGTCTTCAAGTAGATGTACAGTTAAAATGTAGGTTTGTTCATGTATTCTTCCATTGTCTGAAAGAGAACAATGAATTAGAACAATTTTCCCTTTAAGCCGAATTCTGTAGCAAACAGTGAAATCTTTTTCATTCTTTTGGATATTTTTTGCCATTACTGAAAAAAGTTTTCAAAAGCATTTGTGGACATAAATCTTTGCATTCTGATAGAGAAAGGTGGTTTGAAGTTTAAGTATCATTTGTACACATGACCATATGGCTGGAAAAGCTAAGCTTGATCATCCAATGAGTGTCTGCTAAGAGAAAAGCAGAAACCACACCTGTCAAGAAGCACTGTTGACTCAAGGTGAATGTGTCTGCTAAAGGATCATGAGGACCACATCCAGGAATGTGTCTAGGGAGGCCTGAAGGGCACTTGCAGAGCACATGTCCTGCTCCCTACACTGTGCAGAACATCCTTGGTACACTTACTGCCAAGACATAAATGATACACCATGATTCTGCAGAACGGTGACCATGGGTTTTGAAAGGCTTTCCTCCCAAGTATACAAATCATGTTTTTTCATCCTACTCATCAGTTACCAAGTTTGCCAATAAGACACAGCTCCATATTTCTTTTCTTTTTCTTTTTTTTTTTTTAAAAAAAAAGCGTTTAAAGAGATTCACAATCATAGGTACAGTAATGCTGCAAGTACTATACTGTACAAGATGGGTTGACTTTCCATCGCCCTCCCTCCTACCACAAACACATATGTTTGAGAAACACCACAGCCCCAGGTTGAATCAATAAGAGAGCTCAGAAGGGCAGCAAGTCTTTCCTGAGCAATGCCCTGCCTCTTCTGTGCTGAGTCGCCATCAGTTCTATTAGCAACCCCTGCCTCACTTGTTCTTAAGTTCAGACCTCAGTGTCTGTGACTCATTCAAACCTGCCAGGAGAGACACTGACAGCTTGAACCAAATAGACCAAGGTCATGGCCAACCAAGATCGCCAGGGGGAGACCGAATTTAGAAGTCAGCTTTTCTAACTGCTTCTATCTGCCTTCTAGAATTCAGTGCTCTTCTGCTGAAAATACTGCTACTAAATCACCCACACTTTCTTCAAAAGCTCTTAGGCCTCCTAAAAAGCATTGGCCAACAGAGGCCCACATCCTTAAGGCTTCTGTCCTGTATCTCCTCCTAAAGATGTCACCCATGTCTTTTAACTTAGCTGGGATACCATGCCAGCTAACAGACCATGTCAGTTTTATGAAACATGGAATTCATACCTTTTGAAATGAACACAAAATTACAAATATAAAATTAAGTATAAAGTTTACTTGAAATGATGAGAGGTTACTAATATTAAAAAGATGGCAAATATAACAAAATCCAGAATAGCATGCTGTTCTCATTAATTAATGGCCAATGCTCTTCTAACATATCTTAGGTTGACTGTAGAGCTATATAAAATACCTTCCTTTTGCAAATTTGACGAAAATGCATGACAATGTGAGTACATAGTTCCTTTCTGCAGTCTTGAAGAAGCCTGAGTCAGTCAAAGGCCCTGGAGTAGACACCTCACTGGCTTCGGGGCTCACTGGCCTCTAGCTATCAGCACTGCTCACACTACCAGATGACACAGGCTGCTGACTGCTGCGCTGACTGCCTTGCCTGAACCCAACTGTCACTCGATCTACATGAACCAGTAACCTCAGAGGTGGTATTTTCTTGAGTTTGTCACTTGAAAGGTTTGGAGCAGACTTTTAAAACAGACACATCCCTAAAGAGGTGTGCCCTTACCTTTGCAAGAAGAGGGCTGGAGTGTGTACCTTGGGACACCTTCTGGCTCTATCTAGCACTGTGGTGTGCATCTTGTGCATTCTGCACTGTACATGCTATGCCTACTGCACTCTGGTTTGGCTTAGCTGTTAATGTACTAAGAATGGTGACAGTGTAGGGGCACACTGAGCAGGTTGCGCCTACATCCACACATGCACATGAGGCATCCTGTTGCTTGAGCGTTCATGTACCATTTGACTTTCCCTTCTTTATGTTATCTTTTTGTGTATGACATCTGCTGATGACTGCCCCTACTGGTAACCCTAGGAATTGCAATCCCTGTGGGTAGTTATCTCTTAGTTCGAATTTCCTTTGTTTCTAACAACTTTATGTCATCATATCCACCTTGTTACTCCCTCCCAAATAAGTCATCCTCAACCAATTAAATTTCGACTTTCCTTATTGTCAACATCTAGCCCCGGTACACTAGGAATAAGCCTGGAGCATCTAGAGTTTTGAGACTCTGAAACCATGAGGTCTTATTAAATGAGTAAAGACAGCTTTTATTTATTTATTTTTATCCTAAGAAACTTTTATTAAGTAGATTGGGGAAAAGGCTCTGGACCTACTTGGAGAAGCTACTGTGTTCTTAAAGTAAAATCAATGTCATGAAGACCTTTCCTAGCCTACAGTAAGGACAAACATTGTCCAAAGGACAGGGAATCAAGAAAGCACTTTTTTTTTTTTTTCTTTTTTGCCTTTATGCAATTATTTTCTCCTACTCATTCTAAACTTTCTGAATCAGGCAAGATAGATAAAGTTAATTTTCAGCAAGCTCACCAAAATGCCCATGAACTTCACTGAAGGGAGTACCAGAGCCCAAAAAGACACTAGTGACACTTTCTCTATTGGTGGATACTATTTATTCAATCAGAGCTATTTAAGGGCAGCATGACATTGCTACTTGCTGGGGAACATAGGGTTAAATGCAGGTCCCTGAGACCCACCCATCAAGTTTGTCCACTTAACGTGAAAGAATTTACTCGTAAAATACCTGCTTTTCATATTTAGATGAAACTAGAAACACCACATTCACCACGACCTCTTTAACACTCTCTTTCCTACAGAAGGGGAAATTTCAAAATAATCCAGGTATGTCTTGGCCCCAATTCAGGAAGCTTTAATTACTGAAGCACCAAAGACCCTGTGAGGAGTCTTTTCCTCCTGTATAGGAATTCCACATTGGGAACCCTGAGGACAGCATTTTAAATAACCTCTCCCTCTCACCCTCTCTACTCTTCCTCCAGCATATTTTACAAAATGTTATTCCATGGGATTTCCAAACCACAGATTTCTCTAGTACCTTGTAAAAATCCCCTTCCAGTGGCATTTTGGAGAGAGCTAAGTAAACCTCAGAGAATTGAAATGCATTTTTAAGGTGAGAACACCTCTAGTAATAAATGCATGGCCTCACATGGAGGTACACGGAGCTGCTTATGGGTGCTCACTCAAATAGGTGTCCTTTTTCAGGCCCACTCCCCTAGAGACTGATGCCCTCCATGAGCAGGAGCAAGAAATCAGCTCAAAGGAGTACCAAACATGCTGGGAAATCATTCCTAATGTTGTTAACTTAATCAGCCTCTTATTTCCAAAGAGCAGGAAGAATGGCTTTAATGCCAATTTTAAGAAGGTACTTAAGGATGCTCTGGATCCTCTTGACCTGCTGTTATGAAAACAAAGATGCAGAGACCCCACTGACGCTCTGGGAGAAGGACCTAGCCTTGGCCAAGCTGGGATGGAACTCAGCCCACCAAGCACATGCCTGAGCTGGGGCTGATCAAATCATCTGGTTTTGGAGAGCAGAAGTCAGTGGATCTAGCTGCTCTTTATCACAGTGTCCATGGGAGGACTGAAGGAGGTAGCATAGGCTAAGTTCCCCATTAGATATGATGCAAATCTGGGCTGCTACTAAAAGAAAAATCCCACAATATAAGAATCACAGAGAGTCAGGAGCAGTACCAAATGGATTCTTCAGAGCCCATTTATATCTCAGCAAGCATCCACAGTGCTTCCAATTTATTTATGCAAAGAGGAGCACACGTTTGGCCTTCCCAGGAGGTGTAAGAAATTTTAATTAAAATGATAAATGCCATGTTCAATAACAAAGCCCTAATATTCCTGGCAAATGAAATAACTATGTACTGCTATTCTCCTTTCTCAGGCAGCACAGATATTTCAATGAAAGTCTTTTTATACATCTCATAACATTATTTTTTCAAAGAATAACACCAAGAATTTGATATCTTTTTGATAGTGAGATATCCTAACACTAAAATGTTCATCCAAACAGGACCCATCTGCTTGGGTTCAAACTCTATTGCCCATTTATTAACTGTGTAAACCTGAGCAGGTCATTAATCTTCTGATGCCTCTATTTACTCATCTGTAAAATGGAGTAACAATAATAGCTACTTCTTAGAGTTACTGAAAGAAATAAGCTAATACATGTGAATTGCTTAGAAACTATACTCAGCACAAAGTACCAACAGAATGGTGGTTAATATAATATTTTTTTGAACCTGGGGTCATGTTTGACCACACTCCCATTTTATTTTTTGAGATGGGGTGTCATTAAATTGCCCAGGCTGGCCTTGAACTTGCAATTCTCTTGTCTTAGTCTCCTGAGTAGCTGGGATTACAGGGCTACCCTGTAATCTTATTAACAGTATCGTCACCACCATCATCGTCATCATCTTTTCCTACGCAATGGAAAATTGTACTGACCTCTTGTAACATATCAGAGTCTTCAATAGCTTTGACGGCAGTTTTCTTGGATGTTTCCTGAATTTCTCCACCTATTATAAATTCATCAAGGATAAAATATGCCTTTTCAAAATTAAAGATAATATCCAGCTCGCAGACCTGGTAGGACAAAAACAAATGTTTTGATAAAGAGGCAGCAGCAGCAGTGGAGACCCTCCCCAGCATCCCCAGCTTTCCCACGGCTGCACCCATGCACACACCAAAGACGGAAGGGTCAGATGGTATTTTAAGCACAGAAAAATAGAACTAAGGAATCCCAGGCCCTTTATAAAAGTAAAACCACATTCTATTAAAGCAGACCTTCTCCTTAGAAAATAATATTTTATGCTGCAACAAGAAATTTGAGACTCAGTGGAAGAAGGAGGCTACTCAGCTCCTCCACCCACCTGCAGCAAATAATTGAACCCTGGCTGTGTTTCAGGCACAAGGGCAGAATTTCATTTCTCCTACCCTTTGGTCTGAAAATCTTGGCTTTAGGACTCTCTCCTAGCTTTAAAAGCTCACTCTGCAAATTAGCTCAAAAATGCTAATTTTTTTCTCAAAATTAGCCCACAAAACAATGTTTTTTTAAAATTTAGAGTGTATCAACCTCTCCCAGAAGCCGCATCCCCAGGGTTTCTGGGTCAGGGCCAGAGTGCCCCTCTAACAGATTCCTAGAGAATGCTTCTGGCCAGCCAGACTTCACATTAAGAACCACTGTCACAGACTACTGCAGAGTCTGCTAGATCTCAGTGTGTAAGTATAGAAAGTGTCAAGGCTACTGTCATAATCCAAATAGGGCTCATTTCCCAGGCGCCCACCAGACAGCAGCTCAAGCACTATCCTTGTGGGTCTTCCGCCTTATTCCAAAGACTTTGACACCTGACCTTCTCTTTGTACCCACAGTACACCCATCCACCTGGAGCTGCCCTCTTTTGTTGGCTCATTCAAAGTCTCCAGTCCTCCACCACACTGACCTCTCTCAGGAGCATCTGATATATTTCACCAATCTGCCTCCTAAACCTCCTCCCCTTGCTCCCCTGACCTTGGCACGCTCATTAATGCCTGTCCACCTCTATCTCTGATGATTCTTTCTCAGGCTCCTCAGATGATTTGTCTCCTCCTCCCCAATTAAGAAATATTTATGAGTACTTGGGACCTATCAATCATCAGAACAGATGACATCTCTGCCACACACTGCCTAGATTTTGGCCATCTATCTTCTCCTTAAATATTCCGTTCCTCAACACAGCCTCTTCTCTTTGCAATATTCACATTCGCCCAAACGATCTCATGGGCTCTCAGAGCTCTGTCCAGCACCCAGGAGGCTCAACACACTCTGATGTCCAACCTGATCTCCATCTGGGGCATCAGGGTAGACATTTCTACCTGGATATTCCTCCATCCAGATCGCCATGCCACACATCGATCTGAACTCTTCCTAATTGCTCAATCTAACCCCTTCTAGAGTTCAGTTCATTTTACCCTCCCCTCGTTCCTTTCCATCCCTTGGGCTTGCCCTCCCCTTTTAGTAACCAATTCCTATTGACTCTACCATCTAAATAATCCCTATCCTTCCCTCTCTCCTCCCACAATCCCCCCCCACACCCTGCTCCACTTCACAGCTGCTCAGACCTACAAAACCTCTCACTGGGCCCATTGCAATGACCTTCCAGGTGGTGTGTGTGCCTGCTCAGAACCATCCATCACTCACACTGCTAAAACACTGATCTTGTACCTCACTGGCATGAGGTCATGTTCAGGACCAAGTTCAGTTCCTTACCAGCACACAGGGATCTGACTACCCAGCCCAGGCCCTGCTCTCTGCTCTCCTGTGCCGATGCTTCTCCTGAGCTACAGCCACACGCACCACAAACTTGCCATGTTCTTTCATGCCTTCGCCCTGGCACATTCCAGCAATTCCTAGAATGTTCTACCAAATGCCCTTTCTTTTATCTTGCTGCTGGCAAAACCAAGCTCATATTTCAAAGCCAAACTGAAAAGTCTCGGATGCAATGATTTCCCCAAATCCTCTTCCCATTCAGATCCCACATGGCTTCCCCTCCGTTCTCACATCTGGGCACTGGTGTGTTCTAACCTACTGTCCATAAGGCAGAGACCCTGTTTCAGTCACCTTTATATCCCTAGAATCTGGCACACAGTGGAGCACAATAATTTTGGAATGCAATGATTCTGGGGTAAGTGAATGAGTTGGCTATCATACAGGCCTAGTTTTTATCACACCAGGGATTAATGACTCCCCAGATAAACAATTCTCTGATTCCACCAAATGCTATAACTTTATGTAAAATGGGTGTCAATATTTTAGCAAATTGCTCCATATATTTAGAATTCAGGTCAATAAACTTACAACACAGAACTGGTTTATGTTGACAGATAGAATTGAATCTAGAAATGGATAGAATGCCACTGTAATGGATGGCCAGCTCAGAAAAACTCATCTAACTCATCAGCAAAGGTTACAATCTCCTCATTCATTAGAAAACAACATTCATCAACAATAAGTAGATAGAGAGGAAAATAAATTATCTGTATTTAACCCTTCCTCCCTCAAGAATCTCTCTTTATGTGTGTATGTGTGTGCCCACATAAACAAATATGAATAATTCCACAATTAAAATCTGTCCACTAAAACATGACCCTATAACTTCCCAGACCAATAGGTTTCCCTCTTGAGACCCCCCATCAGGGAGAAAATGGCATGATAAAAGGGTATGTCCACAGTTTATGAACTCTTTGTTTTACTTCTCATTGTAAGAATTTGAATGAGAGCGGAATGAAGTTTTCCAAGTGAAAATCTGGACAGATCAGAAAATAGTGTGCACCATGCACCACTATAAACAAGGGGGGAATTACAGCACACACCAGGGAGGAGATCTGAAACATAAATGATGGTGGGGAAGGAGATAGTGTCCATGATACAGAAAGAATCATTGCAAATATCTAAGATTAGTATTGCAATTGGAAAAAAAATATTAAAAAGTAAAGACTGTTTAAGAAACAGTTCAGACAAAGCAAGAAAGGGAAAATGCCAGCACACATCTAATGCGGCCTGCAGCTCTCTAGCAATCAGAGAAATGCAAATGTAAATTAAAACAACATTCACTGCTGCTGATGTATGGATATATAGGTTTTTGCACCCACTGTGAGTGGAATTTATGGATTTTATAGACTATTTCAGTATAGACTATTGTAGTATCTATCAATTGTAAACATTGTAAAACTTCCACAAAGAATTTCTCATATTATACTCAAACCAGTGTATCAAATACAATGAACAACAAAGATTATGGTAGTATCATTTTTAATAATAATTTGAAACAACTTAAATTCTATTCATAGGAAGTTGTTTAAATAAAATATGTATACACCCACAGTGGCATGGGAATTCTGTATAGGTGTTGGGAAGAAGGAGATTTACCGGGATTGATATGGAAAGAGCTTCAAGATAGACTTGTAAGGAACAACAACAACAAAAAAATGTTGCCGAGTCATATGCATAATGCAATCCCATTTATCTAAGAATAAAAATTATGTATGTCTTGAAGGATATGAAAAATGTGCATTACTTTGTAATTTTCAGCAATATAACTAAACAAAAAGAAATCACAGTAGATTAGACATCCACACACAGGAAAGAGGGTATGAGAAGTAAGCAGTTACCAGAGGTCAGGAGAGGCAGAAGTCGGGAGTTACAGGAGCGATAGCAGAGGAGCCTTAGGGTTCAAGGTGGATGTACATCAGGAATCCAAGATAGACAGGAGCCTCATCAGGACAAACCAGCAATCAGAGTCTAGCAAGTGGACCCAACAGATACTAATGCAAGTTCTCTAGGAATTTGTGACACCCCACTCTGAGAGCAGCACCTATCCCCAGGCCTGTAGGGTCTTCCAGTAGCCATGGGGCAACAAATTTACTGCACCTAGTTTCAAGGGATAAGAATAAGGTAAGGTGGTATGCAGATCCAGTTACATAAAAACATACATACTTTGATATACAGTTACTACCTCTAGATCATTAAGAGAAATGAATAAACAAGTTCATTGTCATTATCGAGAATTCTGATAATGAGCAAATATTTCATATACAGCAACTTCAAAATGCTATTCTCTGGTTAATCTTTGAGACTAACTCCAACTGAGAATAACATCCCTGGAGAACCTTATGCAAAATTCAAGTTTCTTCAGTTATTGCTTCATTACTCAAATACTTCTAAATTCCTCAAGATTCTGCCTCAATGCTTACAAGACTCCACTCTACCTAATTATGTGAACACCTGTGGCTTCCTGCACCATGTTAATATACACATGAACCTCTTTACTCATTTTTTCCTTATATTATCTATAGCATCAAGAATAAAGTTGACAATAGCAGAATCTTGACTTCCTTCTTGTGTTTTACTATAATACGGCTTGTGGGTCTTTTCTTTTGGCAGAAGCCCTGCTGTAGTGAAGTTATTTCTGACATTTCACCAACTAAATTCTTTTGAGTAGAGTCTAAAAGCACCTGCCCTTAACTGAATTTTGTTCCAACGTCAATACAAAAAAATTCAAACTGCAGGCAGGAAATGCTTCAGACAATAAGAAACTACATAAATACTATAAAGCTATGTATAAAATAAAAAGTTATAATACAACATACGACTATACGGCAATTTAGAGTTTATAAAGTTTTGCTCTTTACTTTCTCTTTGACCCTCATAGCGAGCAGCTCCATGAGGCTAGCAAAGCAAATACTTCTATTAACCTTTCTGAATGCCATTTTTCTCATCTGTAAAATGGAGATAGATGATGGGTCTTAAATCATGGGTGAGTTAGTACAAGCTGACAACAGGACTCGGCAGGATGCATAGTGGTTCCTACATGAAGTTCAAAAACTTGCTGGGATGGCCAAATCTGGGTACTCTGAGTGCATCAGTAAAACTTCATACCACAATCTGTAATGGAAAGTTTGGTAGGTATCTAAATCCTCAAATAGACGCTTATCTACTGTGAGACTCTAAGGCATTTCTTCTTAGCCTCTATAAATTGGGGTTAATACTACTTACTGAAGATCGAAAGATTAACTAGTTAATCCTTGTAAATCTCCTTGGAATTGAAAAGTGCTAAAAAATACATAACTTAAATTAGTAACCAGAGATTTTGATTTCTCTATCTTTGGAAGATAATATTCGCCTGAGTTATAAGAGATGCTGAGGACAATGTTTTGCCTTGGATAATAAAAAGGCATGGTTAAAGGGAACACAAGAGGAAAAGACAAATATATTATTTCTGAGATGATGTCAATGAAAATCGGCACTTTGCTCATCACTGTTAATTAATAAGAATTGAACACCTACTGGGCACAGAGCCATGAAGGGCTCTTAGCTGCTCTTAGCTTAATCAAAGATTCATTGAATTTTTTAGTGAATTACATTTTGGCTCATGACAAAGATCGAGCTTCTAAAGGATACCAGAATAGGCTGGAAAATTAATGTTAGAGAGCTGGGAATTCACTCTGACTTTCCTTCTACTTTGACTGGACAAAACATTGGTGAAGGTCATTCAAATTCTCTTGAGATGTGACATGCTCTGAAATACTTGGTTGAATTTCGGTTAGATACACCGAGATCAAAACTCAGCCTCAGTTCACATTATCACACTTGGTTTAATCTAAGAAAACAGAACAGGTCAAATCAGAGTTCAGAAACAAGGGAGAGAAGACAGGTGATGGGAAATTTTGAACTTCAGAAAACTCTTCCAGACCCTTGCAAAGGGCCATGTCTGTAGTTTATTTCAAAGGAAAATAGCAAAATGCTAGAATGCGTAGAAATAAAAGAAAGTGTTAAATTAAATTATCTCACATTTGAAACGTTACTTTACATCTGCAAATCACTCTTTAAAAAATGAAAACTTGGTGAAGCAGGAGAAGGAAAAAGAAACAATGGCATAGCTGTCTTATTACTTCTATATTGTCCCACAATTAAAATCCTTGAAGCAGCATTTTAGGACTAAAACATCATTTACAAGGGAGGAAAAGGTGGGGGAAGGGAGGGAGAGAAAATTCTTTCCAAACCTCTCCCAGGACTCATTCTTAAGAAAACTATTGCAATAAATCTGATAAAGCCCTGATCAACTCTGCAAAAACTGCTTTTTCCATTACAGGGAACACAGAAGACTCTTCTGGGAACAAATTCTCCTAACTTCTCTTGATTAAAAAAAAAAAAAAAGTCTTTAGTGAGCAAGAGGATAGGGCAGAGAATATTACGAGAGACAGACATTTTCCAAATCCAATGATATGTTTCTTGAAATGGTGAACTAGATTAAATGATTGGCTAAAATCTGGCTCAGAGCTGGTTACAATGGATGGAAGAAAACAACCAGGTCTCAGATCACTACTTCAGTGACTTGCAACTTGGTGGTGAGGCAGCTCTTGTGTTAGGGGTGCTCTGACCTGTGCCATGTCCTGAAGGACTGGCGATGGCAGGTATGCGCAGCAGGAACATCACAAGGTTAGAGGAACGGTCAGGGACTGAGTTCTGAAAACTGAAATGCCAACCTAGGAGGTTTGAATTTTATTCATGACGGATAATGAAGAATGACTGCAAAGGGATGCCATGCCTAAGAAAGACGGTCAAGAAAGAAACAGAACAACCCAGAAACAGAAAGGACCCAATGGGAAGTTTAGAAAGCAAAGCAAAACTGAAATCCCAAGTAAACCTCTGCTAGTGAGAGTGGAAGGGAAGAGATGGACGGTAGTCTAATTTGAATAGACAGAGGTAGATTCTACGAAAAAAACAAAAAAACAAAAGAACCCTGTCCTTTGGCACTGGAGAATTCTGGAACATAATAAATTCCAACCTCAAGATAGAACAGGTTGGTTCTAGACTGTGAGATGTCCAGTGAAGCCCATCACCAGTGATGCAAAGAAGAGTCAGCTGGTGAAGGATTTCAGGAGAGAGAGTCAGTAGATACACCAGGAGAGTAGGAAGGGAAGCAGGGCATTTAGAAGGCAAGATACAAAGGACAAGAGCCAGCAGAAATCATTGTCATGGCAAAATAAAGAGGAGGGAACTTAAAGAACACATTGCAATGAGGAAGGATCCAGGGCTGCAGAGAGGGGAGGGAAGGTGGGGACTCAAGAAATGTCACTGGTGTTGACCAGCAGGGAGAGTGGAGGCTAATGTTGTATGCTAATGTTGAATGAATGGGCTGAAGGTTCAGGCAGATCGGGTATGATATGAAATAAGGATAATCTTGGTATAGTATGTTACTTGGTAGCAAATGCAAAAGGATTCTGGAACAGCAACGTGAACAGAAAGGATTTGGGCTTTTTTCTGTTTGGTGTTTTATTTTTCCTTACATATTAACAACATTAAAGAATATTTGTAGCATGGGATAAAAGGCCAGAAAAGGGATAAAAAGTCAAAAGGAAGAGAGATATCAAAGCCAGTAAGGAATGAGGAAGAGAGCGTCAAGGACCCTCCATGACTAAGTTCTGGTTCAGTGAAACAAGGTATAGACACCCCCCCCCCCCCAGAAAGGTTTGTCTTTCATTTACTAAGAATAACAGGTAGGGAGAAAAGCTGTGTTCCGATCCAAGGTGGACTTGTACTATCCTGGGAACAAATGTGATTCATATTTTAGACTTGGGAGAGAGAAGGAGTGTAATAAGCGAGACAACCGAAGCAGGAGCTGAGATGGAGACGGAGTCTAACAGAGCAGAGCAACACTTACATTCCCAAAGTATCTGTCCAGCAGCTCCACGTAACGGTGAACGATCTCTAGTGTCAAAAGCTCATTGTCTTCATTTTCTACTGCACAGCAAAAATACAAACTAGCATACCTTGAAAAAAATAAAGAAAGCAAAACAGGATGAGACGTTAAACAACCAAAAGATGGTTTTTCCCAATGAATACACAGTCCCCTCCACTTCTCCAGAGAGTCTCCCCTTCCAAGAATGAAATTATTATTCATCACATCCAATATGTTCCCTAAATAGGAAACAGAATATATACAAACATTGTTGTGATTACATCACTTCTGTTAATTACATGAAAGGCTCTCAACACAATTTTACCTTGAAGAGCTATTATCAGGGGTACAGAATTCTTTGGTCCCTGGTAATCAGGGTGAGCAAACACCCTGATTACCAGGGACCAAAGAATTCCGTCCTCCTGATAATAGCTCTTCAAGGTAATTCTCTCCAGCTTATAAACTGAGCTTTGTAAAATCCAAAGCCCTGACCCATGCTCTCAGGGGCCCTTGCTTCACGCCCTGGTACTTCATAAGGCACTCCAGTCTTTCCGTAGGCATCCCTCAATTTGTCAGCTCTGAGCGTGGACCCGGCAGAAGGATCAGCACTTGATGCTAATTTACTCCATGAAATATCAGTCTGCAGAGGTCACCTCCATTTTTCCTTCTAGGTTTCATAAGCACCCTCTGCAAGGACGCTTCTAATGTTTGCTTTCCTCCTGGAAACCACGGTGTGATGCTGGATGCAGATTCAGTCAGGTTGGCCATGTTCTGGTCCTACTTAGGCATCAGCTTCTGGTCTTCATGGGCAAAATCACTACCTCCCAGGGCTCAGTTTTCTCATTTATAGAGATTCCTTTCTAGGATAGTCTTACTGTTTCAAACAGATGCAGTAAAAAGAATATATAGGCTTTAAAGCCAGAAAAATCCGGATTTGAGTTCTGGCTCTACCAATTACCAGTCAGTTACTGTGACTGGAAATTAATTCCTTGAACTGTGTCTTCCGTTTACCCAAGAACAAATATGAATAATATGTATATAAAAAGCTGCTCCAGTAAACACAGTCCCCATCTCTCTAGCACATGAACCTGAATTTTCTCCATAGCATGTTACTCACTGAAAATATCTTATCTAAACCAAGGAGTACACTCTGTGACAGCAGGAGAGTTCCTTGTCTGTATCTGTGGCCATAAGTCAGAATGCCAGGAGTATGACAGGGGCTCATCCAATATTTCCTGAATTCACCTATGCACAATCAACATACGGGTCTAGTCTTTAGAATCCATCCTAGCCCATGGAAGTCATTTTAATAATAAGAGTTCTTGGCTAGTTGGCTTAATGGTACAAATATCTGAGCCTCAGCCTTCAAAGACTTCAGGAAATGACATCATTGGTGTTGTAATCTAATATGTTCATGATTAGCACCAACCAAAGCAACAGTGAGAAATCCAGTTCTTATAAAATTACTCACACCTTTTATAAACAAGTTTTAGCTCCTTCCAGTCAATAAAACTGCTTGTCCTGTGACCACGAGAGAGAATAATCTGAACAATTTCCCGAGTGACCTTTTTCCTTTCTTTGTCCGGGAGGGTGGTGTACCATTTCTGCAGCCGCAATTTCCCTTGTCGACTGAAGAGCAATATGAAATGTATCTAGAACAAATAAAAGACAGGGAAAACCAGAACTTGGTCAACCGAGTCATTCTGCAGAGACACAGAAATTCAGTGGGGTTCACACGGGAATATAAATTAGAACAGATGAGAAACACTATCATGAAAATTATCTCATTTGACAAATGTCATGCAACCCATCAGAGAAAAAAAGTGATGTGTACATCACAAACATAGCTTACTTCTATTATAGGGGATGGATTCTGTTTTAAACTTCAATTCCTTTTTAAGATTTCTAGAATCATTTAATGACAAATATATCAAGGGAGTAGTAGTAGTAGTCCTTGAAGAAAATAAGCAGGGCAGGGAGAATGTTAAAATCAATGGAAGGATTTACTTTAAAAGTTACATCCTAGTTACAGATCACAATTATAGAAACATAATGATGATGTAGAAATAAAGGAGAGAAAATAAGGATGAGGTAGGGGAAAGAGAAACCGAGAAGGGGACCATATTTAGGTCTTAAATCTGAGCTCTGCACTCTACTTTGTGGGCTCCTTGGCTGAGAGCTTTGGATCAGCCATCTCAAGTTGCAACTGTCCTTGGCATCTCAGTAGATTTTTTAACAATTTAGATAGCATGATGGCTATACTAGGAAGCAGCCTGATTTTATTTTCAAATGTTTCAAAATGTGTATTTACAATGAAAGTTTAATTTAAATAAATTCTAAAAGCTTTCAATGAGGGGAAGACATTGTAACATCTAGAAATTTACTTTTTGTACTTGGATGGATGGTAGATTTTATTTTCAGAAATTGTCAGATGGCTGATGCTTACCTTAGGAGAGATTAAATTTCCTCAACCCATAGTATTAGAAGGTCAGGCTTAAAAATCATTATTTTGGTTTTAAAAAAATAAAATGCATTGTTTTGGTTAAATGTGTCATAGAGGGGAAAATATATGCTGGAAACCAAAAATAATTACATTTCAAAATTTTTTAACAAATATTCAACTCTTCTTTTACTGAAGGGTTTGGCTCTAAATGTTATAACTTAGGCCTAACATCTCCCAAGGTGGGATAGCTGGGGCCCAGACTAAAACAATTCTTCTTTCAAAGCTTCCCAAAACCCCAACCTACAGAATGTGAGGACTTAATAGCTGATTTTCTGTCTTAGAAATAAAATATCTATGATAGCAAGATCCTGAGGACTAAGACATCCATTGGTGATGAGAAACCAAATTAAAAAGCCCTCCTTATTCCACGGCTTTAAGAAAAACCATCTTCAGACTGAAATTTTAAATACCTGCTTTGCACAGAGCACTTTCTTAAATACCCATTTCACCATCAGCACAGGTATAAATAACTCAGTAATGGAACACAGTAGATATTTCCTAGGAATCATATTGAGAAGGTATTTTTGGTTCGCAGAGATATCATGAACGTGACTGCCATTTTATAAGTATAAAATTGAATGACTGTGAGATCAGAAACCTCAAGTTCTTGAGGTTATAAAAATATGCACCAAGTTCAAAAGAAGCAACAGATCAACTCAAGTTTATCCATGAATTGCATTGCCTAAGACGTGGTTGGAAGATCTAGTCCTCAAGTTCTGTTCTAGTTAAGAACCAGGCTTGTGCTGTGGAACCCGGTACCTCTCCAAACTCAAAAACACAGCTTAAGCAAACAGGAAGAATGAATTGTAGTGATTCGCCTCCAGCAATTAATTTTATCCTATTTATCAGTTTAGTCCTTCAGGGCACACTTGACTAACTTGTTTCAAGAGGTTAACTAAATACTGTTTTTGATTAGCATTAGCTTGAGAGTAGGGGAAAAAAAAAAAAGGCAAACGGGAGGGTTTTTTCCAGTATTTGCGGAGATAGTCAACTTCAAGTTGATGTCAAAAACAAACTTCACCAGTTTCAGAAAACAACACCCCAATGTCCCTTTTTAGCAATATTTCTGGGAAGAACAGAATAATAGGCTGGTAATACTCTCCCATAAAATCAACGTCCCACAAAGACCTCCCATCCTCACCTCAAAAGGGGATACTTCTGCCAGTCACCATTTTGAGGGGTCTAGTTCACAGATGATCCCACAGATCCAAAGATATCAGAAGAATCAAGACTTCCTTGCCCCCAGAGTATCCACTAGAGCAGTTCCTCACCTCAAAGGGCAGAACCTCAAATTCTCAGTAAGATCCAGGAGTTGAACTATTCTGGGTGTTTTCTTATTATATACTTTTTAATGCCTACAGTAGCCACTCAGTAAGAAGGGTGGCCTGATCAGGTTATAGCCCTCACAATCGAATTATGTCACCACTAATGTTCCTGCATCAGCACAGGAGCTTCTGGGGACCCCCTCGGATCCAAACTGTAACAGGCATTATAGCAAAAATGCACTGTACTTGCAAACAAAGGATATGAAGGCAATATATTATTAATAGTTATTATATATTAATAGTTGCTACTATTAATATTAAAATTATTAATAATCATTATTTTAGAACAGTGGAATTATAAATGTTATTTTCTTCTTTGTACTTGACTGGATTTTCCAAAATTCATATGTATGATTCTATGACTAGAAAAAAATGCTTAATAAAAAGAATCTTAGTGATTTCAATAAAAATCAGTCAGCAAGGCCTAATACTAAGTAAATGTCAAAGTTCTTTCAACAAATAAAATTATACCTCAAAGAGATGGCATGCAATTCAGGGGAACCTGCAGGGTGGCAAAAGCAATAGGGTCTGTGTGGCTGCCAGGGATCAGACGGGGAGAGGAGCCTGGTGGGGCTGAGCAGAGGGCTGTGGGCGCAGGGAAGATATCCATGTGATACTGTGACGGTGGGTGTGTGGCTTTACGAGTGTTTCCAGTTGCTAGAATGTCCAAGACAAAAAGAGGACCTTAAAGGGCTTTAGGTGGACTTACTACTGAGTGGACTTTGAGTGATAATGATGAGTCAGTATAGGTTCATCAGAATCACAGATGTGCCCTCAGGTTCAGTGTGGAGACTGTGGGGGAGGCTACAGGTGTAGGGGGAGGGGTATATGGAACATCTGTCTGCCTTCTACTTAATTTTGCTATGAAAACACCTCTAAACATAAAAAATAAAAAGGACAAACTAACTAGACCAAATGTCTTCCCGCCACAGGACTAAGATGCCAGCCGTGCATAAGGATAGAGATGGCAGTTAAGGAGTACATAAAAATGAGCATCACTGCCTTGTTAGGACCCTCTAATCTTTATTTCTGATTTCAAAGCAATGTTATTTAATTCTGGCAACAAAATGAAGAGAGGGAGGGAGGGAGGGAGGAAGCATGAACGTGTGGTTTAGGGTCTCTTCATGCTACCTGGAGCACTGTTTTGCAACATCAGGCTGTGACCTCCTGTGTTGTAAAATAAACAGCAGATCCCAATCGCCTGTTTTGAGTGAAACAGAGCCTGACAGAAGACACGCCTCACAGCAGTCACACCTGTTAAGGGTTAAGGATCGTGACCAGAAACTTTTGTTCCCATGGCATATACTTGTACTTGGTAGAGGTACAAAACCCATTTCCTGCTATCATTCGTGGCTAAAAGAAGGAGGAGAAGAAAGAGGAGGAGTGAGGGAAAAGGACAAGGAGAGAGATGACAAGCATATGAACACAGCAACAAGGTCACTCACAACAAGGTGAAAAGTAAAAGAAATGTTTAATATAGAAAAGCAACTTTTTATTTAGTGTTAATATTTAAACTCAGAAGAATATTGGGTACCAGGAAGAAGAAAAAAAGTGTATATATGTGTGTATACATGTATATAAACACACACATATATATTTAAAAAGTGTACACACACACACACACACACACTTTTTTCCAAGTACGGGAAACAATTATTTGGATAGGACTCTGTATGTGCCAAACCATTACATTTTAAACAGTCAGAAAGCCAACCTTCAAGAAGGGCAGTAAAGATTAAATAGCTAAAGTCCTTATGAAAAATAGAAAGATATCACCTTTGAAGCAGAAATGGATTGAAACTTCTTTTCTGTCATGCTGACACACTAAATAATCAAGTAAAATGGAGAAAAATACCTCCCTCGGTTACAGGTGTCAGTTTGAAAGCCCTCATGGGGCAATCAGCACCCTCACCTCGTTGCAAGATTAACCCAAGATAATCTCAGGAGAAATAATCACATCAGCAGCTAAAATAATTGGATTTCAGAGAGATCTGTTGGCATAAATAATTTATTCATTTGACCACTCACTATTTGTGGTGTGCCTAGGAGGTGCACTACAAAACAGACACGTATAAGAGAATTGGTTTTCCACCTGGGAAGCTTATAGTTGTGATAAGAAATCAAAAGAAATTTCAAGGTAAACATATGGAATTAAGCACAGGCTTTTATCTCCTCTCCTACCCCAAATACCACTGATAGTGGCAATAGTGGAATTGAAAATAAATGTATCAAGCCCCTGAGACTAAGATGGCAGGGGAGGTGATGGCAGCCTTTGGATGATGGAGAGGAGACAGAGTGTGATGGATGACTTAGTAAAGCAGGGGCAGCTATGACTGAACAAGGTGGTCTCCAGAGAGAAGCAGGTAGTTCTTACCAGCGAATGCCTGAGAGCAACACTTGGAGGCACATATCCTTAGAAAACGGGGCTGAGGAAAAGTCCTGGAAACAGGAGGCTGACCCAGAAATCTTCCTGAAAAAACTGGTATTTGCTACTTGCAGAATTTTCAGGGATGAGAGCCAAGTGAGAACACACGTGCATGTACATATGCCTACACACACACACACACACACACACACACACACACAGCAATACATTCCCAATGGCTTTGTTAAAGGACACGGAAATTTAAGGAAGGTCATGCATTGGAAAACCTAGGCACAGCTTCACCACAGACATGTGAAAAGCGTGCTGCCCTATGATCTTGCATGTCAAGATATCACTAGGCAACAGGAATTTCTCAGCTCCATTAAAATCCTGTGGGACCACGGCCATATATTGCTGTCCATTCTTAACAAAAATCTCACTACGTGGCATGACTATGCACTTCAGAGTTGTATCAACACTCTGAGGACTCGCACAAACCATCTAGGTCCTTAAGTAACTGTAGATGCCTGCAACCCTCCTGGATCTTACACCAAATCCAGAGCTAGCAAAGCCCTGCATCTTCATTTAAGAAAACAAAGTGTTTCTGAGCCTCCACCTCCAGCTTTTTTTCTAAGATAAAATTTCTTCATTCAAGAAACTGATTCCTGTACATAATGGTGGGATTTGTTGATATGCAAACAACATAACATTATAAGTTGGGCAATATCATTACCTAATATTTCCCTTTCCCCTCCCCTAGGCAAGGTCCCTCTCCTCTCCTCTACTGGACTCCCTTCAGTTTTCATGAGATCTCTACCATCTCCGCACAACCTCTCTTTTCTTTTCCTTTTTCCTCTCTAGCTTCCACGAATAAGAGAAAACAAAGACACTTGACATTCTGAGCTTGACTTATTTCACTTAACATAATGTTCCCAAGTTCCATCTATTTTCCTCCAATTACATAATTTCATTTTTCTTTATGGCTGCATGAAATTTAATTGTATACCACATTTTCCTCATCCATTTATCCCTTGATGGACACCTAGCCTTGTTCCATAGTTTGGCTATTGTGAATAGTGCTGATTTAAACATGGGTATGTACATATCTCTGTAGCATGATGACTTTAATTTGGGGGAGTGGTGTAGCTAGGTCATATGGTGCTACCTCCAATATTTCTTAAGAAACAATTGGAGGATGTCCCCCAGAAAAGGAAGGAGTAAATGCAAGAGTGTCTATTCTCTTGGGCACCAGAAATCCAAAGTGAAAGTGTGGTGCAAGGGAAGGTGAGAATGATGTGATGTGGTGCTTGGCCAAGAAAGCAACCCCTGTAGAGGGAAGGGGAGGGTGGGGGAGGAAGCATCCAGAGCGAAGGCAAAAAAGGAAGGGGATGTTCTGTATAGTTGAAAAGTATTGATAGGCATCTGAAAGATCTGCCAGTGCATTGGAGAAAAAATAGTGACAGATAAACAGAAAACTAGGCAAGTGGAAAAAACGAGATTATCAATCTAGGAAAAAATGATACAAGAAATAAATCATGATCATGGTTCTTAAGACTATGTTGAAGAGAGAAAGTGTGGGGTGGTGTGTGTGTGTGTGTGTGTGTGTGTGTGTGTGTGTGTGTGTGTTGGGTGAGGGAGGGGTGAATGGAAGAGAAGGAATGCTCAGTTACCCTAACGGGAAGTCAGGAGATAGTGTAAACAGCCAGCACAGCATATTACTTAGAAATATAGAGATAAACAGCAAAAGAAAAGGTTGTAATTATTTAAATTAGTTGCCTCTGAGAGAAAAGCCTAGAAACCAACAGGGGGTGCTATTTTCATCACAAATTATTTGACTGACTTTGGAAACTATGTGCATGAGCATGTACTTGGGTTACAAAATAAAAGGTAATTTTAAAAAGAATAAATTAGGGGGGTGGAATATCTATTGATAAACCTTATTCTGGATGTTGTCATCCCCTCTCCTTCCCCAGAGAAAATGCACAAGTTTAGAAGGCAAACACTTAAATACATTAATTGTTCTAAACTATTCGGTCTGCACTAACATTTGATTTTTTTCTGATGTAGTTTTATTTTTCAACCTGTACCAGCTCATGGAATAAGGAGATTCCAGGTAGAGTAGTACATTTTAGTATATGTCTTGATTTTACTTCAAGGCAAATAACATTTGGCCTGAATTCTTGTATTCCTAATACAGTTTTTTTTTTTCCTGCATGGTTGAGGTATAAGTGATGAATAAAAATTGTATACATGTGGCATAAAATGTGATGTTTTGATATATGTATACTTTGTGAAATGATTACCACAAGCTAACTAACATCACCCTAGTTATCCTGTGTGTATGTGTGTGTGTGTACTGAGAACACTTCACATCTACTGTCTTAAGAAGAAAAGCATACACTACATTATTCCTAATTACAGGGCCATGCTGTCTATATTATTGGCAGAAACTATTTGTCCTCACTGAAACTTTGGACCCTTTGGCCAAAGCTCCCCATTGCACTTTCCCACCTAACACAATTTTTTAAAGAGAGGACTGTTAGAAGTTTTTGCTGATTCTGTGACTCTCCTTCATGTTTTAATAAGTGACTTTGTGTGCCCCTCATCCTTCGCCTTTGGATTAAAGAAGTCTCACCTCTTAAGCTTCTTTTCCTATCCTGGGTTTCTTAATTCCCTTATCATTTTGTGTTTCTTCCTGCTTAACTTCATTCCTTGCTCATAACAGGGACTCAGATATTGGAGGAACTATTGAATTTTGAGAAATGTCAACTAGTCTTGGATAAATATTCAGGGTAAAAAAAAATCACCTTGAGTTTTTGATAAGGGTTATAGAACACTACACTTTTCTTAAAATAGCTTTCCTTATAAAGCTTAGGATTTTATTGGGCATCATAAACTCACCACTGGGGTTACTATCTGTTATGGTCTGAATCTAAGTTATCCCCCAAAAGATTGAGACAAGCAGCAATGTTCAGAAGCGAGATGATTAAATTATAAGAGCTATAACCTAATCAGTGGAATAATCCATTTTGGTGGATTAATCCATTTGATGAATTCATAATTTGAAAGGACTATTACAGCGTGGGTGGTAACTGTAGGTAGACAGGACATGACTAGAGGAAGTGGGTCACCAGGGGAGGGTATCCTTGAGGACTATACCTTGTCCCTGGCTGCTCCCTCTCTTTCTCCTTTCTGCTTCCCATCTACCACAAGCTGAGCAGCTTCCCCCAGCCATGCCCTTGTGCCAAGATGTCATGCCTTATTTCAGGTCCAGAACAACAGTGTGTGCCAATGATGAGATGAGACTACTAAAATCATGAGCCCCAAAATAAATTTTTCCTCCTCAAGGTGTTCTTGTCAACAGTTATTTTGGTCATAGTGATAAAAATCTAACAGTGACCCTCTGAAACCCACTTGCCTTATGCTACAAATTAATATTTTAGTTCTTTCAGATTTGTTACATGTCAGTCCAACCAACATGGTGTTTCTGGTTGGGTCCAAGGTGTGCTACACTGTAGTTATCCCTAGGTCATCTAGGTATGGCTCAGGACATGCTGAGCATTTATTAATAGACAAAGCCACATCCTCGGCCAGGGGTAGGTGAGCAGTAGAGTAGTTGGGATGTTAGATGGGAAGATTTTGACAATCAGAGGATGAAATGACATTATACACACTAAGCTCTTGTGCAGAATCTGGCGTGAAGCACTCTAGTAAATCACTAGTCACTAGTGTATCATCCAGGAGTTGGCCCCTCCCACTCACTATCATTGAGGTCAACAAAACCACTCTCCCTTCCCCCTTTGGAATCATACTGTTATCATCCCCTCACTGTTTTCACTAACAGTTCCCATATCCTGATGGGAAGAGTCCATGACTGCATCTCACAGGTCTCCATGAAGGCCTTCTGAGATTCCCTGAGAGCAAACCACCCAACTTCTGGCTGACTGCTACCTTATTCAGTCACCTCGTCTCATTAATCACCTCTCCCAGAAACAGCCCAAGCTGGCAGATGAATCACTCACAGTGCTTTTCTTCCTTATGCCTGTTGAACAATGGTCTTCTGATCAGGTATTTAATCATCCTGTGCAAGGTGCTTACTTTCAGGTTCCCCATTTTTTAACTTATGTTTGTACATTTTTTTTTTTTTACTGTCTTTTCTATAATTAACAGCAGCTATTTTTTAAATTTTATTTTTAGTGTTTACCTTCCCTGCTGATTGTGGACTTGAACTGCATCACTCCTTCATGGTGAATTACTGCTCCGTCCCTCCAGTTCCCATGCACAGAAGCAGCCCAGAGGGAGGGGGACTTAGAAGACAGGTGAGGCACTGAATAATGGTCAGTCCCCCTCTCCTGGCCCCATGTCATCAGCTATGAAAGGAGAAGAGGTCACATGTTCAAATGCCTTTCGTGGGTTGGGCAGAGACAGGTAACATATTAAATGTGAGTAAAGATTCAAGTAATAAAATAGAGGGTGGAAGAGACAACAGCCTCTGCAAAGCACATGTTCAAGAGAAAGTGGCAGCCACAACTAAGCCACAGGTGTTGCTAAGAAAAAAAAAAAACAATAAGACACTGTTGCCCGGTGTCTAGGAAACCTGAAATCTGGATGTTCATGTGAAGTGTTGGGATTGCTCTAATGTCAGCAGTTAATTGTTATAATAACCAAGAATGCGTCATTCAAGCTCAACAAAGCACTGTGAGTGAGCTTGTCCACAAGCTGCTTTGGGCTGCAGGCCTCACTGCAGCCTGCTGAACCAGATGACCAGGGAGACTCACTGCGCCAGCATTCGGCAGCTTTACTAGGATCACAAGATTTCTCTCTTTTGTGGTTTTGAAAACAACCCATATGAGGAGGTGACCCTCTGACCCCAGAATCTTACTTCCCCATCTCCTCCTAATATTATTATAAAATCTGTTCTGGGACAAGTTTCTTCTGTTAATGTTTTTTCACCAAATTTTACAAGTTTTGCCCCCCTCAAGATTTCTAGCCTAGGTTTCTGTTGCAAAAGAAAATACATGTGAATAATTAAAATCTGCACAACCTCAGACCTTTGTCACAAAACCAAATATAGGAAAGAGACCACATTGATGGGTGTATTTCAGTTCTTTTCCCAGTCCTTGCACACCATCTGGTGGCAGAACTCTCTGCTTGTAACAGGTGAAGTGCTCTGTGAAGGAGGCAAGTTGAGGAAGTTGGTTGAAGGGGGGAACAAATGGAATGATGCAAAACAACACATTGAAATATGCTGATTATGTGCCAGCTCAGAGTAATCCACACATTAAACGTTAACTGCTGAGAACTAGCCAGAGGCCACCTAGATGTAAAACTTAGTTACCTCTATGAAGAAAATTCCTCATAAAATTGTCTGTTATCCATCAGCCTCTATTGTACGATAACATTTACCAGAAAAGAAGAAAAAAGGTCAAATATACTGTTAGGGTGGATATACTGAAAGAACAAGACAATTTTATGTCTTCTTTTTTTCATTCCTAAAAACCATCATCATTGTTTTCTCCATCATTACAATTCAACTTCACAAAACCAAATCATCTACATTCCATAGATAAAGTCAGTAGATTCCATTCAACTTAGCAAATATTTATTCAGTATCTACCACAGTGAGGTATTTCAAAATGAAATAATCACTCATTCCTAGACTCACGAAATAAAAGGACATTTATTAGGACAACAGAGCTGGCATGAAGCAAGCCATCTTGGCTTAAAACTACAGAAATCTCCTTATGAATGTAGATGTAAAAATACTCAACAAAATATTAGCAAATCATATGTAATAATATACAAGAGAATTATGCACCAAGACCAGTGGGATTTATTCCAGGTATGCAAGGCTAGTTCAAATTTTAAAATCAATTAATGCATCCTATTATATCAAAGGGCTAAAGAATAAAAATTGCATGGTCATATCAAAAGATATGGAAAGAGCATTTGGCAAAATCCAACACCCATGCACATTAACCCTCTTAGCACATTGGGAATAGGAGGAAATGTCCTCAGTGTGATAAAGAATCTGTACAAAATCTAGAGCTAACATTATAGTTAGTGGTGAGGAACTAGCAGGAACAAGAATATTCAGTACCTTAGAACACTTTTGCTTGTCCCCCCCCCAAAAAAAGCTAAAACTCTGACTTCTCTTTATTTTTCCCATTTATGCAAGCAATTATAACTAGATCAATCCTTTGCTAATATCAGAGAGATACTATAATAGTTGACAGTTGAAAGGTTCTGAGCATATGGATGCCAGCCACCATGCCAAGCATTTCACATGTAATACTTTATTTAATCTTCTCCCAAGCTGAAAGTGGTCAATATTATTATTATCACCTTTGATTAATTAGGAAACTGGAGCTCAAAAAATGTAAGCACTTTACTTCAGGTTGATCAGCTAGAAGTTTCCAGAGTTAGGCATTTAACTCCAAAGCTCACTCTCTCAATAGCTGTGCAATGTGGCCTTTTGGGGGAAATTTTTTAAAATTAATAAATAAATAAAGTGGCTCCAATTAGGCTGGTCTCAACCACTTTTAAATAAAATATGATATTGAATCATCTTTACAATAATGACAGATTTTAAAACTCCTTTGCCCCATCCAATACAAAAGGTTTCTGCACCAATCATAAAAACAACTAGGAGACACCAAAATGTCCTATGCTTACAGAGATTAAGATAAAAGAACTAAATTCAACTCAAAACAATAATGACTTTAGCACTGAATCACTCCAAGTCATGACTATTACATATATCACAGAAGAGACAATCAGATGGGTGGGGAAAGTTCTGAGCAAAGTTGGCTGAATAGGCAACTTTTTGCTAGCAGAAAAACATATCTGAAGTCATCATCTAAGTCGTTTAACTAGATCAAACATGGGCCCTTATCTCTTCTTGTACAAATGAGAATGAGGAACCTGAACTTGGAAAAAATTACCCTACCAAGGAGCCACTACTTCCTGTGAGATGATTAGATAACTAAACAGGCTTTACATTGGTAGAAAAATCTTTTCTCTAACAGAAATAGAGTGAGAGGATTGCAAGGAGGAGAGAAAGAAGGTACAGCTGTCACCTTTGTGCTTCCTAAAGCCTCCTTGTGGTGCGGAACCATATCTAACTTCTTGTGCTTTGTAAAAAGTGCAATTTGAAAATCAATGGCATTTTCGAAGGTGGACTTTCAACTGTTTTGCTTTGAAATCTCAATGAGTTGGGTTTTCTTTTTCCTATTATACTTTTTAACCATTGTATTATACGTAATTTGGCTATGTTTTTTTTCAGAACTTTTGCAAATAATGATTCTGAGATTTAATCTCAATACATTTGGTGCCTTCACCAGTCTGAGTATACCAGAAACTTCCACTTCTAATGCTGATTGGACAAGGACAGAATCAAAATGGTGCAAGAGAGTTCACTCTCTATTAAGTAGAGATTATACCAAATCACACAGAGAACCAAAAAGAATGTCAAACCTCTGGCCTCTAGCAAAAAGAAAAGAAAGCTAGACTTGATTCAAGCACTAGAGAAACCGCATAGCTCTCTAGCAGGCGTGGCTGCCAAGTTAAAAAGAAACTAGACCGGTTCCAACTGAGTAAGTAACCACATGCCTTCATTATTGACAGTGCTAAGCCCAAAGAACACCTCCCAGTGCCCCCCAGCAAATGCAAATTCATGCCTCCAGAGACTGATGGTCACAGTTCAGGTTTTGATATAAACAAAGGATTATCTTTATATCATTTTTATTTAAAATTTTATACATTTTATATCATTTTACCTATATGTAAAATAAACCAGATTCTCCCCTTTCCTTACTGCCAGAGTTGCCCTTATGCCTTCAGTATTTACAATATGTATTTATCATGTATATATATGAATATGAATATACACACGTGTATGTAGGGAGATGTGATTAAGACTTAACTTTCTTTTGGGGGCTCCAAAAACTTGAAATATCATTCATGTTTACTTTTACAACATATCAAGAAGAAAAAAAAACAATAGCATAGAACATTGCCACAGTTCTCATATTTTTTGCTGTTTTTTTTTTTTTGGGGGGGGGGGCGGACAGCGAGGTACCGGGAATTGAACTCAAGGACCACTGAACCACACCCCCAGCCCTATTTTGTATTTTATTTAGAGACAGGGTCTCACTGAGTTGCATAGTGCCTTGCTTTTGCTGAGGCTGGCTTTGAACTCGCCATCCTCCTGCCTCAGCCTCCCCAGCAGCTGGGATTACAGGGGTCTGGCTAGGTTTTTTTTTTTTTTTTTTTTTTAACCTCCCTTTTTACGTGTGTGTTTTTCCCACATTTTCCATAGTAATTTAGGTTTGCTGACATAATTTTTAAAAAATGTGAGCTAAGATTGCTGCATAACAAAGAACACAGTATCTACTCCAACCCAGGAATGGAAGAACTGGGCTTGCCCGCAGGCCAGGCAGTTAGAGGCAGCAGCGGCCTCACCCAGCACACTGCGCTTACCGCTCCACCGAGGAACTGTGGCTTTGCCCAGAACCTGCGAGCGAGCACCCCCTTAATCCGAGTGAATGGATAGTTTACATAAATTCTTCCCCACAGTGGTTCATAAGTAAGACCCCAGAGCACAGGAAACCGGCATGGCTAAGATGGGGCTCCCAGGGTTCAGACAGCCCAGTCTTGCTATTGGGATTGTTGGCAGCTGCCAGCCAACATGACCCTGGGGGCCCCAGGCAGCTAGGCAGAGCAGCGCTGCTGGGTCCTCTCCCTGCGCAGGCCGCCCCGCTGAGTCCTCCCTGTCCTCTCAATGTAGACCCCACCACTGTCCTCCCTGTTCAGACCCCCACCCTCACCACCTGACCCCAACACACCTCGTCCCTTTGCAATCCCTCTCCCAGTCCTCCCTGTTGAGACCCTGCTCCCTCACACCTGACCCCTCCCCCTGTCTGCCCTCTGTTGTCTCTGTGCGGTCCCCTCCCTCTGGACAGATTTTTAAATCATAGCCTAAGTAATAGAAATTTGATCTGCAGAAGGGGAAGAGGGTCACTTTCGTCAGTCAATAGGTCACCTGGAACACTGCAGAAGAGCTCTTTTTAATAACCTTTTCATTAGAAATTTGTAGGATGTCTAATTCCTAATTTTAAATATCTCATCTTTTCTTAGGGCAGACCTAAATGATGCCTAATTTCTGACACTCTATGGCACACTAGACTATGCGCTAGAAAACAATTCAGGCAGCTAAATTTCATTAGAAATACTTAATTTCCTTCAAGATACTCAATTTATTTTTTTTAAAAACTGTGGCGGACTAGTGGAATTTTAAGTGGATCACATTTAGTAAAATGGTAACAACTATTTCCAACCACTGCTTCTTTCAATCTGCTATTAATGAAAGAGCTAGATATATTTTGGTCATAGAAAGGACCCGTTCCTGCTCAAAATACTCTCTCCAGGGAGAGCCAGACCCTTACAATGGCCTAAAAGCCCTACTCAGCATGCCTCTCAGGGCCTCCAATGTCATAATCCATTCTTCCTCCGGCTTACCCTACTGCAACCACACAGGCATGCCCTACCTCAGGGACATGTCTTCTGCTCAAAGTACTTTCCCCAAATATTTCATGGGTCACTCTTTCACCACCATCAAATCTGTTCAAACTCTTCTTCTCGGTAAAGCCTACCCCACACCCTACATAAATGCATCACCACCAGAGTGCACCACTCTTATTCTCCAACCCCACACTGTCGATATTCATGGTACTTATGATCTGTCATTTTATGTATTTATTATGTTACTGTCATTATTTCACACTCGACGTGTGAAGTCTACGGGTTTGTGATTTTTGTCTCTCAGTTCTAGAGAGAAGCCACTGGCCAAAGTCCCATTTCTCAGTAAACTGTTGAGGCAGAACAAGAATCTAGAGATCCTGACCTCAAACCAAAGCAAAAAAGCAGCTGCACCAGTGAAAGTCTATAGACTAAGTGGCTTAATACATGACAGAGGGCAAATAAATGGTACTGACCCCACCCCACTCTCTTGTAGTTTTCTAAACACACTGTGCCTAAGATTGCACCTGGACCCCTAAAGCAGTGTTATTTCCTTTCTTGAAACAACACACAAAATAATGGCTACCTAAATGAAAATACGCACTATCTCATTAGAAAGAAAAGAAAAACCTAATCAATAAATAATTTGCAATTCACTGAAAACTCCTACTAACTCAGCATTCATTAGCTACCTTAGAATAGGCCACTTTGGCATTACACTGCACCCTGGTGGACTCGCTCACGGCAAGGCAATACTCATTCAAGAAGACATTCACTTTTTACTATGCTTTCATTTGGACTCCATTTTTGAAACTGTTCAGATGTTTATGTTTTTATTGTGACAAAATAGACATAATACAAAATTTGCCCTTCTAGCCATCTTTACATGTAGAGGTTAGTGGCACTGGTGCAGCCACAGTGTGCAGCCACCACCATTCATAGAGCCCAGAGTTGAGGTTCATCCCCACTCTTCTAGGGGTCGGGATTTCCTCCTTTCTACGGCTCAGTAGTACTCCATTGAACGCATTACATGTGCCTCAGGGTGCTCATCCACTCCTCCTTCAGTGGACACCTAGACTCCTCCTCTTGTCTACTGTGAATGACGCTGGCTGCCATGGGCACGGATGTACAAGTACCTCTCAGAGTCCCTGCTGTCAAGTCCTGCTGGATGCTAGGACAGTGCTCTGTCTGATTTTTCGAGGCTACCATGCTGTTTCTCACAGTGCTTCCCACATCGTGTCTCATCAGCAGAGCACAGGCTCCAGTTTCCTGTCCTCGTCAAATCTAGATTCTCTGCATTTGTGTCGGTAGCCATCCTAATGAGTATGAGATGCTATCTCATTGTGTTTTTGATTTGCGTTTCCCTAGTGATTCGTGATGCGGAGCATCTTTTTATGAGCCACTCAGTCCTTTGTACGTCTTCTTTGGAAACATACCTGCTTCAGCCCTTTGCCCTTGTGCATTGGCTCTTTGGGGCCCATCTCCAATACTTCCATCTACAAACTTGGGGGAGCTTTGGGTCAATGGTTACTCAGGGCTTGGGTTTATGCTTTGGGGCCTCTTGGACATAAGGGGTAGAAAATCAGAATATGTGACTTGGTATTTTGCGGGGCTAAGTGGTTTAAGGCCTGCTTGTTTTCTCCTATTTACCACTGAGCCAGTAAAATAATCACCTTAGAAAGCAACAGGGCATGCTGGCACAAGAAATGCTCAACAGCTTGGATTCTGCCAAGACCCATTTCTGTGTGATTATGCAAGGTGACTGGCATCTTGGGGGAATGAACTTGACACAATGTCCAAGGTTCCTTTCAACTCTAACTACCTGACACTAGATGTCTACCCACAGGCAGCGGTAACCCTGCATTCTTGAAAAGAATAGAATATGGAGAGGGGTTCTTGGTCATAAATCATTTTTTCCATATTTCTTAGAAACCAAATACCACAGATTACAAAATATCACATTTATTGGCCAAAGTCTTCCCCATCTGCATACATGCATGTGAGTCTTTGTAAGGAAGGAACAGCGGATGTGGCTCCTTCCTATCCACTGCCCTTAGAGGAGTGGTTTTCAAGTTTGGGGGATTTTTTTTAATCATAAAAATTTTAGAAACAAATAAAAGTTAATTACAAAGAGACAAAAGTAAAATCTGAGCAGCTCCATTAGAGTCTGGGGAGCTTCGTGGGTTTCCATGGAGCTTGCATATTACAAAACCTCAATGAGCAATTTTTTCTATGACTTCCAAAGTCTATTAAAATTTTTGCCTAGAGATGTAAACATGCAGTCTTCTCATGGGTCTGCATTTTCTGTATAAGCCAAAGAATAAGAAAGGAAGTAGATATTGGGAAAGGAAGAATAGTACAGCAAACAAAAATAACACATTGCTATTGTGCATTATCTGGAACATTATTTATTACATGTCAGTGATGTGCTAAGGGTTTTGATACCTGTATCCAAAAAACACATGAACAATGATTATAATAATGATATAACTGTTATTTTTCATCTTTTAAGACAAGGTAATAGGGCTGGGGGTGTAGCTCAGTGGTAGAGCACTTGCCTAGCATGCACAAAGCCCTGGGTTAAATCCCCAGCACCACCAAAAAAAAAAAATTATATATATAAATGAATAAAAGAGATCAGAGGCTCTGAGAAGTGAAGTAACTCACCACGCAGCTATATAAATGGGAAAACAGCTTAGATGCCAGGCAGGCTAGCAAAATATCCCCAACTCAAAATGTTTTTACCAACTGTAGTCCTGCTTTGAGGATACAAGAGAACTAAATCCACTTTGACACAACCCTGCATCCCTTCCCTAAAACACTTTCCAAAAGATGGACCTCAGAGCCACAAAGGGTCTCATATTCAGAACTATGGTATTATACAGGCTGTCCTAGAGAAAGCCCAAGGAAGCCCAAAGACAGAGACATTCTCCACGTGTCTACAAACATGTGTCCCATTACTAAGCCAACCTCCCAGCATGCACAGTGGGCCCACAACATTTTTGTAAATCCTTAAAACTTTTTGCAAAAGGCAAAATGAAGTACCTGGTTTTTTATGCATGATATATGCCTCATTGTTAAGCAACAGACTTTAAAATGTGCCACAATATTTATTTGGACACCTCTTTATTTTCTCACATGCCTAAGGCTTCAAGAAATGAAGTTAGCCTGGGGTTTCCAAGCCTGAGAAGCCCAGACCTTCTGTGACTGAGAGGAAGACGGTACTAGCAAGTTAGAGAAAAACTACTAGGGAGAAGCTGTGGTGACAGGGGCATCACTAGGTGACTCTCATTCTGAGCCTTATTTTCTGTTAACGGTGGGAAGTGGTCATCACTGCCTTTCCTTTTCTGTCCCACCACATCTAGTTCACAGATGCCCTTGTCTCTCTGCACGCTAGATGCCACTTAATTCTGAAACCAAATATACTTGAAAGGTACTATTTAAACCATCCCTGGCCCTCCCGGCCAAAATGATCTGAAGCATATCCATGAGACTCATTTTCCAAGGACCCTACCCAGCTTCACAAACCAAACTCTTGCTGATCATGTAAACATGCACTATTTGCAAAACATTCTCCTGTTTCAAATATAGAAACTATTAGTTATACTTCAATCAAAAGGAGGCTTGTACATGAAACTACAAAATATCACATGATCTCTAAGATGGTACAGGAGATTGTAGGCTACTAATAAGAACAAAGACCCAATTTTTATTTTAAATGAATGTGATTTAGTATTTGACCTCTATTTAATTCATTTCACCAATAGGGTTGATAGAGTTAGTAAAATAATACCACTGACTCTGAAAATAAATATTAGTGTTTCATAAACCAAGCAGAAACCCTTTGAGTATTTTTTACTATGGCACTAAGGATGTGGCCATCAATTCCCCTTGCTTGTAAAGTCTTGGTCCTCTGCCCCATGATATATTTTCTTTGGGAGGAAGAGTCCCGAGGAGCTAATTCCAGAAGAAGCCAACCAACCGTGGTTGATTATGGATCCAGTCCAAGGAAATCTGAGAGACGGAGTTAATTAATTCCAGGCAGACCCAAGTAATGATTCTTTAGGGTCTGACCCAACTCTCAAGGTAGAAATCACCTTCCCTCCTAAGTTTACAAACCATCTTCTGGTTCCTGAGGACTGTGGTACTAACTGATAAAATGAGTTTGTGCATACAAACTAATATGTAAACACTCTGTGAAAAATCAAGACGATGGGTCCTTGTCACCTAAGAATTCTAAATATTTTTTTAATTCCACAGCAAATATTCAAGCATACAGACCATTCTTAGGCAAACATTTTGCATTCCACAAAACACAATATTATCAGAAAGAACTTTATTACCAGTTGGATTAATTAGTTAAAATGAGGAATGCAGAGTATTTGATGATAAACTCTATGATAGGAGATGATTATTCCTTCCAACTCTATGCATTCAGGAAAAAGAAAAAGTTACTTCAATTGATCACTTGTCAAAAACTAATCAAGGCCTGGGGATATTGCTCAGTTGTTGGAGTGCCTGCCTTACATGCATAAAGCCCTGGGTTTGATCCCTAGGACGACAGAGAGAGAGAGAGAGAGAGAGAGAGAGAGAGAGAGAGAGACGGACGGAAAGGAAGAAAGAAAAGAGAAAACAGTGAAGAGTTCAGAGTCTTTGGATGGGTGTCCCTCAGTTCCTGTGCGGATGACTGAACTCATAGGCAAAGAAGTGGCAGAGGGGCTCCATCTCTGCCATGCCTGACTCTAAAGCTTGAGGTCTACCTACCATCCATGCACCATCCCTCCCACCAACTGGGTGCAGCCTGAGGCATGTGCAATGGGACTGGAACTGCTAGTTACCAACTTATGTCTCTGAGTCTGCTTACGTAGGAACCTAACATCAGTGTGGACATGCTACAGCTTATTTACAAATGGCTAGGCCCAGCGCCACAGCTGGCAATTAAATCAAGTACTTCACAGGGAGTGAGATCAGCCCTCTGTAGAAGAAATGGTGCACTCAGCATCACTGTGGCATAGTCTTAGTACACGCAGCTGGAGTGACACCCAGAAAGTGGTTACAGATGAATAACTGAAGGAATGTATGTTGGCAGCAGTGGTCTATTTAGAGTGCTGGGAAAAGACGACAATTGGAAGGATTTGTGAACACGGGTGTGGGTGTGTGTGTGTGTGTGTGTGTGTGTTCCTGGAGCATGAACCCAGGGCCTTGTGCATGCTATGCAAGGACTCTACCAAAGAGCTCCACCCCCAGCGCTTTTCACTTTGAGACAGGATCTTGCTAATTGCCCAGACTGGCCCCAAACTTGCAATCCTCCTGCCTTGGCCTCCCAAAGACCTGATAGTAGGAATGTGCCATTACACTCGACTACAACATTAATGCTATATATTTTTAATTTAGAATTATATTCTGTACTAGAATTTTGGCTATGAAAGCTAAAAATTTAGAACCTTGAGTGAAAGTGACCAAAAAAAAAAAAAAAAGACATAAAATTATCTTTTAACTGTAAAATTATCTTTTAACAGTTAAAATTTATTTAACTGTGAAATAATAGATAATCACAGAGTAGGACTTCCTTTTCTTTACAAGGCATCTTGAAATGGTATTTTTGTAGCACCCTTGAAAGATTTATAATTAAATGTCAGTTTTTCTGCCAACTGTTATAATTATTTATGGGTGCCAATGACTGTGGTTGATTCTGTAGCTACACATTGCTAAAATTAGGTTAGATTTCTGAATTTTAAAATAACTATTTAAAACTATTTGGCAAGGGAAAGAAGTGAGAAAATAGTGTGCTTTTCTATACTGAGTGACGTAAAAAATGATTATTTCTAGCAAAAGGGACCTGAAAACATCTGTTACATTGTCCCTTAAAAAAAAAAAAAAGTTCATGCAATTTGACTATTTAGCAGGTGCGATTTCCAAAAACAATCAAACAAACAAGTGTTCACAATTGAAGGGGTAGAGTCTATCTGCACGTGGCCAAGGGCTATGACCCCCACATGGGCCAGCACTAGGTGTGGTTTCATGCTGGCTTTGCTATGTGTGTATAGGGAGCTGGAATACTCCAGGTAGACAGTGCTGCCCACCTTCCAGCATCATGTCAGAAGGGTAGAAAGGAATCTTGTTTGGGGATTTGAGCATGAGGCCTGGCTCGACATCAAATAATTAGCCCTGGAGCCACGTCAGTGTGACTTAAAATGTGTCAGGCTATTTGGCCGTGAACAAGACTTAACTGTATCACCATTAAATAATGTCATCTTCAAAGTAGCCAGCGGTTCTTAAAGACTTCTAAGAGAAAAACAACTTTGAAAATCTGCTGAAATTTTTGGGCCTTTTCATCTTTCAGGAAATCTATAGATACCCATTTTCCTTCCAGATGGTCCTCGGGCCTTGGGCATTTTTAATAAAGCTATAATGTGCAACCTGTATTCAATACCCAGCCAGCTGTATTTTGATTATTTCAAGAAATTCTTTTAAGTGTCAACAACTTAATTTGGGGGGGGTGGGGGGGGGGGCGCTTCAATATGATACATTGCCTAGGTATGCAGATTAAACAACTTAATACATCTTAAAGTGCCCTGCACCAGGGCTGCATGCAGTAGGTCATTTTTATTGTTGAACATAATTGTCATGTTGGAACATGTGTTTGAATCTCCCTGGAGGACCATGTTCTTGGGAAGCTAGATGACAATCAGATTTCTTGGAACAGCTCAAAATCAGAATAGCAAAACTTAGTGGGGGTGGGGGGAGAATTAGAGGACCAACTAGTTGGTCTAACTCATAGCTGTTGCATCTGTCTTCACTCCAGGTAAACAAGGTACCTGTTTATCTTCTTATTTATTCTACTTAATGTAACTCTTGTTGGAAAGATTTAGAATAAGCCTTTAAAATATCAAGGTTTTGACCCTTAAACTGATACATATGCATAAGATTACTCTAATGCAAATCCTATTGGCATGTTTGCTGAGCTAGTTTCTTCAAAAATTATTATCATGATTTAAAAGACACTTTTGTTATCAATTTACTAATAAGTTAGACAAGCCCAGTGTGCAAGGTTTAAAAAGGTTTTCTCTTAAGCCAGGCACAGTGGAACACTCCTGTAATCCCAGTGATTCCAGAGGCTGAGGCAGGGGAAGATCACAAGTTGACAGTCAGCCTAAGCAACTTAGCAAGACCCTCACCAGCTCAGCATGTCCCTCTTAAAATAAAAAATAGAAAAGGCTCAGGATATAATTCACTGGTAAGGTGCCCCTGGGTTCAATTCCCTGTACATCCCAATTTTTTTTTTTTCTCAGACTTAAAAGTTATTTATCTTGCAGAGGATAAAGGTCTTTTCTCAAATGCTTTATATAGGCACCAGAGTTGAAGTCTTCACTTTCAGTCCGTTATGTTTTAAAACATTAATTCTTGGGCTGGGGAGATAGCTCATTTGATAAAGTGCTTGCCCTACATGCAGAAGGCTCTAGGTTCAATCCCCAACCCCACAAAATAATAATAATAACAATAATAATAATAACAATAATGATAATAATAATAATAATAATTCTTAAATAGGCATGGACTAACACACTGCTGTGTACCATGTGTTATTTACTGCCTTAATTTTCTTTTAAAATGGCCTCCATGCACAGCTAGGTGCACTCTGTGTTGGCACAGAAACTAGGCAAAGATGGCTTCAGTTCTTCTGAGATATGGGTGGGATTGCTTAACTTATCTAATGTAACAGAAAAGGAACATAAAATCTTTTTTTTTTTAAAGAGAGAGAGAGAGAATTTTTTAATATTTATTTTTTAGTTTTCGGCAGACACAACATCTTTGTTTGTATGTGGTGCTGAGGATGGAACCCGGGCCGCTCGCATGCCAGGCAAGCGCACTACTGCTTGAGCCACATCCCCAGCCCGGAACATAAAATCTTAAACTCCACTTGGAACTTCAAGTCAGTAACATCTATTCACGAATATATGATCCCTACCATCCAGAAAACCACAGGAGGGCAGAGATTTATTTCAGGTATTTGTCCCAAGCAGTACCTATGTTCCAGACCTATGAAATGGAGATTCTGAAATAGAAAAAAACAAAAACAAACACACACACAAAAAAACATGTCAAGTTATCTGGACCTCCCTTCAGACAAATGACAAGAAAGTTTCCTCTGTCAATCCACATCCACAAAATGATTTTGCTTCATCCTGAGTCAAGATTTCCAGGGTGTGTGTGTGTGTGTGTGTGTGTGTGTGTGTGTGTGTGTTTGTCTGTCTGTCTGTCTCTCTCTCTCTCTCTTTCTCTTTGGTGGTGGTGGTGGGGTTGGGGAGTGTCTTATAAACTCATTCCCACACAGGCCAGACCACCCTGTTTGCAGCCCTCAGAAACATCTTGCAAGAACCTATGTCACTGCCCCAGCTCTGGCTTCTGCCACTGTCCCCCACCCCCACCCCATCCCTGCAATCTGAAACATGATCCTTACTAATCCAAATCTGTAAATCTGTAACATATTTTCAGGACCCCCTCAAAATTTACCCTTGACCACATCTTCATTTTCGATATTCCAGAGGCCCACTGTTGAGAACTGCATAGGAGCTACTCTATTCACAGATGCTTTCCCTCCCATAGGCCCAGAAGCATGATCAAATTTGTTAACTTTGTTCTAATAATCTCCAGTTCTGATAGTCAATAAGTGTGTACCTAAAGCAAAATGGTAGAGCTATGCTTTGACACTTCACCTCCTGAAGCCAAAACTGTGCTTACCGTGGCACCTAGACACATGCAAATGTTTGTGAATGAGGCACAGCCTCCATACACAGCTAGGTGCACGCTGTGTTGGCACAGAAATTTCGTGCCCGCTTCAGACATGGAAACCCCACAGCAAGCTGCACTGGACCAGCCAAGCCCCTGAGCAGCAGCAACACAAGGATACAGAAATGATCAGTTTTATGTGGTGCCAGCCTTGCTTCTGATACGGAAGCATTTGGAAAATCACATACATTAGGTTTGGAGAGGCATGTTATTCTTTTCTTGTAACAGATTGTAAGAGCCAGAAAGGATTTTTAAGATTATATCGCAGGCACAAGTTCTCCTCACTTGATAGTCAAGGACAGGTCCTGGGTTGGCTGAGTGACCTGGTAAGGAGTACAGAACCTGGGTCCTTCTCTTCAGCCCAGCCATCTTGCCCAGCCAATGCTCTTCTTCTCTATTGATGGTCTCTTAGGCTGCTGGCAAAATCAGCTCCCCTATTCCATCCAACTAAAAAGCTTCTGCACCAGCAAAATAAACAATCAAGAGAATAAAGACATGACCCATGAAATGGGAGAAAATACTTTCAAACCATACACATGAGAAGAGGTTAAAATCTAACATATATAAGAAACCCAAGCAATTCAATAGCAGGAAAACAAATATCCAAATTGAAAAATGGGAAAAGTACTTGGACATTTATCAAAAGAAGACAAATAAATAGATAACAAGTATATGGGAAAAAATGCTCAACATCATTTGTCACCATGGAAACAAAAGTTAAAATCACAAGGAGAAATCACTTTACACCTGTTATAAAGACCTACTATCAAAAAGACAAAAAGTAAGAAATGTTTTTAGCAAAGATTCGAAGAAAAGGATCCCTTATACACTATTGGTAGGAATATAAATAATCACAACCATTATGAAAAAAATATTCAAAATACAACCACTGCATGACCCAGCAATCCCACCACTGGGTATATATCCTTTCCCAGGGAAAGGAAATTGGTGTAGTGAAGAGATTGCTGCAGTGTTCTTCACAATGCCCCAAATACAAAATCACCTAAGTGTCCATCAATGGATGTCTAAAGAAAACGTGGTATACATGCACGTTGGAAAATCATCGAAAAAATCATTTGAAAAGGAGAACTGGGCCCAGCAACAGAAACCTGTAATCCCAGCTACTTAGGAAGCTGAGGTAGGAGGATCATAAGTTCAAGGCCAGCCTCAGAAGCAACTTAGTGAGGCCATCTCAAAATAAAATTTAACAAGGGCTTGGGCTGGGTTTAGTGGTACAGTGTCCTGGATTCAGTCCCTAGAGAAGGGTGGGGTGGGGGGGGGATTCTGTCATTGCAGCAATATGTACCTGGAAGATGTTATGTTAAATGAAATAAACCAAGCACAGAAAGACAAAAATGCCAGGGGACCTCATCTATCTGTGGAAACTAAAATGATGAAGTCATAGAATAAGAAAGGTGGAATAGTGTTTATCAGAGGCTAGGAGGAAGAGGAGAAAATTGAGAAAATATTGGTCAACTGATTTAAAAAACTTTAGTTAGAAGGAGTAAGATTAAGAAATCTCATACTAGACAAAGGTGCCAAAAACATACAGTGGAAAAAAGATAGCCTCTTCAACAAATGGTGCTGGGAGAACTGGAAATCCATATGCAGCAAAATGAAAATAAATCCCTTTATCTCACCAAGCACAAAACCCAAAGTGGATCAAAGACCTAGGAATTAGTCCAGAGACCCTGCAACTAATAGAGGAAAAAGTAGGCCCAAATCTTTATCATGTCAGATGAGGCCCCAACTTCCTTAACCAAGACTCCTAAAGTGCAAAATATAAAATCAAGAATGAATAAATGGGATGGATTCAAACTAAAAAGCTTCTTCTCAGTAAAACAAACAATCAATGAGGTGAACAGAGAGCCTACATTTGGGGAGCAAATTTTTGCCACACACACGTCAGATACAGCACCAATCTCCAGGATATATAAAGAACTCAAAAAACTTAACACCAAAAAAAAAAAAAAAAAAAAAAAAAATGCCTAATCAATAAATGGGCTAAGGAGCCGAACAGACACTTCTACGAAGAAGATGTACATTCGATTAACAAATACATGAAAAAATGTTCAACATCTCTAGTAATTAGAGAAAATCAAAACTACTTTAAGATTTCATCTCATGCCAGTCATGATGGCAGTCATCAAGAATATAGACAATAATAAATGTTGGTGAGGATGTGGGGGAAAAGGCACACTTGGGACTGCAAATTGGTACAACCAATCTGGAAAGCAGTATGGAGATTCCTTAGAAAATTTGGAAGGGAACCACCATTTGACCCAGCTCTCCCACTCCTCAGTCTATAAAAATCAGCATACTATAGTAACGCAACCACATCAATGTTCATAGCACCTCAATTCACAATAGCTAAACTGTGGAAGCAAATTAGATGCCCTTCAATAGATGAATGGATAAAGAAATTGTGATATATATACACAATGACATATAAGTCAGCATTAAAAGAGAATAAACTTATGGCATTTGTGGGTAAATGGATGGAGTTGAAGATTATCATGCTAAAAGAAATAAGCCAAACACCAAAGGCTGAATGTTCTCTCTGATAAGTGGATGCTGATCCATAACAGGGAGGCATGGGAAAAATGGAGAAACTTTGATTGGGCAAAGGGGAGGGAGGGCAGGGAGGGGGCATGAGGGCAGGAAAAATGGTGTAATGAGATGGACATCATTACCCTAGGTACATGTATGACTCCACATATGGTGTGATGCACTACATCGTGTACAACCAGAAATGTAAAGTTGTGCTGCAGTTATGTAAAATGTATTCTGCTGTCATATATATCTAATTAAAATAAATAAATTATTTTTTTAAAAAGAAATCTATTGTATAGCAGGATGACTACAATTAATAACAACATATGCTTGAAAACTGCTAGAAGAGTAGATTAAAATGTTTTTACCACACACACAAAGATAAATATGTGAGGTAATGCATAGGTTACTGAGTTTAATTCAGCCATTCTGCAATGCGTACTTATATTAAAACAACATGTGGTACTTTGTAAATAAAAACCATTTTTATTTGTCAATGTAAATAATAGGTAAATTAAAAATATGTATTTTCCCCTTCTCAGAGACCATAGTGAAGTGGTGGAGGAAGAGAACTGGGGGCCAGCACATCAGGTGCTGGAGGGAGATCCATAGGAATCAATGCACAGGAGCACAGGTATACACAGACACACCAACACCTAAATACACCTGCTGTGTCTGCAGCATCAGACCCAGTCTGCCCAGAAAGCAATGCCAGCCCCAAACCCCTGGAGTGGAGTGAAGTCAGCCCCCATATGACCATGGGCAAGCTTCAAGCTACTTTTAACCCATTTTCCCAAATGCTGAATATTTATTTATTTAAATTCTAGAAAATTTTAAAGATGTTCTTTTTAGTTATCTGGAAAATCCATTTTACAAATAGATTTTCCAGATAACTAAATACTAATAACTCCCTGATAAAACTGGATAGAGAATTTCATGGCAGGCTGGAAGGTGGGTTAGAGGAAGAGGAAAGAAGCAGAGATGGGCAAATCCATTAGAAAACAGTTTAGTGTGGTTGACCTTCACCCAGCTCTCCCCCAGGACTTAATAGCTACTCCATTTTTCTACATTCTCCCCACTAGCCCCTCCCCACTCACACACATATCTGACATTCATGCACACACACTTAGCCAAAGGCAGGGCCACCTCACCCTTTAGGCTCAGCCCAAGATCTCTCCCTTGAGTGCCTCCCTTGTCCGCTGAATCCCTTTAATTACATATTTTTAACAACACACCTCAAACTTAATTTCCACTCCCATACTAGTCTATCTTTTCAATGCACGTGAGAAATTTCTCCTCAATGTTACAAGAAATCTCTGTAATCGAGAGACAGATCTTACACTGTGGGCATTTCTTTCCTAATAACCACCCCAGTTAAGAACACAGAGATGGAAAGATGTAGTATTTCTCCATTTATCATTTCCTCTAGATAGAAATAATCAGCTTTGAACATATCAATAATACCTATTAGTTGTTTCATTTTTTTCTCTATAGTCAATGTGCTCTGCTTGGATTTTCTCCGAGTCCTCTGAGAGACAGACTAGTCTTGTTTGATTTCAAATCATTTATGGAGAAAAAAAGATGCTGGAAATAGAAGGCAGACATTCCAGGCAATTTTCAGTATGACTTTGAAACTGAATAAAATATTAAGATCTTGGGACCCTACTCCTATTACATAGCAATGCGTATATGATGTTTCTTTTTTTTTTTTTTTTTTTTTTATTGTTGGCTGTTCAAAACATTACATAGTTCTTGATATATCATATTTCACAATTTGATTCAAGTGGGTTATGAGCTCCCATTTTTACCCCATATACAGATTGCAGAATCACATCAGTTACACATCCATTGATTTACATATTGCCATACTAGTGTCTGTTGTGTTCTGCTGCCTTTCCTATCCTCTACTATCACCCCTCCCCTCCCCTCCCCTCCCCTCTTCTCTCTCTGCCCCCTCTACTGACATTCGTTTGTCCCCCTTGTATTATTTTTCCCCTTCCCCTCACTTCCTCTTGTATGTACTTTTGTATAACTCTGAGGGTCTCCTTCCGTTTCCATGCATTTTCCCTTCTCTCTCCCTTTCCCTCCCACCTCTCATACCTGTTTAATGTTAATCTTCTTCTCATGCTCTTCGACCCTACTCTGTTCTTAGTTACTCTCCTTATATCAAAGAAGACATTTGGCATTTGTTTTTTAGGGATTGGCTAGCTTCACTTAGCATAATCTGCTCTAATGCCATCCATTTCCCTGTAAATTCTATGATTTTGTCATTTTTTAATGCAGAGTAATACTCCATTGTGTATAAATGCCACATTTTTTTTATCCATTCATCCATTGAAGGGCATCTAGGTTGGTTCCACAGTCTAGCTATTGTGAATTGTGCTGCTATGAACATCGATGTAGCAGTGTCCCTGTAGCATGCTCTTTTTAGGTCTTTAGGGAATAGACCGAGAAGGGGAATAGCTGGGTCAAATGGTGGCTCCATTCCCAGCTTTCCAAGAAATCTCCATACTGCTTTCCAAATTGGCTGCACCAATCTGCAGTCCCACCAGCAATGTACAAGTGTACCCTTTTCCCCACATCCTCGCCAGCACTTGTTGTTGTTTGACTTCATAATGGCTGCCAATCTAACTGGAGTGAGATGGTATCTTAGGGTGGTTTTGATTTGCATTTCTCTGACTGCTAGAGATGGTGAGCATTTTTCCATGTACTTGTTGATTGATTGTATGTCCTCCTCTGAGAAGTGTCTGTTCAGGTCCTTGGCCCATTTGTTGATTGGGTTGTTTGTTCTCTTATTGTCTAATTTTTTGAGTTCTTTGTATACTCTGGATATTAGGGCTCTATCTGAAGTGTGAGGAGTAAAGATTTGTTCCCAGGATGTAGGCTCTCTATTTACCTCTCTTATTGTATCTTTTGCTGAGAAAAAACTTTTTAGTTTGAGTAAGTCCCATTTGTTGATTCTAGTTATTAACTTTTGTGCTATGGGTGTCCTATTGAGGAATTTGGAGCCCGACCCCACAGTATGTAGATCGTAGCCAACTTTTTCTTCTATCAGACAGCGTGTCTCTGATTTGATATCAAGCTCCTTGATCCATTTTGAATTAACTTTTGTGCATGGCGAGAGAAAGGGATTCAGTTTCATTTTGTTGCATATGGATTTCCAGTTTTCCCAGCACCATTTGTTGAAGATGCTATCCTTCCTCCATTGCATGCTTTTAGACCCTTTATCAAATATAAGATAGTTGTAGTTTTGTGGATTGGTTTCTGTGTCCTCTATTCTGTACCATTGGTCCACCCGCCTGTTTTGGTACCAGTACCATGCTGTTTTTGTTACTATTGCTCTGTAATATAGTTTGAAGTCTGGTATCGCTATACCGCCTGACTCACATTTCCTGCTTAGCATTGTTTTTGCTATTCTGGGTCTTTTATTTTTCCATATGAATTTCATGATTGCTTTCTCTATTTCTACAAGAAATGCCGTTGGGATTTTGATTGGCATTGCATTAAACCTATAGAGAACTTTTGGTAATATCGCCATTTTGATGATGTTAGTTCTGCCTATCCATGAACAGGGTATATTTTTCCATCTTCTAAGATCTTCTTCTATTTCTCTCTTTAGGGTTCTGTAGTTTTCATTGTATAAGTCTTTCACCTCTTTTGTTAGGTTGATTCCCAAGTATTTTATTTTTTTTGAAGATATTGTGAATGGAGTGGTTGTCCTCATTTCCGTTTCAGAGGATTTGTCGCTGATATACAGGAATGCCTTTGATTTATGCGTGTTGATTTTATATCCTGCCACTTTGCTGAATTCATTTATTAGCTCTAATAGTTTCTTTGTAGACCCTTTTGGGTCTGCTAGGTATAGAATCATGTCATCTGCAAATAGTGATAATTTAAGTTCTTCTTTTCCTATTTTGATACCTTTAATTTCTTTCGTCTGTCTAATTGCTCTGGCCAGTGTTTCGAGAACTATGTTGAACAGAAGTGGTGAGAGAGGGCATCCCTGTCTTGTTCCAGATTTTAGAGGGAATGCCTTCGATTTTTCTCCATTCAGTATGATGCTAGCCTGAGGCTTAGCATAGATTGCTTTTACACTGTTTTTTCAAAAATGTGATATTTTTGTAACCCTTTACGTTTCCCCACCACTCTAATATTTGTAATTTATATCTAGGTTTTTTATCTACTCAAATACATTTCTCAGAGGGTAAGGTGTGCCTACGGACCATCTTGAAGATTGCTCCTAGCCACGCTTGGTGGCATACTCCTGTAATCCTAGTGACTCAGGAGGCTAAAGCAGGAGGCTCTCAAGTTCAAAGCCAGCCTCAGAAACTTAGCAAGGCCCTAAGCAACTTAATGAGACCCTATTTCTCAGGGGTAGGGTTGCCTACCTCACTGCGTTCCCCTTTCCACCACATGGCACCCACACCCTCCTTTACAGGTGAACAGGTACAGGTGTCATGAAAAGCTATGCACCTGTTACTTTTCTGGAAATGCTTAACAAAACATCTACATAGGGAAATTCCTCTTCAGACAGCATGTTCTGCTATCACGTGAAATTCTGACGTTATCTTAGAAGAAATACTAATTTCATTCAAGTCCCCTAATAAAAATTGGCTCTACTGATTTTCTGGGAGGGGTAGAGAGAAGGGCAGCGGGTAAGCAGCAAACACTGGAATTTGAAGCAGATTAACTCTGTGATCATCTGAATCTACTACCAGGCCTGACAGGTCCTTCCTGACGTTTTAAGGGCATGACTTCTTAATTTTGCAGGCACAGTCATTGTCTACCAAGCACCCCAGTGATCTGACAAGTATCTTTCTCTGCATTTTAATGCATCAGTCCTGTGAAACAAAAAGAAATATCATTTTACCTCATTACCCAAAGTCTCTTTTCAGAGCAAAGTAGGAAGATGGGTCATGTTTATATTTTTTCTCCCCCTATATTCTTCATTCTTATGTAGATGGCAAAGGAGTCCTAGAAGTCTGGCCAAGAGCCCAAGGTACACAGGTAGCTAGCTAGATGGTACATGTGTGTATAGTTGTGTGTGTGTGTGTGTGTTTTAGTCAGATTTTGTGTTTCTATGATCAAAATACCCAACAAGAACAATTTAGAGGATAAAAAGTTTTATTTGGGGCTCATGGTTTCAGAGATCTCAGCCCACAGACAGCTGACTCCATTATTCTGGGCCCAAGGTAAGACAGAACATCATGGTGGAAGGGTGTGGTGGAGGGAAGCTGCTCACCTTATGGAAGTCAGGAAGCAGATGGGGGTAGGGATGCAGGGAAGGTACACCCTCCTGGGATGCACTGGGGTGCTAAGTACTTCCAGAGACCCACCTCCTCCAGCTATACTCCATCTGCCTGCTGTTACCACCCAGTTAGTCCATTCAAAGTAGGATGGCTTATTAGGTTATGGCTCTCACAATCCAATCATTTCACCTCTGAATAGTCCTGCATTGACACAGGTGCTCTAGGGGACACCTCATATCCAAACCATAACATTCTGTCCCAATCCTCTAAAAGCTCATGTCCATCTCACAGTGCAAAAATGTATTGAGTTCATCTCCAACTGACCCAGGTCTTAACAGTTTCAGTACTGCCCAAAAGTCCAAGTCCAAAGTCTCCTTTGAGGCTCAAGGCAAATGCGTGGGTGTTAGCCCCTGTAAAAATCATAAGCAGGTTACATATATCCAATATACAGTGGCACAGAGTAAACACTCCCATTCTAAAAGGGAGGAATGGGGCACAGAAATAAGAGATGAGACCAAACAAGTTGAAATCCAGTTTGGCAAACAGCTCCCATAACTCCCCCACAACTACTCCTCATACAGCATCTGGGACGCGTGGCCACACAATGTGCTTTCCAAAGGGTTTGAGCAGCCCAATCCCTTTTGCCTCGTGGTTCAGCCCACATGACCTCTCTTTAGCCTGGCTCTTCCACAGCCAGCAGCTTTTCTCAGCAGACAGTCCACGTTATGTCATCTCTTAATTCCTTGGGTCTCCATTCCAGCTTTGGCTTCCCCCTCAAAGCTTCATGAACTGCCCCTCCAGGGGCCGCCCACAGGCATTTTGACCCTGCTATCCCATACCTGGCCTCCGAGGCCTTCCTTTAAAATCTCAGTGAAAACCTCCCTGACCCGCTAACTCCAGCATCCTGCAGAGCCCTCATCACATGAATGAAGCCAAGGTCTGCTGCCAGTTCATACACTAGTTGGGCGCCTGAAATCCTGGCTCCATAGTCTCTGAGCAGCTGAGGTGCTCAATTTCCTAGATCCCTTTGTGCAAGCAAAGTGCTCCAGTGATCTCTTTTCTGAAGAATTTTCTCTTTTAGACCCCTGGAACCTATAGTGGGTCTGATTTTGCGAATTCCTGAGATGCCCTCAGCCATCTTTCCCATGTCACTTGGTGGAAGTACTCAGCATCTCTGTCAAGAGTACACCTTCCTTGGCCCCAGTTCTACAAGCACTTTTCTGGTCCAACTAAGTCTTTATTATCCTTTAGCTGTTCTCTGCATCCAATTTTCATAGTAAATGTGATGAAAAGCTGCAGCAATACACATGCCACTGACTGAATGCTGTGCTGCCTTGGATTTTCCTCTGCCAGATAAACTAGCTGACCACATTTAAATTCAGCCTCACACAAAGTCTCAGAACTGGGCAAAATGTGGCCAAGTTCTTTCCGGAATATAACATGAGTGGCCTCTATTGGTCAAATCCCAATAGAATCCTTGTTTCCCTCTGACACCTCACTAGTATCATGTTCTCTGCCACATTCTGGTCTTCTGAGCTCCCACCATAATTTCCCGTTAAGCTCTGTTTGCAACCTTTCAAAGACTTTTCCAGCTTGCATCTCTAAACTTTTCCAAAGTCCTCCCCCAAACCATTTCCAAAGGCTTCTGAACAACATGTTTCGGTTAGTCACAGCAATAACCCCACTTCTCAGTATAAATTTCTGTTTTAGTCAGCCTTTGCATCACTGTGGCCAAAATACCTGACAAGAATAACTTAGAAGAGGAACAGTTTATTTTGGCTCATGGTACCAGAGATCTCAGTCAATAGATGGCCAACTCCATTGCTCTAGGTCTAAGATGAGATAGCATATCGTGAGTTTGTGTTTTCAAAGGGCCACTTCTGTTTCCATCTCAATTCCAGACACACCAAGGCCTCAGAAGTTACAAGGCATAGGAGAAAATGAAACTGTTTTGCTGGAGAAATCAAATAAATGACACTACTTTAAAAGTTATTTTTTTAGGCTGAGGTGTGGTTCAGTGATAGGGTGGTTGCCTATCATGCACAAAGCCCTGGGTTCCAACTCTCTCTCTGTCTCTCTCTCTCTAACATACACACACATCACTTTTCATGTACTTTTTAGTGTATCATATGTACATAGAAAAAAGTACTGAAAACAATATACAATTTAAAAATGAATCTTTTTACACATCAGATACCTAGACCTCTTCCCAGAAAGAACTGCCTTCTTGAATATCATTCTGGAAGTTTTCAATTTATATCCAGGCACATCTGTCTCTTTATTTTATACCAGTAGAGAAATCATGTACAGAATCTTAAGTGACAAATGGTATCACACCTGGATGAGGGGCTGCAGAGGCCTTGATACCCTCACCCAGGGTGCACCCCACAGGGACCTGATGTGGCAAGGCCTCCAGCCGAGCTGCCAATCTGAAACCAGGACAGAGGGGTAGCCTCTGAGTACTTCCCAGTCACAGCTGGCTCAGGAAGTGGACAAGGGCCAGGTGAGCCAGGGGGAAGAATGGCCTCACTTCTTTGGGCTAGAAGGGGGACACCAAACCACCAAAGCCACCCCATTCTCCATCCCACCTGCCTCAGAAACATCTGCAATTTCCATGGAGTGAGAGCAAGACAACGCTCTGACCAAACAATGCTAGAGAGTAAATTCTTCAGTGTGAGTGATCTAAAATTTTCACAGAGCTCACAGAACCTCCCACCAAGAATGTGAGCTCCAGGAGGGTGGGGTGCTTTGGCTTCTTCAGTGCCATCTCTGAGGCCTCGACCCTGGTTGGATTCTGTGGACACAGGAGCATTGCACAGAACCCTGCATTCAGAAGGACCTGGCACTTGATTTAATGCTCCAGTGCCATTGTCTTGAAATTCCCATAAACTTTTTTTTTTCCCTCATAAACTTTATGTTTTCATTTTATACTGAGCACTGCAAATAATGAAGCCAGTCCTGCCTGTCGTGGGGCAGGTACCCAATTTATGCAATATACAAATAAATGAATTCCTATAGGCCAAATCTGGCCCTCCACTTGTTGTACATCAAGTTTTGTTAAAACCCAGCCTTACCCATTGCTTCTTGTCCATGACTGCTTCATTCTACAGTAGAAGAGTTGAGTAGTAGTGACAGTGTGTAAGATCTACAAAGCCTAAAAAATTACCAACTGGCCGTTTCCTGGGAAGGTTGCTTTCCCTTGCCTTAGAACTGTCTTTTAAATGTTTCTATCCAAATAACAGCATAAAAGGCAGGTAGGCTCAAGAGACCTGTAAGGCGACATGAGAAGCCACCTGTAAGCAAGCTACATCTTAGGTCTTTAAAGTATGTATGTGAATTTTGCATCATGAACCCAAATATACTTGTGTTTTAACATAAAGATATTTTCTTTCAAATCTAGCCAATGCTCCAAGGATAACTCTGGTTTATCCCTTGACATCCCCCTTCTATGAGGATGAGCACATAAAGGGAACAGGCAGTCCAGTTTTCAAATCATGATCTTAGTTCCTCCTCTTCGATATACCCAGGGTAGGAGGAAAACTCTTTCAGCATGTAAGTGGCTACTGAACTTCCATGTGTACAATCGTCTTACCAGTGCAGAAATCCAGGTGGAGAAGATACAACAAGGTCAGTAAACTATAGAACACTAATGTCCTTATTCTTGACTGAATGTACTTCAGGTCCATGCCTCATCACACTGGAAGAATAATGAGTGATCATTTTATTTTCCCCCAGGCTATTTTCAGAAACTATTTGGAGAGAGCAGGGTCAGACCCCAGCTCCACCTGTCAGCAAGTTCACAAACTTTGACGGAGATTTTTCAAAGGCCAGCTTCCTCATAGTGGTCAAGGACATTCAATTTCTAACTTGAATAATCAGTGGTACTCCATGACTGTTGACACTGAATTCTAGCAGCCTCCCAAGACATACATTTCTCTAGAGAGTTGGGGTGCTGGCTAGAGAGAATTTTAGAGACATTATCTGTATACATTCTTGGACGTCACGGGATCAGGGGCTTAAAGGAAGATTTTCTGGGTCAGTGGCTAGTATACTTAAGGAAAAACTGAGAACTCCACCAGGAAAAGGTATCCAGAGAACAAGATATTCCAGAAAGAAAGATTCTATGAGAGAGGTAAGAACTGGCCCCGGGGAAGATACAGTGAAATCTCTGGTCTCTGGAAGGAATTCTGGTTGTAATAATAGGAAAACAAAATTGAAGAAATGATTCATGTCAAGAAGTGCTTACCTTGGGGGATTCTTAAAGGAGTTCTGTGTGGAGGCGGGGGGATTACCAATTATGTTTTAACCAATAATGAAAAACTTCATGGGACCCCCCAAAACAGGCATTGATGATTCAGAGAAGTATTCAGTGCACTAGCACTAACTGTCTCCTGCCAGCTGTTGTGGGGAGACCACGGCACAGGAATGGAAGCAGTCGACAATATTCCCCGCCACACACACACACACCAAAGAATGGGCACCATGGGAACTCAGAAGTAACAGTCCTGACCAGGAGTCCATTCAAGTCTTATGGGGCTGGGAGACCTGTGGGTAGGGCCTGGTGTGGGAAACCCCCAGCACAACCAAACCCACAAAGGTCATTTCTCTCCCTGACTCCCAAGCCCTCTACCCGACCCTAACTGTTGGCCAGCTGCCCAGTCCAAGTCTCCCAGGAGGACATCATGCATGACTTCCTTCACCCTCAAACTGGAATTTAAACTGCCAAAATAACTACATACTTAATACAATTCATTTAAGCATCAAAGAAGTTGATTTACTGGGGGGGTTGGGGGTGGCAGGGTCTCCTCCCTCACCCTCTGCAACTCCCTTGAACCTTTCCTAGTTGTGTATACACAATGAGGTTACAACTAGCAGGGCAAAGGTTTTTTTAATTTGATTTGGAAGAAGTGTGTGTTATATCCATTGTTATTTACTGTACTAGAAATATAAATTCTGGTAAAGAGATGGCTGCACAGTTCAGTTGGAAAGTTCTCTTTCTTTCAAGTCAAATTTAAAATCTAAAAACACTCAAATATTTTATTACAAGTCTATCTCACTTTATATAAATAGCACACATTCTGAGAACTGGATTTGCAACACACACAAAAAAGATGATTTTGTGTATTTCCAAAGGGGTCACCTTTGGGGTTTCTTTCAGTGGGTGAATCCCCTGCTATGCTCATCAGGAAGCTGAAAAAGTCACCTCAACTTTTCAAAAGTATAAATCAAAGTCCACTTGCATTTTTACTAAAGGTGTCTCCAAAGCCTTTCAATCACCACCCTATCATTCTCCACAGCTATCTTCTTAAAGGAAAATCCTCCTTCATCCATCAACATTGTTGACCATTCAATAGTAAAATTCTTATCAGTAAGTTTTAAGCACACTGGGCTGAGAGCCCAAGGGATTCCTGAAGCCCAAGAGGCCTAACATCCTTTTTACAAGGTAGAGATTTCTAAAACAAAAGCAAGATAAAGTCCACAGTTGATTTAAACTCTATGATCCAGATGCAAACAGTACTGTGTCCCAACTACAGGAGATATGAAACCAGGGTTGCTGGTACATGGAATCAAGAACTGCTTCGTGTACAAGTACAAGGTGGCCTGCTGTAACCATCTTCCAGCTTCCTAGCAAAACAGCCAGGAAGTAGGAGCCAAGCAGGGAGACAGAGGGGGTCACAAACTGGCCTTCAATAAAGAGGGCTGAGCACTAGGGAAGGATTCTTTCCCACCCATGACAGTAATGACATGAGAGTTAGTGGCTCCAAGCACTTAGAATGGGCAAAGCTGCTCCAAGTCCTTTCACCAGCATCTACTCATAGTTCCTGTACCAGATCCATGACAATAATTATGAAATGTCTTGGATACTCTTAAAAACTGAGAACCTCAAAGATGGTTCTGTGTGTGTAGGTTATATCCATTGTTATTTACTATATTAGAAATTAAGATAGAAAAAATTAGGTATTAATTCATTTAAAAATAATAATAGGGGCTGGGGTTGTGGCTCAGCGTCAGAGAGCTCATCTAGCATGTGTGAGGCCCTGGGTTCGATCCTCAGCACCACATAAAAATAAATAAAATAAAGGTATTGTGTCCAAGTACACCTAAAAAATATTTTTAAAATAATAATAATAATAATAATAATAATAATAATAAACATATTACATGTTAAATAAATAACATTTTTATAGCCAATAAAAATATTTTCCAGGAGCTGGGGTTGTGGCGCAGTGGCAGAGCACTTGCTGAGCACGTGTGAGGCACTGGGTTCAATTCTCAGCACTAAAAATAAGTAAAATAAAGGTCCATTGACAACTGAAAAATATTTTTTAAAAAATTTATTAAAAAATTCCAAAGTAAAAAAATAAAAATAAAAAAAAGAAACTTGTGAAAAGAATGACAGTTTTGTTTCATTTCTGTAAGGCTCCCTAATGCCTGCCCTAAGAAAGACAGTAGGACTCTATCTGCCTCTGTATTTAATTTTTTGTACTTTTTCAGGTCACTAGGCTCGAAACTTCACTGCAGTCTTGGAAGAATGAAAATAAAAAGTCAAATTAACATCTTAATATTATTATAAAATGGCTTTGAGTTTGCAGACCTCCAGAAAAAGTCTTGGGCACTTCTAGGGGTTCCCAGGCCACATTTTAGTACCCCTATCTTATCAGTTAGAAGCAACTGTTATCCCCATTGCACAAAGGAACAAACACAGAGAGAGAGAGAGATCAAAGAATTGTGTAAGGTCACACTGCAAGAACAGCTCAGAGCAGGTAACTGCAGAGCCTCATTTGGTCACTACCAGGATGCAATGAGACCCTATATGTAAGGGGCTGGACATTCCGCTTGGTGCTCAATAACAGTGTTTTCCATTGGGAAGGCCTGGTAGAAAAGATGGAGAAACGTCCCACATTTTTGATCAACTCATCATATGACACCAGATAGAAAAAGTAAAACTCACACCAGGTGTTGTCTAGAATTTGGGGTCCTTTCCTCACAGACCTGTTCCAACCTACAGGATGGAAACCATATTTAACTACTCAGAAACTCAGGGCCTGATTCCACCCTCCATTAGACAAATGAGCTGGGCTCACAGTCACCTTGTTCCTTGGAAACTTGAGCAAGCCAAGACAGCTGTTTCATTATTTACAGTCTCCTTTTTATATCATGTTGTACTTACAAGGAACCCTCAACATGCAAAACTGGTGCCTTCAGTGTGTGCTACCAAGCCTCTCCTAGGAACAAACATCTGATCTTTCCGTGGATGCTCAGCACTCCATGGCTCTCCCTATCAATCAACTTGCTTAACACCATGGCCATCTACTCCTACCTATAATGGGCCAGTTGAGTCCACAGCGGGCCTGCAGGTGAATTCTCTTCCACAGATTTGGGAAGTGAGTTCACTTGGGGAAGTGGGACTTCTCAGTTCAGACCTCTGCACTCTCAACATGCTGTCCCTAACAGAAGGCAGAAGCAAGAGAAGCTCTTGTTATTTCTCCATAAAGTGCAGGACACCGTAACCCTCACAGCACTGTACCACGTTTCCCAGCTTCCACGTTGCCTCTCCCCAACACACACACACACACACACACACACACACACGTCCATTCTTCACCAATGGCCCAAAAGATACAAGCATAAAGTGAATAAGATCACTTTTCTTGCTAAAATGCTCCCAAAGTTTCCCTACTCAGTTGGAACAAAAGCCAAAACTTAACTTTGGTTTATAGAGACCCGCCTTTCTTTCTGAAGCCCAAGAGGCCTAACATCCTTTTTACAAGGTAGAGATTTCTAAAACAAAAGCAAGATAAAGTCCACAGTTGATTTAAACTCTGGCCCTGCGCACTTCTGCAACAAGCGAGGATTGAGGTCGCGAATCTTTCTACCTGCAGCTCCCCTCCAGGACCTCAGAGGCCCAAATGTCACCACCTCCTCGAAGAGGACTTTGCCGAATCAAAAGTTGCGTCTCCACCCGGTAGTGCTCGCGACTTCTGGGCACTCCTTAGTCTCGGAAGTTATCTTTATTTTGCTGGTTTATTACACGGCTCCTTCCCTTCGTATCCTCCTCCTAGAAAATAAGCTCCCTGAAAGCCGGAGATCCACCTGGTCCCCCGCGACATCCCCAGCGCTTGGCAAGGTGCCGGCTTACACTAAGCGCTCAGCAAAAGTGAACCCAATGAATGAAGCCGCGGAGCGCGGTCGCAGCGGGGATCATGGGCAGGGGTCCCAGGCGCGTCCTCATTGCCCGGGACAGTAGTGCCGAGGCTCGCGCTGCCAGGAGACCCGGACTCTGCTGGGCCCCCACCCCCTTTCGGAAGACGCTCGCCGGGCCCTGGAGCCGCAGGTGCCTCCCGGGAGCGCGCACGCCCCGGGTCAGCGCCGCGGCGCGGCGCACTGGCACTCACCATGGTGACACGGCCGCCACCGCCCCTGTCCCGAAAGCACCGAGCGCGAAGGACCCGAGGGCCGGAGCCGAGCGCAGGAGCCCGCGCGGCTGACAGGTGAGGCGCCCTCCTCAGACCATGGCTGCTTCCCACAATGCCCTTGAACAGAAAGTTTGCAGACTCCTCCCCGCGCGGCCGCCCTCCTCCCCTCCCGCTCCTCCCATTCTTCTTCCTCGTCGTCTCCTCCCCCATCCCTTTCTCCTCTTCCTCTTCCCCTTCCTTCTCTTCGTGCTCCTCCTTTTTCTCTCCTTCCTTTCTGCCTCCCCCTCCTCTCCACTTTCCCTTTCTCTTGCCCCGCCCCCGTCACAACTTTCCCCGCCCCGCGCCGCGCCGACCGCCGCAGGTGCACATGCACCTGCGCGCGCGCCAGTTACCGCCGGGAGTCCTCAGCCCCGGGACGCCAGGGCCGCGAGAGCCCATAATCCCACCTGTAGCTCTCTGTGCCAGGAGCTCGAGGCTGGGGGATCTGCTTTCTTGACTGCCGGGCAAAAGTGCCCTAGGTTCACTGGGCAGGTGTTTATCAAACCCGGCAAAACTGTTTTCGGATACACCTGCGGAAGGTGTGCGAGATCGTCTTGTTCCACAACGTGTAGGAAGGGAACGGTTGGCAGATCCAGGAGCAGTAGCGATTGTTACCCCCCACCCCGTTCCCATGTTATTTTTTAGCAGAAACTTGCAATCCAAGAACTTGTTCCTTGGAACAAGACCATTTCAAGCAGGTCCCCTTTAAAAAGTTCTCTGTTGTGGTGTTGAAGTTGGGTTTTCTAATTTCTTTCCACTTCTTTATTTTTCTTAACTCTAGGGTTTTTATCTGGGACCTCAGAATCTCCTCGCCCATGTGTTGTAAGCAGAGCTAAGGGTGCGTATTTATGTTCTTTGGGGGAAAGAGAGTAGTGTGTGTGTGTGTGTGTGTGTGTGTGTGTGTGTGTGTGTTTTACTCAAATTCCTAAAGAAATATGCGACCCTAAAAAGGTTAAGAACCATGTGTGATCTCTGGATCTCCAAACCTGTGGAAGCCCTTCTCAGTTATCTATCAAGTACTTTCCACAGATGTGGACCCGGCTCAGGTGGCCTGGAGGCAAGGGAGAGGTCCTTCTGCTTACGTGAGGTGCATTAGTGAGGTGCCCTGTATTCACGTGCATGTACTGGGTGCAGGTGGCAGGCCTAGGAGGAGCACCCCGGGGATTCAGCTGGGATCGCGCAGCAGATAGTACTCCTCCTGGAGCTTGGTCTCTTGTGGGACAACACATAATAAATACGTGAATAAGTATGACAAAGTAAAATGAGTGTTAAGATATTGTTGCTGGGCTAGGCACAAGGAAGTCCCAGTAATTTAGCTGGGCAGTTGGGGAAGGCAAAGGCTGCCCACTTGAGGAGGTGATACAAGACCAGGACACAGAAGCCAGTTCTCTGAGGAAGAAGAAAACGACAAAAACCAAACAACAACAACAACAAAAAATCACGGGGCTGTCCTTCTGGGGGTGGGGGGGGGGGGGGTAGGGGATACTCAAAGAAATCCTTTGTGGCCAGAGTTAATGTTTAGAAGATGTGATTAGTGGACAGCAGCCTTGAGCAATGGATTTCCTCCGCAGAAGATGAAACAACTGTGTTAAACACACCCAGGAGAGAAACAGGCCCCCCAAAGAGCCTACTCCAGATGCCTGATTGGCACTTTCTGTACACCCTGACAACCCTTTCCTGCCTGGGGTGGTGGCACCTGTAAGGGCATTGGAAGAGGATTGTTTAACAGCAATTAAATCTCAGGCTATGGGATGGTTTTACCTGGTAAAAGAGTAGGAAACGTCTTCTCAGAGGTACTTTCCAATTCCTCATGCTCCCCAGGGTGCAGCCTTCCCTGCCTCAGGCCTTTACCTAGCTAGTCTAACTTCTGTGCCTCTCTGCTTTCCCTGACCTTCAGCACAGGGCCCAGCTCTGCCACTCACCTTGAAGAGCCTATGAAAAACATCAGAGCCTTCTTTTTGCTCATGGGAAAGAGATGGGATTATAAAAGATGAGTTTTAAAGCTGAAGAGAGCTCAGTGTTCTTGCCATGACTGTTCAGCCAAAACTTAAACCAACCAGGCATGGTAGCACACACTGTAATTACAGCATCCCAGCGATTTGGGAAGCTGAAGCAGGAGGATCGCAAGTTCAAAGCCAGTCTCAGCAACTTAGTGAGACCCTGTGTTCAAAATGAAAAAAAAAAAGGGGGCTGGGCATGTGGCTCATTGATTAAGAGTCCTGGGTTCAACAATCCCTGGTACCAAAAAAACCAAACAAAACCCAAATTTAAAGCAGGAGAAATTTCTTTACCATTTGGCCCACATTGGAGAGGGTGAGATTAGAGAAGGAGCTATTAGCATCCTTTGTCTTCCCTCTTGACCTTGCTAAAATGGGTAGAAGACACTCCCCTGGTTTAGCATTCTTCCCTCCACATTCTCACACCACGCCCAAAGCCATCCTAAGAGAGAGACCTACAGTGGGCTGGACACTTCACATAACTTAAGTTATCTTATCTGCCATCAAGAAAAGCCCTAAGAGGTACTGTACTCCTTGTACAGATGACAGCCTGAGGCTCAGAGGTGGAGAGGCCAGAGCCAGCTCAGACAGCTGATAAGAGGCAGAGATAGGCCTGAAATCAAAGGACTTCTACCCAAGCTGGTTCCCCCAGGAGCCCGCCCCGTTAGACCCACTCAGGACACAGCAGGGGGAGTGAAGTAGTGTGTATTTGGATACCTGCATTCTCAGCAGAATTACTTGCGTATTTTAGTTTGCCTTCCCTATCCCATCTTCTCTCCTTTTGGAGCTCCTGCCTCCATGTCAGGTCCACTAACATGCAGACCAACCTCAGGGATGGCCCAAAGGCCCCATAGCTCAGGATGTTCCAGTGCAGAGAGGTGCTCCCTGCCAGATCCCTAAGGAGCTTTGAGATTCAGAACCTGCTGGACTACCAGAAGCCAGTACACATCATGGTGTGTCTCAGCCGCTGTTGTTTCTGAGCAGGGTCCTGTGATTAGGTGGGTATGATGTACTCACAGTGCAGTGCCCTGGCATTTGGTCAGCTTCATTTAGGAGTTTCCCTGCTTAGATCATTCCATAAACACATGTTAACAGAAGGTACAGAGACAAGGTAGCAAAGACCACCCCTGAGTCCACAGTAGAGGAGAATAGCAAATTTCAGACATGGTAATAAAGGAAAAGGCTAATAGTGTTCTAACCAAAATACTAACTCTTTAGAAACAGAGGGAGATCAAACTATTAGTTTAAAACAATAAAAGACAAAGAAAGACCATTTTGAAAGTCAGCTTCATGGCAACACGCATATTTGATTGACACCTGCTCTGCTCTTCTTCAGGACCCTCCTGTTAATGTCTCAAGTCATGACATCTCCAGGAATGCCTTCTGATGTGACCAGGAATTCACTGGTCATGGTGAAACCTGTAGCAGGAGGCCTGTTCTTTAGAAACTCCTTTACCTTTCAAAACGGGGCATTTTTATTCCAGATGGAAGGACCCTACCCAATATATTTCTAGAGATTATTTCAAAGAATTTTTCAACTAAAAAATAATATAGGTCCATTGTGGATCTGGAAAATACAGAAAAAACATCAGTTTAAACCTCACTCTTAACTTTACGGTCTAAATATAACCACTATTGTATTTGGTATATTTCCTTTTGGATTGATGTTCTCTATTGAGAGAAGAGAGAAAGATTTCATTTAAAAAAAAAATGGAATTTGAATAGATTTAAATGTGTCCCCTCCCAAATTTATGTTGAAACTTAACCCCCCTTTGGGAGTTTTCAGAGGTGGTGTCTTTGAGGCTGTAATTCATACATGAGGGTTCTGTTCTCTGGATGAATTAGTGCCTTGTAAAAAGGCTAGAGGGGGCTGGGGCTGTAGCTCAGTGGTAAAGCGCATGCCTAGCGTGTGTGAAGCACTGGGTTCAATCCTTAGCACCACATGAAAATAAATAAAGATATTGTATGTCCATCTACAACTAAAAAAAAATTTTAAAGTAAATAAATAAAAAATAAAAGGGCTAGAGGGAACCAGTTTAGTCCTGTCTGCTATTTGAGGACACAATGTCTGTTCCCTCCAGAGACAGTCAAAGCCCCACCTTGGAACAAAGGATGGGCTTTTCCCAGCCACCAAAATTCCTGGTGCCATGATCAATGCTGGACTTCCAGCTTCCAGAACTATAAGAAATAAACCTCCCTTCTTTATAAAGTACCTGATCTCAGGTAGTTTGTTATAGCAGCACAAATAGACTGAGACCGCTACCATATGAAATGTTTTGCATCCAAGTGTTTTATTTATTTTTTTAGTAACATAGTTATCAAACAGATATTTATTGCATCCACTCTATGCTGAGATCCATCCTGGGCATTGCCATAGAACAGTAAAGAAAGGAGATATAGTGCCTCTCAAAGTGGGTGTCAGTGTTATGAGGAAGACAAATTTTAAACAAATAATAATATACAAAAATGTGTAATGATCACAAATGCTAAAAAGGAAAAGATCAGATGCTGTGCAAACATATAATAAATCATTCCTAGCAGACATTTGTCATTTGCTTCTTCAAGGTCCCTTTCCCCAGTTTCCTGTAACTCTTGGCTTGGAGTTCAGGACCTAATCCACACATGAACTTATAAATTTCCGGGTGGCACATGACTCAGTGTTGGCCAATCAATATTTTGCTTTCCAATAACAAGAATGATGGGTTCTAAAATAGGTGTATGCCCAGAGTCAACTCAAACCAGGAAGAACAAATCTGGGGATATTTTTAGAACTGTCTTGGAGAAGTACCTCCATTCTTCCTAGTAGGTTTGAATGTGAATAAAGAAACTGGAGCTTCTTCAGGTGTTTTAGCACCATGGAGGATGAACTTTTCTCTGGAGCCAACATCAAGGATACTGGGCCTTGGGCAGAGAAATAAACAAGTCCTTCACAATAAGTCTTGAGGCCTGCATCATGCCTGAAGCTGACACTGAACTTTTTTTGGTTACCTGAAGCAGTTTGGCTTGTCCCTTGTGACCAACATGATTCTGGACATAAGTCAGGGAAGGTTTCCCTGAGGCAGGGACAGTGAACTGAGGCCGGAAGGATGAGTGAGAGGGGAGGAGTGGACAGCCAGAGGAGCAGGAGGAGCAGGGTGTGCATGGGCTCAGGCAGGAGACCAGGAACATTGGATCGAGAAAGTCAAGAGTTGGGGAGGGGCGGGTCATGCATAATAGGAGGTCAAGACATGGGAGACCACGTGAGGCTTACATAGCTGAGAAGCGGGGAGGTCACATTTTAGAGACGTTTCATAAACATCCCATTGGTACAGACGTGAACAGAACAGGATGGCTCAGGGGGAGAGGAGACAGGATGCAGGGAGCCTTGGTAAGAAGCCCAAGATATTTCCAGTGGGAGATGAGCCGATGGCGTCTGCTGGGATGGTTGCAATGGATTTTCCCCTTAATGTTATATTGTGAAAAATTCTCAATATCAAATTCTAGTTTAAAAAATGATATTTAAAGGACATATAATATTCCATTCTTGGAGTTTTCATGTTCTCTGTTTCCCTGTAACTGAATAAGTAATATAATTCCTGGCGTCTCTGTCCTTATAACTCAATACAGAGATTGTGGCCAGTCTTGCAAATACTATAGCTGAAGGAATAATATGATTCCCAGAGTCTACGTTCTTATAATAAATACAGAAGCCATTTCAGTTTTACAAATACCACAACAAGAATTCATGTGCATATAATTCAATCTTCTGGTCAAATTACTGGTTTAAAAATTAAACCATTTTAAGGCCTCAATATCTATCTATCTGAATAGATAAATATAAGAAGGACTGACCAGTCAGTTTACCCTCATATAAGAGAGTCCCCATCTGTCCAAAATTCCCTCCAGAAAGGAACAACCTGTGAAACTGGAGTTAAGAATTTTTTTTTTTTTTAAACAAGGGATTGAACCCAGAAACACTTAACCACCAAGCCACCACATCCCCAGCCCTTTTAAATATTTTATTAGAGTAAGGATCTTGCTGAGTTGCTTAGGGCCTTGCTAAGTTGCAGAGGCTGAGTTTGAACTTGCAATCCTCTTGCCTATTGCAATGGCAAAAGGTGCAATGGAGGGGGAGAAATAAAGAATAAAGCTTCTGCCTTTTTCAATACTTTACTCACTCACATCACTAAATACAATTTCACTCTATAGGTTCTTAATCAAGAAAGTGACAATCCTTAGTGTTAAGCACTGCAATAGACATTATCAAGCCACAGCAAACAATTCTAGATTAATTCTAAGCACTGCAAACACACCTAATCATGACAGGCTAGTGACAGACATTCCCTCTGCATGCTAAGTTCAAGTGTCAGATCAGAAGTCTCAAGCCTTAGGCTTTAAGTCCAGCAGATGCACACTTAGAGCACAGTGATCAGGTCAGGAACCAAGGCAGGCTTCTCCTGGGATGGAGCTGATGGCTGGTCACAGGGAGAAATGCAGTTCTCATCAAGGTCAAGATGATCAGACAAATGATGATAAAGGATGGAATGTCAGTCAGATCTTCATCAGGCCCTCCAGCTTGGGTGCATCATTGTTGGCTGGTTGAATATCTGTTCATTTGCTCTATTATTTATACTAAATTTGGGGGCTTTTAGCTCCCCTTTCAATCCTTATCAGCTACCACTGGATTTCTCAGTGACATCATTTACCCTGGGGTTAAAACATCTGATCTGAGGGTCCCCACCCTGATCTTTTTGCCTTTCCCTCTTACCAGATGAGGCCAGCCTGCCGAGGCTTCACCCTGAGTTTCTCAGGGTGGGGGGAAGTGACTTGTTTGTGTCTGAGGGCCATACTGGAGGGCTCCTTAGGTGTGCCTGGTGAGACTGCAGGTTTCAAACTGGAGTTTTTTAAATGGAGTGGGTTTGGCTCAGGCCCAAGGCCATCCTCACACTGCCTCAGCCTCCCGAGTCGCTGGGATTACAGACATGTGCCACTGTGCCCTGTGAGAATAAATTTGAACATAAAAAAGTTTCCGTGTGAATTTAACTGGAGAAACTTCTCCACAGTGCTGGCTGGCCTGACTCTAAATCCCTGCCCCTGCACCTCAATGGCGGAGTCTGGGTCCCACTGGCACTCTGGCTGCACTCCTCTGGTGACTTCCTTGCCTTGCTAAAGGACTGTCCTGCCCCTCCTCTTCTTTCCTCCCTCTCCACTGTTCACTGAGTAAACAGAAGCCATCCAAAGAGAACTTCCTCCTCCCTAAAACACCATGCCGTCTCTCACCTCTCCCATTTCTCCTCCCTCCTGTCCCTACGATGAATGGTCGGTCCGGGCCCTTGCATCCAAGGGGCACAAGGTCACCCTCTTCCACATAGTCTAAGCTCTTACTTGGCAGTGGCATCTCTGTCCCTGGGATCAGTCCCTGCAATGCTAAACACGCAGTGGTGTCCTCCATCTTTTAAAAACAAAGCAAAACCTTCCTGGCTCCATAGTCCCTTATAACAGCCACGCTCCTTCTCTGCTCCCACCAACAGTGTGTCGCACACGGTCACCCGGGCCTCCCTCTTTGTAGGCTCTCATCCCACATCCTTTTGAACCCATTCCCACGAGGTTCTGCACCCACCACTCTACTGAGCTGCTCACAGGATCACCAGGGAGCCCTCGCTGCCCACTCCAGTGGCAGCTGTCTGGGTTTCCCCTCCGTCCATCAGAATTTGACCAGACTGCTCCCAGCCCCCTCCAGGAAACACCACTCTCCCCCTCACCTCTGCTTCCTGGTTCTTGCCTCCTGTTTGCTGACTCCCACTCCCCCTTCCCTCCCCCCCCATCTTCCAAACCTCCAAGCATATCACACTCAGGCTCAGTCTTTGGACTAAGTTAGGATAGTGGGGATTTCAGAGTTGCTAGTGCGAGTTTGGACCAATCTTTAACGACACTTATGTCATTCCAGTAATTGAAACAATCTAGTTAAGGGTTTCAAGTCCAGACTTGGGTTGGGGGAGGGAGGGACTGGAGTGGGGGTTAGTGTGCAGCTGGAACAAAGCTGTACTTGGAGGAAATTGATTTGAAAGAGATTTGGCTGCAGGGCACAGGGACATAGGGCTAGAAGGAACTGTTTGAACAACTGTGTACCCAATTGGGCGGAACTTTAAATGTGAAATTATTAGAGAATGACTCAAAGATCTCTACGGATAGTTTTGAAATTTGAAATCAATAATCTGGCAATGAGATTCAGAATAGTATGTGTGCGCTTAATTCCTAGAGACACACGTACACATGAGTGCACACACACCAACACACACACTCAGATCACCCTGTCTGTAAAGATTCAGTTCAATTAGGTTATAACTTGCACACATACTGAAATCAGCAAAGGCGGTATACAAACTCTTGAACTGTTTCCATTCTACAACAGAGTGTTTACAATGTGCTTTTCATGCTGTCTGGATGTGTAGACAGAAGGGTGCAAGCCCCAGAGCCATGACCCTTGAGGAAAGTGAGAGAGCCAGAAAGTTACATGCCCAGTTGGCGGTCACCTGGCAGGTTCTTCCAGTGGCTCCACCTAGTGGGGCTGTCCTCTGCAGAGAAAGGGCTGCTAAGCCCTGCTGGTTCCTCCATAAGTTAATTTTCTCCATTATCTCTTAAGACTACAAATTTGCTTTTAAAAATGCAGCCACCTGCGTACCACTGAGAATGGTGTGTTCTACCACCCCTTCTTGACATCCTGAGGGATGCATGCAGACCACAGACCAGTGACAATGTGAAATCATGAAAGAATGAGGTGGCTGTCCCTGCAGCTACCTTCATCTCTGCCACAGAGGCTTAATATTATCTTAATCCTGTTGCCCTAGATAGGCTAATTAATACCATGCAAGTGTTATTTTATTCTATTACAAATGCTAGATGATTGTGTTTAGAAAGGAAAAGGTTACATGTCAAAGGTAGAGAGGGCATTCTGTCTGTGAAATCATGCGGAGCCCTTCCTGACGCCTATTGAAGTCTTACCAATAGTCACCGGAATCTGCAAACTTGGTATTATCCAATGAGGTCCGTCAGGAAGGGAACAAGGCCTTTCCTTCAGAACAGTGCCCAGGCTAATGACAATCTGGTTAAAGGCTAACTACACCGAGATAAGGGGCCCGGGATAAGGAGCAGTGCCTGAGTTAGTCTTGTTGAGTACAAGGTCCTTTAACAAACATGCTGATGGTTATCAGGGTTATACCAGCCAGGAAGAAGAAGTGGCATGCAGAGACCTTAGACAGGGCTGGAAATCACAGCCACAGTGGAGAATGCAGTGCCTGTCGGGGCCCGGGCCAGGGCCAGGTGTACCGAGCATGACTTGAAGCCTGAGAAGCCTCGGAACACACCCCCTGCAAGCGCTGGCTGCCCTTTGGATGCTGTGGTCAGTATGGGGTCCTGGTTTGTGAGGATCAGCATCATGCCTGCTGCGGCACCCCATTCTGATCTGACTTTTGCTCCCGTTTCCTCCCTCCCACATCCATCCTACTTTAGAATCCAAATGCTGAAACACATGACACTCTCCAGAAAGTTCTCATGGTGGCTGGGCAAATCAGTGGCATACACTCCAGGAGGAGTCATAGTGACAGTGACAAATCTCCCAAGATGCAGCGGTGACGTTGGGCCGGGGCTAGAGCTGGGGAGGAGAGAGAGCCTTGTACAGGAAAGGCCTTCAGCTTGGTCTGTGCCTTGATGCCATGTGAGAGTCCAGTATCACCAGCCTCTTGTTGAATGCACCCAACTCCTTGGTTTTTACTTAATTCAACATCAACCAGAGAATTGTTGGCCCTGATGCTCCAGATAATTAGCAGGATAAGAAGCAGCTTTTAGTTTTAAAGCTTTTAGATGAACTCTGCTTGGCATCCTGGGGCTGGGTGAAGCCTAAGCATTGAGAGCAGAGACCATGGGGGAATGTAGATGGTGGGCAATGAACTTCAGGCCATTACTTCAAAATCCAGAGCTTGGAGTGGGAAGGAGGACAGAAAACAATCAGAGTCACCTATCCCTCATGCGAGTTAGGACAGGGAGAGCACTGAGAGCCAACCCCTGCCCAGGGTACTGTGGCCTTGTAGAGCTGTGCTGATAACTGTCCTAGACTGTCTTCCTGCAGGAGAAGGAGATGTGCAGCCAGATGCTTTGAGTGCCAGCCCAGCCTCTTCTACACGGGGTGACTTTGGGCAAATTGCTTAACCTTGCTATTTCCGCTTCTTCATCTGTAAAATGGTAATGATAATTCCTGTGCCTTCTAAAGATGCTGACAGAGTGAAATTGTCAGTATTCAATAATTACAGTTGTTATCCCTACCAGAAATAAGTTTCTGTTAGTCCTGACTTTATGGAAAAGCTACCTTGCCTACTGACAAAAAGCTTCTTGAAGTGGTGCCTGCTTTGAATGCTTAGACACAGTGGCCAGGAATGAGCAGGGTGGTGTGGGATGTCACTGGCTCTGCAAGCCACACTGGAATTTCACATGACATTCACCAATAAGCAGGATGGTAGTGTGCACACACAGCCAGGATCTGGAGGTCATATGGTCTAAGATTCTTCAGAGTAAGTGACAGGATGGAGTTTGGTGAATCTGCAAAGGCAGCTTGTTACCTGAGAAAGCATCAGCAGGCTGCTGTCTCCCAGATTCAGAAACGTGAGAAAATACATTCCCTCCCATAGAAAGTGATCAGGTACTTTGCTTTCTGACGCTGTCCTTACAATATCGTGTCATCCTAAGTATCTAGTTACAGGTTGGCTTTTTCTAGCAGGTATCTAAAAGCAGTGTTACCAGGTAGGAAGGACTAGCTGTTTATCTTGCCTTTAAAACAAACATGCTGTCCTTTGGAGTTAGCCTGTTAAGACTGGGGTGAAGTAAAAGGCTGCCAGGAATTCATGGGGCAGTGGGGTGTTCTCCGCAGACCCTTCCCCTTCATCTGTTTCCTCAAACCTCACTATTTTCCTGCACCCTCCTTCCCTCTCAGCTACTCGTTTTAGAAAGTGCTGGGATTGCTTCACCCGTTCTGGGTATGTTACTAACCCTCTTCTAGAGTGGAGGAGGCTGACTCAGAATGGTCACACAAAGTGCCAAGATGGTCTCACTAAGAAAAGGCAGATAGTGCTAGGATTCACCCATGGGATCTCCTGGCTCCAAAGCCTGTGATCTTTCCACTGTTGTTACCTTGCAGCCTCCAGCATGGTGGTTTTATTTGAACCTTGAGTTTTCCTTTATTCTTGTTCTCTTCACTCCCTGATTATTTGGCTGCATTTATTCTGATCAACCTGTACTAGTCAGGTATCTCACTGTAACAAAACGCCTGAGGCAATTAACTTATAAAGATAAGAGAGTTGTTTTGGCTTACTACTTTGGAGATTCCAGTCCCTGATGCAGTGATCCCATTGCTTTCAGCCTCTGCTGAGACAGCACATTATGGTGACAGTGCATGGCAGAACAACTCACCTTGGGTCCCAGGGGGAAAAAAAGGAAAGAGGAAGAGACTAGGATTCCTAAAATCACCTTCAAGGGTGTACCTGCCACCCCCCCAGGCGCACTACCTAAAGGTCTCACCACTTCCCAGTAGTGCCACCAGGGCGGGCGAAGAACTTTTAAGTCAACACCCAAATTACAGCACAGATCCTTGGAGTTTGTGGGGAACGTTCCTCGGTGCCTATCTTGAACACAATGTTCAGTCCTCTTCCTTCATTATGAAGTTGGGAGTTGCCACCTTGAACATGGGCCAGGGTCCTTCTGATCAGAAGAAAGAACTCGAACACCCCTGTGGAGAGTCCTGCTGAAGCTTTGGGGGAGCCAGGAGGTCTCAGTCCTCTCCCACCAGAGCCGGTGGACCTCGAGCTTGGCTGTGTGCAGAATCACTGAGGGGACATGCTGCAGCTTCGCTGCCCCACCCTACCTGCCCAGAGAAATGCCCAGAGGATTCAGGTCTGCCCAAAGGCTTCCAGGGAGATGTTTGTGAGCTCAGACTCCACTGCAAGGCTGCCTTAGTTCTGCCTCACCCCTTATTAGCTGTGCAACTGTTGCCTAACTTCTCTGGGCCCAAGCTTCCTCATCTGTAAATGGAGATGCTGTTAGCATCGAACCCATAGTATTGTTGTGAGAATCAACCACAGTAACACCTGAAAAGGGTTTAGCAGGGTGTCTGGAACCTAGAACACACTTAAGAAAAGTTAACTATTCTCACTGATACCAAATTTGGTGAACAACCAGGGGGAATGTAAGATCTCACTTGGGCCAGGTCTGCCTGGGACCTGACCCTCCCTCTCTGCCGGTGACAGCCATGTTCAACTGGCTCCAAAGCAAGTGATTCTTCAGTTCATCTCAAATACTCCATGACTTGCTTCACATTCAGTTCTGTAAGAAGTGGAGCCCTGAAGACTGGCAGGGACAAAGCCCAAGGTCCAAGGCAGAGGATGCACCTCCCTTTTTCTAAATGACTAGAAAACTTGCATTAACCATCTATTCACTGTTAATAATCAGTGAGTGATCAGAGACTCCTGGAGCTGCTCCCCTTCTCCCACCATTTTTTAATTCCTTATTAAGCCCAAGGCAGCACTTCCATATGAAGGTCCTCTGTGCTGGCCCTGTGCCAGGTGTGAAGTACCAGTGCAGGAGACAGTTGACACTCCTGTCCTATGTACAGGGACAGGCAGTGAAGCAGTATGCAAACAAAAATAGTTTAAGGAAACTGTGCTAAGTTCTATGGTGGATAAAACCAGGGATAGTGAGAGGGAACGTACTAGGTTGGGGAACTCAGGAAGAGACTCTCCAAGGAAGGGACATTTTTCCTAAGGCCTGAAGGGACCTGCCAGGTGAAGGGGACAAGAGGAAGACAGGTGAGGACTGAAGGAAGGCAGGAGGGGCTGGAGCACAGGAGGATGCAGGTGGCAGGAGATCTGTTTCCCAGGGGAGGCAGGCCTTGGTAAAAGCTGGGATTTAAATAGAAAAAGAATCTCTTTAAGTTTTTTGTGCAAAATGGAATCCAGATCTCATTAGTCCACACCATAAATGAATTCAGGAAGGGAACCTTGCTCTACCTTCTCCTACCGCTTTCTCTTTGGATTTCTTTTTAAATGACGTGGGCCTTCACAGCCCTGGCAGCAGGGACTTTGCTTCCTAAGCCTCCCTTTGCAACACAGGAAATCATTTCTCTGGGGAGTTGATTGCTATTGGGTGTTTCCCATATTTTTTATATCTCCCACTTAGTAGCCACTGAATATTAACCTACATGGTCTTCTCGTATCAAATTTGCATTTCCAGACAAAATGGAAGTCTGAACATTAGCTCAGAGTGGAACATGTGGTAAAATGAGGCTCCCAGGGCAGTGAAGGAACATTTTCTATTTTTGTCCTGGGCTTTAAAGACTAGACGCTGCCGGTCTGTGAGAATTAGGTGCAGACAGCTTTCAAGGAAGACCAAGGTCATTTGCCAAGACGTGGCAGTGGAGACCTCCTGTGTTCGTAGTGAGTAACAGCTACCAGTGAGAACCTTTTTATGTTCCCCTCTCTGCTAAAGAAAATGAGTCATTACCTGGGAAAATTCCTTCCTGCTCCAGGGCCACTCTTAGGAGCTTTGTTCATTCAGTAACTCAGTGAGTATATTTTGCTGATTGCTGCTGTGGTGGGGACCTGAAAAGCTCATGTGTTGAACACTTGGTCCCCAGGGCTCTGGGCTCATTAATGGATCAATCTATTGATGGTTTCATAGCTGTGGCACTGTTGGGAGGTGATAACATAGTGGAACATAGTTGGAACAAGAGGTTACTTGGGGGAGAGGGTGGAGGATTGTGCCCTGAAGGGTCTGTCTCCTCTCGAGCTCTGTTTCTGGGCCACCATGAAGTGAGTGGGTTTCTCCACTGCATTCCCTCTGTCATGAGTTCTGCCTTACCCTAGGCCCAAAACAACAGAGCTAGCCATCCTTGCACTGAAACCCCTGAAATGGTAATCCAAAATAAATATTTACTTCTTAAAGTTATTTTTCTCAGGCACTTTGTCACGGCCACAAAACTCTCACACCATACCTTTCCATATACAACTTAGGAAGCAAGAAAGTCAGCATTACCATTTGTAAAATCAGTAAATTTTGGACCATGGAATATGCAGAGGTGTTTTGATTCTAGAATCCCAGGAGAGCTCCACTCTAGTCCTGTCTTCACCTTGGCTGGGACCCAGGTGGTCAAGTCACAGGCCCTTACCATGCCTCAGGGTCCTCAGATAGAAGTAGGGCTTGAGTGTTCTCTCGGATAATTTTGCTGTGACTCAAAATTTGTAACCTTTAAAATCCCGCCCCCCCCAACTTCACAGGCTTGAAAAGAGTCACCACTGGGATGTGTCCAAGTCCATGGCACTGCAGAAGCTGGACCCTCAGACCTGGGTCACTCCCATTGCACTGTGGACTCTGTCCCCAAAAGGAGGGGCCTAAGAACAAATGCCAAGAAGGAACCAGAGAAGAAAGACAGAGCCCTACAAGACAGGAGTGGGAACCAGGTCTGGGATCCACTCGAGGATCCACTCGAGGATCCACCCTCGAAGGATCCCGCCAGCCAGTGGAGACAGGGCCTCTGACATCTTGCAGTGACACTCATCAGATGTTCAAGTCTGATCTTCTGGTCCCTCTGGCACATAAAAATCCCTAACCTGCACCGAGCACTGTGAGCCTGGCAGGCTGTGAGGACACCTGTAGGCCTCAACTCTGAACCTCACAACTCTAAATCACTTAACTCTGAAGGTGATTCTTCTCCCTGTGGTCTGACAAGGAGATCAGAGGACAAAGGTCAAACACTGGCCCAGGAGCTCACTGTGCTGCTCCTAGGGGGGATCCCACTGGAGGGAGTCAACCCGCCGCCCACTCCCTTGGCACCTTCCACCCCTTCCTCCCAGGCCCAAGGCTGCCTCAGACTGCGCGCTCAGTGGATGAGTACCTGTTGCATGAGCCAAACCGGAAATCACTCAAGGCCCCACTGAGGAAAGTTCCTGGGCTCCATGCGCCCCCAGCACCTTCCCTTCCTTTCTGGGCCCTGACAGTTCTCAACCCTACACCTCTATTTCCTGTCCTCAGAGGGTTTCTCCCTAGGCCTCACCAACAGCCCAGACCCACTTAGTTCCTTATAGGTTCCCTCTTTCAAAAAGCTATGTAACAAGTACCCCAGGGGCTGGGAGAGGAGCTCTTGAGCAGCACTGCCCAGTACAGGCCTTATGGAAAAGTACCCTGATGTGTTCTTTCTAGGTCATTAAACAGGAACTCAGGATGGGACCAGGCCTCGCATCTCAACCCTCCCCCACAGAGGGTTTCCCCCAGTGCTCTCTTCTCCATCTCCCTCCCCAAAGCAGGCTCCAGCTCCATGTCACCCCCATCACTCCAAGTGAAGCAAGGGAGAGGAAAGGAACAGATATTTATTATCTGCTGTGGAGTCTAGACTGGCTTCTTTATATGCCTTAATCTTCAATGCATATCACTCCACACATCTTGCAGGTAATGAAACCAGCCAGTGTACCCAGTACTTGCGTAACATGCAGATGTTAACACAGCCAGTGAGAAGCAGCCCTGGAATTCAAAGCCAGTGAAGGCTGGGGCCCAAGTCCAGGACGGGTTCCATAGCACCTCCTGTTGTCCTCCTCTGGGATCCCAGAAACTGGGCAGAGCAAGAGGATGAATTTTGCAGGAAGAAAGAGCGGAATCTGATGTCCATTTCTTCATCTGTAAAATGGGAATAAAACAATTTCTACTACAGAGTGTTCTTAAAAGTATTAGCTTAAATAATCTAGGTCAAAGGTGTGTGAGTCTGTGTCATCCAGACTGGCTGACCTCAAGTGAACACAACCTAAAAGTATAAGCTGATAGCAAATATTTTTTGAATAGAGATTTGTTCAGCTCTCGGATTTTTAAATGAAGTGCCTAAAATCAAACAGAGAAATTGCACAGCAAAGGAGAAGCAGTAAATAGCCAGAGTATAGGCCACTAAAGACACCATGAGCCCAAGTGAAGGGCCTAACTCTTCTCAGGCCAAAATGCCGGCATTAGCTCAAAAGGCAAAATGCAATACGATATTTATTCCCTGCCTTTTTCTTCTTCTGTGCTTTTTCTCGGGATGCAGTAGTCTATTTTATGAAGGTAGACATTTTCAAGTTTACTTTTATAAAAATATGGTAAATTGGAAAGGAACATTTTTATTGAGGGTTTTGGAACATGACAGTTAGAGGGAACCAATGTGGGAGAGTTACAAATCAAAGATAAAGACATGAAATATCATGTGCCTAGCTTCCTGCTCACAGTCTTCTATCTGTACATCTTTAATAAAGTGGCTCACACATCTGCTTCTGTGTAAATGCAGATGAATGTGTATGTATGAAAATGAAAAGAACTGGAGTCTCCCAGCTGAATACAATGTAATAATCACTCATTTTCCTTCTCTTACTCCTTGGAAATTCTTCTAAAATTACAGAAGGGGGATTTAAAAAAAAAATAATTAGATTTGCTGGATGCGGTGGTACACCCCTATAATTCCAGCTGCTTAGGAGGCTGAGGCAGGAGGATCACAATTTCAAAGCCGGCCTCAGCAACTTATCGAGGCCTTAAGCAACTTCACAAGACACGGTCTCAAAATAAAATATAAAAAGGGTTGGGGATGTGGCTCAGTGGTTAAGTGCCCCTGGGTTCAATCCCCAGTACCAAAAATATAAAAATAGGCTTGAATCTAAAACTATAAAAAGAATAGTCAATAACCACAGAAAAATTTGTTAGCCATGGAGCAACTGACTTTGTGGACTAGGGAAGGTGGAAACCTAAGCTGATAGTGGGGGAAGACAAAGCCCACTCCATCAGCACCACAGAACCCCTCAAGGATCCGGGAATTCAAGGCACGGGTATCGTGAAGGGAAGGTGGGGCACTGGTGAGACAGACTATAATGGCATTGATCAGGAGTATAGACAAGAAGCAGTTGGCCCCTTCCAACTCCCTCCCCTGCCTCAGGATCCTGGAAATAGTGTAATTTTACATCTTAAAAGGTGAGATGTCATCCTCCCTAGCTCAGCACCCAGAAAGCTGGGTCTTATACCTCCAACAGGGCCAGGGAACCCCAAGAGTAATGACCCACTGATCATGACCACTGTGTTCCCCAGGGAAGCAGCCCACTGGTATTTCCAGAGAGGCCACCTGTGCTCTCAGGCAGTGACATCATCTCTTGGTGCTTTGTTTTTAAATATGAGCAGCCCACCAGGGATTCCCAGATACTCCAGGAAAACTTCTGCCATGAGGGAGAGACGGAAGCAAACTGGAATAAACAGGACTGAGGCTCAGGAAAGACTAGACAGTGGGGAACTAGCAGCAAAATCAGCAGAAAGACAACAGAAGATTTTGCACTCATTAAACTGGAACGGGGTTCGTCTGTTCCTCCCATGCTCCCCCTCCCTATCCCACTATGAACCAGCCTCCTTATATCAGACAAAACATTCAGAATTTGGTTTTTGGGGATTGGCTAACTTGACTTAGGATTATCTTCTCTAATTCTATCCATTAGATAGGGCAGAGGGGTAGGAGGGGAATGGAGGGGGAATGGGGGTAGAAATGAGGGTGGAATGAGAATGACATCATTACCCTAAGTGCAGGTATGAAGACACGAATTGGTGTGAATATACTTTGTGTACAACCAGAGATATGAAAAATTTGTGCTCTGTGTGTCTAGTATGAATTGTAATGCATTCCGCTGTCATATATAAATTTTAAAAATTAATAATTAAAAGAAACTGGAACAGGAGGCATTTTAAAAATTCAGAGAACAACATAGTGCTCTCGGAAATCATGCATCTAAGATAAGAAAGGAAATGTGAGTTAAAATTGAAAGAATTAGCCAGAAAGTAGGGGCAATGACGAAGAGATGAAAAACAGGAAAGGGTAGCAAAACTAGAGGTTTTTGCCAAAAACGTCCTACATCCGAATGTCAGAAGAGCCAGGAAGAACAGAGAAGAGTTCCGGAAGTGGTTATGAAGGAAATGCTGCAGGAAAAATTCCCAGAATAGAAAGACACATGCTGACAGATCAAAGGGGCCACTGAGTGTTCTGCCTAATGAGTACGAGACCCATGCGAGGCAGTGCATTTGGAAGCTTTGGAACACTGAGGATAAAGAGGAGATTCTGAACTCTTTGAGAATAAAACAAGTCAATATGTGTATATGGGAATGGATTAAATTTCCTGTCACCTGAGAGCCTAGGAGGCAATGTAGAAATCCCTTCAGCATTTTGAAAAAGAAATTTCCATTCTAAAATTATATACTCAACCAAAGTATCATTCAAATATTAGGCAAGAAGAAAGACGCTTGAAGGGAGGCCCCTCCCAGCCTGGTTGCAGCTGAGGACTGGGGTGACCCAATCTGACCAATGTGCCCTCTTGGCAGAAAGCTATTCTGACAGGGAAGGAAGAAAGGAGGTGTAAAAAAAAGAGGGAGGGAGGGAGGTACCCAGGAAACAGACAACCCAACCCCTGTGAGTCGGTCTCACTATCCTTCTCCACCAAGACTACTTGAGAAAGTTCCCTCCCCTTCTCTCCAGACATCTTAACCTCCTGCATAAACCACATGGACCCTACCTCAACAGCAGCTCATTCCACCATTTTTTCGCTTGAATAACCCTTAGAACTGTGGACACAGTCCCTAGGGCCTCCTTGCCAGTCCACCTGGTTTCTACTGTCTTCACATCCTATCCAGTATTCAGGGCTCCCACTCCACCTGACGTGTGGTCATATCCGGTTAACTGAAGCTTCCCAGGCAGATGGACTTTTCCTTCCTGTGGAACCTTGTGAATTGCTCAAAAGACCCCAGGATTTTAATTGAAGTCCAGATAACTGACAGTCACCAAAACTTCAGCTAATCGTTTCTGTTTCATCCCTTCCCAGCATAATGCAAAAGTTCAGGAGGACAAGGAGTCATCTCTTCACTGCTATATTGCTAGCATTTTATTTAAACTAATGCCAACACCAAAGAATGAAAAAAAAAGATATTTAAGTGAACAAATGAATCAGCAGTTACCCTCTTTGATACTCTATATCTTCAATGCCCTTTTGCTTTGACTTTGTTGAAATCACCAATTGGCTTTTAATAATCTATTTTCCTTCACCAGTGATGCCTATGAAGAATATGTTGAGATACATTTTATTTACTTTTTCATTCAGTTGACTCTAAACAAGGCCCCAGTGCCAGAATTAAAAAAAAAAAAAGGAGCCAGGCTTCAAGGCTTACTTGGAGTAGGCACACTTCCGGTTATGTCCTTCAGGTTTTGATTTCTAGACATTAAATACAAACAGCAGATAAGTTTTGCAATAGTATTTTACTTTCTGGGATGTAACTTCTCCCTTGGATCATGCTTGGCTTTGAGATTTAGGCAGTAGGTGTTAATAAATCCAGAGCTCTACCCTTAATTAGAAGCCCCCACTGCATTCATTAGGATGCAGACAAAGAGATTAAAGAGCCATTGAAATGATTATCAGAGTGCAGAAACATCTTCACAATTAGGGAGGATTTTCCTAAATGTGCAATTGCATTTTCAACACAGTTAGGTGCTTAATTGTTTAGTATCCTTAGTTAATGCATTTAAACATATAAAGCGTTAGACTTTAAAGAAGAAAAAAAAATACTGCCTTTTGGAAATCTAAAAAATATATGAAATATCTTCTTATCCTCTACCCATTATGTTAGTAAAGTTTTAAATCATTCAAACTCACTTAAGTAGTAAGTAATATAATCTGATTAATATTATTTTTCTAAAAAAAATTATAAGTATCTACAAATTATACTTGAAACGTGGCAGAAAAAGACTTCACATAATTTAATTACAACCATGCCACCCAGTCTGGGTTTAACGAAGACAATCTTATTTCCACCGTGGGGTTGGGACAGGCTTGTTTAAAGTCCCTCAATACTCAGATTATGGAATTCAGTCAAGAAGCAGGGCTCATTATCAATAGATAAAATCATTAATAACCTTCATAGACATGATTACCAGTAGGAAGCAAGAGCAGTAGAGAAACCGCCATTTACCAACAAAAATGACAAAAAGCACTTGAGAATTCAGGAGAGGAAATTTACCATGAAATGTATAAAACTTCATTTGAGAAAAGGCATTCTACAAATTGAAGTAGACTTGAACACATGGAAACATTGTTTTTACACAGAATTGCTCAACAAGTACAAGCAAAGTTCACATGGAAAAACAAATACATGAGAGCAGTCAGGAAACGTTTAAAAAGAGAAGCTACTACATGGGATTAGCCCTGCTAGAGGTTAAGACACCACAAAGGCTTCATAACTAAACAGGGCAGCACATTGCTTGAGTACAAGAACCACCAGAATGGCACACAGAGCCAGAAATGGACCCAACCACTTTTAGAACTTTATTACAAAGGCAACATCTCAAATCACTGAGGTAGAGATGTCTGTGTAATGAATGGTACTGAGGCCCTGATTTGCCCTTTGGGAAAATGCACGATTTGATAGTACCTCACACCACATATGAGAATAAACTCCATATACATCTTCATGTAAAAAGAAAAAAAAAAAAAACAGAAGTACTAGAAGAAAATATCTAAAGCTCTCTTTAACCTGGACATTGGGAAGGTTTTCTAATAAGAGCTAGAATCAGTAAAAAGAAAACATTGACAAATTTGATCACCTAGGAACAATAAATTTCATGGCAGGCAAGAAAAAAAAAAAAGGCATTTTTTTTAAAATGAGAAACTATACAACCAGAGAAATGAAAAGTTATATTCTATTTGTGTACAATGAATCCAAGTGCATTCTGATGTCATGTTCAACTAATTAGAGCAAAGTTTTAAAAAATGACAAACTAAAAAAGAAATTTGCAAAATATATTAATAAATGCTATATCCCTAATGTTTAAAGAAAGACCTCCTCAAAGTCAAATGTTTTCTTTCCTGTGTGGAAGCAAGAGAGAGAAAGAGCAAATGGGAATTGGAAAAAAAAAAAAAAACCCAAAAAACAGATCTCATGAAAATAGAAGGAAGACCAATAGAGTGGTGGGAGGGGATGGATGGAGAGGGAGGGAGGAAGGACGACCTGGGAAGTACTGGGGAGTGAAATCTATCAAATCTGTGCTATGACCATATGTGACCATAGCACAATGGATTCCACTTGCATATGTAATTATAATGCACTAACTAAAATAGTAACGGAAGAGATCAATAGAGTAGAGCAAGCGGATCAAGGGAAGGAGGGGGGCAAAGCAAAGACACTGAGAAAGGAGACTGATCAAATTATGTTATGTGCATGTACAAATATGGCCTATTAATCCCACTTTATGTAGAATTATAATGCACAAATAAATTTTTTAAAAAGCTTCTTTAAAATTGATGGGGAAAGAATCATAACACCTGATAGACAAATGGGCAAAAAGGCATAGCAATCAAATTTACACATGCCCGAATGCAAGCTGGTTCAATGCTTTGCGATTTGGCAACACCTAACAAACCTACATATGCATTTATTTTTGACACAGAAATTCCATTTTTAAGAACTTACATGAAGATATACCTCTGGCAATACAAAAATACACATTCAGAAGTAGAGGCCTAATCACCACAAGATTGTTGGGAATTTAAAAATATTGGAAACCAGTTATATACTCTTAGCTAGGAGGCAGTTTCATTTAATATGGTGTAGGCTTCCTGTGCAGCAGTACAAACCGTCAGCAAGATCTCTGGGAACTGATGTGCAGCAATCTCCAGGATACACTGTCCAGTGAAAAATGCAAAGTGCAAAAGGGTATTTACAGTATGCTACTTGTGTGTAAGACAAAAGGCGAAACAACGCACATACATTGCTCTCTGCACAAAAAGCACATTGTTAACCAGGAGCTATACAATGATATAACTATAGACAAGAGGTAGAAAAGAAGTGGGAAGGATGGATAGAATAAGGTCGTGGCAGGTCGCTTCTCCATGTAGAGCTTTTGGTAGTTTCAGCATTTGAATTTGAGTTGTTTCACACCTATATTAAGGTTCTCCAGGGAAACAGAACCAATAAAATGTGTGTGAAAGAGAAAACACAAAATTTTATGGAATTGGCCATTGCAATTATAAAGACTGGCAAGGACAGAATCTGCAGATTGGCCAGTAGGCTAGAGACGCAGGCAAGAGTCATGTTGCGCATCTGTCTTCTGGCAGAATTCCTTCTTAGGGGAGATGAAGCTGTGTTGAGGCCTTCAAATGACTGGATAAGGCCCACTATGCCATGGAGACCAATTTGCTTGACTACTGTCTATTGTTTTAAATGAAATTTTATTCAAAAAACACCTTCACAGAAACATCCAGAAAAATGTCTGATTAAGTAACTAGGCACCATGGCTCAGTCAAATAGACACAAAATTAACCATCACAATAAGCTTAAAAAAAAGGAAAAGTAAGGCTGGGGAGGTTCCTAACTTGTGATACAAATAAAGCAAACTCTATTTCACATGAATAACAAGAATCACTGAACAAGGGTTGAGGAGAGGACTAATCTAAGCAAATGGGGACAGTGTGTGGACTACATCCTCTCAGGCTTAAATCTAAAGAACTTTTAATTAGGAAACAACTTCCTCCCTCTTCCCTACCCCTTCCTGCTCCCCCTCCTGCCCCTGCCACCGGCACCACTTCCTTTTCTCCATCTCCTCCTCCTTCGTGTGAGTCAGGAATTCTTGAACTATGTTCTGCATTGTCTAGGATTCAACAAGTAAATAAATAAGTAACTACAGTAGAGATGCTGGAAGATAAGTTCCCCACTTTGCAGAAGGACGTGTAAATCTGGGTAAGACACTGATATAAAATGGCCCCTGTAGTATTGGCCTGGAATTGGAGTCATCATGAAGAAGACAATTAGAGGTTTAGATAGAGGTGACAGTGTGGGTAAGAATGTGGGCTTCCATGTGTGCTATGAGTGTCTACACATGTGTGTGTGTGTGGGGGGGGGGGATGTATGACTGTTTCCAAAGCCCTCTCCCTTGAGAAGACCTAGAAGACCTTGATCAGTGCCAAAGCAAAGCACAGCCACCACCCAGATTTGGTTTCCAAGTGCTGTAAAAAGAAACACAGCTCTTAGAAGAAATGGCAGGTACCAGGACTGATGTAGGGCAAGTACAAGAAAAGCAGAGAAGGTCTCCTTATGCCAGGAAGTAAGGAAGTGCTCAAGGAATGAGCACAGCATATGAACAGCTCAAAGAGTTCCCACTGGCAAAATTTGGAATAATGTGAGCAACGAAATAAAAGCAATAGCAACAGAGTATAACCTAGTGAATGCAATGTAACCCCACGCGGCTACACAGATTGATTCATTTATAAAGAGGAAGCACACAAGCAAGGAAATAGATGGAGAGAGACAAAGGGGTTTTTGTTTTGTTTTCTCCACATTTGTATTGATACATTATAATTGTACAGAATGGTGGGATTTATTGTTACATATTTGTACATTCACACAATGTAACAATATAATTTGGCCAATATCATTCCCCAGCATTTCCTCCCTCCCTCCCTACCTCCCACACCTTGGTCCCTTTCCTCTATTGACCTCCCTTTGATTTTTAGAGGAGATTCACTCCCACCTTTCTTTTCCTTTTTCTTCCCTAGCTTCCTCAGATGAGAGAAAACATAACTACATTCTGGGTTTGACTTATTTTGCTTAATATAATAGACTCTAGTTCCATCAATTTTCCTGCAAAAGACATAATTTCATTTTTTTATGGCTGAATAAAACTCCATTGTGTATATACGTCTCATTTTCTTTTCATTCATTCATGGATGCTTGGTGGTTTCATAGTTTGGCTATTGTGAACTGTGCTGCCATAAATATAGGTATGCATGTATCACTATAGGATGATGACTTTAATTCTTCAGGGTAAATACCAAGGAGTGGTATACTGGGTCATATGGTGGTTCCATTCCTAGCCTTCTGGGGGACCTCCATACTGATTTCCATAGTGGTTATACTAATTCACAGTCCCAGAAACAGTTAAAAAAATATTCTCCACATCCTGACTAGCATGTATTGTTTTCTTGAGGACTGCCATTCTGAATGGTGTGAGATGAAATTTCAGTGTAGTTTTGATTTGCATTTCTCTAATTGCTAATGATATTGAATTTTTTTCATGTGTTTCTTGGCCATCTGTGTTTCTTCTTTTGAGAAGTGTCTGTTTAATTCATTTGCCCATTTATTAATTGGGTTATTTGATCTTTCTGTGTAAAGTTTTTTGAGTTCTTTATATATTCTAGTTATTAATCCTCTGCCAGAAGAATAGCTAGCAAAGAGTTTTCCCCATCTGTAGGTTTTTCACATTTCTAATTATTTCCTTTGCTGTTCTTTTTAATTTGATGGCAGCCAGATACATCCTTCTATATACGAATATCCAGTTTTTCAGCATCATTTGTCAAAAAGCTTGCTTTTTGTCCGTTGTATATTTTCTGCACCTTGAGATAAAGCTATACTTTTATTGTCGAGGGGGTGGGTACCAGGGATTGAACTCAGGGGCACTCAACCACTGAACCACATCCCCAGCCCTATTTTCTATTTTATTTAGAGACATGTTCTCACTGAGTTGCTTAGGGCCTTGCTTTTGCTGAGGCTGGCTTTGAACTTGCGATCCTCCTGCCTCAGTCTCCTGAGCCTGGGATTACAGGTGTGTGCCACCACATCTGGCTGAGACAAAGCTTATAGTAGAAAGGAGTCAGTTAATGTTGAAGGAATCTGGAATAAGAAAATCATCAGCTATCTTGGAGAGTATCAAGAAAACTGTCAAGCAAAAAGTATCAATGGATACAAAATTAGTGGTGAAGATTTGAAGAGTAATTTACAAAGTCTCAAAGTATCAATTACATACATAAACCATAAAGGATTAATATTTGGAGAATTTGGGAGGGCATGTAGGGTTTTTTGTATTATTCTTACAACTTTTTCTAAAAGTTAAGAAAAGAAACAGCTGATTTCACCCTCTGTAAGTGATCATAATTGTGGACCAACAGCCATCTGCATGTCCTAGATAACAGGAATCTCTAAAACATATATTGAAAAGTTGACAAGCACATTAAGAATATTTACCTTGAAAGATTTATTTCTGTGATAGATTTTGTAGTTTTAAAAATATATCTTAGTTACTTTAAAGAACCCTATTGAAATAGTTTTCATCTGGGGTGAAATCATTATCAAATTACTAAAAACTGCAACATTAGTTGATTATTCTCTAATAATTAGCAATACTGTGTCAAACCACAAAGTTTTGTTGTTGTTGTTGTTGTTGGGGGTAGGGTGAAGGATAAGGAGTCAGCTTTCATATCTTGGGAAAAAAGTATGTTTTTAAAATTTTTTTTTAAAATTGTAGTTGGACTTTATCTATCTATCTATCTATCTATCTATCTATCTATCTATTTATACATATGTGGTGCTGAGGATCGAACCCAGCCCCTCGTACTTGGTAGGTGAGCGACTTACCCCTGAGCCACAACCCAAGACCAAGTATGTTGTTTTTCTTGGAAACAAAAATAAAAGCTTGGGGCTGGGGATTTAGCTCAGTTGATAGAGTGCTTGCCTTGCATGCACAAGGCTCTGGGTTCAGTCTCCAGCACAACACGGAAGGAAGGAAGGAAGGAAGGAAGGAAGGAAGGAAGGAAGGAAGGAAGGGAGGGAGGGAGGGAGGGAGGAAGGAAGGAAGGAAGGAAAAGAAAGAAAGAAAGAGAGAGAAAAGGCTTTAAATATTTCAGTTTAAAATTATATTCATATAGAAAATGATGTCATAAGAGTTGCAGGTCTTGGAGTTAAATTAAAAACCTAATTAAAATTGATATATATCCATTCATAGTTATGACTTTGAACCATGCAAAAGCATTATAAGATTAAAATATAAATTTAAAATGGAAAATACATCAAATATAAATTACTACTACTCATTATTATTACAAAACAATTCAAAATATGTTCTTTGAATTTTAACTTTAATGACACCGACACCAGATCCAACTTTAAGAGTCTCTATCAGTATCTGACAGAAACCTTGAGTTTACCTAATCTTTGAAAATTTAATAAACAGGAAGAATTTAAGGATGATGATGTTTATATCTTATGAGAACTTAAAAATGGTGGCTGGGCAGGGTGATGCATGCCTAAGGAGGCTGAGGCAGGAGAATCACAAGTTCAAGGCCAGCCTCAGCAACTTAATGAGGCCCTGCCTCAAAATTTAAAAAAAAAAAAAAAAAAAATTTAAAAAGGCTGGGGACATAGCTTAGTGGTAAAGCACCCCTGAGTTCAATTCCCAGTACCCTTCCCTAATGGTGTTGAAATTGAATAACCGAAATTGTACTTCCCTGAGGAGTATACAGCCTGTCAGTTTCCAGACAGAAGAGAATGTAATTTACCAAGACTTGACAAGCTGAGTTCTGAATCTACACAGTCTATACTAGCTGAGCACATGTGCTGTGCAGGCAGCACTCTAAGCACTTGTACATGGATTAAGTGAGCTGTAACACTCTCCCAATGAGGAGGCACCATTATAACCTTCTCTTTAATGATAAGGAAACTAAGACTCAGAAAGGTTAAGGGACTAACCCAAGATCACACAGCCAGAAAGTGATGAAAATGGGTTCCAAGCCCATGCATGGCGCCATCAGGGGCTGCACTCTTACCAACTATATCACCCCCTCTCCATCCCCAAACTCAGATGATACTTTTTAAAAAGGGCCTGCACCTGTCACACACACACACACACAAAAAAAAAAAAAAACAAAAACCTAAATTTTTAAATGTATCAATTCTATTTATCATCACTTCCAAGGAACAAATTATGAGAATTTACTGTAGGTACGTACGTTCATACTTCAGCAGGGTGTTCAGGAATTCATCAAGAACTATCTGCTTCTGCTCCAGCAGAGTATAAATAAAGGGTTTCAACTAAAGCTCAGGGAACTTGCACTGACAAGGATGACAGTAGGCCACTTTTAGGTAGACAAAAGGCTGGTAGAGAGAGTTAAAGAACTGAGTATTTTCACCAAAAGCAGAAAAAAAATGGGCTCCCAATTCTTCAAAATGCTGGACTGGTCTTTAAGGATGTCTCATAGTCCTTGCAGTCTTTGTGACTCCCTCACACAGGTGATTCTACAAAGTCCAGAGGAATGTGGGGTGGATTAGAGAATCGCTGGGCATTTCTTTCATTGTGGACTCAAGTTTAGAATTAGAAGCAATAATTATTAGAAATGAAAAACTGCTTGCCCGACGTCTGCTGTGCTCAACTCCAAATCTCCACTTGGGTTGGCTGTTCTTTCACTGGCTCATTCATGGGACAGTAGTTCCCTGGCACATACCATGCACCAGGCAGGTTTCCAGGTTTAGGACCAGGGCTGTGTTGTGACTTCCAGGGGTCTCAGGCCACTTTTGCCTCTTGGACACTTTTCTCCACAGCAACATTAAAATTGGATTTTATAACTAGATTGACATAAAAACAACTGAGTCCAGGCTGGATTACTATATAGTCATTCTTTCCCCTGCTGCTTCTAAGAGAAATGAAAGTTAAGCCATTTTTGAGGGCCATTTGAAGTATCATGATGCTTATGGTTTACTGGGAAAGATAAATATTAATTCAGGCATTTGTACAGAAGTGAAGGACATAGTTTGGGATGTGATAAATATTAAGCAGATCAGGGTAATATGGTGCAGGGTCAGGATTAGAAGGAGGCAACTGAGGCTCCTGGGATGGAAAATTTAGGGCGTTGAGGCCATAGAATACTCTATTCTATGGACTCGGCCCTTGCAAGACACAAGAGTGAGAGCCTCCTTACCTTTTGCACCATTCGATGAAGCCACAGCAGGGTTGAAGGTGAGCAAGATTCCATTTAAATTAGAACTGAAATGAGGAATTCAAGATGAAAAAGGCTTCAGGCAGCCCACATACTACTTAGAGTGCTACTGACTTCCAGGACAGTAAAGGTGCCAGTGGAAACTCTCTGCCTTCTAAAATGGCATAGTTAGAATCTTACACACTGGGAGAATGAGATGTCTGCAATCCTCTCTTTTCTATCAGAATTATAATCATTCAACAGAGTATTCTGGAACAGTGTCCTCCCCCTGCACACCACATTCCCAGAGCTGAACACGCTGGGAGGCACAGGCATTGATAAAGTAGTAAGTAACCTGCTAGCATTTCCACATTTTGTCAGTATCTTCCTTTTATTAAATGGAAGTCTATTAAATAGAATTCTAGCAAGTCCTAAAATGTAGTTTATTAGGCATTTTTATTAATAGATCATCTAGCATCCTACAAATTCAGATGCCAAAAAGAAATGATTTAGTACAGCAAAAAGAAACTATCGGTCACTCATGCACAAAACTTGGAAACTATAGATATTGTAACAGCTAAAGTTTGAAATTATGAATCCACAATTAGAAAACTACACTTAGAACCAAAAGCAGTCTGGCTTCAATAATTTTGAGCAACCATGTGTTCAAGCTGTGCCAGATGATCAATGGTAAGAACAGACTATTCAACCTGAATAGATAGGGTAAATTAAATTCATTGGCACAGGAGAGGGGAAATTTAGAAGGCGATGACATCCTTTTATCAATCATGAAGTTTGTTTTATACAATGAGCAGTTAGGTAACATTATGGGAAAGAAGCAAATAATAAGAATGCCCACTGAGAATAGAGCTTTGGGTTGAGGGGTGTGGCTAGATGCTGTAGAAGACAGGATAAGTGGCTGCCAACAAGGGCTGGAGTGAAGTCCTGGCTCTTCACTAGGACCAAGCATGCTCCTGACCTTGGTTTCCTTGTCTTTAAAATAGGGACATGTCCTCAATATATCCAGGACAGGACTCCCACCCACTCATCCCTTCTGCCACCACTACCCTTGACCACACTGCTATCATTTCTCACTTGGGTTACTCCATAGCCTCTTCAGTGGCCTCCCTGATCTCAGACTTACTTCTAAGACTATGGACAGCAGAGCTTCCTGAGTGACCGACTGATATGCAAGTCTTATCACATCTCTCCTGTACCAAGGGCTATCAGTGGAGCCCCCTCCACTTTCAGGAAAGGCCAGCATCTTTGCAGTGTCTCACCATTTAAATTAGAACTGAAATGAGGAATTCATGATGCAGCCCCCACTGAACTTCCACCTTTTCTGCTAAAACCACTCCCTGTCATTCAGTCCACTGTGCCATTCTGGGTGTCCTTGCTCTTCCCACACATCAAGCTCTCTGTGATCTCGGGAGTCCTTGTTCTAGGACATCCTTCCTTGATTTCACTATGGCTCCCTCCCCAGCCTCCTTTAAATGCTCTGTACATGTACCACTCTGATTATCAGTTTCATTTGGCAAATTACTCTCTGGCCACTCCACCACTGGCATTTTCTTTCTCCAGAAATCAGCCATTTTTCTCTTCTCATAGCATGTATTAATTTCTAGCATACTATATAATTCACCTATTTATTGAGTTCATTTATTGTCTGTCTCCATCTGCAAGAATATAAGCTCCACAAGAGCAGAGATTCTTTGCTTTGTTCATTGATGTTTCTTCAAGAATATAGAATAGTACTTAAATATAGCAGGCACTATTTTTTTTTTAGTAAATTAATTATTTTGGGTCAATAAAAGCACAATATGTAGGATATAATACACATAATTTATAGGAAACAGTTGTTTTCATGTATGTTCTTAGAAAACTGAAAATTATTAATTCAGAACTGTCCTGAATTTTCCAATCATGGCACTTAATTTGCATTTGCATAATGGGCAAAAATGTATTAAAATTCAGTACCCTTAAATTTGGCCAATACAAAAATGTAAATGTGCTTATTTCATACTGGGTTAGCTCAAAACTGGATTCAAAGTGGTAAAAAGGAAAACTTCAGTATCTTGAAGAAGAGTAGGCAGACATTTTGGTAGAGGGGAACATGGAAGGAATAGGAAGAAAAAATTAATGAAGACCATGATGACCTAGAAGCTTCCAGAGTGCCCTTATGGAAATCCACCTTGTTTTTTAAGGAAGCTCCTCATCTGTACTTACATCACCTTGTGTCCAAATCAATTCCTTTGCTTGGAAGAGTGCTCTGCACTCTGGTCCCCAGAGGAGGACTTAGGAGATCACGGTTCAGAATACTATTGCTGTATAACAAATCACTCCAAAACTCAATGATTTAAGACAATCATTTTATTGTATTCACAATTTGGTTGGCGAGGAATTTAGCAGAAGCTCACCTGGGTAGTCCATGTTCGGGGCATCTCAAGCCATTGCAGTCAGTTGTCAGCTGGATGTGCAACCACCTGAAAGCTCAGCTGGGCTATGTCTTCGATGGTACACTCACAAGTCTGGTTCTCAGCTGGGAATTCAACTCAGCTGTTGACCAGACTCCTGGTGGTCTCAGGTGCTGGCTTCCCACGAGAACCTGGTGTCAACTGCATGGCATCTTCTGATCTAACCTTAGACACTACAGTCACTTCTGCCATATTCTATTAGTGAATCACTGATGTTCCAGTGGGGTCACTGAGTTCACTATGGTTGGCCCAGATTCAAGAGGAGGGAACACAGATCCTACTACTTAGGAGGAAGGTCTGCAATTTGCAGAAGCATTTTAAAACCACCAACGGCACTCGTGTGAACATGAAGCAACAAAGCAGAGTTCTTAAAGTCTCGTGATAATCAGACCTCCTTCGAGTTTGATGTTTTGAGGAGGACCAGAAACACTTTATGGTGCCTATCCCCAACACTGTGTACTCATCATTTATAATCTACTGCCCTCAACCTTTGGAAAGTGTATCAACAGTTTGATACATGAGGTGAGATGCACAGGAGTGATGGTTGCAAACTGTTCCATTACCAGCTTGTTTCCTAAGAAAATTCACAGATTTCTATTTAATTTATGCACAGAGTACCCAAATGGTACAGACAGAAGCATCATTATTTGTTAGATACTTTGTGCCTGGCACTGGCTCATGATGTCATATGCACAAATTCCCTGTGTTACTAAAGTTGGGAGGGCAGAACAAGGAGTGTGATGTAGTGAGAGAGGAGCAATCCAGAGACCACAGTAGATGTTTGGGGGGATGATGAGGAGCCATTTCAGAACCTGAACTTCTGTGACTGGGACAGGAGTTGTGTGGGGTTTGTGGAATGGCATGATTCGAGGCACACCCAAACAGTCTTGTGGAGAGTGGGCTGATGGGGCAGTGGCAGGACCAGGGAGACTGGCTGGGGGGGCTAATGGAATCACTGAGAAGGTGTGGACTGGACTGCGGTAGCAGTAGCTGAATCACGTGAAGTGGCCGTGACGGGGATGTGCAGTGAAGGGGTGCTTGTGCTGAGGCGCGTGTCTACAAGCTTGCCTATGCTTTCAGCACACACTTGCAACTTGTGTTCATTTGGTAGACGGCCAGCTGACAGGACTCCTGCAGCAAAAGATATTAGATGCTCCATCTGACCATGAAATGAGATATGAAAGTACAAGAATAACTTACAAGCCCCCAAATCACCCGAGTAACAAACTGATTTTACACAAGTAGATGAGGAAACAAACACATTTCTCGTTGACCATATTTCTTCCTTTTCCCTTTCTCCCTCTTGGGTCAATGCCAGCAGATGTCCCAACTTATTAGAAGGTGCTCTCCAACTTCTCTAATTCCAATAACTTGAGGAAAAGTGCACAGCAGAACTTTCTACATGCTCAGCCTAAGGTGGCATTTTCAAAGAATGGGAAGAATATAGACACTTAGTTTTATGGACACTTAGTTTTGTTCTCCATCTGTTGAGTAATGAATGATACACACACAAAAAAAAAAAAAATCAAAAAACTTAAGGATTAGAAAATCAAAGGGTCAAAGGCTTTAAGGATGCAGCAGATCTTTTTGCTGGGCACTGAGGATCCAAAGACTGGGCCCTCCTTTCTGGAGGACATGCACACAGCCTTACTTCAGTGGACTAAAGTAATGAAGATGCATTTCTTGCTTATGCTAATTCCACCACAGGTTCAGGGCAGCTGTGTTCTATGAGATGGCTCGGTATCACACTTCTGTCCACAAATGACCCATGACTTCCATGAAAGAACATTCATGGAGAGAGCCTCTTGCCCACACTAAAAAGCTTCATCCCAGCTACTACTGCACTTGCTAAGCAGATCACAAGGCCTAACCCAAACTCAAAGAGATGGAGACACCTGATCCCGGCAAGAGCCCAGAGGGCGCACAGCCAATGTACTACAGCTATGTGGCAATTAAAAATAACAGCATATAGAACCATTTTTAAACATGGGTAAACCATCTACAATGTATCAAGTGGAAAAATAAGTATATTCCCATTAAAAATAGATCTGTGTGTGTTGTGAATGTATTTTTAAAATGTTCGAACAACATACAGCATAAGTTTAATAGTGTTTTCTCTGTGTGGTAAGATTAGAGCATTTTTAAAAACTGTTTCATATTATTTGTTACTTTACTTTTCTTATATTTTAGAGAATATTTTAATGCAGAGAAGAAACAAAGCTATATCTGTTCTTGAAAAACACAGTAACCTGACTGGCTAGGACAACTGCTCATTGCCTTAGCTAGGATTCATTCCTCCTGGGCCTGAGCTACCATGTCTTAACTGCAAAACTGAGCTGCTGAGAGGCAGAGCTCACATGGAGGTGCTGTGCAGAGAGCTATGTCCTGAGCCTTGATGACTCAAGCAGGCCTTCCCAAACTTCAGCAGAGATCCAGCCCACCTGCCTTACATGAAAGCTCATCATGACATGCAGGCACAGTAAGGTGGGGCATCTGCAAAGGCACATGCTTTCCAGTCAGACGGATGGACAGATGGAATCTTCTTGGTTTTCTCATCTTCAAATATAAATGGTGAGGGAAGATGATGCCTTGCATAAGGATTACCAGGATTCAATAACATAGTGCAGGTAAAGCACCCAGAAGAGAGGGTGCTAAATAAATCACTGATACTACCATTGCTCGATGTCAAGAGCAAACACAACAAAAGCTAAATTAAGCAGCGTAGTAACAAGCAAGGAATATTTTATTGTATGTATATTCTCAAAAAAAAAAAACCCACAAAAACAGAATCCATAATAGGAGCAGAGAACAAAGTTTTCTAGCCTCTCTGGGATATGCTGTGCACCATATCTTCTAGAAACGCTAGTACAAGAACAAAGAGTACTAATTAATATCACCCTCTGCTTCCCCAGTCAAAAAAAGGCTATACAGGAAAACACTTTAAATTGTACTCTAATATAAATTTGCTGCACAATTAAACTTCAACTTATTCAAAGTTATTGTAAACTACATAAAATAGAGGAGGCTTTCGATAATCTGCTCACAATTAACAATTAAGCAATAGACACTTGAATAAACGTAGCATGTATTACTTATTTGTTAAACCTCACATATCTAATGAGCAGATGTCATTAATAACTGGTTTCTTATTTTTCAGGAGAACACCAGATTCAGTAACAGAAGTAGAAAGAACTTTAATGAACATTGATTTTAGAAAATATCTCCTGGAGTCTGAGCTGCTATAGTTTGTATTACATATTTGGGTCAGTTTCAACAGCTTTAAAAAATATAGATACTAACAAACTGAATCCTTAAAAGGGAGAACAAAGTGGTATGTTCTAGAGTAATATTTTTTTGTTTATATCATCTAGGTAGCAAGACAGAAGAAGGACGTAGTAAACAGAGATTTACAAGGTAGTGAATAATAACATGTTTCTACCTAATGCTACAGAGGTATTACTATCACTTAGACTTATTTAAAAACAGGGACGATTTCAAAATATGCTGATAACGAAGAATTGGCATTTCCTTATCACATACATTCTAGATCTAAACATAAGGATCTTGTCTAATTTTCTGTACTTCTTAGTCCCTATTTGTACAAATTAGCTTGAAGATTCAGGAATGGAAAAAACAGTAAACTGCTACACGAAGAACTATCTTAAGCGACCCGTTTAAGAGAAACACAGTCAAAATAAGGCAGTAACTATCAGCTATCTGTACCTTCCCTGTGCGCCTAATCAGTAACACTGAGAAAATAATCTTCTCCCACTCTATCAAAAATATTACTGCATTTGTAACCTCACAAGTGACAGAGACAAGATCAGTCTGGCAAACACATTTTTTTAAATGAAAAGAGATCACAGGCTCAGGCAAAGAGTAAACCATACCTAAACACTCTAGAATTTTCTAAGGTATCTCACACTGATTCCTCCTTAAATATAATTTTCCTCCTTGATTCATATTAATGCCTTAGAAGGCCTAAAATAACTCTGTGCTCTCTATGGAGCACAGGGTTGTTTATTAAGACTTTTTTAAAATAAAAAGTTGGAAAGCTATGGTGTATTCTCAGCAGCTGTGATATTCTCTTCTGTCTGCCACAGACATTAAAAGGTCATATTTTACAGAAGTTAAAGAAAAACACAGCCAAAGGGCAGCACTGCTCCACAGGGTAAGAGCTCCAACATGTTCTACTCTCCTTTCAGGACTTAATACCCAGAGAAAAGCACTTCTGTTTGGGGTGAACCACTGACTGACTGAAGTTAATACATGAAGTTGAACATTCAACCTTGTGGTTAAAAAGTTACCATTGTTCAATTTGTCTTCCACATTATGTTAGTAATATACATTTTGCAGAGTCTAGGAAGTGTTTTTCAAAGAAATACCTTTTTCAGGTGATGTAACAAAAAAATTATAAGGAGCAACAAGATCATTCTTATTTCTCAAGACAATTCAGCTTCCAATGCAGATCATTCCAGAACATGGTGTACTGCTGCCTTCACTTTCCAAAGTTATTTGTGTCACACAGCCATTAAAAAAACTTTGCTTCATTGCCTGTCTTAATTTTTTTGCACCCATAAACCATGTTTATAAAGCAGATTTAGTCCTTTAGTTATCAAACAGAATGATGACATTGTCTTGATATGATCCCATTGCAGTGATGCAGAAGTTTTTTTAATCCATATCCATTGGTAAGACTAACAGAGATATTGTTGCTATTTATTTTTACATTAGTCTTTTCAAAAAGTAAGTCTTTCTCCACTCACTTCCATAACCCAAAACCAAAGATACACGTGCTGTTAAGGCAACACACAGAGAACTATTTGACTATTAAAAGATGGGTTCCCATTCCCTGCCTCTTCCTCATTCTAGTATTCTTGGTCAAAAGCTTTAAAAATGCATTTTAAACAACAGCTTTTGGCAGTTGTGAAGATGATCTAAAAGTTAGGGATTACTTTTAGATCAGGACCTGATGGTCACCCATTACAGCTGTGGGCCACCAACTCCCTCATATGACATGGATAATACCAGTTACAACTAAAAGTCAGCCTCACTTACAAGCCCTGGAGTGCTTTTCTGAGAAGCATATTAAATTCCCACAATCTCGCAGGGGCTCATCTTGGGACTACAGGTCTGAAGGAGAACTGGGCTCCATGAAGCAGACTGCTCTTTCCCATCACCACCATATGGCAGCTGGGTCTTCATTAGTCACTACTAGCTGAAATGAGAAAGTGTCGGGTGTTTGTGTGACTCTCATGTTATCAGCACCATAAAAAAGCTATGCCCTCAGCACATTTGAGGGAAAGGGAAAAATGTGGACTATCTTGGTTACTAGAGAAATTTCACAACTCAATAACAACTGCAAAAGTCACCCTTGGCTACTGGCTGGAAGAGAAACAACTGAAGCGAGCTAGATGCTAAGCACAGAGTACGGTGCTACCTGCAGAGAACAGACATCTGTAAGTTAATCAGCAACAGCAAACAGAGAATATTCATGTGTTGCCAGCCACAGGGAGCGACCTCTGGTTTCCTAAGTTCCTGTTGCACACCTGGAGAAAGGGAATACAGGTTGTCCTGACCCCCAACACCTGCTCCAACAATAGGCTCAAGGGCCCTTGAAGGCCCGCTAGTCTGAGTGGACATGTATTTGTACTTGGGACTGCTTTCAGGAAGATTTAAGCATTAACTTTTTGTTCTATTTTTTTTTTCTCCCTCTAAAACTCTCATTTACTAGATTACTCTTTCCTTACCTATGAGGTCACTGTGCATGAGGAATTTTTGTTGAAGTAATTTCATTCCTCAGGGAACCACTACAGACAGACCTTTTCCACATTAGTTCCCACAGGCAAGTTCCACAAGTGCCCAAAAACACACCTTTACATTTTTTTCTTTTAAAAAATGTTGATTTGTTTTTAGGTGGCTACTGCCCATGCTTGTGACAGTGGCTGTGGAGCTACATGGGAAGGATTTCACTTGGTGGAGGCCACTGTTCGTAAGGTGTTGATATCACCCAGCTCCCGGATCAGTGTGGAGAAAACCCAGTTGCCAGGCTGCAGCCCACCACAGGCGTCATGTCCCATATCTACAAGGGAAATAAGACACATGGAGAAGGCAGCACTGACCATGAGGCTAGAATCAAGTCTACGCTGACAAACAAATTGCTGCTAACCTAGAAAAGTTGTCAAATAGTCAATTATCCCATTCTCCTCTCTCATTACAAAACCTCTTAAGATCTACAGAGAGATAAAACATGCAGTTTACTATGACCTGCAAGAATCTTATAGGCAGTATAAGAAAATAACATTACGGTAATGTTTTGCTATACATTTAAATTTTTTAAAAATCCCACTGGGAGTATAAAATATTTCACGGTTTCACAACTCAAGAGGGACACTAAGTATAAAACATTTGTGTTAGTGACCCAGAGATTTAATGAAGAAACATGTGGCTGTCCCTTACAATTAGGCTGCCCTCTGTCCACAGGTAAAGGAGCATGCGAAGGCCTGGAAGGCGTAGGCACAGGCACCAGCAAAGGTCCAGGCCCACTGGGAGGAAGAGACCTGGGGACAGCCCAGGACCCCAGGATCTAAGGGCAGCCAGGCCTGGCTAACTCACTTTGCCGTCCTCCCACAGCAAAGGGAAACCCCAGAGATTCCCTGCCACCAGGGAAGCAATTTATCACAAGCATGCAATTTGTCACTTGGGGTCTCAAGTGGGCAGTAGGTTGCTTATGAAAAGGGAAGGCACATTCACCAGTTGAAACAGCAACTGTCTGGAAATGTCTGAAGCTCATTCGCAGTGTGACGATGGAACAGCCCAAACTGAGAAGCTGAGACAACGCGCCAGCTTACCTTTACAACACGGTCGGTCCCACAGGTCACCATCAGTCCCCTAGCAATGTCCATGGACATGTGGGAGATGTTATGTTTGCCTTCATGAAAGGTTGCTAGAGAGGTCCGACTGACGAAGAGAAAAGAAGTCATTGAATCACTTTAACTCCTGGAGTGAAGGGATAAGGGGTCTTGTCAGCAGTATAAACATCATAAACATTTAAATAATACTGCTAAATTAGATTAAATTTAGATTAGATTATAAAATTAGATTCTAAAAATGTGACTAATTTAAATGGAGACTAATTTAACATTAAAGGATGACAGAGAGTAAAATAAATTATAAGACTGTTTTATCAAAGGTTTTATAAGACACTCAAAATAGCTGATTACTTTCAATTGGAAAGGCTGATGCATAAAAATGCAAGCCTTCAACTTAGAATAGGAACTGCTAAGATTATATGGCACAGGCAAGGCATCCATCAGAAAGCGGTGGGATTCTCTGAAACCCATTTGCCTTCCATAGGTGCAGTGCTTGCTTTCAGTGAAGGCACCCACTGTGATCTACAGCCCAGCAGCCCTCACTCCCACCGCTAGCTCATTTTACAACACTAGCCACGACACATTGGCTTTCCAATTTGAGCCTCTGCCCAGGTTTGCCCATCTACTGCTTTAACAGTGATTGAAAGGGGGAAAAAAGGCAATCGTGGTTTTGTCCTGGCAGAATCAGGTATGTAGACAGATGTACACTTACAACAAATAGTTACTTAAGAATAGAATGCTGGGACTTCACAGAAGAAGAAATTCGAATGGTCAACACATATAAGAAAAAAAGTTCAACATCTCTAGCAATTAGAGAAATGGAAATTAAAACTACACTGAGATTCTATCTTACTTCAGTCAGAATAGCAATTATCAAGAATACAAGTAACAATAAATGTTGGCGAGGATGTGGGGGAAGAAGGCACACTCAAACACTGCTGGTAGGACTGCTGGTACAACCACTCTAGAAAGCAGTAAGGAGATTCCTCAGAAAACCTGGAATAGAACCACCATTTGACCCAGTTATCCCATTCCTCAATTTATACCCAAAGGACTTAAAATCAGCACACTATAGTGACACAGCCACATCAATGTTTGCAGTAGCTCAATTCACAATAAGTAAACTATGGAACCAATCAAGGTGCCCTTCAACAGATGAATGGATAAAGAAAATGTGATACAGACAAACAATGGATTACTCAGCCATAATAAAGAATAAAGTTATGGCATTTGATGGTAAATCAATCTGTAGACTATCATGCTAAGTGGAAATAAGCCAATTCCCCCAAAACAAGGGTCAAATGTTCTCTCTGATATGCAGATATTAACACACAATAAGGGGGAGAGAATAGAAATTCATTGGATTAGACAAAGGGGAATAAAGGGAAGGGAGAGGGGATAGGAACAGGAAAGACAATAGAATGAATCAGACATATATAAATACATGACCAGTGTAATTTCACATCATGTACAACCAAAAGAATGGGAAATTATACTCCATGTGTGTATAATATGTCAAAATACATTGTATTGTCATGTATATCTAAAAAGAATAAATTTAAAAAATAAATTTTAAAAAATAATAGAATATAAATATTCAGTTATTTATAGAAGAAAGTGTACTGGTCTGTAGAGTTTTCCTAGTAATTAAGTTTGTACACATGTGTACACAAAGGTCAGGGCGCTGAATGTTTTTGTAGACAGCCAGCTCAACTGCTGCCATCCACATGCTCTTGGACTTGTCCCTGCACACTAACCTACACGATGCTGAGACTCAGGATTGTCCAGTTGGCTATTGGGCTGGTCCAAGCATTCCTCATGAGAAATCTGTACCACTAATGAGGCAGCTTGAGATAAACAGTGGTAGTCATAAGTCGTACTAGGCCAGAGTTTCCTCTTTAAGAAATGGTTTATGAAATTCAGAAGAGACAAACACATGGCAGAAAAGCCTGTTCATATTTCAGGTATCCATTAGACAGATGCAGTAAGACAAAACATGTGAGCACTCACTCTTCATCTTTGATGGAATCATAACAGGAATCACAAACGCGGACTTGGAACTCGAAACCCATGACCGGGTAGCTGGAGCGCTTGCTGCTGCACTTCCCACAGACGGCCTGCCCACACTTCCTGCAGTGATGCTTTCAGGGTCACCAGAGGAGGAGAACAGCAGTTAGCTTTGGCTATAATGCACACGGGAAGCTATGCTTTGAATTATAATCACCCAATTCAATATATCAATCAATAACTTCAACATCAGTCAAGGGTTTCCAGATAACCTTGCTCCATGGCTCATAAACTGTTTTCTATTTCTTCATATTATGTGTCTACATGTTATTATTAAAACTGAGTTCAAGTTCATTTAGGAGCCCAATCACTGCAGAGTCTGGGAAGGATAATCTATTCCTCCATCAAAGAAAAATTTTAAGGTTAAAATGTATTATGTCCTCATTAGGACACTAATATAAAAAAATCTTTGTTTGTTTGTTTGTTTGTACTAGGATGGAACCCAGAGATGCTTAACCACTGAGCTACACCCCGGCACCTTTAATTTTTTATTTTGAGACAGGGTCTCACTAAGTTGCTTAGGGTATTGCTATGTTGCTGAGGCGGGCCTTGAACTTGCAATCCTCTTGTCTCACTCTCCCAAATTGCTGGGATTATAGGAGTGTGCCATCATGCCAGTGAAAAAAAAATCATAATCTCTCAAATTGTGATTCAGGAAATAAGCTTAGAGAACATTCCAAAACAGTCCCAATTATTATTGCTGATTTTGTCACATTCTTTTTTTTTATTATTTGTTTTAATTAGTTACACATGACAGTACAATGACCTTGACATATCATACATTTGAAGCAGATGGGAGTCACATTCTTTTACCATTAAAATTTCATGACCAGCATCTTTTCTGTTCTATTAGTTGTTAATAAGTAAAATTCATTCCTTCATGTTTCCTTTAGAAGTGAGGAATACTTCTCCCAACAATTACAATGCACTATCTACTGCTAGACATGCATTGCAAGAACTCTACTAATGACAGAATTCAGGGGCTATTCCAGAGCATTAGAATGTTAATGAGCACTAAAATAACTCCTGCATTGGCTGCCGATCTCAGATTAGATCTTATGGTAGGGTAGCTTTGTGAGTGAACTCAAAGGAAGTTTATTAACACATACAAACTTTAGGTTGATCCCTCACAGAGATGCAACCAGAACAAAAGGAATAAAATCATCATTCTCTTTTACGTACCTGCAAAAATACATATTCACTCTGAGTGAGGGGCTACCTTCAAGGCTGCTGTAGAAATATATTTTGTTGTAGAACTTTATTATTATATGAATAGAAAGTGTTATTTGTACCTTGGAAATCTATAAGCTGTTTGGGGCATGTTTCTTTGATATAAAAAATAAAAATCAGTCCTCAAACCATATTTAACAAAAATGTTCCAGGTATGTTTGCACTGGAACAATTTAGGAATAAGCTAAATTTCATAGGTCAGAGTATGCCAGTGAGGATTAAATTGCTACTTCTTACCTGACTGTAGCAGCATAAAGCATATAAGTGTGTGCTCTAATTTGTTCTATTTATATGTGGCTGGATGAAATACTGACTTCACTAACACTCATAAACTGAAGGAGTATCAATTAAAAAAAAACCTCACTGTTTCTACATAGGACAACACCGAATAGTTGCGAATCAAGTCTCACTGGCCCCAGGAAAAGTGGTGCTCATCATGAGTCATATGATAGTGACATAAAAAATGTAGGAATTCACAGAATTTCCAACAAAGTGTGATTTCCCTCAAAGATCAACAGATTCATCAAACATGGAAATAACACCCACCCCGTGATGTGTCAGTGTTGCCCACTCACCTGTCTCAACCCCAGCGTCTTCGTGTCCCACATCTGCTTTATGTTCCAGAAAAAGGGCTGCTCACATTTTTGACAGGAATCACTTTCCAACCACTGAGGAGCCTGGGGAGCAGAAAGTCACAGTCAATGTCAACACATCTGTACGTTTGCATTGCTGTTTCAGAAATTAATGCAGGAGTAACAGAATTTGCTGGCGCCAGTATTTCTTTTTCAGTTCCACAATATGTTGAAGCTGGTTGCCACAGTCAATACTGTGCTTACATTCTGAGTCACCACCATGATTTCAGCAATGTTACAGGACTGCATTTCCCCCTCAGCTTCTCATTATGCCACTTTTGGCCTGTTTTGATCTTCACATTCTAAAAACCTGTTTCTTGGTTCACAACAGATTTAAGCCTGTCCTAAAAAGAACCAAAGTAGGTAGAATTGGAGGCAAGAATACAGTTCCAGGAAAAACTGTTAGTCCTATAGGAAGGGGAAAGAAACTTAAAACAACAGACATGAATTTTATTACCATACAACACACCTGTGGTCAGAAAGGTAAAACTGCATCATCAAGAAATGAGGAAAATATATCAAATTTATACATTTTCATCAAAAACAGTATTTCCATAATGGGTTGGCATTTAAAGAATCATGTTTCAATGACCCAGAACACTCCTTTAACATTAAAGGTCCCTCTCTCCAGCAGTGTCAGTTAAGCAACACATTCATGGATTTTCTAACATCTTACCAAGTTTCTAAGTGACTCAATTTCAAGCAAGGGCATTTTAAAAATATATAAATAAGACACCTTTTAAATTCTCAATTCCTTTATAATAGTCCTAGCAGGTGGTTATAATAGCTCAGACTCAGGCTCAGATTTTTTGCACTAAAATCCTGACTCTGTCATTTCCTAGCTCTGTCCTCAGGGGTATTATGTATCTTCTTTGTGCCTCAGTTTCCTCATCAGTAACATCGGAAAACAGTAGTATGTACCTCACAAGGCTGTGAGGGTTAAATGAGCTCATATTTGTGAAGTGTTCTGAATAGTGCCTGGTATGCAGTAAATGCCACCCAAGTCCAGGCAGCTGGCAAGTTTTTTATATGTTTTATGTCACTGAATTTTCATCACATGCTTAGGAAATACAGAGCAACATTATTCCCATTTTATAGACAAAGAAACTGGCTCTGAGACTGAAGCAGCTGTCCATGGCCTAGGAGACCCAGGATTCCTGCCTGGGTCATTCTGCTTGTCCACCAAGCTCTTTGCTCTACCACATGGGGTCTCCAAACATGGTTCTGGGATATGTCAAACAATAGAACTGAGGTCTTGTTTCAGGGAGCATAATTCCTTCATACTCAAAATTTGCTGTTAAACTATAAGCTATTGTGAGCAATTCTGCTGTTTATTATCCAAGGAGAAACAAGCTTTGTTTTGTGTGAAGAAGAGCAAAAGAGAATATTAATCAAGCATTATGACTGCTTCACTCTCTTTCCCACATCTTGTTCCATCTGCCTAATCTAAATCCATTTTACTACTACCACTAACTTCTGCATTCGTCAATACTGCATTTAATGTATGAAACATTATACTAGTTGATCTACAAGTTTGAAAATGTTCTCTTTTCAAGGGGATTCATTGCCTATAAATACTATTTCTTGTTCACTGAGAGTTTGTACATGCTTCCAAAAAGGAACCCCTCTAATTATAACCTAGCAGGTAGGCAAATTTGCTTCAGGCCTGATGGTGCAGGGGTGGCTGGCAGCTATGATGAACTGGAAATGCTCCAGGCAGTTGTCACAGGTGACTTGGAAAGAAATTCCAGGCAAGCATGGTAGAGCTGGAGAATGTGGGCTCAAGCCTCTCTGAGTGCTTAGCTAAGGAAATTCTATAAAATTATTTGAAATCCTAACCAGGGTAACCTCAGAAATCACAGGCTATTTACCTTTCTACTACATTTATTTGGCCAGGGAGAAAGATTGCTAAAAATAATGCATCTTTTTGACAGTTTGCTTTCCCACCTCTTCCATAGATGACTAGAAGGAAGTAAACTGCCCACACAGGAAGCACCTTGACTGGTGGAATTATTTTTCAGTTCCGGAGATGTGCAAACACAGTCAGTCCACAATTATGTAAGCTTGAATAAAGGGTCTGCTTCTATTTTCTAAATTTTTTTTTTTTTTTCTAAAAGTACTTCCTGAGGATCAGAACAGTGGAAGAAATCCAATGGTGAGCCCTTAGAGAGCCACTAGTAGCACTAGTTCCATGGTCTTCTCTTAATACCTGTCTCTGAGCTTTCTGTTCTCTAAGAATAAGATTAAGAAATGATGGGGAGAATCACAGCCTTTGGGACAGCAGTCCCCTGTGTTTCTCCTTTGCCAACAAAGCAATAAACCTTCTTTTTCCTTTTTCTCAAAAAGCGTGTCCTCACTATTGGATTGGCATCTTACAAGGTTACTAAGAAACCAAAGAATAACGATGTCTCTGGATGGAGTGTATTCTATTATTTATAGGGGAGGCTATTTCTTTCATTAGATTGCAAACCTCTTGTGGGGAAGAATCTTTGTGTACAGAACTTAGTAGCCATAAAGTGTAGAAATGAGTCATGCTACTTTAAAAAAATAAAAAAACAGATTGAACCCCCTTGATTATTTCTTCTGGGACATGCTAAAAATGGTTTATTCAGTGAGAACTAGACTCACAAATACCTGCAGCAACACAGAGCAGGCACAGGTGCAGGGGTTGGTAAGAATTCTGCACTAGCGTGTGGTGTCCTCTTTGAGTGTGCACCGCACACTGCACTCTAAACTGATCAAGGGCAACCATGGAGTATGGATCTTCACCTAAGCTCCCAGACAGTATGGCTACCCTGTAGGAGCTTGATAAATGCTTCTGAAGTTAAACTATAATCATTAGCCTCACTTAGATCTTAGACTCTAAGATCTTCTCTGGAATCAGCTCTTTGGCAATTGTCATCATAGGCTCTAATGCCACAGAAAAAAGACAGATAGTCCCAGTGCTGGCAGAGAGGAGAATGGAAATCCTGCCTGGAAACCATCTGATGAAATCTATAAAAAGCCTTTAGAGCGTACCTACTCTTGCAACGGAAGGTCTATTTTCGGAAACTTGCTTGAAATAAATTATTGAATAATCACATAATGACAAGGTCAAGCATATTCACCGCAGGCATAACTCAAAAAAAAAAAAAAAAGACAGATTGTGTAGATCTTTAGAGTATCTATTTAAGGAAACGGAAGAAGACTTAGAAATCAACTCATTCAATGATTTCATTTTTTGGGAACAGGAATAGACACTCAAAGAAGAGAAATTAAGGTCTCAACTAGTTAGTGGCTCAACCAAGTTAAAAATCATGTTGCCCGAAAAGAACATTATGTCAATATGGAGTGGAGCTCAATGGAAAATAAGAGAAATAAGCAGAGAAACAGAAACATTTTCCCAGAAAGACAACAAGTACATAGCTATGTCACTGATGATGGTCTCTGACACACCTCAGGGCTTCTGTACAGGAATGCTTCAAAGCCCTAGGGTACTTTGGAGGGTCCCCATGTAGCCCACATTGCTGGATGTGCTAAAAGGCTGGCTGTCTCGAATCCTCCCAGTGGATTTATTTCTCAAGGCTAACATTAGCCTAAATGCTATGTGACTGTACACACTACTCGTCATTAGTGGAAACCTCCACATGGAGAGAAGATACAGTGCAAAATGACAAGCAGGACCCTCAAACAAAAATCCATGGGTGGAACAGGGGGCAGCCAGCATTTACACTGCAGGGAGAAAACCGAGAAGCAGGGTCCTCAGGGATCTCCGTCAGCATTGCTTCCCCTTTGCCTGTTATTACCTCTTCTCTGCTAACGTCCATGTTCCACACTGCAATCCCACCATCCGAGGAACAGGAGACGAGCTGCCTGGTTAGTTGCAGGTAACACAGCGACTGCACCCTGTCACTGCAAATACACATGACAGATCACATGTCTCAACATGGAAAACACAGAAACGTCTTCATTTAAGCTCAAATTTCTCCCCTAAGTTAGGAAGCAGCATTTTGTCGCTACTGGTATATCATGGGTTGCACCATAAATTTCACTTGGCATTCTAGTACTGATTACATGGAATCACCGTTTTCTACAGAATAAACTCTACTGCTTTTAAATCTGTTGTTTACAACTGAAAATCAGAGATGGGATAAAGACCATGATTTTCTGCACCAATTGTCATGACTTCTCCTTCTGGTACACAAAACTTAACAAAGAACAGAGGTGTATCTGTCCTATTGAAATACAGTTCATGTGAATAAGAAATCACTAGTAGCATGCACACTCACACACACACACACACACAGAAAGGCACATGCATGCACAGATGAGTAGAAAAAATCTGGTCCCTTCTAGCAGTCCTATCAAACCACTTCTCTGGATGCCCAGGCAATCAATCTCCTGTTCTGTTAACTTTTGTACCCAATCTTTCCTTGGCTAAATTGCAACTTGATTATGACTACAGTAAACAACTATCACCTGACCAGCAATGAGAAACAAAAGGAAAAGTGGGTAAGAGGGGTGCTCCTTTTCCTTTCAAGACTAAACTGTAGGACAGCATTACAATGTCAGAGCTCAGGTGAGTCTGACTATATCAGCAAGCATTGATTCTTAATGAAATATATTTTAGAAATTAAGGAAAAAAAAAACAGGCACCCACTTCAAGAATAGCTTAGTACTACATCTCAAGAGATGGTCAAGTCCTCATTTCCAGTCTCTAACCCATGCCTGCCCTAGGCAGACATTTCAACAGGGCCACTCCTTGGGAGAGAAAAGTGGCAAGTGCTCTTTAACTAAGAAGGAAGTAAATCCTATACTCTTTTTACATTTTACTGTTTAATACCCAATGTTCCGATTGACACGCAGTTAAAAGTAGACTCAGCCCTATGAACTTGCTGTTTGGAGAATGTCTGGATATAATGATAATGCTCCCCCAGTTCCCCATACACTCAGCCCCTTTCCCCACCCCCACAACCAGTCACGCACTGATGGCCCTGCAGCAAGAGTGTCCGGCCTTTCCTGCCTCCAATGTCCCACATGATGATGCTATTGTCAGATGCTCCTGAGAACAGTAACCGCTGAATAGGATCCCACCAGAGGCAAGCAACACTCCCTAGGGATTTAAGAGAGAGAGGAGGGGTTAAACATAACTCTACATCAGGATGTGCACATTTGACAGCTAGAGATGAAAGCCTCTAAGCAAAAATCTATCTTCATCATACAAAGGGTCATTCAATCACGTTCTCATGAGTCACAGCAAGGACACAGCAGATCCATTATTCAAAGTTGTAAGATTAGCATTTTCAATTATGCATCACACAGCTATACACCTTTTTTTTTTTTTTTTTGGCAGTACTGGGGATGGAACCCGAGGCCTTGCACTTGCTAAGCAAGTGACCAACCACTAAGCCACATCCCAGTCCAAAAATTTTTCAAGAAGTTTTTCTTTGTTCTATACCAATAAATTATAAAGTATCTATACATGACATGTTAGTATAAAAGAAGCTTTGGGAGAAAAATAAATCTAATATTTATGAAAAAGACTAGTAGGGCTTACAGTGGCCATTTTCTAGAAGATAAAAATGTAGGTTATTTCAGCTCTCTGGGACCTCAGAGGCATTTTACCCTAAGATGCTTATGTTTTAAAAAAATTAAACTAAGCGCCTTAGGGGGAAAGTCTCCAGGTGTGCCAAACTATGATGTCAAGGAAATCAGGTAAAACATCTAAATCTTATACTTCACATCCTGAATTGACCACCTGATCAAATTTGATAGCACTACAAATTTCTCTTTCAAGGAATCTCTTCATTTTTGATTTGTTGCTGCTTGCCTTAAAAAAATTAATCAACAGTAAAACTGAAACAATTACACAAACTGATAATAAATTTTATAGGTGTACAGAAAACTAATGAAGCCATATTTATAAACAAACAGAAACTAGTTTCTCCCCTAAACTTTTCCAAAACAAAAGTAAAGGAAAAAAGGGAACTCTGCAAAACTATCTTCGGGTCAGTTGTAACAGAATTCTGACACTCTCTACTCCTATGCCTCATATATTGGCTAGAGGCCTAAGAGGAGATACACAGTATGAAAACTGTAAGTTGTTACAGAATACATTCTGCCTCTTAGAAGCCTGAAGGTCACAACAGGATTAATCATAAATGGAATATGGTTTCTTCAGGGACCTATGCTTTTCTGCCCAGATCTTTTAAAACCTGCTGTTCTCTTTGCTTCCTTTTCCCCCACGAAGTCCTGGATCTGATAGAGTCTATCTTTCCTACATGAGTTAGCTAGAAAGCAAAGGATATGATTAGCTTGTTACACTTAAAACACTGTTGTTATAAATAAACCATCATGGGCTGGGGATGTGGCTCAAGTGGTAGCCTGCTCGCCTGGCATCCGTGCGGCCCGGGTTCGATCCTCAGCACCACATACAAAAACAAAGATGTGTCCGCCAAAAACTAAAAAATAAATATTAAAAAAAATTCTCTCTCCCTCTCTAACAATAAATAAATAAATAAATAAATAAATAAAGCATCATTAATTATTTCATCAAATCTCCAATTCTTCAATTTAACCTCAAAGAAGGCCTCAAAGTTCGTAACTCTGAGACTCATATCACTCCTTGCATTATAGCTTAGCATTCAATGAAAACAATTTATTATACACATGTACATGGCAATTTACCCAATGCAGTCAAACAGTTTTAAAACCCTCCACAGAACCTTGTCAACTTACTGTTCTATAGAAATAAGGAAAATTTACCCAGGAATTCATCTCTCCCAGTCCCTACCCAAGGTATGTGGCCAAGCCAGCCCAAACATTTCTTCTAATTGTATTAATCTAACAGTTCTTGCTGAATGTCTTAGAAACTAAGAAATTAAATAATAATAATAAATAATAATAACAATTCTTCCATATAAATAGTTCTTAGTATTTATTATAAAATTTGAAGATCTAATGAAAACAAGTTAATTTAAAAAGATAAACAATGCAAAGTATTATCCATTCAAGCAATTCAAAGGGTTCTTTGGAAATAAGAAACTGATCCCGACACCCTACCTTCCCTTAGTTTTCGGCCTAAATCCCACTGAATTGAAATCTGACAGATCATGAGGAATTGAACATTCATGAATCACAAAGCTGAGAACTGAATTCCAATGCCCATATTAGGTGAAAGACCTTTGGGGGCCATGCAGCCTACCTTCATGCCCTTTGAGGGTTGTGATAACTGAACACGTGTTCTGTTCAAGCTTCAGCAGGGTGATCTGTCCAGAGTAATCGCCAACAAAAGCGTACTGAGTATCAAAATCATATCTGAAGAGATGCAGTCAAGGACATGTAACAGAACCTCTCTCAAAATCCTCCCATAAAAGAGACATCAGCTTTAGTCAGAATTTTAAAACAATTTTGCATTTTAAAGAGATTAAGTACAAACCTCAAACTATAACAAGAAAGGAAATACTCAAGCAAAAATCACACAATATCTAAATACTGAAAGAAAAATTTAAAACAGCTAGAATTAAGAGGAGAGTTAATATTCAAGCACCCAACAAGAATTTATTGAGTTCCTGTTAATCTATCAAGTAATATCCTAGGAACTGGCAACAAAAAAGATAAAACACCCCCACTAGAGCAGAATGGCTCTTATGCAATATTTCTGAAAGTAACGTCAAACTGAGTAAACACCGGACAAGAGCTTATCTTTCTTTTGGCTTAGATGATTTAGCTTTAAATGAAGAGGATGATTTCCTTTAAACTACTGTGAACTTTATGATAATAGTAAATTTCAATTTAAAATGTATTCACTATTGGAAACAACTCATTACTTTCTCAGTTTGTGGCCACAGATGATTTGTGGATATACACAATAAAATATATGCTATTTACAATAGGATAACTACTACTACTCCAAAATAACAGGTCAAAAGGAGCACCACAAACCAAGCCATGATTGTGATTGTATGCCATTAAGAGAGGCCTTGAACATGACAGAAATTCTAAGTTAGGACATAATATATCTGAATAATTTTACCTTGTTTGATCCTAAAGTGGATGGTAGTATTTTAAATGCTTATTTTAAATATCCCATGCTGTGCATTCATTTGTAGCAAAAATTTTTAATAAAAGCTTTCAATGGAAAGAGAGAACTTTATTATGCCACTTAACTCTGAAAGAGAAACTACCAAGGGTATTTGCCTACTGTTGATAGTCTTGATCTTGCCAGTATTTGGATACCAGCAACCAGAAGTGGCCTTAAGAAGGGCAAGTTCTACAGGAAACAAATTCCACAGAGTGGAATTTTTTTTTTTTTTTTTTTTTTTTTTGGTACTGGGGAGTGAACACAGGGGCACTCAACCACTGAGCTATATCCCCAGTCCTTTTCTGAATTTTTATTTAGAGACAGGGTCTCACAGAGTTGCTTAAGGCCTCACTAAATTGCTGAGGCTGGCTTTGAACTCACAATCCTCCTGCCTCTGCCTCCAGAGCTGCTGGTATTACAGACATGCGCCACCGCACCACGCCCACACTGGGGAATTTTTAAGACAGTAATTGTTAATATTTTGGTCATTCTGAGAGTGTCATAAAGATTTGGGTCCTCTCCAGACACACACACAAAAAGTATTAGATACAAGTTTTGTATAAAACTCCTTGTAACCTGTTTTTGAACCTCAGGGATATGTACACATCCCTATTATCTACTATACTTCCTTGTAAAGTCTGCAAATAACTAATTTCTACAAGATTAATTTTTTTTTCTTCTTCATAGAATAAAAAGTCTTTCAATTTGTATTGCAAAGGAATGAAGGGAGGAGCTTGTATAAATGAGGGCTTAGGGGTTCCATAATTTTGTACTAAAAACATTAGCACTTCCCAGTAGAGAACAGAAAATTCATTTAACTATTATATTAATAAATCCATTTTATATCAAAGAAAAGCAGATACAGAAATTCTTGGGTTTTAGGTGAAATGTGTAAGAATCATTCAGTCTTTGGATCTCAATTGACAATGATGATCAGATTCAAAACTAAATCCTGAGACAAAGTCCTGGGAGGGAGAGATCCAGCGCTGTGGAGGATACTGTAAACACGAAGCCCAGGAAGTGAAGAAGTGTCGCCCCAGCATGTTCCCACTCCGGGTGCACATCCAGCTGACACACTTGTCGTGGCCAGTGCTGATCACCCACTCTGCGGCCAAGCTGAAGATGATGGCAGACACCCGGTTCTGATGAGCTGCAGGAACACAAAGGGAGTCTGTATCCTTCAGGAAGATGGGACCTTCAGAAGCAGCTCCCCATGGGGTAAGAACTGAGGCTTTCCTTCTCTCCCTGGTGGGCCTGCATGCTCCTGTGTGTGTGTAAACAGCCACTGGGGAGTGCCTACCCCCTGAGCAGACTTCAGACAAGCCGCTCCACTGCAGTGTACCAGCACTGCTCCTTCCAAGGCCCCGTCCTCTGCAGCCCCATATGAAAGGATATCAAAAGCCAGGAATTACTAAAGACAAGAGAGATTTGAATAATAGAGTTTTTCTTTTTCTTTCTTTTTGTTTTTTTGCTATGATCAAAAGAACATTTTTACTTTGTTCTAAAAAGTCTTAAATATCAGTGAGTTCCATATGGAAAACAGCGGTCTTAACACAGCAATGTTTTTTGTTTATTTGCTTGTTTTTATTGTTCATTACTTCAATGTTTTGACCCTTTAGAAAACACTGGCATTGTAAATAAGAGTAGCTACAATTTTCTGAAATTAAATGTGTTGGAACACCTGTAATCCTAGCAGCTCAGGAGGCTCAGGTAGGAGGGCAAGTTCAAAGCTAGCCTCAGCAAGTTAGTGAGACTCTAAGCAACTCTGTGAAACCCTGTCTCAAAATAGAAAATAAAAAAAAGGACTGGGGATGTAGCTCAGTGGTTAAGCGCCCTCTCCCTCCCCCCCCCCCCCAGTTCAATTCCTGGAACCAAAAAAATAAATAAATAAATAACATTTTATTTCTGTAATAATTTCTTTGTGTATAACTTTTTTATGATTTATAAATACCAAGTATTTGTAAAGATCTTTATTCTAAAATAATAGTTGAGGATGAGAAAAATATTCTATTATGTAACTTTTAAAATATTTTCAGTTCAATTATAAGGCACACTAGGGCAGTGACCTGAGTTCTACTTCATGAGGTATAGGAGCTGCATGAGCAGGTGTTTTATAAACGTCCAGTCTGATGAAAGAAGTCAGAGGCTAGCCAGAGGAGCCACTTTACTCTCAGCTGTACAGACTGCTCTCGAAGAACTGAGGGACTTTCTCCAAAAGTCTGTGAGAAGGTCAGGTCCAAGGAGATTATGCTGAGGCATTAAATACTCATGAGGGCCCCTGAAACTTACAGGAGTACTCCCATAGTAATAATCTTAAATTCAACTAAACCAAGCCCCAGCTAATGAATGACTCAGTAACTGATGTGGGGCTTGTGTTTTTAATTTTTATTTTCTGTTTTAATGAAATCCCCAATTTCCCTAAACCTAATATTTTATGTCCATTTTCAGATCGAAACACTGAGAAGCAAACATGAAGCTCATTAAACACATGCCCAGTCTTATAAGTAATAGATTAACTTGCTTATTTGACCCAAAACACATTTTCCATTTAACCTACAGTTGTCTAACTCAGGAAAACAGTGGCAAGGTTTATATTTGCTTATTGTAAAGGTATTGGAGTGAATAATCATTTATCTTTTCTAAGAAAGAACTGTCCTATTTCTGAATTATATACTTTCTGCTATTTTATTTTTTAGATGCCCTTTCTTTTATGAATGATAAAATTACATGGAAATGCTTACTATGCCTCATTTTAAAACTCCCTCACTTAACCAAAAAAAAAAAAAAGAATCTCTGGTTAGTCCTTCCTGTATTTTTTAAAATGTTATTAGTCAATGAAATGTGAAGGTCCTCAAACCAGTACAAAACTATGCAGCTTTATAACTCATATAAAGAACTTTGACAAACAACATAGTTAAAATGAGATCAGTAAATAAATAATTGGATAAAGAACTTAATGGCAAATTAAATAATTTAAAAAGGAATTTGCTTTAGAGCAACAACATTGATCAGGTACAAAATAAGTGGCCTCCAAACATCTAGGCATATATTTCATATAAAGAATTATTGATTCTTGATTTTTCTAAAAATAAATCTACCAGTGACAGCTAAAAATTCAAAGTTGTTTCTGTCACTGTAACAAAACTACAATGCTGTGCATTATTCAATATCACAAGACTGTCCTTCATTGTCACAAAAGGCTCAACGCTGAAATGCCAAGTTCAAGAGTGCGGTCATTATTGCCTCAATTTTCTGCTATCTTAAACTTGGAACAGATGGACCAATACTCAAGAAAAGGCAATTTGGCCTTCTTAGTTAAGTTCAAAATTTCCTTCCTGTACCCTGCTATTAAACCAAAATTCACCAAGATAGAACATACACCTAAAACATCCAGACTCCAATATCACCTTGATCCATTAATATGAAATATAAAATCTGGGTTGTTATGCCTTCAGGCAAAGTCTCCAGGAACCTTTACTTGGACTGATAGTGTTATGGTTTAGATACGAGTTGTTCGAGTTGTTCCCCAAAAGCTTGTGTATGAGACAATGCAAGATAGTTAAGAGGTGCAATGATTGGTATATGAGAGTTGTAACCTAATAAGGGCATTAATCTGCTAATGGGGATTAACTAGGTGGTTAACTGTAGGCAGGTAGGGTGTGGCTGGAGGAGGGGGGGGCAGTAGAGCATGCCATTGGGGTATATATTTTGTCTTTGGTGAGAGGAGAAGTTTCTCTCTGTTTTCCTGGTTCCGTGTCCTGGGTTGCTTTCCTCTACCATACTCTTCGGTCATGATGTTATGTCACACTTTAGCCCCAGAGCAATGGAGTCAGCTATCTATGAACTGAGACTTCTGAAACTGTGAGCCCCAAATAAAGTTTTCCTCTTTTAAAACTGTTCTTGACTGGTCTTGTTTTGGTCACAGCAACAAAAGAGCTGAATAAAACAGATAGGAATCCACAACTTCATCAAATTGTTTTGGCTTTGCAAATTCCATCCAAAGTTGAGAACGCTGAGAACTTGCTTTTGATAAATGTAATAATGTCTAAATGTACAAGACTGAGAAAAACTGAGGAAAATGTATGTGCCACATATTTTTTTTAAAGTAAAGGTGCTTATAATTCAATTAGAATAGTACAACTCCCTGGAAATATGAGCAAAATCATGATAAGACATTCCTGAAAGATGACATAGTCAAAACAAAATAAAGCTTAAATAATTTTCAAATTGAGAAATTTTGACTATCAAATGCAAAAAATGCTGGACACACTTAATGAGCAGTCTCAGTCACTATTTATAAGATTGTAAAAATTGGCACAATTGCCGGGAAGCAGCTTGCAAAACAGACCTAAACCATTACAAGACTTTTTAATGTTTGATCCTGTTATTCCACTTAAATAGATGTAGTCTGATCAGAATCTCTCTCTCTCTCTCTCTCTCTCTCTCTCTCTCTCTCTCTCTCACACACACACACACACACACACACAGTATATAGTATGTGTTATCAAAACATGAAAACAGTGCACATGTCCCTTTAGAGAAGATGGTTAAATTAAATCTCATACACACACCCAATACATAAAATTTTACATATTAATAAGCAGAGAAGAATGGTAAATAACTGTGTCTCTCACATAATTGGAGTAAAAAAACTGCAAAGTTCACGTGAAAACCTAACTTTGATCATAAGAGGTGACTGCCAGTTTTGTGTGTGTATATCATAATTACCTGGGTAGGTCTTGATAAAGTTCATTTTATTAAAATCTTCAGAAACATGGAATTCCTAAAAGTAAACATATGGAATAAGAAAACAGTTATGTTTTTAAAACAATAGGAACTTAACTTTTAAAACAAAGTAAAGTCTACTACCAGTTGTCATAAGACCTGAGACTTAAGATGAGCAATTTAGGGATGATAGGAACTGTTCCTTGGCCCACTGCCTCTCCAGGGCCTGATGGAAATGAATAAATCAAGGGCTGCCGACAGACCTCGCACTTGTATCCACTTGCTCCTCCACAGATGAGTGCCATACATAACTTCTCCCTCTAACTGCAAAATTTTGTTAATTCGCTCTCTTGGCTATACCAAAAAAACAAAACAAAACAAAACAAAACAATCCTTTAGGACAATGCATAGGGAGCAAAACTACAAAACTCAGAGTTCATAACTACAGGAAGAATAAGGAAGGCACTTTTTTAGGGGATTCCAGCAGTTTAATGTACAAACATATCCCCTCAAAAGTAAAAGTTACAGATTGTGGATGATCTTTTTTTTATACTCCTGCATTCTCCAGATTTCCCATGAACTATATAACTTGGAAAAACTAAAAAATACATAACTTTTTAAATGAAAAAATAAGCCTCAACATAAAATTGAGATAAAACAAAACTCTAAAGAGAATCACTAATTAAGAAATCTATTGATCGATGCTAAATTGTAAGTTTTTAAAGGTTTAGGTAACATGGACATTATGCATTGTTGACTGAACAGGGCATGATAAAAACCACCCAAGTCATAAAGACTTCCTGGTCTCCACCTTACTTTTGCAAAGTACAAAGATGGATCAGCATTGCAGGTATTAATTGATATTGGATGGAAAACCAACAGATCAATTGCTAACTAAAACTAAGCTGGGTTTAAATCATCCTTTCCACTGAAGAGGTGCTGTCCTGTAAATGCAGAGTCGACTCTCCAACCAAAAGCCACCAGAAGAGTTTCTGGAGAAAGAAATGCGTGGCCACTGCCACCTCTGGAAAAACCATGTGAAAGCTTGCACTTGACAGCCTCTTGTGTTACGTGTGTATGCGCGTCACCATGATATGCCTATAAAATGTCCAGCAGATCTCTGCATCCACTACCACATCACGTGCTTATGGGAGCCCCTGCCACCTGCCTGCTGCAGTGTGAAATTCTTTGGAGGGAGCCCGACCTTCCTCCTGCCTCTTTCTTCTTTGCCCTTAAGTGCAATCAACGCTTCTTTTATACTTTAAAAAAACAAAATGAACACAACCAACAATGAAACTCCTTTAACTATACCATACTTGTCCCAACTTTCTCAGCCAAATGCTTCTCTAAAGACCATCCTGCATTAACTACTCTCAGGCTTTCCCTCCTGGTCACTCCTCACTCCACTCTTCTCCAACATGGAAACACCTCTCCCTGCTATCGCCAGCTGCCTTCTAGTTGATGTCCTGATCTCAGCCTTTCTCTGCTGCCCTTGCTACTAACCTAAAATGACTGCCTATCCCTTCCACCTGGCTTCCATGGCCGGATTGTTCTGGGCCCTTTGTCCACTTTGCCTGTTGCTGCCCCAGTCTTTCTTAAGGGCTTTTTAGTCCTCTGACTTTCCCTTAAAGCACTCCGGGATGAGACCCTCTGTTCTTCTTCATGCTCTGCTATCCCTAGTTTATGTCAGTTACTTGTGGCACACTGGGCCAACAGACATCAAAACCCAGAGCATCATCATGCCCCTGCTTAATGGCTCCCTGCTCCCCGAGGTGCTGTATTTCCCCAGTGCGTTCAGTCCTCGGACTCACCTAGGGCATTTGCTAAAACACAGATGCCCAGCCCCTCGTAATTGATTCTGAAGCTGTGGACCTAACATAGAGCCAGGGAACAGGTATTTTTAAAGTTTCCTAAATGATTTGTGATGACTATGCAAGTTTGAAACGCTTGGACTGTAAAATGTAGTCTAAGCTCCTTAATACCATATTCAAGGACCACCATTTCTCCTCATCCCTGGACTCCAGGTTTGTACATCCAGTGCCAACTTTGCACTGCCATTTGGAAGAGACAACATAGGTATCTCAAACACATGGGTGACTCCTCACTCTTCCTTTTGTCTCCAACTATCCCAACCCTTCAAGCCATTCCCTTCACAGTAAATGATGCCACTGCTCAAATTAAAATTCTGATGTCACCTGACTTCTTCCTCTTCCTCCCCCGAAACCCAACTTATTACAGATGCATTTAGGATGTATCTCAAATCCATCTGCTCTGTCTGCCTTCACCACCACCATTCTCTCTCTCAGACTGCTGCATCAGACTGACTCCCTCTTCTATTTTGTTGACCTTCAATCTACTCTTGCCCAATAATTACAGGGACCTTTTAAAAATGTAATTAAACCTTTCATTCATCTGCTGAAAATCCTCTAATGGCTTCTCACTGAATTTACAATGAAATTTAAAACTATCCAGATATATAAAGCTCTGCATGAGCTGGCCTCTGCCTACTTCTTCAATGGCGTCTGGGGTGCCTCCCTGTACCAGCACCACCCAGCCATGGTAAACTACACAAATCGTCAGGTACACAGAGATCCTTTCTACCTCAAGTCTTCACAAACCATTACTTCTGGAAACTCTTCCCTGGTTCTCCACAGGCTTGCTGTGTGACAAGGATGTCAAGACAATTCAATGGGAAAAGAACAGTCTTTTCAACAAATGGCTTTGGAATAATTGGATGATCACAAGCAAAAGAACGGATATGGAACCCTTCTGTTAAGGTTTAGATATAAAGGGTTCTCCAAAAGCTCATGTGTGAAACAATGCCAAGAGGGTTTAGAGGAGAAATGATTGGGTTATAGAGCCTTAACCTCATCAGTGCATTAATCTGCTTATGTGGATTCACTGGGTGATAACTGTAGGCAGGCAGGGTATGCCTATAGGAGGCGGGTCACTGGTGGTGTGCCTTTAGGGTATACATTTTGTCCCTGGTGAGCAGAGATTAGTCTCTCTGCTTCCTGGTGCCATGTCCTGAGCTACTTTCCTCCTCTACACCCTCTATCAGGATGTTCTGCCTCATCTCGGCCCCAGAGCAGTGAAGTCGATCATCTATGGACATCTGAAACTGTGAAACACAAATAAACTTTTATTTCTCTAAAACTGTTCTTGTCAGGTCTTTTGGTCACAGTGGTTAAAAAAAAAAAAAAGTTGCCTAAAACACTTTCCTTACATCATATGTTAAAAAGTTAACTCACAATAAAGATCTAAATGTAGAAATTACACTATGAAACTTTTAGGAGAAAACATAAGACTATAACATTATTCCTATGAAAATATAATGTAAATAACCTTGTATCAGGAAATGATTTCTTAGGTATTGTATCTAAAACACACGACCAATAAAGGAGAAAACAGAAAAATTGGACTTCATCAAACTTAAAAATTGAATATGGTATTAAGGAGCTTAGACTACATTTTACAGTATGGGCAAAAACATTTGCAAATCATGTATCTAATAAGAATCTAGTATCTAGCACATGGGAAGAATTCTTACAATTCAATAATAAATTTTTTTAAATGGGAAAAGGGCTTAAATAGATACTGCTCCAAAAAAGATACACAATGACCAACAGACATGTGAGAAGATGCTCAACATCACTAGTCAGTAGGGAAATACAAATCAAAACCACAAAGACATGCCAATCTGCACCCAATACAATGACCATAATATAAACAAAATAAAGCAAAACAAAACAGAAACAGAAAATAATAAGTATTCACAATGATGTAAAGAAACTGGAACCCTCGTGTTTTGCTGGGGGGATGTAAAATGGTGCAGTCACTTTGGAGGAAACTTTGGTGGCTTCTTGAATGTTAAATATAGTTCCCAGCAATTCCATTCTCATATCTACCCAAAAGAGCTGAAAAAATGTGTTCATATAGAAATTTATATACGATGTTTACAGCAGCATTATTCATATTAGCCAAAAAGTAGAAAATAACCCAAATTTCCAGTAACTAGTGAATAGATAAGCAAAACTATCTATGTAATAGAATACTGTTCCAGCACACAAAAAGGAATGAGGTAACGAATTCAAGCTCCAACATGGATTAACTTTGAAAATACCAAGTGAAGAAGACAGACATAAAAGGTCACACATACTGTACAATTCTATTTACACAAAATATCTAGAACAGACAAATCCCTGTACTCAGAGAGTACAGGAGCTGAAGGAAAGGGAAATGATTGCTAATGAATATGGGGTTTCTTTGGGGGATATAAATAATCTATAATCAGAGTATAATGAGTGCATAGTCTTTCATGAATATACTATAAAAGCACTGAACTATGCATTTTAAAGTGGTGCAATTATGGTATATGACTTATCTTTAAATTATAGAAAAAATAAACACACACAATTGGACCCATAAAAAAACACCAGTCTATAGTAGACTGAAAATTTACATATCTGGTCCTTCTTCAGGGGTAGCTTGGAAATCACTGCCTTACAGAGTTGAGTTGCTGGAGGAATAGCTGGTAGTTAGACTTGTTCCCCATCCGTTCTCTCACAGACACATGGAGACCCGTAGGCTATCCACCATCATGGCCAAAAGATGGGAGATGCTACAGATCTCATGTTCACTGTATGAATACAATGCATGTTTATGGGCATCCTGAGCACCAAACCATCAATTATGATAGCCATCTGAGCTTTGTAAACATCAATTAAAATTAATGTTTTTAGACTTCACATCCATGGAAACTGATGGAAATATTTTTGTACCAAATAATCAGACATTCACTGTTGACTTTACTTAAACTATCCCACATAAGTAAACACAGAAAATCAATATAAAGAATGTAATGAATACTTCCTGGAAGTTACGTACCATTACAGCTCCATTATCCTGGCCCACGAATATCCGTCTACTATCATGATGGTAAGCCATAGCAGAGCAAGGGGCTGCCAGAAAGACAAACACCACATTATCAACAAAGCTAAGCCTTTTGAGTCATTGCTCAAAATATTATTAAGAAGAGCTATATGATTTAGGTTTTTTAAAAAAGAGCAAAATGTTTTATGAAAAATAATCATATATGTTGAAAACATAAAGTTCTCTTTGTTGCTTCAGTTTAAAACTCTAATTCTATAAATCTTCTCAAATATTCTCACAATATTGGGCAAAGTGAGCCAGCACAAAGTTTCATCTGATGGAAACTCCTACTAATAGCCTGGGAAAAGTCTGGCAACCAGTGCTTACAGTGCGTGATCTGATACATAAACGCTTTGTCCCACTACCCTTCCCAAATAAGGGTAAAAAGTTGCTGGAATCTGCAGAAAAAGGGGTTGCCAGCCCTAGAATTCTCATCCCAGAGCCTATGTGAGCATGCTAGGAAAGCCATTCCAGGATTATTATTTTCTCAATGGTCAAAATGTTCCCTTTTGCAATGACACACATGACCTGGTTTGCAGGAACTGTAGTTGTGAGGTATAGATAGGTTCTTTGACCCCAGCAGTTACGCACCCAGGATAGCATCTGCCTATTTTCCTGTATACCTCCTTCCCAGTGGCTCTCTCTCTCTCTCCCAGAAATCATGGGCAAGAGAATGAGTTTCAGAAAGGAAAAGCTTCAAATAGTCTTCTGCTAAAAATCAGAAGTGAAGTGATTTAGAAAATGGGAAATTTGGAAAAAGAAATGTTTGGGTTCATTTCTTTTCATTTCTTTGTTCAAAACAAAGAGAACTTTATGTTTTCAACTTATATGATTATTTTTCATAAAACATTTTGCTCTTTTTAAAAACCTAAATCATATAGCTCTTCTTAATCATTCTAGCCTAAAGAATTATAATCACAATGGAAGAACTAAAACAAAAAAAACTGCATGCCAGGAACAAGACAAAATAAATGAACTTGACTTTATTTTGCAACAAGACTTGCCATAAAAAAAGTAAAAGAAAAAAAATCATCCAAATGAAGCCAACCATCTGAAATAGTTTAAGTTCTCTTGCTGCAATGACTGACAATCTACACCAAAGAAAGAAAGTAATCTATAATACTGGAATGTACCTAAAAGAAAAGACATAGCCATTGACATGATCAGATCACAGAAAAAGGCTGTTTTAGTTGCATTCAAGAACTATGTAGTTGAATGGTAGGTACTGAAAAGGTACACAGAAAACATGACTGACTTGAAGCCCTCACACCCTAATCCACCATAATGATGCTGAAGATAACAAAGAACAGTCATGTTTAAGAAGTATAACCATGAAGATACATGTGAATTCATATGATCAAAATGTTCTTCAATTACCATTTGCAAAAATCACTATGGCAAATCAAATCATGCTTTAATGATTTCAAAAATTCATTATCATCATTTTTACTTGCTCTTCTGTTGGTACTAAGTCTGGATGCATTAGTTTTAAGCTTCTTTTCAATAATTTTGATGCTCACTCCCACAACAAACTACATAAATATTGAAAAACGTTTCTTTTGTGTAAAACTTTAATGTGCTGAGTAATTTTATGAGATTAGAGAATTTTTGCTTAAAAAAGAAAATAAAAAGCTTCCCAGTTTATTTTGCATATAATGATATCCTGGCTTTTTTCCTAGAAAGGAGTTTTCTACTGAGATAAGCAATAAATACTTTAAAAAGAAAAGAAAGGTTGGATATTCCTGTAGTTTTGGAAACAAGAAAAACACAGGTCATCTTTCAAATCAGTGGACTTTAAAGAAGATATCACTATAGTTCAAAATCAGATGCTTAAAACTCAGACATGAGCACCAGGTGCAGCCTGCTCTGTTTTGTTAATTAGGTCTTTGGTGTTTGGGGAATAGAGCCAGGCTTTTTCATTTATGTACTGGTTATGACTGCTTTCATGCTACAATGGCAGAGCTGAGTAGCTGTCACAGACTGCTGCACAGAATCTAAATATTTACTGTCTGGCTCTTTGCATAAAAAATGTGTGGACCTACTCCATAATTGTGGTGGGCAGTATAGTCTGGGAGTAGTAAACTCACATGGATTGGAATTCCAACCACAAGCCATTGGTTTAATCTCTCTGTCCTGTTTCCTCATCTAGAAAATGTGAAAAATAACATCTATCTTGCATAGCTGTGTGATGATTTCATAAAATTACATTACTAGAAAAAAAAGGCATGAGGCACATAGTAATACTGAAACTGGGAGTTACCATTTTTCCTTCAGCTATACCAGGTTCTGAAAGTGATTTGTGTTCAGTGAATGACATTATGGAACATAGTTGTACTACTGCAATGATGTACGAAGGCCTGGCTTACTGCGGGCTCCATCAGGGCACAGGCAAAAGTTTAAACTGGTGTACAACCACTAAAACATATTAAACTGGACAGTCAGCAGATAGTTCTTAGAACCAAAAAACAGCAATGTTCTTGTATGATAAATTTAATTTTGAAATAAATCATTCTACAATGACAAGCAGTTATTTCTCATAATTCATCCACTATGTTTTCTTCTGGTCATGTTCTGGCAGTTTGGCCATCTCTCCTTCCTGAGCTGGAAACTACTTTGAGAAGGAATAATCTCACCAAGTTAGGGAGGGACGGGACCAGAATGAGTCACAGCCATGTGCCCAAGATCTAACAGACAAGAGAGAGGAGAGAGCACACCCTTCTACTGCTGGGGTTTTCTAGGAGAAAATAGCTGAGGAATTAAAAACTAAACACAGAATACAATCCCTGTCAATCTCTGTCTCTATTCTAATGAGCAGGAACTTCAAGGGTGAAGACTCAAGGAGATTAAGCTTTGACCAAATATGAACTATGGAGGGATGGGAGGAGTACAGCAGCAGCTCTAACAAGACTTTCCAAGTGACAACAAGATAAGCCCCGCACTGGAATGAGTTCTTCCAGCTGCTGCTCTCTCCAGCTATCGGGTCTATGGCTGGGCCACTGGGAAGTAAGGAGTTACCAGCTCTGTTGTTGTTGTTGGGAACCTGGGGACCTGAATATCACACCATCTCTCCTGTTTACTTTATCAAACAGGCTCCATATGCACCTGCATTAGAACATCAGCCACTCTGCATTTCAAGGTAAGAAATCAGAGTGAGAAGCAAAGGTTAAGCACTCCAGAGGACGAGTGGACGTGGTGACAGGAGGAAGGGTGGCCTGGCGCAGTAAATTCTGGTCAGTTTTCAAGTAGTCTATTTTATTATGAGGTTTTATCATTCCTTTAATGGCAGTTACCTTCATAAAGTATTCTAAAAAGTCTATTTCACTTTCACTTAACGATTAGGGAAGTTATCAAGCCATCCAAACTATTGGTAGAAGGTAGAACAAATGAAAATTTTGATCAATTATTAACTTTTTGTGAAAATTAACACAGGATCCAAACACTGCATACTCAATTGAATACATGTACAAATGAGAATGTGCTAACTCGGGAGGTGCTTAGATGATTAAAACTAAATATAGGTAATGTGCTGAATAACTGGCTGCTCTGTGTTCCAACAAACTCCACTTCATCAGTAGCAAGCCATCGAGCTCACACCAAATCCTTTTTTTCTTTTCCTGGGAAGTCGGCTGAATATAGAAACCCTTCACAGAGGAAAAGCCTTCACTAAAAACCAAAGCCTCAAGGAAACCTGCAGCTACAGATGTCTTCTGAACAGCGGGTTTCAACCCACATTTGGCCTTGGGTGACATCCAGGCATTCTCTACAGGGCTTTGTTTTCAAGAAAGTCTAAAGAAAAGAAGTGGGAGAAAAGGATGTTGCTTAGATTTGCTGTGACTTTGTGTCACAACTCTGTCTTTACAATCATTCAATGGAAATGAAACAGACATTCTGGAAGACAGTATAAAGATTAACTATTATCAAAGGATGATGAAACCTTACAATACCTAACACAGGAAGACTACTTGAAACCTGACCGTAATTCATCACGCCAGGCCACAGTACCTCCTCTCGGGCCTACGGGGCCTCTGAGTACATCACCTCGGCATCTCACTCTGAATTTCAGGCGGTTTTAAAGTGTCCATAAAAAGTTTTATCTTCTAGATATATTTTTAGAATATACCTTACTACTGAAAATTCTCTGTTTAGAAAGTGAGGCATCTAGCACTTCTCTCTGTGGTATCCAGAGGTGGTCAAAGGTCAGACACAGGCTGTCATAATCATGGGAGCGTGCAGACTGCTCTTTGGTGTCAGCATCAGGTACTACTGAGGATAAGCTTAACGAATGAAGGTTGGCTGAATTAAGACAAAGGAAATCGGGAAACGGGCCTTTCCCTCCACCTTTTTTTCAGTTTTGCTTTATTAGGCCAGTGGACCTTTACAAAATACAAGTTTTCCTGTAGCTCATTACAGCCTGTCAGAGGTCTTTGGCAACTAAGAAACTCATTCTGAAATCTAGTAGCCATTTTTAGTCAGACATTTTGAAAGTTAAAACATCAAGGACATTAGAGGCAATGTCCTAAAGAGGAACTGGTCTGTGACTTACAGGCCATTGTGTGGTAAATGCTGGGCCAGTACTGGCCGCTGTCTCTTTTCAGCCATACTCGGATGGTTCTGTGGAGAAAGAAAAGAGTGGTCTTTAGAAATACTGTCCTCTTTTGTATTCCATGAAAACTTATTTTTTTAAATAATGTTCAATACCATCTCCTAACTGACCTTACAAAGCTAATCAAGTAGACAACCTGGACAAATATACATATATTAACATACACATCTACAGTAGATAGTATGTTACATATAGTACATATACTATATATACACAGTTACATATATGTGACCATGTATGTTGAGTTAACAAGAGCCTAGGAGTCAGGATTTCAAGTGACTTTAATAATGTGGAAATGTTCTTCACATAATGATATACAAAGAAAGCTGAGAACTACTAATTGTTTTTCTTGGTAAAACCAATTGTGTGAACATAGTAACTGACTGAGTAGCAGTCACCAAGAAAAGCAGCGGATCTGAAGGGGACGAAAATGTATGTGGAGAGGTGGGAGTTGGACAGGCCGTGAAGGGCCACGCTGATTCACCAACGGTTCTCCACCTACCCATCACCCCCACCGGGAGGAAATCATCCCACACCACACCTCTTTCATCAGAACATGCACAGACCTGAGGAAATCCTGCTTGAGTGCAGGAAGATGACAGTGACCAACACAGGCAAAGCTTAACATCTGAGTCTCCTGCAAAAGGAGAGAACACAGGGACAGTCCCGCTGCTCTGAGCTCCAGAACTTCTAAGCTCAGGCACTGGCTTGTCACCTTTTTGGGGGATGCTCTAATTCTGCTGGTACTTACCAGCTCTGCCTTTGCAACCACTCACATCCATGGTCAACTCTGCCACAGTCACATTTATACGTATAATAGCAACAGAGACTCGCTCACAGTAGGTGCTGAATAAATGCTTCTAACTTTAAACTGAAATATATCAACACCAAGTACTGATACACACACACACACACACACACACACACACGTATATACGTGTGTGTGTGTGTGTGTGTGTGTGTGTATGTATTCCCTTCCCTTTTCTTTCCCTTTTTTTTATGTTCAAGACAAGTAAAATTGGTTTTAGGGATGAAAACATCAGAACAGTGGTGGTTGCTTCTGGGGAGGAGGCAGATGGCAAAGATGTGAGGAAACTTTCGAGAGGAACAGCCAGGCTCCAGAGATGGGGACCATGGGTGTACACATGTGCTGGAACTTGCTCCACTATGCTTAAGATGTACGTAGACTACTGTATATGATTTAAAAGGAAACTGAAACTAGATGGTGACTTTCATTTATCCAAATAAGTAAGGTGGCGTGGCAGGGCAGTGAGCTAATGCTATTTTGCATATGAACTGGATAAAAGCCTCAAGGCAACTGTGAGCTCATCAAGGCTTTAGCTCCAGCTACCAATTCATAAGACATGAAGAGGACAGAGGAACATGTTGAACACCACAACAGGGCTGCGTTCAGCAAAGCAAGACTGCACAAAAGTCTATAGACAAATGTCACTGTTCTGTTCTAAACAAATAACAATAGTTCCTCAATATCACCTTGGCCTGACTCCACGGCAGCTTACTCTCATCTTCCCTCCTGGGCTCTGTCCCTGCTCTGCTCTAGTCCACTGCTATTATATCAAATGCCAGCTGCATATCCCCAGCAGCCACGCATGTCACACTGCTCCTGTGTTCAGCATCTACCAGTGTTTTTTGCAAATCCAGGGTTCAACTGACAATCTTAGTTCCTGTGACTTCAATTCAGGCCCTGTGTTCCAGTGAGCAGTCATCCCTGAGCTCTTCCGAAATGTCCACTCAGGCTAAGCACTCAGTCCACCTCCCTCACCACCCAACCGAGAACCTTTCTCTTCAGACTGCTTTTCTAGGCAGATGGCAGGATGGGTGCCAGTTCAGCACAACTCTTTCATCTAAAGAACCAATGGAAGCTTATAATGTGATCCTTAGGACTGAGCTACCAACATGACCTTACTTATGTTGACTACATTCTATGTTACTTCAAGCAGAATGCATATGGATACATTTCAACACAGCAGATGACGTCAAAAGAGGCCAACTCCCAGCAGAGCACTAAGTCTATTCAAGGATTCCCCTCCATGTCCAAGTACATGGTAACACAGGCCAATGCACGTCAAGATCAAGGCTCCATGCCAAACCATTTCCAGTTCACCAATTTCACTTACCAATTTGTACAAGGATCACCAAGGGGTTAGACCTGACAGCTACTTGACACATTCTAAACCTCTGAATCCCAAAGGTCTTAGGTCATGAATGTGTAGGTAACCCAGATGACTGAGTAGTGCATGCTCTTCCCTTGGAAAGGACAATATTCAGGTATCAGAGAACTCTGCTGTCAGAAGAAATCTTAGAGGTCATCTCTCCATCCAGTCACTGAACCCTGAGAAGTCAAGTTTCATACACCTTTGGAATAATAAATAAATTAGCCCAAGGTCAAAATGGGACTTACTAGACCCCAGCATTTGGAGATAGTCTTATTTTCTTTGTAGGACAAACATCAGCAGACAATTTGGTCTGCACAATCTGGACCCAGCCTAGGACCTGACTAGCAAACTGAGAAATTAGCCTTTATACACATTTCTTCAAATGTTTCTTCTGAAAACTGCTTACCACATCCAGGCTGAGAGAAGGCCACCGTAGTCTGGGAATCAGATTCCAAGTTTAGGCCTTGACTGTGGCAGCTGGCTCTACCTCTGTAACTACACCTTTCACCCCGAGTTCCCTTCCAGCCTCTTCAAATCAGACTCTCCCCCCTTAGGCACTGCTAAATTTTCCACTTAAAAGATCAAATCAAATCAATGTTAAGTTTAAGCCCTAATACCCTAGTATTCTTAAGACTCTACCTATTAAACAGGGTTGCCTAATTTCTGTGAGTGATATAACAATTTGTTTTATATATGGTCAGAACATTTCTCATTGACTTAACAAATAGCTGTAAAAATAGGCTTACGTCAGGCTACTTATTAGAAAAAATTGATAAGTTCCAGACCAAAAAAATTACTGTTTAGTAAGCTCAAAACAAAATCTACCATTCAATAATTTGAAAGCAACACATTAATATAGTTTAGTCACATTTTACCAAATGCAAACTTGTTTCAAATTCTACAATGATATTAATAAACCATCTAATTACCAAAGTGTCAAGATCAGATGGTTTTATTTTTACATAAGCCACAATATTTTGTGCCAGATGAATGTCTAAGCCACTCTCTCCACAAAGATAAAATCAAACAGCTGAATTTTTCCTTCATTATTTTGACAACTTTACTCCCACACACCTAAACTCATTTTACATTTTTCCTGCCACTTATTCTACCCATTTTTATAGTGGCTGGATCTTCTTTGATATTCCAAGATCATGTCAATCTGAAAAGCAAATCATTCCTTAAAATCACAACTTTAGAAACATGTTCATTCTTTTCCAAGTTCTATTTTCAAGTTGTTTGAAAACAATAGCATGATGTTTTTTCCAAAAGGTACTTGGAAAGGAAATGTGCCTTTTTTTCCCCCTGAGGCTGTATAAATGGTTTCCGAATCCCCCCATGCTGCTCTCCCTGTGGAGGGCTTCCACTGTCACATCCTCTGGCCTTCAGTATAACACAGGGGATCTCACAGTGCTGAAGTACCTTCCTTCTACACAAGAGTTGGTAACGCTGTATGCACCGTAACTGCAGTGTATGCAATGCTACCTTCCCTTCATTTGCTAACTGCAGAACTGTTCAGGTTTCACATGTTTTCCAGATAAATGAAATGACAAAGTTAGACCATATTTTGTTATTTTAAATATGTCAGAGTAAAATGCTTTTATAATATATTGCTATGCAGGGATAAGCAAAAAACAACTCAAAACAGCAATGAAATGCCACTTCTAGGGACCTCAATTTTTTGTCAATGTTAACTAACTCTTAGGCAAGAATTTTGCTCCATATGGTGAGAAAATTCATACTTTCCTGATAATAATAATGACACAAAAATAATGACAAATTTTGATTCAGGAATTTCAGGCTTAGCAATTGGTTCTAAAGAAATTATTTAATAGGGAAAAAAAGAACTAGACATTTTAAAAGTTCCTATATGTATTAGTAAGGAGTAAAAATTAGGAGAAAAAGGTTAAATAATGAAATGGGTTAATAATATAGAAATTCATTAGCAAATATAAGATACTATATTATCCACTAATAATTTCTATTATAATAATTCATAATGCCTATACCTTAGTTATTAAAATAGGAAGACCTAGAGGCACAGGAAAATGTTTATGAAGTGTTTGGCTTTTCTTAAAAAGAGCATATTATAATAAAATTATACAACTAAATTGTGTATCCACACCGTGTCTGCTCTGAAGGCCATGGGGATGCTGATCAAGAGCAGGAGGTAAAGAAAGGGAACGTGGTGAGACAGACAGTGGCTCTGGCTCTCATGAAGAGGCAGAAGATGGGAGAACAGCAGGGTCCTCCTGACCTCCCCAGCAGGCCAACGATCACACACTTCACAATGAGCCCAGGAGCACTCCGTGACTCCGTTCTGTCTGCTGTTCAAGTGTGGCCATTTGATTCTAGATGTAAAAAAGGTCCACTCTCTGAGTGTCTGTCTATGTCAGCAATGAGGCTGAGGAGTACAGCTGGGGTCAGTCTCAAGCTCCTGTGTAGCCAGAGGCTCGAGAATCAGAGGCGATTTCAAGTACACTGGAGCCATTTTCCTTCTTTAATGAGCTTCAGCAGGGCCGCTGAGGACTCTCGCTCTGTATGTCTGTGCTGGCCTTCAACGTCAACTCGTACCCTGGGCAGGCTTCAGAGTCTGGAGCACATTCTGCCAACAGTGAGTCCACCGGGAGTTCAGCCCTTTCCATGGGGGACAGGGCAGAGGGGTGAGGGAGCCCTGACCCCAACCGAGAGACATGGACCTGGACACAGCTAGCGGTACGTGGGTAGGCTGCGGTTTGACAGGTTCATTCCCAAAGGAGCGAGAGCAAAGGGAGGGCCAGCAAGGCTGGGCAATGAGGTCAGATGCAAAAACGCAGGGAAAGAGAAGACTACCAAAAGGCATGGGGCTCTCTGGCCTGGAAGACAGGGAATAAACAAGTGTCCCTGCCGAACTTCTGAGATTCACTGCAGTGAACTGCCCTGGCACAGACAGCCTACCTCCTGCACAGACTGCATCAGGATTCAAACAAAGTTTGTTGAGAACAAGACGCCTCATCCCCCAGGATGACCAACACTTCTGCCTCCACTGTATATGTAAGGAGGCAGGAGCAAGGAGAGGTACAATCCTAACATCATACAAACCAACATCAGCCCTACACTGGACTGTCCAACTCCATTTAGTAGTTCTGTCTGATTAAATACTAAATAATAAGTACAATAATTTTTATGAACAACTTTTCAGAAAATTTCACATTTTATCCTCCTAAAAAGGAACTCCAAAACAAGAAACCTGAAATGTTCAATTATGTTTTCCTGAAATAAATCCAGAGTGTGGAAAAGTCTACTTCTAACTTCAAAATTCAAAGAAATCCTGACTTTGGTGCTAAACAGGAATGGTGATGCCAACACAATCTCTCACTAACTCGAGTTCTAGATTCAGCTCCAGCATACAATACAATACATATATGCTTGTGGCATATAAAGTGCAAAGTATGGGCTCAATGCTTTACCCCTCCCTATACCAGTCCCTGTGTAATGTACTTTGCTGTTCTTCTCATCGTGAGGTAGAACCTATTTCCCTGACCCTTGACCATGAACTGGCTGGTGACACTTTGGCCAAGAGAATGTGGCTAAAGTGACAGAGGCCAGTTAGTGAGCAGAGGCTTTGCCTGCTCTCCCTCCCTCTCCTGGAAGCCTGCCACCTTAGATGAACCAGAGGGGGCAGCCTGCGGCAGGAGGAGCCATGACATGGAAGAGAGCCCCACGTCCCAGCTGAATCATCCTCAACCAGTCTGTAATCAGCTAACTTCCAAACAAGTGAGAGACACAGCTGGTCACAAGCATGAGTGGGCCTTGGCTGAGTCACAAGGAATGGAGACCCAAAGGCTCATGACAATAACATACACCTGCTGCTTTACTAACTCCATATTGGTCTGTTACATAGCAAGAGCTAACTTATACAATGTTATCTGTTTCAAAGAAATAGTAGTGTACCTTTAAGAACGTTTAAGACTGACCTCAAAAAAAAAAGCATTCAGCCATTTACTAATGCCCAAGATTTCAAAGTGCTTAGTAAACAAATAACTGCAATTTAACTCTTCATGGAAATTTAGACTATCCATTTTGCACTGATTCTAATTTGAATCCTTGGATTGAAAAAAGTTACAGAAAAAGCATAGATGAAGTCACTACTCTTAAATGCCACATTATAATATTTATCATCCTGTCTACAAAGGTTAATTATTCTGTATGCTGTTTTACCTTCCTACAGATGTATAAAAAATAGACTTAGGACCACAGTTATGATTAAGTATTTCTTCCATGGAGATTCGTCTTTGATCAGCTAGAGGACACGCCTCATGCTCAGAATAGGAGAAGGGACTCCTTTTCATTTTTTCCAGTCCCTTTGTCAGATGCTCTCAAAGAGTTCACTAAAAGCAAGGTTACTTTAAGGAATCATCAAGCCTTTAAAGTCTCATCTATTTAAGTTATAATAAAGTAGAAACAAAACTAGATTCAAAGAATGATATTTCTTCTGAAAAGCACTGGCTCTCAAATCAGAAGGCATCTTGTAGGATTAATGATTAATATTTTAAAATCTGCAATTCCACATACATTTGGATTCAATACATACTTTTCAGTAGTCTCTGCATGAAACCTCAAAAATCATGCCCACACATAAGTGATCTCAAATAGCACGCAGGTACTTTTATAAAATCACAAGGCCAAGTTCAACCTCATCTAAAGCATCAGCTTTTCTAAACCTAAATATCTTTAATTTTTTTTCTTAAAAACACCTTAATTACCCCAAAGTAGAAAAATTAGAGCACTGGTTATCTTTAAATTTTACACTGCCATAATACAAACACTTTTCAACTAATTAAAAACAGAATTTAAGCGAATACTATATGTTACAAATTAAGACGAAGGTCCTGATTTCTTTCAAATGCTGACTGACCAAATATTAATTCTGAGGAAAGCTGACTGGCCACTCATAAGGATGCTAACACTGTTTCACATCTTGGTATATCTCCAAACATTGCTGTCACCTACAGCATAGAACATATTTTTCCTAGTCTGACAGTACCTCCAATGGAAATAGAAGAAAATGTGTAATTCTGGTACTCTCGATGGTTGCTAGAACATGAAGATGTTAGCCTGAAAGAAGAGGAAATGATATGGTCATCAGTGCAATCCGCTTTTATCAAATAAATAGCAATTTCCTTCCAACCAAGTTTCCGGAACTCTGACCTCTTCATTTCTGCAGCCAGTCTCATTTGATGACAGAGGGAAAACATAGCTACAGAGTTAATTCTCTAAACTAAAAGGCAGAGAAAATGGTCTCTTTCTGCAGAGCAGAATTAGACTAAGAAAAATTAAAATGTCCACCCTCTCCTATAATGTAGAGAAGAATACCAGACAGCCAGGGCCCGCGAGGACCAGGCAGGCCTGCTGACTCCATCTCAGGCAGAATGTTACCCCGGGAGGAGCGTCCCTGCCTGTACCCAGCATCTGCATTAGCCCACTCCACACCCACCCCAGAAGCCAGGGGGATGACTTTCCCATCTGCAGATGTTTTCGTTTTGACTAAGAAACCATTCCTGCTATAATCTTTCACTGTTAGAATCAAAACTCTGGTGGATTCCTATGCCACCAAAAAGACTAACAAATCATCCCTAGCACTGAAGAAAAGGAATAATCTAGACAGGTTGGAGTCAGTAAGGTTCATGTAACACTCAGAAGACAAAAAAAAACAAATTAAAAAGTCTCAAACTCTGACAGCCTAGAAGTTGTAAAATGTGAGGCTACACTAACCCTGGGAAGCACAGTTTGGGTAGTGAGAACCGTAGCCCGTTTTAAATTCTGTCGCATGCTTCCTATTCCTAACAGGTATGTTTACTGTCTCCAACTAACACTGGAGACACTACTGTGAGCTTTACACTGTTTTAGGTACTGGAAATTTTTTTAAAACCACCATTTAATTAGTAAACACAAACACGTTAACTGGATAAAGGCTATGCAGACAGACAAGATAAATAAATCCAAAGCAACAATAATAATATCTGATTAAAAGTAATTAAGCATAACCAGTAAGACACTACAAGTGCTGAAGAAAGCCCAGAAAGGACAGAGGATGATGGCTGGTGGCTGGGGAACATTACTCAATGGTGGAAGTGGAACTTGAAGTGGACCAAGAAGGTGAAGTGAGGCCTGAATACCAGAGAAGGAAGGGGAAGTGCCTGGTGAGGGAGCTACGTGAGTCAAGGCATCCAGGTGGGGAAAAGTACAGATGTTACTGGGACAAAGCACATGTTGGCTTTACTAGACATGAAAGAACCACTGAGAAGGAAAAGATAAGCGTGGAAATCAAGTTGGGCAGGGACCAGTTCTAAGCCCCCAAAGTTCTTTTGCAGACATGATGAAATAAGGAGCTCATGAAAGGTAAACAGGGAAAAGACGTGATAAACGCCACGTTAAAGACATGAGCTTGGCAGGACAGATTCAAATGGAGCCTCCCAGAAGCTAAAGAAGCCACATAAATGCTACTGTAGTGCTGGAGGTTTAAAAAGAGGGTCAAGAGGGGATGAGGACAAGCCCTTGGGGAAAGACAGCATGTGTGCAGAAAAGGGCTCAGGCAGCAGGCTGCTTGCAAGATTAGCCCAGGGCTTGTGTCTGGGTCCTTGGATCTCCAGAGAGTTCTCAACATTCCTCAACTAAGAAGAGTGGCTCACTGTGATTAATGTTTGTACAAAACATATGGCTTATGCAGAACCCTGCTTTCTATGAGGAGTCTAAAGTTTTGGTACAGGCTAGGAGGAGGGCACCTACATAACTGACCTCCAGTAAAAGCTTTGCACATCAAGTCTCTGATGAGCTATCCTGATAAACAATGTTTCACATGTGTCATCATAATTTGATGCTGGAGGAGTTGAGCACATCCTGTGGGACACCAAAGGGAAAGGACACTTGGAAACCTGTGGGTGTTGCCTCTTATCTCCACCCATGTGCTGGGTTTATTTCATGTCCCTGGACTATCATAAATCACAGGTGTGAGTACATGGTCTGAGTCCTATCAATCAATGAGCCTGGTCTTGGGGATCCCTAATAGCAGGGGAAGAAATTGATTTCTAAGGGAAATTATATGGCTGACATGACCAAAAAGTTGAAATAAAGAAAAGGCATGTCTCAAAGATATTATAAGAATTTAGATTTATAAGTGACTCCCAAATGACACTGCCCTATTCAGGCAGGAAGTTTTTTATTTTACTTACACACAGAAGTACAGAGGAAGCAGAAACATCCTGAGTTTCAGATGATATCAAAGTAATAAAATGGAAAATCAATGGGAATAAAATAATGATAGTTAACATTTGAGCTAAGCACTATTTTATGCCCTTTATTCTATTAATTCATCAACTCTTTACAAAACCCTATAAAGTAGGTACTCTTACTATTTCTATTTTGCAGATGAGAATACTATGGCACAAAGAGGTTAAGCACCTTGTCCAAGGTCACATGGCTGGGATGCAAACCCAGGCCCTGGGGCTTCAGAGTCGATGCTCTTATCTCTGCTATAAAAAGAAAATGACTGTAGCAGTGAAGGGTCACTTAACAATAGGGGAATAAATGCACTTCCACCCAGGCTTCCTGTCTTCTCACTTCAGCTTATTTTATAACACAAATTGAAGGATCTACTTTTAGGCGTTACATGACAACTAAAATACAGCAGTTAACACCTGATTTTCTGTATAAACTAACAACTTCCACCTATGCCAGGATTCCTCCTAAGCATAATGCTTAAAAATCAAGCTGCTTATTTAGGATTATGCCGCATTAACCATTAGTAAATGTACTGGTTTTTTTTTCCAAAATTATCTTAATATTCTTAGAAGACAAATACATTAAATATCTGATGTATTAAAAATTGAAAGATGCTACAAAAATATTTGAAAAGTCGGATTTTTGTAACCTTTATCATTTACCAACCTGTGCGCAACCTCATAAAACATTTGAAAACACATGAGATCTATCTTTGTTTGACTTAGGCCAAACAAAATTGAGTCTCCTGCAGAAACCAATCTCGGCCTCCAGTTCCCGAAGCAGTAGTATAAGTAGGATCATCTCCAAACTATTTTTCAAAAATGAAGGGAGCCAGCCCATAACCTTAACGTGTTTATAATGGTTTACAATAGACCTTGTCCCTTTTAAAACTCTATCATTCAACCAACTGACTGTTTAAATGTTTGTGCAGTTCCAGCAAAGAAGTCCAAGAAAGCAATATGCCTAGGAAATTAGTTCCTGCTGCCTGGCACATTTCAGTCCTGTTCTGAAAGCACAGTCTCACTTTCTGTTTCCCCTGTCAGAATGCAACTGCTGCAGTTCAAATTCTTAAACTTACTACTGAAGCTATCTTGGTGGGGGGGGTTTGTTTTTGTTTCTGAAGTTTCCTGAAGATAAAGACAGTAAAGACAATAACACTTGTTTCTAGATTCAAGAGATACAAAAAAATGTTGTGAATTTATCATTCTTACACTTTGCTCAAATTCAAAAGCTCAAGTTTTTCTTTCCCAAGCGCAGGCAATTTAAACTACAGTTAATAAATAAATAAATAAATATTTATTTATTTATTTATTTACACTCAAGCCAGTTTCTAACCAGCACCCTAAATTCATTGCCCCATCCACTAATTACCTGTCCAGGTGTGATGTAATTAAGCCTTAATAGTCCACACTGGCTGATACTGTTTGGAGGGTTGACTGCATTTAACTGACATACATAGTTTGGTTTTGGAAATAGGTGGGTATGTGTGAATGACCCTAGGCAAATACATCCCAGAAGCAGAATTTTAAAAAGGGGAGGGGAGGGAGAGGAAAGGGACAAAATGTAAAGAGTACTCTCCCCCAAAGCAAGTACTTGACAAATAACTCTCCTTCCTTGTGGAATAGTGGTCTCAAAGTGTGATCCCTGGACCAATGGCATGACCATCAAAACCACATGGGAGCTGGGCACAGTGATGTATGCCTGTAATCCCAGCAGCTCAGGAGGCTGAGGCTGGAGGATCACAGGTTCAAATCCAGCCTCCACAATTTAGCAATACCCTGTCTCAAAATATACAAAGATCTGGGGGTGTGGCTCAGTGGTTGAGCACCCCTGGTATCAAAAAATCAAACCAAAACAAAACCACATGTGAAATTGGCAGAAATGCCAACTCTCAAGCCCCATCTGAGTTTCCCACTCAGAAACTCTGGGACGTGGCACCGTAAATCTAACAAGACCTCCAGATGATTCTGATGCATGCTCGAGTTTGAGAATCATCATTCCAAAGAGACCAGAAAATGCACACATTAGGCCTAGACCAATCTCAGTCTCAGCATTATTGCCATTTGGGGGCTGAATAGCCCTTGGCTGGAGAACCATCCTCTGCATTCCAGGCTGTTAGGCATATCCCTGACCTCTCCCTACATTCTAGTAATATTCTCTCCCCAGTCATGACAACAGGAAGTATCTCCAGACATTGCCAAAGTTCTCGGGGGCCAAAATCATCCCTGGTTGTGAACCACTGGCCTAGACTTTAGAAAACTGGACACTTATTTCAGGAAGACCATTAGATCTTTCACTTTTCTAATCAGAATACTCTTAGCTCTCACTGATGATAGCTTATATAAAATGAACTCACTCAGCTGCACCCTAAATCTAAATGTTAACAGTTACATTTCTAAGGATTAAAGCACAAGTTGTATATAAAAGGTACAAGTCAATTTTCCTTTAAACTCTGAAAACCAGTAGAAAGGATCATTAAATCATGGCAAAAAGCAGATGCACACATTTTACACTTGCTGCTAGAGCAGTCACTGGCTGATACCACCTAAACTCAGCTTCTCCAAAAGTAGAGAAAAAATGAGTGCACGGCAAAGAGAACTGGGTTCAAATATCAATCATGTCACTTTAGAGCTATGTGATTTAGGGCAGTTACTTCATTGTCCTTTGTGCCTTAGTTGTCTGACTTATCAAATAACCATTACACTATGTTCCACAATGCTCCCAGCAAGGCCTGGGACAGTACCCTTAGCTAAATGTGTTGCTATTTCCACAGTAAAAGAGATGTGTGTTCACAGTGCAAGGGATATAGTTCAGAGACGGTCTCATCTGTTCAGGTCAGGTTTTTGTATTAAATGAGTATTCAGGTCCAACTTACATGCACACACTTTTGACTTTTACCATGTACTGAACTTTGGAACTGCTAATATGACTTCCTAGTGGAAGGGCATGCACACTGGATACAGTAATACACATGAGGCCCAATTCTGTACTTGTAGAGAGAAGGGACCCTCAAAAGACTAGCCATTGTTATTTATAAAGTACAAACTCAATCATGTTATCTGATTGTTTTGAGCACTTTGATGGCTCTTTACTACCTACAAAATAAAGTCCAAATTCCTAAAAGTGGCACACAAAAAGGCCCTTCCAAACCTGGACACTGGCCTTTCCTGTTCTCCGTCCTCTCTCCTGTCCTTTCTCATGCCATGGCCACCCACACACCTCTTGTTCTGGCCACCTAGAAATAGCTATGGTCCTTTCCCCCTGCCTGGTACAGGACATGCAGACCTCTTCCACAGACACTCCTGGGAAGGAGGAAGAACACTTCTGAGGATGTCTTCTAGGACATGCTCCTTAAACCCTGGACCCAGACCAAGGAGCCCCCTCTTCCTCTGTGTCTTCCCATCACCCTGGGAGCTGAGTCCACAGAACTATCCCTTCACTCCACTGTCTAGCCCTTGGGAAACAGAGATTTCTGTGGTAGCTGTCTTTCTACATCACACATGTACCAACGGCCCAGCACTTGGTGGGTGTCTGACAAATATCTGGATGAGTCAAGGTCAGTGTTCTACTTCCTCAGGCATACATGCTAGCTTCCTCAAGTCAAGTGCCATAAATATCCATGAATCAGAAGTTATGTGAGGGCAAGTACTGTGGCTTTTGATCCCTGTTGTTACCCCAAGGGCCTGGTACTCAATAAATACATTATCCCTAGATACATGAATGAATAAATGAAGAGTACATCACATATTTAAAATAATGTGGAAAAACTCATCAGTGGCACCACCACCAACAAAAAAAAGTTCATAACCAGGTACTTTCATTAACTCTCTTAAATTTTAAATGTGGCACCTACTGAAAAGGCTTTCCTACTTTCAAGGAAGTTCCATGGGCCTGAAACACACATTAGAAACTTGAGGCACCAACCGCCACCCGGCCCAACCATCAACCAGAGCCCTGCAGGAACAGTGGTGCCCCAGGGAAAAAAGGAGCTGATCCAAGACTCCCCAGAGCAGCTTAGTGATCACTTTCTATAAAACATTTATTAGCATCGCTCCTCCCAAGAGTCTCAAATATTCAGCAATTTACCTAACATGAATGAATAAACATTTTACTAAATAAAGACTGCTATCTTTGATAGTGTATCTGCATCTATATTCATATCACGCAAACACCCTTATTCTGTCCTTTGTCTTTTCTACATTCCCATCTTCTCCTTATTTCTCATGCACCCCTTTGTGCTTACTCCCTTCCTGCTTCACACACCCCACCCAGGTCCTACTAATGGGTCCCTACCTTGTTTGTGGTCAGTTAACACATAAGCTGCAGGAAGAGGCCCCTGCCTGCAATAAACTCACTACCTAATTGAGAAAAGGGTCCTAAGCTTATCCAGAATTGAAATACAAAGGCCAAACAAGAGCTCAGGGTTTTAGGGTTTCTCTTCCCATTCAGGACAGGCCCTCCATGTCACTCACTTCAAAAGGTATAACTACAAAAAGCAGGACTCAATCTTCAACAGCAGTACCTTCCATCTTCCACAGAATCTTTTGGCTTTTGGCACATCTCTACCTAAGACTGCTTATTCTTTCAAAGAAAAACAGTTCACTCAATAAACACTTCCACATTCCCATGTGAAAGCCACTCAAGTATTACACATTTAAGGTTTTAAAGATGCTCAAGTTTTAAAACAAGTAATATTGTTTCAATATAGTTACCGGTGCCCTGAAGACCAGTGAGCAGAGGGAAGTCCTGGGTCATCTGACTTCAGAGAATGTCTGTGACTCAAAGTAACTAGTTTCACCTTCCTGGCCTTAGTTTCCTCTTGGATAAAATGAAAAAACTGGACCATATCAATGTTTCCCAAAGTGTGGAGGGAGTCCAAACCAGGATATCTCAGTAGTACAAGACAGGTCTTTGTGTGCACACAGCTAACACGTCTTAGTTTATTCTTTAGTGTTAATAGTTTTCCTAATGGTAGAAGTGTAAATAAATTTCCTTTGCAAATAAATGAATCTGTTCTTCTTTAAAAGGAGTCACTTTTATTTTAAAAGACTACTTAAAAACTACTTAGTAAATTAACAGTTTAAGTGGTTCTAGCAGCTGATCTTGAGGCCTGGCATAAAGCAGGGAAGTGTAAACCCCAGTTCCAGAAGGAAGAGGTGAATACCCTGGAGGTTCTTTGCTGAGAGGAAATACCGGGCACCAGAACAGCTGTACCTAACAGCCAGTCCTCCAAGCTCCCAGAGAAGGAGACTTGCAACTGACCTGGGAGGGCCAAGAAATTCCTGAGTTGAGTGCCAGGTGAAAGGAGAGAGAAGAAGCTCAAAGGTCCTGGGCAGAAGTACCAGGTCCCACCTGGAGGGGATGGGGGTCCCGGGCCAGAGGGCGCGGCGGGGACTGGGATCCCTGGGTCCCAAGATAGAAGGGAGTCTTGAGGACTAGCTCCCTGGTCGGAGGGGTGATTTGAAGACGAGAGTGCAGGGGTCCTTAAGTGGAGAGGCGCGGTGGGGACTGGGGTCCCCTGGTCCAGAGCTGGAGAGGCGCGGTGGGGACCGGGGTCCGAAGCTGTAGGGGCGCTGTGGGGACCAGCTCCCTGGTCAGAGGGGTGCATTAGAGACAAGAGTGCCGGGGTCCCGAAATGGAGAGGCGGGTTGGGGACCGGGGTCCGGAGATGGAGGGGCGCGGTGGGACGAGCTCCCCGCCGGAAGGGCGCGGTAGGGACAGGGGTCCCAGGCCCAAAGGGCGCGGTGGGGTGGAGGCTGGAGCACCCATGGAGTCCACTCGGATCTCAGTGGACGCGAGGCGTCCTGCCGCGCGCCAGTCCCGGGAGGGCCGGCGCCGCGGACCCCACCGCCCCACACCCCGTCGCGCCCCGCCCGCCCCACCTGTCCTCGCTGGCGGTGATCACGCCGTCCTCCTTGGGGATGAGCAGCGCGGCCGTGACGGCGTCCTGGTGGCCCTCGATCTTGCTCAGCAGCACCGGGCGGCTGCTCTGCGGCCTGGAGTGGATCTCGGCCGCCATGTTGGCGCGGCCGCGGCGTCCCGGCGGCCCATCAGCTGACTGCGGGCGGGCGGCGGGCGGGGACGCGCCGGTTCCCTCGGCAACGCCGCCGCGTGGGCGCCGCGCCGTCGTAGCGCCGCGAGTACCGCCGCCGCGCGCCCGTAGTGCCTGGAGAAGCGGCGCGGCCGCAAAGTCCGAGGCCGGCGGGGACCGCAGAGGGCTTCGGCCGAGAAGCGGGGACAGCAGTGAAGACTCAGCAGAAGAGCCATCACCCAGGGATGACTGAGCGGCCGGAGACCGGAGGCGCTGTCTCTCAAACCAGGGCCCTAGGAAAATAATGGGACTGCACTGCATCCGCCCGAAGAAGCCATTGTCGGAAAGACACACCTCAATTAAAATGTGAAAAAATATAGGGCATTTTAGAATCTACTGCAGACGATACTCAGATTATCTCACCTAATACCGATCACCGTGGGAGGTGGATAGATGGGTGTTCCCATGTTCCCTATTTATTGATTGATTGATTGATTGATTGATTTTAGAGCTGAGAAAGCTGAGCCACAGAAAAGTTCATTTACCTGCTTAATGGTGCACACCTATGAGAGAGAGAAGAGCATTTCCTAATCTCCCAGAGCTGACCAGATACTGCCTGACCCGCTTTGGTGTGACTGCAAGGTGGCAGGGCTCCTGTCTGTGGAACATAAACGTCGCACAGACCACTCTCTAACTGTGTTTAAATGTAGCCATATATGAACATTGCACAGACCACCAAAGTGATCAAATGATCCAACATGCTCCTGTCCTGGCTACTATGAGTGATTCCTATTTCTTTACCAATTATACCTTTAGCTTCTATCTAGTCTTGCTCCAACTAGGTAAAATTTGTTAAAATGTCTAATCTTAGAATTACCCTCACTTCCTGTCAACACCCAATCCAGAGGGAAACCCTCTTTTCTTAAACACCGCCCCCTAATCATCTAGCCTGAACTCAAATTCGGATAGCCTCTTACCCAGATGCCCCTCATTTCCTGGTGATGCGCCTTCTTCCAGCAAGTAATCAACCTCACTTGTTCCACTGTGGCTGTACTCCTGCTGGTTTTAGCTGGAGGACCTTGACAGTGAGTTAAAGGTCATGATTGGGACCCAGGAAGTCAATGACTCCAGCCCCTCCCTGTGAGCCCCTCACCCCCTCCACTGTATTATTCTGGCACCTGAACTGAAGGATTGCTCTAGAACTAGGCTGTACATTATTCACATAACTACTGAGCATTTGAAATGTGATGAATCCCAAATGAGTTGTGCTATAAAGTGCAAAATTCATACCTGATTAAAAAAATATTTTTGGTTATAGGTGTACACAATGGCTTCATTTTTTAATGTGGTGCTGAGAATCGAACCCAGTGCCTCACACGTGCTAGGCAAGCACTCTACCACTGAGCCACACCTCCAGCCCCACATAGCTGATTTTAAACACTCCATGTAAAACAAAAAGGATGTAAGATATTTCATGAATAATTTTCATATGGATTGTGGAAATGATACTACTTTGGATATATTGAATTGAATAAAATAGTATTAAGATTAATATGATTGAGTTTTTTCTTTTCTTTTTTTACTTGTTGATGGACCTTTATTTTATTTATTTATATATGGTACTGAGAATTGAACACAGTGCCTCACACATGTAAGGCAAGCACTCTACTACTGAGCCATGACCCCAGCCCAGTTTTTTCTTTTTTAAAGGTAAGTAATAAAAAGTTTGGACTACAGATGTGGCTCCATGGCATTAATATTGGACAAGGATGCACCAATACTTTCCTATGTTGAAGTTAATAACCAAACATTCATAGACTCATTTATTCATCAATTCACAAGCTTGTATCACACACCTACCATGTACCTACCATATTGTTGACAAGATGAGTAAGACATGGCTTAATGCAAGGCTTATACAAGATAATGTCTAGACAGTTGACTGAAAATGTTGGTCAACAAATAACAAGTATTTCAAGTACCTATTATGAGGCAGGTGCCTTTCCAAATGCAGCAGTGGCCAAAAGACATAGAAAAAAAAATTTACTATTAGAACTTACACTCCAATGAAGGAACCAGATTGTAAACCAGATAACTAAATTATATGGTATATTAGAATATGTTAAATGCAATAGAGAAAATAAAGCAAGGAAGGGTGGTAGGAAGTATAGAGGTGGTGTGGTTTTTAAGTAGGATGGAGGGGTGGCTACAGAGATGAAAGCACAGACCACCTTCTTGGAAGAGGAGGGGTCAGCAGGCAGTCTCTGGTCTCAGCTCCTTCAGGGACTGCCTCAGCTGCTGAGAGGCACGGTGCCTTCACAGTGCAGCTTGCTTTCTGTAATTGAACAAGATGAGAACATGCAGGCCTGACCCTCAGGACACACTGCTGGGCAATGCTTGCTCCAGAATTTTCCTCTGGACCAGATGAGACTTTGTCAGTCTCACAGCTGATGACTCCTGCCTAATCCTGTTACCTCCCTGGGCCTTCACAGGTAGTGGCCCCTAATAAATAACCTGGTGTGTTAACTTCTCAGTTTATGCTTCTAGAAAATATAACTTGAGACAAGTGGCAGTGGAAGCCTCACTGAGAAGTGACATTCTGTGCGCAAAGTACTATCCTGGAAAAGGAAACAGTATGTGCTAAGGCCCTGAGGCTGAAGCGTATCCAGGGGTTTATAGGAACAGCAAGGCAGCCAGTGAGGCAGGAGCAGAGTGGGTGATGTGAAGAGAGAAGAGAGATGAGGACAGAAAAGTCACCGGACAGATCTGGTTCAACCTAGAGGACATGGTAAGGATTTTGTCTTTTACTTTTAATGTGATAGGAGGCCAGTGGAGGGTTTTGAACAGAAGACTGGCTTAATCTACCTCCAGTTTTAAAAAGCAGTAGTGGCAGCCAGGGTGTTGGCCAGATAGTCAATGATATAAGGCACTGGAGAGATGATGGTGGTGTTCTGATTGTCCTTGTGATGAGAAGAAGTCAGGTTCTAGACCCGTCTTGAAGGTGGAGCCTGAGATATTCGCTGGATATATATGCATAATATGCATATTCATATTGCATAATATGAAAGAAAGAGAGGAGTTGGGAATGACTCCAAGATTTGTGGACTGAGCAACTGGAAGGATTGAGCTGCCATTTACGAAGCTGGGGAAGATGTGGAAGGAGCAGATTTGAGAGAGAAGAAGAGAATAGGAAGCTTCCGACGTTTGACAGATCTCCAACCGATTATCTCCCAATAAATAAAATATTGCAAAATGACACCTTCACGTGCTTCCTTCAAATCCACTTATCTGACTGATGTCCCATAAAGTTTCAATACTTTATATAAATACAATGGCCTGTCATGGTAGCCTTTCACTCCTCCTCAGAGAATCTGCTTCTGCCAGAAATCTATTGCCTTGTTTTGGGATAGGTGTGGAACTCCTCTTTTGTTCTTTTCCCTCCCCAGTGTGAACCTTATATAGGCTGAGATGAAGCAATCAGATTCTCTGCCCTGAAGGGTTGAGTTAAGAAACCCAAATGAGCTGTGTGTCCTTGGCATTGAAGATTCTTGAGTTAAGGACTAACATGCTTTGGTCTGTTTCAGGGAGATGAGTGCAAAGGACTCTGTCTAGGACAGGAAGAAAAGACAAGGCCTGCTTGGAGGCTATTACAATAACCAGGGCAAGAGGTAAGAGGAGCTCTCAGGTGTCTGCTGTAAAAATAAGTTGATGACTGAACAAAAGAGGGCATTTGTGAAAACAGGAACAATTAATGACAGGAATCCAATCTGGGTGACTGCAGGGCAGTCCAGACCACAGAAAAAGGTACCCCTTTGAGGGTCTAGATGTTCAACAGGCAAAACAAAAGGAATTCTGATAAGCTTCTCTCGGTGACTTCATATAAGGTTATTTAAAAATTCATATTGTTTGACAGAAAAGTAATAAAATGATGTAACTAAAGAGTGAAAAATGAAGAAAAAAATACTCATAATTCCACTGTGACTATTTTATTTTCCCAATGTTTATATTTTTTTAAAAAATCTACTGTTACATTGTTTTTAAATACAAATCATAATTTGGGGGCAAGACTTGTGGAGTAAACAGAATATTTGCTCAATGGTGGCTGGACAGATGGTCTGCAACTTTAAAACTAAAAATGAATATAAATGTTTTCTGATAAAATTTAAGTGTTTTGTTTAAACTGAAAGTGAAACAAGTTTTTTGTCTTGCGTTAACTACAAAAGAAGTAACAAGAGAGCAACTGACTGGGTGAAGTAACTTCTCCCAACAATCTTTGGACCCAAAGTCCTCTCAAGCCACGCTGGTAGGAAAGTAACCCATCACAGGCAGAACCAGCACATGCGCGTGCGCACTAAAATGCTTCGGCTGCGCATCGCCCCCTGGTGATGTTCCCGCCTTCCGCCTCTTTCCGTCCGCCAGTTCTTGGGGATCTGTGTTCCTGTGACACGGCTCCGACTGTTTTCCTTCCGGCTCCCATTGCTTTCTGCCTTGTACAATGGCTACTGGACTGGTGAGGCTGTTCCAGCTTGGGCCTCGGTGCCTCCTGGCGCGAGACGCCCCCACGCTCGTCTTGCCGGTTCGGGGAGTAAAGGGTTTCCGCGCCGCGTTCCGCTTCCAGAAGGAGTTAGAGCGGTGGCGCCTGCTCCGCTGCCCACCGCCACCCGTCCGCCGGTAAGAGCCTCCGGAGGCGTCTGGGTGGCCGCGGGGCAGGCGGGACCTGGGTTTTCTCCCCAAGATTTCTGCCCGGCGGCGGCCGCGTGTCTATCTTGAACGTAAAAGGTTTGAAAAACGTGGAAGAGACCTGGATGGGTGGCCTAAGGAGAGGGGTGTGTGCCCCGGGCGGTGGAGCGCCGGGCGCCGGTCTCTGCAGCGCCCCTTGGGATCTTAGGAAGAGTGTGGGGAATGGGGACGGCTGCAGGGCACGCTGTCCCCGGGCCTTGGTGAGGCCTGGTAGCCTGGCTCTGAGGGCAAGAGGGAGGAAGCTCCGCAGCAGTGCCAGCTAGGGCAGGTCACTTACTGACTGTGCACCCACAGGTCCGCAGCCCAAAGTAAAAGGGAACCTTCACTCTAAGGTTCTGGCCCCCATGGATCTTGTTGCAGCCTGGCAAAAAGAATCGCCCCAGATGGGAGCACACTTCACACAGGGCCCTGCTGATGAACCCAGCCTAATTCCATCTTAAGATAGGGAGCCACCTCCCCATAAAATCACGAGAAGTTAATTTCTGTTTTACTATAAATTACTACCATTTCTAAACTTGCTTGGAACACCTGCCTGTGCCTTGAACTCGCCCATGCCTGGCTTTCCCTGACCAGATAACAACCCTCTCAGAAACCTCAGTGGCCTCATAAGTTCTGATGTTGGGATCTAAATTTATTCCCTACCTTGAAATGTTAAGCCATGTGGATCTTTACCCTACTATCTGCCTTTGTATTATGCTTGTCAAAATCCTGTTATCTGTAAGTTCTCAAGAACACCCCCCCACCCCCCCCACCCCACCTCCCGCACACACACACCTTTACAACCCTTTGTGCTTTAAAACTATGTTCCTAGAGAGCTGGGGGACTGTACTCTAGACCAGGGTTTTCAGGAGGGACAGTCCTGGCCAGAATTACACACTTACTTTAATTTGATTTAAAATTGAAGTCAGCGGTCTTTTCTTTGTGTCCTGGTTTAACACCTTTGTCTTGCTTTTTTTCTCTTTAATAATGTTTTTGATATGTTTTAAGACAAAGACAAAAATAAGGATGGATGCACTTCACTCTCTTTATTGGCATTTGAACGTCACATTATTGCTAGTACAGCCAATGAAACAGAGTGTCTTTGAAGTGATTTCAGCTTTGGAAACTTATTCATGGTATAAAATTTTGGTAACAACTTAAATACTGTTCTCAAAAAATATTGATCCAGTTTATATGTCTACAGTAGGAATATACTTGCCAAAGATTATTGTTCTTTTCATAATAGGCCAAAAAAAAGTAATCTCTTCCTAATTCACTTTTCTTTGCTTATTATAAAGCTAAGTATTTTAAACTTTTAAAGTAGGAAGAAAATTTGTGAATTACATTGGTCCATATATTATATACATTTTATACTTTCAAATCAGATCTTCATAATTTGTTGCCCCTTTTTTACTTAAAAGTTTTGAGTATCACTTTTCTTTAGAAGAAGATGTTTTAGTTCATTCTTGGAAATGATTATGAACTTTTTTTTTCCTTCATGCTAGGGATTGCACGCAGGGTTTGTGTATGCTAGGCAGGCACTCTTATTACTGAGCTATATCCCTAGCCCATGATTATAAACTTTAACATATTTATAATATTGATGCCAGATTATTTAATTAGTAATTTAAATGGATACCTCCAAAACTTAAATTTAGTAAATTTATAATAAATATAATGTACTTGCTGTTTATGGTCTGAATCCATGAAATTATAATTATGTCTCATACCTAAGTGGAAAGCGTAGTTCCATTGTTAGAGCAGAAATGAGCAACCTAAAGGTTATAACAGTGGCTTAGTCTCTGATGTGGAACAACCGGTTTAATGTGACAGGTCAAAAGGAAAATTAATCCTACCATATATGTGGAATATAGCAAAAGACTGCTAGCATTCATCTGAGTTAGGTTTTTATATTTAGACGATTGGAGCTTGGCATTAAAAAAGAAGCAACCTTTTTTCATTTCCTTTATACAATTAATAAAATTATAGTGCAATGAAAAATTTTTATGTAATGGTAAGATCTTGTTCTCTTGACCATCTCTTACTGTCTTTATGTTTTCAGTTCAGAGAAGCCCAATTGGGATTACCATGCTGAAATACAAGCTTTTGGACATCGATTACAGGAAACCTTTTCCTTAGATCTTCTCAAAACTGCTTTTGTTAATAGCTGCTACATTGCAAGTGAAGAGGCAAAACGGCAAAATCTTGGAGTCGAGAAAGAAGTTGCTCTTCTGAATCTCAAAGATAATCAAGAACTATCTGAACAAGGAATATCTTTTTCACAAACTTGCCTCACACAGTTTCTTGAAGATGAGTTCCCACACTTGCCCACTGAAGGCATCAGAAGTCTAGTTAACTTTCTAACTGGTGAGGAAGTTGTGTGTCACGTGGCTAAAAACTTGGCTGTCGAGCAGTTAACACTGAGTGCAGAATTTCCAGTCCCCCCACCTGTATTGCAGCGGACTTTCTTTGCAGTAATTGGAGCCCTGCTACAAAGCAGCGGACCTGAGAGGACTGCACTTTTCATCAGGGTAGGTAGTTATTAACTGCACGCATTTGGACATGCTTGAGGTAGAACAAAAAAAATTTCCTTTTCTGATTCATTTCTTTAATATATCACCTTGGAAGTGACATTTTTCTTCCAACAAAAATCCATTAAAGATCTGAAGCTTTTATATAGTCGATTCTTACTTATTACAGTCGGCTTGTACTAAGGACATCACAGAAGTGGATAATTCTGGATTGTGACTTCCAAAGGAGTGCAAATCATGTCATCTTCAGCTTTATATATATCCTAGGGCCAAGGATAATGCCTATGCCTACATGGCAGTCAGTAGGTATTTAGTAAATGAATGAGGTCAGGGGTCACTGCAGGCATCTCAGGTAGTTGGAAACATCATGCTTGGGTACCAGCTGCTGTTTGTTCTAAAAAGTGATCCTAGATTTCTGAGTTCCTGTAAGGTATAACTCTTTACTATCCAGTACCTTAGCTAATCGAAATTCTTATGTAATTGGTACAACTGACTCCCACTGTCTTTGTAGAATTTATTAATGGGGAAAAGTTTTATCCTTTGCCATTAGATGAAAAGATGTTTACTGTTTAGTAATAAAGAATTCACAGGGTTTCTTATAAGTAACAAAAACAGGCTCTTGATTTAGAAATTGGAATGTCAGGTCCATAAAACTTGCTCACTTGCTTTTGAAATCTATTCAGTTAGATACCAAGTTTGGTGATTTTGTTAGAGAAAAATACCTCTCTTCACCACCATTGCAGACTTTGTTCATAGGCAAGCCCTGTCTTCCTCCTTCTCCAAGGAGGGTCTGTGATAGGTAGGATTTCTTTTTTTTATTAGTGAAGCTGAAATAAAGTTCTTGTGCTTGAATGATTGTTGTAATGAAATGGACTTTTTATTTTGTGAACTAAGAGATCTTTTAAAATTTTTCCCCTCTTGACTACATTCATCCATCCTGTGTTATTACCAGTGTTTGTTATATGAGTTAATTGCGATGTAAAATTGCTGTGAAAATAATGCTTCTAAATTTTCTATACAATAATTTTATTGACAAAATTATTTTGCCTTGAATGTGTGTCTTTAACATGATTTTCTGACAGAAGTTATTGCCATTTATTTATCACTAAACATTTTTTCTTAGTGGTAGGAATTTAAATCTAAATTCTATCTTCTGCATAATTTTTGTGGACCATATTGATGCTATAAAAATTATAGTTGATTTTTATGAAAGTTTATATGAAAAAAAACTTGGGGAACGGAGGTATAGCTCAGTGGTTGAGTGCTTATCTGTTATGTAGGCCCCCGAGTTCAGACCCTAGCACAGGAGGTTGGGGGTATATAGGCCTACATGGGAATGAAAAAACACAGGCTGAAAATTCCTTATCCAAAATGTTTGGGATGAGAAGTGTCTTGGATTTGGGATTTTTTTCTTTTAAATTTTGCAATATTTGCAAAACTTTACTAGTTGAGCTTCCCTAATCTGAAAATAGAAAGTTTGAAATCTGAAATGGTCCAAAATTTGAAAGTTTTTGAGCACCAATATGATGCTTGAAAAGATGAGATTTTAGAGCGTTTCAGATTTTGGATTTTCAGGTTCGGGATGCTCAACTAGTAAAGTTTTTCTGTTAAAAGTGTACTTAGAATTTTGGTCCTTAGGTTCTTTGTATTAATTTAAATGTATAAACTGCTGTTTTTTCTATGCAGGACTTCTTAATTACTCAGATGACTGGAAAAGATCTATTTGATATGTGGAAGATAATAAATCCTATGGGACTGCTGGTAGAAGAATTGAAGAAGAGAAACATTTCGGCTCCTGAATCTAGAATTACTAGGCAGTCTGGAAGCACCACAGCTCTGCCTTTGTATTTCATTGGCTTATACTGGTTAGTAAAATTTCAGTCTTCATAATTTCATTGGAAGCTATAAAAACACAACTCTTCACAGTTTTTTTTGTTGTTGTTGTAGATGGACACAGTATATTTATTTATTTTTGTGTAGTTCTGAGGATTGAACCCAGTGCCTCACACATGCGAGGCAAGTGCTCTGCCACTGAGCTCCAATCCCATGACCTTTAATAGCATTCAAATTTTTTAAAAAATATCATCCCCATGGTTATTTACTACTTCCTTTTGATCATTCATTAAGGCAGGCAAGGAATCTATGTTTTGCTGATGGTAGTTTTCATTGACCAACTATTTACTGTAGAATCACATAGGATATATGTTTGCCTAAATTTTTCTGTGTAAAAATAAATTTTAACTTGTTTTTTATAAATTGAACCTGAATCTACTCCTGTCAGCAGCTTCAGCTGAGCCTAGAAGTGGAAAATGTGTAAAACAACCAATGTTGAAAGCTTTTTAGTTGCTAGTAAGAAATTGATCTGCCCCACATTGATTTCAGGTATTAAGATTAAAGTGTTTGGGGCTGGAAGTGTAGTTCCATGGTGAAATGCTTGCCTGTCATGCACAAGACCCTGATCCCCAGCACTACCGAGAAAAAAAAAAAAAAAGTTAAAGTGTTTAATATAATCATTGAATATCTAAGAGAGCTATATTAAGATTTAGGTCAGTATTTTTGGAAATTTTGTGTGATGAGGATTTTATGACTATAAAAGCAGTGGAAGACATCACAAAGGAGAAAATGAATAGAATTATATATTATAAAAGTTTCATCTTCAGTTTCATGTGAAGTATAAAGCAAAAACAATGAGATGCACTCTTTTTGCTTATTAGATTAATAAATCTTAAACACAACCTTTATCAGTACTTATCTTTATCAGCAATTCATACTCTGCTAGTAGAGAAAGAAAATGTATAATATTGCTGTAAGAAATTGTCCCAAGAATCTCTTAAAATTTTCATGCCCTTTGATTTGATATTTCTACTTTTAGTTATCTTTGAAATATCACAGATAGAAATTTGTAGGGAAAAAATATTCATTTGTTGTTTTCACATCTTTATATACTACGTAGAATAGTTCCTGGAACTTGATAGTCAGTAAATTGTTATTGAATTAATAAAATATTACAGATAAGTTTGGCATCCAACAAGGGAGTGAGAGTATATATACCCAACCGAATATAGTAATAGCTCCTGCAGGTGATTTTTAAAGAATTTTTAATGACATTGGGAAATGATTTTTCAACTAAAAAATAATATAAGAAGCAAGTTGCCATATTGCTAACAGTGATTGTCATTGGATCATAGTTTTTTCCAGAATTTTACATAGTGAATTTTTAAAGATGATCGGTGATATTGACATCATTGGATTAAAGCATGATGATAAAGCTTCTGGGTTTCAGCTTCATTTAGATGATTTTCTTTATTCCTCACTTTATGCAATATGTACATGTATAACTATTATAAAGTTTAACTTACATGATTAATATTTGATTCATTTTAACTTTTTGAGGTAGCAAGTGTTTTCTTAGCAAATTTATTCTGTGTTGTAGTAATTTTACCTACATAGCTTCATTTGTTTTTCATTAATTTGGTTCTGCACTTTCTTAACTTCAAGTCACCTTACTTTGAATCCAAGTAATTTGATGGCATTGATATGTATGAATCTTTCAGAGAGATCCTTCTTTTAATAAGGTGAAATTGTAGATCAGGAAATTTCCAGGAAGTAGTTAAACAAAATTAAGAAATAGCAAAACAGGATTATAGTTATTTAATGTGCACATTCTTTGTTTCCTTATAGGAACATTTAAAATTTTTAAAGATGACCGGTAATAATAATAATAGAAATATCAGCAGGGGAACTTATTTATTTTTTTCTTACTAGATATGCATGACAGTAGGGTGTAATTTGACATATAATACATACATAGAATAGATATAATTTGTTTCAATTAGGACCCTATTATTTTGGTTGAATAAGTTACATTGGTCATGTATTCACATATAAGAATATGAAAGATGTGCAATTCATTTTACTATCTATTCTATTCCTATCCTCCCTCCCTTCTCTTTATTCTCTTCATTCCCCTTTGTCTAGTCTAATGAATTTCTAATCTTCCCCTCCCTTATTGTGGGTTAACATCCACATATCAGGGAGAACATTCTGTCTTTGGTTTTTGGAGACTAGCTTATTTTACTTAGCATGATATTTTCTAGTTTCATTCATTTACTGGCAAATGCCATAATTTCATTCTTCAAGGCTAAGTAATATTCCACTGTATATATACACCACATTTTCTTTATCCATTCCTCTGTGGTAGGGCACCTGGGTTAGTTTCATAGTTTGACTATTGTGAATTGAGCTACTATAAACATTGAAGTGGCTAGGTCACTGTAGTATGTTGATTTTAAGTCCTTTGGGTATAAAACAAGGGGTGGGATAATGGGTCAAATAAGTGTTCCATTCCAAATTTTCTAAGGAATCTCCATACTGCTTTCCAGAGTAGTTGCACCAATTTGCAGTCCCACCAGCAATGTACAAGTGCACCTTTCCCCCCACATTCTTGCCAATATTTATTGTTACTTGTATTCTGAATAATTTATTGTTACTTGTATTCTGACTAGGGTGAGATGGAGTCTCAGTTTTGATTTGCATTTCTGTAATTGCTAGAGATGTTGAACATTTTTTCATATATATATATTTTAGTTGTAGATGGACACAATACCTTTTTTTATTTATGTGGTGCTGAGGATTGAACCTAGTATCCAATGCATGCACGGCAAGTGCTCTACCAGTGAGCTACAACCCCAATCCCTTATATTTTTTTGACCATTGGAATTTCTTCTGTGAAGTGCTTGTTCAGTTCCTTAGACCATTTCTTGATTGGGTTTTTTCCTTTTTTTTTTTTTTTTAGTGTTAAGTTTTTTTGAGTTCTTTGAATATCCTGGAGATTAATGCTTTGAGGCACTGGTGGTAAAGATTTTCTCCCCTTCTGTAGACTCTCTGTTCATATTCTTAATTGTTTCTTTTGCAGTGAAGAAACTTTTTAGTTTGATACGGTCCCATTTGTTGATTCTTGATTTTACTTCTTGCACTTTTGGAGTCTTATTGAAGATTAGTTTATTAGAACACTAATTGTCAATATCTAGTGCTTACTTGCTTTGGGGGAATAAATTAGAGTGCATGATAAATATAAAATGTTTTAAAAATCCAAGTAAGTTTTAGATATCTAAAGTGTGTAATTTTAAAATATAGAGCTGATAAATCCTCTATGATAAAGTTTAGGTGGCAAATTCAGAAAGGACTGTTTTTCAACCATTTTTCTTCAAATAACTTATTTCTTTATTCAGATAATTCACTCAAAATGATTTAAAACCATCTAATAATGATTCCCAGGAATATTTTTAATATTTCAGGTTTTTACAAGAAGATATATATTCCACTTCTCCCACTTAAAAAATCAAGCCTATACTTATATGTGCATGCCTTGCTTTTTTGACTTGAAAAACACTGGGCCTAGTAAATTGCTTATATTTTTATGGGAATGAAAATTCTTTTTGTCTAATTCCTATATAAAATGAACTTGCAACAAAACTAGTTAAACACCAAGAGGTACATCTAAAGCTGTCATGTTACTTCTGGGGACATTATTAAAGTGAGGGTCAGAAGACGTGACTGCTTTGTGTGCTGTCCTGTGAGGCACCTTGTCATTGAAGACCACTGTGTGTTTTCTTTCCAGTGATAAAAAATTGATTGCAGAAGGACCTGGGGAAACCATTCTGGTTGCAGAAGAGGAAGCTGTTCGAGTGGCCCTCAGAAAACTTTATGGATTCACAGAAAACAGAAGGCCCTGGGACTACTCCAAACCCAAAGAGAACTTAAGAGCAGAGAAGACCAGCTCTGCCAGCTAGCCAGCCGGCAAAACCATGGGGAAAATGTCAGAGATGTTCCCAGCTAAACATTAAGATTATAAAGACATAGATCTTCATATTGTGTTCCTAAAGTTATATAAGCATTCAAGCAGGTCACAGGGATTTTGATTTTAATCTCTGTTTTCCAAGAAATTTTGATTAAAGTCCTTGGTTTTATTGTTGTGTATAATTTGTACAGATAGGTATATTTTGTTCCCTTCTAGCTTTGAGTTATTATAATTTAAATATGTTTGGTGTGGAAACTCCGCTGTAATACCAATAAAAATGTTACTCTTTCAGTGTTACATTACAGTTTAATTTGATATATTTAGAAGTGTAGGAGGTTGATGTACTTTGCTTCTCTAATGTAAATTTAAGTAAGATGGTAATAGCTTAAAATTTCCAGAAATGCAAACTACAGATCATAACTAACTTGTATTTACATGATCTCTAGAGTCTAGGTCTAAAATTTTTTGTACTTCTAATATATTTCTATTGGGGGGATGTGGTACCAGGGATTAAACTCAGGGGCACTCGACCACCGAACCACATCCCCAGCCCTGTTTTGTATTTTCTTTAGAGATAGGTCTCACTGAGTTGCTTAGGGCCTCACTGTTGCTGAGGCTGGCTTTGAACTCGTGATCCTCCTGTCCAGAGCCGCTGGGATTATAAGTGTGTACAACCGCACCCAACTCTAATGTATTTCTGACTCAGTTTCTATAAAGCAAGTAAATGGCAGATCAATTTTATACTTTTAAGAAGTTGCCTTTTCTAAGAAAATGAAACTCAAGCAGCTTACAGTGTTGTTGCTAATGGGAAAATAAAATATAAAATAAATTGACGGGTTCAATTTAATATTCTGTAATTGTAACAATAGTTACTATATACCAAGCACTGTCCTAAGTATTTGAACACAGTTATTCAGTAGAGGGCAAATTTTAAGAGTGTCTTTCTGGTTCTTTAATCCTTTGTATTCAGTTCAGTAATCCTCCAACTGCAAATTCCCTTTGATTTCTTTTTACCATTTTAGCAATAGTAATAATTTTTAGATTAGGCTGCTGGTAATCACTCTCACAGTTTAACAAGAAAAGCAGGACTGGAATTGAGAACCATAAAAATGTTAAAACTCAGTGTTCTTTTGCCATGAACTCTTTCTATAGAGGAAGATGAAGGACCTTTAAAACTCCTTTTCTGGCATGTTGGTTGACAGTTTTCTTTTCAGTCTAAACAGGCTGCAGGCTGGAGGGCTGAAGCAGATCTAGGGAGAGGAGCTCATGGTCATGGGGGTTGTTAGGCTTCCTGACTTGTACCAGTCAGGGTCCTGGCAGGAAAGAGGAAGGCCGGTGTGTAGCACAGGACTGTTCCAGGGAACCTAGAAACTGATAATCCAGCGCTCTCGGGATGGCACATAAAGCAGTTGGCTCAGGCCTGCAAAGGCAAGGGCTGAGCCACCTGACAGGATTTGTCGCCTTCTAAAGAGGCAAACAAATCACAATGACTGGGCAAGGAGAGGGACTGGGAGAGTTAAAACCCTGAAATTGGCCCAAACCAATTTCAAGCCCAAAAGCAAAGAAGCCATGAAAGTCTGCCTGCTGAAATAGCCAGAAAGAAAAAGAGCAGGAGGATCCATCTGAAGCAGCCTAGGAAAAAATCCAGCCCACACCCAACAACTTGCAGATGAGCACGACTTCCTTGGAGCTGCTGCAGAAGCACTGGTTCAGAAGAGCCTCCACAGGTCTGCCCTGTGGAAGTAAGACCAAGGACCCACAGCCAGGACCAAGTCGTCTGTGTTCTTGAAGCTGCAAAGAAGTGCTTCTCAAGCAAGCGATGCCGAGGTGGGAGATGCTCTGTTTTCAGCTCTGGGTTTATGTTGGGAGTAAGGAAGTCTTTCCACTCCAGAGCATGACCGTGGGGGCAGCTGACTGAGTGGTCCTGCCCACAGCCCAGGCGCAGCTCAACCCAGCTGAGAAGCAAATTCCCTTCCTGAGACTGGCTCGAAAAGTAGAACTTGAGTCATGTTTAAGAGGATTTACAGCTATCACAGGTAGTTAAGAGACTGTTTCTATCCGGGGAAAATTGGAGGAGTATCTAGTTGGCTGGATCGATCGGTTTAAATAGAAATTCACCTCTTTTTTTGAGTGTTTACTCCAACTCCAATAATGAACACAAGGAGAAAGGACCAAACCCAGTAGTATAAGCATCACTTATGTTTGTCATCCCAAACAAGTAAATGTAACTTGATAGGTCTCTAATTGACCCTGTGGGGAAAGACATAATAATGAAAGTTTCTGAAAAGCAAGAGACTGTAAGCCAGCATCTTCCATAGCTTCCTCATCCAGAGTATGTGAAGGGCCAGATCCTAGCTAGAATACTACTCTAAGGGTTTTTTTAGGTGGGTTTTTTGAAGTTTTTAGAGAATTTGTTTATTTGCAAACTCAGAAATCCCTTTCCCCTCTACTAGTAAGTGCAGAAAATGTAATCCCAAATTTCTCCAGCTCAGGGCAGTTTGCCTACAATGTTGGAAGGGTACTCTCCTTACCTTAGGTTTTCAAGGAAATCCTGATTTTTCTAGATTTCCATGTGGAACAAATCTAGCTTTAGTTCATAAAAGTATTTTGCAAGTAAAGAGATCCGTATCCCTTAATTTAAAAAAAATAATTGTGATTTAACATATTACTAACCAAAATCTTTAAACTTAAGTTGTTCTTCCTTCCTCCCTTTCTCCCTCCCTCCATCCTTCCTTCCTCCCTCCCTCCCCCACTTCCTTCCCCCGTACCTTGCAATCCTTCCATGGATTGAAGCCAGGGGCACTTAACCACTAAGCCACATTCCCAACCTTTTTATTTTTTATTTTAAGATGGGTCTCACTAAGTTGCTGAGGCTCACTCTGAACTTGCATTCCTCCTGTCTCAGTGTCTCAGGCCACTGGGATTACAGGCATGAGCAACTGCACCCGATTGAACTGTACATTTTTAAATCACATATATGTAATGGGTTGGAATGTAGAAAAATTAACATACTGTTGCAGTTCCTTGTGAAATAGCTGGAAACTTGGAACCAATCTCTGGATAAGTCTGTCCTATGAGAATAAACAGTGCAGAAGTTTGATGTGTGGGTAATAGGGGAATGGGTGCATGGGTGTCTTCATGTGGAATTGGTGTTCAAGTGCATCAGTGATCATTTTGAATACTGGTATTTGATCTGTGTTGTAAAGGCAATCAAAACCATAAGAAAGTTGTTGTGATATAAAAGTACTGATGCTTGAAGTTGGGTTGGCACCAGAGAAAGATATTAGTTGATCTACTTTGAAATGAGACCTCCTTTCCCACCTTTTCCTATTTTCTAGTTTGTTAAGCCCAAAGAATAAATTTACCCAAAAAGGTGCCTTAGTCAAAATTTAAAAAGTTTATTATCCATTGACTCAATTACATAAAGCCTGTTCTTCTTGATTTATATAATATTTTATTTATGCCATATAGAATGGGGAATATTATTCTCTGATTATTTTATGTGGCCATGAGAAGGTGAATTAGGAATATTCTATGAATGGAACAAATTGGGGCTGCTCTTTGTGTTTGGAGTTATATTGATTTTGGCCACAAGGTGGTGCTCTAATCCAACAGGAGAGTTCAGGATGAACTGGTGCCTTGTTGGGGGAAACACTAAACAAGATAGCATACATCTGCATATGGCACAGGAGTACAGTGCACCATAACTTTTTCAGGCCCCTAGAGCTCTACTCCTCTATATGAATATGCCTACGGGAGTTAGACCACCTTCCTCCTCTCCTCAGGAGGCTGTAAGTTAGGAATTCACTACATGAACATTCATTTCTGATGCCATGATATGGATGTTTGGACTCTTTCTTCCAAGGTATTCTGAGAAAAGGGGAAATTGCAGGGCTGCTAAAGATAACATTTTTAATTTAAGACTTTTAAAATTTTTTTGGCCCCATATTGCTATTCCTTTCTCCCTATTTTCTTTTTATGAAGAGTAAGTGCACTACTAGGGGATCCTAGAGTCCACCTTGACACTTCTTAAAACCAGATGTATACAGACATTCTTGCCACCAAAAGGCCCTCTCATAACGTTCCCCACATGAGGAATGCCCACATGAGGTTGGATAGCTGTCGGAATGATGCCCCAGGTCTTTATTCTTAAGCTTTTTTATTTCCCTCAGTTGATCCCTGTATCATCTCTCCAGAACTCAAAAGGACCCTCAGCCACTGTCCTCTAAGACCTAGAGCTGTGGCTCTTGACTTCAGTTGTGCATCAGAGCACTTGAAATTCATGTTTCTCTCTGTAGAAGACCTAGAGTAACTGCTTGATTAAATCCTATCTTGCAAATTAAAACTGATTTTTCCAGGTGGAAATGCATGCAATTACACTATAATCACAAGTATATGTGCTGGAAAAACCGTAGAACTAGTAGTGTCTGTGATTCCTACTAATAAACACCTGTTCTTGTTCATTCATCTGACTGCCTGATAGTACTCACTCAGAACAAAAGACTGATGGGTTAAGAAATTTTTTTTTTAGGAGAAAAACAATTAAGAAACAGATATTAACTTATTCTCTTTCATTAAATTCTTATTTGATTATTCATAGAATATCTTTTTACCAGAGCTGATGTAAATTAAGTTTCAAAATGAACTACTGATTTATCCTAATCCAATCCTCCTCCTTCAGAAGAAATGAGTCATGAGGCCACTGCCAGCTAGAGAAGGATATTTCTAAGTCAGAGAGGATTTGTCAGACTCACTGATGATGCTTCCTTTACATATCGATGTCAGGACTTTTAAGCCATGTTTTAGTCAGTTTTTTCACTGCTGCGATTAAAAGACCCACCCAACAGAACAAACAATTATTTGAGGGCTCACAGTTTCAGAGATCTTAGTCCATAGAAGGCTGGCTCCATTCCTTGGGGCTTGGGGTGAGGAGGTGACGCCGAACTTGGTGGAAGGGTGTGGCAGAAGGAAGCAGTTCACATGGTGATCAGAAAGCAAAGAGAGACTCCACTCTCCAGATACAAAATATATACCCCAAAGCCACGCCCCAATGCCCACCTCTTCCAGCCACACCCTACCACTTCAGTTATTACTCAATTAATCCCTATCAGGGGTTTAATTCACTGATTGAATTAAGACTTATAACCCAATCATTTCTCTTCTGATCCACCTTGTATTTTCTTATTCATGAGCACATCTAAATAATAACAACCAGCAATGTCAGTCAGGGCCGGCAGACACTTAACATAGATCTCAGACAAAATAATGAAAACTAGCAGATTAACTCATTGGATGTTCATGGGGCTCCCAACAGTCTGCCACTAGGACTTAGTTCTTGACCCTAGATATGACTAGGAAGGTCAGACACATATACTTTCCATGCTTCATTTACCCTTATATAAATGGGGTTATAAATTTCAGAAGGAGAAGCTTGGAGCACTAACAAAAAGTTCATTTCCATTGTGCTACTTAATATTCAATAATTTAATTTGTAAACACTAACCAACAATACATATGGTATGATAGTGATTTCTCATTTAGAAAATTTCTCAGTGAAATTACATTTCTATCTCCTTTTCTTCCAGATTTGAGACAGGCACTAAAATGTGAAGTTCAAGAATCTCGAAAGAAATGGGGCTTTAAAGCCAGTGGTGCTTTTTACTCTTTGGCCTCTCAGTGGACTCTTGGTTGGTAGAGGACACAGCATTCCAGTCAATAGTCATAGGAGGCTGAGGACTCAGTTATCACCCACCAGCTTCCCCAGGCCTCGCAGCTCCCAACTGTCCCCACTGACCAGCACTAAGAAGGGGGCATTTACAACTCTGCTGGCTCAGAGTGAATTGCTTCAAAACCTCATGTCACATGTCTTGTTTGTCAGTTTTTCATTTTTCAGAAAAACAGAGTAAAGTGTACAAAGGACTCTCCCTTGTTCCTTTTTGTAGCGTTCCTTATGATTGGGATTTTTTCCAGGTCATCTATCATTATCTCCAAATTTAGTACAAAGATTTAAAAGGCCACCGAGACACAGACCTTCCAAGGTATTCGGGTCAGTGCTTGCTCTCCTTTCCCATTGTGTCTCAGGCAGAATTACAAGTACTCATCTTGTTAAGTGTCAGAAGAGTGACTTCCATGATGGTTGACTCTGTGTTTTCTATAGGTCCGCCATTTTGTTATTTTAGGAAAATTGCAGCCTGTCTCCTGCTGAAACTTGGTGTGGCATCTAATCTATATGATATGAATTGTTTTCTCAAACATGTCCACAGCACAAAAGAAAAAAAAAAATCATCTATCACAGGCCTGTGATTTTTGTGGCAGTCTCCATATCTCAAATTTATTCTAGTTTCCCTCAAGGAAAGGAGTTTTCAGAAATGTGATATTTCCAAAGTGAGACAAGTCCTGGAGCCTCTACTGAAGTATATCAAAAAGTAAAAGTTATTTTAAATATATAAAAAAATAGAGAGAAATTTTCCCCTTAGTCCACAGATTATAAACAATTTCCAAAAGCAAACCAGGCTCAGAATCTGGGTGTTGATTAGAAAGAAAAAGATGAGTAAGTAGGGATGGCCAAGCGAAGATGGAAGGATAGACAGTCCAGGAACCTTGATTATTATTTTTCCAAGTTCCATACATCATTCATGTTTGAAACTTTACTAATAATGAAAGAGGTACTCAGAAATAGGACCACATAATTCAAAGTTTAATGTGACCAGTATATTATAGATGGAAAGCAGCCCATCCATATCACATACCAGTGCTGCCCTGACTTATGTAAGAATTGCCAATTCTCTGGTCCTTTCTGGAATGAGCATTGTTGGGAGTCAGGAGCCCAGGGATCTTTGGCTGTGCAACCATTGGTACATTCTTTCTTGGACTCACATCCAGTTGGTCCTACTCCAAATACTTGAAACAGTGAGATACTTGCTGTGCCAGGATTCTCTCTCACTCCCAATTACTAAATTACACAGGGAAAGGACGTATTGATCTCTGCACCTTCTAGTACTTGGAACCTACCTGGTAGGCTCTTGTGATATTTAATTTCAGATGTCAACTTGACTGGAGTAAAGGAGGAACTCTCAAATAGCTGGTAGTGTTATTTCTAGGTGTGTCTGTGAGGGTGTTTCCAGAAGAGATTGGCATTTGAATCAGTGTTCCGAGGAAGACCTTCCCTCACTCAATGTGGATGGGTATCATTCAACCAGTTGAAGGTGATAAAATTGATCAAATTATGTGCTTTTGTATATGAATCTATCATAATCAAACCCACCATTCTGTATATTTAATATGCACCAATAAAAAGGAAAAAAAGGCAGAGGAAAGGCAAATTCACTCTTTGTAGCTAGGAGATCTTCTGACACTGCACATCAGCACCCCAGGTTCTTAGGTCTTCAGAATTTCACCATGGCTTCTCTGGTTATCCTGTCTGCAGACTTGGACTGCACTATACCCCCAGCTTTCTTGGTTCTCTAGCTTACAGATGGTAGATCACAGGACTCTCCAATTTCCATAATAAATCCCTCCCTCATGTACCTACCGTTATTGGTTCAGTTTCTTTGAAGAACCCTGTACAATATAGCATTTGAATAAATAATGAATGAGGGAATGGAGTATGTAGTTATTCTACTGCTAACACTATTACTATTCTAAGCAATTCAAAATAATATTACAGAATGGGAGAACACTGGAAAATCTAGTAAGACTGGCTCTAAAAGGCATTAGTTACAGTTTGCATGATTGCTAGAATATATGTGGCTTGAAGGAACCATCCAAGATAGCTTTTTGGCTTTTGTTTCTCAATAAGGAGAAATAAAACGTCTGGTTTGCTGAAGTATACATACTTCAATAGGTGCAGACAGCAACATTCAGTCCACTTTACCAATAAGAATTACAAATAGGTGGGAGTACTGAATGTGATGTTTTAATGTTTAGCTAGAATAACAAGTGGAACTCACCCTCTAAGAAGAGAAATAGAATAATATTTGTAAGTTTTGATAAGAAATGTTTCAAGCCATTTTGACTGAGATATGACTACACAAATCTTTAGGAAATTCATAAAAATGCCCACACAAATGGTAACAATTTTGACTTTTGAGTTAAACTTGGAAAAATCATCTCCAAAAAAACAAACAAAAATTATCATTTCAAAAAGCACACACTCACTGCAGCTTATCACCCAAAACAAAGCATTCATTGTTGCCTCAGATTTCCAAAAGATATTAGTCCCCAGCAGTCTCTTTCTACCCTCTACAAAATCCCTGCCTTTGCTGAGGATGCTCGGCCAGAGCCCGAGCACGCTGCATGGTTAAGCTCAGAACTGGGATTATCCAAAGGTGACTCTAGTGATCTAGTGCTGAAGCAAGAACAGTGTTTCTTCTCAGGTTTAGAAGAAAAAGAAAAAAGTCCAGGGGCTCCGAATCTCCTGTTGTCTGCCTAATGCAAAGGCTTAGAAGAAGAAGCTGATGTATGTTTTTAAATGTGGTTTATTTTGCCGTATTTTCAAATAGCAAAGAAATGTCGATTTTTTTAACTACCCATAACACTTTATTTCTACTTTGTACAAAATACAAAAATGCAAATCTCAAGAGTACAGACCGTGGGGACAGGCACACTGCATGACAGCAACCTTGCTGAGCAAGACATTAGTTTTTAAACTTTAGTGAATACATGCATTATATAAAACAATAACAGCAACGACAACAAAAACACACAGAAGGCTAGAGATTCTGCTATTTCCACCCCCAAAATAATGCTTGCTATCAAGACTTTGGATGGAGGTGGGCTAAAAAGAATTAAAGAGGCAAATAATATTTTTTCCATAAAAAAGTAAAAGCTACCATAAAATCTTCTTTTTTTTCTTCTGTCACACTGATTAAATTTCTCCTGAAAAGTCACACATAAACAAAACAAAACAAAACACCTTAAACCAGACAGACAGCAAATACTCAAGAGGGTTGTTAGCCTAGATAACCAATCAGTAGTTTAAAGAATCTTCCAGACGTTCCGAAGCCTTTCTATTCATTCCTCAGTACAGTGTTGTAGCCATCCTGCCCTTTCATCTCCACAACACCTCCCAAAACAGAAATGCTTGTTTGCATCATGGAGTCTGTGGCTAAGAACTAGTTTTGAAAAAGAAAGCAATGTACAAAAATATTCAACAGAACTATGACAACGTAGGAAAGGAGTCTTTTCTTCATAGCAAAGTAGTCTTTGCTCGCCTGGTTTCTTTTGCATTATTCTTCAGGGTTTGTTTATCTGTCCCATGAATAAGATAGCACCTAGGGAATTGAAAAGAAACAATAGACGAGTCTTATTTAAAAGAACAATCCTTAAAGTAGGACGGGATGCTGAAGATGCAGAGGGAAAAGGAAATACTTTGTTATTAAAATAACAGTACAATGTATTAGTGCCTGCTCTCTACTCTCCCCAAAGATGATCTCATACTTCATAATGGACTATGGAAAACGCTAAAGGCCAGAGTCAGGTTTGAACCCATGACTTGTGGGGCTAAGAGCTACTGGATGAACAATTCCCAGGTCATAATAGCAGGGCAGGCTTAAAGATCGAAAACACAAAGGTTCTGGCAAAATTTAGCTAATGCATTTATAAAAATATAGAAAAAAATCACTAGATGTCAAAAATGTCCCAATGGGATGTGGAGCCTCTTTGTAGGTCACACATCACCACAATAATCACTGCACCCCAACCTAAAATCCTGTGGGTGTTTTAAGAACTCTGCCATACTCTGCAACCATGGCCTTGACTTTCCTACCTCGTTAATGTAGGTGGTTCTATTATTCCAAGTATTTGTGGTTGTGACACAGGAGAAACAGACGAAGGGCAATACTGCTGGACACAGCTATGGCTGAATTCGAACAGAGAACAATGGAAGAGGAGGCTCATTTACCTGTAGGATTATGTCGGATGAAAAACAGGAAAGGTCTGTCTACTATGAACCAGGGAGGCGATGACCTTGCAATCAGGATAGCAGCTATGGGAAGAAAAAGGAAATGGGTTATCAGCAGGAGGCCACAAGGCAGAGGGCTCAATGGACCCTCAGACACTGGGGTCTGAAGATACACTCATCTCCTACCCCACAGGCTGGCCGTGTTGTCACCGCCTCAACGGTCACCATTTTATTAAACGTCTACCCTGTGTCAGGCCCTTTACATTCACCGTCTCATTTGTTCTATAAAAGCATCCTCTTCTCTAATAAACCATCCTTACTCCTCATGGAGTTTACGAAAATTAAATGACATAAAACACAACAGCTCTTAGGACACTGACGGCCACTACATGAACACCATTCACTGTTACTATTAGTTACTTTTTATTTATACCACCTGCCACGCTGCTGGCGCCCCCTGGGCCTTTTTAACCTAGTTACCTCTCTTCTGTACATGAAGGCCCAGCTCAACTCTCAACAGTTTTGTCTGTTGGCCCCTCATTTAGGTTTCCTCGCCTCAGGAATACAGGCCACCCATCTAGACCTCCTACCTCACACTGCTGCTCAACTCCTCAGGTGAACATCTGACTTCAGGCTCACGGCTCTCAGACCTGCTTACTCTGCCATGTTCACCACTGGTGGCTCTCACATCGCAAGCCCGTGACAAGGCCACGGGGAGGGTTGATTGAGGCAGAACCACCCCACACCTGCTGCAATGACTCAGTCCCCTTCCTTGGACTCCCGGAAGCACTGATGGCTTTGCCTTAATGTTATAAAGGACACCTATAGTTATTCTGGGGCAAACCATTCCACCCATGGTTATGAAAATTAATAGTTAGCAGTTGTTATGGACTGAATTGTGTCCTCTTCAAATTCACACGTGGAAGCCCCAACCCCCCTCCCCCCCGTGACTGCATTTGGAGACAGGGTCTTAAAGGAGATAATTAAGGACAAGCAGAGATCATAAGGGTCAGGCCCTAATTCAACAAGAATGGTATCCCTTCTAGAAAGGCGAGCAGGCCATGTTTGTGTGCATACAGAGAAGACCAGGTGAGCATGGTGACGAGGCACCATCCATAGGCCAAGGAGAGAGGCTCTGGGAGAAGCCCAACCTGCTAACACCTTGCTCCTGGACTTCCACCCTTCAGAGCTGTGAGAAAATAAATTTCTGTAGTATAAGCCCCTAGCTTGAGGCATTTGTTAGGGTAGCCTGAGCTGCCTGGTACAGCAGGATCTGGGAGGTGACACAGGGCCCCTTAGTTGGCTTAATACCCTACTGTTGCAGTCTTGAAATTCTTAAGACAGTTTGAAAAAGGGGCTCCATATTTTCATTTTCCCCAGGGTCCCACAAATTGCATAATTGGTCCCAATAGTTATACTAGTTGGCAAAATTGGTAATAATTTTGGTGAAATTTAGATATCACAATCACCTAGAAAAGACAAAGATCATCTTAAAAATCTCAAGCTTCTTATTCAAGGTCTTCATTTGAAATGTTATTTTAAAGGAATAAAAAAAAAAAGTGTTTGAGAAAGGCAATTTATACTCTACTGTGAGTATAAATGGTACCAGAAATACTACCAGAAATATTCAGCCAGCATCAAGTGTAGCTCACTTTATGAGCTCACAGGTTTGGGCCAGATTTCTTTATCCAGTCTCATATGGACAACTGCAGGGGTGGAGGGTCAAGACTGTTCAGTCTTTTTCTGCATTAGGTAAGCCACCGAGCAGAGCAGATGAGGGTGCTCTACTTATCAAGAAGGCTGCAGAGCAATCCTGATGCCCTTCAACACATGCTTTCTGACTGTCCTGGGGGAAGCTTACAGCATATTTTCCTACATGTACTTGCTGTTATTTATGTCTCAATCTGAAGACTGATCTTCTCAGCCAATAAGAAGCCAGAGTGTGCTTGATCCTCCTGAGACTGTCCTCAGGCCAAGTCTACAGGGCCAAATCCTACAAGAAGCTGTGGGGACATGGTCATGACCATTCACTTGCATCGTCTACGGCTGCCTTCATGCTACACTGGTAGACTCCAGAGTTGTGATGGGGACTGTGTGGCTCACAGAGCGGAATGCATAATATGTCCCATCTGGCTCTTCACAGAGCTTGATGACGCCCATCCTAGAGGGATGCCTCTCACTTCAGTGAAACACTGGTCTGTCCATCCGGATTCCTGTCTCTGCAGGTCGCCCCCCCCAAGGCCCAGCTGGACAGATGGCTGCCTAGGAGACTGCTGAGGTGAGGCCTGTGCGGGGCCTCTGCTTCCCTCCTGGGACCGGCCCTCTCGGGGCACCCAGCACTCACTTGTGGTTGCCGAAGCTTTGGTTCCATCTTCACTGACTTCAATTTTTGCTTTTTGTAAGACGTGGGAGACGTAGAGTTTCTCTGACCCTGTTTCCAGAAAATAAAATGGAATCAGCAACTGTTTGACATGCAGGCCATCTATTTCATGGGAGAAGTAACCTCAGAGTCATGGCAAATTCCAGTTCTTAAAAACTGTCAACAGGACCGTAAGTGGCTGTGACTTGTCCTGAATTTCAATCTCTGCTGAGGGAACAACGCACTTCGAAGAGAGGCCCAGCCCCCGAGTGTTTTAGAGCCTCTCGTCTATTCAACTCCAATCACAAAGAATTTTATTAAAAAAATGAAAACAACAGGGCTTTAAAAAGGAAGCCTAGTAAGAAGCAAGACAATATTTTATCAGCATGTCAGACCCAGATAGAATTTCAGGTGGTATTTACAGATGGGGAAACTGAGGCCCAGAGTGCTTCACCAGGGGAGTTCCACAGTCTCCAGAACAGGTACGTGGTGCTCAGTAGCCTGCAGCTGGGGTTGGTAACAAACTGATTTCTCACCAGTCAAGGGGAAAAATACCTAACCTGGCATACAGATAATGTTTCAGCCAAGGCTTTTCTTTGGAAGGGTTGCTATGTTCTAAATTTGAAAAGCAGAGAATGAACCATTCAAGCTCTAGAAAAAGTTACACACACTGGCAAATGAACCAAGCATGGGCTTAGCTGCTGTGGCAAAGTCAAGACCCATTTGAATTTATGTTATTAAAGATTAATGGGCAATAAAAGGCCAAAATACCTAATTAATATCTAATCAGAAGCCCTATTTTTGGGTAATAGAGGCAATGCACAAAGTGCTTCTCGGCTGTATAGAGACTGGAACTTGCCATGCACACGTGAAATGAGGGGACAAACGACACGCACCCATTTAAGTGATGAAGGTAAATAGTGTGATTTGGTGATATCAAAACAGTTTTAAGGCAACACATTTCCAATTCTAGACTGCTTCTCTCTGAACAGATCAAACCCAGTCTGTAACGTTTTATTCAATTTAAGAGTAAATTCTCAATTGTACGTACTTGTTATTTTTGCAAAATTTGACTTTGATGGATCAAACATGTCAGTAACGCCCAGAACTTTCAGTGGTTCCTTCAACTCCGTTTGTGCCATAGCTGTGAACCTACGTGAAAGCAGAAAGCAGGGGAGGGAGATCACAAGGCTTTAAATGGCACAGAATGATGGAATTGGTACACATTTATAGACCAGATTCTACTGACCGGTTGTGGTCCTGGGGATTGAACCGAGGGTCTCTCCCACTGAACTACAGCCCAGACTGTTTTATTTTGAGACAGAGTCTCCCTAAGTTGCCCAGGTTGGCCTCAAACTTGTGATCCTCCTGCCTCGGCCTCCTAAGTTGCTGGGATTACAGGCGTGTGTCACTGTGCCTGGAGTCTTTTAAAGTAGGATCTAAACACCAGTCTGAACTGTATCTTAACTTTTAATTCTAAATTTAAATACCAGGTGAGTATTGAAATTTAGCTCCTCTTTCACTTAGCTGACAAGTGAGCAGGACACACGAACAGCAAGTGTGGGGGACTCACCCTCATGTGCAGCAGGCTCCCTGCTGACACTCAGGAAGCCCTTTCTCTTAAACCAAGGCAAGGGTTCAGCGGGATGACAAGTCTCTGGTACTCTAGATTATCTACAGTTCTTCCCCACATCCAACTAAAGAGCCACACCTTGGCGCTGTAGGTACCACCTTCCTTACTGGGACTGGAGATGATCAAGAGAGGAGACAGATTCCCGATAAGACATGCTGGGATTCTGAAAACATCTCACTGTGGAAACGGGAGTAAGCATTAGGAGTAGGTGGCATCATACTGTATTTGGGTGTGAGTTTCCTGGATACTTGTGGCCAGTCTGGCTTGGGGACCGTGCACATGTGAATGCCAGCTATTAAACCCATCATAGGAATGCTTTCCCACACCTGATCTCACCCTGAAAGAGCAGCAAGGGAAAGTGAGCAGATTCCCAAAACAGATGGGCATGAAGGCAGCTCTAAGGCTCACAATGCCACCATCGGATTCACTTGTATCAAGCTCTGCCTACTTGAAGGCTTATTTTGCAAAAGTAACAACAACAAAAAATTTGGGGAGGAATTCTAATAACTATTGTAAATTTATTACTCCTGTTACTTAGCTGGTAACAGAAGAATCAAAAGCTGCTACTCTCCACTACCACCAAGGACTGGGTAGTCAGACACTCTGGATAGTGGGAGAATGATAATGTCGAAAAACTCATGGGAAGGAAAGACATTCACCCCCTCCTTCACAGGTATGGACAAGGCATTGTCTGAACTGTCAGAAATTAGGATTCATATAGAATTTGGGATCACTTTTCCCCTCAAGTCACAAAGCTCAAATCCCATATATATTTCACTTTTAAGGTATAAGAGAAAAATTGCCTTAATGCTAATATAAGAATTCTGCCTGTGTAGATTCTAAAACATTTTATTTACCAGCTAGTGTGTGGGCTGTGGTCATTAGTAACTTCTAGTTAAAACTTAAGAAACAACTAAAATGATGCTCCTTATCAAAATCCATGGAACTCTCTTAATTGATTAAGTTCTAAGTCTTCAATTTTGTGACTATTTCAACAAAGTTGACACAGGTGCATTAAGACAGCTGTAAATCATAATCGAGAGCCTTTATACAGCCTTTGTATTTTCATACCTACATTTTTCTCAATGCTCTAATAATTAGCCTATTACTCTTCCCAAAAGAATAGAACCCTAAAAACATATTTACTACAAAAGTTGCATAAATGGTATTATTTATTGCTCTAAGTTTTTATAGATGTCTCATACCTGGGACGATGGGGCTTAATAGGTTAAATGTCATTGCATTTTCATCTATATTATGATAATATGCATATGTTTCTCAATTTTTTTTCCAACCAAATGAAACATGAAAAGTTGTTACAGAGTCATGAAGAACTTGTGCTCCTGTGGAGGAGGTTCGGAGACCAAGGCTGCCATCTCTCCTTTCTTATTATCATTATCCTACCACACAAGAAGCACCAAAATTGAAAGAAAGCTTCCAGAAAAGCTCGGCCTTGTATTTCCACCATGCTGTTTCTGCAAAATGAAACAGGCTCCATGATGTGCCATATTTTAGCCTCATGCTGTCTGGTATCTGACGTAATAGGTACTGAAGGGACAATCCCAGGTTTTCCTGTAGGGAAGGGCCACTTACTTGGGCAGGACCACCTGGACCCTCTTGGGCACCATCATGCTCATCCAGCTGTTTATGGTCTTGGTGCTGATGTGGGGGATGATGGCCGACAGTGGGGTGGAACTCTCGGTTGGCAGGGCAATCAGCATGCTGATGCTTTCCCCGTGGTAGGGCAGTTCTATGAAGTTGTACCATAAGTCACCAGGGGTGCTTGTAGACCCTAAAGAAATCAGAGGCAGGTTCAGTGTATCTTCAATGACTTCTGAAGGGGCATGAGTGATTGCTGGTCACCAGGGGAGCCCTGGAGGGAAGATAGCAATTCCCCTGGAGAACCTCCCTTTACCAGAAGTAGCTTCCCCAGAAGGACAAAGATAAGGTCAATGATTTCTTCCTTCCCTGGTGCAGAATCCTTTTTTCAGTCTAGACAGAACGCCTTTGGGCACCACTGACCTTACTTCAATTCTGTTGAGTAGACTTTAACTAGATCATTAGACACTCAGAATACAGTGCTTTACAAGAAGTTGACCTTTACATGAATAAAAGAATGGATCTGTCTACCTTAGAATCATTTTTTTCATTCAGTTTTTTTAAACATAAATTGCATTGTGTATAATTAAGGTATACAACATGATGTTATGGGATACATATGGAGGGCAAAATAATTACAATAGTGAGACAAATGAACATAGCATCTCACATTTGCTTTTTTTTTTTTTTTTTTAAAGAGAGAGGAGGTATTATGCATTTTTGTGACAAGAACAGCTAAAATCTATTCATTTAGCAGGAATCCCATATACGTACAATTGTATTATCTATGCTCCTTACTTTGGGTAAATGTTTGTGTGTGTATGAAAAGAATAGAGAGGAGAAACAGCTTCTATCATTTAGGGCCCACTCTGCCTGGCCCACACCGACCACTTGGACAGACATAGAGCCCGGAGCCTCCAGGAGGTGGACACAGCTGGCCCTATTTTACTGGAGGAGGTCACAATGAGAGAAGTTTAACAGTCTGCCTTATTTCGCTACCATGACTCCCTTCTCACTACGCACCTCTCCAGGAACTACCACCAGGGTTTTTAGATATTTTAGGGTACTTACACCTCCTAAGAAAATCTCAAGAATGATTTAAACCAGCATTTCTCAAAATATTGTCTAGAGCATACACTATCTGCAAGCTGCTCTATAGACACATATTGATATTCCACATTGTAGTAAGTTTGGGAAGTACACAAGCAAGTCTTCTTATAGATGCAGAATCTATACCAGTACTGTGAAGGCTGAGGTATTTCACAGCCGAGAAAAGCATTTAACCCTATCTATCCCCATATTTCCCAGGCTAATTTGACCCTAGGACCTCTTAATTCCAAGTAAAACGTTAAAAATATTTAGCAAGTGATACGGTTTCACTGTTTCCCCTGAAAGTCACAGGTTAGAAACTTAATCTGCAAATTCGTATGTATATGGTATTAGGAGGAGGGGCCTTAGGGAGGTAATTGGGACCAGATGAGCTCCAGTGAGTGGGGTCCCCATACTGGTATAAAGGCTTTATAAGAAGCCATAAGAAAAGGAAAAGTGACCTGAGCTAGCATGCTTGCTTGTCTCACCCTGTGATGCCTGTCGCCATGTTATGATGCAGCAAGAAGGCCCTCACCAGATTCTGACAGATGCCAGCACCATGCTGCTGGACTTTCCAGCTTGCAGAACATCAAGCCAAACAAACCTCTATTCTTCATCAATTACCCAGTCTTAGATAGTTTGTTATAGCAACAATAAGAACAAAAGGCTAAGATGGCTACTAAGCAGCAAAACTGAGCATGGTGGAAAAGAGCCACACCATTCTGTGATCTTGGAGTTGCAGAAGTTCCAAACAGGCAATTATTTATTTAGACATAGTGATTACTCTCTAAATCAGGTACCACCTCCTTCGGGACATATGAGACCGTATTAAATTGTATTTATTATCTAATTTATTTTTTAGCCAGTTATGTAAAATAAACTTACATGCTATTTTTTCCTCCTCTGATTTTTGCCATTAAGCCTTTAAATTCTAAACTAATTGTAATGCATCCATTTAGGAGTCAGAATTGAATGTGCTATGGGTATGAATATCAATAGAAAGTCTGTGTGTTTCAAGCCTCTCCACAAAATATGAAAAGTGCTCTTAGCATTCTGTGCTAAAACTGCATTGTTAAATACATGTGTACAATTAAAAAAAAAAAAAGAAAACATAATCACAGAGGGTGCCAGCTTGCCACCCAGCTCATGGCAAGAGGCCCAGGAAGGCTACTAACCAACCCTCGGAGAAAGTTTTCCATAGAGCATGCCAGAGAATTCAATTAAATATTTAAATCAGTCATGTATTGAAAAGAGTTACACAAACTTAACTACATGAATGGGACACTAGTGTTTCCAGATTTATGGTGGATTTCTGAAGTGTTTCATTAGGCACATCAAGCTTTTAAGAACTCTGGTCTTGGTGCCGTTATCGGGACTGCCTCCTTGTGTACAGAATGGAGATGTCAGGATGCTACAGTCTGTGCCTCCCAAAGGGCATGACGGTTAAATAAGAAAACAGCTGAGGCCCTGGGCAGGCCTGGCCCAGGGTCTGTGCCCAGTGAATTTTGGCTCCTGCTCTTCCAAATGATCTTGAGGGACAACACAATTATGAAAGAATAAAAAGGTGGGTTTTCCTTCACTGGTTTCTCTGGACTTTCCTCTGGAGAAGCCCCCTGCCATCAATGCACTGGAGATGGGGAACTTCAGCACCCAGGTCTGAGAGGGACCAGTCCAGGGAGAGAGAAAAAGGCACAAGGAGAGAAAGAGAGTGATCTTTGTTACAGAACAAATGCTTTTAGCCATAAAATATGATAAACCAGTGAAGCTACTAGAATATTGATGCTCCAAGGTGACATTACAGCTGCTCCTCTGGGAAGAAGACGTGGGCCGTCAGCAGGGTTGCCTGGTCTCTCCTGGTCCCACGTGCTGCATAGCCTGGGGGCCGTCCAGGAACCCAGCACCACCCGCCTCAGCTCAGGATGCTGTCAAGTCACCCCAGCCTGGCTACCTGAGATCAAAGTTAGCACTCTTCATCTTCATTTCCAGTCTGTGCAATAAAATGGTCTCAATAGAAACTGCAAAGTCAAGAAAAATGAGGGAAAAAAAAAAAAAGATCACTTCCTAACAAATCTCTTAATCCTAGAAGAAAACTTCAGTCCTATTTTGGCAGAGCTAATTTTTAGAAACTGTGAAATCTGATAAGTAGTTAATAAATTATTGTTCCAGGGCATAACATAAGGACTTGGAGGCATTAATTGTTTTTAGAAATATTTACTGCTCTGCTAAGAAGGATGGAGGCTATGAATAATGAAAGAGCATGGCGTACCTGAGGTGGGGAGATGGCACTCCTGTCCACAGACTAAGCCATCCTTGACTGGCTGCCACCACTGATTATCAATACTGATAACTGTTCTGCACCCAGCGCTCACATCTGCGTGACGAATGACCTCCTCCAGGTTCTACTTCTGCTTCTGACCACAGTATCTGACCAACATCAGATGCTCCACCCACATCCATGCTTGGCTTCAGGTGGCAGCTTGAGGAGTTGAGAGAGAGAAATCAATACCTCCCCTCTCCTTCTGTCTGGTCACCACAGCAGCCTTTACAGCAGATCCTGGAACCCAAATTCAGGACTCCCTCCACAGCATACCAGCTCTGAGACTTTGGCAAGCTCCTTAGCTCCAGTCTTAGTTTATTTATCTGTAAAATGCTGTGATAATGCCTTACATGAAAATGGAATGAGATAATACACACAGAGTACTCAGCACAGGCTGGCACATGGCCAAAACTTCCAGGAGAAGTTTGCTCACTTCTTCAATGTTAGGTCACTGCTTATTCTGACCACAGAATCAATGCACAGAGGGTTATCACACCTGCTACCTTGGAACTCGACTCCCGAGCAGGAAGGTGGCTGGGAGCTGGGATCAGGGCGTGGAGCTGCTTGTGGACCCAGAGCTTCTTCCTCTAAAGTGCCCACTCCTGCTCCCTGCGCCTCAACACTTGGTAACTACACCAGGGGTTCTTCAATGACAATGTCTGCAGTGTATACAATGGGAAGCAGGTTCACTCACTCTGAAAAGAACAGACAAGTCTTTTCTTTTAGATGAATGGTGATCAACCAAACTTTTTATGGGAAACATAATAAGTAAACTAGTCAAGTACTGCAAGTATGTGGAGATTTGGGAATTCCAGTTCTCCTGGAAAGCCCTCTATGATACTCTTATTCCCACTTTAAGTCCTACAAGGGAAGACATGACTAAACTCATTGAAATGTTAAGAACTCGTCTCAGCCTTAAAATCAAAGAGACTATTTTAAATATTCAGTACCAGGAAAGCTTTATAAATGAAAGTCCCTCTAATTTCCTTATACCAAAAGTAACTATGGATTTCCTGAGCTCTTGAAAAACTTTGGTAGAAATGAAATTAAAACCAAAACAAAAAAATAGATTGACTACATATAGCTATGGACATTATGGACTGGAGTCCAAGAGGAGTTTGGAGAAATGATGGGGTGGGGGAGGGGAGTGTGTGCGCTTCAGCAACTGGGTGAGCACTGGAGCCATTTGCTGCTGAGGAACCTCAGAGGGAAACCAGATGGGCAAGAAGGGGAATATCATCAGTAGGGGCCAAGTAGAGAAGTAAGATGTCAGACAGGTGTGAGCTGCAAACCTGGAAGAGAAAGACAAGCTGCAAATGAAAGTCTGATTTTTTTTTTTTTTTTGTGGTCTTTTACAGAATAAAGTTCCTAGTATCTAAATCATAACCATAAAGACAAAAAAGTAGCTACTTTGACTCAGCAATCTGCATTCAAGCAAACTGCCTTTAGAAGTACTGATGTAAGTATCTAGAAACTGATGTATAAGAATATTTATTGCAGTGCTGTTCATTATAGGAAAAAAGTAAATGGCCATCCATAGGACATTAAGGCAAGCTGATGATGGAATACTACCCAGCTGGTAAAATCACCTAAAGCCTCAAGAAAAAGTTTTCCATAACATTCTTGCTAAGGAAAAAATCAGATTATGGAATAGAAATTACATTTTAATCCTATATATGCACAAAAGCTTCATAAATACTTTATATATCTATAGAAAAAAATATCAAATGATAGACCTAGCATTAGTAGGGGTCTTATCCTAGGAAATGTGACTACAGGGGAATTTTTCCTTTCTGCTTTCCATACTGTTTATTTGATCTTGCAGTGAGTGTGAAATACACTTCTACTGAAAAAGATTTTAAAGTTTCCATTTTCTAAATATCCTTGAAGTGCTTACACTTTACGGGGCGTTAAGTCAGAAGGATTTCTCTCCTCTTTAATTTTGTACCCTCTCTCCTTAATGTTAGCCAGTGAATCTTCTCAGATGTCCTGATGACAATGGAAGGAAGGAACTTAAGGTAAACTGGATGGCCAAGCTTCAGCAAAGTGATCAAGGACAGCAAGGATTGGCTGAGGTCCAGGAACACCTGGCAGGTGGCACCGCAGTCCTTGTGAGCATGGGACCAGAGGCCACTGCTGACGCTGGCAGAGGGAGGAGACAGCAGAGGGGCTGGCGTGAGTGGCCTGCCATCGAGGAACCACAGGCTGCATGGGCACACCACAGCCTCTGTGCTCCGCCCGCCCGGTCAGGACAAGCCTGCATGCCTCTCATGGCGAAAGTCCCTCTGGTGGCAGGGCAAGAGCTAGGCCACACAGGACACCCTGGTGCCCTGCAGCATGGCCCATGAAAGCAGCTGGGTCTAGTTCCACACTACTCAGTAAACTCCCAACGGCACAGAGAGGCTGGGGAGGAGGACACGGGAGGCGCTTTCCTGTGTGTGTGTGTGTGTGTGTGTGTGTGTGAGCAAGGAGGAGAGGCCCAGACTCAGTTCTGGCTCAGAGCAGACCAGTCAGGGACAGGAAACAGAAAGACACCAGACAGGGTCATTTCAGCAGACTTTAAAGACAGCATTACTTACAAAGCAGGGGCAGGATAGAGAAGCTGTTAGAGATGGCACCCTACACAGCACACAGTGGGCACCACTGCCAGCCTTAGGGCAGTGACCCAGAAAGACTGCCTGGGCACCCCCTTGTCAGGACAGATCTTCAGTGGAGCAAGGTGTAGTGCTGCAGGAACAGGGCTGGGAAGTCAAGGCCCCAAACCCTCTCCTTCCTTCACCCCATCTAGCCAGCAGCTCCCCACTAGCCAACGCCACAGGAAGCCAGAGGGCAAAGGAGTCCACTGAAGCAGACTTGTGGGGCAGAGAAGGGAGGGCACGCGTCAGGGGAGGCCGAGGGAAGACAGGAGCACACACACTGTGGTTCTGTCGAGTGGCATAACTGATGGTAAGAATACATTTATTTATCATTTTCTATAATACACACACATTTTCTTGAACAAATCAGTTCTTAATTGAAAAGCTACCCTGAGGTGTTCCTCTCTAGGTGCAGGCCATTTACTTAAAAAAAGTTATATTTCTATAAAAGCAAACATTTGAATCTTGCACACATATGCCTAAAAATCCTTGCACATTAATCTTGGAATACTGGCTTGTTTTTCAGCAACAACAATAACCAAAAAAAAAAAAAAAAAAAAAAACATACTAATGAGAACACCTCACTTTTAATTTTTAATAGAATGCAGAGTATGTACAAAAGATGACCTAAAATAAAACTGCTGAGTCTGGGGGTAGCATCAGTGTTTCAATGAAGTCTTCTCAGGCAGCATGGCCCTGGTCTGGAAGCTCAATGTGACCTGAAAGTGGAAATCATTTTCAAGCAAAAGGAACCACTTACAGTACAGAGAGTCTAAAGACTAGGTATGGAGCCAGCTATCCCTGGGTATTATCCTAAAGAATGAAGTCATCACTCATCTGATAGGAAAAGACATCCACAGACTGAAGGTGAAAGGTTGGGAAAAATCACACCACTCACATGGACTACGGAAGCAAGCAGGAATTTCCATCCTTGAATCAAAAAAAGTAGAATTGAAGCCAAAGTTAATCAAAAGGAATAAAGAAGGACATTTCATACTGCTCAAGGGAACCATACGCCAACAAAACATAACAATTATAAATAGATATGCCCTAAACAATGGAGCATCTGTGTTCATCAAACAAATTCTTCTCAAGGTCAATAGTCAGATTGACCACAAAACAATAATCTTGGGTAATTTTAATACAACTCTGTCACCACTGGATAGATATTCCAAACAAAAACTGAACAAAGAAACTATAGAACTCAATAATACAATCAATAACTTATATTTAACTGACATATATAGAATATTTCATCCTTCAAAAAGAAGCAAATACACTTTCTTCTCAGTAGCACATGGATCCTTCTCTAAAACAGACCATATAATATGCCACAAAGCAACTCTCAGCAAATACAAAAAAGTAGGGATACTACCCTGCATTTTAACAGATCATAATGGAATGAAATTAGAAATCAATGACAAAATAAAAAATAAAAATTACTCCAACACCCGGAGGCTAAATAATGTGTTACTGAATAAACAGTGGGTTGCAAAAGACATCTAGGAGAAGATTAAAAAATTCTTAAAAGGTAAATAAGAACACTGACACAACATATAGAAATCTCTGGGATACTATGAAGGCAGTACTAAGAGGAAAGTTCATTGCATAGAGTTCATTCCTTAAAAAAGAAAAAAAGTCAACAAATAAATGAACTCAAAAAGCTAAAAACAAACAAACAAACAAATAACCCAGTCAATAAGTAGGCCAAGGACCTGAACAGACACTTCTCAGAAGATGATATACTATCAATCAACAAATATATGAAAAAATGTTCATCATCTCTAGCAATTAGAGAAATGCAAATTAAAACTACTCCAAGATTTCATATCACTCCAATTAGAATAGCAGCTATTAAGAATACAAACAACAATAAGTGTTGGCGAGAAAGTGGGGAAAAGGCACACTCATACACTGCTGGTGACACTGCAAATTGGCACAGTCAACATGGAAAGCAGTATGGAGATTCCTTGGAAAACTGGGAATGGAACCACCATTTGACCCAGCTATCCCTCTCCTTGATCTATACCCAAAGGACTTAAAAATAGCACACTACAGGGACACAGGCACATTAATGTTTGCAGCAGTACAATTCACAACAGCTAAATTGTGGAACCAACCTAGATGCCCTTCAGTAGATGAATGGACTGAAAAAAAATGTGGTATATACACACAAAGGAATATTACTCAGCAATAAAAGAGAATAAAATCATGGCATTTGCAGGTAAATGGATGGATATGGAGAAGATAATGCTAAGTGAAGTTATCCACTCACCCCCCAAAAATGCCGAATGTTTTCTCTGATATAAGGAGGCTGATTCACAGTGAGGTTGGGAGAGGGAGCATGGAAGGGAGGAATAGACAGATTCTAGATAGGACAAAGGGGTGGAAGGGAAAGGGAGGGGGCATGGGGTTAGAAATAATGGTGGAATGAGATGGCCATCATTATCCAAAGTACATGTATAAAGACACCAATGGTGTGAATACACTTTGTACACAGAGATATAAAAAATTGTGCTCTCTCTATATGAGTTGCAATGTATTCCACTGTCATATATAACAAATAAGAATAAAAAAATTAAAAAAAGAATTAAGTCATCATACTACAGTATTACGTTTACAGTAGCACAATTCACAATAGCCAAACTATGAAACCAGCCTAGGTGTCCATCAACGGATGAATGGATAAAGAAAATGTGGTATATATACATAACAGAGTTTTATTAAGCCACAAGGAAGAATGAAATTATGTTGCTTTTAGGGAAATAAATGGAATTTGAGACCATTATGTTAACTGAAATAAGCCAAACTCAGAAGGTCAAGGGTCATGTGTTTTCTCTCATATGTGGAAGCTACAGAGAAAAAAGGAAATAAAGGGGAAGGATTACATGAAAATAGGAGACTAGTAGAGTAGAGAGGGCAAACCAGGAGGAGGAAGAAGGGAGGTACCAGGGAACAAAACTGGCCAAATTATGTGGTGTGCATGTATGAATATGTAACGATGAATCCCACTAATATCTATAATTATAAAGCATCAATAATTTTTTAAAAGGAGGCATTTATTATGTTCAGCTGCTTAGTACAATACTTTCCCATGGGGGTTTTAAGAACACATTGTACTTAAAACACACATTTTAAAAAAACATTTATTGACTAAAACAATTTGGCATTTTTTTTCCCCTAGAAGCTTAACTGATAATGAATGATCAATAGGAAAAGTAAAGTAGACTGAGGCCCCATGAACCACTCCTTAACTTCAATCTGAATCAGGCTGCTGGCAAAATGTCTGGCTGTTTGGAGTTGATGCATCCTGAACATGAGAAAGTAACACTTAGGATCCCCATATCAGGTGTACCCTACAGCTACAACGTCTACCTTGTAGAAGAAAAACAAAGATCTTATCAGATCAAGAGTGCTTCAGTGAACAAGAAGTAGAAACCACGACCCTTGGGTACCTACCTCTGACTTGGGTACAATGGCAGACATCAGTGATTATATTTTCCCCTGTTAAACTGATAACTGCACATTAAAAGAAATTTCAAATTCCAATAAAAAAATTATTTGAAATCCTACCACTGTGAACATCCTTCAAGACATCTCTCTACAGACATGAAGATTTGCAAAGTAGTTTAAATAAGGTTCATCAGCATTTGCTGCTTCATAGCTTGTTTTCTGAAATCAAACATATATTGTACAATCTTTTTTATTTATGTAAATCTAAATCTAATTATCACAATACTCCATTATCCTCAGAGCATCAGTTCTGGGATTCCCAAGGACAACAAAATCCACAAATGCTCAAGTCCTTTATATAAATCCATGAAGTACTACACACATCTTCCTATCCACTTCAAATCATTTCTAGCTTATAATGCTTAATATGATGAAAAGGTTATATAAGTAGTTGTGATACTTCCTGTTTTGTTCAGGGAATAATCACAAGTAAAAATATCAACACATGCAATTTTTAAAAATATTTTCAATGTGAGATTGATAGAATCTGAAGATACGGAATGTCAGATATGAGGGTTGACTATGTTGATAGCCGACTTCTACTTATTTGCTAGAGGGTGATTATCTTCCCTGGAGTGGGGAGCTGGGACAAGCACCAACCCCAACACCATACAAGCTCAGGAGGCCCTCTTCCCAGCATCCCTGGGTTTTACCAATCCTAATTTTTTATTGATATGTTAAATTAAAAATAAACTTAATTTTTACCTTCACTTTTAACTTAGAAATGTAAGACTGCCAACGACTTGATAATCCTTGCATGTGTTTAGTGCCCATTTATCCCTATTTCATGAATTATCCTTTCATCTTTTTCAATCAAAAAACCCTACACATTATGTATTAATACAAAATCTTTGTGCACAATACAATGATTTACCATGCGATTTTAAAAATCCCAAGTTTTAGCACCCTACGCTGCCCCCTACTTTTTAAAAAGTAAAACTTAAGATTTGCTCCTGAATAAGTTAAAGCACTCCAGAGCTTCCTGCCTCCAGCATGTTTTAGGACGGGTGTCACCCAGCAAGAACTTACCAGTCCGGAACACGGAGAGCTGGGCCAGCATTGGCACTTGGTGGGATTTCCCGTCTGCTGTCACGAATGTTCGCTTCTTGGTGTTCTCAGGTTGAAACCGCGATTTCCACAAACCCTTAAAATACACTGCGTTGACGAGGACCATTTTGGTGAGCATGCCATCAATCAGATCTGGGGACAGCAGGCTGTCGATCATGCCTGTGAAGTCCAAGAGCAAACAGGCAGAAACCTCAGGACTGGTGGCCATTGTGAGGGCAAATGGCTGTTGATTAGGTGGAACTACAAGCCAATGGATTTTTAAAGGACTTTAAAGACAATTGTTCAAACACCCTTTTATATGTTCTAATCTTTTTCTCACCCAATTTACTATGTTCAAGGAGAGTTTAAAACAAGTTAAAAATCCAAGACTGGAAAAGAATGTGGAGATCCCTTAGTTAAAAGAAACCAAACTTTAAATTGAGAAATTACAGCTAATTTTCTCTAACCTCCCTGGTTTAGAATAGTTTACTCATTCAAATAAACTCTATTTGGTTAATCTTCCCCATTTTTACTGATTTTTAACAGACACAATGACTGTTGGTGAGAGTCCTTGGTCCCCACAAGAGAAGTGGTTTTGTGTTGCTTTGTTTTTTTCCTCACTGGGTTGATTCAACACCCGAAAAATAAATACTTCAGCCCATGCAGAGTTACAAGGAGGAGAAGCACTTGATTTCTGTCAAGATTTCTGAAATTTTTAGAATCCCTGGTTATCATAGGCCTCATAATTACATAAAAAAAGAGCTAAAATTGATTGGCATTTGCAGGTAAATGGTTGGAGCTGGAGAACATAATGCAAAGGGAAGTAAGCCAATCTAAAAAACCAAATGCCAAATGTCTTCTGTGATATAAAGAGGCTGATTCATAGTGGGGTTGGGAGGGGGAGCATGGGAAAATTAGATGAACTTTAGATAGGGTAAAGGGGAGGACGGGGAAGGGAGGGAGCAAGGGGTAAAAACGATTGTGGAATGAGATGGACATAATTACCCAAAGTATATGTAGAAGACATTAATGGTGTGAATATACTTAGTATACAACCAGAGATATGCAAAAATTGTGCTCTATATGTGTAATATGAAATGTAATGCATCCTGCTGTCATATATAACAAATTAGAATAAAAGTTAAAAAAAAACCCTAACCTTAAAAAAAAAAAAAAAAAGAGCTAAAATCGAACAATAGTTTCTCCATGTATACGTCAGGCATTGAACTAGGTCCCGACTAGTCATCGAGCCAGTCTCTATGACCTCCTCACTTTGAAAGACGATGCTGTGCATGAGATGTCAGGGACTGTCTGTCTTATTTGCATCAGGAGTAAAAACAGCTTCCCAACAATGCTCATGAGGCTCTTCTCGAGGGAGATTGTGGCTGAAGCTTGTCTTTTGTTTTCTTTTCCTTTTTATTCTGGTATTAGGGACCAAACGTGCTAGGCAAATGTTCTACTTTCTATCTCTGAGTCCCAAGCCTTTTTATTTTGAGACAGGATCTTACTGACTTGCTGAGGCTGTCCTTGAACTTGCAATCCTCCTGCCTCAGTCTCCTGAATAGCTGGGGTTACAGGTATGTGCCACCACACCTGGCTGGGTCTTCATTTAGGCTATTTTGGCTTGGTCTTTGAATATTTGAATATTCAGTTCTCTCTCTCTCTCTCTCTCTCTCTCTCTCTGTGTGTGTGTGTGTACATGTGCACACTATTAAAATTAGTTCATTGAAATTTTTTGCTCAATAAAGCAATGCATGACACAGATGTGAGACATAATTCTTCTAGTGGTGACAATAAAATAAACAGCTTCTGAAGAAGCCATGCCACTAACTCAGCAGACAGCATTAAACCCTTTTAACTGAAGCTTAAGGGGATCCTGGGCACAAGAAGCAAACTTTTCAATGAGCCATGGCAAATGGCACGGGTGACATTTCTATTCTACAACAGCCTGGTTGCAGCTCCTAACTGCCACAAGGGGGCGGCAATGCCACCTTCACTTGGGACCAGAAAGGAACAGTAAGCTATCAACAGGCATCATTCAATTCAGGACAAGGCTGGGCAGGCACTGTCCAGGGGGAAGAGGCATCAAGGGTCGAGGTCTGCTCCTCCAACAGTGAGCTCCTCAGACTTCGTTCCCAGCATAGTGATGTTGTTTCTTGCCTTTGATGGGAACATCACCCTGTATAGTCCCTACTGAAAGATGTAGCCCCACGATCCTCTCTGTTTACAAGCCTCCCATGACCCTCCTCTCTACCTCCTGTGAGATGCCTCTTCCCTCAACCTTCCATAAAGCCCAAGGCTTAGCACCATGACACCATTTCAACTGCCTCCCTCCCCAGCTAAAGTGAACTGCACTAGAGCGAGCACACTGCCACTCATCTCACCAGCCCTGCGAGCAGCACGCACGCAGCGCTCCAAAGTGTCTGAGGAAGCCTCCTCAGCCCTTTTTTGCGGAAATAAATAATGCCTACAATTTCCACTTTTAGGATCATTATATAATAAAGAGGCAGAAAGCAATAAATGGGAAAAGAAAGGCTAAGGGGAAAAAGGGTAAGAGAAGCACAGTATGGAGGCAAGAAGGCACCTGGGACCTGCCATCAGTAACTGCCACAAATGTGTGTCCATCATCCAGCTGGCCATCATCCTGGGATACCCACCCAGCTACCGGGTGCCAGGGCACTCTTATATAAGAGACCAAAATATGATCCCTGCCCTCAAAGAGCTGTGGCTGAGACAGAGGTGGGCTGGCATAAACGACTTGGTAAAGCACCAAGCTGCTATTTTACAAACACCTTAGAGTAGTGGTTCTGAGGACTGTGAGGGCAAACGCAAGGGATTCTGAACCAATCAGCAGGGACAAGGACCGATGGGGTCCTCGAGGAAGCACTACTTGAAATAACAAAGAGCTCACACATACTGGACAATTCCTAAGTACTGGGCCTCTGCCAAATGCTTCGTATGTATTACTCATGGCCTCATGACAATCTTTATGCCATATTATTACTCGTTATCACTACTGCATTTCCATTTTACAGAGGTGAATGCTGAGGCACAGGGAGGTCAAGTCACTTGCCCAAGGTTACATAGCTAGTAAGTGGCAGAACCGAGCTTCAAACTCAGAACCTCTTTTTCTAACTATTATGCCACTCACATGAAGGCAGAATTGAGCTGGCGTCGATGTAGGGAAGCAGGATAGAAAACATCCCAGGCTGCTGGATGCATGTGTGGGTCTGAGAAGGGACACAGGGTGAGAAGCAAGGGGACCAAGAGGAGCCCCCGTGGCTGGCACACGGGTTACCTGGAGAAACTGAGACTGCAGGGTCCGACAGGTCAGACCCAACACGAGTACAGCCAAGTGCCTGCGTGTTTGACTGTCTCTCTCTGCAAGGAAGAAACTAGCATCTCCTTGGGATGAACTCCTCAATCTTCCAGTTTTGGAAACTTGTGGGAGCATCTTTGGTTGCGTGGCTAGTAGCCAGAGAAGCTGCACGCTCTGCAGTGTTCAAGAGTCTCACATGATGAAGAACTGCCCTGCTCCTTGCATGATTTTCAAGTACCCACCCAGTATCTGTGTTAGTCAGAAGCCTGCTTAGAATCATTTGAGCCCAGAACCTCACTTTTTGCATGTAAACCCAAGTTACTCATCCACAGAAATAGATGTGTATGAGTGTATTCTGTAGACTTTTAACACACACTGAGTTTGCCAGAAATGTGACTACGAGGCAAATAAAAATCAAAAGGAGCCTATGCTTTTTTTTGTTTTGAAATTTATCAAGCATTTTGCATAATTATAGAAAAAATTGCATCAGCAATGGTAATAACAGGGCTCAGGGCTTTTGAGTCACCAGTACAGTACAGCCATCTCGGCCTGCAGCTGACAGTTCACAATTACTTTAAGAATCTGGTATTTTGTTATGTCTTCAGGTATAGTTACACCCAAGAGTTTATCCACGAACCACATATATTAATTACTTTTATTTTCCCTTGCTTTTATGGTTTGACATTATCTTTTTTTTTCTTTTTTTAATTGGTATATGTGGGCAGAGGGTATATTTTCCTATGAAATTCATTTTAGGATATTAAACAGAATATTAAAAATACTTGAAAACCACCAGGTGGCACACTAACATAATTTAATATTGCCATCCTGCAGATAGAGAGGAGGGCCAGGTTGGTGTAATGACATCACATAATCATCAGCCAGAGACAGGGTCAGGGACCAGTTCTGAGAGCACCTGCTGCTGGCTGGCTATCTTTCCAGGTCCACAAACTCTAGGGCCCAGAAACACCACTGAGCACGTGTTGCTGGCCTCCTGAGCCAGTCATGGTTTCAGGAAAACAGAAGGGACTGAACAGTGACTGAAGAGGGATCTACCAAAACCACCAGGGCTTGACTTGCCCTGAGCATTCTTCTTCACTGTTCACCAGCTCCTCCAAGGGTTCTCCCACCTCCCATAGGTAAGCAGGTGATGGGCTGCTAGTGCCTCCCTCAGAGATTCTGACTCGGTCAGCCGGGTCCAGGGTTCTGCATTCTAAACATGCACCAGGTCATTCTGATGCGCAGGCCCCAGGACTGTGCTTTGAGAAACATGCCCTGAAGGCTGTGCTTTCCCTCGGTTTTGTCCTTGGGCTTCTCCCTGGGGAGTCTCTTAGCTACCACTCTTCTGCCTGTTCTGTGACCACAGGTGCCCAAATCTGCACTCCTAGCCTTAGGGAAGCTAACATCCTCTGTTGTTCTAGCCCACAGCTCCTCCTAAACATTTCCACATGCACCTCCAGTTTACGGACCAATAGGTTTAAAACACTGGTGGTGGCATCTCCTCCCTCTAATGAAGTAGAGACTCCTAAATAAGTGATCATCGTGAGAGATGGAAAGGGCTGTAATGGGGAGTTTGTTAACATATAATCATAGGCCAGGATAACCTGAGGGGGCATCCAGGGTCAGGGGATGGAACAAGCAGGCAGCTAGAGGTGAAGTGGCAAACCACGCCAAGGACGAACGGGATGTCCCAGACAAGGGGACAACAGCAGCAAAAGCAGGAAGGACAATTCAGAAAACCGTTGAAACAGACAAGGGCCTGTGGGCAAGGACTGCAGAGGAGACACAGCCACAGGGAGAGGTGAAGGGCTGAGAGGTGAAGGGCTGAGCGCTGCCCCTGCCCCGACTCCAGGCAGGTAGCCCCCAGGGGCTTCCCAGCCGGGCATTTCTCTACAAATTGGAGTCCACCTCACCCCTCCACTCGGAGTGCAAAGTCACACAAGACACTGTGGCCACTCACCCCTGGTCTCGTTTTTAACCCACATGTTGATGGAATCACTGGTGGACACTGGGTCCTCAAAGTTCATACTCTGCACTTCACACTGAAACACATCTCTGTTCCTTGTAACAAAGGGCAGTTCCATTTTAAAGCCATTCTTGACAAACATGGCATTTGCCACTGTCACAATGTCTTTATTCTTCTTGGACACGATGGCCTTGTTGATCTTCTTTAGCATTTTACCAACTCCTAAAGGAAAAAAACGGAAAGCAGAAATATTTACGAAAGCATTAAGAAAAGCTTTTGTATCACAGCAAACAAGTATAGGCGAGCAGGAGCAGCAAGTCTCCTGTTTTCTCAGGGGACTGTTTCTTAAGGGGGCTGGAGTTTAATGACAAAAGTTCTTAAAAATCAGCTGCGCTCCTGTATCAAAGCGGACGTGCTCAGCTACTCTCAGCACCTTTCCAGGGTGGACCTACGCTCTCCTGGTGGCCATTGAGGGCACCAGGTCCTTATGAATGCTGGCATGCTCCTCTATAGCCACGTGGGGATCCAAAAAGGGAACTTCCAATTCACTCTGTCTCTTGTCTACAAATTGTAAGTGCTACTTCCTTTCTTGCCAAGGATTTAACAATGTGATTTTTTTTTTCTTTTTGGGGAAAAAAAAGATGAATAAAATAAGCATTAGAAAGACTATTAAAAATTGCCATGTGCCACCAACCAGAACAATGTGATTTTTCCCTGATATCAAGCTCAAAAAGTAAAGACATTAATTTTATGGCAACATAAGCTTTATTTTACATGAGCCATTCATACATGCTCCGTTTAGTTTTAGAGCACAAAAAAGAAAAAAATAAGTTATAAGGATGAGATGTTTTGTTTCTACAGAGAGCTTGAATTTCAGATTCTTCTTCAACACCTGGTGTCTTTTCAAAATGACAGTGTCCTAGAATAACCTGCCAGTCACCTTGACAGTCTTCCAAAGGGCTGACTTGTCACTCTAAATGGATGTGTCCTTCAGACCCCTTCAACAAGGGCAGGGCATGGTTGTCCCATGGTCCACAAAGGGGCTTTCAATACACATGGGTCTTTCTGATACCTCTCCTGACCCCCTCCACCATCCTGTGGGCTAGGCCCATTTTACAAGCGAGGGAGCAATGGGCTGCAGTGGCTGAAGTCACTTCCAAGGCCAAGTGCCAGCTTGCTTTGATGCAGGCCCCTTCCACAAGGCCTGACATAGCCCATTAAGAAAAGACCAGGGCAGATCTTCCGCCACTGTCCCAGACCTGCCTCCTTCCCCAATGGGAGTGTTACCACTGAGCACCCAGGGACCAGGTCTCCAGGACCAAAATGACCTGCATTCTGAAGTCACCATCCTCATGTGACTGGTAGCAATTCTGGAGGAAGAATGGGTGGGGATGGATTTGGTGGCCAACAGGACAATATTATGAAAACCTCAGAAATAATGACTTCAAATTCATGTGGCTGAGCATTAAAACAAAAAACAAGAACCTATTGCCGTTCTGGAGTTGTCCTGGCTGGCAGGGCCTGGATCACAGTAGGAAAAGCCATAAATCTTTGCAGCAACTCACAATGAAGTTATAAATCACCCAGTTTCTGAACATCCAAGCAGGGGGTGGAACAGTGTGTTCTAAGAATTCATCCCTTCCTTGTTTCCAACAGGTGAACAAACTGCAACTCAGACAGAAGTTTCACGCTGTGATAATGGAGCAGGGCAGCTAAACCTTTGGTCCTGGAGGCCCTGGAGGAGGCCACACTGAGAACCAGGCCAGTGGGCGCGTAGAGTGAGGCACTCAGAAACACGGATCCCTGCCCCTCTCCTCTTACTCTCCCTGCCAAAGGCATCAAGGTGGGGATGATTCTTAGAACTGAGTGGCTTGCAGGGGTAGGAAATGGCTTTCAGGTAGGAAGATTTCCAATGAAACAACTAAGGCCCAGACGTGAAATGTGACTTGTAGGTGTAGGATGACTTTGAAGAACACCTAAACTAAAGGAGACACCATGCCAGGGACACAAGCTGGCATGGTGCAATTAAACAGGTAATTAAAAATGGGGTTTTTCTCTTGATAAAACTAAACCTCATTCATGGATCCTTAATTTGAAAAAAAATATTTTTAGGTTTTTATTTTAGAGTTAAGTAGTTTTAAAACAATGGAAAAGCGACATCCCATGCACCCTTCACCCAGTTTTCCCAATGGTCATATCAAAAAGTTGCCCACGGTCCAGTCCACAGAGCTCATTCTGATGTCACTCATTATTCATGCATGCATGTGTATGGCTCCGGGTAACTTTATCACCTGGGCAGGTTCCTGGGACGTTCCCACAGTTGACACACAGAAGAGCTCCAGACCTGGAGGCTCCTGGTGCTGCCCTCTGCCACCTCCCCTCTTGTCATGCTTTACAAGTACGTTTAGGCCTCAACTCATTTTAGCTGTGTCCACCGTGCAAGTGGCCAAGACTGGAGGTGGGAACTGAGAGACGTAGTGGCTGATACAAAGCCACACCAAAAGAGGCTAGTCCCCCTGACTCCCAGCTCCTGAGCATCTTCTCTGCAGAAGAGGCTGACCCTGGGCCCCGGCTGGCAGCAGCATAACCTCTCGGATGCTCTGCTTCTCAGGGCTATAGCAAAGACCCCGCAGTGTCCCTCCTAACGCAGGTCTCCTGCAGGCCTCGCTGGGGAGCACAGAAGGCATACGCACCATTCACGCCGTATCTCATCATCATGGTGAGCTGCTTCTTCGTCTTGCCATCAGCTCCCAGCTGCAGCATTCCCAGTACAGATGCGATCCCATGGGGGGAGACAATGATATTGTCATGAGGCCGTGATTTGATGATCTGATTGAAAACTTGGATCCCTATGTTCGAGCTTAGTTCCTCGAGAGGCAGAGGGTTGAACAGGGAGCACACAAAGGGCAAAGTCACTGTGGTCAAGAGGAAGAAGGAAAAATGCCAATTCATGGTTCCTTCCAATAAGGACGGCCTAAAAAAATCAGATAAAAAATATTTACATTATACTCAAATGAACACAAAGGGAGGACTACTTTGTAGACAAGGAGGTATGATTTACTGTACTCAGTGTAATTAAATGCCACGCAAGACAGAACAGTTCAGATTAATTAAATCAGCCTTAAATACACAGAGCTTAGGCAGATGGGCAGAGACAGTTGGCAAACTTCTATTTGCTGGATTCCCATCAGGTACCAGGCACTGTCATCATATCATTATGTAATTCTTGCAACCACCCTTCATTCCGTGAAGCCAACATTCCCTGAGGGTGTACCATGGGCCACGCCATTTCTAAGTGCTGGGCATACAACTATAAATAAATGGGCAAGACCCCTGCCCTCATGGCACCTCCAATCCAGAGGGGAGACAGAAAATGAACCAGCAACAATAAAGTAAATGCAGAGAGGAATAAGGACAAGATAATAAGGCCAAGTGACAAGAGTGAAGGAGGGGTTGGGGTGGGGGAGTGAACAATACTAGAGAGGGTGGCCAAGGGGTACCTCTACAGTGGGAACACAGTGACGAGATCTGAATGGTGAGAAACATCCGTGGATGTGGGAAGAGTGTGCCAGAGGGACGGCAGGACAAAGGACAGTGGAGTGAACGCAAAGTAAGAACTCCATTCTAAGGTCAGCACAGGGAGCCAGTCCCTTGGGCTGCCCTGGTCATCTTATAACCACATGAACTTGATTCTTTAACTGTAAGCATGTTACTTTTTAAATTAAATATTTGTTAGTTAAGATAAATTTCAACAACTTTAAAGCAGCACCGGGGCAGAAAAATTGGTAAATTCATAAAGCGTGAGACGGTGTTGCTGACAATAATATTTTCAATTACAGTGACTTGTTTTAAATCAGCTTCATCCCTTGATTACCACTTAAAAGAGTTTTCTTTGCTATGACAAGAGGTAGGAAATTTACTCGTATTTACAGAAAAGCAAATACTTTCTTTAAATAAGAACCCCACAGCAGCAGCTGCTACAAACAAAAGCAGAATTTGCAATATTGCTAATTTAGTCTCCCTTGGAGGCCCAAACCCTTGCTAGGCACAGGTCTCCTGTGGGGCCAATTTGTGCCCCTGTCATGTGCATTTATATGTGGAAGGCTGGGAACATGTGCTGAGAGTAAAATAGAACCATTTTAAGAGACAAGGGACCAGAGTCCCCATGGGAGAAGAAAGGGCACCAGGGTCAACAGGGTTTGGTCTTCCTGCTTCCTATCAATACTTCCTGAACTTCCCATGCAACGCCATGGCAGATGTTCAATAAATACTGTGAAATTAAATTCTGCTAAGAGCACTATGTTCTACTTTTATTAATCATTTCATTCCCTGAAAATAGTGTTTATTGAGTGTAGCTAAGAAAATGCTTGTTTAGTCCTGAGCCACTCCGTCACCTAAACACTCTCCAAGACAAATGCCAGCTCTGTGTTGGGCAAGGACGGCAGCATAAACAGCACTCCCCGCCTGGCTCCTCCACACACAGCCAGCCACTGGGGCCATCATTCAAGTGGATGTTGCAATTTTCTTATATATTGTGAAACAAGCACCTTTTTAAAAATTCAGAACCTTCAGTGTTTCTCCAGAGCCTAATTGTAAAATAATTGTGTAAACTTGGCCTGTCTAAATTCAAAGCATGTAAGTGACCTACATACACTCCCACTTGGGCCTTTACTATGGCCAGCGTGGCCTATTTTGACTCTGGCACCTCTGACTGGCTCTAATACCATGACAATCCCCTGAGTTTCCTGGAGCCCGCTGGACATTGGAGAGTTTCCAAAGCCTGACTACGGAAGCTCTACTTGTTTCATCTAAAAATTAAGAATTTTGCTCTTCCTTCTTCCCTCTCTTTCTTTCAAGCAATACTTCCCCTTTAAAACACTAGAATGTACCATAAAGTGGCCATAAGTAGAAAACAATTCATACAATGTTTGTTCCAAATTGTCAAATCCAATGTGCAACATCAATTTTAATTGGTAACTCTTGCCTCAGTCTATTCTGGCATCTACCTTCGGCATGCCTTAATCTGTCCTCCCCAAAGAAATGCTTCCAGATTAGTGCATATTTGAATAAATATTTGAATTTGCACACTCACAAAGCATAAAGGATATCAAATTGATTTTGCCTCTAGTAGCTTAAGGTTGATTACCTCAAACATCATCTCTATCTCTTTCTCTATCTATTGTCATAGAACAGGGAGAAAGGGTCACTGACAGTAAGAAATCCCAAGCTCCAGTGTCTTGAAAGACAGCCGAAGAATCTCTCAAATAAAATAGCTATCTGATTTAGCAGAATTCTGCTTGGTTATGAATTTTTACTCAAAGAATCATTTCATTATAATACAGAGAAAAGCTGCCATGGGTGTTTTTCTTGGCTTCTTGGACTTGGAAGTTTTTGAGAGATGTCTACGTACAATTTATAAGAGAGTCCAGGGACAGTGTGAGAGCTGTGCAGAACTTGGAATCAGAGCTATTTTTGATTGATGTTCTGGACAAAACTTATCCTTGGTTTCAACTTCCTGGGCCAAATGCTCATCATCTCAGCTTACCTGGCTTGTGTACATGTCTAAACGTAAGCTTCCACTTCTCTTCAAAGTTCAGTAGCCAGGAGAGTATAGGTTCTAATCTATAAATGACTTTATGTTTGTGTAAGTCTTAATAACTAAAGATACTCATGTCCTACTAGAGAATCCTTTACTTGAAATAACTGTTGGGTTTTTGGACTTGGAAACATTTCATCTGTACAACAGATTCCCATAATGGAAGAACACACTAACCTGTTCTTTTTCATTTTCAAGAGAAATTACACTTTATATTTTCATGTAAGAGAGAAAGAATAAAAAGTATTGGCCAAATGTCTTGTGTAGTATCAACATGTAGAATCATAAGTCTGTTTAAGTGTTTCTACTTCTTAATAATGTTTTCACTACAGTATTTTAAAAAAATTATATGGTTTAGGCCATCATTGAGAGAGACCATAAACCTACCAATAAAGCTAATGCCACAGGCACATCCTTCCGAATGTCAGTTTTTCTTTCACCCTCTACTTCTAGTTTTTCTTACTCTAAACTTTCACTTTCCAGCATGGAGAGTGTCTCTGAAGTTACAGGCACTGCTCTGAGCAAATGCCAGGTTTGAAATGCATCCCTAAATTTACAAAAGTGCCACTTGCCAAGGGTAGACAATGGAGTACACTCTGCAGACACAATGGCTTCAGCCGTCACCTCCTCACAGGTGAACTGCAATGCTGCCCTTCTCACAGTTCACTGCCTACTTTCACCTTACCGTTCAGAACACTACGGTGGCCTGAAGAACCCTGCACGGGTGGGCTGTGGAGGGCCAGTCGCCTTTGACACTCCTTTTAAACAGTTCTATTTTCTGTTGATGGCCTTGGACTTTCCTCTCCTTCTCTCCCTCATCCTCTTCCTTGTGGCTTGCAGTGCTCCCCCAGCTCCTTCTGTGGCCTGTGTGAGGCTCTTCCTGGTTGTCATGAGGGGCCTTTCACCTCCTCCCCTGAGTTCCTACTGCATTCCCCCCTGCACCTCTCATACTGTTTTCTTTCCTTCCAACAAGAAACTTACAGAAAGCAGGGCCATGGGGCTTCAGAGTGCTCGTGCCCACAGGTCTATGTAGAGGCTTACCACCAGTAGACACCACACCAGAGGCTGAGCTGTGGGGCTAATCCAGAGGCTCAAGGGCTTGGTCTGTTGGAATGAGGACACGGTGACTGTGACTCCTTTTTGTGATTTTGCAACTACTCATGATCATTCCCTAAGTGGGATCATTCCCCAACTTTTTAAAATTAGGGTTTCCCAAATGGTAGGTGCTATTATAATTCTAATTTTCTTCTTCATTTATTGGTGCAATAATTCTATTTAAAAAACAAGTTCCACCCCAACTGTCTAGTCACCCTGAGGTTCAGTGGTGTGGAAAGAGCAGGATAAAAACCTTGATTTACTTGCCAAGTCTAACAGCTTTCAGTTCAAGATGAGTTAGTTATTTGACATTCTTAGCTAATGAGGGACATCTGGCAAGATAGTGGAATGGGTCAGGACACTTTCCTGGCTGCTCCATGGTGTGAAACTAAGAAAGCAGATGGGTAACTTCTCCGCAAGTTAGGTACTAGAAACCTTCAGGGATGCTACAAGTCCACAGGTAGAAAATCTACTGCCTCAAATCCATACTTTTAATCGGGTAGACACACAAACAACATGAAAAACCAAGGGAACAAATTGCCCCCAAACCAGCCAAGATACTCCAGCAACAGAATCCATCGATTTCGTGGAAGACATGTCAAAGAAGAAGTTTAGAATGTACACTGTTAAACTAATCTGTGAGGTAAAGGATGATATAAGGAGTGATATCAGAGAGCAAATACAGAAGTGAAACATCACTTCAATAAAGAGATAGAGATTTTTAGAAAAAAATCAAGCAGAAATCCTCAAAATGAAGGAATTAATAAATCAAATTAAAAATTCAAAGGAAAGCATCACCAACAGACTAGAACACTTGGAAGACAGCATCTCAATGAAGACAAAATATATAATCTTGAAAATAAAGTTGACCATGGAGAAAAGATGTCAAGAGATCATGAACAGAATTTCCAAGAAATATGGAATAATATGAAAAGACCAAACTTAAGATTTATTGGGATGGATGAAGGCTCAGAGTCACAAACCAAAGGAATACACAATCTTTTCAATGAGATAATATCAGAAAATTTCCCAAATCTATAAAATGAAATGGAAAATCAGATACAGGAGGCTTCCAGGACACCAAATATACAAAATTACAACAGACCCACACCAAGGCACATTATTAGGAAAATTCCTAACAAACAATTTTAGGATAGAATTTTAAAGACTGACAGAGAAAAACAAAAAGTCATGTTTAGAGGAAAACCAATCTGAATCAGCTGATTTCTCAACCCAGACCCTCAAAGCTAGGAGGTCTAAGAATAATATGAAAGCTCTGAAAGAAAATGGGCACCATCCAAGAATACTATACCCAGTAAAATTAAGCTTCAGAATTGATGATGAAATATAATCTTCCATGATAAACAAAAGTTAAAAGAATTTATAACTAGAAAACCTGCTCTAAAAAACATATTCAATAAAGTATTTCATAAAGAAGAAATGAAAAACAAAAGTGAAAACCAGCAAAGGGAGGAACTACACTAGAATAGTCAAATCAAAGGAGAAACTAATCAAATTAAAAATCAGAAATAGGGGTTGTGGCTCAGTGGTAGAGTGCTTGCCTAGCATGGGTGAGGCACTAGGTTAAATCCCTAGCACCCCATACAAATAAAACAAAGGTATGTGTCCATCTACAACTAAAAATATTTTTAAAAAACAGAAATAAATCAAAATGACAGGGAATAAAAATCATATAATAGCTTAGTAATAACATTGAATGTAAATGGCCTAAACTCATCAATCAAAAGACATAGACTGGCAGACAAGGTTAAAAAACAAGACCCAATAATATGCTGTCTCTAAGAAACTCACCTTATATGCAAAGACTTTCAAAGACTGGATATAAAAGAATAGGAAAAAACATATCATTCATGTGGATCTTGTAAACAAGCAGTAGTTTCTATCCTCATAGAGGGTAAAGTAGACTTCAAGTCAAAGTTACTCAGAAGGAACAAAGAAGGACATGTCACACTGCTTAAGAAAATTATATATCAACAAAACATAACAATCATAAATATTTATAACACAAACAATGGAGCATCTGTGTACATCAAACAAACCCTTCAACTTCAAGAATCAAATAGACCACAACACAGTAATACTGGATGAGTTAGCCGACGAGAGGGCTTTGCTTTGTATCTGTAGCTTTATGAACTCATGTTTCTCAACACATTTTTAGGTGCTGACCCAGTATAAATGTAATTCTTACTGAAGTTGGAAACAAGTCTCTTCAGGCTGTTCCCGACCCTTTCGATATGAGCCTCTAGCCTTGTCAGTTTCCTTGTTTCCTGGTTTGACAAGATGTTCCAGGCTCGCTAGTGCATTTCCTGTCCCAGGTAGAACCAGCTCCAGTTTCTTTTAGGTGGAAACGGAATTTAAATAAGGCAGCCTGAGAACCCTTACCTTAAAAACTCAACACATGCAAATAATGAGCAAAAGTCATATGGAAAAGCCAAAATCCATTTATATCACTCTCTGGACTACATTAAAATCCCGAAATTCAAATTTTGAAAGATGGGCTGCTTACACATGTATCCTATTGTGTCCTTTGCCATATGGGCCAGAGGAGGCCAGCTGGATGGTGACAAGATAAGGGAGTCAGCCGGCATTCAAAGTTGGGCAAGGATAATCAAAACAAAACCTCTAGAATCCATCCTGAAAGTGGGATCTTAACAGTGCTGGCATCTGAATGAGCAACTGCCATTCAAAATGACCTGGGGAGTCCGATTCTCTCAGTCCCCTCCTCTCAATGAAAGCTAGGAGTTTCCCTGAAGCCTCAAGTATTGAGATCCTGGTCCGCTTCCAGGATCTTGGTTCTTGTAACCTAAGGTCCCTTATTAATCTTCTCTGGACACACTGTTTCTTCTAGAAGGACTACAGTAAGTAGGAAAAGACTGTTGAGAATGATGACATTGCTACACAGTTTTTCTTGACAGGGCTTCTCAAGCACCAAGATTCTGCCAACATGTAAGGGTCTAACCTATGAGGGTGTTTGTAGGAGGCACTCTAGGCATCCTTTGAGAGCTGACCCATGAAGACTCACGGCTGCAAAGTGACAGTAACTATTAAAGTGCAAGTCATTAGGGTTACCCTTCAAATATGATCCCCTAGGAGGACCAGAAGAGGACTCTAGTCTCTGAAAACCTGTACATATTTGACTGAAATTTGTCCTTCAAGACCTGTCTTCGTTTTCCAAATATTACCAAATTTTCTTAAGATAACCAAATCAGATGAACAGCAAACCAAAGTGTATCCTGATACCCCTGGGAAGCAGACAGTGTTGTCAAAGTGAGTCAGCATCTTTACAACCTGGAGAAGAGCAAACAGGAAATGCCAAGGGCACAGCAGCTCAGTGGTTTTAAATGTGCTTGAAAGAGGTTTCTGGAGACTTGGAGGCCTCTGAATTTTTCTATTAAAATTTTATCTAACTCTAAAATGTACACTCACTCAATTACACTATTTGGCCAGAAAAGAATCTAAAAATGCTTGGGAAAGAAATGTCAACCACTGAAATACATGACAACAACAGTATCTTAAAAGGTTTTTTTCAATAAAGAAACACATAATTTACTGATAAAATATGCTCTGACATTCGAGGGCCTTTTACCCACATATTGTGTATTGTGGAAATCCCTGTTAGGGAGGTAGGGAGAGGCTAGAGAGGGAGGAGGGAGGTAATTATTACTTTTTTTTTTTTTTAATGTTTTGGTTAAAAACCCAGTTCTGTTGTCCACTAATAGATAAATGGCAAGTCACCATCTTTATCATATTTGCTTTCTCCTCTACCATTTCTGAAGGCACATCTTAATTAAGGGTGGTCATAGAAACTAAGTAAGTACAGAAAAGACGGTAACCACCCAGTTACCAGAGCATCGGGATCCGAGCAGATGTTCAACAGTGTGGGTTCCATTCTGCTGCTCTTCCTCCAGGCCCAGGACTTGCAACATGCTGATTGTATTTCAACAACTATCTAGAAAATCTCTAAGATCAAGCTAAGAAAATGGGCCAAGCACAACATTTCCACCTGGATAAGGCCCTATCTGTTTCTTTTTAGTTTCCTTAGACTATCTAAGATATAGAGATAGAATAAGACAATACTGGTAAATCTCAGTGATTCTGTAAGAGAAGACAGTGGCTGGTAATGGTGGGGGTGGAAAGAGATGAGTACATACCAAAATATCATTCGTAGTTCTAAGATGTGTTTTTCATGGGCTGACTTAGGTCATTACATCTATTTTACTTATTGTACAAAGTCCTACCAACTTTTATTATTGGCCAGTCTTTAATAGGTAATGCCACAAACGTTGATTTCCGAATCCAACTACCAAGAGGTAATCCAAAACATTATAATGATACTGACCAGTAGCTCTCAATCTTTGAAAATAAGAAAGTGCCATTTTTTTTGCATGTAAAAAAATATCATATTGTTTTTACTAATGAGGCATTAGTACTTTTGGAAATTCATAATAATGACTATGAATTCATAAAGACTCCAATAAAATTCAAATTCTTTTTAATATATATATAAAATCTTAAAAATCCAAGTTTAAGGTACTATCTATTCAGTCTATACCCAAAGCTGGACCGTGAATATGACAATTCCAGTCCTTTGGAATAACAATGATGTTGTCTATGGGTCTTTGAGTCATAAATAAGAAGTCAATGCTATCTATATCATTGCCAGTAAAAGGTGAGCAGCACGTGTTAGAAGCATAAATCAATTTTAAAAAACCTTTCTGAAAAGCAATCCTTGGTATGCAGAATTATTTTTTAAAATGTATATGCCCCTGCAGACAGTAATATGCCTTTTATCAATCAACTATAAAATATCAAGACCTGAGTCAAAAATGTTCAAAGCAGCAATATCACTGCAATATTCTTTGCAATAAATAATTGGACTAGCAATTTTAATTGCAACCTAAATCACCACTGGAGGGGACACTGGGTGACCTTTTACCAGCTTTGTGTAGTTTATCCTGTAGCTTTTGTGTGCTTTGTTGCTAATGGTTTGCACCTGTTGCCTTTGGACAATTGCTAGTGGGAGTCCGAGTCCAGTTTCTAAGTGGGCCTTGAAGTGGCTGGGAGTTCCATACACCATTCCCATTGGGAGGCCAACAGCCACTGACCCTTGGTCTTTGTGACCAACTCTTGAGCTCTCTCTGAACTCTGCATGTGGGACTTCACCTGATACGGTATCTTGCTGAGCTTCTTCCTGTTCTAATTCCCACTTTTCCCATTCCCTCACTGTTTGTGCCTGGAAGTAATTCCTTCTCAAATCACTTGTGTTTTAACCTTGGCTGGTGGGCTGCTTCAGGCAGAACATGGGTCATGACATACAACAGTAAGGACAAGGCAATGACATCCAGTTGACACAGTATCACTCATATGCTAGGAGGTAGCTCTGAAGAAACACAGAGAGATATATTCTGGCTATGTCTTCATTGAAAAGAAAACTATGATATAATCAATTATGTAAAAATTACACATAGACACAGGAAAAAAACTAAAAGGGCAGATATTGAATTACTATCCACATAATAATCTTTGATGGTTATAGCTTATTATTTTGTATACTGTTGGTATTTTTCAAAACTTTGGTAATAGAACAATCACTTAAAACAAGCATCTCTTTTCTGTTTTTGAAAATATTAGCAGCAGAAACTTAGATTCTGGATTAGCTGAAAGCTGCTAAATCAGAGTATAACAAAACACAAAGAAAGATAGCACGGACTGGAAAAGGAGAAAGAGTTGAACACTACAGTGAGGTCCCTTTGCCCAGACTAGGATGAATATGATGCCCTGTTGTAACCCGTAGGCCATTTCATGTTTTTATTTTTTTTTTTTTTCAGTATATGGTAGCTCTATTTTGATATACATAACCTGACCTATTTATTACTCTAAATCTATATACTACATATTTAATGTCAGTTAGTATAGTGCATTAATTCTTTATATTTTTATATAGCATAGTACCAACAATATAGTAGAAACTCAATATATGCTTATGAAATAAATTGTAATTCACTGGAAATTAACTGTTCCATTACCATTTTAGGTGGGAGCAACACTGTTTTGTTTTTTTCAAATCCAATATGCTTAGAACTTGTAAAATATATCATTAAATATTAAAACAATAGCTATCATTTACTGACTGACTAATGAAAGGCAATATTTGGTATTTAGAATTAATTTTAAAAATGTATATATCAGACCAAACGGTCTGAATGTTTGTATCCTCTCCAAATTCATATGTTGACATATGAATTAAGGTGATATTATTAGAAGTTAGGCCTTAGCAAATGATTATCTCACAAGGGTGGAGCCTCATGAATGGGATTAGTGCCTTTATAAATGAGACCCCACAAGGAAGCAGCTAGAAGGTACAATCTCTGAACCAGAAAGCAGGCCCTCACTAGAAACTGAGTCTATGAGTGCCCCAATCTTGGACTTCTCAGTCTGTAAAACTGAGCAATAAATTTATTTTGTTCATAAGCTTATCAGTCTATGGTGTTTTGCTATAGCAAACAGAATGGATTAAGAGATTTACTATATGAAAAACACTGTACCCAAAGTTCTATATTCAACATGTAGTAAAAATCAGCATTAGCCAGGTGTGGGTGCATGCCTGTAATCCTAGCAACTCAGGAGGCCAAGGCAGGAGGATTGCTAGTTCAAAATCAGCCTCAACAACTCAGCAAGGCCCTAGGTGAGACCCTGTTTCAAAACATAAAACATAAAAAGGGCCCAGGATATTACTCAGTGGCTAAGTACCCCTGGGTTCAATCCCTGGTACCAAAAAAAAAAAAAAAAAAAAAAGAAGTGGATATTAGTATTTCTATTTCATAGATGAAGGAAGCTAAGGCCCGGAAAATTAAATAGCCTATGTAGATTATATAGCTCATACAAGGCAGAGAGTTCTGGAGCTGACAGCTGGCACTCTTCACCTGTGTGTCCAGTCAAGGAGAAGGTGGAGAAACACGTCGCCTTCTCCTCTCTGCCCTGGGCTTACATTACCACACGCCTGGCATAAACAACTGACCACAGCCTACAAGGCAGGAGAAGGGAACATAATGTTTGTTAGGCTCATTCTGTTTTTCGTCCATGTGTGAGGATAACACTGCCCCCCAGGGTCATTTGGCAATGTATGGGGACATTTCTGGTTGACACGCTTGGGTGGAGTGCTGGGGCATCTAGAGGGTGGAGGCCAGGATGCTGCCACATGTGGGTGTGAGCCCCTACGGTGAACAGGCAGCCCCTATGCCCCATGAAGCTGGCCGAGGATGAGTGCTCTGGATGTAAACAACAGAGCCTCTGCTCCCACTCTCCCCACGGGTCATGCACTGACTTCCTTCATGGAGAATTGAGGTCGCAAGTCCTACCCTGCTTCCAGTCAAAGCAACAACTGTATTGACACCAAACTACATAATGGCTCTCCCTGGAATTTCAACCTGAGGTTTCTCCATGTGGAAGAGGAAGGAACCAGCTAATTACTTCTGCAAATCCTAAAAGGGAAGGCTTGTGTGACCAGGAATTAAAGTGGGGGGCTGCCAGCCCGCTTATCAAATTTATCACTCCAAGTTTGCCTGTGGTCCATGGAGAAGTTTTGAGGCTAGAGCAGGGATGCAGGCATTAAGGGGGGGGGGGATGCAGGCATTAAGGGGGGGGGGGAATGCAGGCATTATGCTGCACTTCCTCCTCCTGTAAGAAGCTCGTGGAAGGCCTTCACACAGGCTGAGTCACTGGGCAGTTGTTTCCCATGGAGGACAAGCCCCGCCTTCCTGAAGCTGTCCACCTCCTGAAACCCTTCCCACAGAGCAGCAGCTGGGAGCCCGGCTGGCTGCAACACATCTCCACCCACCGTCCTGTCCTCCTGGCCCTGCCTGGTCTCTCCCCACTGGCCACCTTTTTTTTTTTTTCCTGAACCAAAGCAGCTCCATCATCCAGGTTCAGGGAGTAGAACTGCCAGGCACAGAGAAAACCTGAAATGTTCACACACACCCTAAATTATTCTTCAGTCACTGTACTTATGCCCTGCAACTTTCTGTGCCAATTATACCCAGGTGCCTGCTCAGCTATGGAGAACTGCCCCAAACCCCTACTTTTCTCCCTTCCCTCATACAAGGGACGGGGGCCTGCCAGAGAGGCAGGGCGGTTCAGCAGGTGAGTGCCAAATCAGGTATCCAGGACTTCCCTGGGCCAGAGTTCCCTAAAAAGGCCATCTCTGGAAGGTCCCACCTGTGTGCGAGATGCCCTCTTTTCCTCAGAAGGAGAGACCAGAGTGGGAGACCTCTGAGCCCAGCAAAGAATAGTGATCTTCTGAGCTGTGGGGTACCTCACAGCCCTAAGAGCGGATATGGGCTTTAATCGGGCAGGAACTCCAAAGCTCGCCTGTTCCTATTTTAGTCAGCTGCGTTCAAGGAAAGGAAACCCACATTCAGCTGTGCGGCCAGGGACTCAGAGGTCTAGGGCTTGAATTCACAATTAAACCCACTTGGCTCTTCTGAAGGCAGGGTGTGATTTCCAAGGCTGCCAAGTAAAGAAGGCCTGATAGAAGTACAGCTTGCCCACTTGTTTATCCCACAAGTGTCAATGCAGCATGTGTGTGCCAGGAGTTGCATATCTGATAAAGGACTGGGGAGGGAACAAGGGCAACATGACTCGGTGCTACTCTCCTGGATTTTTTTTTTCATTCTTAAATTTTTTCAATTAACATGTAATAAATGTACATATTAATGAGGCACAGTTTCTATTTTAACACATGCACATAGCATGCACTGATCAAATCGGGGTCCTAAGTATTTCTCCTCCCCCATCTGGCTGATTTTGTCCCCCAGGGAACATGTGGGCCATGTCTGAAGACATTTTTGGATTTCACAACTGAGTAGGAGTGGGGAGGGAAGTGCTATGACATGCAGTAGGTAGAAGCTGTTAAACATTTTCCCAGGCCCTGGGTAGCCCCCACATCCAGGAACAGTGCAGTCCAAATGCGTATAGTGCTGAGGTTGAGAGAGCCTGGTCCAGAGGGGAAACAGACTTCCATCAAATCATCTTGTTACTGAATTGATATTTGTGTTCATTTTTACATATTTACCATCCGAATGCTCTGATAACCAGTGCAATGCACAGTAAGAAAGCTGAGGCACACATGGGCAAGGGGGTCAGAAAGGGCACTCTGGGGGAAGGCCACATGGGTGGACACTGCAGCATGAGCTGGATATGACTATCTAAGCAGGAAGAGGGAAAGGGAAAGGACAGAGCTCCAGTAAGAGGGTCTTAAATGCAAAAATGCCTCGTGTGAGGAAGTACAATGGATGATTCTGGAAATAAGTTCTTCTCACCCCATCATCATCTCACAGCCTGTGCAAGACACAGTCAACCTTGGGGCCATTACCCCAACCAACAGCTCTCTGCAACAAACACCAGAGCCCCAAACAGAGAAGCTAGAAGAACTGCTCATACTTTAATGCCACTATGTCCTACTGCCTTTTCTCAACCCTCAGTCACTGCACCTTATAAGAGGCAGGAATTAAAATGCTACTTTTTCTTAGATTTAACACTACAAGCATGAATATCAAAAAAAGGGGGAAAATGAACTAAAACACTGAAGAACTGGACCTCGTCAAAATTAAAAATTTTGCTCTGCAAAAGATCCAGTAAAGATAATGAAAAGAATAGCAGGGGAAAAAAATCTGTGAACTGCATATCTGATAAAGGATTAGTATCTAGAATACATAAAGAACCCTTAAGACCCAGTCATTTAAAAACGAGAATCTACTTAGGAAATGGGCAAAAGACACAGAGAGACATTCCACTGAAGAGAACATAAAGATGGCAAATAAGCCCATGAAAAGGCGTTCAATGTCATAAGCCATTAAGGAAAGCAAATTAAAACCAGGTATCATTATAAAATAGCTGAAATAAAAACCAGCGAAAACAGCAACTGCTGGGGAGGATGCACAGAAACGGGGTGACTCATCACACATTGATGAGAAAAATGCAAAATGGCACGACTTCTTCAGCAGTTTCTTATAAAACTAAACATACACTTAACCACCTGATCCAGCAATCCTGAACATTTATTCCACAGATAGGAAAACTCATGTTTCACACCAAAACCTTTACACCCACTTTTGTAACAGCCTTATTTCTAGAAGCCCTAAACTGGACACAACCCAGATGCTCCTTGTTGAGTGAACATCTAAAGAGAATGCAGAGCACCATGCAGAGCACAGAACACCACTGGGCAAGCAAAAGGAATGAACCACTGATCCACAAAACGACTTGGGTGCAGCTGGAGGGGATTATGCTCAGTGAAAAAGATAATCCCCAAATACGACATGGTGTGTGATTCTGTTCATGTGACATTCTTGAAATGCAAAATGATAAGACAGATAAGAGAGTAGTGGTTGTCAGGGACAGAGAGAAAGGGAGGGGCCAAGGTGGGTGTGACTGTAACAGGAGCACAAGAGGTTCTTGTGAGGGAACTCTTCTGTGTCCGGAATGTGGTATGGACACATGAAACTACATATGATAAAACTGCACAGAAGTCAATTCACATACACACAGATGAGGACACACCAACTGTGGTATGTACATTAGGATGGACTGCATCTGTGCCAACCTCCCCTGGCAGCACTGCAGGATGTCATGTCAGCTATTACCTCTGCAGGAGACCAGGGGAAGGATTATGGGATCATCCTGGATTGTTTTTTTACGACTGTGTATGAATCCACAACTATCTCAAAAGAAAATGAAAAAGAAACTACTTTAAGATTTTAGTCAGCCACCAGATGCCACTGTATCTTAAGACAAATCCTTCTATTACTTTCTTTTCCAATACTACAAGCACACTAAAACTGAAGATATTCTTTTAAAAGATATCCAAATATGTGTTTCATAATTGTACATTCTCATAATTATTTGGTTTGTGAAAACATCAATTCTTGGTCTTAGAAAGAAACAAAAGTAATTAGGACACTAACTTGGCCTCTGCAGGCTCCTGAGACAAACCATCCCAGTTCAAATCTCAGCTCCAAGAACATTAACTGCATGACTTGACAAGTCCACTGTGCCTCAGTTCCTCCATCTGTGACAAGGGTAAACAGGCATCCCAACCTCAGGAATTGTGGGATTCTGCCTCGCAGGACAGTTCCTGAGGCCTCTGTCCAAGGTGGCTTCTGTCATTATTGTCTCCTCACAAAGGGCTGAGACCACCCTCTCTTCTGCCTCTGAAGGTCTATACCACATTCCATCTTAACCTTTACTCCTACTGCAAAATATTTAGGAGATCTAATTTCCAAAAATCAAAGGAATTTAAAACTGCCTTTTAAATTTACTCATGCTCTTTTTTTAAATTGCAGGCCATTTCTTTGATTTCTTTGCTGCAGAAGGAACTCAAAAGGCTTCTAGGTGACATTGCCAGTTTCACATCTGGTCACGTGTCCTCAGGGAAGCAGACCTGAGGGTTCTTGCCTTCCCCAGGGCAGCAGCACAGCCTGGATCTGAACAGGGTCAGGAAATGACTGGCGGGCACTGGGAGGCTGGGGAAACCGGCCCAGGCCCTGGCAACCTTCCTGTGTCCTTTCTAAGGCTGCTGAGCTCAAGATTCTTAAGAAGTGTTTTCCTGCTGGCCTGAAACTGAAATAGGGTGAGACTAGCCTTCAGTAATTTTTAAATAGTTTTAGTGTGGCACAGCCAAGACAAGCCCCGTCCCAGGGGTCAACAGATTCCAGGGTAGAAGTCTGCATTTCAAGCCACTCTCAGTACTGTTGTGAGTTTAGATGGATAAAACAGCACCCAACAGGAAAGGCATGATGATTGCAGAGACCCCCTGGAAGTCATTCTGCACTGCACTGGAAGGACAAGCGTGATGGCACTGGAATGAGGGGTGACCCAGGAGAAAAATCTCAAATGCTTGCAAGTAGACCCTAAATCAGTGTTGGAAGGAAGGAGGGAAGTTATATAGAAGTTCTCGTGGAAATTCAAGGATAGGAGGAAAAACTACTCTTTACTCCTAAACTTGCTGTTCTCCCTGGCCCCACATCCATTAAGTGATATCACCAACCATCCATTGAAGAATCTAAGCCCAAAGTCTGGGAGTTACCATTTCCCTAGCTCATCTAGACCATCAACAGATTCCATCATTCTACCTATTGGGTATTTCCTGAATGGTCTCTCTCTCTCTCTCCATCTCCTTGGTCCCTGGTCCAAGCCATCACTTCTCTGGACCAGAACATGGGTCTCCTGCATCAACTCACTGCCTGCCCTGCTCCTTTGACTGTGCTGACAGGATAGCCATGGCGGCCCTCCAGACCTGAGTCAAACCCTCCTATGGCCTCCTTCACCTCTTGCAAGGAAACGCACACCCCACCCCCCCTCCATGGCCCAGGAGGTGGCTGTCTGGTCTGGACTTGGCTTCCTTCTCTACGCTAAGCCTGCAGGCTCTTTTCAGGTTCAAGATCCAAGCTTAAATTCCTTCTGATTGGGACATTTATCATTTTCCCTACTCTTTGTGCTTGTGGGCCTGGCAGGGACCCTGTCTGTCCTGTTCACCTCTGTACCCAGTACCCAATAGGGCCCATGGACATGAAGGTGCTCAATATACAGCCAATACACAGAGGCCTTCAAAGACCAACTTAATTCACACAGCAAGCTATGCTTGGCTACAGTAGCCACCATCTTACAGCAGGTTATGGTCTAAAGTATCTGGGGAAGTTCATTTGTTCTTTCTTGAACATACACTTAAATATGGGAAAGTTCTTTCTTTCTTTCTTGAACACAGACATATTCTAGAGAAGTTTTTTTTTTTTAATAATTAATTCCTGACATGTTGTTGTAGATAATTCCTTGCTGTAGAGGGCTTTGTGTTACAGAATACCTAGCAGTATCTCTTGTCTTTATATAGGAGAAACCAGTAGCAGCCTCCATCCAGTTGTGACAGCCAAATGTCTGAAGACACTGACAAATGTCACTGGAGGAGAGAGGAAGGACTGCCCCTAGATGAGAACCTCTCTAAGAGAGAAAGGTTAGAAATTGATGGTTAACTGCTCATTCTGCCTCCAAAAGCCTAGTTAACCTCTACTGTTTCTGAATCACAAGAGCAATAATAGATTTTAGTACGGTATTACCTGACCTCCACTGCAACATCATTTCAGTAGGAACATTCATTCCAAATCCCTAGTAAAGTATTTAACAGCCATGGAGGGGTGGGTTGGCCTATCCTGAGAGACTCAGCTTTCTCTTTTCTCTCCTTATCAGCATTCCAGGCGATATCTGAAGTGCAAAGGTGCAAAGAATAGGGGATGGGGGGAGGAACAAAGAGCCAGAGGAGAATTAGGAGAAGCACAGAACTCCTCATACCTGATCCGATCCTTGTCTGTTTGGCACATTAAAAACAAGAAGCTAGATGACACCTTGGTGTCTGAGATCCTTCCTGAAAGCACTACCCCACAGTTCAACATTCTCTTCCTTTCAGGAATGAAATGTGAAGGACTGCATCTCTACTGATCGAACTCCCTGTCTGCCTGTCTCTAATCTGCTACTGAGTTTACAGTACCTATTCAGGAATGCAAAATGACTTCCTAGTTTTACCTGCCACACTGCAACAATATTTTCAATTATTGGTTAAACTGCAAATGCCCCACGAGTCATTTAAATAAATCTCACATGTATGAAAAAGTCAATTGTGTTCTCTGAGCAATTCCCAGCTGTAAAAATAGAGTCATACCGAACTCATTTTTTTCCTTCAGCTAATTGAAAATAGTGCACATATAATGCATGATTTAAAGCACCCAGGAGGAATTTTAATTTGCATTCCCTATTTTAAATGTACAATCAAATGCTGTCTTAAAGTGCTCTACACATTTAATTCAATATTACTTGCCTGAAGCCCCATCCACTCCTAAATTTCAACTCTGTGAATTGATGATTTAATGCTCCAAGTGACTTTTGAAACAATGGCTTGGATAGGGTTGCTTTTCCTGAGAAAACAAACACTCCCAAACTTGACCGATTCAAACCTTGGAGGCCCAGAGGAAAATTTCCAAAACAGCAGCAAGACACCTGTCTGGAGGATGGTACCATGTATAAATAAGAACATCCTTCTCCAAGGAGCCAGAACGGTGACTTCGTACATGCCCAGAGCTGCGGCCCTGCAGTGAGGCCACCTCCACACTCCTCATGGTTGATCAAGACGGTCCATCAAGTGTAGCAGAGAGCAGAGTCTGGGGATGAAGAAGGCTGGAGCAGTAACACGTGCTAAATAACGAGGGTGTCACCTGACTTAGGATCACCGTCTGCTTCTAAAAGGGCCTCAGAGGCTGCACAAGTAGCTCATGTGCTTCCCGGTTAACAAGTCACAGAGGCCCGACGCCAGGAGGAAAGCACTCTGGCAGAAATGACAAGGAGGAAGGGAAGGCAGAGCCAGACTTCACAGCTTCACTGGCAGAAGATAGAGCCCTGGAAGGACCCAGAACCCCAGGCAGAAAGTGAGACAATACCAGGGCGAGGAGCCCCAGGCAACTGGAAGGCAGCTGCTTGCCTCACCTCTGCTCCCAACACTGCTGAATTATCAGTGTCCCACTCCTCAGCAAATCAGCATGAGGAGGTGAGCACCCCAAAGGCAGCCCCAAGGGCCCCGGGTGAGCAGCTACCCGTGGTGGCGAGTGACAAAGGGTAACCAAAGGATGGCAAAGAATGGAAAGCATTAGAGCTTAAGTCATGGGACACAAGGGACAACAAACACATCTAGAAGCTAGTGGAAGGACGAGTCACAACTTAGGTGGTTCCTGACACATGCAAACCTTCAACCCTTAACTTTTATTCTACAACTTGTGAGACAGAATTAGAAATAATAAAAGGACACAGAAACTAGCAATTTTAATCACCTGCCACCCAGGACTATTCTCTCATATTATCTATGTAAGATGTTCCCAACATTTGGGAACGAAGGGAAGGAACCCAGTACGGGTAACTGGTGACACATTAGCCTCCTGTGCCCTGCTGACGAGAAAATTCTTTACAGGCCACATGGAACTAGCCCAGGTTTTAGTTCTATGGCTTGGGCCAACTACATGCTTTCACACAGTGCTTACCAGTCAACGCATCAACATACCCTAACAAGCAAGCTTCTCATCGAGTCCAAAGGATCCTTTCATTGTCAACCCAGCTCTTATGAGTTTGTTAGGTTTTAGTCAGTCTCTGCTCTGCAACAGCCCTAGTGCGCTGACAAACTTGAGATTTCTTCCTTGCTCCGTGCTGTGGATCCTAATAGGTGACATCATTTAAGCCACCACATTCTCTGACATCATACAAATAAAATGCAGCTCTTTTTATCAGCCATGTTATGTTTTTCTTCTTCCTTTGGCACCCAAATAACATCTGCTATCTCTTTTCCCAGGGAAAAGAGAAGGAAAGAAAGAGAATGTTGAGCTAGTGTTATACAAGCTGAGAAGGAGAGAAAAGGGAGAGCTCAGAACAGACAGAACAGCTTCCGAGCACACCTGAGCCCCCAAGCGGTTCACTTCAGCAGTTCAAATACTGAAAAGGAGACTTAGAGAAAATAGACAGTGTTTTTCCTACCCACGCTCCAAATCCATCAAAGACATTATATTAAAAATAGAGATTCCAGGCTGGGGATATAGCTCAGTTGGTAGAGTGCTTGCCTCACATGCACAAGGCCCTGGGTTCAATCCTCAGCATCACAAGAAAAAAAAAAATGGATTCCACTGGTAGTCATGGAGCTGTTACTTTCCATTTTTATTAGATGACTGTAGTGCTGCTTTGAGACAAGCATTGGCATCCGCAGAAGTGATCTTGTGATACCTGAATCATTGTCTTCTGTTTTTCACTCTGGTTCTTGTAACAAGATCTCCTCTCTACCCAGGATCCACAAAAGGGACCCACTTGGTTGGTCCATCCAAATCCTTCGGCCTATCTTTGGGCATGGATGACAAGTCACAGAGTTACCTAGAAAGTTTGGACCATATAAGAGGAAGATGGTCCCTGATTCCCCCACTTTAACTTGTGGAAGAAAATTATAAGAGCTACCTTCAGAACTAAACTAAACACATAAATCAAAATATGTATGTCCACAGGCACAGGTTCTGGAAATACTTCTAAAGTAAGGACAGGAAATGAGGCTTGGGGAAGATCAGAGGAGACAGTTAACAGCTTCCATTTTAAGAAGCTTTTATCTCCAATTCTTTGCTCTTTTTATTCTCTTCTTTCAGTACAAAGTCTGTAAACAAATAAATCTCAATGGAATAAAATAAAGATGACACTCCATATTTATACGCTTGGGACTCCCCTCCACTAAAACTCCAGCAAGCCATCACTAACCCAAAACCGTTCTTCAAAGCTTAGAAACCCTCTGAGGTGACAGGAAGGAAGCACAGTCCCAAACTCGGCTTTGGTTAGCAAATCCTGAGGCTCTTCCATCAGCTTGCCCCAACCTCGCTTGTAGCAGCTGATGCCAAAACTTTCTGAAGGTATCTTGGGGCAATGACAGGGACACTGAGCTGTTTCCTAGAAGAAACCTGAGTTCACTCTAATATGACTGTGGAACAGCCCTGACTCATCCTAGGCCTAACTGTACTGGATAAGTCACACGCTGCTCTGGGACTCGGTTTCCCATCTATGACCAGTGATAACCCTCCTCCTCCTCCCTGTATCTCAGAGAGCTGCCATGAGGACCACACATGATACTGTCAGAAATGGCAGGTACACCTAAACTCCTCCTCATAGGACCTGCCATTTTCCCCTGCCCCATGCAAAACTAACATGAGAGAACAAGGATGTCCAGAAGTGAAAGTCAAAGACTTAATGAAAGGTCACTTTCTCACCTTTATCTAACCTCTGGCATGAGACAAAGCACTGGGGAATCCTCAGGGCTGTGTTTGTGGCAGTGTGTGTGTGTGTCGGGGGGTGGACAGGGTCAGTTCTTTGTATCATGAAATTTGCATTTTATAGACGACACCACCCCAGTTGTTCACAGTCCATTAGAGATGGACTTCCCCAACAAGGGGGCTGGTGTGTGGCTTCACCGGAGATTTATAAAGCTCCTGCTATGCACAGAGTTGTGACTAGTCATCTCACCCAGAGAGAAGTGGAGAGGCTGTGTAACCTACCACATCACACAGCCAGGAGGCAAGGCAGCAGGCAACAGGCGGAGGTGGCCCACCTCAAGACGGACAGGGCCAGGGCTTCTCCCAGGGAGAGGGCCAACGGATGCCACCCTGAGCTTTCACCTCTCCTTTCACTCCCAGGTGCAGAAGTGAGTTTCCAGCACACCTGAGGACCCTCTCCACTTCAGAGTCAGGCATCCCTTCTTCCAACAAATTCCTGACTTCTTTGGTTGACCTCTAATTCCCACATGAGCACCAGGCATTTCTCAAATAGGGCCACCAATTCTCCTCTTCCCACAGAGAAGACCTGCATGGCCCTTGCGGGTGCAGGTCAACCTAGACTAAACAGGATTAATGACAAATACGTGAAATAACATGAGAGTCAGAGGTAGTGCTTCTCTTTCCACTCCCACTTTCCATGAAGCAATTGAATTCAGACTCCTCACAGACAGCTGCCAGAGCCTGCCATCACTTGCTGAGTTTCCAAGTGCAGCATCACCTCACCGTCTAAGGTGCATGTGACACAACACTTTCCAAATCCATGTGTGACACTGCCATGAAAAAAATCCCACCCAAAGCCACAACAAGCCTTGAACGATGCAGCAGGACACCATTGCCCATGGAGGTAAAAATATATTCACGACCCCTGCAGCAGATTAGTGACTATGTTACTTCTTAAAAATGTCCTTTAAGGGTCTTTTCCATCTGCCAGAGAGTAGCCAGCTCCTCAGCTGATTCGCTTCCTCATCTGCCTGACAGTGAAGCTGGCCACATGTCCTAGCCTCTACTGAATACACATGTGACCATAAGACTGACTGTAATGGAGAGATAGAAGCAGAGGGGAATCACACTATCCATGAGCTCACAACATCAGTATCTCTCATCTGCAATCATCCATGATGTTTCTGCTGTCATGAGATTGATGCTGACTAGCACCGTGGCCTTCACAACTGCCTGTGAAATAAAGTAGCACCACAAAATGTTGGGAGGCTGGGTCATAGAATTACTCAGTTTCACACAGACACACTCACTGTGGGCCTTATGCAAATGGAAAATCACCTCCCACAGCATTTGAGCCATGGCATATGTTTGGGTTTATTTGTTACAGCAGCTAGCATTACATGAACTAACACAACATGCAACACTTGGCAATCATGACATTATGATCTCAGGAATAAATAGTGTGTATTCATTGTCTTTCCCTTTTTTTTTTTTCTTTAAAAAAAAAGCACCTTTTCATTGCATAATCTTTATAAGCACAAGTATTGACTGAGATTACTTCAGGCTAAGATGCCTTCCCTTGATCTTCTCAACCACTCATGCATGGGTGCCATCCACCTACCCTTTCTGTAAACTAATGAATGTATTGGGACCTTGTAACTAGAAAGATTTTGAAAGGACCCCATGAGATAGCAACTCTTTTTTCCTGAGGAACAATTTGGGAGAGATTGTCACTTCATGTTCAGACACAAAGTCTTTAAACTGGAACATTCTTTTTCACAGAGAAAACACTCCATTTCTGTTCCTCCTGATGACTTATCAAGGCAGCATTCAGGCCCTAGAGTCCACCTGGGCACCTAGCCCAGAAGAGATGGGCCTTCCTGCAATTCTGTATACTCCTGGGTCTTGTAGTCATGAGTATTGAATGAAAGTAAAAGTTACATACAAGTAACTTTTAGCTGTTCATCATAACTTTTATCCTTTTTTTAAAGGGAAGTAACTTCTCCTCTGTGAGGGAGTGATCTGTAGCATTCAGTCACAGAGAGCCAAACAAACAATTCTTAGCTGACACAAATCAATAAATACCAATTCTGCAACGTTTAGGGCAAAAAGAATTCCATGGAGAGTAAAGGAAAAGGAAAAAAATGAGGGCTGTATCATCACAAGGCTAGCTAGGCACCCACATTCATCAGCTGCCAGCTTCCAGCTCATCTTGCACATGGAGACTCACCTCTCGTACATCCTCGTGACATGTAAGCCACTTCTCCATGTGAAGGGCTTTGTGTTAGCGCCACTCAGACTCCCAGCTGGTTACCTAAAAACCGAGCCTTGCTGCCCTCAAGTCACACACGAGGACAGGGAGGTATCTCACTGCTTGTCTACATTCCCCAACCTCAGGGAGCCTCCAGGGTCCTCATCTACAGAACCACCTTGGACCACAAGCTTCTCCAGGCTGCTTGGAGGATGAATCAAGGCAATGCACATTTATAAAGCATGTTCCTAGGCCACAGCTGCACAGGCCTCAGTGACTGCTCCAGTCATGCTCACAGGCTACTCTCCTGGAGTCCAGTCATGGCCCAGGGAGGGAGTAGACTTCTGTGTAGCCCTGCCAACGACTCAGTACACACTGACCACTGCCAGCTTGACTTCCCAAACACCTCATTAGTGTCACTCATTCTGGCAGCTGATTCTTGTCCCAGTGCAGGACTCAGGGGCAGGGTGGGGTGGTAGGATCAGTCTGTTGCAGTGGAGGAACGTTATCACCAAGACACATGATGATAATAAAAAGCAAATCAGTGTTATGATAATTTCATTGTTGCTTTTAAATCCTCTACGAACAAGGCCCTCCCTGACTGCTTCCGCATCCCCATCATGGTAAGCCACTGTTCCAGGCTATCTTGAATTGCAAGGTATCACAGATGTGCCTTTCCTGCCTAAGTGGCTGTTTTGTAGCTACTTTTCCATGCACCTGTTACAGAATAAGTGCACCAAAACTAGCTCCTTAACTGAACACTACTCAAATACTACAAGGCTGCCACCTCCAAAGTCCTGTGCAGGGAAGTTACATCAAGAGTAAGTCCAGTGGAATCCCTTTTACGCACAGGGAAGAACGCCCTTCAGGAACATGGGAGGGAACCTAGAGAGAAAGAGATGAATCAGCCACATGGCTTGTTCATGTGGCTCTGGAAAATGGATGGGAACAGGCCAAAGTCAGGGGGCTGCCAAGGGTGTGTGCCAACTGTACCCAGACTTCATGCATGTCAAGGAAACAGGGGTCAGAGATATTGGTTTTCAATCTGCCACAGCCCTGACCTTGCCAAGGGACTTAGGTCTCAGTATTTCCTTGCTTGTGAAACAGGACAAACATGATCTTTCTCATCCTCATCTTCGACATTCTCCAGCTGTGGAAATGGAGCACAGAGGGAATATCTGTGGCCTAAGGTCACCCAGCAACCAAAGGAAGAGCTGAGATTTAATCCCAAGTTCTTCCAACTTCCAAATTCATGCTCTGCCCAACCATGTCCTGACCTTTACTCTGTGGGCCTTGCTCAGCCCCCTATGGTTAGACTCGGCCATTGAAAAAAGCATCTTAGAATTGAAAACATCCGTCCACATGGGTACATGCAGACCTGGAGTCTTCCTCCCAGCACAGAGCCTCTGAGCAGATTGTCTACCGACCTGAATCTTTTCACTATAAACTAAGACTAATTTCTACCTTACTAGGGTTGTCAGGATTCAACAAGGTCACATATAATACATGCCTACCAGTAACTGACACACTAAGGATCAACTTTTCATTTCCTTCTCCCCTTCAAAGCATCTTTCATGCTCCTCCTTGCCAGGTTCAGTGGAATGAGCCCAGAAAGGGGTAGAACAGACTTGAGAGTTCCCAGCAGGACAGAGAAGACACACAACTAGAACACAAGGCAGAGAGCAGGACAAAAACATGATTTTATCACAGTACATGTTAAAAAATGGACTATCTCTTGCCCAAAGAAATAACAGGCTAATAAGCAACGTATCTACACTGGAATAATTATGTTTCCTACCTTCAACTATACTGAACTAATTCACATTAGTATGATCGCCTCTTTGGTATCATAATTTACCACCTTGCTGCACAAGAATAGGTTTATTATGAATACTTTAGCATCTCTGGCTATTCCTCCAAACTGCTATTTTAACCAACATATCATTAAGAAATTAACATAGGTTTGGCCAAAGATTGTGTGAGTCTTTTAGTAAATTGATTTCAAAGAGAAAATCTACATCTTTAGAAATTTCTCTTTATAATGAAGCCAGCACACAGAATCTCCCAGCCACTCTCAGAACAATGGTTCAGGTGGAGGCATATACCCAGTGTCATACAAAGTCCCAGATGGATGTTTGCCATTAAATCCTAAAAAGGCTTATCAACAGTAGCAGAAAATGCATTTCCTATCTGGAAATGTTTGCTAAGGTTAATCCAACATTCTTAGAATGCTCTTGTATATCGAGGGAATCAAATCATAATCAAGCATGCTCAAAATGGTTATTCCTAGCTACCCGGATGTCATTACATAGCCAAGTGACTTTTTTCAGTCTGAAAAACAAGGATGAGAAGAGACAGCTCTGGAAGCTACACTTGCAAAGGCCTATACATTAAACCCAGTAGATATTCACTCTACAACTAACTCAAGAGAAAAGAGCACCCAGCTGCCAGAGCTGGTGCAACATGCCCCTCAAAAGAGTCCTTGCTAACACGAGTGTTTTCCCCCAGAACGCAAGAGTGGAGTCAGAGGGAGGGTGTGTCACAGACCAGCCATTCTTTGTTGGCCAGCACACGAAGAGCCTGAAGTCTGCAAAAGAGTGCTGACCACGGGAGTACTGCCCGCCCAGAGTGCCACAGGACAGGGAACTAAGCAAACACACTGAGCAAGTCACTCTCTCACCAGGGCAAAGACACAATGGAAATGAGTCCTGAAGAAGTGGAGCCCCTGCCTGTACTACTATGACAAACATACCGTAGGGTCACGGCCATAGCCACCTTGTGTTCTCCAACCCAGTTCCATTTCTGCCACTGTGCTCAGCACCTAAGATCCACTCTCCATCCCACAACAGTTAAGGGGTGGTCACCTTCAAGACCTGCTCACAGATGAACAAAGTGGAGATTGGGAAAGTGCAGAAACGTGGCCATGGCCTCCTGCTTCCAATGGACAGAAACTAGATTAAATCAAAGTCTACTGGACTCCGAAGACTCCCCACTCTTCCTTACCACTGTGGAGGTGGAGGAAGAGGAAGAGGAAGAAGAGGAGGAGGAGGAGCAAGAGGAGAGGGAGGAGGGGAGGAGGGGAGGAGGGGAGGAGGGGAGGAGGGGAGGGTGAGGAGAGGGAAGAACCTCTGCTAGTTAGAAGGGATAAATTCTAAAATAAAGGTAACTATAAACTTCAGAAGTTAAATCCCAAACAGAGTTCAGTGAGGCACCTTTTAGAAACCATGCCACACTTCTTCTTTGGTTCTCTTGAGTTGTATTCAGTGCAGCCTAAGTTATTACTTTGGACTCTGTATAAATGTACTCTACCTTCTCAATCCAAAGTTCAGCACTAATTTTAGACTCCAGTCTTAAGAAAAAAAAAAAAAGTGTCTAAGGAACAAACTGGAGTGGGGGTGGGGGAGAAGGCACAAAAACGTTACTTCAAATATCATAAAAATATTATATTGGCCTCTTTCCATCTGGTGTGCTTTGGTTGTATTACTGAAGGATATCATGCCATGTTTTAAAAAGAGCCATGTGCTTTGATGGGAATTTCTTTCTGATTAAGTATAAAGACTGCTGAGACATAAATCTTTGAAATCCGCTACTGGCTCACAGTTCATTCATTTACCAACCCGGGTCCAGGTTCTGGCATCAATACACACAGGCTGTATGACTGCGGCCACCTCAGCTTTTCCACACTCTTCTTTCCCGACTGTATGACTGGGAGTGCTATTCCTAACTATCCTGGAGGCAGGCATGAGGTTCAAGGAGGCCACACACTGCCAACTGAAAACTAATGGCAGTTGGGTAACTTGCCTGCCCTGCACACCCTCTTCTCAGTATGCTCTCCCCTGCTGGCTGCGGGGTTGAACATGTGACTCAGCCTCAGCCAATCACAGTTTTCCATTCTCCACACCAACAGTCATTGGCACAGGAAAAGGCACATGACCAGAACTGGGAGCCAATCAGAGCTCCTCTCCAGGATTTTTTTTTTTTTTTTTTTTTAAATTAGAACTGGCAGGGAAGTCTCTTTTCCCTCTTTGATTGTGAGGGTATAAGGAGAAAGCCTGGATCTATTTGCAAGCATGGTCTCTGAGGGACAGAAGACAACCACTAGAGAGAATTCAAAACAAGAGACAAAGCAGAAGAGCACCTTCAAGACCCTCAGTCTCTGGGTCTAGTGAACTTCAGAGCCAGAGCCACTTCCACCATGCCAGGGATCAGCAAGGGAAGGCAAAAGCTCTCCCCTGGTGTTCTGTGTTTCAGCCTGAGCTATTTTGACTTAGGTTCCTGTACTTTAAGCAAAAGATAATGTAGGAGTTAATAGTTCATATCATCTGAACCAAATCCTCAACAAAAATAACTTCTCTTAAAGTAGATTCCTTATTTAAAAAATGAAGAAAAAGACGAGCTTTAGTAGAAGCAGCAAACACTGCTATTATTTATATAGTACTTTCCTGAAAGAAAGAGGCATCTATTTTCACTTGTAGGTACCTTATTCATTTTGGAGTGGGCTTTGTATTTGGCATAAAACTTTCTCACATACCTACACCCACTCTCAAGATTTGGACTGTAAAACTTAGGGCAAAAACAAGTGGTTATTTTTCTCCCTTCTATGGAGGGGGAAAGGTGGAAGGGTAGGGAGAGAGGGCACTGATGCTATTTTGGGTATGTTCTCAAGAGAAACTCCCCAGGTTACCAAAGCTCTCACTTGGGAAATAGGGGTAGAAATACAAAAATAAAGCAATTTACCAAGATTTGCAGCCACTACAAGCAATTCGTTCAGTCTTTTCATAAGATTATTTTTTACATTAAAATCTCTTCTACATTATTTTTCTCCTAAGGATTAACTGATAAAAATAGAAAGGCACAGTGGATTCCAATTCTCAAATTATCTTCTGAAATGAAGGGCAAAGTCTGAGGTCAAACTGTAGCAAGATACTGGGTGTTTATGATCTGATCTTAAACTATGGTGACCACCCCAACCTTGGGATCAATTCAAGGATGAAATGTGGGCCATGTTTGTCAAAACACACCAATGGCATTACAAATAGTCAGAGGATTACTTAGGCCCAGTGGCCATCCCATGCACAAAAGGAATCACAGGAGGATGCTGACTTTTCTGGACTGGGCTTACATCCAGACCTAGAAACCTAACAGCAGAATAAAGGGGAGACTCACTGACCGTGTAAATGGACTTGGCTTATTGGATGGAAGGTGGCATTTCATTTCTCAAAAGAATAATAAAACCATCTTTCAACATTCCCGCACAAATTGGGAACTTAAAGAAATAACCTAACAAGGTAATTTTTGTATTTTATTCCGTTCAGCACTTCAGCATATTTTTTAAGAACCCACATTGATTTTCGACCAAGCATGCAATCTATTCATGAAGAAAGATGATTTGGAAAGAAAAGATGGGAACATTCAGGGGGAAAAGATTCACAAAGAAGATCCATGTTGAGTGGACCCTATTTATTTAACAATTTTATATATTCCTCCAAATGGAATAAAAACGAAACGTTCATGTTGGCCCACAATGCTATTTGTGAGTACTAATACTGAATGATTTTATAGACTTTAAAAAAAGAGGCAGGAACATCATGGTACATAAGCATATAATAATACATCCAAGAAAAAAGTTTATCTAATCCTGATATTTATAAGAAAGCTGGATCCAAAAGAAAAAGTCAAGAAAAGCTTTTTTTTCAATCTATAAGACCATTAATAAGATGCTTTTGAGATCATGTATTTCAATGATACCCACTATACAAAGAAACTGATTTCTGGATGGTCCATATACAAACTCTATATATATGGTTTATATATAGAGTGGCACAACCCAGGACACTTCAACCAAACTTGACTAAAGATATTAGCCAGAAAATTCTATGGTTTAAAAAAAAAAAGAGAGAGAGAAAGGTCATGCATCACCATCATCATCACCAAGGTTAATGGAAATAAGCCAAAATGCATTCTCCAATCTTGTGCAAACATGAAAGGTAAAATGCAATCCATCCAATGGACCCGGAGGAAAGAGAACCAAACTGGAGGGTTCAGATGAGCACAGTACAAGTGAACATGGGCACAGAAGCACTTCCATACTGTTCGTATCTAAGTAATATTCTACTTCAAAAGACTGGTTGACCCCAAAGTTTAAAAGTGTGAAGGTATACATCAAACTCAGAGATACCAAAATCAGACGTGGAGGGTGGGGTTGGGGAGAACTTGACTTTAAGCCTAAAACAAGCACTCTTCCATAAAACTTGCAGTAGACCTGTGAAAAATACAAAGGCAGTTTAGTTTAGACACTTAAGTGTCTTTCTGTTATACACCACAGCTGGTGCAAATAAAACTAAAACACAGACACATCTTCCCAGAGCTTTGAGTATAGTATGTAAGTACATGTTCTATGATGGCAACTGCCATCTCAGAGGTATGCACAAGGTAGGGGGTGTATGCATGCGTATGTGCACTGCCTACGTGCTAGAGAGGACCAGGGTACTGATTGCCACGGAGGAATTTGTGGAACAGGTGAACTAGACCCGAGTCTGGAAAAGAGTGAAATTAGCCAGACATTGAACACAGGAAGAGGAAGGGAATTGCAGGCAGAAGTCCAGCAAGAGCAAAACCAGGAGGGCACAGCCCAGCTCCATGGTATGTGGAGTCTACAGGAAGCCCAGTGTGCCAGGAAATAGTTTGGGGAAGGATACAAGGTAGGGATGTGGGAAGGAGTTGAAGAATGAGAGATCCTGCCAGGTCTTCATAAAGAACCAGCAGCCTGGTGAGTCCCAGGAGCACCAGGGAAAGTCCCTGGCTCTGTACTGAGAGGAACTTGGACTCTGTGCTAGGACTGTCCAAAGGCAGCTGAGTGAACTCTGGGCCCATAATGTTCCTAGGGCTGAGGGCTCCTGGGGCAGCCTGTGCTTCCACACTCACAGTCTCCCCACTGCCATCTCGGATGTGAAATCCACCCTACCCCATCTCCTTCCAGGGGGGCTTTGAGAAGGCAGGATGGTGAGGGCTGTGAAATGGGATATAAACAGCAGGTGAGGTAACACTAGAGTTCTGCACTAGCCACCATACACAGGTCAAAAGCATTCTGAGAGACTCAGGTACAACCATACCCAAAGATAATAGACTGCTCACCTTTTCAATCTGAGATACTTATTCAGAGTTGGGATTTATCCCCAAATCAAGAGGGAGGCACTGACTTTGAAGGACACAAGCAGATTTTAATTTCAGAGGGCTGGAGGATCATACCTGCAATAATGTGGAGGACAAAGATACAGAACAGGGTGGGGGAAACCATGAAGCAAGCCTCTGGGATTCCCAGGCTGCCAATGGCTGTCTCAGCCTATGGTTGTAGGCTCAGATGCCATGGGAGCCACAAAACTACTGTCACTGAGAGGAGCATTCCTATTTGGGAATGTAAGAGAGGCTACAAATCTAAGATACATATCCATATTTCTAAATATTAATTCAATTTCTGTATACTTTGTTCAGGTCAACAACCCATCTGCCAGTTGGAAGTGGCACACTGGCCACCATTTTGCTACTTCTAGATACTACAACAAGGCAGGGTGAGCATGAGCACAGCGGAGATTTATGGGATCTTACAATAAAGAGAAGCAACAGGACTTGGTGACTTGCCAGGGTGGGAATGCAGAAGTCTGGCATCACTGGAAGCTTCTGCATATATACCTTGGAGACGGAAGGAGCCACCACCCAAAAAAAGAGGGAGACATATTTGGGCTAATGGTGATGTGGATATGGGGTGGGCAATAAAAGCTAAAATCAGTTTTGTATTTTTTTTCTTAATGAAACTGGATATATCCAATAGACATAGGTAACTGGTTGGAACACAAGGAGAACGCTATTAATGCAATGCCAACCTTGGACTCACTTGACTCTGGTGATAGTTGAAACTGTGGAAGCATGATTAACCCAGACTCTAGGCAAAGTAGAAGGGGGATGGGGACAGAGCCCTGGAGAACCCCAGCAGGTACCAGAAATGCCAGGGAAGCAGAAGGAAAAGCATAGGTGGTAAGCAGGGAAAAGCATCAGTAAATCATGCACATGCCTCATCAAATGTGCAGAAGGATCTATGGTACGCAGGAGTTTGCTTCTTCAGGATACAGTGCAGGTTTTCCACTTTGGGGAGGCCACACCAGTTTGCAGGAACTGAGAAAGAAAGGAGGGGTTGGGGAAGTAGTAAATAGTTTAAAGAGCCTGGGGATATGTAATGGTCATGAGAAGTGAGGTAGGAGGCAAAGAAGGAAGTTACAGCATTTAAAAAAATACTGCTACAGGAGAAAAGAGTTCACAGGGAGAGGCTGAACACAAAAGTGAAAGAGGGGACTACGATTCCTAAACAGAGGCATAGGGATTCAGGAGAGACATTAGTCATTGCCACACAGAGGTCTTCTCTCTAATCCTCGCCAAGTTCCTAATTCAACTTGATTTTTCTTCTGTCATTCTACTCTATTCAGCTATCATAGATTTTATAATATATTTATGTTTGCTTTCTGTCTGCTTTTTTTCCCACAAGAATGATAGTCCCATGAGAACAAGAGCTTGCTATATTTACCATATACTAAGGCCTCGCAAAATACTTGACACATGAGATACCTAAGATTTATTGGATGACTGGGTAAATAGAGAAAAGTTTGGGGAGGAGAGGTACAGCAGAATGTGGAGCAAGTCTGATGACCTCTACTTTCTCAGTAGAATGGGCCACGAGGTCACTTGCAAAACCTGAAGGAGGAGGCTTTGAAGATCTCTGTGTTGAAGATTACAATGTCAGTACCAGTTTGCAACCTGGGAGGAAATGAGCTTGTGGTTTGGAGACCTAAAAATCCTGGAGGTTCTGACTCCAGAAGTTGAGCATCCCAGAGTGAAAGCAGGATTTAGGTGTGGTTGGTGTACTGAGAAACTGGAGTGGGTGAAGGTCCCAGGATTGAGATGGTCAAAGAATTGAGACTCTGAGGCATCACCCGGATGCACTCTGGGAATAGAGAAGGAGGAAAAGCCTGTGATCCCAAGTCCCCTATGCTGTGACAGAAGGACTGCCTGGAAAAGGATAGCAATGTGAAAGTGTGGCTGGGGACTTGATTAGGTCACCAGTTCACTTCCAACTCTTCCACCTCAAACACTCTCTGGCCAGTGTTTAATCACCCATGAGTGGAACTGCAAATAATATCCTTCAGAAATTCACTACTTTTTGTCCTTTCACTAATATATGAACTTCATGGGAGGCAGAAATTTTCTGCATTGATTCATTCCTTAGAATAAATGATGGATGACATCTTCATGACCTTCAATAACTGCTCTGCGCTGTACAATGTTTTCAAACATAATTTTAATAAGGATTCAAAACTAGAGCTTGAAAGAAACCTTAGATTATTTAGGCTAGTACCTTCAATTGCATACCTGAAAGAAATCTTTGCTTACATTTTGCATACAGCACATAATTACTGATTTAGATATGCAGATAGCATGGAAAGTACCTTCAGTTTTTAAGTGTGCTTTAGATATACAAATTAGCAACGCTGACATCTGTGTTCAACTTTTGATATAAAATCTCCAAGGTACTAAATTATCAAATAAATTGTTGCAGAACAGGTCAGAGAAATAAACTGCTCCCTGGCTTGAAAGAGGAAGACAAACCTTCAAGCATCTTTTTATGTTGATGCTAAATATAAGAACAATCTCTGCAAATTAGTCAAAGCCAGATACAGCAGCACTTAAGAGATCTCAAGACAGAAACATACTTAGATTATGTTTTGTTCATTAAAGCACTAAAATCTTCAATAGCATCTTCCATAATACCTGAAGGTGCAGTGCTGTCTTATGTAATAGAAGCCTTCCCTCCTCGCTCAGCTTGTGGGCAAATTAAATACCCAATTCCGTCCAGAATTTGAGTACTTTCACCTTATCTCTAGTCACTAACCAGTCTCACAATTCCCACCTCGACAGGTGACGAAAATAACAGAGATCTGCTAGATAGAGTTAAACCGGATACAGAGGCCAATTTAAAGCTCTTCCTCAAATCCCTGGTCCCCTCCACCCTGCTCAGTCAGAGGTAGAGAGTAAGAGTCAGGCTTTCCCTGTCCGGCGGACAAGCCAGGCGAAGTACGGGATAGGGGACGCCCGCGAGTAGCCGGATTCCTCAGGTTCAGGGTCAGGGGCGCCAGCCGGGATGGACCCCCAGGAGCCACGCCGAGCTCGGGCAACGTCTCCGCGGGCCTCGTGTTCCCAGATGTAGGCACACCTGGACGCCCCGGCCGGCGCGCCGCTCCTCGCCCGGCCCGGGCGCTCCTCGGGGTTGCAGCGGGCGGGACCGGGAGCCGGCGCGCACCCAGTCCCGGCCAAGGCAGCCTGAGAAAGTTCCCTCCGCCTCGACGACGGCGCCCCGGCCCCGCTCGCCCTGCAGCCTCGGGTCGGGCGCAAGGTCGCGGAGCCGAGCTGGCGGCGCGCGGAGCCCCGGGACCGGTCCCCAGCGCCCCTCCCGCGCCGGGGACCACGCAGCCGGTACTCACCGCCCGTCGCTCGGATCCCCAGGTGGCTGCCGCGGAGCGCGGTGCGGCCGGAGCCGGGTCTCGGCGGGGCGGGGGAGCCGGGGAGGGAGGGCGGCGGCGGCGGCGGCGGGGAGGGAAGGAGGCGGCGGCGGCGTCTGCAGACTCCGAGCAGCCCGTGCAGCCCGTGCAGCCCGAGTGCTGGAGCAGCGGCCGCGGCTGGGGCTTTATCGCCGCCCCGCGCCGCCCCCGCCCCTTCCTGCCGCCCCCGCCCCCAGCCCGCCCCGCCCCGCCTTCCCGCCGCCGCCTTTGTGTGCCAGCGGGCCGCAGCGCCCCAGCGCCCGGGCTCCGGGACACCCCCACTCCGCCACGGCCTCCCGGATTCCGTCCCCAACGGGTCCCCGTCGTGGGGCTGCGCCCAGAAAGCGCCCGGAAACGCGCAGACCCAGAGGCGCGGTGCCGGCCGTGGCCCAGCTGCACGTGGGTCGCCGGATGGGCGTGTGCGGAGTGGCGGGGGTGGGGGGATCCTAGGACCAATGGCACGTCCCTGGATGCAGGACCCGTCGTCTTGACTGACCCCTGGGAGAGGGGGGCGCAACCGGACCCCGTTTAGGTGATGGGGATAACGGCGGCCGGACGCGGCTGGAAAGGGACAGAGCATCCCTCGAGGCGCTTTGCGGGGTGCCCTAAAGCCCACTCATCTTCGCCTGGAACAGAGGAGCCGCGGTGGGTCTACTGAGGCAGATGACAGAGAAGGGAATCCAGAATACTGGATTCCTGGCTGCGGTGACATCACGAGGTACCCGCAGAGTCCTGGGAATTCAGTCCCTGTCAACCGAAAACTACAGCTGATGGGACCCTGTGCACCAAGAGAGAGGTGAAGACCTAGGCCGGCAACAGAGGGCGGTCCTGCTCCGGCCTCTGTAACCCAGATCTCTTGTCCTGTCCTTTGCGTCAAGTTAGGTTTGTGGGGACCCAACTTTAATGACAATTTATCTTGCCTATAGTGTAAAACCTCCCCAGCAGGCCTGTGGTCCAAGCTATGAGAAAGAAATGTGACAAATCTTGGACCAGCCCTGAATTATGTTTTCTTCTACTGATGAGAGCAACTTGGAACACAACTCTGCAGTCATCCCTTAGCTCGCAGGTGGCAGGGCTAGACAGTGCCTAGGTGTGTTGACACAGGGGTTGCTTTTAAAAACATAAAATCGGCACCAGCCTAAGGATGTTCTAGTCTCTCCTACAATAAAAGGGGGAAAGAAAAAGAATAAAGCTATAGGGAGATTTGCCCCAAAATAAGAAAACATGAAATAAAGAAAACTTGTTAAATTGTTTTATATTCATATCTAATATTCATATTCAGTTACAGGGAATTATGTAAATCTTTTTTTTTCCTTGTTGTTCCCCTTGCCTGGTGTCTGAAATGGTTTTCCCCCAGGCTTTTCTCATGACTGCTCCTAATACTTTAGGTCACAAGTCAAATACTGTCTCCTCTGGAAGACCTTCCTGAAGCTAAATTCACTTCCTTCCTTCTCCAACCTATCACTTTCATCAGATCCCTCATCATGAATGTATTAAAAAAAAAAAAAAAAGAACTTGTTTCTTTCACTCTCCCTCATTACAATATGCTCCCAGAGATCAGGGAAAATAAAGCAATCTAACATGGTTCCTTATCCATCTGATCCTTAGTGCCCAGAGCCATACTATACATATAGCAGTTGCTCAATAAATATTTGTTGACAGGGGATGAAGAAATGACAAGTATCTATCAAACATGATAATGATAGTTTTGTGGCTTGGCTCATCAGGGTGGGTGCGTTGAATCTGGAGAAAGTGCAGATGGGCTGGAATGGGGGAAATGAGGAGAGAAAGCCCGCAGCTGGGGATGAGCTCCCTCCATGTGTTGAAGAAGCTGGGAATAGCCTCTTCCAGGTGGGAGGGAGTCATTGGAGAACCTACTGAAAAGACAAACTAGGACCAAGAAATGTAGGTGAAGCCAGATTAGGAATGCTTGCCAGGTTTTTATCTCAATCTACTTCTATCTCAATCACTTTTTTTAAACTGAAATTTTTAATTGAGACAATTGCAGGTCCCATGCAGTTGAAAGAAATAATAATCAGAGATCCCTTGTAGCCTTCCCTCAGTTTTCCTCAAAAGTAACATTTCACAAACTATTGCATAATATTATCTCAGGATATTAACATTGATACATGACTCATATCTCAAACACTAGTTGATTTGCTATTCTCAATATTTTAGTAAAGTTATTCTAAAGTTAAAACAGTTTTTGAGAGAGATGCACAGCAGTACTTCAGAGGATTTTAGTCTTTTGTAATGAAGTTAGTGTTTTTCAGGATAACATAAAACCTTGTTTTCCCAATTAGATGATTGATGGGGTCCAGACTCTTTATCTATAAAAGACATTCAGAAGTCCTGAGGATTTTCAATTTTGTTTATGTTTTCATGACTGGCGGTCACTTCCCTATTTTCTCCAGTACTGTCGAAGGAACATTTTTGAGCAATACTGTACATGACTTGTCAATTCTGAAATCAGACAGACAGGATGCAGTATTAACTAATATGCTAAAATAAACCCAGCCACTAATTCTTTTCTCTTTCCTTGGCCATTAGATTGGACTAACCATAAGCGTCTTCCAAGGGAAAGAATTCAAGACAAACACCCATTCTGCTAGAGGGATATGCTGGGAATACCAACTCTGCTCTTTACTGAGTGTGCATGGTTGGTATCAGCCAGCTTTCCGATGCCAACAGGAGGAGACAGAAACAATGCCCTTTCCATGACATTCAAGTCACAGGGCACTCTGACACCTATCTCCAGAGGGCTGTTCCAAAGAAGGTGTGTTCCTATGTCAGCTGGTGCTCTCCAGGTTCCCGTCTTCCCTTCCAGTATTTGACCTTCTTTGAAATATATTTTTCATCGGTGTCCAATCAACCTTTCTCTCCTGTTGCTGCCTTGGTGTGATTTGAGAAATCCAGACCACTTAACTCTCCTATGTGGCTCTTTCTTTGCAACTTCACATTCACAGCAGAATTTCATTTTGTCCCTCAATTGTGTGGTTTGCCTTAATCCACAGATACAGCTTCAAATTGTTTATTCCTTAAAAAATAAAAAGAAAAAAGTGACCTGGAGTTGAGCCAGCTCTAGCCAGACTCTGAGTTTGGCTTTGTGTCCATAAGCTGCAGTTGGGAGAATCGCAAGAAATGCCCAAACAGAATAAAACAAATGATCTATTTAGTCTCGTTTCCTCTCTTGGAAGAAGTCCAGCATGGAGTGCCTTGGAATAAATGTAAATCCCCTGACCCCACCTCCTCTGTTCCCCCATGCTCTCAAACAGTATGACCTTGTATTTAAGTAAAAACTGTCCTTAGCTCCCAATGGGGTGACAGTGTTTTGTCTGGAAGACTGATGGATAGGATATTACAATAATAAGATAATGATAGTAGTTTCTCTCCTATCTAACCTCTACTTAAGATATTACACCACAAGAGTGCATGTTACACAACATGATAGATGCAAATGCTGTTTTGTAAGATTGTTTCAACCAGGGGAAAGGAGAATGGTTTTAACAGTTCGCTTATACAATTGCTTTCTGGAACTTGGCACTGTTGTTTTTGTTGTTTCGGCTTATAAAAGACATTTGCCTTTTATTTCCCTTTAAAGTTGGCTTTCAAATAAATCCAATTTCCTCTTTCTGTAACTTCTGAAACTGATTAAGCCAGAACATCAATTTGTTCTTTCCTATTGTCTATTTTTTTATTGACAGATTCAAAGAAGAGACTTTACTAAGTGCTGGGCTGGGTATTATTTTCTACTTATATTTGACCAAATTGGTTGGAACACTCAGGTCCTGAGAAGCCCTATGGCGTTGACCCCTCAAACAGCAACCTCTCAGCTCTCCTATTACCACACGACGGATGCTCCCTTTCTCCTTCTACGAGTCTCTTTCATTTGTCCTTTCAACCCATCATTGGGCTCCCCTCCCTTCTGCCAACCCTTCCTCCATCCTTCCTTCTCTTCCAGAAGTTAGCAGTTTCTTCCATTGCCAACGACAGTAGTTTTTCCATTATTCTTTATCACCTTTGATCCTTTGGCAGCATTAGATTTATATTTTGCCCGGTTTTGAGACTCCTCTGTCTAACTCTCTTCTCCAGTTCCTCTCTTGCTTTTACCTTTCCCTGATCAAATCCTCCTCCTTCTGTGGGTAGGCACTATGCAATTGACTACCCTCAGCTCTGTCTTCTCTTCTCCACTCCCTCCCAGCAGAATGAACATTGATTTGTGGCCAGTATCTACTGATCCCATCTTTTCCTAGCAGAATCACTTCTGTTCATGTGCCATCTTCTTGGGAATGCAAGTCAAGGTGTCCTTACTCCCTTTAGCTAAAAGGTGGGCATCTGATCAAGCTGACTAGAGTCCCTCTCCCTATTTTCACTCTTGAAAGGGGTGGGAAAAGCAGGTGGACTGACTCATTGCAGCTTGATGAGATGGTGAGCTCTGCCCATCAGAAGACCAGAGCTTCTTTACCCCTGCCCTTCGGAGTAGAGGTCCACGGTGGGTTATGTTGCTGTGAGCCATTTCCACTTGTAGCCAAGGACCTCTAACTGTCATAACCTAGGCGCACATGACTTCATTTCATTCTGGATGAATTTCAAAGCTGTATCTACACAGACCCTTGATCAATGTCCTAAGGTCCATTTATATAGCTTCAAATACCTGGCAGTTACCTCCATTTAATATCTCCCCACAAATTCATACATAACAACTCTAAAAACAAATTGATTATCTTCATCCCTAAACCAGTTTTTCCTCCTCTGCTGGCTAAGTGTTTCACAGGAGTGACCACCACCTCAGTCACCAAAGCCAGAAAGAGGGAACAAGTTCTCCCTCCTCCTTGGCCCTTGTTCATCCCATAGCCAGCAAGTCCCTGGTGCTGTTATTTTCTTCACCAAATCCCTTTTATTCATCTCGGGTCCATTTTTTTCAAGCTAGTTCAAACCTTTATTGCTTCCCCCCTGGACCACTCTAATGGGTTCTTGCTCTCTTCTCAGCCTCCAGATCCCTTCCACAACTGTCAGCCTAATCTATCAAAAGGACTGCTTTAGTCACACCACTCTCCTCCTTAAAATAATCCCATGCTTGTCACTAAGGTCCAAATTCCTTGGTGTAAGCAGTTGGGAGAGCTTATGGGCCCAGGTTCTGGAACTAGACTGCATGTCTTCCAATTCCAGTTTCATCCCTCTGCATTTTTTTTCAAATAGTTTATCTGACCCTTAGATTCCTTCTTTATAGAGTGGTGGATAGTTATAGAATAACCTATTCATAGGGTTATGTGAGGATCAAGTAGTTAATCTATGAAAAGGGTTTACCTGAGTGTCATACAGTAAGTGCTCAATCAAAATGACTGCAACGAAAGCTCTTCCATAATCTAACTCCAGCCTGCCTTTCTAGCAGTATCTTCTTATTTTTCTGATACATTATTAAAGACTTTACCAAATAGAAATAAACAACTGTACCATATGGTATTTTTTTTTGTTATAACTGTACTGTTGTTGAAATCACTCTCTCTATATTGAATACCTCTTTTTCACTCCACCCATCAGTTTTCTAGTGTTGGATTGCAACCAAATAATAATAACTAAATAATAACCATATTATTTGTTCACCATTCTGTGGGTAGGCCAGGGGGGCTTCAGCTGGGATGGCTCTGTCTGATTCACCTTGCGCTGTCTGACATCTTTGGTGCAGCAGCAGGATTCTAGCTGGCCCTTCACATGCAGACCCTCGGTGGGGATGGCTGAAACCCTGCTTCCTCTCTTCTCCAGTTTTTTCATCTTTCTGAGCCTTTTCCACCTTGTTATGCTTTGCACTCAAAGGTTTCTCCTCTACATGGTTTTTCCAGAGGTAACCAGACTCTGCATGATGGATCAAAACTCCAAAATGGTGAGAACCAAAGCTGCAAGTTTTCTTCAGGACTAGTTCTAGGTTTGGCACAATGCCACTTTGGCTGTCACAGTTCAGTGCTTTCTAAGGTACAAGGAAGATTAGTAGATTCTGCCTCTTGATGAGAGGGATATCAGTCAGCTTGGGCTGCTGTAACAAGATCCCATAGACGAGGGGCTTAACCGGCTGACAGTTGTTGCAGATATGGCCCCTTCTCATGGTATGCTCACAGGGCCTTTCCTTTTTCATGGAGGGAGAGAGAAAAAGACAGATCTGTGTCTCTTCCTCTTCTTAAAGGACACAGGGCCTCAGCCATATGAGCTTTTTAAACCTTAATTACCTCCTTAAGACCCCGCTTCCAAATACAGTCACATTGGTGGGTAGGGGCTTCAGCATCTCAATTTTTGAGATCAAAATTGATTTCATAATAAGAGAAGTGGCAAAATCACATTTCAAAAGGGTACATAAGATGGGAAGGGATTACTCTGGCCATTTTTTAACATAATCCTCCACCTTTCTCTGCCACTAAAATCATTTTCATCATCCACAACCTCTTTCTCTCTCTTTCAGCCCAGTCTCTCTCTATTTAGTCTTCCTCCAGCTGTAAGTGTAGGCCACTTATTTTATACTATTGCATCCTGCCTTGAATGTCAGCATTTGATTTAGGTTCTAACCTCCAGGCTGAGGACCCTGTATATATTTATGTTTTCACATAGTGCATTGCACAGAGAAGAGCATAATAAATAGTAAATGTTTATTGAATGAATGAAAAATGCAATTAATTTTACTATTCCAAAAGAGGACAGCCACTCAAAGCATGCGTTTACTCTTCATATGTCCTAAGTCCTCCACCTCTTTCACCTCTATTGAGTATTGAATAATGGGAAGGAATAAGAAGACTGAACACTGGGCACCAGGATTCCTGGTTTCCCGTCCTGTTTCTGCCATTTCTTCATTGTGATCTTGGGAAAGACATTTAATTTTTTCGAGTCTTAGTGTTACAGTTTGGAACTGGAATGTTCTCCAAAGGCTCATGTGTTGAAGGCTTGGACCCAATGCAGCAACATTTGGGGGTGGTGCTTCTGGGAAGTGCTCTGATCTCAGGTGAACAAATCCATTGAAGGATTCATAATTGGTGAACACCTCTTATCAGGAGGTGCTGGAAACTTGAGGATGTGGGACCCTGTCGAAGGAAGGGGATCTTTGAGGGCATGCCTGTGGGGACTGTATTCTTCCCTCAGCCCCTTTGTCTGTCTCTGCTTCCTGGCTGCCAGGAGATGAGCAGTTTTCCTCTGCCATGCCCTTCTGCCATGATGTCCCAAAGTGACATAGCCAGCCAACCATGGATTGAGACCTCTGAAACCATGAACCAAAATAAGTCTTTCCTTTAAGTTGTTTTACGCAGATATTTTGCCACAGTTGACAAATATGACTAGCACACCTGCAAAGGTTCTTACATTAAAGGCTTGGTCCCAGCTGGTGGCTCTGCTGGGAGGTGTGGAAGCTTTAGGAGGTGGGTCACTGGGAGTGTGCCATGAATGATTTATATTGTCCCCGGCCCCTTCCCTTCCCTCTCTCTCTCCCTGGTGCTTCCTGGCCACCATGAGAAGACCACATTTGTTCCTCCCTACCCTCCCATGGTGTTCTGACTCCTCACAGGCCTAGAAGCAGTGGAGCCAACTGACCTCCAAAACCATGAACCAAAGTAAACCTTTCCTATCTGATATGACTTGTCATGCTGATGGCAAAGCAGACCAACGCACTCAGTTTCTTTGTGTCTAAAAAAAGAGTAACAGAATACCCTTTATAGGATTGTTGAGGGAAAGAAGTATGATATTAAGTAAAACACGTTGTAAATGCCAAAGAACTTCCAAATATCAGCGTTATTGTCAATTTTGAAACACTCTGTCAACTTCACTGGTCCAACTTGATTCCTTGTTGGTTCAGATCAACTGCTGTGGTCTCAATGTTTGTGTCCCCTTAAAATTCCCATTCTGAAAGCTAATCACCCATGGATGACATTGGGGGGGGGCTCTGGGAAGTGATTCCTTAGGGCCCTTCAGGAATGGAAGAAGTGCTCTTATAAAAGGCCTGAGAGAGGCCTTTGAGATGAAATAGGGAGAAGGTGGCCATCTATGATTGAATAAATGGCCCTTTACCTGACACTGAATCTACTGGTTCCTTGATCTTGGACTTCACAACCTCCATAATTGTGAAAAATAAATTTCTATTGTCAACAAGCTGCCAAGTCTGAGGCATTTTGTTATAGCAATCCAAACCAACCCTTTGGTGTACCTGCTAGAGTGTCTGGCACATTATAGAAATCAATAAATGATAGCATTTATTACAGTTCTCCCAGACTCTATTGGCAGGTGTCAGGGAAATGAAAAATGAAGACAAGTGTCCTGAGATTTCCAGTTATTTACAGATAGGGGAGGGAATTTGTTTTCTTAACACTCCTGACTTCCATGCCAGGTTAGAAAAGCTTTCTGAGAACTATGTTGGTCTGTCTCCAAATATCTAGAAAGACCTCAGAATCATCAATCTCTCTCAGACAGCAGAGTGAAGGCAACCAAACTCCCAAGGTAGCTTCTGGGTTAAGAAAAATCATCATCATAAAGATAAGCTAATTTGAAAAATCACAGGCTGCTTAATTTAACCAGCTCTAGTTGGTCATAGGGCAGGGGCTGATCTGTATTGCATCTCTCTGTTTCAGGTCACCAGAGTCTCCGTTGTGATAAAGGACCCCGTGTCTCACCTCATCTGCTTCCACTTATCACCTCTACTCATACACCATTTGGGATTTAATGAGGAAAATGATGCCTCATGTTTATGAGCCCTCAAGGAAAGACTGGTTCTTATTAAGCAATAGAAACCAATTATTAAGTTATACCAGACATAGAGAGTCATTGTCACTTTTTAAACAATTATTCCATAAAGGGCCACCAAGAAGACACTTTCCAGTCTCTAGCCTATTCTTTAGACTTCTACCCTAAAGGGTCTTTGAATAAGCAACAAAACAGCAAGGAAGTCTATAAAGGTGAGATGTTGGCTAACTGTACTGACTCAGTTGGTATGCACATCATCTTAGCATTGAACATATCTTCAGAGATTTCTAGAATAATCAAGGCACCTTAGACACTGTCCAGTCCAGAATGTCTTAAGTATAGTCCAAGATGACCTGCAAGATCACCCTGAAATTCTTGTTAAAAATGTACCTGGAAGTCCGATGCAGTGCCATACACCTATAATCCAAGCTACTCAGGAGTCTGATACAGGTGGTTCACAAGTTTGAGGCTTACCTGGGAAATTTACCAAGACCCTATCTCAAAATAAACTGAAAACCACAAGGATGCACCTGGGATTCTATCCTCACATCTGTTCATCCTTCTGAATCTGAATTCTTTAACAAGTCTGCCAGATGTCACTTATGGACATATCTAAACACTAATATAGTCCAAGTCCTTGATTATGAAGATGTGGTCCTTAGACCAGCATCACCAAGGAGGTTGTTGGTGTTGTGGTATCTCAGGTCCTGTCAAAACCCACTTTTTAACCAGATGCTCAGATGCTCAGCTGAGTCATGTGGACATTAAAGTTTACAAAGACTTGCTTAACTAATATAAAAAGCAGCTGGCATCCAAGGACCAATGGACTTGCCCTGGGTCATGTAGCTAAGCCAGGAAATCATGTGGATAACTAGATAAGAGTCCATGCTTAGAGTTAGATAGAACAGTGCTCAGATTTCTTCCCTTGGCCAGCCTGAAATCTTATGCAGTGCCCTGAATATCTCTAAGCCTCAGTTTGTTGTTAAAGGAGTAGCAATACTACCTCATAGGCTCATTGAGAAGTTAAAATGAACATACGTTCATTGTAAAAAGCACTCAGAAAGCTCTCAACCAACAGTGATTGAGGCCATTATTCTAACTTTGATCTCTTGATTCTGTGCTGTCTCCAAAGTGTCCCATGTTGTATGCAAGTAAACGGGAAATAGTATTTTAGATGAATCTGGTCTTTTTGAGGCTATTATATCAAATTTCGATTCTGTGGTTTGGAAGAATGAGGACAAGGGATGGGGCCTCCAGAGGAGAGTAAACAGAATGTGGTATAGCCGTGGGGTTTTGGGTTCCTGCTTCCCTGGTTCTCCCTTGCTCGCCTTGCTTGAGATGCCCTGCAGAGCCACCCAGTCCCTGGGGAAGCGCCAGGTTGGGTGAGGCTTCTGCCCACAGCTTGCCCAACCTGCCAGGTTGCTTCTCCTTTCCTCACCATCATGGGCTCCCCTCCTCTGGACCCCTGTGTGTTCTTGTACAATCTCCCTGTAGCCTTCCAAAACAGCTTCCTGGGAAAGTTCAACAAATCGTAGGCCTTCCTTCTGTACTCAAAAGTTTCCTGCCTTTGCCTTTTTCTGAAGATGGCCAGCTAAGGTGAGAAATCAGCTGGCTTCACTTCCTTTCAAATAATACTTGCATCTTAATGACATCTTTTCCTCTTATGCGCTACAGAATGAGTGATGTGTCATCCCATGGCACAGACGTTTTTGAGTGGAATGACAACAGGATCTTTTTTAGCATTCATTCCTCAAATCCTGCAAATGTGAACAACAGTAGCACCATCTCCCACTAACAATCCCTAGGGACCCTCTTTCTCTTTCTCCTTCCCCTTCTGCTTTGTCCCTCCCCCTCTCTCATTTTATAAGCCATATGGCCTTACAAGGTTGAGAACACAGATTTTGGAGTCAGACTTCCAGAGTTCAAATGCACGCTCTGTCATTCACTGTCTTTGGAACGTGGACAAATTGCTTAACTTCCCTGTACCTCACCTGTAAAATGGGGTTGAGGACAGTACCTAGTTTTTTAGGTTGTAGTGAAGTTTTCACGTATTAAGTTTTGTTAAGTGTTGGAAGCAGTGTGTACATTGTTGTCACCATGAGTCAGGGACCAAATCGGGTGCTGTAGTTCCAAAGATAAACAACATAATCCCTATACATGGAGATTTGAGCAAAGGGAAAATATAGGGAAGATGGTAAGATAAAGTTGGAGTAGGGATGATACTCAGGTACATGCCTGAAATTCTAATATTCCTGGAGGTGGGCGGCAGATTTGGCTTCAAGCTTCCTAGCAACTAGGGTCTGAGATAAACTGTGTAGGAGAAACATGACTGTCTGTGGCACTTAGTCTCAATGTCCCCTTTGTGGATTTTCAGGGAGATGGTACTACATTGTGTGCCAACAACTAGTAGATCAATTTTATGTTATAATATTATAACATACTTTAGTATTAATTGATGGGATTATCCCAAAGCACAGTCAGAAAACATTATTATGGAGAGTGAAGGCAGAGCACCAATGTCATCCGTTTCAGGATCCTACAGTCTAACTCTTTAGTCTTGCGGCTTAATCCAAGGATGAATTTTAGAGCAGTGATTCCCAACTCTTTTTTTTCCCTTTAACTATATTTTAAGAAAATAAATAACCTTTTTATTTTGGAATAATTTTAGTTTTGCAGCAAAGTTGCAGAATAATATGGAAAGTCCACAACTTAGAAATTAACTGTGGCACCTTATCACTCACTAAACTCTAGACTTCATTTGGATTTCACTAGTTTTTCTCCTGATATTTCTTTTCATTCCAGGGGCCCATTAAAGATACCCATTGCATTTAGTCATCGTGTCTCTTTGGTTCCCCTCTGTTATGTGACTGATTCTCATTCTTTTCTCATTTCTCATGACCTTGACAGTTATGAGAGCCAGGAGTTTTGTAGAATATCCCTCAGTGTGTGTTTGCCTGGTGTTTTCTCATGATGGATTGGGCTTTGGGGGCTTGGGATGGTACCACAGAGGTGAATCTCTCAGCTCTTCTCGGCATGTCCCACCTGGGTCACATGATGCCCATGTGACTCATCGCTAGTGATGTTCCCCTTGATCATTCAGTTAAAGTACCATTTGCCTTATTCCAACACAACTCTACTGCAAAGTCAGTTTCTCCCTTTCTGTCTTCTATTCTTTGGATGCATGACCCTAAATCCTACTTACTTACTTAAAGTGAGTTAAGTCCTTCTCAAGGTGAGCAAAACTCTCCCTTCTGGAGGTGGGGATATGTGCTTACATTAAATGAAACTCTTGAGTATGGAAGATTTGTCTCTCCTCCTCTCCTTGTCTATTTCAGTTATGTATTTATATCAATGTGGACTCCTGTGGGTTTATTTTATAATTGTGTTATAAAGCAATACTTCACTATTCATTTTGTAGCCCCCAAATTCCCAGCTTTGGCTATTGCAAGCTCTTCCTGTGTCCCTTTTTCTGGAACAATTCCATGCCCAACTAAGGAGCTCTGGTTCCTTTTATTGGAGGAAAGTATTTATAAATAAACCTAGATCCTGGCCCTGTGTGCGCTTGTTGCTACTGAGGCTAGGAACATTTTTGAATGTTAAAGTTTTGGTGCCTATTTTATGTGGATAGGTATGTAATGATCCACTCACTCCCTCTTTATTTCTATGCCTCTGTTGTCCTAGATGTATTATCTGATTTATGCACAAGAAAAGGTTTTCTTTTCTTTTGTAAAGTGACTTTCACTTTTTAAAAATAAATAAATAAAGGTGTCACCTTACTGAAATTTTATGCCCCTTGCCTCTTATTCATGGGAAAATATACAGTGAATCACACTGTAGCAATCCAGTCAGCTCAATGTACCATTCTAGCTGATACCTATTAACATACTAGGGTGAATGTTCATATAATAAATTGTATACTCAGATAAAAACCTGGCAACACACCAGTGGAGGGCTGCTGACATTCTGCAGCATGCTGGTTGCCAACAAGTCTGCTAAGGATAGGGTTGTTTATCCATAAATACCAACCCCTTTTCTGCTAGCAGAAATCTGGATTTTGTTCAGGCACCTATTCATCTGTCTCTTTGCTACCTGTTTTGGAGAAAATCTTGGTTAATCTTGCCCAATCATGGCTGCTGGTGATCTGCAGCAGACTTTGAGTCAGTGAGAAATAACTGCCTCGCTCCCCCCATTTTAAACTCTAATTTAATTTCTAATTAAGCATCAAAACCAAACATTTTATTCTGGTAATGATTATTTGAAATGCTATTTTTCCAATCCTGAGATTCAGTTGCAGTATCTAATGTTACATTCATTTAGATAAGAAATAAACAACCACAAAAAAATCACCATTCAGCAAATGAGACATGATTTTCTTTTATATTCACTCGATTACTGCATGTAACATAAAAAACCATAGGAAAATAAAATCCAGATAGTAATGCTGTTTGAAATAGCTTGCATACACTTTACCAAAGTGCGACTTTCAATTAAATTATATAGTGAACATATATAACTGTTCTTTTCTACACAACATAATGGCAAAGCAATGACAGAAATTCAAAATTCATAGAGAAACACTGTTAATGGATGACACCAGTGAGATTTTCAAGTGTGGAATGTTGACAAACAATAGCTACATAAGTCAAATCTTGGACTCCTCCTGGGAAGATGTAATTAAAATTATATTTGGGGTATGCTTGAATTACTAGTATGTATATATAAATCTTTATAGGTTCTCAGAGCTGGGAAACTGACAGTGAGGTGCAACCAGCCCTACGTCCTAAGTAATGACCCAGGAAATATCTAGGACACCTGCTCCTCCTTTTTTCTTTTTAGATTTAGTTGATATACTCTTAAAAAATATAAATGAATCATCAGACTAGTTATTCAATCCCAGGCCTATACATAGATCTGTTTTTGAAATTTTATTACACATTCATTTTTAAATTATTTTAATTGTACAAATTTGTAGTATTCCATGTGATAATTCAATACATGTCTGTAGTATATAATGGTCAAATCAGAGTAGTTAACATTTCCATCTCCTTAAACATTCAAAAAATTTTTTGATTAACACATTGTAATTTTAGGTATCTATGTGGTACAGTGTGATATTTTAGTACATGTATAAAATATATACTGATCAAATTAGCATAATTAATATTTCCATCTCCTTATTTATTACTTTGTATTTGGAGACTAGCTTTGGGCCACTCTCTTCTAGTTATTCATAAGATACTTAATTGGTTATTGTGAAGTATGTTCACACATTTATGTCTTTTCTCTAATTGTGTTTGGGTACCTGTCATCTAGTCTCCTACCACCCTGCTTCTCAGACTCTAGAGATTACTATTCCGATTTTGATCAACTTTCTTTTGAAAAACATCCACATCTGAGAGAGAACATGTGAAATAGAACCCCTTTTAGAGCCTGAGTTTTCAGGGCATATTTGTTGCTACAGTATAACGTGACCACATTAGCTTTTCAGGGCTTTTAGAACAAAATATCCCAACCTGGAGGCAGGGGTGGGGGCAGGCGGGCAGAAATCCACTCTCTCACCTTTCTGGCAGCCAGAAGTCTGAAATCAAGGTGTCAGCAGGTCTGTGCCCTCTGATGGCCCAGAGAAGAATCCTACCTGGCTTCTCCTTGGCGTCCAGTCATTGCCACAATCCCTGGTCTTCCTTGGCTTGTAGCTGCACCACTCCAATCTCTGCCTCCATCCTCGAAGGTCTTCTTCTCCGTGTGTACCTGTTCCTTGAGATGGTCTTCTTATAAGGGCACCAGTATTAGACATAGGGTCTTTTCCCCGATCCAGTATGGCCTCCTCTTTCATTACACCCACCAAGACCCCATTTTTAAATAAGAAACATTCTAAGGTTCCAGGTGGACAGGTATTTTGGGGGACACTATCCAACCTACTACAGTGGCTGAGGTAGGATATGATTAATCACACACAGCAGCACTTCCAAACCATCATCTCTCTCCTACCTGACCCTAGAGCGGCCCTGGGACTCTCACCTCTTCACTCTCCTGTCCCTCTTTCCCCTTTCCTCTTTCAGCCTGAATAGCCATTGTTTTCTCACTGCCTCACCTTTTCTACCCACCTCTCTGTACCACCTTTCCAAACATTCATTGGGATTCAGGATGGCAACAACAATGGGCACTGGGCTGGCCAATGCAGAACAACCTTAGGAGGTGTAGTGAAGGGGAGGAATCGAGGAGCAAAAGCAAAATATAATGGGGCAGTGGAAGTGGAAGTCAGAACTCTCAAGTCAAGAGGCTGTCCCAATAAAATTTGCATTTTAATTTACATTCTGACTCTAGCTTGGGTAGGCAAGGGCTTAGGTCCCAAGGCCACTGGGTTGCTATTATAGCAGTGCTGAGTGCATGGACATGGGTGATAGAGAGGAAGACCAGTAGAGGAACACTCAGGGGCCACGTTGACAGACCTAGGAAGGGCAGGTGAGGGAAAGCCTGTCAAAATCTATGGATCCTTTGGAAGATGCACATTTAAAAATTCTTATATATATTTGTACGACTCCTGATTGCAGACTCCCCAAACTTGCCCTCACTACTGAGGTTCACAGTACTGGCTCCTGAAGAATCCTACAGAACTCTGGATGCATTGCTTCTTTCATCTGAGCTTCTGGGCTCAGATGAGCGGCAGCCAGGCTGAGGTTTCTTTGCAAGGTTGCCTGGAGTGGTTTAGCACTGCCCCAAATGAGGGAAGCCATCAGCTTTAACAGTCAGGTACCTCCAAGGAGCAGAATCCTTGCTATGTGGAGGTGGTCCAAGAGGACAGATGAGAAAAGGGCTTACTTACATACTTGAATTTTCCAAAAACAATGAACAGGGAAGAGATGCTTTTTCAAAGTGGGGAAATTCAGTGGGAGGCATCTCCCCAGTAATAGGAAGTCCAACACAGATGCTGAGAAGTGGAAGTGTGTGTAAGAGGGAGTGGGGCCTGTCAGTCCCTATGATCCCCAGCCTGAGTGCATGTAGTCAAGACCTCAGACCCTGGTGACCTGTGTTGCAGGTGAATGCTACCAACCTGTGTGCCTGTGTGGACACTCACTGCAGCCTGTCCCACACCACATAGAGCCGGTCAGCAAAACACACTGTGCTGCTTCCTGTGTTATGATAACATGCTCAGGCTTGGCCCTGTAGCATTTAGGAACTCTGAGACCCATAGACTGGTAAAGAGGGAAAACGGGCCCAATCAGACTGGACTGGGGACACAGGAACTGAGAAAGCCGAGAGTGGCCATTTCTTAGTTACTAGGTAAGATAGGTTTTAATTTGGCCTGACATTGGAAGCCAAGTGATGCAGTTCGGTGGCTGAAATAGCTCTCATCACTTTAGCAGCATTTTTAATCCAGGAAGGGTGCATTTGGAATTAAATAATATTATTGATAATTGCTTCTTGGGTTGAGGGTCAGGATTCAGTTCACCGGAAAGAGAAGAGGGAAGAGGGGCTAGGCGGGTGTTTAGGGTTCTGGTCGATCAGTGAATGGAGGACCCAGCAGGAACCCGGATGGACATAGTGACTGGGCACACAAAGTGTTGATTGTGAGTGGGGCTGTCGCTTACGTGGGGAGTGTATAGGTATTCAGAGACTCTGGGGATTTTTTTATTTTTTTTAATGTATGCTCAGGACCAGACATGGAATGTGACCCTAGAGTTTGGGGGCTGCTGATGTGTTGCCGGGCTTGCTTCCCATTGGCTCATAAGTTCTGCCTGAATGACCCAGCAGTCAACAGCAGGTCTCCTGTCTTACAATGGACACGGGGATCATAGCTGAGATTTAAGACCAGGCCCAAGTTCCTGCAGACTTGACTCTATTTCTCATATACTCTCTTGGGGCTCTGGCCTTGCACCTTCCTCCAGAACCCTGTGAAGCTTTTCATTAGACTAAGCACTGAACCCTTTCTCTACCTCCAGCACTAGGTATCCATACCCTTGGGAGTAGAGTGATTTTTTTTATCCTGGGTCCTGAAGCCGGAATGCCTTGTCTGACTTCTGTTCTGATGCTTCCTGTGCATATATTTTTTTTACTCTCTGAGTCTCTTCATCTGTAACTAGGAAACATAACCCTAAAGCAAGGACAGTTGAAAGAATTAAATGAGATTGTGCAGGCAAAGCACTTGACATCAGATCTGACATACAAACATTACTTGATGTTATTGTTATCTTTCATGACTTGCTGATTCAGTTGGGGGCTGGTCTTGCCGAAATGGCTGTTTGCCAGCCTTCCCCTTCCCCCTTCTGATTGTGACTGCCTCTTCCCACATCTGGGATGCTGAGAGTCTAAAGTATTTCCAATTTCAAATGACTTGGTGTCCTCTGGTGAAACTTGGCCACTGGTATTTGCATGAAAGGACATTTATATGCATTTACCTTTAAGAGAGATGTGGATCAACCCCCAATTTACTTCAGTGTGAGTCTTCCTTTTTTTCCGCATGTCCACCCTGAATAGAGACTAAGTGGGCTTTGCCTCATCTGGAAGCACCGTGAGGGGCAACCCTCTTCTTTCAAAAATGCTTGCTAAAGTCTCAGTGCTCTCCTTCACTGGTTGCAGGATTAGGAACAGGTTTAAGCTTATGAGAAGATATTTATAGGAAGGGTAATGACAGTCAGTAATAATAGCACAAAACTAAATTAAATAATTATAAGAAGAAAGAGTCCATTAAAGCAGAAATAAGAGAATACAGAGATTGTCCAACTAGAACCAGCTTGGAAAATACAAAAATTGGGACATTTCTCGGTGTCCTTGAGGATTCATTAAGATTTAGAGTACAGGAATGTTAACATTGGCAAACACCCTTTTGGGGCCTGTCTGAGACCCATAGACTGGTAAAGAGGGAAAACGGGCCCAATCAGACTGGACTGGGGACACAGGAACTGAGGGGCAACCCTCTTCTTTCAAAAAGAGGGTTTATGTCTATGTCAGTCTATGTCTGTCTTCCTAGGGAAATAATAATTAGTATGGCATTTTTATTTTTTTGTTTGGTTATAAAAGCTGTCCTATATCTTTATAATAATCTCTTTTTTGTTTAATTTAGTTACAGGTCATTTATGTGCTGTAAGCAAAGAACCCCCAAAGATTCTCTAACACAGTGTCCTCTAGGAGATTATCAGACACTACAAAACAATTCCCATATAATCTTCTAAAAATGAAATTTTCTTGCTTTAAAGCATTAATGTAATGCTGATTATTGGCAAGGAGAGAGTTGTAACATTTGGGGGGAATCACCAGATGGTGACATTACATATAATTTCCTAATCCAATTTATCTCAAGGTGTTTGTTTGCTAAATCTGGAGAATATGCTTAATCATCAGTATTACCTTAGAGCACTACCTTTAAAAACCCAAGCTACAGAATATCTTGTGGGGACAGAATTTGGGTGTAATGAAAACAGTTCTTTTGGCAATGACTCAGGTATATACCCTAACTTCAAACAATTTATGTGCAAAATGTCTAAAGTCAAACAAATATTCTCAGGAGGGAAGTATTTCCTAAGTGGATGCAGACAATATGTAGATTTTATTACAGCTCTATCAGGAACAAATGACTTACACATTGCTGTTGCTTACACATAAAACTTTCACAGATCATAACAAATGCTTTCTTCACACAGTGGGCACTGCTCTCAGCAAAACCCATAAGTGGTAGACTCTGGTCTGTAGCCAAGTGGGTGATGGGGAAAAAAAATTTCCTTTGGATAATAAGGAAGATTGAAGATTAAATTATCATAGTGATATAGGAGTTAAAAAGGTTTTCCTCATTTGTAATGAGTCTATGAATACTTTTTTTTTTTTTTTTTTTTTTACATTTTTGACCAGTTATTTTGGTAGATCAGACCAAAAGAAGGAGGAAATCATAACAACAAATCCCAATATTTCTGTTAGGAAGGCTCACTCACAAATATCTGCATCTACCAACAGGAAACTAAATTTTATTATTAAGTATGTATTTCATGTTTCTCATCTGCTTCCAGTTCTGATTTCCCCCTCTTTCATTAATGTATCAGTTAGCTAGTGCTGTGTAACAAAGCACTCCAAAGGTTGTTGCTTAATGCAGGAATTATTATTTAGCTCACGAGACTGTGAATCAAATGTGTGCTTCAGCTGCTCTCATCTGGGCCTAATCATGCATCTGTGAGATTGATAGGCCAGCCAATTTTGACTTTCCTGCCGTTGGCTCTGCTATCACATGTTTGGTTCAGTTGGATGTAGAATGGTCTAAAATGTTCTTAGCTGGGACAGCAAGGGTCTCATCTATTCATCTTCCAACATGTAGACTGGGCTTAGTCACATAAACATCCCAAGGACTCAGAACTGTTGGCCCTCAAAGACTTTTAGCTTGTCACGAGAATCTATGAAATCATACAGCAAACCATCTGCCTATACAGAGGCATAAAAATGCTAGTCTGATTTTTTTGGTGTAATGTCACATGAGAAGAATGGTTGGAGAGGGACACTGAACCAGATAGGAGATAAGTGTGTGTGTGTGTGTGTGTGTGTGGGGGGGGGGGAGAGAGAGAGAGAGAGAGAGAGAGAGAGAGAGAGAGAGAGAGAAAATTCATGTAGGATGAATATCAGAAAGGACCTTAGGGATTTGGCAAATTAGAGGTTTCAATGCAACTTCAGTATAGAAAAAAATGGGAAGGGAAGTTAGGTTTAGAGACATGTTTAGCAATTTTATCCCTTTTGATATTCTATGAGAAATGCAAGCAAGGAATGAAATTGCCATTAAGTAACTTTTTGGCTATTGAACCATCCATTTTAAAAAACAACCATGTGAGATGGACCTACGTGGAGTCCTAAGACTTATTTGGATTAAGCATTTAGATTTCTAAAGGAAGTCAGTTTAAAAAAAAAAAAATAAAGCTCTATCAAACCAGAGAAAAAGTGAAACATGGTTCTTCCCTCCTCAGGAGGACAATCAGTCATGGATGCTCAGTGCTTCCTGAGCACTGTCAGTTTCAACATGTCCACATTTTGAGAAAGAGTGGTGTTCTTTGAAGACTTCATGAATTTAGTTTCTTCCAACTATCCTTGGAAATGTAAAGAAATAATATGTTGATAGCTTCTACAGGTATAATGCTGCCAGTCTGAGATGGCTCCTCTGAGTGCGCAGGTTTGTCCTCCCATTTCTATCCCAATAGTGTCAGTGTCTGGGATCTAGAATCCCCGCAGAATGAGGGGGAGGGCCTGGAAGCTAAAGCTCATGGCCTTGAAAGTTAGCCCAGTCTAAATTCAAATCCTGACTTCACTCCTGACCAACTATGTGAACTTGGGCACATTCTCTTACCTGACTGAACTTGTTTAAGATCTTAAACTGGGAATGATAGTTCTTTCACACCAAATTGTTGCAAGGATTCAAGGTAATATATAATCAGTATTAAGCACATGCTTATTTTAGACTCCCCAGAAGAGGCAACAGAACTAGCATTTATTGAACTGGTGTCAAGATATCATAGGATTCCCAAATTTGGGCAAATGAGTTTGCCTAAAGTCCAGTTTCAGGAAGTCACTGAACGAGCAGAGAGACCTCTACTTTTCTTACTGCTTATAGGAGAGAACCAAAGGCATATCTATCAGTGTGGGTGCAAAACTAACTGTACCGTTGGGACCGTTGAAAAATAAATCAATCATCAGCTCTAGTTTTTATTTTGCATATCCTTATTCCGGATCTCAAGGCACTTAAAATTTAGCTGGAAGTCACCAGAAATCATTAAAATGCAATCACACTCAAAAGCTGAGTGTGGAGTTTAAGGGCAGGAGAGAACAAGTGGAGACAAATCAAGGCTGAAGTGGATCAAGGAGGTTAGATGGGTTTTCAATATATAGACATGACAAAGAGAACATTCTGGAAAATGTCTGTAGGTGGATATAGACAAGGAAATAAGCCAAATATTAGAGAGAGAGGGATGGAGGCTGATCAAATAAGGAAAAGGAAGATGACGGAGGGCTTTGAAAGCCAGGCAGAAGACCCTTAAAGGAGCAGGAAACTGCAGTATCATCAACTTCTGAATGAGTGAGGGAATTGTGAAAATCAGTGCTGTCTAGACCTCTAGAGTGCCCAGGCAGGGCCTGGAATTAGGTGTTGGTCAGCAGGGAGGAGTCCACAGTGATGGAAGCTATCCTAATGTGGTGGGGGAGGGACGGGGAGGAGAAAGTCACAAGAATGCTTCACTGTTAGGAAATTGGACAGCTGTAGATTCTGGGCCCAATTTTGTCCAGATGGACCCAGCACTATTCTGACTCAAATAAGGCAAAGATTCAGAAGGCAAAAGCTGCCCAGGGTTCCGGCTGTGTGGGTAGAGATCATCTTTCCTTACTGTCAACTTCTCCGAAACCAGGACATTGCCTATTAGATGCTTACAAACAATGCCACATCCTTCGAGTGTTTAAGAAATAGAAATGAGAACAGTGTGCCTCCTCTGGAAGCTTGTACCACAGCCACAGTTTCCTTTATATCCAAACTCTACAATAAGACAGAAGACAGTTCCTCTCCCTCTTCTTGGGCAAAGGCCAAATAGAAAAGTAGAATGTGGGCAGGAATCGCATGGGTCATCCCCTCAATTACTAATGTTCAGTTTTGCCTTCTCCAGACTGTCAATTACAGATAAACTGGCCCACACAACATTGTAGGGAAGACTCAAGGTCAAACGAGTCCTCTGATTCAAGCATCAGTGGGTTTGTGATGCTATACTTTTCTGCCAAACTAAAGGATGAAAACTTAAATGTTTTTTCTGTGAGTTCTAAATAGGTGACATCCATGTCTCCAGGCTGGCCCTCAGCATGGAACAGAGAGGAAAGGCTGAACTTAAGAAGCCTGAGAGTTGTGACAAATTCCTTTTTTCATCAGATGTTTATCATGGCAGGTGTAGGTGAGGAAAGTAGTCCCCCCACTCCTTATCCTCAGAGGGCATGTTTCAGGACTGCCAGTGGATGCATGAAACTTCAGATAGTAGCAGATCATTCATACCACACCCCCCAACACATACATATTATAGACTTTAATTTAAATAAAAATGTCAGTAAGAGATTAATGACAATAACTAACAATAATGGAACAATTATAACAATATTCTGTAATGAATTTTATGTGAATGTTGCATTTTTCTCTTAAAAGAGTCAAGACAAATCTTAATATTTTGATACTGCAGTTGACTACACGTCACTGAAACCCAGGAAAGCAAAGCCAAGGATACTCACTTGAGTAATACTAAAAGAAGAGCAATCTTAAAATCTTAAACATGAAAATTTACCTGCAAATTCTTGATTCTCTGCAGGAATCAACAACTTAAAGCAAATTATAAGTCATTCCAATCCATTTATTCAACTAGCAATTACAAAGGGCCTGACTAGGCATGGGGAATAAGAAATACTTCAGCAAATGACCCAAGTCCCTGTTCATACAGGGTTGACATGAGAGTGGGGGAAGATAGACAACGGCCTATGAAAATATACTGTCAGGTTGTCAAAGCACCGAGAAGAAAAAAATCTGGGAATGGGATAGGAAGGAACAGAGTTGGTAACAGCTGTGTGCTCTTGTAGACCTGATGCTAAGGGCAGCCTCTCTAATAAGGCTTATCTGGGGGAAGTGAGGAACCAAGCCAGGTGGACACCTAGTGAGGGAGTGCACCTTGCAGAGGGGATCAAGACATAGGGTTGCCAGGTAAAATATAGGATGCCCAGTTGAATATCATATTAAAAAATTTTTAGCAGAAGTATATCCTTAATATTTCATGATATATGATTAAAAAATTTTAGTTTATCTAGACTTATACTTGAACTGAACCTGCTACATTTTCATCTATGGAATGTGTCATTAGGCCCTTGCTAGGTCTGGAGGAAAGAGTGTACTTGATGGGCTTAAGAAACAGCAAAAAGGTCAATGATCCAATAAGGGGAAGACAGATAGGAGATGAGGTCCTAAAGCGGGCAGGTGGCTGTGTCACAGATGACCTTTGTGGCCAACTATGAACACTTTGACTTGAAGTGTGATGGGAAGCCAGTGCAAAGCTTAGAACAGAGAAGTGTCTGGATTCATTCATTCAATTATTCAATGAATTCCATTCAATACTCATTCAATTAATTAGTGAATGCCTATTTGTTTTATTAAACCAGGGCAATGTTAGGATCCAGTTCCTGCTTTCCAGGTGCTCACCCACTCTGTAGGACATAATGCTTAACAAAGCAGTAAGCACTGACATACATATTTAGGTCTACACAGGTGGTTCAGTCCAAAGTACCACAAGTGGATGGGTAATGTGGACCAGAAAAGTCTGCAAAGCATTTTGGAGAAGGTTGGACAAGCTGGTCAGGAAGGACAGGAGAGAAGAATCATCTCTTCCTCCTATTTCAAGAATGTGGACACCGTCCTCTAAAATGTGAATGGAGCTTTAGGGGCATTGTAGCCTCTGTGTCCAGTGTTCCCTCAGGACAGTTCCTTCTCAGTCATCAAGTATTGACAGAGTATCCAGGATCAAATGGATTCCAGGGTGAGCAGCTACACCTCAAGAAATGGCCAGAGGATTGGATTCTCTGAAACAGAGTCAGTGTGGATCTTCTCCATTGTAATACCCGACATGCACAGCCCTTGCCTGGAGTAGGAACATGGACCTTAGTCATTTTGTTTTTAATAAAGTTACTGGGAATTTTCCTTGGGGATTTTTGCTTCTGAGAAATTGACACCCACCAAAAGGTTTTGGCATACCACAGAAGCCAATACATGTTTGTGAAATCAATATCTAACTTGTACATCAATTTGAAACAGGTGCCACTGAAGTGTTTCTGGTAGAGTAATCAGCATCATCAACCAGATTTAACATAACTCATTTTTTAAGCTCTCAGAGAGAGTACAAAAGACACCTTGTATCCATGGTTCCTCTAAAATGGCCAGAGGATATAACATTGTAGAGGATTGTGCATGTAGTTTGGAGTCATGAGGCAAGAATGTAGGATCTCCTGAGTCTCAAGACCAGGCACACTTATTGTAAATAGTCAGAAAAGTCCCCACTCAAAGCAAAATCCTGGTTGTGACAGGGGACTGGTCCATGTGCAAGTCACTGTGCAAAAGCTAAATTGCTATAAAGGCTACTGGCATCCTTTGAGAAAGGGTCAGATAAAAATTCCTTGAAACTCCCTGTATTAATTTCCTAAGGCTGTTGTAAAAATCAATTACCACAAATCGGGTGGCTTAAAACTACAGAAATCTATTCTCTCATAGTCCAGAAGGCCAGAAGTCCAAGTTCAAGGTGTTGGCAGGGACACATTCCCTCTTAGTGCTTCAGGGGAGACACTTTCCTTCTGGTGGCTCTAAGAGATACTTGGATTTTGGCTGCATCACCCCAAATTCTGCCTCTCTGGTTACATTGCACCTCTTCTTCTGTCTCCAGACTCCCACTTTCTTTTTTCTATAAGAACACTTGTCATTGGGTTTAGGGCCCATTAAAATGATCTTATAAGGAAGGGTCCTCAACTTAATTATGTCTGCAAAGACCCTCTCTCCAAATAAGTTCACATTCACAGGTTCCAGGATTCAGAACATGGACATATTTTTAAGGGGACATCATGCAACTCACTATGCCTCCAGAAAAACACAGTGCAGGAATCAAGAGAAGAGGAAAGTTTCTGAAGAAAGCGAAAATGTTTGAGAAGGCTGGTAATGTATATGTGCAAACACCACCCAGAAATTGCTGCTATTGCCCTAGTCATATTTCCTTAGCACCTGGTATTCTCGTTCACACCGGTGACTCTTATCTTCAAGCACCTTTCATTCTCTGCCTAAGGGTTTTCTCTGGTTACTGGACTGCATTTGCCCGAAGAGCAAATCAGGCATCAGGAGTTAATGCCATGGAGAAAAGACTATTAGAGAACATTGCCCATTTCAACACTCATGAGGGAGTGATAACAGGCTTGGTAAGAGGGAGACCTGGGGTTGTGTTTGAGCTAAAAAAGCCACTTCCTATTCCATAGGCCATTCTAGTTTCTGAATAGCTGCTCTACCTTGAGGTAAAGGGGTTGTGTTTTCATGCTCTTCTACTGTCAAGCACACATTGGATGTGTCCTACCAATGGGAAGAAAAGCATGGCCTTCTGTCAGTGGCTCTGCTTAACACAGGACAATTTCTGGAAGGGAGGAACTCAGCTCAAAATCCTCCACTATCAACACACCTAACAGTGAGGTGAATAGATATCCTAATCTTGGGAGGGCGAATCTTACTAAAAGATGCACCACAGTCCACCCCTTACATTTTATTTTTTCTTTAAACTACTGTGGGAACAACTCTCTCAAGATTCAGGTAGGTCTCTCTCCCCTGAGAAAACTTACAAGAAAGAGGTTAGTGGGATAAATGACAGGCCTCGTCACTATAGCTGGTCTTGAAGTTGCCGCTCGTCTGCCCACTGCAGGTTTATCTCACCTTCAGCTATCACTTCTGCTGGTGTAGGTGATTTTCATGATGGTGTAATCCAGACCTCCAACCCTGTAAGGTCTGGATCAAAGTGCCCTTCTCAAGCTTTGGCCTCTACCTTTATCCATTTACTATCATAATTGGGCAAAGGCAGAATAGCCAAAGCAATACCAATCAAGAAAAGCAACGCTGAATAAAGGCATCAGAATACCTGTTCTGAAATTGTACTACAGAGCTGTACTAACAGAATAGCATGGTATTGTCATCAAAATAGACATGAAGACCAGTGGAACAGAGTATAAGACACAGAGACAAATCCATATATCTACATATGATACTTGATAAAGATGCCCCAAATCATATGCATAAAAATGTGTCTATATGTCTATTAGAATCACTATTCTTCCCCATGGTAGAAAAAGTCCAATGTAGCCACCTTGCCACTATGTGACCCGTCTTCTCAAGGGATATCAATTATAACAAATGCTTCAGTAGAGCTTGAGGACAGGAATAGACCTTCATGGTTCTCTCCATTTAAGGCAAGAGGACTGAATCTTTATACCGTTCCCAACAGTGAGTCTTTGGATATTGGCTGTCCCCAGTAAGGCACAAAACTCTGGGAGAAACATCAATGGCTTCCTTCAGTTGACACAGATTCCCTCATAGCAACTGAACTGAGAACCTTTAGCCCCTAACCCTCAAAGTTGCTGAAGAAGGATCTAGCAGCACAGCATCGACTAGCTCACTTATTTCTTGGGTGAGAACATGTTTTCTGTCATTTTCCTCACTGGAGAAATGAACTGGGTCTGAATGGCCCTCAATAAGCACAGTTAGCAGATTACTGGTGGTTTCAGTAGGAGCTATTTTAATGGGGATAGGCGAGGGAGGAACTCAGGCAATTAAGAAGTAACTGAAATAAAGAAGCTGAGCTGGCAAATCTAAACCTCTCTGACAAAAATCTTTGTTGGGAAGAAGAGGGATTCTATAGAATTTTTAGGGAGAATGATGTCTAATACTCTCCTTTCCCCAGTCAGTGCACTTCCAAAGTAGGTGGCTGGGGTTATGAAGGAAATATGGAAGAATTTTTCTCTATGTGAAGCTAATGAGTCCCCAGGGGAACTGAATCTATAGCTCCAGATTCATTAATACCATCCCAGCTGAACCAACAGGCTGGAGAGCAAGCAGGCTTTGGGCAAGCATTAGCAGTAAAATCCTAGATTATTGGAGGGGTCAAGTTATATACTTAGAGAGAGTGGCTTTATGTTCATGTTAGCTATAGAAGGTTACATCAAGTGTGTGAGGCCTGATACTAGTGAGTCTTGAGAAAGTATTCCTATTTATGCCCCAAAGATACAATAAAATTTTTAAATAAAGATGAGCATTAGAGGCTCTGGGATATTTTAATGGGACAAATTTAAAGAAGGCCAATGGATGCAGATGTGATCAGGACCTTCCATGTCATCGAATCACCAAGTCCAATGCAACTATGCTTTCTGAGCATCATTTTTCAGTTATACATCTATTTAGTGTATACAATATGGAGAACTGAGCTTATTATGTTATAAATATATGGATGAGAGAAGGTAGAATTCTTATCAACTCTTTAACTATTGGAATAATTTCCTAAGTTCTTTGTTTTTTTATTATTATTATTATTATTATTATTATTTTTCTCTTTCAGGAAGAACTGTTCTTAGTTAAATCAAGATTCCTTGAGCAGGACTAGTAGTGAAACCTAAGCACTCAGAGTATCTTTCTTTATGCTCCGTGTGGAATTGGGGTGGGGTGGGGAAAAAGATGGATGATAACATGGGTCTCATTCCAGTTCACACAATGGACTCCCTTCCTATGATATAAGAAGCATTAGGAGCTGAGTGATGAGTTGGCTGGTGAACATGGAGGACAGGCAGATGGTTCATCCCTGGACACCATAAGCAGTTCTGTCATCAGAAAGCAATCTAGCTGGGCTGGCTTCATGATCAACAATGTAGAAGACACCCATGCCTGCCTGGAACTGCTCCTTCTCATACCTCTCCAAACTCTCCCCAGAGCTACCTCTTTCAGCCTTCAGATCTCTGAGCCTAACTGCCCTGTCTGCTGAAAACAGAAGCTACTCTTAGGCAGATAACTGCTGTATCTACAGTGGGTATTTCCTGTTACTATCTCACTGAACCCCTTGATTGCTTCCTTTATAGCACTTATCCTAGTTTGTAACTATTTCTTTGTATCCTAATTTGTAATTTGTAATTATTTGTAATTTGTAATTGTTTCTTTGCTCATCTGTCTCACTCATTTGAATGCAAACTTCATGAGGGCAGGGACAAACTCATATTATATCATAGTCGAATCCCAGCGCAGGGTACCTGGTGATCATTCATGAAATTTGTCTTGATTGAATAAATGAACAGCTCTTTAAAAGGATCATAAAGCAAAGATAAAGCTTCATTTTAAAGTCATAATATAGATAGAGCTTGGTCCTTCCTCTGCCATTAGCCAGCTTTGTGATTGAACAGGACTTTTAATCCCGGTTGTAAAATGAGAAGTTTGAAGAGATTTATTCTAATTCCAAAGTTATGTGACCAGAAACAACTGTGGACATGCTGGAGTTTTGTGAGTGTTAATCCACACTGGAACCTCATACTAAGTGTTTCTCTTCCAAACTGGTTTATATACCTTACTTGTCATAGAACAGCTTTTTTGACCCAAGGCATATCTATGGCCCAAACTGAGCAAGGTCTTATTGGGAAAATATGTCCATATAATTAAATTCCAATAGATCTCCAAAACTACTTTACAGAAAAAAAATCATCATTCAATATAGAAATCCCCAATACAAATTAAATTAAATACCAGGGTTCATTTAAAATGATTATAAACGATATAAGAAATTCAAAGTTTTGTGGTCTATTAAAATATTTCAAAGGCTTGAAGAAATGACAGTATTTATGTAAGATTCATCATGTTTTTTCATGCTAAGGACAGAGGTACTGAGAAGTAGGGGAATTTTCCTAACAGGCTCACTGGTGAGGACAAAAACTTCACATTACCATTCTAACCGAGATTTCATCTCACACCAATCACAACAACAATTATCAAGAATACAAATAATAATAAATGTTGGTGAGGATGTGGGGAGAAAGGTATACTCATGCATTGTTGGTGGGACAGCAAATTAGTACAACCACTCTGGAGAGCACTATGGAGAGCCCTCAAAAAACTATGAATGGAACCACCATATAACCCAGCTATCCTACTCTCAGTATATATCCAGCAGTTCTCAAATCATCATCCTATAGGGTTAAAGTCGCATCAATGTTTACAGCAGCGCATCCATAATAGCCAAGTGGAACCAGTCTAGGTACCTGTGAACAGATGAATGGATAAAGAAAACGTATTATATATACACAATGGAGTATTTCTCAGCCATAACAAAATGGTGAAGTTATTTGCCAGTAAATGGATGGGACTGGGGATCACTATGCTAAATGATATAAATTAGACCCAGAAAATCAAGAATCAAATGTTTTCTCTAATATATGGAAGCTAGACCAAATTAAGGTAGGGGGTGGGGTAAGAAAGAAACAAAGCAGGCTGGGGGATTCCACGAAAATAGAAGAGAGATCTGTGGAGTAGAGGAAAGGAATTGAGGGGAAAGGAGGAGGGACAGAAAAAGGGAAGACTGGTGGAATGAATCTGACCTAACTCTCCTACGTACACGTGTGACTATACCACAGTGAATCTCACCTTTATTTATATCTGCAAGGCACTAATTTAAATAAAGAACTATAAATAAATAAAAGAAAGCTCATTAGAGGAGATGAAAAGAAAAAGGGGGAGGGAAGAGGAAAGGGAAAGGGGAAGTATTGGGGACTGAATTACAGCAACTTATCGTCTGTGTTTGTATAACTATGTCAAAATGAACCCTAATATTCTATGTAACTAAAGAAAACTAATACAGAATACAAAAAAATGCAATCATATTCATTTTTTAAGTCAAAGCCCAGCAGACCACCAAAAAATGGTCACTGGGGCTCACAGGAATGCATGACCCAGACATGAGTCTCCTGCTGAGGGCTGTACTAGGGGCCCTTCATGCAGGTCGATGCCATTTTCCTAAGAACCACAAGTAGCAAGAATTCGTGTCTGATTTTCTGGGCATCTGTGATATCAGTATGTCTTTTCTGGCACTAAGATGTTTGCTGGTTCCCAACTACTTATTTCATCATCCTTCAATCTCTAGTAGTATCTTCCAGAAGGAAAAGAAATCAGAGGCAAGCCAATTTACTTACATCTCAGCACCTATATTTGTTATAGCATTACTTTCATTTTCCTAAGTAACTTGGAATCAAGCATTTGCATAAATACTACCCACAGTACAGAACCGCTGAGGCGGAGAGGTAGGTAATAGGTTGGAAACAGCTTATGTGCAAGGACTCAAAAGGCTTGATTACTTGAGAATGGTGGGTTTGGGAATGAGATTCCCCCACACAAAGCGACCAGTCTACTGTGTAGAAACATTATTCACAATAGTACAATATAACAGGGCCCTCACCACCAGTTTGGACCCACAGGGAGAGAGAGACTAAATGTGCTTCTGTGTTTTAAGAGTGATTGGAAAACTGTAAATTGCAGGGTGTGCCCCGGGAGCAGCAGACTTCCTCAGAAACATGAATCCCCTCAAAATGGGCCAGACAACTCTTTCAGCCGAGGTACAGTGGTTAAGGATGGATTTATTGAGACTTCATAAGACCCCAATAAGAACAAAGGAAAACTGTTCTTCTTTTGATCTTGGTTCATCCAACCCAAGTGGAAATGTTTATGTCTACCCTCACCAGGATGAAGAGGTTTGTCCTCCTGCTGGCTCCCTCTGTGTTGTCCCACTCTGCTTGGGTCCAACCCCATAGCCTTTGATGAGAGTTTCTCCAGAGCACCAGGCTGTTTGCCCAGCCCTTTTTGCACTTTTAGTCAAGAAGAATCAATTTTCTCTCAGCCCAGAACTTTCTGAAGGTGCCTTAAAGATTGGTTCCTCTCATATGCATTATATATTACATACATGGTAGGAAATGTGTCCAAAATAGGCAACACAGGATATCTGTTAAGTTAGGAATATCTGTATGTTATTTCTTTACAGAGTGAGGATATATCAGACAGTATTATTTGCCATTCTCTTCCAGATTCTAAGGATCCACCACGTATCTTTGATCCTTTTCAACCCATGGCTGAAATTGATGGATAAGAATTTGAGACTTTGGATTGTATTAAAATCCAAAAAGCCCCAGAGAAAGCTGTTCTTAATCACATAAAACACACCACAGGACTTTATCTGCTCTTTCCTGAGAGCAAGTTTAGCCCGAGCAGAGAACATACTAGAATGGGTACTGGAAGATGGAAGAAGTCCCAGATGGTGAGGGAGGTGGAGGCTGTGGCCCCCCTCTTCATCTCCAGCTCATCACATTTCCCATTTCTGCCAAAAGAAACTATCTGTGCCTAGTAGGTTATCTCCCTACCCGCACTTCTCTGTCTGGCCGAGGACTAAGAATGTACTGTGTTACCTCTTTCTTTTGGAATATTTCTTTCTTTCCTTCCTTCCTTCCTTCCTTCCTTCCTTCCTTCCTTCCTTCCTTCCTTCCTTCCTTCCCTCCTTTCTTCCTTCTCTCTATAGTGTACCAGGCATTGTGCTAGTTTTACTGACAAATAAACCAGACCCCCAACCTTCTTGGGGCTTATCATCTAGGATCAACAGAAATAAGCAAACATTTAATCAACTGGGATTAGCTCTACCAAAAGCAAATGGGGCTCTGTGTTGGACAGTACCTGTCTATTCTTATAGACAGGGCAGGAGGGCATCTCCATAGAGGGGGCAGAAGAGGAGAGAGAGGCAGACAGATGCACCAGCAGGTCTGAAAACTACGATGCGCAGGGCAAGTCGGAATTAAAGAACAATGTGAAACTAAGACTCATTGGCTTTACCAGCCTTCTGCCAATGTTTTCAGGCAGAGTGCTCAGTAGGTTTCACAGTTCTGCCAGCTGACATCATAGGATTGAAAAGGAAGGGAGGGAGGGAAAAAAGAAGAAAGTAAATGTTTAAGGTCTAGGTAAAACACCATTTCCCAATAAATAAGTAAATAATGTTTTCCTGTCACCATCTTTCCATGTCTATTAAATTTTTGAGTGTCTGGGTTTCAGTCTTTGATCAGAAGGTAACTCAGAGAATAATAGTTGGAGAGGAGGCTTTGAAGTGGTTGTAGGCTGTCACAATCTTTAGGAGTCCTCAGGAGAACTTTGTGTTGGAAACAAGTGGCGGGTTGAGTTCAGACATTACCCTGGGTTCCCCAGTGCTATGATTGGCAGGAAGTTAATGTCCTGTACTGCCATCTTTTGGTTGTGCCCACCAGCCTCTCTTCCTTCAGAAAACTGTCCCTCCTGCCACGTTGTGAGGACAAGGGCTCTGTTCCCTCCAGCTCTTGGATGAGCTAAGGATCCACAACTGGCCAATCAGAGTAGCCCATTACTCTGACCATGGTGACTGGGTCAGCCATGAGCACATGGTTCCACCAAGGCCTCCCGGAGTCCTTCTGTGAGATTTGATGTGTGGAAACCGGACAGAATCTCTTTCTCTTCATCTAAGGTTAGGAGCTACAGAGATAAAGGAGGCTTGGAGCTATGAGCCGTTGTTTTGCTGCCTGATAGAAAGCCCGAGATTAAATGCAACAAAAGAGGTAAATTAAGAGACAGACAGACAGACCAATACAAACTGGGCCCGAGATCTCATCATACTGATACAAGATGTGCATCTTAGACTTCCCAGTCAACACGTCACCTTTTTTGCTATGTCCGAGTTTGAGTTGGTTTTTCATCTCTTTCGTCGATAGATCTAGATAAATATGATGTCTAAAAAATGTGGCCTTTTTTTCATTTCCATGAAAACTCACTACAAGAAACACACATAAATTCATTGGATGGTGTGGTCTTTCCCTCCAGCACCTAACGCGGGCCATTTCTCATGAGGGACAATTAGGCAGTTTTCCTGGAGTCACTCAAATATATAACAAAATGCTTTCAATCCTCAGATAACTACGCAGAAGAAAAGCCAAAACACATGTTTGAATCTGTAACATGAACAAACAGTACTAAGAATGAGATGCTTATGGGGAATTAATTTTCATTTTGAATGTATTTCATAAGAACTTCATTACCTAATTGGAGATATTATTTTCAGACAGCTCTGTTCTCATTCAAACCAGAAAAAAAAGGAAATAAACAAACACAAAACCATTTTTCTTAAGTTGAGAAACAAGCATAAATACATATTTTTTCTATTTCTTGGATTTCGAAAGAAGCACCCTACATCGGGGAGGTCGGGGGCCTGTATTGGTGACTTGTGCAAACAGCTTGCATCTCTTCCTAAACCATCACAAGACAAATTGCTGCTGAAAATGGTGGGGCTGTTGCAAGGCCATTTAAGCTAATCCTGAAGATGAGTCATTAGAATTAAACCCCAGGAATCAAGGCCTCAGAAGGAGAGGAGATGGGCTTGTGACCTCCTTTTCTGTCCTCGTTCACTGCTGTAAAGGAAAACCCCACCACATGAATAAATTGGAAGCCCTGGGGATCCTAACTTCAGATCTGCTACTGTCAATGTTCTGCACTGAATAATAGAGTGCTTTGGTGGCTCTGACTTTTCTTTCTCAGGTGAGACAGTCCAAGGATTCTGTTGATATTTCCATAAGAAAATCTTGGACTGGTGAAGCAGACAACAGTAGATCTTAGTACTTCCAGACTTGAAATGTCACCTAAGGAAAAGGCTGTGAGACTCTGGGAAAATCCTATTTTGTCTTGGAATCCTAGCTTTAGTTTTGCAAACTCAGGCTGGCCTGGGAAGCCCTGAAATTGTTTCATAGTATTATTATTTTTTTCTTCTTCCCCTTTAATCATTTAGTGAAAATAACCAAATACCATATTATAAAGCTCCAGGAAAAATCAGAAACTGTATGAATGGGAAGAAAACTTATTCACTTAGTAGATGAAGAAACAGTGACTCACAGCAGTTCTGAGATGTGCTCAAGGTCTCAGGAAGGTCTCATAATTGTTGGGGGTGGCTCCAACACCTGCACAATGTTGAAATATTCAGAAATTTTCATATTCTGCCCACCAGCCTGATGCTGATGTCCTTTCTCAAAGCACATGCCTTTGAATATTAGTAAACAGATGTTTGTGCAAAAAGAATTTGGAAATGGTGTGTGCTACATAGCTTTGGGGGGAGTATACTCAAACCCCCAATATTGTACAGTAAAAAATACTGTACTCTATTTACCTACATTTATTAGAGTTTGCCATAATATTTGACCAAAGAAATCTTATTCTGTGGAATACTCACCTTTATGGGTAGGCTTAGAAGATCTTTAGGGGCCCTTCAAAGCTTCTGGGATGTATCAGAGAAGCTCAAAGAGGAACATTTCTTCATTTGACTTTAAAGTACTAATAGGGTATTTGTTATGGTTAGGTAAAATTTGTTGGCCAAATCTAAGTTAGAAAGTCTTCAATGTCTTTTTGGTGTTTGTCACATAAGGAAGCTCCTGGGTACATTTTCAACTTTGTTCTGAGATTTGTTGGGCTAGCTTAGCTTTTATTTAAAATACCAAATTTGAAAAATTAAATATTTAACTGAGGGAAAATTCCAGGCATATCGTTTCTGGTATTTTCATAGCACAACACCAAAATGCCATCTCTGAGGAAATACCAAGGTGCCTAACTCAATGAAATGTAGCATGTGGTTCTTGGAATCAAACAATCTGCCAATTAACTCTGAGTAAGCTTGAAATACAAATCCATGAGTCAGGATGAGAGAACCAGCTCAGCATGGGTGTGCCCAGCAGACAAAAAGCTATTAGTAACCCTAACTGGACCTGTTAGCCAATACTATTGAACGTTTTCCAGTGGACTTGCTAAATTTCTCCAGGGGTCACCAATTTGAATGACCTCAGGGAGCAAGAATTAGTATAAATGGGTAAAAATTCGCTAGAGAGTGGTAGAGACCATTTTGAATCAAAGAGCACCTTCTAAAAACAGCGAAAACTATTTTTACTGTGTTATCCAGACAAAATTTATTTGTGGGCTGAATTCGTTACATGGATCGACAGTATTCCTTCTCTGGCTTGGCCTTGGAAGTAGAGGCAAGAGTTAAGTAATAACAGCTAGAATGATCCTGGAAAATAGTAGCATTCCGCTATCTAACAGGATCGAGAATAAAATAATAGGCTTATCAACATGATTTATGATTCATGATGACAATCCATGAGCACTCTCTTATAAACAATATGCAGATTTGCCATTCCCATGAAATTAGTAGAAAAGGAAATATATTTATCATCCAAACAAGTCTGATCATTATCAATTCTTTTGATGGCTCAGAGGCTCTAGAGAAGCCCTGCAATGCATCTGGGGCATCATTTTGACTGTTGGTCAAAATGGTGCCAGAGAAACTCAAAGAGAGTCATTTTTCATTTGACAGCACCAATAGGGAATTTGCTATGGCTGGATTTGACCTGTAGAATTTGTTGGCCAAATCAAAATGCTGCAACTTAAAGTAACAGATGATTACTAAAAAGTGACTAGATGATTGAAATTCAGTCATCACATGGAAAATTAGAATGAGATGAGCTTATTTAGTTTTTAAGAATAGCTAGGAAGTTGTTACAGAAAACAGATTGTAAGAAGAGAGAACTTTATTGAAAGGTGATTTCTTTCTGGAAGAGGTGTTAAATTGGGATAAATTCCTATCATTAGTAATGGAGAATGTGCTTGCTTTCCTAGACACAGAGAGAGCCCTGATCAGTGTATTTTGACTCAAAGACATTCCTAAACTTTCTTCCTGTAAGAATTTCAGGACACATGAAAACTCCCTTTGTGTTTCTCTAAGGGCAGTGAAGTCTCTCCTCTGGTCTCAGAGCAATGCCCACAGGGCCTGGCTGTGCTATACCTAGATTAGACAATAATAACACAGAGAGAACTTGTGTCCCCTGGAAGAACAATAGTACTGGCCAGGACTGGCAGAGCCCTTGCTGTCTATGAGCAAGACACTGAACTGGGGTTTATATACAGTGGCATTAATTCTATGGCTACTCTTACTTTACAGATGGGGAGAGAGAACCTCTGAGGGGTTGGTTACCTCATCCAAGATGACACAACATCTATAAGTTACAGGGCCAGAATCTAAAGCCCATATTATTTTCAACACACTCTGTAACTAGATATGACTTCATGGAAATTAAAATGTCTGAGGAACAAGTAGGTTTGGGGGAAGGAAAAGATGGAATCTATAGGGATTATTGATTTGTGTTTGGTAAGATATAGGTTGAAAAGAGCTTTGAAGTAAGGATAAATAGGGCTTTTGAGAGAAGAGGGCACATTATGTATTAGAAGGGGATCAATGCCATGCATCCCTTCAGGGCTTTCAAACCAAATAATTATTTGTGGCTCTAAGACTGGATTCTGCAGAAAACTTGGGTGAAGAGTGTGTAGTGGGTGAATAGCATCTTCCAAAAAATGGTCAAGCCTTAATCCATGGAGCCTCAGAATATATTCTTTGGAATAAGAGGCCTTTGCAGATGTAATGAAGACAAGCATCTCCAATGAGATCATCCTGGATCCGAGTGGGCTTTTAAAGTCGATGATGGTATTATTATAAAGGACAGAGAAGAAGACATAGGGAGACACAGAGCAAAGCCATGTGAAGACAGAGGCTGATATTGGAGTGATTCATCCATAAGCCAAGGAACACCAAGGACTTCCAATGAGTTCTCCCTCAGTGCCTTCAGAGGGAAATAACCTTTCTGGTGCCTTGATTTTAGACATCTGGCCTCCAGAACTGTGATAGAACAAATTTCTGTTGTTTGGAGCCACCAAGTTTATGGTGACTTGTTAAGCACCCTAGGAAATCAATACTGAATGAATGACAAATTGTTTTGGTGGATCTACTTCTTATAGCTTTCTGGTGTCTCCCAGGGGTCCATGGAGCAGGGGTCTTGGAAAGAAATAGCTTGATAATGGGAAATAGTGCTGGACATTCTGGTTTGGTTTGGAAATATGTTCCATAATGCGGCCTCTTATATGTAGTTTTCGTGTTCTTGCTATGAAATTATTGAAATTGACATGAAGAAGCAGACCATTGCTTGAATCTCTCTTCTTGACTCTTGTTCTAACTCACTTTGTGACCCAACCTTAAACAATTTATTTAACGCCAGTTTTCTGGTCAAGGTACCAGGACTGTGGCATTAGTGGCTTTATTTAGCCATTGGCCAGACAGATTGAGTAGTCTTCCTTTAAAGAATATGGGTTATACTCAGTCCAGGGAACAGGCACTTCACAGTTCAACTCTGCCAGAAATGCTGTGGAGTTATCTTTTGGTGTTAAAGAGGTCATGAAGATTCCTATAAAGAGTTAATGATCTGGAAGCAAATATTCTGGCACAGATTCATGATGCAATGTCTCCATGGGCACCATCAGCAAGCCAGCTCTGGAAAGAAATCCCCAGAGCTCTTAAAAGATGCTCTGAGATATACCTTTAGTGTTGCCACAGATTCAAAACACACATCATGGGTTTGTTATGAGAACTGAACTACTTTTCCCCAGAGGACAGTACTACCTAAGTTGTGCTGCACTAACAGGCTTCTGAGAGGTAGTTGAATGCAAGGATACGAACAGGTTCACCATATTAGAGACCCTAGGCTGTGTATTTTCCAGAAACATCTACCATCACCACACACTTTTAGTTCCAGTCTGTTCTCATAGGGTTTAAATAAGGTATTATTCCTGCAGCATTTCATTTGCTCCACCTTTTGGAAACATCTGTTGTTTTTGCTAGGAAAGAGGAGAGATGTTATGCTTTCAGCTGGTGAAGGAGAAACACTATTTCCACTTTTATTTAAAAATGCACAGAATATCCCTGTTTTCTCATTTATTCAAATCTTTCAGCAATTTTTTAATGGATAACCTAGGTATTAGAGAGATTGTCTCTTTTTAATAAGGATATTAATCCTATCAGATTAAGACCTCACTCTGAGGACCTCATTTAATCTTAATGGTTTCCTTACTCCAAATATAGACACACTGGGGGTTTGGGGGTTTGAACTTAGGCATAAGAATTTCAGAGGGACACAATTTATCTCACAGCAGTGAGATGATGGGGTTGCTCTTTTGCATAAGATGGTCAGGACAACTTCTATGACATTTGATGTAAGAGGTGAAAGGAAACTTGTGCACGACTGGAGAGAAATTTCCAGATAGACGAAGAGCAAAGGCAAAGTTTCTGAGCTAAGAGTGCACTTGAGGAATCTGAGAAACAGCCAGGAGACCCAGTAGGTATGGAACACAATGAGCCCGAGAAGTAGGAGAAGAGCTTGAGTAGGAAGAGGCTCTGGGGTTGGAGCAGGTTGCATGCCTCTTGTGGATCATATAAGGTCTTGAGTGGGGAATTGACATGATTTGATCTGATTTTTAGGAGGATCCCCTGGCATCTGTGTTGGGGACCAAGGGTAGAATGGGGGTGTAGTGATGTGTATATCTCCCTTCCTGTGGTACTGAGTCTTCAAAAATGGCTCATGACAATCCTTCCCAACTTGTGCATGCTCACCTCTTTTCACATCAAGTGGGAGAGCTGATTTCCTCTCCTCTTAATCTGGGTTATTCTTATGATGAACTCCAACTCTAGAATGTAGGCGGAATGACGTTGTTGGCTTTCTAGTCTCAGACCTCAGGAGGGTGGACCATTTCTGCTACAAGGAGGAGACGCTCAGGATTGGGGTCAACAGTTCCAGCTAAGCTCCCAGACAGTAGCCGGCTCTCCCTTCTTTCTTTATTTCTTTCTCTTTTTCTCTTATCTTTCCTCTTTTTCTCTCTTGTACCATCCTCTGTTAATTCTATGCACTCATGTTAGGCCCACACAGAAGAAACACAGGCTATATTCTTATGCTTAAGAAAATATTTTTTTTAAAGGAAAAGAAAATATTTAATAAGTGAAAGAAATATCTAATGGGGGGAGAGACTGACTTACCATAAATCAGAGAGTGATGGAAAAAGCGATTTGGAGAAAATATAAACATTTAAATAACATACTTTTAGTAATTTTTGGTTTGGGTCCATGCTGGCTATCCCAGAACTCATCCTGGGATCACACATTTGTGTGATGCTCTGGATTCTTGGGAGAGCACTGGAGTGGCCCATCCTTTGTCGGAACAGAGATTAGGATTCTGAAACAGATGGTATCCATTTCTGTTTCAAAAACTTGGCTTCATTTTACCATAGAACAATTACCTATATTTTAGTTTTCTGTTGGTGTGTAATGTGTAATAAATTACAGCAAACGTTGTGGCTTAAACTAATGCACTTTTCTTAGTTCATATTTCTAGAGGTCAAAAGTCTAGGCATAAAGTAGCTTGGTTTTCTGCTTAGGATCTCAAAGGCTAAAGCAAAGGGCTCATAATATTAAGTCAGGACCACCCAGAAAATCTCCCTACCTTAAGGTCACTTGTGCCATAGAACATTTTATTCACAGTCTTGGAATTATGCAAGTGGTATAGACTGACATCATGGGAAGGACATTGGGGACCGTCTTAGAATTGTAGTAGAGAGTACCACTGAGTATTTGTTAGTGTTTTCAAAGACCTGGCTCTATGAAGAGCAGGAAAGCCAGAGATTAGGACGGAAGTCTATTTGGGTGAGTTAACATGCATATAGACTTGGGTTTGGACTGAAAAAGGAAAGAGGAGGGCTTTTATTTTTCTCTGTTTTGGTCAGTGAGTGTCTGGGAGTGTAGGAAGAGGGCAGGGAAATAACTTAGCCTTGCATCTCCCCACCACCATGAATTTATCATGAACTCCTATGGAGAAAGAATTTCTGTGTGAAGCAGAAACAAATTCAGGAGAGAACTTGCTAGACACAGATTCTCCACCTACTGCTTCAAGCTGGCAGTAACCAAAGCTGGAGGGCCTCCACTGCCCTTGGGTACTTTTCATCCCTTGAATGCCTACTTCAGCTTTGACCTTCAAAAGTGCAGCTCCCGGAAGATAAGCAAGCTGGGCTAGGACTCCAGACCCTCAGAACAGCAGAGGGATGGCGGTGGCTGAAGCAGGGAATCTTGGCTATAGTCTTACACTGAGGAGATAATGTTTGAGTAGCTTCTTAAAAATCTTTTATTTTTTGAAAATGGAAATTTTACTTTTGTAAAAGAAATAACAGTGGCATTTTGTAATCCTAGCTAAGTATAAAAATCATAAAATAATTTCCATTTTACCACTGTTTTACTCCTAGACACATTATCTTTTCCCTTCCTGTAAGATGCTCACAAGCTTATTTTGCTTTGTTGTTCATAATATGCAAACCAAGAAACATTTTTCTTTGTCTGGTTTATCCATTTGTTCAAAGACTTCTTGATTATGTTGCTCAGAGTTGTAGACTGCTGCCTCCTGGGTACCAGGGACCTTTATGAAGTATTCAATTAGTTACTTCATTTTAAAGATGTGCAGACACCAGAGGCTAATTAACCCAGTGTCTCGAGTTATATAAATATATGGTATACACTGACATATACATACATATATATATATATATATATGTCACAAAAGTACACAAAAAATGTTGTCTAAGGGTCCAAGTTTTAATTATGTATTTATCTCAAGCTTGTCTCTAGATTATCCTTTCTAAGAATAACTTCCCTGACTATCTCCTATCCCCTCTCTTTTTTTGTGAGAAGAGGCTCTACAGTGTATTTTCATTGATAAATGAATGCTATCTTCTAGGTAGAAGACTGAGGGTGGGGTACGTAAGTTTGTCCATCCCCAGGAACATTGAATTTATTTCTGTTCCTCAAAATTGTTAAGTTCACTTCTACCTCAAAGTCTTTGCATATACTGTTGTTTGCTTTGCCTGAAATGCTGGTTTTCCAGATTTCCAAGGGGCTTGGTAATCCACTCTGGTGGATGCCCAGACATCACCTCCTCAAAGAGATTGCCCTCGACCTTCATATCAAAAGTGGTTCCCCATCACTGGCAATCACGTTGCCCTATTTAATTTTCTGCACAATGCTTATAACTATCTGAAAGTATTGCATTCAAAGTTTCCTTTTGTCAGCGGAGAACTTTTGTATTATTTTTAAATAGCTGACTTAGGATCAAAGCTGAGGATAAATAAATTGTTACATACCATTCAATATTTAATATAGCCATAAAAATTCAAGGCCAGGCTGCTCTCCCAGAACTAACTAAATAGCTACAGATGTGGCTGTTGCCCTCAGCAAACAGGGAAGGAGGTGTGGCTTCTGGGAAGGAAAGGAGAGAGGGGGACAGAGAGATAGGCAATTAGGGACCACTAGCCTTGTGTAATGGCAGGTGCTTACTTCCTCCATTCCCACTGTGATCCCACCCAACCAAAATGATCCTGGATTTCCAAGGGAATTGTCCCTAGAGTTTGGCCATTTTAGCTGAGAGGAAGTTTTCAACTGTTTCCCAGAGAGAGGATTTTGGCCAAGCTGCAGAGTGGACAGGTTGCACTGGTGCAGATGTGGGAGTTAAGTGTGGTAAGGGAGTTAGTTTAAAAGCTTCGTACATGTTCTAAGAGTGTTGTCTGCCTCTCACCTGGAATTGTCCAAATGTGGGAAGCTTAATGGAACAGATGGGGCCAAAGAGTGAGCAAGGACTGTGACTTGGTGTACCTAGGAATTAGGTACACCAAGAGCTAGCATTCCTCATGGCCTTTAGAGTCTTGGGAACTCCTGCTTCACTGGGAAAGGAGCACAGAGATTAGAGGCGAGCACAAGGGTTGCAGTCCTGATCAGGTGACAAAGTAGGCAACCTACCTGGACAGTGCTGAATGGACTCATCCCCCAATTCACACACACATGGTCATGTCCATTGGCAGACAGTTTGCTAGATGCTTTTCTAATCAAGATTCATAAAACCAGCTCAGCTCAGAAGTAAGATGTGATAGTGATGGGAGACTTCAGCACTCTACCATCATCTAGAAGCTTTGCTTGTCTAAGACAAAGACATCTGGTTAATTCACGCCATGCCTTGATGACCATTTATTTTGAAGAAGTTTTAGACATAGTAAGACAAATATCCAAGATTTATTGTTACAGATTTTTTCTTTAAATGTGAAGAAAAGATTGTAAATAGGAGTAGGATTCAAGAGGGAAGAGCTTTCCTGTAGGTGCATGAGGCAGTAGAGGAAGTCTCTAAAACAATTCAAATGGTCCTCCAGGGGGCCTTCCAGTGAGTATACCTTTAAAAGGTCATGTACATAAAGTTGAATGAGCCAGAGATAACCAAGAATCAAAGTAAAATGGTGTATTGTAAACGTTGATGACTGAGCTCAATGAACACTGTGGAAGGTGAACAAAACCAAAGGCATCATATTTACTCTTAGAACCAGAATGTAAGCAAAATAGCCAAAACAATGTTAGGCAAGATGGCACAACACTGGTGGGTGAAAGAAAAGTCAGAATTTCTTTCCTGCTATTTCTTTTCTATCTCTGGGGCCAATGGGCATCATACTGGATGAGTGCAGAAGAAGCATTATTGTAAGGGCATTTAATTTGGATACATGGGGAGATCTATCATGTTCTTGAGTCAAAGTTAGTAGGTGTTTAATTCTCACCGAAGTATAGAGTTTAAAAATATTCTAATGAAAATACCCATAGATACATGGTCCCCGAAGCACATGCTCAAGAAGGACCATGGTAGGGGAATTCTTTATAGTTAAAAAAATGGAAATAATCCATCAGAATGTAGAAGTAAAATTTTGTGAGGACTATAACAGCAATGAGAATGAACAACTACAAGTTACAACATTGATAAGTTCCACAAACATAATGCTGTACAAAGTAGGCTAGATTTAAAAAGCAAATTGTATGACTCCTTTTACATAGAATTCAAAATCAGGCAATATCAGTCTATGGCGTTAGTTACTTTTGGCAGGTAAAGACTGGAAAGGGTTAGAAAGGGTTCTTGATTTGACTCTCAGGCAGAGATGTAAGAATTTTGTGAAAATTCAAACATATACTTGTATATTTTCTGAACACATGATATAATTCAATAATATGTTTTCATCATTTACAGATAAGAAAAATTTTGATGGAATTTTGTTCTGGATCAAACCTTTTGAAGTTTATTTGGAAAATTTTAAAGGTAATTATGTATATCAATCAGAGTCCGCTCTTGATAGGGATAGATAAATATACCTATATCTTTTTATCCACCTATGTATGTATGTATGTATCTATCTATCTATCTCTCTAAGAAGAGATTTATTATAAATATTTGATCATATGATCATGGAGGCTCAAGATCTGCTATTGGCAATCTGGAGGCCTGGAAGAGTTGATGGTGCAGCTACAGTCTGAATCCAGAGGCCTGAGAACCAGGGGAGCCTATGGTGTAATGCAGTCCAAAAGTCAGCAGGCTGGAGACCCAAGAAGAGCTAATATTTCACTTCTAGTTCAAATGCAATAATATTCCCAACTCCAAGCTTTAAAGAGGTCAGGAAACAGCAATTAATTTCCTTTCTCAGCTTTCTTATTTTCTTCAGGCCATCAAACTCAGTGATTGAGGCCCATGCATAATAGGGAGGGAAATCTGATTTACCCATTCTGTGGTTTCAAATGTTAATTTCCCCTAGAACTACTCCCACAGACACATCCAGAATAACATTTGACCCAATATGTGTGTACTCCATGACCCAGTCAAGTTGACACATAAAATTAACCGTCCCAAGTCCACTCTCTGTCAACTTGGCACACATATGCATCTCCTTATTCTACCCTTAATCTTCAAATAAAGACAATAACAAGGTCATAATTCTCCTTAATATGATATAGCCATCCTGCATGTAATCAAAAATATACTAACCATAGTCAGACGTGGTGGTGCACATCTCTAATCCCAGAAGCTTGGGAGACTGAGGCAGGAGGATCGCAAGTTCAAAGCCAGCCTCAGCATCTTAGTGAGGCCCTACGCAACCTAGTGAGACCTTGTCTAAAAATTTTTAAAAAGGGATGTGGCTTGATGGTTAAGCACCCCTGGATTTAATCTCTAGTACAAAAACAAACAAATATACTAAACCTTTCTCCATTAAAGGATGTAAAATTCTTGAGGAATGTCTACTTCTCTCCTTGATATACCAAAACTTAAATATGGGATAAATATGAAGTAAAATTAACAATACATGCATACTATAATATGAAGTCTGATGCTACATGATAAGGGACACGTGCTTGCACATCTTATGTTCCAATTTAAGGGAATAAGACAGGGAAGGAAACAAAGGCATGTGCTCACTATACATGCACTTGTATAAATATATTTTTAAAAAAATAAGGAGGAAATATTCTTAACAATCTCAATCTTCTTGTCTGTAGCTGGTGTTTATAACTATCTTCTGCTACCTCTACCCCTACTCAGTCTATATGCGCTTTGCCTCAGCTGCCACCTCAGCTGGTCACGGTTCTTTACCTGGTTAAGTGATTCACATTCCTGAGGGGCCAGGGCCATTAATCCTGCCTGGATTGGATAGTTATCATTTCCACTCACCTTCATCATGGGATTTGGAAATACTAAGAGACTTCCTAGGGGAGCTCATGTATTTCAGTCATATTCTTCCTCTGCCATGGAGAAGTAGTCTAATTTCTTCCACGGAAGTCAAGACCAGTCACTTCAGCCAGTACAATAACTTCCTTCTTTGTTTGTTGAGTCAAAAGCACAAGGAACTGGGCAAAAGTCTTCATTTACAGTTCAATGGAATCCTTTGTGTATAAGTATTCTCCCTCTGAAACCAGAACCTCTAGGCCAAAAGACCACACAGATATGGTTTGAACAGGGACAGGAAGCAGGAACAGGACATAAAAATTTTGCTAGTGGGCCACCCTTTCAAGGATCTGTGGATTCAGGCTACTGGAGAAATAGCAACATATTTTGGACATAGATTCTGAACTCATATAAACTTATAGAGAATCTTGCCCAACTCTTCAAGGTATTGCCATCTAGTTGGTATTATATTATTTTCACATGACCATTCTGCCATTCCATTCACTCAGTAACTCAGGATGGTAGCAATCATGGTAAAAACAGTGAATTTAATGAACTTAATTGTCATATTTCATTCCCTAAAAAGTAAGTTCTTTCATTAGAAGCAATCCTATTTCAAATATCAGGACAAGGCATTCTATAAGTTCACAGATGTTGGTTTTGGCAAAAGCATTATGTGTTGGAAAACAAATATATACCCACAGCAAATGTCTGCTCCAGTAAGAATAAAACTGTCGCTCCAATGATGGAAGTTGTCCAGTGTAATTGACCTTCCACCAGGTATCTGGTCAATCACCCTGGGTAATGGTACCATGTTGGGCTCTCAGTGTTGGCCTCTACTTGTGGTAAGGTGGACTCTCAGCAGTGGCAATAGCAAGGCCAGTTTTGACGAGAGGAAGTTCATGTTACTGATGCCATGAATATCCTCCATCTCTGCCTCTATGACCACTTCTTTCATGAGTCCACTTGATGATACCAAGGGTGGCTGGGAAAAGAGACTGACAGGTACCTACACAAACACTCCTCTGCTGAAGTCACCTTTGGTAAGAATTTACATGGGACACAAAAATGGTCCCTTTTAAAATACATCCAGGGAGATTTATCTGGTACTTCTTCCCCAAATTTCCTTATCACCATTTTTCCAATTATGTTCAAACCAATAGCCACAGTTCATAATCACATCTGCCTAGTTCTCCTTCCAAGCTCAGTGAAAAACCACGTGCATGTCTCAAAGTTCTGCACTGGGAGAATTTCCCATTCTTGCTGCTTTTTGGGGATGTTCCGGAAAGGGGTTATAGTGTTGCAACTGTCCACTTTGGGGTGGTGTCTCGAAATCAGGCAGAAACATCTGAAAAACCAGGCCTGAGTGTTCTCTTCCTCTGTAGCTGACGATAGGGAACACTCCATGAAGCCATAGGTGCAGGATGGGGGAGAGAAGATGATGTTGCTGGAGTGGGGCTATGGGCCTTGAGTCACTTTATCATGTAGCTTACTTGCACCTTCAGAGCCTGCTGAGGCTCAGGCACTTATGTATCATCGAATGACGGAATGCTATTGTGCAAGCTCTGGGCTTGGTGGGTCAGATTACATCCAGTTCATGACGGGAAGCTAGGTAGCATAACTCCGTGGCCCATGGTCAAGCACTCAGCCTCTAATAAGGCCTCAAAGCAGATCAAGAGCAATTTCTCAAAAGGGCAGGAGTTACCCACAGAGATTTGCAGGGCTTTGATTTCAAATCCTAAGGGCCACTGTTACCTACAGAAGCCTTCCAAAGGCTTCCAAACAGCATTCCTGTCTGTGACTGACACATCAAGCACCTTTGGATCTCCTGTACCAACAGACAGAGCAGCCCGCATGGCAGCCTGGATCTGCTGCAGAATCTTCTCTTCTGGGCTTCAACTAGAAGGTTTGCAGGGCATTAAGTAAATAGGACAGAGTAACTGACCCCAAGGAGAAATGTATTTCTTCCAAAATCCAGAGAGACCCACTGGGCACTAAGTTTTTCTTCTTAATATAAGAGAGGGCAGATTCAAAAACTTTTCGGTCACCTCAGGAGGGATATCTTAGGGGCCTTCACTGAGGTAGAAGGCTCCTGATTTTCTGTTGGATTTATTTCCAATTCTCTGATGTGCCAATATTTTTCCAGTAAGTTTAAGAGTAGTTGCTGCTCTTATTCACAAAGTTCAATGACTGTAATTTCCTCAGTGTAATAGTCCAGTGTATTATCTTGTGGAAGGAAATGTGATAAAAAAAACATGCAAACTGAATTATGACAGGGCTGATGTGATATAGGCTTGAGGTGGGATGGTGAAGGTGTATTGCTCTCTGTGACGGCTGAAAGCAAAGTGATAGTCATGGGACTTGTGCTCAGGAAAGGAGGAAAGGGGATTTGCCCCACGAAGAGCTGCATACCAGGTACCAAGGGATATGTTCACTTATTTAGGTAATGAAACCACTTCTTGTACAAGAGCTGGAAGTGGAGTCACCACCTGAGTCCATTATGATAACCCACTGTCATTCTCCAAGGTCCATTTGTCTTCTCCATGGGCCAAATAGAGTTGAATGTGGGTGTGGTGAGACTCACCATTCCGGCATTCTTCAAGTCCTCATTATCTCTGCAATCCCTCCAGACATGTGGTTTTGCTTTCAGTTTATTATTTCCCTAGGTAGAAACACTTCTAGTGGCTTCCAGTGGGCCTTTCTTACCATAATAGCCCTCACTCCACAGACCAGAGAACCAATTTAGGGGTTATGCCAGCAGCTAAGTATGTCTGTTTGAAGTATGCCTTCTGGAGCTGAGGAAGTAACCACTGGATGGGTTTGGAGACTGCTTGGATCCACTGTGGGGTGGACCTGAGATAAAGCTCCAGTGATCACCTGACTTTCATAAGCCCCTATTCCAACTGGTGGACCACATTGGCATTTGGGGTTCTCTGGAATCAGTTCAGGGCCAGTGTCTAATAGTCCTAAGACTGATTATTTCCTTTTCCCCAGTGGCGCAGTTGTTCTGGAAAAGGTCAGAAGTTTCTTTGGGGGAAGTCAGGGAGTAAGACTAACAATACAAAACTTTGGCAGTATATCAGGGTCTTTTCTTGAGGAGACTTGGCCTCCCCTTCTTTCAGGGATTCTGTAAACTGGCTTCAGTCCAGGAGTTGATTGAAGGGCAAGATTCCAAGCTTTTTGTTGTTGCTGTTGTTCAAGTTCGATTCTTATTAATTTACTATAACTTTCCTACCTATACAGTTCTAGTAAGATGTAGAGGGTTTCCCATCTACTTCACTTCCAGAACACCATGATCAACTAGCCAACACTATGGGTCTGCATAAGTCTGAACATTCTAACTGGTGCTTTGCCTCTGCATTATAGAGTAAGGTGACCATGCCCACTTTGTCTTTGGCATCTGAACATCACCACTTGACTCCTGCTCTCTGGAATCCGATTGCAATCTAATCCATTGCACTTAGGGTCCCCAAGTTCAGTAACTGCAGTCCCACTCTAATGTCTAGCCTACAAAGAAGAGCATTTAGATTCTTTAAGGATGCCGGGGATCCCCTCACAAGTTAACTTTTTTGGGGGGTGATACTGGGGATTGAAACCAAGGGTGCTTTACCACTGAGCCACATCCTGAGCCCTTTTTAATTTTTTTTGAGACAGGGTCTCACTAAGTTGCTCAGCGTCTTGCTAATTTGCTGAGGCTGACCTCAAACTTGCAATTCTCCTGCCTCAGCCTCCCAAGTCACTGGGATTACAGTTGTGTGCCATCATGCCCAGCTACAAGTTAAGTCCTTGTCATTGTGGCAAAAGTTAATTTTCTGAACACCCCTTGTTTGGGTGAGTGGGCCTTAAATGATAAACCCATTCTAACATTAAAATGTCTTTAACCCTGTGAGTCTCTTCTTCTACATTTAAAAGAAGGCAGTCACAGTATTTCTAACTTGCAAACTATAGGCCTCATTTATACTCAGGTTTCAGCCAACCAACCTACCAGACAGTGAGGGCCCTTTATAACTCCCTGAGTTAACAATAATAAGTGCAGAATCTCTGCTCAGTGAGCCCATGTCAATGATTTGATATAATCCAGTGTCACTGTCCTTCCACCATCATCCCACGCTCTTGAAATCCATTCCCATATATATTCCCCAGGTTTCTGCTAAGTAAATGAGAAAACTCAAATAGTTCTTTTAGGTCATACTTTGTATCTCATCTTTAGGGACACACTGGGACTTGGGTCTAGTTATAGGACTAGACACAAAAGAGGTGTGGAACAGGTCTCTGGAAGAAATCAGCATGGTATGTGTGGCAGGTGCCTCAAAGAGGCCATCACGGTTTTCTCAGGCCATGCAGACAGGGTTGAGAGACTGCCTCCCCTGGCAAAGAAGATTCATGCAAATTTCAGGGGTCAAGTCCCCAACTTCATCAGACTCTTCCCACACTTCCCCCCTACCCCAGTTTTCAGGATCCCCTTCCTTCTGATTCAATGCCCTCACTTCACAGTAGACACTTTGTGAGGCAGGGGGTGCAGCTTGTGTTGCAGTTCATCCAGTCACAGGAGGAGATTGTAAGCAATTTCATCCTCATGGCCACAGGAGGTATGAGTCTTCTTCATGTGCACAAAGAAAGTTTATAGGTAATAATGGTGATATTTTGTATGTACCTTTTACCAGGTCACATCATGAACTATCAGTGCTTTCTTTACTAATGGAAATAGAGCTGTTAGAGTTTTTAAATCTAATTTAAAGCAATTCCAGAAACCCTGGAAGTAATTTTCAAAAATTGATCCTTAAAACTTGGTTCCTATAGAATCACTTTTGGTCTCTCTCTCTCTCTCTCTCTCTCTCTCTCTCTCTCTCTCTCTCCATCTATCTATATAGACATATAATTACGGGACCTTGGCAGGTCCCAAAATCAAAGTTGGCAAGCTGGAGACCCAGAAGAGCTAATGGTGTTGCTCTAGCTTAAAAGTCAACAAGCAGGTCTATTTTGAGTCCAAAGGCTGGCAGAGCAGCAGAGGATCTCCCTTCCTCAACTTTTTTTTTTATTCTACTCAGACTTTTAGCCAAGTGCACAGTATATAGCTCAGTCAAGTTGACGCAGAATTAACCTTCACAGTGTGGTAGGCAGGATTTGAAGATGGACCCCAAATTGGTCACCACCTAGTATACACATCTTCATCTCCCCTTCAATGTAGATAAATATCCTGAGAATTTGATGGATATCATTCTCATGTTTATGTAACTAATAAGTTGTTTTTGAATTAAGTAAAAGGGAGATTATCCTGGGTGGGCTGACCTAATCAGAGGAAGCTTTGAAAGAAAATAGGGAATGACATATGTGTTACTGTTGGCCTGGAAGGCAGTAATCAGCCCTGTTAAAAGCTGCCCATGGGGACATGTGGCAAGGAAATGCTGGTGGCCTCTGAGAGCTGAGAATGGTCCCCACTTGACAGCTGCAAGAAAATGAATTCTGTCAAACTAGTGAGGTTGGAAGAGGACTGCAAGCCTCAGAGGAGAATCATAGTCCTACTGACACCTTGAGACCCTTTCAGCCTTGTGAATTCACTGACCCACAGAAACTGTGAGTTGATAAATTGGTGTTATTTCAAATCACTGTATCTGTGGTAATTTGCTATGCAAGAGCAAAAAACACAGTAGTACCTGCATAAAAAATTTTGGGAAAAATTTAGGAAAAAATTGATTTTATTAGATATTTAAACTCATTTTAAAATGTTCATGAACAAAAGTGTATTTTTTTTTTGCACAAAAAAAGCAATGTCAAAAATCACCAGTAAAGAACAAGTAGGCTTATAACCAACTATGGAAGTCTACTTGGATATTGAACCTCATACAAGGAATGTTTTCAACAACATTGTTGGGAAGATTGGCTAAATATATAGGTATAAAATTAGATTTATAATCTTACCTTATAATTATGACAAAAATATTAAACAGTTGAATGAAGAAATGAGATGGAGAGAGATTTACAGGTGGAAATATGGGACATATACCGTGAACCTTAACAAAACTCATTTTTCTATGTCTAGAAATCCTACTTCCAGGAAAGTATTCTCAAAACCTCAGAAATGAGACAAACCTTTGAATCAAGATTTTTATTTTATTATCATTTCTAATTCCAAAAAATATCCAACAATACAGAAATACTTAGATTATGATATAGCAATATAATAGTATTTGACTCTATACTTCAAAAAGACTGAATGTATACATTAGGAAAAATGTTTTTGATGAAACCACTTACTGTAAACAAAATAACTTTTACTGTTATACTATGTTCAGTGAAAAAGCAAGAAAAAATTATTCGAAGAAAAAAATAACTGTGAAATTCCTTAAATGTTTAGAAGACATTGGTAAAAACAAATAAAAAAAAGAAAAATATCCATAATCTTAACACCTACATTCAACCACTGTTACCATTTTGTTCAATGTCTTTTCAGTCTTTCCTCAATGCATATACAGATATTTAAGAATAATATTTAAATAAAAATTGTAAAATAAGAGCTTATGTCATGTTTTTTAACTTCCTTATTTTACTCAATATAATAAATAATACAAATATTTTATTCAATAATAATAGAATATTTTATGAAAGTAAATTATATCACTACTTATTGTTGCTCTTTATGCAAGTGATTTATTTAGTTATTCTCATATGACCTGTTTTTTTTTTTTTCATTTTTTTCTTTTGCTATAATATTCAAAGTTATGAAGATCAATCTGTTAACCAAGGAACATCCTTAAAAAATTACTTTAGGGATATTTTTAAGCCACAAAAATTACAAATGTTATGATTCATAATCAATATGAAAGTATAAACATGAGCAGGAAATGAGTTCTAAGATGGTAGAAATTTTAATAAGAAGGTTACTTTAGTTTTTCATTTCCAGACTTAGAAAAATAACTTCATATTTTTTGAGAAATAAATGTGCATAGTTAAGAAATCAAATCTCCCAGAAGGGTTTCTAGAAAAAGCAGCTCTGTGAAAAGGGGTGAGGCTTGTTTATTGTCTAATTCAGGGTGAAATAGTGGCAATCTATCTTTTATGTTTTGGAAATTCTATTGTTAGAATGGGAAGATCCTTTTGGGGGAATGCCACTTCCTGCAAGAAAAGCTGTCCTTTTCTTAAAAATTTTAGTCAGTTCTTAAGAGAAAAGCTCTCCTTACTGGAGGAGATGCCTGTCCACCGGCCATTCACTCCTGGGGTGAAGGCTCGTTTAGCCATTACTCGGTAGACTTCAGTTGTATCCTGTCCCAAACTTAGCTCCACAACACAGCCTGACCCTCTGTTGTACATTAAATTCCCAAGATCAAGCTTTCCCAGGGTTCTTCAGGGCAGAGCTTGACCACAGGTTTATATGGATCCTGCACAACTTCCTCATCTGCTTTCCATTTTGTAAATAATCTATTTAAATCCTAAATGTACTGGTGATTGCCCCTCCCCCGCCCCTTTATTTCTGTGTTATGAGTTTGTACTTATTATTATCATGATTCCCTGGAAATAAAAGTAGTGAAGGCATAGGAGGGGAAGGAGATAAATGTATCTGCCTATACATTACCTTAATGCGCAGTTAACTAGTTGTTTTAAATATGCTTGATAATCGGTTCTAGCCTGTGCAATGTGTGTACTTAGCAGGTTGATGTCGCTGAGCCTCAATTTCTTCATCTGTAATATGGATGCAATAAAGCAAGCCTGGTCTACTTCTTAGATGAGATCAAAGGAAATTTCTTTTTTTTTATTTTTATTTTTTATTATTAGTTGCTCGAGACAATACAATGATCTTGACATATCATACATTTGATTCAAATGGGATATGAATTCTCATTTTTCCACGTGTACAGATTGCAGGATCACATTGGTTAGAAAATTTCCATATTCATGCAAAAGGGCTTTAATTAACACAAAAGCCAAGTACAAGAAGGATTCCTTTATTACTCCCTGAGTCTTTTCGCATTTGAGAGATGGTTTGTTCATTTCATCACCTGGCTCATAAGGGAGGTTTCTCCAAGCATACAAACTCCCTTTCTTCTAATCCTATTTTGTGCAAAACAAAATATATGCATTTTTAAAATCAAGCAAATTTGTTTAAAATGGATCACTTTTATTGTGCTTTTTTCTTTTTCTTATTTCAAAATGTCACAAATTTTAAACAAAATATTTAAATAGGCAAGACCATGCCAGGATTTCTTTTCTCCAATAAGGAAACCTATTAGCTGATAAAAAGCAGAATAAACATACTTGTGAAACCTCTAATCAGTGTGCTAATTAAAAAGTAGTCCTTTGTTGTTGTCAGGTAGTAAGGATTACCTCTGTAGCTCATCCATCAGCCTCTGAGGGAGGAAATGTGAGATTGCTCAAGCAACCTGTCTTGCTGTTCTTACTAGACATGGCTTTCTTATAAAACCTTTCCTTATGCATTCTACCTTGCCTAAAGGCAAATTAAAAATGATCAATATAACTGAGCTTTTATTCCCTCTCATTTGCTGCTGTGACTCAGTGCAGTTCACTTTCTGGTGATTAATAACTAGCAAAGGCAACTTGCCTGCGGACTTGCGCAGGATTTCCTGTCCAGTCATCAAGCCATTAATCTGGAAGCATCAGCCATAGGCATTAATCATTAATGCTAAAATGCAGTGCTGTTACCAGGCAAGGGATTGGAAGGAGTGCAGAAGGTGTCCACCACTAGCAAACAAAGAATTCAGCACCTCTTGCCAGGCTCCCAAATTATGCTACTTGAAAATCAATCATGTTCATAGCCTGTTACTCTACAAATAACAAACCTAAGAGCCATTATTTTCTCTGTATGTCAATACTGCCCTCCACTTGTGAGGAGGGGGAAACTCACACACAGGGCATTTTAGATGACCATAAGTTGTGTACCTGAGGGCCAGTGGTTATTTCCATAACCTAACTCTATGCCTCTCTAGAATTGGCAATTTTTTGATGCCTTCTGGTGAATTTTTATGCTATTAACAATTAAAATAAGATTTTCCTAATTATAGTGTCATTTGTAATAATTAATAGGGTAGAAGAGGCAAACATCAGGAATTTGTGGAGGTTGGTATTCACACTTAAGTGTTTATTCCAATAAAATGGTATATATCGCTTAGGATAATGTGCCTTAAAATTGCCTGATTACAGGAATCATTAAGAAGGGCATTAGTTAGCCATGCAAAAACTCAGCTTTGTAACACATTCATTTATTATTTATCTATTATTGCTCACAAATCCTGGGCTGACTCTGGTTCTGCTGGAAGCAGCTTAGCTGGGCTGATCTTGGCGGGGCTTCCTTGTGGATCTGCAGTCAGCTCTCAGGCAGACTTGGATGGTCTCACTTATATGTCCGTTGGTTGGCTGGCTGTCAACTAGGGTGACAGAGCCACATGTATCAATAACCTGGCTGACTAGACTGGGCTTGTTCACAGGCAAGAGGACAAGTTGAAAAAAGCAAGACTCCTTGAGTTGGGTTCAGAACTAGCTGGTGTTACTTCTGTCACACTCTGTCGGTCAGAGCAAGTCACAGGACCAGCCTAGATTCAAGGATATGGAGATAGAATTCACTATTGGTGACAGGAGCTTCAATGACATCTAGCAAGTCCCATGGATGCAGGAGCAAGATTGGTCATCTTTGCAAAAAAAAAAAAAAAATCTACGTTATGGTGTATATTTAAAAACACAGATTCTTAGGTTCTGCCCCAGATATCAATGTCCCTCTTCAGACCAAAAAAAAAGCTTTTCCACCCTATACAACAGCACCCCATCCTCTGTTCTCAAACTGGGAACTTTCTTATCAATTCTGCCTCAACCACATCCTCCTCCCTCTGTGAGACTGAAGACAGAACAGAAGCTTTCTCACAACCCCATTTTCTGCAAAATAAAGTAAACTGTGCTGAACTTTCTAGCTCTTCTTTGTAAACATGGGGCAATAACATGTTCCAGTACAGACTGTAGCTCCTTGGCATTCACAGGCCAATGTGACTGGCTCTTGGTCCAGCTTAGCCCTCAAAATGTGGTGTTATGACGCTGTAAAAAAATATCACTAAATTCATTCCTTCAACAAACTCTTACAAACATAAAGGTGTTAGGCACAACCTTTTTGCTTAAACATTGGTTTTACTGAAGAAACAGAAGGACTTTACTGTCAGGAAAATTTCCAGAAATGACTTGGAAGAATTAGTGACATTAAGCAAATAATATATTTTATTACACACAAACTTGATCTTAACTTTGGCGAAATCCTTTATCTTAAATATTCAGATGATTTTCTACTATGGGGTATAAGAAAAAGAGAATTAAATGTTCAGTTTAGACATTAGCATCCTTACTTTTTGAGTACTTTTTGTTTGTTTTTTGAGTCATCTTGGTTATGTGAAATTCAGTAAAATAAAGAGCAGGATAGGTCCTAAAATAACCTAAATTCACAGAGTGACTGAGGTTGAAGAGAAACTTTAATTTCTTGCCAAGGAAATTAGTATAGATTAGGCCATTTAATGCTTATACCTTAACAAGCTACATCAATGGGCCTCTCATATATTGCCTAGTCTGTATTAATGGTACTTAAGTAATAAACCCTTTTCTCCCTTTAGTAAACTTTTTATTGAGTGCCTATTAAATGCTAAGCACTGGGGACAGACCAGTAAACAAAACGAAGATCCATGCTTTTGTGGAGCTCAATTTCAACACAGTGAATTCAAAGGATTCCCCATTCTTGATGAGTTTTGAGTTTTCGTGGCTTAGTCAGCTGGGATGGCTGTAACTGATTAGCATGGACTGGGTGGCTTCATCCACGGACACTTACTCCTCATAGTTCTGGAGGTGGCAGGTTCAAAGTCAAGATTCAGTTCCTGGAAAGGGCACTTTCTTTGGATTGCCCATGGCCTCCATCTTGCTGTGTCTTCACCTGCAATGAGGTAGCTCTGGTGGACAAATCCCATGTTGGGATTCCACCCTCACCACCTGATTACACCCCAAACGCCCTACCTTCTATGTCATTACCTGGGAGGGCAGGACCTCAACATATTAATTTGGCATGGAGGGGACACACACATCAGTCCATCGCCGTAATGGCATCTTGAACTTAAAGGAAAAAAAATTAAAAATAAGGGGAAGATGAGGCAAATATTTTGCCAATTTTCCCCCTAAAAGGTTTTGATTTCTGAAGATACTGATTGGACCTCCCTAAAAAATAACCCATTTAAATATGAAGCCCTGGAAAATGAAGATAGGAAATACTTTCCAAGAAGACTGGGGACCCGAGTATGCCTGGGAGGAGCATGGGAACCTGGGTATTCATGGTTCCCAGCGAGGCCAGGCCTGGAGGCTCAGGGAAGCTGTCCTGAGGGCGTCAGTCCTCCAGCTGCAGTTCCCGGGCCAGGGCCCACAGGAAGCTGAGGGCGTGGCTGGCTGGGGCTGAAGGAAAATTCCAGAGCTGAGAGGCAGTGCCTGGGGGACGCCACAGTGTCCTCGGCCTGGGCTTCATTATACAAACAATAACAAAAAACCTCAGAGAACAACAGAAAAATCACCCCGAAAGTGGGAAGATTCAGAAATGAAATAAAATAAATAACATGTAAGTAGTTTGTTTTGTTAGAAAGAAAAAGGATGATGGGAGCCCTCGGGCCTTATTAGTAAAGGAGCCTTCAGAAAAAAAGGAAGATACGGCACAGGAAGCAGAACGGACTCCACCAACCCCAGGGAACCGCCACTTGGGGGAGATCCAAGTTTGGATGAATCCGGGGCTGTGGAGGGTGGTCAGGGAGTTACTGCCCGAAAATGGCCATCAGGAACCTGAGCAGAGAGATGGCCTGAGATGAATGTGACGAATGGGAGGACATAGTGGGTGGTTCTGGCCAGAGCACAAGTTGAGTCCAAAAAGCCAGTGCAGGTTAGTCAGGAGCTCCTCCTGACTGGGATATCCATCTCCTCTCCCAAACCTTTGCAGGCCCCTCCTCATGGAACAAGGGTGGGTCACTTCCACCCAACAGCTGCCAATACCTGAGGTCTAGTTCTGCTGTTCCTTAAGGACCCTCTGAGTTTGAGCAGCTGAATACAAACTTAATCAGATCATGGTGGTATGTATGTGTATATAATGGCCTACACATCACCCATGTAAAATTCATGGTCTGCATTACATGTCTTCCTGTATGTGCGTTAGTCAGCTGTTCATCGCTGGAACCGGAACACCTGACCAGAATAACTTAGAGGGAGAAAAATTTATGTGGGGCTCATGGTTTCAACTTCTCAGTCCATAGATGGACGGCTCTATCGCTCTGGGTCTAAGGGGAGCAGCATATCCTATGATAAGGCGGTGGTGGAGCAGAGCTGCCCTAAAGCAGAGGGGTGAGGGAAGGGGCGCAGGGAGATGCACCCTTCCTGGGCAAGCCACCTCCTCCAGCCATGCCCTACCTGCCTGCAGTTCCCACCCAGTTCGCCCATTCAAACTAGGATGGACTGGTAGGTTACCGCTGTCCCAATCCAACATTTCCACCTCGCGGAGAAACACAGAAACCGTAGGGGGACACTTATCCAAACCATAACAGTACAAACGCTGAAACAACAACAACAACAACAACAACAAACCTCATGAGGCTTGGCACTGAGCCAGGTCACCAACTTGAAGAAAGAAAGAGAGATCACAACATGGAAGATATTCTGAAGAGAGTGCATTTGGTCAATCTTAAAGGCAGGGTAGATGTAAAGTCGGTCATCTGGATTCTGAAGCTAGCCTCTGGTTTTCCTTGGATCTCTGCTGTAAACCAGTTGTGTGATTTATCTTGTCTCGGTTTGCCAATTGCAGTTCGTGGATGTGGAGCTGTTTGAGGGTTAAATGAGTTCATATGTGAAAAGATCTCGGAGAGGTGTGAGGGCCCTCATGAGCACTCAGTAAATGATGGCTTTGATTCTCGGCTTTGAAGTACCTGTGAAAATGGTCAGAGCAGTTTGTCACCAATTTAAATTCTTTTTTTTTTTCACTTTTTAAATTTTTTATTAATGCATTATAGTTATACATAATTTGAGTTAATTTAAATTCTTTTTAAAGGCAAGGTAGGGAAGGCCCATGCATGAAATCAGGCAGAGGGTAAGTCAGTGGGAACTGATGAGCTCATATGAATTGGAGGGCACTAGTCCAGGCCAAATAGGCAACAGCTGCTCAAACCTAGCCCATTCTTGTTGCTATTGTGGATATCAGGAATTTTTATATAAAACTTCCCAGTTTTTAAATACTGGAAACTATCTTTAATTTTTTTTAAAAAAATTCTGTGCAGGCCTAAAATTCCCTATGGCCTGCATCTTATGCATAAGCCAAAAGTTGCCAGTGCTGATGAATGCTGTCTGACACTGTCCCAGAAGCTGTAACAGGAGGTGTGTTTGAAAGATGTATGTGGAGACTCGGCCAGCAGCCCTCAGCTCAGGAAAGGTCTTTGTTGTTGCTTAATGTCACAGCCAAGCCAATGCAAATAATGTCTCTTTCTTGTTTTTTCAAGGGAAGCAGCTGGGTTGTCAGGTATAGAGACTTTCATTGTCACCACACACTAAGGTCTGCAGTTGGTGTTCAGCTGCTTCAAACTGAAGTGAATTTCACTAGGCTCCCCTCTGTAAACCAGAGGTAAGCTCAGCATCTTCCTATCAGCTGCTGCTCTGCCCTGCCCAAGGCCTTACGTGGGTCCCTGAGTTGAGCACACAGAGGAAACACACGTGCTTGGCCTAGAAGAATCTCCGTAGCATGAATGAAAAGGGAGATGTGAATCAGATGTTTGAAAACTGATTCCAGCCCAGCCTCATGAGACAGCCAACTCTTCCATAAAGCTCACTCACTAGTAGAGCTTTGGATTTTTGTTTGGGTAAATTTTGTAACGCGTGGCCTTTGTCCCAGTACTTACTTATGATACTGACTCTTAACATTTGAGATTTTACAGATGGGTGGTATTGTATAGGGAAATTATCAGTCTACATAAGAGAAGCACTGGTAGATGTTAAGCATATATAATAAAAAACATCCTACATTTGAGAATTGAATCTGTTTGCTGCTTTCTGGCTATGGGCCAGCTTTTGTTAAGTGCATGAACCTATTCAAGTTATTACTGTAGTTTGCAGTGAAATGAGTCAATATCAAAACCACAGAGATTCCCACAGCAAGTCAGTGGCTTATCTGAAAACCTCAAAATCACTTTCCCTATTTTCTCTCTTATTCTTGAAACTACTTTTACCTGCTGATTCACAAAAATGTTATTTATCTGCCCTTTTTGTAATGTCCTTATGAGAAATATGTGTTGGGGGTTCAGTCTTTAGTGTCTTCCTGTCTCCTGCCAGGGGCTCTGTCACCCTAACAGCAGCAACTTGGCCTGGATCACTGGTCTGCACTGGAACAGAAGGAACCAAAGGAAACTCAGTGATGGGGCACCTCGGTGTAAGGCTGCCGAAGAGTAGAGCCCCATAGTGAGAGGTGCCATATTGGTCCAACCAGATCTTCTCTCTTAGGGACAATGAAGGAGAAATTCACCAGCAAAAGTAGCAGGGAGCAAGAGATGTACTTGTTTCCAGGGGCTAAGTTGGCCAAACCACTTGGAAGATAGTAGGTGCTCAATTTCTTGGAGGGAATGAAGCCATGATTTCTCAGGAGAGAGTATTTCATTTATGCATCATTCATCCATCAAAATAGCTCGAATATCAATGAACATCTGTTGATAACTTAGACACTATGGAGGATTCATCTGAACGTCTTCTCAAAAAAGAATTTATGTTGACTTGGGCAGAGAGATATAATGTTCAATTCCACTTAGGAACTGAATAACAGAAAATGAGTTGTGATTTCTTAGCTTCCCCAGAATCATGTTCCTTTTGTGTTTTTCAAATGTCAGAGGAGACAAAGTACAAGATTTCTCTGAGACTTCCCTCACTATTCTGCTTGAACTTGTAAGTGACCCTCTCCCTTCCCACCTTTCCAGCCTCTCTTACCCTGCCCTATGTTTCTCCCATCACCCTTAGCACCTTCCAACATTGCATTACTTATTTATTTTCTATATTCATTGACTGTAGTCTCAGTCTCTCTCTCTCTGTCTCTCTATCTCCCTTCCTCCCTCCCTCCTTCCCTCCCTCTCTCTCTCCTTCTTTCTCTCCTCCTTCCCTCTCTCTTTAAAAGTGTTAGCTCCAGAAAGACAGAAATCCTTGTCTTTTTTGCTTACTGATATATTCCATGTACCTAAAATAATATCTAGAACATGGCAGGTGCCAGAGGTAAAGATCTGGTAGATGTTAAAAGAATAAAATGTAAAAACTCATGGCCAAAATTATTTTCCAAATCTCTAACTTCCTGACCTCTTAGTTGCAATATTTGGGATAGAGTACAAATTTTTGGTGGGTTGCCATATCGAACTACTATTTTTTATGGGGGGGGGGCTGAGTTTTTACACTTTTCTTGGGGCCTCCTTGGGGCGTAGGGTTATTTTGTCCTCTCCTGGGCTGGAGGAAGCACATGCAGGAAGATGTGTCTGAGTTCCAGGATCAGCTTACAGAGGCCCTTCCTCACCACAGCCTGGGAAAGCTACTTTCTGTTTCTCACTCTTGAACCTACTCAGTGGCAGACCTGGGAGGTCCGGAGAAGGAAGCTGGGAATACCTCTAAATGAGTAAGGACTGATCTTGAGAATTCATAAAACTAGAGTTACTTTTCTAATTTCTGACCATCTCAGCCATCTTTGAAGCTAAGTCACATAGTGTCCGTGTGTAGTTGGAGACCTTGAGGACCCAGGAGAATTCCCTTGCCAAAATTGGCTCAGGTTCTCCTGGCCGGCAAGTGGATGGGAGGCGACTTTTCCAAGGTCTACCTGGGTTCAAAGTGAGAACTGTTTTCTTACTGTACTACTTCCAAGAGGTCTGGAAATGTTCCTTTCAGTAATGTGTAGAAAATGACCCTCAAGAGATGCTCCTGTTACTCCTGGCTGCTCATGGAACTTTCACTTTCTGTGAAAAAAAAAAACTTTCACTTTTTTTCTTTTACCTTCCTTAAAAAGTTAGGTTTTGAATTCTAGTTAGAGACCCTAAGTGGAACATAGGAAAGTTTCTGGAAGGCTTGGAGGTGGGTTTAGAAAATCAATAGGCATTTTCGGATTAGTACTTGAGTCCAGAGCTGTGTGAAAGAGCAGGTATTTGGACAATAGTCCCCTCATTTGGGAAAGCTGCCCACAGTTATGCTGCTGCTGCTGACCATGGCTTGGGGTGAAAGTTGGCAGAGACCAGCCGCTTTGTGCCTCTCCAGGTTGCAAGCCCACCCTGTCTCCTAGGAGAAACAGTTATGTATCTGTTCCTGGCATGACTTTAGAGGTTTAAGAGAAAATGAAAATTAATTAGGAAGCTCCCTGCACACCGAGTTAGAAAAATGAAAGAGAAAATGATTTAATGAGATCAGGATAACAATAACACCATTTTTATCATTCAAGACATAAACAAACGTTTTCCAAATTTCCCTTGGAGGAGGCTCATCACACAGAGTGGTCCCAGCTTGATGCCTAGGACTGAGACCCATTCTCCAGGGAAATTCCTCTGTCCCCAGGGCTCTGCAGCGACAAATAACCCCAAGGTTTGGGAGCCAGCACACTTCCCTGGGCTGGGTAAACAAACAGCTTTTACTTATACAGCGTGCAAGGGTTCTGGTTTCCCCTCACTGTTTCTAGTTCAGGACTTTGCTCTTAAAATTATGCCTGGCTTCTGACCAAATCAAAGCACCCCACTGCTGACTTTTCTATGGCCAGAACTATCTTACCACAGTCCTTACTCTCTTCTTTCATCTTCATTTCCTTTCTTCTTTCCCAATGTTGCCTTTAGTTTTCAGATAATTTGGACTCAGACATTTTGGCTTCTTCTTCTAAGAGTCTGTTTTCTTACCAAATTCCCATTGGCCATCTTGTGAGAGCAGCTGGACCACGGAATCTACTTTCCTTCTCCAAGGTCAGTGGGCAGAGAGGGTGTAGCTTCAGATTCACTGGGCAGACTCAAGGACTTTCAGAACTCTCCGGCCGGTAACACAGAGGCACAGGGCAACACCCGGAACACCAGTATCTCTAGCATGATTCGTCAATTGAATCCCTCACATCGTGGCTTCAATCTCCAAATGTACAAACCTTGTGCTTCTCTTAGACAGGGTTTAGATGTAAATAAAGGCAGAGCTTCCTGTTCTATGTAGAAGGTCTCCTTCTCTCTCCAGTTAGTACCTTCACTTGATGGTAAGCCAGATGTTTGCTCTGCTTACCCTTAACTATCCAAGATCTTATTGACACTTGGCAAATTATTGTTTAATATACATTGAGCAGTGCTCTAGTTTGAATGTGTCCCCTAAGAGCAGGTGTTGGAAACTTATTCCCCAATGCAACCATGTAAGAGGTGGGAGCTTTAAAAAGTGATTAGGCCGTGAGACCTCTTTCCTCATGGATGAATCAAGGTCATGAGTTTGACTTCTGGCTTACTCTTGAACTCTCTTACTCTTCCAACTTCTGCCATAGAATGACACAACATGAAATCCCTTTCCAGATGTAGCCTCTTTAATCTTGGACTTCCCAGTCTCTAGAACATGAAATAAATTTCTTTTCTTTATAAGTTCATCAGTCTTTTGTTATTCTGTTACAGTGACACGAAACGAACTAAGGGAAATAGCAACACAAATCAGAAGATGATGTGTGTTTTAATGAGGTAGCAGCATAAATTCTGGTGTTCATTTAATGCAGATGGGTTGAGGGATTGATAGAATAAGGGAAAAGCTTGATCTGAGTCCTATATTGTAAGGAGGTAGTACAACAAAAAACACAGGTGTCGAAGCCAGTGGTGACAGCATTTCAGGTTGGGGAAACATCATAATCCAACCTTAGAATTGGGAGAGAATGAGGATGACTCTTTTTGGTCAAGGCAAAGAGCTCAGTGAGTCTTAGTTATAGGGTGTTAGCTGTTGTGATTAAACACATAGATTATGGGTACATCTTGAAAGTCTTACATGTTTTGCAAAAAAAAAAAAAAAAAAAAAGTCTTGACTTGATCCTGTGAGTGATGTTAAAGCACTGAAGGATTTTAGATAGTGTGGAGGAATGAGCAGATATGCTCCATGCTCTGGTGGATGCATAGATCCTAACTTGCAGCACTGGCTGCTGAAAGAAAGGTTAGCATATTAGTCAGCTTTCCAGTATTGTAATGAAATGCCTGAGATATTCAAATTGTAAAGTGAAAAGGTTGTTTTGGCCGACAGATTTGGATCTTCAAGTCCGTGATTAGTTTCTTTGGGTCTGTGGTGAGCAGCACATTATGGAGCATAGAACAGAGCAAGTCTGCTCACCTCATGGGGCTGAGACCTAAGGAGAGAAAGAGGAGGGGCCAAATTCCCACAATCCCCTTCTAGGGTGTATCCTCCCACCTCCGTGACCTAAAGACCTCTTAAAGTTTCCACCACAGTCAATGGCACCAACATGGAATCAAAGCTTTTAATATATGGACCTTTGAGGGACATTTAGGGTCAAAGCTACAGCAACCAGGAAATTCCTCATACTTGTCCATCTTAGAAACAAGCTGCCGGAACAATTGAAATTTCCAGAAAAGATGGAGCTGTTGCTTTTAGTTCTTTGCAGAGGTGAAAGAAGGATTCCATGTAAGACTGACACAGGTGAAGACTTTTCTCTATTTAAAATGCCAGGATTTTAGAAACTCATCTTTCAATTTTGGGGAGAAAACCCCCAGGAGTATTCTGGGTGTTTGAGTGGCACATGAGAGACAGGATCCCAGGAAGACAGCCATGGCTACTCCTTCCCTCTGTGGAGTGGGGTCTGGTGATCGTGCTACATTCTGCATAATGGACAATGGCACCAGCCTCTCTTCAGTCCTTACCACAGGCCTGGTGTTTTAGTGAATTGCACATAAAAGAAATTCTAAGCAGATGATGCATGAGACAAAGGGAACACATTCTATTTTACTATGAAAAACTAATTTCTGACTCAATTGTCATCGTTAATTAGAACCCCCTTGAAGTGTCTCCATCTGGGATTCTGAGGGCTTGCCTCTCTTTCTTCTGAAGCCATTTTTCCCCTCTCACATACCGACTTTTAATTTTAACATTGCCAAGCTGCCTCTTCCCGCACTGCTCAGGAGTATCTCAAATCTTCCCTCTGCGGAGCAGTGGCTTGCTGCCCAACAACCCTAACCCTGTTTGGTCTCACCAGCCGCTCGGACTGTTCGGCTCTTGTGCCAGCTCCATGGGAAGAGATCCCAAACATTGAAAATCCTCGCTCAGTTAATTCTTCACATTCCCAGATGCCCCACCAGCCTCAGCTGAAGGAGAGGTGACAGCGGCAAAGCTGAGGCAGGGACTTGCAGGTCCGAGTGGAGTGCCAGCCCTCTGCAGAGGCCTCCCTGCACCCGCTGTCCATGTGCGGCCAATTCAAGGTGAAATTGTGAAATGAGTGACCTTTATCTTTTTCTCATATCAATATTTCCCCAAATTTCATTCTTTGTGATTTGAGCTTTGTTCCTCATCAATCATAACAACATTTCCCCAGAGGGAAGAAAAACCTAAATTTTAAATAATAAAACTATAGTCAACTCCCAACTACAATACAGACTATATAGACACTGGAAAAATTACTGAGTTTTTCTGAACCCTTTCCTTACTCATAAGAAGAATCCTGATGTCAATCAACCATACTGACTATGAGAATCAAATTTTATGATACTTATAGGTGCTTTGTAAACTATGGAGTGCCATGTAAATATGAACGGTCCTGTTAATGGTGGTATCTAAAACTTGGAGCCTGCTAGGCTGCTTCTATAGCACATTCCTATTTACCCAAAGTTCCTACCAGGGTGCTTAGCTTGGACATAATCCATTTGAATCCTGTGTGTTTGTTTCTATTCTCCCAAAATGGTCCTTTGTATTTTTCCCTCATACCTAGATCTTCTAGCATTCTATCTAGACATTTAGATAAACTCATGATATCATTGAACTGGTAAGAAGAAAGAGGGCTGCTATGATATACTATGCAGTATACTTAAGTATAATATGACAAGCTTATGTATAGTATGATAAACTTGTAAATATCAATGTACTGGCATTATAATGTGATGAGCTTACATCTAGTATGATAAGGTTATAAACACCAATGCAATGATATCATAATATGATAAGCTTATGTATGGTATGATAAGCTTATAAATATCAATGCACCGGTATTATAATGTGGTAAACTTATGTATAGTATGATAAACTTTTAAGTATCAATGCACGAATAGAAGAAAACATGCTGGGGTAGACTGCGTGAAAGTGAACGGGCCATGGATTTGCAGATTCCTCCCCTCCCTCCTACTCTTCTGCGATCTAGGCCAGCATTTCCAAAGGTGTTAGGCAGAAAAAAGTGTTAGAAATCAAAGTGTGGGGAGCCCTGGGTTAAACAAAGTTAAATAAGTTTCTTTGTGGAAGGATTAAAGTGTAATGGGAATATTTGAGGAGGGGATTTTTACATCTTTTTTTCCCCCAAATTTTTAGACCAGAGAAGACTCCCCCTGCCTCCCCAATGAAGCCTCTGGATGAATGGTATTTTATGGGTTGCACCTGGGAAAGCCCACCTTTAGCAAATTCTGAAGAATGGGATAATAATAGTTGGCCCCAGGTACTTGCAGGGGTTAAATGAAGTAATATGTGAAAGTATGAGCAAGGTCTCTTGGGCACGGGAGACTTAAACAGCAGTGTCTCAGTGTTTCTCTGAGCCGTGTTCAATAGTGATGCTCAGGAAACACCACGGTCTCAACAAACGGGGAACCCAGTCTCAGATGAACTCCAAGCAGTAAGTAATTCCCGTCTCCCCACAAAGGGGCTTTCAGACCCTTCCAGCCATCTGGAAACCCAGTAAGCCCTCCTTCTCGCTCTTTGCCTTAGTCAGCTTGTCTTGTTTCTGTGATCAAAAGACCTCACAAGAACAATTAGAGGAGGACAAGTTTGTTTTGGCTCACAGTTTCAGAGGTCTCTGCCATAGACGGCTGACTCCATTACTTTGCACCTGAGGTGAGTCAGAACACCATTGCAGAAGAATAAGGCAGAACATGGTAACAGGAAGCAGAGAGAGCTCCACTTACCAGGGAAAACATAACCCCCAAAGGTTATGTCATGTTAGTATTTTAATCTCTTAAAGGCGTGACACTCAACCTCTGGTCCAAAAGAGTACCCAATGTAGGGTTTCTGGGCAGTCCCCCGTCAGCGAACAGCAGGGCCAGGCTGCTGAGGAAAGTGTCTGCAAAGGCGGGTCCTTCAGGTAAGTGTTGATTTTTCCAGAAAGTGGCTGAGTGCTTCAAAAATGAAACTTCCTTTCCTTCTCTGGCCATGGGCCTTTCCTGTCTAGGAGATAAGGCCTATCTCCCATGACTCAGGTGGAAGCTTGGACCAGACCGACCTAAAACAGTTGGCCAGCCCCAGGCCAGCGGGCAAGTTGGAATGCAAGTCAGATTCCCATGGAAGAATGCTCCTGCCTCACAATCTTGTCCCTGTTCACTCCCAGTGCCCTCAGGGTAAGCACGGGGACACATAGGAACTGAGATGGCTCTGAAGAATTTGTGGATTTCTACCATGTGAATAAACAGCCTGATTTTTCATTCTGGGCTAAGGTCTTTCCTTTGTTGCCAAGGTATCTTGATTGCACTAAAAAACAAATTCAAAATTTTCAACAGTACAATTCTGATTTGGAAGAATCAGAAATGGAGAATTAAAAATGGAGAGAGATGCTGCTGACAGTCACCTAGAAGTTCAATACCACAGAAAAACATTGTTTTCAGTTTCCTGGATGGGGAAGCAATGTGGATGTAAAAGATGAAAAGAGAAAGAAAATGAATGGTTACAGTAAAAGGTACCTTGACAAATGGTGGACATTTCCTGTACACTAGATCTTCACAGCAATCGATGACATGCACAGAGAGATTCAGTGTGACCGTGAAAAGTTAAAGAAGCCTTGGAAAATAACAAGAGATAGTCCACAGGGATGCACTTCCGTCAGACATTGTCTTCCTTACACTATTCTGTTATTATTTGCTACCTCACTGTTCATTCATTTTTAGCAATATTGAAATAGTCTACCTATACAAATGGCTTTGGAATCTTTTTGTCTAGCCCTGATGACTCTTCCTAGTCTTTCAATCATTCATTTATTCACTAGGTCACAAAGTGCCTGTGATGTTCAGGGCACGGGGAATTCAAGGATTTCAGAGTCTGCCTGTGGAGAACTTATAATGCAGAAGAGGAAATAAAACATCACTTTAATACATGATAGAATGTAAAGCACAGAAATGACTGGAATGTATGCCTGAGAGAAAACAGTCTCAACATCACACTCTCGTTTTCCTACCCAAAGTCTCAGCCCGCGTAGCTTGTAAGAACATGGCTGTGTGTTTGACTGGTGGGTCCAGCTCTCAACTCAACCACTGACAGAGCCATCTTGAGTGGAATATTTACCTTCTTATAGCTTCAGTTTCCCTAATATAAAATGGGGATGATGATGATGATGATGTTGATTATGATGGTGATGATGATAGCGATGCCATCTCCTTCTGATGTTGAGAACTGAGTGAGGCAGGAGCTATAAGCAGCTACCAGAGGGGGTGGCACATAATAAATGCTAAATAAAATGAATGATGGCTTGCATCACAAATTCTTCTTCCTTTTGACATTCCTTTCTGAACCAGTGGCACCCCTGTCATCCTGGTTGTGAGGTTTGAACCTAAGAACTTTTCCTCTTCCTCCTCTCTTGTCCTCTGCAGTCAGCTGCCAGGTTGTATTACATGGGAATTGTCCCTGCATGAAATGCTGGGATTCCCTCATTCATTTCCACGCTGCTGGTTGCTTTTGGCTTTTGTGTGATATTAACTAACGTGTTAACATTTGGGAGGGTTTGCTCTGCATGTGTATTCTTTTACTGACCTATAATAACACCTAGACAAGGTGGGTACTGCTATCTTCATGTCCTTTTGACAGAAAGGAGGCTGTCTAAGTCAGTTTAGGCTGTTACACCAAAGCATGATGTTCTAATCACACTACACATATGATAGAGACCCCATAAGATTATGATAGGGATGCAAATTCCTATTACCTAGTACTTTTACTGTATCTTTTCTGTTTAGGTAAGTTTAAATATACAAATACTTACCACTGTGTTACAATTGCCTGCAATATTCAATACAGTCACTTACCATTAGGGTCTGTAGGCTAGGGACAATAGACTACACAATAGCCCCCGTGTGTGGTAGGCCATACCATCTAGGTGTGTGTCAGTGCATTTTATGATGTTCCCGCCATGAGGAAATCTCCTGACAATACATTTCTCAGCATGAGCGCATGCTGTTAAATGATATAGGTGTGGGTCCATTCCCTAGGTGGCTTATAAATAATAGAAACTTATTTCTCACAGTTCTAGAGGCTGGAAGTCTGAGATCAGACAGCTGTCCTGGTTAGGTCCTGGTAGGAGGACCCTCATACAAGTTGCAACCTACTGACTTCTTGTATCCTCCCACAGCAGAGAGTAGGTGGAATGGCTGGTGGCCTCCTCTTATAAGGGCAGAAATCTCATCATGAAGGTTCCACCTTACTTACTGCCCAAAGCCGACACCTCCAAATAATCTCACATTGAAGATTAGGATCCATCTTCTCTTTCCCAAATATCTTTATTCATGTGGAAAGCTGTTCTCCAGCCTCCAACTCCACTTGTCAGAATGCTTTCTCTAAGAATTCGGTAGATCTATGGCTATCCCAAGGACACATGCACAGTAGAACACATGGTCTGAAAATCCAAGAAACCAAGTGACTTTCAGAGCTCAAGTTGCAATCCCCCACTTACCATCGGTGTGAGATTAAACAAGCACCCTGTGTACTGCAAGATGGGGATAATAATAACGTAAATGCTATCATCACAACAATTCAACAAGGTGAAATAGAGTGCTGAGAAAAATGTTTGGTACATTGTATTTAATGTGGGCCTGACTTAAAGGAAACATTGGTATATTTTAATTCTTGTCTCATTCTTGTCCCATCCAGCACAGTTAGCATAACAGGCACTCAAAACACAGGTTGGTTGATACAATAGAATAGACAATTCTTCTGAATAAATTAAGGAGATTTTGCAATTGATAATGAAGGAATCTTGGAATATCAACAGAAAAATTATAAAAGTCCAATCAGCAAAGCCATTAAAAAAAATAGCATTGCGGGCTACACTAATCCCAGAGGCTCTGGAGGTTGAGACAGGAGGATCACATGTTCAAAACCAGCCTCAGCAAAAGCAAGGCACTAAGCAACTCAGTAAGATCTGTCTCGAAATAAAATACAAAATAGGGCTGGGGATGTGGCTCAGTGGTCAAGTGCCCCAGAGTTCAATCCCTGGTGCCCCTCCTACCCCAAATATCATTGTTCTTTTTTCAAGCTAGTTTAGAGCCTGGTCTTTCTTTTTAGATGGTAAATTTTAGATGTAATCTTAAATAGTCAGGAATAGGGTGGTTCATCTACCCTAGGACTGGTGTCGGGGAATTGAAATCAGCCTTTAGGCCACCTGCTGGAATTGCTAAGCAAGAGTTTTTCATGATAATCCTAAGTTTCATGAAATAGGAGAGCAGAGCTTTTCATGAAAAACCCTGAGTGATTGACTGTATCTTGTGTCTTTCTGGAACAAATGCTTGTCTTGTCCATCCCTGAAGTGGTGAGGAGCTGCCCAGTGAGTGCCACTGCCATTGCTTGCTAAGAGTACTCAGACCACCAACAGCAGCAGCTCCTAGAATCTTGTTAAAGATGTAGAATCTGAACCTCAGCCCAGACTAAATAAGAATCGGAAGTTCTGTAGCTAGAACCTCTTGACGGTAAACTGCTACCATTCAAATTCCCTCCCAAAAGGCACCTCCTTGTTGAAGACATTCTCTATTACAAACCCTAATCATTGGCCAGTTTAGAAAGGACACCCTGACATTGCCTTGTAAATTTCCAGGAACAGTTCAATGACTAGCAGCCAGAGGCAGGCTGGAATACTAGCCTGGCCACAGTGTCCGCAGAGCATAGTTATGCTGCCCAACTTCAATAACTGCAGAGTGAGGGGGGTACTTCAGACAAGGCTCTCGTATAAAATACTGCCAGTTCAGTGACTGAAATCACTACAGTAAAGACTTGTTTGGGGATTTCAAGACTACTGTAATTTACAAGGCTTTAGGTAACTGTTATTTGCCTACTATTAAATACATAATGTTTGTCTGAGAGAGGAAGTCATGATAACATTTCCTTCTGATGCAATGGTGCTAGCCTGCCTGGAGACTGAAGAATTAGTTCTGGTTAGGGTTCTGGTTAGATAGCAAACAAAAATACAGGATACTCAGTTAAATTTGAATTGCAGATAAACAATGAATCATTTTTTAATATACATATGACCCATGTAATATGTGAGGCTTGCATTTCATCAGGAAAACCTCAGGTCCAGCAATGAAGCTGGTACTAGAGATTTACCTTGGATCTTAATTGTATCCAATGGAAGTGTGTCACCCCCACACCTTCCCTGAGGACCCTGTCTCTGGCAAGAGGATTGAACAGCTTGTTTTTGAACTGACCTTAGCGATCTTCAATCTTGTTTTTCTGGGTTTCACAAAGATTAAGTGACTTGCCCAGGGCAACAGGACCAGTTATTTCTGGATCTACTTTCCCCAATATGACTCATCCTGAAAAATGTAACCTCGAACCTCAAGCTACTAAATTTGACATAGAAATAGTTCTTACAAAGAGTCCAAAAGTAACAGGAGGGGGAAATGACGAGAAAAACAAAGTAAGGGAAGTAATAAAACTAGGCATCGATGATGTAGATTAATGTACTTAAATACTTCAAATATGACTTAAGGTTGTCATAATAATAGTTGAAGTATCTAAACATTCTTTTGTTAAATTGAACCTGTGAAATATGATTGGGATTTTGTTCACTACTTTAAAAATATTTTAATCAAATTAAAACAAATATGTCATTGACTCACTATACAAAAGACACACGAGATTTATAATTAGAAAAAATGCTGCTCAACCATAAAATCTGAATTGCACAGAACTGAGTACTGCTATCCTATGAAGTATACAAGAAAGAGAAAATACATACAACTTAAAGTGCCACCCAAAAGCTCAGGAAGTAAAATTGACAGAACAATCCTAATATATACGAATCAGCTCAAGGGAAGGAAAATAATAGGAATTACCTGTTGTAATTCTGACACTTTTGAGTCCACTTCTGGCCAGTAAATGGAGGCCAGAAAATTCAAAACTGAGTAACATCTAGGGAATAGCAAATATGAAAAAGCAATAATAAATATAGTTGAAACTTTTTTTAAAAAAAAGTAAAAACAAAACTATTTTGTCAGATTAGTTGAAACATTTCTGTAACTCAAAAACTAAATTTTCTCGTATCTCTTGTCTGCTCTAGGTGTAAATGAAGGAAAACATGTAATTATCTTAAGAGAGCCTTCAAAGTGACAAGCAAAACTTTTTTCCTTCTGTGGTAGTGGGATAGGAATATTCTTCGTTCCAAATGTCAAGAAACTTGGACGAGGCAATACAAGAAGCAATGTCAGGCTCTTCATCTTTATTTGGTGTCATCTTGATACCCTCCCATCCAGGTTTCCTTCTATTCTCTTTCTAACACTAACTTTGGGGACTGTGGATGCCAAGGAACTTAATCAATAGAACCAAAGCCAAAACTCACCTTTAAATAGAGTCCTTCTAGAAACCATCATCCATTTGGAAACCACCCCACAACTCTGCTCTTCTGAGCACAGCCTCATATAGATGTTTCTGGAACTGCAGGCATAAAGGAGTCTTCCAAAAAGGTAATGGTGCATCCCTGCACTAAGTTCAGCCTTGTGATTACACCAGGATGGTAGCACTTAGGTTGTGAAGCTGAGGTTAGTAAAGATGATGTACATGTCAGCTAGAAAATGCATTGAGAGAATTCTGCCCAGGGAGGTTCATCTTGGAATGTGTTGCTGCAATGTTTTTGAGATTTTTTTGTGTGTGTCTCTGACTTTGACAATATAAAAATCCTAACAAAATATTCGAGAGGCAGTGAGACCGTGGCAGAGTAACTCCCTTGTAAGAATCCAGCTATGAGTTTGTTAGGAGTTAAATTCAAGGAGATACTGAATGGCTGCCTAATTGTCTCGAAAGAGGGCTGTGCCGTGGAAGTAAATTTAGGCTGAGTATATAAGAAAGACCCAGGGTCAAGGCTTTTAATAATTGCATTGTTGAAAGCACTCCTAAGAGAACTGGGGAAACATAAAAATCTATATAACTTCACGGAGCTAAAAAGATAGAGAGAGGGAGAGAAAGAAAGCTGAATTCTTGACTCTAATGATGTTAAACAGTGCTTCAAACACATACCCTATTGAAAACAACAAATTTAAATCATTGCATCAGGGCTCTTACAACCAGAACAAGCTTAAATAGAACAGATTTTCTTTTGAAAGACCATTTTCCAACAAGAGTCACTTGAAAATGGGAGGTTAATTTCTCATTTTTCCAAGTGTACAGGCTGCAGAATCACATTGGTTATACGGCCACGTATATACATACAGCAATACTAGTATCTATAATGTATGATATGTCAAGATCATTGTATTGTCATGAGCAACTAATAAAAAAAAAAAGAAAATGGAAGGTTAAAATACTTGGGAGAGGGGCTGGGGATGTGGCTCAAGCGGTAGCACGCTCGCCTGGCATGCGGGCGGCCTGGATTCGATCCTCAGCACCACATACCAACAAAGATGTTGTGTCCGCCGAGAACTAAAAAAAAATAAATAAATATTAAAAAATTCTCTCTCTCTCTTTAAAAAAAAAAATACTTGGGAGGCCATCTCTGTAGACGACATTGCCTGCCCTGATAACCATCAATTTCAGAACTAAAAACAGAAACTTTCTTAAACTAGCCATAGATTCCATTAAAAATGGAATATTGAATGTGGTGCTTCACTTGAGATTGTTTTGGTTTTCCCTTTATTTATTTACACTGACAGAGACACCACTTCTCATCTCAAATTACAATATTAGTGGACAACAATTCATTATCTGCTAAGTAATGCAACAGGGTTAAAATGTAAATGAGTGTATTTGAGGTTCACTGTATCAAGACTCTCAAACAGAGCAGTAAAAAGGAGAAAATCCAGTAGAATCTAATCTTTCTTTTTTTTTTTTTTTAATTTAAGTGCCCTGCTGTGCGTGTTGGTCTGCTGGGTGTGCATGCCTGAGTGTGCACATCTTGGTGGTGAAGGAACATGGAAAGAGAGTGGATATAAAGGAAACAGCCCCATTCGATCAACCCACATGACCTATAATTTCATATAAAATAATTTCATATTAAATAGAAAGAAGTATATTTGCGCACAGGCACATAGCCTTGAAGGTTTTGCAAGACAGAGCATCACTTTTAAAAAGTGATTATGTAAATTAAAATTACATAAACTTCCAGATGAGCTCTTGGATTTCTCGTCTAATTCCTTCCCTGAAACAAAGCACAAAGCCGAGGAAAACCCCCAGATTCCCAGTGAGGTTCATTAAATCTGATTTCTTTTCAAAAGTCACCAGACCTGAGATGTTAGGTCTTTAACCATTAATTTTACACCATCCATATGACTTCTTTTATAATTACAAAATACATTCTCTCTCTCCATATTAAGAAACTTCAAATGAGAGCCCATTGTGTTCCAGGAAGTATATGTGGTTAAGTGCTACCGGGTATTTGTTAGTTTGAGCGAAAATTCACAATCTCAGGAAAACCCTTTCCTGAATTCTGGCAATTTTCTCCTTTTGATCATCAGTTTTCTTCTGTTGTCATCAAAACCTGTCATCAGACATTTAACATCCCAGATAAACATCTCCATGACTATCCAGCCTGCCCCGAACACCCATAGTATTGCAATCTGATGTGAATTCAAGAGATGGAAGATACATTTGAGCAACATGGAGGTGGAAGGCTCTGTCTCTGTACAAAGAACATTCCATGGAAAAATATGCCTGTTGGGCAGTTGTTTGCAATTTTGCTGTATGTGACCCAAGCTTCCCTTTATTGGTGAGTATAACTGGGAGGACTCCTCCTTGAGAATGAATCACATCCTGCTTTGGTAACATGATAGGATGTTTTAAAGAGCACATGGCCCATTGCTGAATTTGGCCAGAAATCCATTTGCTCTTTATTAGAATTTGCTCTTTCATTCTGATCTTCAGGAAGTGAGTGGAGCCTATATAATAGCTCTTCTGGTGAGTGGTCAGGGATATGAGGAGGAATGGATGAGTCATGGTCGCCATGAAGATGTGAAGAAGAAAGGAATATTGGCCACCACCAGAATGAGCTGGAGTGGAGCAAGAGATGGTTGAGGTGAAGTCGAAGAGCCATCCTTAAATGGGAGAGGATCCTGAACAGAGTATATAGGAGCAGCATTGAAATGCACATTTAGACAAAAAATAGTAATTGGGTCCAGCTAAAACTGTGTTGTGAGCTAATACATTTATTTCAAATCACCATTGAAATGACTGTATCAGAGCAAAGGAAGGAAGCATCTGCATTTTATACAGATAAAGCACAGCAGGGGTGTGTGGAGCCAGCACTGACAAACCCAATTCCAGAGCCCTCTGGGCTGTAAGTGGCAGTGATGCTCAGCAGAGGACCCTAAGGCTTCCAGTTCCAAGGTCTGAGGTAGTTACCAGAGGAGGGGAGTCTAGCTCCAGCCCACAGAATCTTACCCCTGGAGGTCTGTCGATAATGTTCTGGGTGTGCAAAGCAAGCTAAGCAGAGGCACTAATGGGTTAAGGACTCACTCAACCAGAAAGTAAAATGTATGATTAAGTTGAACAGGTAATAATGGTATCACTCAGGAAAAACAATAAGAATATGAAGTTCAGAAATATACTGAAGGATATATAGAAAATTAGAGGGGCAGTGTGGGTTAGGGCTCGGGAGCTGGCTGGTTGGATCTGAGTCCCAGCTTTCCACTTCCTAACTGTGCAATCTTGAAAAAGTTGCTGAGTTCTTCTGTGCCTATGCCCTCCTCAGGAAAACAAAGACAGTAATTGGGTCTGAAAATCACTTAGCCCCACCACCCCTGGGATGTAGTCATCATTCAATAAGAAAACATACTATTACTGTTGCATGGAAAAATGGCATTCAAAGAAGGGACATAAAGATTTATTTAATAAAGAACAATGTGACAAATGTTCAGATACTTGGAAATAAACATTTGACTCTCTTTTTAAAATCTTATATCCTAAAATAAAGTCCAGCTGCATTAACAACCTCAATCTAGAAGAATAAGTGGATCAACATTTAAATCATCTTATACTGAGAGTCTTTCTAAGGGTAACACTGAAGGTAGATTCCTGTATGAAATAAGAAAATGGATGGACTAATTTATATAAAAAATAAAAAACTTCTGGGTTTCAAAAGAAAATAAAGTCAAACAAAAAACAACTCACCCTAAGTAAATTTAGAAAGTAAATTACAACTAGGAAAAATATTTGCAACATTTGAGTCATTCCAAAGACATTATGTGCAATATATAAAGAGCATATTAAACTTTTATAAATCAATAAACAAATATTACATGGCAATAAATAAAAATTAATACCACTGCCAAAAATAGGCATAGGACATTATAAATAATGAAAATATGTAACTAGACATACAAAAACCACGATGATTCCTCTGCGGGCTGGGGATATAGAAGATTCCTCTAAAGAGTAAATAAAGGGATGTGATTTAAAATGAGATAAGATTTTTCACTTTTCAAATTGGCAATGATTTTCAAAGGAACAAGGCCAATATTGGTGAGGATGCAAGAAAATATGCCCTTTCCCATACTATTGGTACATGTATAAATTGGCTCAATTTCTCTGTAGGACTAATTTTTAGTACATGTTTACTATGTATCGACTTTGACATAGCATTTATACTTCTAAAATTTAGTTTTTTTAAATGTTCATAGATGTTAAAAGAAAATGAATTTAAATACAAAGGTATTTATTACAGCATTTTTAATAATATCAAAAAAATTGAACCATCTTACCATCAGCTAAGTTACTGATTAAATAAATGTCAGTACATATTTGGCAGCCTTGATCATGAACCTTCCAGGTGTCTAACTACAGTCACTTGGCTGATGGCCCCAGCTGCTGCACTTTGAAATCCATTTTTTGCTATTGAGAACCTCAAAAAATATATCTATACATGAGGCTGGGGTTGTGGCTCAGTGGTAGAGTGCTTGCCTAGCATGTGTGAGGCCCTAGGTTCAATCCTCAGCACCACATAAAAATAAATAAATAAATAAAATAAAGGTATTGTGTCCAACTACAACTAAAAAATAAATATTAAAAAAATATGTCTATACAATGTGCAGCCCTCCTTCCTAATCTGCAGGGGATACATTACAAGTCTCCCAGTGGATGCCCGAGATAACAGCTAGTATCATTTCTTATGTATTCTGGTTTTTCCTATACATACATGACTATGAGAAACTTAAAAGTAGCACTTTATGGCTTCTCTTTGGCATACCTAAATTGCTAACTAGAGCATCACTGCTCTTTTTTTGGAGTCATTATTAAGAATTTTTTTTTTTTTTTTGGTCCAGGCTAGGGATTGAACCCAGGATGCTGTGCTCTACCACAGCCTGCTGCTATTAAATAAAATGTTGGTGACTTGAACCTAAGTTCTACAATACTGTGACAGTGGCCTTGATAACAGAGGCAGCACCCAGTGTCTCGTGGGTGGGTAATGTATGGAGCTGGATATGCTGGACAAAGGGATGACTTGGGTCCCAAGAAGGATGGAGCTGGATGGCATAAGATTTCATTATGCTATTCATAATAGTATACAATTTAAAACTTGTGAATTGTTTACTTTTGGAATTTTCCATTTGACATTTTTGGACTATGGTTGACTGTAGGAAACAAACTGTGGAAAGGCAAATGGGATAAAAGGGTACTAATATATTTCTAAATTGGCCTTCAAATGATGTGGCTGGAGAATAATACATAATAACATGAAGAGGTGATCCAACTATATAAAGTGATATGAGTGTATAAAAAATAGCAAATTATACGAACAGTATGATCTCATTATTAGTAAAGATAAGTGTAAATATATGCAGAGACACAAAATATTAATGTTGCTATCTCTCAGCAGTGAAATTGAGTTATTTTTATTTCCTTATTTTCACCTATCCAATTTAATTTTTCCCTAAGAAGCATATATCACTTTATAAAGAGAAAATTATTAAAATCATTTAAAAATATAATTGTATTTCTTTGCATTATTTAACTGATTGTTTATACGCCCCCCCCCCCATGATCTAATATGTATTTATTCTTTTGCAAGTTAGCATTAGATGTAGAAAGTAAAATATTTTGAAGGAATACAGCAATTAAATTCTGATTTTTTTCTTGATCTTATAAGGAAAAGTTTGAAGCTTATAAGCATGAATATTGGTCTTTGAAACAGTCATTCTGAAAATCTCATTATGCTGCTATTAGGCAGGTGGTATTATGGGTGAACATTTTGTTCAAAAATTCTCTTAATGTTGGACGCTGCCTTGACAGCAAACAACATGGCCTTCTCCATGTAGCCAATGAGCAGACATCCACCAGACCTAGATTCTCCTGCCTAGTAGAGGGGATTTAAGCAGAAGCACAGGAATCCTCCCTATCTAGGTGAGAACACTGGCCTTTGGCTTTCTCTTGAATCTCACAGGCTTCCTGCTTGTGGCCTGAGAGCTTCTGCATTGGCTCAGGGCTTCTGAGTCCACAGCTGCCTCTCTCCTACAGTGTTTATCCCAACTTGTCCTTTAAAACCAATCAGCTTTCTCTCTGCTATCCTGACTCTCACCCTAAGGCGCTTCTTAGAAGCAATTTTCTCTGCTATTCTACTTTTAGTGGTGGTGAATAGACCTTCCATCTTCCTATTTTGCTTTTGTCAAAATAGTTTTCTAAAAATCTTAGCTCTTTATAGCCTTGACAGGTGTAAACAACCCTAATGAAATGACCCGTTGTCTCTCTTCAACCTTCTGAAGACAAATTCCATCTGAACTTGAAATACTTCACTTATGATCCCTTAAATCACTAAGAACATGTAGACCCCAGAGTCCCTAATGGATATATACACCTAAGTGTAGCCTTGTCTCAGGTTGCCCTTGACACTCTCAGGTTTTGTGTTTGCTTTTCCCCAGTGTTACTCTTTCTAGCTATCCTAAGATCTTGGAGACTAGATATCTCAATCTGGCTTCCCACGACACTTGGACCTGGGCCTCCTCTACTTCTATCAAACATAACTTCTCATATTGCATCCTCTGTAAGCACCAGCTTGTGGCCCATCATATACCAAGTGTGTAAACCCAAGATTTTGTGTACATCAGAATCATAAGGAAGAGTTTTAAAAGACAGATGTCTCTACCCTACTGCTATGGTCTGAACATTAGTGTCCCCATTCCCAAATTCATATGTTGAAGGATTACTCAACAGGGTAGTGGTATCAGGAGGTGACAAAAGTGGTGATGAGGTGATGAGGTCATGAGAGTGGAACCCTCATCAATGGAATCAGGATCCTTACAAAAGAATCCAGGGAGCTACCTTTGTCCCTTCTCCCCTGACAGGATACAGCTACAAGATGCCATCTATGGACCAGAAGGTTGACCCTCACCAGACATGGAATGCTTGTGCTTGATCTTGTACTTCTCTACCTCTGCAACTATGAAAATTAAATTTCTGTTGTTTATAAGTCACCCAGTCTAGTCATGTGTCACTAGAAGATAGGATTTGTGTCACTAGGCAGTTTTATCTTTGTGTAGACATCACAGAATGCAAATACACAAACTAAGACAGCTCTAATGTCACTAGGCAATATACTCTGTGTATATGTAATTTATCATTAACCAAAACTTTTGTTATAGAAGCCCAAGTAATCTAACACAACTCCCATGAACATACAGTAATTCAGTAGTTCTAGGAAATGACACACATGAGGGACTTGGTGGTCCTCACATTTCAGTGCACATCCAAATAACTTGGAGAGTTTTTGAAAACACACATGCTCAGATGGCACTCTAGACCTCCCACAGGTGTTCAATGAATGAGGGCAGGGATTGCCATATCTCTTCCTTAATATTTAAAATCCATTAGCACAGTGTTCTAGAATGGCTGTGAAGACTGAATAGCTTCAGGACAATGCCATTTAGGTAGATGATTGATTTGTACAGCATGAAGGGTAATGCAAAATAGACATCTAATACAGTGAGTAAATGAATAGGTGATTGGGAAAGAAACTCTTAACAAAATGTACTACTCTCTCTCATAGTCAAAGATTTAAAGATTCAAATTTAGGGAAGCCCTATATCAGATTGCAAAGTAGCTCTAAAAGATGCCCATGTCCTAATTGCTAAACATGCCACCTTACGTGGAAAGAGAATTCTGCAGATCTCATTATAGACCTCAATATGGGAAGGTGACCCTGTGTTATGTGGGTGAGTGAATGTAATCACACAAGTCCTTAGAGTAAGAGAGAGAGCAGGAGGTCATAGTCAAAGGAGATGTGATGGTAGAAGCAGAGGTTATAGCAAAGTGGCTGCTGGAAGGGGCCATGAGCCAAGGAATGCAGGCAGCCTTTAGAAGCTGTAAAAGGGAGGAAACCTATTTTCCTCTAGTGTCTCTAGAAGCAATGAAGCTCTACCAACACCTTGAGACCCATTACTGACCTCTGACCTCCAGAACTGCAATATAAGTAATTTGGGTTATGTAAACCCTGAAATTGTGGTGATCTGTTATAGAAAGAATAAGAAACTAATACACCCTTTCAGGAATAATTCTTGGTAGGTAATTTCAGAGAAAGGGGAGAATTCATTTATATTGCTGTCTGACAAATAGTTATACACTTACAAGCTTAAAACTACATCCATTTATGATCTTCCAGTCTGGTAGTTCCAAAATCACGGCAGCCTTGACCAGGTTCTCTACTTAGGGTTCCGCAAAGCCGAAGAGGTCGCAGCCAGGTTGAGCTTTTATCTGGGAAAGAATCACTTCTGAGTTCCCTCAAGTTGCTCAAGATGTTGGCCAGAATCAGTTTCTTTGGGTTGTGGAAATGAGGTTCCCATTTCCTGCTGGTCTCAGTCAGAGGCCGTGTTTGGCAATGGGAAGCTGCCCACATCCTTGCTTCAGGGCTCCCTCCATCTTCAAACCAGAATGATGCATCAGGTCCCCACTGAGCTTCCAGCATCCTCCTCTGTGGCCAGCTGGAGATAGCTCCACCATGGGATCCAGCAGACACACTGGAAAATCTTCCTTTGCCATTTCATGTAACACACATTAAATGATTTCTTACCCTCATTCACAGCTTCCACCCACACTCAAAAGGAAGGGACAACACAAGGACAAGTGTCTCTGGAGGTCATTGTTAGACTTTTGCCTGCCAGAGGGAGCTTCCAGTATAGACTTGATCTGCATTAAAAGCATCTGTCTTCCATCCCAGGCAGAAGGCCATCCCTGGATGCCACATGAGTTCCATGTCCAGACTCCTCTCTCCTAAAGTCCAGAGTGGGGCTCTCATCTTTCATTAGGAATGAATGAGCAGATAAAGGGACTTTGGGTCAGAGTTGGGGGTGGGGAATGAGAGGATGAAATAAAAATGCAAAATAAAATTATTCACTGACATTAATCTCAAAACTTTCTCTTTGGTATACTTTTTATTATTAAATGGCTGAATTTCATTTTCATTCACTCAGTCTTACAGAAAGGTCTGCAATGTACCACAGGGGTGTAAACTGAAGCCTATTTCCTAACTTTCCTGCCTCTTCCCTCTTCCACCGTCTCCCACTCCCTTATCATCAGACAAGAGAGGTAAAAGGTTTTGGCCTGAACCAAATATAATCAAAGTCCACTGTGAGATCAGATTCCTATGCATATCAAAGCATAATAAAGAAAACAGGAAGGAGATTACAGATTATATCAAATCTTTCTTAACTATGTCCTTTATTTTCTTTAGGCTGTAGATTTCTACTCATTTGATCAGGTTGATTCATTTTTACTATTTTTAATCATTGAACTTTAAACATCCCATCCATTTTCATTTGGCTTGGAAGTCCTCTGAGAGCCTGCTACTTCTTTAATAACTCTCCCGTAAGTAATTCTTATTCTATTTCTAATCTGTAAGGTTTTCTGACTTTCTGCCCCAAGGCGATCCGGTAGACAGAGATCACAGAAGACTCTTCACATCTCATTTTATCTCACAGCTATGCCACCCACCCTGAGCCTTTGCAAGAAATTAGTGCTATTTTTGTCATATCTGGTTCATGCCAGTGAACAATTCTCTGGTCCCACCACTAATGCTCTTGGGGGGATGTGCCGGGTGGCTAGTAGAACTCAGCAGTTACCTCCATATTATTCACTTCCTGCTGTTATCTGTCATGTCTTGCATCTTGCAAACTTCATGAGGTTATCCAGTTTAGAATACCTTGTTTCTGATACTTGTCCTTTCCCCAGACTGGAGGATTTTGACCCCTCTCTCCTAAAGCCAAACTGATTGATGGTTGGACCTTTAATACTTCCTTCCTCTCACCTTCTCCAGGAAAAAGCTGAAAAGTTAACGAATGGGAATGTTTACATCACGTTTAATCAATAGACTTGCACCGTACATTTTTAACAGGAATGTTCTGGAAACTTTAATATTTGTAAACATATAAAACAAGTTGTTCGATTTAATTCCATATATGAGCATTTAATGCAAATTCAGGAATGTTCCTGTGGAATTTCCTTCATGGCACATTTGAGGTAGAAGATGACATGCTTTGTGCCTTCTGTGCCACTGATGGTGTTCATTCCGGCACACATATTTTCTCAAAATCTTGCCAATTCCATTCAGCACTCATGCTTATAAACATTGATCCTAAGTCTTAAAGCATCTGAAGAATCAGGAATAGCTGAATTCTTTCTGCCTTTGAAGCATGCTCCTTCCATGGGGTTCCCCAAGGGAACAAGAAAATCCACTTACCATTTTGTTAAAAAATTGTTTTGAGACCCAATTTCTCCACAGTGAAGCATGCTGGAAAATCTTGGAAGTTCCCCACTTTCCACCCCAGACTTCCATGTCCCATGCAGAGAGAAATGGGGAGAGGGAGGAGAAAGCAGCGAAGTCTGGGCAAGGGTCAGATCAGCCTGAGGTGGCCCTGCCAGCTGTGAGGGGGAACAGGTGGTAAGTCTCCCTCAGACTCCTGCTTTTCCACTATGAGCCTCTCTCCCTCCTTAAAACCTGCCAAGCCCTGTTCTGTCTGTGTGTCCTTTCCACTTGTTAGTAATGTTCTCCCCCAGGATGGTCATTTCTTCCTTGATATTCAGATCAGAACTCAGATGTCACCTCCTCTGAGACTTCTTCCTTGTCCATCCTAGCTACAACATTCCTCCCAGCCTTCTCCACAGGTGGCCTATCTCAGATTCTTGATGACATTTAAGGACAAGCTGTGAGCCTTCGTTGCCCTCCTCTCCCTGTTAGAATGTCAGCAGCACCGTCCTGCTCATCGCTCTGAACCCAGCACCTAAAACATGCTTGGTTCATGACAGACACCGAGTGTGTGCTTGTTGACAGGGTGCCAGTGACCCCTTCCCCCACCAGTAAGCAAAACCTAGTCAGAAAGCTGTTCAATCAGATCAGTGTTACTTCCAGGTGCCAAGTGTGGAAGAAGGTGGGAAGACTGTGGTATTAATTGTCTAAATACCCCCAAAACATAATGGCTCAAAACAACACATTTTTATTATGTCAGTTCTGTGGTCAGGAATTCAGAATGGGCCTCAGTGGATTGCTCTTGCCCTGGGTCTCTACTGAGGTGGCAATCAAGTGCTGGCCAGAGCTGCAGTCTTCTAAAGATGAATGGGCCTGGAGAATCTGCTTCCAAGAGCTCATTCATACGGCCACTGGCAGGAGGCCTCAGTTCTTTAACGGCTGTTGGCAGCAGGCCTCAGTTCTTCCCTGCACAGACCTTCCCATAGGGTGATGTAAGGGTCCCAGCAACGTGGCTGCTGGGGTCCTTCAGAGCCTATGACAAAGAAAGGCAGAAGCCATAAAGTCTCTCATACCTAGCCCCAAAGATGACATAGCATTATGCATGCCTTATTATGGTCACACAGACCAACCCTGGTATAACATGGGAGGCAGCTACACAAGAGGGTGAATACCAGAGGGGAGGAGCACTGGAGGGCTTCTTGGAGACAATCTGTCACAACTTTACCTATTTTTCATTGCTTTGTTTTATTCATTTTTTTTTTCTTCTGTCTGAAAAGCTCACTTGCTGTGATAGATTGAGCTGGAGGAATCCAGGGAAAGAGGAGACTGGGAATTCAACCAATGAGTGCTGGGTTGAAGGGTCTGGAGTGAGCCTGTATGAAGGATGTAGAGAAATTCCAGTTGGGCAGGAAAAGCAAAGTGTCTGGAGAAAGTAACTGCAGATGACAGCGCAAGTTGCAGCAAACTGTCGAAGGGAGATGGAGCAGACTATGCAATGCACAGGTGCTGACAGCCATAGAAGACCAGTGACCCGGTCCTCCTGAAGATGAAGGCAGAAGGACGCTAAAGCAGAGTATCCAGCCCCAGACTCCAGGTACCCAACAGGACTCTGAGCCCAGAGACAATTTCATCCATTTTTCCCCCTGCCGATTCTTTATTATCCCCGCCCGCTCTCTACCATTCTTGTTACCCTCCGAAACAATTCCAAAGACGGCTGGCTGTTCCATTTCCATTTCTCAAGTCACAAATTCCTTGCCCCTAACTTCACTGAAAAACACGAAGGCCAATATTTTTCGCTTACTGGATCTTTTTTCACAGCTAAGAAAAGCATGAAAACATCTCTGATACTAGACCAAAACCAAGAAAATCTTCCTTTACATTCTAAAACTGCTAGAAACTTCCTGGCATCTGAACTCCCTTGGTCATCCAACTTCTCATAGAAGTTCAAACCCAGCATTTCTGTTTCTTTACAACCCACTATGCTGATACAACTCTTTGAGGGCACCAGGAGTGTCTTTATTTAGGCTACAGAAGCAGTTTCCAGCCTTTATCATCTAGGACTCTCTGTTACACCAACAAGGACACCCTGACCCTCTTTACTGAGCAAGCTAAGCCTTTGGTTTTTCATGACATCCTTCCTCCTGGCTCTCCTTCCTTTAACTGCACTGCACAAAGTCCCTTAAATGGTTTGCCTTTGGATCAGTGCTCTTTGCACTCTGTTAAGTTTGAAGAGTGACCCAGTGCCCTCTCATGATTTAAACTGTGACCTACATACTCACAATGGCCGCCTTGATCTTCCAGGCCAGACACTGTAGTCAACCATCCATCTGACTTCTCCACTGGGATCTCCCTAGAAACTGGACCCTCAATTGTTCACAACACAACATAACACCTTTCTCCCCCAAACTGCTCCTCATTACTGCCATCTCATTGACTGGCAGCACCATCTTCTTAGGCACATGCTAGAAAGCAAGGTGCCATTGAAGCCAAACCCTTTTCCCAAAGCTGCAAAGTGGCAGCCCAGGTAGGCTAGAGGGCAGGTGGCAAAGAGAGCCTACCATGCCAGCACAGATCGAAAGCACAGTGAGCCAGGGCTGAGGGAAGCCAGGGTGCATCACCCTGTCACCTGTGGGTGCCCAGTCTGGCCTACCCCAGTGCAGACACTGGCTCCATACAAGGCCACAGCTCTGAACTCCCGAGCATCCACCATATGCTGACCTCAACCTCCTGGAATCTGGGATTGCAGATGAGTAGGGAAAAATGTGGGGCAGACCTGAATGGAAGTTCAGACTTGGGGATTAACCAATAGTAATAGTACTTTTCCAAACACTGGTTAGTATAAATTTGAACCAATGGCATTGACCCACGTGCTTTATAAACTCATAGACTAGCAACTCTCATTAGGGACAACTCTCACTAGGTTCCCTCTTGCCCTGCAGGAGTTCTGTTTCAATTCATACTTGAATCAATCCTACTCCTTTTTTTAATTGATTTTATTTTTTAAATACATGACAGTGGAATGCATTACAATTCTTATTACACATATAGAGCATAATTTTTCATATCTCTGTATATAAAGTAAGTTCACACCAATTGATGTCTTCATACATGGACTTTGGATAATGATGCCCATCACATTCCACCATCATTGCTAACCCCCTGCCCCTTCCCTTCCTCTTCCAACCCTCTGCCCTATCTAGAGTTCCTCTATTCCTCCCATGGCATTTGCAGGTAAATGGATGGCATTGGAGAAGATAATGCTAAGTGAAGTTAGCCAATCCCAAAAAACCAAATGCCGAATGTTTTCTCTGATATAAGGAGGCTGACTCATAGTGGGGTAGGGAGGGGGAGCATGGGAGGAATAGAGGAATCAATCCTACTCTTGACTCTCACTCATCCTCATCTGTGGATTTCATTCTTCAGATTTATGAGACAAAAACCCAGAAAAAAGAAATTGACAGTGAGATGCTGGGACCTGCTGCAACCCTGGAGGACACAGCCTGCTATTAAAGCTGCACCAGGTTTCTAAACTTCAAGGGGCTGCAGCTCAATCAGACCTCACCTGCCAGCAGAAGCAGAGAATCTAGTTTCATCTCAAACTCCAGTTCCACCATCTTGATGCCTTCCTTCCCTCAGGCTGCCACACTGACAAATGTCAAGCCTGCGGGCTTGACCTCTTTGGTATTTAGTGATCCCTTCCTCTCCATCTCCTTTGCTCTCCCCAGTTCAGGATGTAGTCTCTCTTGATCACTTTAGCAGCCTCTTACCTGATCTTCAGTTGCTTACTTTTCTAAGTCTTTATTTTTTTTTTAAAGCAGTTTTAGGTTCACAGCAAAATTGAAAGGAAGGTACAGATTCTGCTTGAACACTGCCCCCCAGATATACATAGCCTCCCTCATTAGCAGCATCTTCCACCAGAATAATGTATTTGTTATAACTGATGAACCCACCTGGACGTACCATAATCACTCAAATCCATAGTTTACATGGTTCTTCTCAGGCTAACCTCTTCCAAGGTGACTTATCTGACCATCTCCATCTTCCCAGACATCCAGGCACCCTTGCCCAGATCTCTCTTGTAACCCTGCATGGACCTCTGACATTGCATTCACCCCTGTCTTCATGGGACCTCTTGGCTCCTTGAGGACAAAGACTAAACCTGTGACATTGTGCCCTCAACACCTCACGCCTTACTTGGCACATCAGAGGCCTCTTGAATATTTTTGTTGATTAATAAAATGAATTTCTTGAAACGCTTTTTTTTTTACTTTCTCTAGCAATCATAATGGAAACTGTCCTCCACCATGCTTTAGAGAATGAATAAAAACCAGAGATTCAATCCCAGATCAGCATCAAGGATTGTGAAGGATATGACCTCACAGGTGCTAACAACTGCAGCAAGAAAGAACCCTTATGCCCCGGAGCAGTGTATTCAGGCATGAATACTCTGATGCATGGAAGTCAGGAGCGCCCAGGAAAACCCACCATAATCTACAGGACACATCCATAATCAACCTCCATTTTATAGTCTTTTTTGCAGTAATGTGTGGCCATATGGCTAAATTCCACCCAGCAAGACTTCAGTGGAAATTGTGACTTAGATGTACATAAAGTGTCCTTAATGGAGAAGGTGCTCTTCCCTTTTCCTCTATTCTGCTAGACAGAAAGTGATGTGTGTACTGAAACTGGAGCAATCATCTTGGACTATGAGCTAACCATGAATACAGGACGCAGCTGTAAAGAAACAGAACACATCAGGGTGAATGACACCACACAGCTCTGTACTGGCCCTAAGTCACTTATTTCAGACTTCTTATAAGAGAGAGAAATATAGTTCTGTTTTGTTAAAGCTATATGTGTGTGTGTGTGTGTATATGTGCATGTACACACACACATCTGTATATTCACATGTAGCTACATAGACAATTTATATTAGTTTATATGACAGCCCAGTGATTTTGAACTTCTTGAGATCTTAGAACCCAGCTATGACCCTGGATTTTGAAGTATAATATTTCTACCTGTTCAAGATTTCACTCACTCAAGACTTGTGGCAGAGGAGACACTGTATAGACAGTGAGCTTGGGAATAGTCAGGAGAGGCAGACGAATACCAGGAAAACTTTGTGGCGTTCTGAAGAAAGACAATGAACACAGCTGTGCATAGAGGCACATGGTCTTCATGCTGGCCAACACTCTCCTTCCAGGAAAACCTGTGTGCTTACCTTAGTCAGGTTAAACCCACCATAATCACGGATGAAAACCCACCATAATCTACAAGTGAAGACACATCCAGAAGAAGCCTCCATTTTACGGTCTATTTTTCAGTAATGTGTGGTGGGTCATATGACTAAATTCTGCCCAGAAAGGCGTCAGTGGAAATTTGTGTCTTAAATGTATGTAAAGTGTCCTTAATGGAAAAGGTGTAGACCTTCAGGCAAAACTGACCAATGAAGGGAATAATAGGGTGGTGATTGTGAAGTTGATAGATCAATTTTGGGGCAAGGACTTTCCTAAAAATGTCAGGAACCTAGACGGCCCCTCAGATCATAAAGCCTGCCTCCTAAATCCATTTCACCACTGAGATGGAGCTGTATTTGAAATAACACACACTCCCTGAAAAGTTGCAAATGCGTCAGTCATCCATAATTCATTTTAATCAGACCAACAATTAGCAGTAGTCAGCTTCAAAGGAAGAGAGTTTGCAAGAAAGCAATGGTGGGAGAAAAAACATAGCGTTCCTTTGGGAGAAGACAGGCTTGAGTGGGACTTTGGGATTCAGATTCCAGCAAGGCTGGGTCTGCAGAGGAGGGATGGGAGGAGAGTGGGAAGGGAAGGGGGGAGACTTGGCCTGCTTCCCAGTTTGGCTCTCAGCTCCATTAGGACCAGTATGTACTGAAAATCACCTTGGTGCTGTCCTTGGCACATCTTTGGTGCATGAGATTGCCAGAGCTGCAATGGCAGGACTTATCTGGAAGCTATAAACCATGGCCAAGTCTGGGTTGGCCTCGGTCCATGATCTAATGGTGGCAGCCATTGAGCAAAGGCTATTGATGAGGAAACTGAAGCTCTGCTAAGTTGATTCACACATATCACAAATGGCCAAGTGGTCCAACCCTCCTTGGTCTGACCTACAGTGTAGATATTCATAGCACAGGCAGCCAAGGGTCTTTCTAGTCAGCTTCTCTCAACCCTTTCCGGGAGCTAATAGAGAGACAGGAAGAGAAGGAAACAGAGGAACAGCCAGACCCTTCCTACCACTTGACCTCTTCCTCCGTTTCCTCACATCTTCCTCCGTTTTTTTCCATTCTCTGGGGTTTTCCATAGTTTCTTTTTAAAATCTGGTTTCTTAGGAAATTTTTAAAATACAGATTCTAGGACCCTAGTTGGGGAGACATCTAATTCCAGTGGTTTTGTTGACTGTGATCTGCAGCTCAAGCTGAAGATAAAGAGGACTGGATGGGAATGGCCTCAGAAATCTCCTTCTCAGATGCAAAGCCTATCACTGTGTGCAAATCCTTGTGAATCAAACAACCACAATAAAAAATCTACCATCTCTGCATAAAATCTATGGGATGGTTTAGAAGAAATACCCACCTTCTGTTCAGTGACCATGAAATTTTAATTATTTCTACAGACCCAAAAACTACATGGAAACCAAGATTTCCTTTTTAAAAAAGTGCTCCTTGGGTTTCCTTAGAAAGTTTCTTGGATAATAGCAAAACAATTCTGCTGACTTAAGCAAACATACAAGTGAAATTTGCCTTGGTCTTTCTTTAGCCCTGCTTTCCTGTGAACAGGTGCCCGGGACTAATTCAGTCCTACAGATGCTCTAAAGATGGCCTCCTGCACCCCGGCCCAACCTCATGCTTTACAAGATCTTCTTCTTTTCACCTTCTTCTCCCCCAGCCTTCCCTCAACTCCAAACACTCTCAAGTTCACTTAAGTCAAGAGAGAGGTCACTTGCAAAGCAAGCTATTTAGTGGATGTCCTTGGAGGTACTGATGACTCCTCGGTATTCCCTGGAGAATGAGCTTCCCCCACTCTGTTTCCTTACAAGGTTTGTTGTTGATCTAGTAAGTGGCCATATGCTAAGGAGCTCAATACTTCCCTTGAGAGGAATCAAGAATTGATGAAATGGCTGAGACACAGGAAACCTGGTATTTTTGAAATCTAGTTACTGGCGACTTAAGATGAAAGTGTTCACCAGAACAACAAGCCAGTTTTTCAGTGTCACCTGAATTGATTCCTTTGAAGTATTTTTTTGATTAATTAATTAATTTATTTATTTTAATTAGGTATATATGACAGCAGAATGCATTTTGATTCATTGTACACAATTGCAGCACAACTTTTCATTTCTCTGGTTGTACATGATATAGTGTTGCACCCTATGTACAGTCATATAAGTATCTAGGGTAATGATGTCCACCTCATTCAACCATCTTTCCTGCCCCCATGCCTCCTCACCACCCCTCCCTCTCTTTTGCCCAAAGTGCCTCCATTTTTCCCATTCACCCCCATAATGGATCAGCATCCACTTACCAGAGAGAACATTTGGCCTTTGATTTTTTGGAATTGGCTTTCTTCACTTAGCATGATATTCTCTAACTCCATCCGTTTACCTGCAAATGCCATAATTTTATTCTCTTTTAACGCTGAGTAATATTCTATTGTGTATATATACCACAGTTTCTTTATCCATCATCTATTGAAGCATATCTAGGTTGGTTCCACAGTGTAGCTATTATGAATTGAGCTGCTATGAACATTGATGTGGCTGCATTATTATAGTATGCTAATTTTAAGTCCTTTGGGTTTAGACCAAAGAATGTGATAGCTGGGTCAAATGGTGGTTCCATTCCAAGTTTTCTAAGGAATTTTCATACTGCTTTCCAGATTGGTTGCACCAATTTGCAATTCCACCAGCAATGTATGAGTGTGCCTTTCCCCCACATTCTCGCCAACATTTACTGTTGTCTGTATTCTTGATAGAGACCCAGAATAACCAAAGCAATCCTTAGCAAGAAGAATGAAGCAGAAGGCATCACAATAACAGACCTTAAACTATACTACAAAGTATAAAATAGCATGGTATTGGCACCAAAATGGACATGTAGACCAATGGTACAGAGCAGAAGACACAGAGTCAAACCCACAAAAATACATTTCTTTCATACTAGACAAAGGCGCCAAAAACATACATTGGAGAAAAGATAGCTTCTTCAACAAATGATGCTGGGAGAACTGAAAATCCATATGCAGCGAAATGAAAATAAACCCCTATCTCTCACCATGCACAAAACTCAAGTCAAAGTGGATCAAGGACCTAGGAATTAGACCAGAGTCCCTTTGTGACTAATAGAGGACAAAGTAGGCCCAAATCTTCATCAAGTTGGATTAGGCCCTGACTTCCTTAACAAGACTCCTAAAGCCCAAGAAATAAAATCAAGAGTTAATAAATGGACTCAAACTTAAATGCTTCTTCTTAGCAAAAGATATAATCAATGAGGTGAAGAGAGAACATACATTTTGGGAGCAAATTTTTTGCCACATGCACGTCAGATAGAGCACTAATCTCCAGGATACATAAAGAACTCAAAAAACTTAACACCAAAAAAACAAACAACCCAATCAATAAATTGGCTAAGGATTTGAACAGATACTTCTCAGAAGAAGATATATATTCAATTAACAAATATATGAAAAAATGCTCAACATCTCTAGTAATTAGAGAAATGTAAATCAAAACTACTCAAAGATTTCATCTCATGCCTCTGAAGTATTTTTTAATGAAGTAATTGCAAATTATTTTTTGTTCAAGCAAAGTGGCAGTCATCTGTATTGTATGATCATTGAATGATGGTAGAAAAGTGAGCTGAGTCTCTTGTGATTATTTTCCTCCAGAAGGATGCTATGAGATGGGTCAATGTTATACTCTATTTGCTTTAAAGATACACGCTATGGTTTGGGGAGTATTAGAAGTTTAGCTTTAAGATCATAGAATGTTCCAGTCTGATGGGTCTTTTCAGAGTGTATTTTTTTTTTTTTTTTGGCTAATATCAAAATTGGTTTACCATCTCTGAGTACCACTGGTGGCTCAAAGGAGAAAGTGATTGCTTTATGATTGCTACGTGTTGAGGATTGAGGCAGAAATTATACACCTTCAAAAACTGAGAATGAACAGATATTGGGTCCCTTCCCGAGCCTTGTTTTATGCCCTTCAGTAATTAGCAAAGTTGAATTGATTACATATGGCCAAGGATTACAATTGATTACATGTGGCCTTACTCATATTCCCAAGAGGAGATGATCAGTGCTCCATTTATGGAAAACATCCTCACACCTCAAGGGACCAGTTATTTCTTACAAATATTCTTGGTTCATGATGCAAACGATTCTAGAAGAGTAGACTTGCCAGATGGTGTGTTACGGGACATGGTGGGCAAGACTGATTTAGAATATCCAGAATACCCATCCAGACATCAGAAGGACAATGGCAAGAATCACAAGCTCACACACACGTTGGGTAAGACTTCTTATGACTATTAGTATGATGCCATTTTCAATTCTTTTCCTGCTGGCCTCTCCAATCCTTTGCTCTACTTGGTTACTGTGACTTGGACTTCATCTGACCACTCAAATTCCCTCTGGTAACTCACTTTCCCTATGACTCAACTTTGACGGCCAACATGTACTGGCTGTGAAGCTTATTTATTGAAAGGTTGGTCCTGCCATGCAGGTTTTTATTTTTAATCCAAAGGTTCCCATAAATCACAAAGTATTAGATTCCCCCCATGACTCCCACTTAGTTTGGGCCTCTGCATTTATAACAAAGTCATTATTTTAGGAGTGTACCAAATGGGCTCAAAGCATAAAACTACAAAATTGAAGTTCAACCTCCTTGTCATGAGATAGGAGCTTGTTCCATTCTTGGAATGTCTTGGTGTTGGCCAGAGAGTGGCATGGGTTGTGTGAGATGGTGCTCTGATGGATCATCAGGTCAGGCTCTAGACTGGTAAGAGCCAGAGACCTGAGAGCCGTTGTAGAATCCTGGGATGGATGCCTAACAGTGTTGCTATGGAAACAAGCCAGGATAAGAGATATTTTTCTTCATATGTCACTTTTTATCAAGTGAACTTGTAATCAAATTTTCACCTTTATGTCAAGATCCATCCACCTCAAAGCATCCCCTCTATTACCATGACTTTGAATGGATCAGAGACCCTAGAACCTTCTCGAACACCTATAACAGGACAACCCCCCCATCCCCCAGTCCTCACAACCTCTCCACCACTATCTGTTGGAAGGCCATGTCAACAAATCTCCCCATTTGTCACTGTTGAGAAGGGAGGACTGGTTCAGGTCCACCTTCACCTTCCAGAACTTCACCCCAATACAGCAAGATCCATTCTGTCTCCCTCTCCTGCCCCAAAGCAGAAACTCCCCATGGGTCCCTCTGGAACTCAAGTTAGTCATCAGGAAAATCTCCCATATGTTTTCTCCTGAAATTTCCTCATCTTCTTATCCAATCTCAATCTTGAATCCCCCAAGGATACTGCTTTCCTTAAAGCTCTCTCAAGTGGGATCTATTCTGTCTCCCACAGCCCTCATGGGATAATCCAAAGTATCAGAGTTAGGGAAAATCTTCCTTGTTCCTTATTGTACCTCTTCCAAACTAGTCTTATCCTCTTCCCTCCCCCTTTTCCCCCCAATTGTGAAGCTCCTGCCATCAAACTAAACCACTTGCTCCCCTTCCTTAGTGCCCTATAGACCTCAAGGTTACTCAGCTTGGTTCCTAGAAGATTTTAGTTCCTGGTCAGTGTTACATTCTCCAATACCACATTCTTGTGAACTTTGAGGATTTCATTACCATTGAGGCGGTTCTTCTAACCCCTGGCCTTTGAGGTGTTTGATTTCCTCTCCTCACCACTTTCTCATCCTACCTCATCTGCACATCTCATGGTCTTACCTTGCCAGAGTTACTTATTGCACTCTCCCATACAATTCAAAGGTCTTCTTTTATGACCATATTCTCCCAGCTATTGAAATCATTCCTTCTAGTATCTCAGCTTCAACCACTCTTCTGTCCTAATCAGACTGAATTAGTTTCCCATTGCGTCTATAACAAATCACACTTCTTAAGTGGCTTAAAATAACCCAAATATACTGTTTTCTACTTCTGGAGAACCAAAGTGTAAGATTAGTTTCACCGGACTAAAGTCAAGGTGTCAGCAGAACAGTTTCCTTCCAGAGATTCTGAGAAGAAAATCCATTTCCTTGCCTTTTTCAACTCAGAATTCAGCCATCTGAATTCTGTGCTTTGTGGCCCAACCTCCAGCTTCAAAGTGCATCACTCCAATGCCTGCTTCTGTTGTCACATCGTCTTCTCTGACCCTGACCCTCCTGCATCCCTTATAAGGATGATCCCTGTGATTACATCAGGCCCACCCAGATAATGCAGGATAATACTCTTGCTTGAAGATCTGAAATCACACCTGCAAAGCCCCCTTTACCATATAAAGTAACATACACAGTTTGTAGGGATTCTGACATGAACATCTTGGGGAGGGGTGTCATTATTTTCCCCCAAATAATGACCTGTAAAAACCTGATGGATTTACATCATTTTCTTATCTTCCAACCTTGCCATACCCTTCTTACCCCGTTTAGATTCAATGGTGAACATTACAACCATTCCCATATATATCCTTTCTTTCTCTTCTTTTGTTGGTTTGCCTGGAAACTCCCAATTTGGTTGAAACCTCTGACTTTTGAAAGCCTGTACGAGGAGGCTGGATATAGCTGGACAAAACCACAGATCTGCATTGATGGCTTCCTTTGAAGTTCTTAACCATGGACTTCATACAGCCCACGCCAGCCCCCCAGGTTTCCCCCATCTGGTCACTTACTCCTCCCCCTAGAGGACATTCGCCTCTCATCCCTCCCATTTGGGCTGATGTCCTTGCTTCCTGAAAACGGAAGCAGTGAGGACCCTCTCATCCGGAGGTAACCAGCTGACCTCTCTGTGCACACAGCTTCTGCTTTGCCTTCCTCCAGGTCCAAGGGAGAATGACTTCATTCCTGCAGAAGACAAAGCCCCGCCTCCTGCGGTTCCCTAGGTCTCTCTGGCACATTCCACAAGGGATTGCTCTCACTCTAGCACCAGCTTTCCTTCCCCCTGTGCTATCACCTCATTTCCATGCATCAACACCATTACTTAAAACTCAGACAGCATAGTTTTGGACACCCTATCCTTATATCACCATTTCTCTATTCCCACTCTAGCAAAACTCATTGAAAGATTTGTCTCTACTGCCTTTCCTTTAGGTGCTAAAACATATGGTGCATGGTGTGGATTTTAAAATGATTTGCTATATTTTGCTATGTAAAATAGGTACCATAAATTTAATAGCTTAGCTGGGCTTGGTAGCACATGCCTGTGATCCCAGCGACTTAGGAGGCTGAGGCAGGAGGATTATGAGTTCAAAGCCAGCCCCGGTAATGGTGGCTAAGCAATTCAGTGAGACCCTGTCTCTAAATAAAATACAAAATGGGGAAGTGGCTCAGTGGTTGACTGCCCCTGAGTTCAATCCCTTGTACAAAATAATAATAATATTAATAGTTCAAAATTATCTTGCAGTAACTTTAGGTCAGAAATTCAGCTGTAAGAAGGCTAAATTCTCTGTGGAGGTTGTCACTGGAAGGAAGTCAAGACATTGGCCAGGGCTGTCATTTAATCTGAGCAGAGGGTTCTCCTCAAGTTCACTGGTAGTTGGCAGAATTTAATTCCTTGTGATCATGGGACAAAGGTCTCCCTTTCCTTCTAGCCATGGTTTGGGGATCTCTCTCAGCTCCTAAAAGATGCCAAAGTTCCTTCTACATGATCTCCTTAAGCAGTTCTTTCTCTCACAGAAGATCTTTGCTTAAGCTACCCTTACTGGAACATTCTATCCCTTATCTAACTTTTTCTTTGTTTATTACCATCTGACTCAGCATTTTGCTTGCCTGGATTGTATCTTCAGCCCATGGCTGCTGCCTGTCTGGATATTAACCCTCATGGGGTAAAGAGTTATGTGTATTGTTTATTGATGTGTGTTTAATAATTTAAGAGAGTAGGTGCTCAATAAATATTTGTTGCATTAGTAATACATGTGAATCTTTTTACTACTTTTTGAAATTAATGCAAGAAATATAATTAATAATTTCTAAGAGTTGAGGCATTGCAATGGACATTGGTTAAGGTTTTTAAATGGTTCTAACAAAAATGTTAGATGTAAACAATTTATTGGGTTAAGAGTATTTGAATCATGAAACATTTAATGATGAAAATCTGTATTTTCTTTTTCTTATCAAAACAGTTAAAGTGTCTTTAAAACCTCTCCTCTAACAAACCATGAAATACGGTTTTTACTGATCCAGGTCTGGTTCTGTTATAGCCATTAAAGCAAGATTACTCATAGCAAAAAATATTATTTTCAATCTGTATTTAATACAGAAGTTATAGCAATTATCAATGGTTGTTCCATAGAGCAGCAGGTCCCCTGTGGTAAACACATTTCCACTTATCAAGAAGTGACATTCTGCTGAGGGATGTGAACATCATGTCCCAAATACCAACTCTCCTCCTGAAGACAATTTGGATGGAGCCCGTTTTTTTTTTTTTTTTTTTTCATGTTGACAACTTCCAGGTTTGAATTACTCATCAAAAGATTGATCACGATTCACCAAATGCAAACGACTCGGAGCATGATATCGTGAATTCTTACCACTCATTCTTTAATTTGAGACCTCTTAGATTCACATTTGTGCCTTGAAAGTAAATTTATGATCTACATAAACAAGAAACTCATTTTTCTGTGATTTGAATATGGCCTTCATGCCAAAGATTATAGCATCAATTTTTGAAAGGCACTTTGGAACCAAATTAAATCTTTAAAATCCTTGATTCAAGCTTGATGAAGTTGCCAAAAGTGCCTTGCCTCTTAAAAGTTCTGTAATAAATAATTTAAGATGTTGTGCATCCTTTGATTTATAGATCCTACTTCTTGAACTTTCTTATCCTAAGAAAATACTCCTGTACATGGAACTTAGTGGAAAGTGTTCACACTTTGGAAGCAGACAGGCCTGGGTCCTGACTCTGTCTCCATCACTAATACCCTATGGACTAGTGTAAATCTCTTTGCCTCAGTTTATCACCTGTAAAATAGATATATAATATATAATGTATAAGTAATATTATATTTTATACCTTGGGGATTTTGTGAAAATTCAGAGATAATTAGAAATATAGTCCACCCTAGGCAGTTCTGGCCTATAGTTACTATTTTAGTAACTATGGAGGATCCTGTGGCTCTAAGAATATTGTCTATGACATTGAGACGTTTGAAGGAAACTAAAGATCCAGAAACAAGGGATTGTAAACTGAATTCTGGTAAATCATACAATAAAATTTTCTGCAGCCATATAAAAGGAAGTTCATTACAGAAGAATTTTTAATGACCTAGAAAAATATTCATGATAAAATGCTAACTGAAATTCCATTAGCTACAGGAGTAGTTTGCAAATTTGTGTTTACAATGAAATATCTAAATCTACATAAATGCACACATGGAGGAATTTAGACATTAAAATATTAGTGGTGGTTATTTGAAAATGATATCATAGGTGTTTTTATAAATGTATTACTATTCTACTCAGATATGAAGTTTTAGAATAATCAAACAGGGGCTGGGGTTGTGGCTCAGAGATAGAGCGCTTGCCTAGCATGTGTGAGGCACGGGGTTTGATCCTCAGCACCACATTTTAAAAAAATAAAATAAAGGTTAAAAAAAAAGAATAATCAAACAAATGTAAGTTCTGAATAAGTGTGAAAGATGAAAACCGACTCAAGACTGTTTTGCACTGTTGTTTATATAATAAAAGTGTTGAGTGTTAATTCATAATTGCATCCAACAGACTGAGTTCTGAACTGTACTTTGCTACACAGAGCCATGTCTACCTTGTGCATCAGAATTCATATGGAATCAAGCCTCATATTCAAGATTTAATTGTGACCCTAAGTGATTTGGGGTAAATCACTTCCCTGGGTTCAGGGTAGTAGTAAATAGTGGACCAAGAATTCACCTCTACGCTGGTGGGAACCTGAAACTCATGCTGCACCCACAGTGGTAACTGATGCCTTGTCATTTGAGGAAAGAGGAAACAGTTGTTCAGAGAGGTTACCTGACTCAGACAAAGTCACAGTAAATGTGTGATAGACTTGGGATTTGATCCTAGATTTTGGGTGAATTTCTACCAAACTTAGTTGCCTCCCTGGATTTCTTAAAGAAACTGACTATATGGATACTATTCCTTCAAGAAGGGCATCAAAAGGACCACAGAATAGTACAACTTCAGTTAGTAAAAAAGATTGCGGGTAATTTAGAAAAAAAAATAGATGTTATATGCTGAGAGAATAATGGTTCAACTAAGAATAAAATTCTGATGTGAATTGTAAAATCTTGCAAGTTCAAGCAGATGCAAATACTTTATTTTAAACTGTTATGATGATGTAAGGATACCACTGAAATGCTAATTGCATAAAAACTTGAGCTGCAATGCAACAGGAACGAGCCCTTTAATAGACAGAATGAGACAGAACTTGGTACGAGCCTTGCAAGCGCAGCCACCTGTCAGCCGGTGGTACCAACCCAAGCTTTTGTTCAGGACAATATCCACACATCAGCAGATCTGGATATTCTAGCCACATCCCACTCACCTCTGTAGATGGCCTAAAAGGGAAACCAATGCAGAACCATGTTCTCCAGCCTCCTTTGAAGGACTGGGTGGGTTCTGTGCAGAGCTTTTCAACCTGAAGGGAAGATAGAAATCACTTCCTTTCCTTGTAACCACTTGGTACAGTGGGGGCATTCTCAGAGGAATCACCCTGGGCTCTGTTTGCACACTCTCTTAGGCTTCAGGGTACTTTTCAACCAGGTGAATGCTGGTATCTTTGTTGCCCCATTGCAAACATCAGTGCTCAATGACATTTCTCTCCCAAGACCCTGACCCCATGGCCCCTTCTTTACACATCTGCTCTGTCCTTCTCAAATAAATCCCACTACACTCAAACCCCATGACCTGAACTCCCAATCCTCCCATGTCTCCACTGTTACCCCTGCCAGCCTCCGCTCCCTGCTCTTATCTCATTTCTCACTTCCCTTCCTTTTGGTTCAGCCTCTCCTCTGTCCCTCTCAGTTGCCTCTGGGTTTTTGTTCTCGGGCTTCTCATGGGCTCCCAATGACCTCTCTCAAGATGCCAGCCTTAGGCCTTCAATCTCTGCAATGTCCACGTGCTTTGTGAAACTTTCTTATGTGCCCACGAGTGGTGCTGCAATCATCTCAGGACCTCAGCTGGCTCCCAATCCCCAATCCCCAGCCTGTGCTCTGGAAGGCTAGAAGTGGGTTGTTCACCAGAGGGTTGCATTCTGAGATAACCAGCTTCTCTGGTCATCCAGAGAAGCATGGATTCCTTGTTCATTCGTTTACCCTTGATATGTTTGTTGGAAGTCATCACACACTGGGCACAGTGCTTGGTGGTTTATATGTGTGCATGGATTTGTGTTTATGTGAGTATCACATAAAGGGTCATAACACAGGCTCTCAAACTTTCTTGGCATATCACCCTTGGGGTCTCCATTATATTTTCATGCCATTCCGAGTCTGAAGTAATAACCAACAGCTTTCCCTAGTAGCTGAATTTAAATAACTTAACAAGTACTTATGGGTTGATAATAGCAATTTGAAAAGCAGCTAGCTACATGTTATTGAAAGAAAAAACTGTTTTCATTTTATTTCTAAATAATCATAATTATTTACTAATGGGATATATGTGCCTGTTGGGCACTGCACAAAATTCAAACCTTAGAATCACATTGGGTGCTGCCACCCTCGTTTCCCATTCCTTATTGATTTTGTGATTACTTTCTGTTTATGACAGTGACCAGTAAACTCAGCCTTGCCAAAATATATTATGAAAAGAAATGCAGCATAATATAAATTTGAAACTGAACTGTTTTGAGCAAGAGGTTCAACTAGGGTACTGACGAGATTCTGTGTTTGTCACAAAATTTTTAAATATATTACAGCACCTCTAGGAGTTTGCTGTGGCACCCTTGGGTGCCTTGGCACATAGCTAGGGTGTCACAGAGTTGTTATTTCTGTTCTCATCTTAAGGGCCTGGTAGATTACAAACTCAACTATTAAAGAGAGAGAAGTCATATAAATATGGGAGAATAGTTAGTGTTGTAATAGCCGATCAGGTTAGAACAGTGGTTCAATTTGTGACTTCACAGTCCAATATGATGTCAAAATAAAACTGGTGATTATGTAGAGTGGCCTAGGTTTATGTTACACAGAGGCTTTGAATTAAAAGTAAAACATATCCTCTCCCATTATCATTTTGATTTTTTAATTGAATTTTAATTTACATGTAGTAAAATCATACATCTTAAGGGTTCAGGTTGATGAAATTGTGCATGTGTAAATATCCATGTAAACATTATCCTCAGATCAGGAAATGGAGCAATCTTGGAGGTTCCTTCCAGTCCTTTCCCCGGGAGTCCCTGACCCCCGGCTCCTGGCTCACCCCCACTACCCTGTGGACCTCTATCCCTACAGACAAGTCTCACTGGTTCTTGAAAGCTGGGTGGGGGGAACTGTGAGGGAGCCCCTCTGCATCCCACTTCCTCTCAGCACCACGATGTCGAGTTCATCTGTATTGTGGTTCCTATCAATTATCTGTCCTTTTCCCCTGCTGGATCATGTCCCCCACATGACCAGACCACATCATCTTCTCACAAGAAAGGATTTCTCAAGTGGGGAAAGTTGTCTTTTTATTCTCTTTATTGATATACTATCTACGCATGCTTCCTTTAAGCAATGTATTATTTAGGTTTTTTGTTTGAAGCTTTAGAAACCTGTGCACTACTTTATAAGAATAGAATTCTTCTGAACTTCCATTTCACTCAATGTATCTGAGTCATCTGTGTTCATGATAGTCTATTCTTCAATTATTTTCAGTGCTGTATATTATTCTGTTTATGAATAGCCACAATAAATTTATCCATTTTTTTCTGATGGACACAGATATGTTATTTGTATCATAATTATGCAGAGACTTTCATTCATCAGATCTCTTTAGCTTTGCAAATAGACCTAAAAAAAAAGAAAAGAAAAAAAGCATTTGCCCTAATTTTGCTCCAAAGGATTTCCACCAAGATATTTATAAATTAAGGGAAGAATAACAACTTGGCAGAGAATAAATAAACAGCAACTTGATCAACTGATTAACATTACCAGTAATAAGAAAGTTGGCACTACTCATCCCTTGATATTAGAAAAGCACATGATTTCTGTGGTATTCTTACCCAAAATGACTAAACTCAATCTCATCATGAAATAACACCAAACAAATCCAGGTACAGGGACATTCTTCAAAATATTTGGGCAGTACTCTTCAACAGACCAAGGGGCGTGGAAACTAAGTCCAAAGAGGCACAAATCCTGGAACAGAGAGAAAGCCCCAGGAAAGCTAAGATTTGAGTGAAGTCTGTGTATCCGCTGGCTGTTTCCCTGATGTTAATTCTTAGTTTCTAGCTGTAATGCAGTCATGGGATACGCCAACATGGATGAAGCACAGCGTGAGAACACGGGGATTCTCTTACTATTTTTCAACTTTTCACAAAGTCTAAAATTATTTCAAAATACAAAGTTAAAAATTAACAAAAGCAGAAATCAAACCTGGCTCACCACCACACAACCTAGAAGTCCAAAAAATTTTGGTTTTTAAATTCAATTGTCACTTATTTTTCATTTCCATAAATGTGTTTGGTTAATTTTCTAAGGTGACTTCTTAGATTGACTTTATCTGTTGTTTTTATGAGTATTATTATTTCTTTTTAATTTTCATATGTTAATTATAAATTGCCATAATTATTAGACCATCCTTTCTTCTTTAAATAATTTTCTAAAACTGCTGTCTCATTGGAGATTATCTTAGGATCCTGGTATAGTCATGAAGGGTGTTCAAAGTGGCTAGTCTGGGGTTAAGGGGGAGCTGTCTGGTTCATGGGACAGTGGTCACCTGCCCTTTCCCTATTAATAATACCAAACTTAAGGAAATCTCACACAAGAGCTTGCATCTAAAAGAGGAATGCAAAGTGCCAAGGGAGAAACTTGTCCTCTCTCATGTTGTCAAGAGTGGATCCCATTGAAAGACGGGTCCTGGAGCCCAGTCCCAGCCAGTTGGGGAAAAGTGGAAAGGAAAGAATTTTCAGCAGCAAGAGAGAGGTATTAACAAATGGAATGCACCCTGAAATTTTAAAGTCTATATGCCTTCAAAATCCTCCTGGTTTCTTTATCTAATGGACTGGTCTTGCCTTTAAGCTTTGAAAACATATCAAACTAATCTCCCGAGTTTATTGACAGCAAGTAATAAGAGCTACACCAACCTCACTGCTATTGAATGTCTCCTAAGTAAAGGGCACTCCCTGGCTAAGTGTGTTCTGTGGTTTATCTCATTCATTCCTTAAGAAAAGAGTATCAAACAGCTGCTGTCATCATTAGGCCTGTTTTATGGATAAAGCAGAAGTGATTTGCTCAAAGTTCTGCAGCCAGTGTTAGCCACACTGGGATTGGAACCAGATCATTCTGACTCCAGAGCTGTGCTCTTAGCCACATGCTACTGTGCCCCGGGCCACAGCCTGCCCAGATGCCCCTGTTGGAGGATTACTGATATTTTGAATAGAGGGATTAGAGACTGAGTAAGGCCATGTTTGGGGGCACTTGACCTCTGGAGTCAGAAGTTTATGTTCCAGTGTTATTACGGAGTCTTGACTTGCATTCGAGTCTTTTCATTTAGGCACACACTGCAGGACACAGAAGGAATGTAACCCATGGTTACCGAGGCACCAGTTCTGGACGTTCTATTAGGAGCTGGTGCAGGTATTCCTTTACTTAATCATTTCTTGATCCCAGGGAGGTTGAGCAAAAATGTCCAATGGTTGAGAAAACTGATGACCAAAGAGGTTACTTAAGACATGGGCTTTGGAGATCAGATCTACCTCAGGCTCCAGCCTCTCAGTCTGGAGTCCTTCCCACAGCCCCCCAGGCCAGGGGAGCTTATGAGAGCAGGCTTATAATCTTACACGATTTAGATTATAATCCTCTTTAAGAAAAGTTGAGTTTATGCTTATGATCCCAGCAACTCGGGAGACTGAGGCAGGAAGACCACAAGTTGAGGCCAGCCTCAGCAATTTAGCAAAGTCCTCAGCAAGTTAGTGAGACCCTGTCTTAAAATAAAAAATGAAAAGGGCTGGGAATGTAGCTTAGTGGTTATGAACCCCTGGATTTAATCTCTGCTACCAAAAAAATTTTTTTGAACTATTTTAAAATCTCAATATTCAGGACTCAGATATTCAAATTATCAACCCATCATGTTTTATTTCATCCTTTGAAATGCCAGGATTCACGTTACTAAGATCACTAGATGTGGTAAGTCTAGTTCCACAAAGGAAGATGAGAGCTCCCATCTCAGACAAATCTTAGACCATCTATCAGTTTGTATCTTCTTTCCAAAATGATACAGCCTTCCTACCTTTTTTTAAAGTCAAATAGGAAAATGGAAAAGCCAAGTACTTATTTTTGATTTGCTGAGAAACATTTTGAGAGCATCTGTTTAACTAAACAACTACAACCAACCCTAACTACCAAAAGGAGACAAAGAATGGAGTTTCAAAGAACTGGAAAGTAACTTCCTACTAGCCCTTGATTAACCTGGGAGGAAGGGTTGCCATTTCAGACATCCTGGCAGATTTGGGGCCAAGTAATTCATTGGTGTAGGGGCTGTCCTGTACCTTGTAGGATGTTGAGCAGCATCTCTGGTTTCTACCAACTAATAGCTAACACCAACTAATAGCTGTGACCACACAAAAGTCTCCAGTCACTGCCAGATATTCTCTGGAGGGCAAAATCTCCCCCCGTTGAGAACCACTGGCTAAGTTCTTGCTTTGTGTTCCATGGGCATCTCGATTCTTTTTCCACTTAAACTATTTCCACTTAAACTGTTTCAATTATCTCTTATTACCTACAACACAGGGAGTCTTACAAGTTATTCTGACATTTTCTAAGGTCTTATGCATGTCCCAGGCCCTGTGCCAAGCATTTACAAGAATCATCAGCTTCAATGCTTTCAACAATCCTGTGGTGCAGGTGCAAGTATTTTGTCCTCACTTTATAGAAGATGAAGCTGAGGGTCCAAGAGGAAATGTAGCCATAGTCACTGAGTGGAGCAGGTACTTTATGGTCACAGGCTCCACCCTCCTATGTCACCACTCACTGGCATAACAGGCAGCCACACTCTTGCCCCAGACCCTTTACATACGTTAGGTTGGACCACATGAATTTACCAGGAATGCAGCCATCATCCAATGATCTTGCCCACTCTTCAGGATGGCATCTATCCCTCCAACCCCCATGAGCTCGTCCTGGACCATCTTTATTATTACCATAATTATCCTTGTGATGAGATAGCGTCAATGCTATCAAGAACCAAGCTTTAAAAACACTCAATATGTTTATAAAGACATATTGGATTTCTAGAGTGGCTAGAAAAAATAATCACTGACAAGGTGACTCAGACAACAGAAATGTACTTTTTCCTAGTTACAGAGGCTGGACGGGACACCCCAGAGCAAGGGTCAGCAGGCTTGCTTCCTCCTGAGATCTCCCTCCTTGGCTTGCAGATGGACAGCTTCTCCATGTGTCTTCATGGGGCCCTTTTTCTTTGCACCTCTGTATCTTAATTTCCTCTTCTAGTAAGGTCACTAGTCATACTGGGTGAGAGCCCAGCTTCATGACCTCATTTTAACTCGACATAGGACTTTGACCTATGAATTCGAGGTGGACCCACAATTGGGTCCATAATGAGAAACATCCCTGCCCTGGAAGCACCCAGAACCTGCTGCTCATGAGATTAATGTGTCCCTCAATTGCATCTGTCTTATTGAGCTCTTAAAATGTTTTGCTTTATATGAATGTAAAGAAGTCCCTACACTTAACAGAAATACTTCCCCCCAAATCTAGCCCAGTGGCAGGCACAGATCAGCAGAGTATTACACAAAGTTCTCATCACTTTAATGCTGCCTTCTAACAGGCACATTGATTTAAAAACATCCCCAGATTTCTTCCATCTTTCAGTTTCCATGGCTCAGTGCTCTCTAAAACCAATTTTTAAGCCATTAAAACTCTTTGAGTTCTCTTGAAAACCTTTATTATTACCTTAATTTTCCTCATGATGAGACCACATCAATGCTATCAAGAACCAAGCTTTAAAAACACTCAAAACTGATTTGCCCTGCTGGAGGCCCTTGAGATTCCCTGTTTTAACTGCTGATGAATTAAACACAGGCTCCAAGACTAAAGGAAGAGAGAAAAATATCAAGTCCAAACCAGAAGATGGTCTATGAGCCCCAACCTCAGGCCAGCTAAAATGAGAGTCCAGCATGGCCACTGTCTCAGCTCAGTCAAAGAGGCCCATGAGTGGTTGACAGATGTGATTGCTTGGAAAGCAAACCCAAGTTTATGGAATGAATGTAAATATATGCATTCTGGGGAGTTATTTTCAGATCCTCTTTGGCTTTGGAGCTGATCCACAGTGTTTCTGGACATAGAAGGATTGAGAGTTCTGTGTGTAAAACAGTCATTGTTCCTTCTAGAATATGCAGAAATTTATAATTTATAGCACCTTCATTTGACTGGAGAATCCAGTGAACAGCCTCCACATCATTTTCTTGATGAATGGATTCTGTGCACCATTTGTCAATCGAATGTTTGTATTTGTTCATTTGCCTTCTCTTATCAAATATTTATTGAGCACTTACTTTGGGCTGGTGTGATAGGACTGCACTCAGCTTGTGACTAGGTAGAGGTGGAGGTGTCGGGAAGCAGTAGGGATGGTGGTTAACAGTCAGATCTGGGGCCTGGCAGCCTGGTTCCGACCAGGCTCCCACTCCTGCTGGCTCTGTCTGTGACCTAGGCAGCTTTGTGCCACCTCATTTATAATGATTTTATTTAGCTCATGGCTTGTTGTAATAACACATACAAGGCATCTGAATTACTGATTATAGGTCCTGGCACATTCTAAGAGTTAAGAAGTGATTAGCAGTATTACTGTTCTCCAGGAATATTTGTGAAATCCATTTCTTTGGAGATTTTCTGTGATCTTGCTCTTTTCTGATTTGGGCCATCACCATCATAAACCTCTGCTTTGGGGGAAAGTCATTACCTTAGAAGTAAGTAAAAAATGGCTTCTGACATTCAAGGTCCAATGCTGAGTGGGAATAGCCTTCCACCTTCTGAAACTAGAAACCTTTCTTCAGTGTGGGGAGGGATGGAAAAGACATTTTCAGAGCCTGAGAAAGGGGGACCTTTGTGCTTTGGGGTGGAAGGAGGGGATAATCCAGGGAGTGTGGTGCATGATGTGATCTCATTAGATTTAGGGAGACTCAAGAACAGTGACTATGTATCTTCGTCGGTTTTGATTGCATCACAAAATACCCTAGACTGGGTGAACAACATGTGTTTATTTCTTACAGTTCTGGAAGTCAAGGAGCTGGCATGTTCAGTGTGTGGCAAAGGGCCCTCTTTCTGGTAGGTAGAAGCCATCTTTTCTCTGTGTCATCACATGGCAGAAAACAGAGAGCAGATACTCTGGGGTCTCTTCTGTAAGGACACTAATCCCATTCTGTGAGTCTCCACCCTTATGACCTAGTCACCTCTCAAAGGCTACACCTCCACGCATCATCACATTGGGGATCAGGCTTCAACAAATTGACCTTGGGGGTACACAAATGTTCAGTTCCCAGCATCACATGCCCCCAAAAGGATGGCAGTGGACAAGGCCTTGGAGCTCCCCGTGGCTCAGAACAGTGGGCACAAGGGTGGGAAGAGAAGAATGAGTGTTCTTGTCAATGATCAGTTTTAAAGACGGAGACATCTGACTCTAAGGGGCTGTCCAGACTACATTCCAAGGTGCAAAGGCTAGGGTCCTGCAGGTACAATAACTAAAGGAGAGAACCCATTCCCAGCCCACCAAACCAATGCCTTAGCACAGCTTAAGCCCCCACAAACTCAGATACTATCATGGTGGGGGCAAGGATAATGGGTTAGGAACCCTTGTAGAAGTTATCATTACTGGATGTTATGGAGAGCAGAGAGTATGACTTTATATCCATAATGTGTAGCACAGGGCCTGGTGTATGGAGGCGCTCAATAAAATTTGTAACAGGTTAATGACAGTCACTGAAGTAGATGCTAGGGCTACCCAGATAAGAAGACATGGCCATTGCTCCTCAGGAACTGCATCTTGTGGAGAAATTGACACAGGCACAGACACATACAAAACAAAGGTACCCCAACATGGCAAAGGTATGACAGAGGTATAATGAAAGTGCAATAGGAGGAACCCCTCGGTGTGATTGCAGAGCTTCAGAGACAGGGAGATGTTGGTACTAACTTATGCTAGAGAACCACTAGCAAAAGGAATCCTGTGCACTCATGCAAAGGCATGGGGCGGCAGGAAATGCTCGAGGAACGACCAGGAGTCAGACAGATCCAAATGCAGCTAACATCATTCCTTGCTGCAACAGATAAAGGATGAAAATTCCCCAGAGGGTTCTCCAAAGCAAGTTCTTGACTGATTAAAGTCTTTCCCAAATGCACTGATGTTTCAACCACACTCTTTTCCAAGGCTTAAGATTTTTCTCAATTAATTGCCTTTGGACGCTGTAAGGAAAAAGAGTCTGGGGCCTGAACAGCTGAATGCAGAGTGGCTCCCACTGCTGAGTAGCTCTGGTTTTCTCCCAGTGATCTACCCTCCTTAGACTTCTGAAAAACAAGTTCTCTATTATCCGAGAATGAGCAGAAAAGTGAGACTTTCCTGAGATTTCGTCTTGTTGCTGTTCAGGTGGCTCTGAGCATTGGCCTGGAAGAGCCACAGAGGAATAGCGTACTGCTTTCCTCCGGAAGTGGCCCAGAGCCCAGGTGCTCACTCAAACAGAACAGGCCCAAAAGCCCCAAGGCAGGAAATGCAGAATGGGCCGGAAGAGCTGAGGGGGGCCAGCGGGATCCATGAATTAGTTATTGAATGTCTTCTTTGTACTGGGCATTATGAGGGAGGAAAATATGGGTCCACAAGCCACAATTCCCATTCTTAAGAAATTCACAATTTTCATGGGAGGAAAGAGGAACCAGTAATGACCGCACAATGGGGATATACATGTACAAAGGACTTCAAGACAGGAACACTCCAGCTTATCTCCCTTCCGGGAGCACTGAGGAACCATTTAGAAGAATTGGCTTTGGGGCTGGGTCTTAAAGCATCCCTGCATGGATGTGAAATCAAGGGAAAAGCAGAGAAGACAGTTTACAATCGAGTGCGAAATTGCATCTTGGTGGGCATTTAGCAACTAGGGAGGACAGTAATCTGACAAAATACCAATGATTCATCATTTTAAATAGATTTATATGTATTAGTGCTTATTCCTTCTCTACTTTCCCCCTACATGCCTTTGTGTAACTTGTTTCTGGTGCTCAGTAGGCACCGTGCTAGTCAGGATTAGTACTGTCTGTATAGCAAAGAGCTTGAGACCTGCTTTCTGTCCAGAAAACAGGAAATCCAACTCAAGTTCTCAGTTCTGGCTGGGAGGTGGTAGTGAACAAATAGAAACTGCAACAGCTACTGCCAAAAGAGGCTCAGGAAGACCAGGTGGAAGTGCTTTGGGCTTGGACACAAGGCAAAAAGGGTTCTGGAGAATTCCTCTCCCCTTGGTGCCTGACCCTTACCTAGTCTTCCCGTTTGTCAGTCATCTTCAGAGGAAAAAGGAAAAGCAAAGTGGGAAAAAAAAGAGAATCTGGCAGGTACAGTGAGAGGTTATCTAGCTCTGGGGTCAGCCAGTCTGTGTTTAAGTTCTGACTCTGCTAGCCACTAATTTTGTGACCTTAGGCAAACTACCAACTGTCCTAATTTCTTCCTATTCTGTATAATGGTGACAATAATCAAACTACATATTAAGCTTGCAAGATTAAGAAGATAATATATCAAAAACAAATATTACGGTACCAGCAGATGCTACAGACACAGTAAATATCAGTCATTGTCATTTGTCCTTTGTTCCCAGTTTAGCTGCCATCAGGACCCTACCTTGCTCTCCTTCTTGGCAACAGACTCTGCCTTCCTAAATGGGATACATGATAGTGGGATAGGACCCCAGGATCACTATGGTCATCCCAATCCCACTGGCCTCAGTCACTGGCTTAGGGATGAATGTGGGATACAAATGAACCCAGGTTTTCCTGTTGAAGTCGAGCTCTCCTCTTGGATCATGAGTCATTGTAACCCTGGGTTGGACAGAAGCTATATCCCTGTCACACAGAGAAGACTCATCTATGGTTGCAGAGGGTGAAGCCTTACAGAAGACACAGAATAAAAATGGTATGTGCTTGGTACAAACCCCGAGATCCCTGACATCCCATGGGTCCTCCTTCACAGGTGAGATTCTGTACCCATCATTCTTGCAACAATGTCCCATTTTGCTTAAGCCAGTGTTGAAGTGGATTGCAACCAGACTTGAAGAGTCCTGGCTGATCAGAGGGACAGAAAGGGCAGACCCAAGAGAGACAGAAGATGCCCTAAACAACTTGGCTTTGCTTAAAAAAAAGGTCAGAAAGGTGAAGCCCCCTATAAAGGAGGAGTAAAACAACAGGAAAAATAGGAAGTTGAGCTTGGTGGCTAGCATTTCATAAGTGCTTATAATGTTTCTCTACTTCAGCCTGGCAGGATGACCGAGCCCGTTTTTAACTCTAGGTTTGGTATTTCTATCCTAAGAAGTCTTTCTCTTTTGCCATGTGATCTCTGCACTACTTTTTCGAGAATTTAGGTTGATGATGATCATGATGAAGTTTTCCTGAAACATCATATAAAAAACAATTGCCTCATGATCTCTATATTGTGGTTCTAGTTAATATTGATTCATTTAGTTCATCAAATGTATTGGTGCAAAAGTACAGCAAAAAATGAACAAGATAATTATTAAGAAACCTAATGCCTTTTATTATTCATTCTTTTAGACATTACTAGAGATGTGATTACATTGATGTCCATTATTAATTTAGCTTCATGAGCTTTTGTAAAGAAAAAAAAATTAAAAGATGTGCTTGCAATAGCAACAAAATTTGCTTTCATAAGACTTCTCTTCTTCGTGCAGTCCCTGTTAAGTCCAGAACCTTCTAATCATCATAAGGACAAACAACATCAGCCCACAGGAGGCCTAATTAACAATACCAAGTTACCCATGCAGGCGATGCCCTAAGGACACACATGCAGAGGGGAGGGAGGAGACATGGATTGACAACAGCCACTGTGGTTTGGAAGTGGGCATGGTGGAGCTGAGCTAAACCATCCTTTAAGTACATCTGCCCATTGTGCCAGGCAGGATGAAATAGAAATAATCGAGCCATTCATAAACACTATCCGTTCAAATCCCGAAGAGGCATGGCATACAGGATTATTTCCAAAATGTTATTTTTTAAATTAAAAACCATTCTCATTATAATGTCATTAGAACTATGAAGTAAAAAGGAAGAACAGAATCTACTTTTATGTGTTGGCATCCTCTCATAAATAAGGACAGGAACAGTTAAACTGCTTCAGGACGAAAATTAATGACTTTGATGCTAGAATTATTAGTTTCACCCATGCAGGAAAGTAGCCAAGTCGAGATGGTTTTAATCTTGTTAGTGATTAATTTTTCAGTTCTGAAAATGAAAATAAGCCTACATTGTTGAGAACGTAAGGGTGAGACTCAGAGACTGGGGGCCAGCAGAGCCAAGCTGCTTCTGCTTCTGTTGCTGACGGTGCTGTCTGGGAGGAAGGCAAGTCCTCGGATTAGCTGCCGTCATGAGCATTCACTGCTGAGAGGCCTGCAGTGGGAAGGGCTACTAAGCCATCTGTGGGTCCCCAGGACCAGGATGCCTTCTCCCAGGTGCAGAGGTGGCACCAACTCCACCTTGGGGCTGCGCTTTGAGGTCTTTACCTCAGGCTTTCTCAGAGGAGCACATAAAGGGCCCCTTGTGGGGGTCCCCATGTGGGGGTCCCCATGTCCTGGATGAAGGATTTCTGGGACATGGAATTTTTGAGAACAAGATGGTATCTGTGAGAGGGTATCTCTCCAGCTTCTCCTTTGATTTCTACCAGGAACAACCAAGGAATCTCTTTAGAGAAAGGCCAGACTTTTCATAAGCAATGGCTTTTCCCCCTAACCGCCTGTAAATTCACTTATGTTCTATTTAAGAAAATTCTTGTCACACTCTTCAAATCCAGGATGGTGTTTGAACTTACCTACAAACTACTAAATTGTACCAAAGTCACATCATCATGTTCACACTCTGGGTTCCATCAGGAGGGGCAGAGTGTTACTTAAGAAAAGAAGGAAGTTACCAGAATGGAGAGGGGAAGGAGAAGGAGACAAAGGCCACTTGATGGGATTTGGGTGATGGGACAGGAGGAGCTTTGAGACAGGCAAGGGGACATTAGGAGCAAATTAGACATGATTTTAAGAGGTTTGGCCAAGAGTACTGAGAGGAATTCTCCCTGGTCTCCTTGAGAAACTTCCCTAAGGATGTTATCTGCAAAAAATAAGTAAATAAATAAAAAGATGTCATCTGCTTAGTGCTTGGTTGGGGCCAACAGGAAGGACCCCTGGGTAGTTGGGCTCTCATGGGTGACACTTCACCTTCTCCTCTCTGCCCCGCTGCAGTGCGCATTTGAATTCCTGTTTCAGTCGCTGTCATTAGTCATTTCCCAGGGTGCACCTGGGTAAAGTGGGGACCGGACACACGGGATGGGACAAATTTCAGAATGGATGACAACTTCCTGTCCAACACTGCCTGCCCTGACCAGAGACCAGGCAAAAACTCAAACCTGCTTGGTTTCATTCTAAGTGACCTTTGGGAGCTAAGTGACAATGTCTTGCCGGGAAACCAAGTGCACTTTCCAGCTGAGAGGAGCTTGAAAATGATAGGCTGCTCTGCCTGTCCAAAGAGGGGAAGCGTCTCCTACGAAAATGGGAGAAAGTAAAGAAATTTTCCACAGCAAAGAAAGGTGACCAGAGGAGTCTGGAAATTATAGGAAAAAAAAAAAAAAAAAAAAAAAAAACAGGAATACCAAATCTATATTCCTGGTAACTGTTAATAATACCAAAATTGCTAGAGTTTGTTTATTTTGTTTTGTTTTGTTTTTTTTCCATTTTTCAGTGTTAGGGACAGACTGTTGCTTTTTGTTTAAATTCATTTTCTTGAAAGTTATGACTGTGTTGAAGCTTAGAATTTATTTTCAAATTACTTTTTATTCGGATTGTTTATTTTAAATTCCTAACTGCATCAAACATACTGAGAAAAAAAAATCTAAGAATGATTTTTAAATATCATCATTTTTAAACTTAACAGAATTATCTTATTACAGTGAAACTAGCACAGAGTTAAGGAGAGAAAATGTGAGATTTTAATGATTTCACACTCACAATTGATGGAGTCCAAACAACATCAATATTATAGAACACACTGTGTAAGCTACATTTTAATCCATGGGACGCCTAAGGAAGCAAGCTAGCTGTGTTAAACCATTCAGTCTGCTATAACAAAATACCAGAGGCTTGGTGGTTTATAAACAACAACGACAAAAAATTAATCCTACAGTTCTGGAGGCTGGAAGTCCAAGATAAAGGCTCTAGAAGATTCTGGTGAGGGCCATTTCTTGATATGTCAACAGCCCCTTCTTGTGATGTCCCACTTGGTATAAAGGATAAGACAACTCTCACGTCCCCTGTTTTGGACAGGGGAGATTGAATTCAGGGGCACTTAACCACTGAGCCATGTCCCAGCTCCCCCCCTCCCCCCCCCCCACTTTTTTTTGTATTCTCTTTAGAGACAAGGTCTCACTGAGTTGCTTACTAAGTTGCTGAGGCTGGCTTTGAACTCGTGATCCTTTTGCCTCAGCCTCCTGAACTGCTGGGATTACAGGCATGTGCCACCACAGCTGGCTTCCAGGGCCTCTTTTATAGGGCTTCAACTCCATTATCTGTGCTTCCCTGAAGGCCCAACTTCTAATTATAACATCCCATGATTAGGCTTCAACAGACAACTCTGGGGGAACACAAGCATTTGTTCCACAGCACACACCTCAGACCAAGAACAAGGGGTTCTTGGTGTGAGCTGGATTCCATCGATAGCAAAAGAACAAATGTCAATCTTTGGAGATGAGGTGAACATAAAGGAGGAAGTTAATTGTGAAAACCAAGGGGCAGTCCCTGGCTTGATGAGGGGGAGCCAAAGGGCTAATTTTGCCAGGAAGAATAGTAGCTATCATCACTCTCAGATCTCCAAAGTAGATGCGCACAAGCTTACAAACTGTTCAGAGGAAGATTCTGGGCAGCACCTACAGGGACTGGAATCACAAGCACCTACTCACTCCAGTTACAGCGGGCCAGGCAGGGAGCTGAGGGGGCACTGCAAGGAACATCTGACTCTTTATAGAGGCCATGCAATGGCCTGACATTCAGAATACTCATATCTAATAAATAGGTGATCTTTTCCATTTAGATGATCTGTTTCTAACCACATGTGACCAGAGGATGACAGCGTGGGAAGAAGTGGTGCCACTCCATCCTTGGTCCTGAAAGACCTTTAGGGGCTCTGGAGTGAGCTGATAGCTTGATATTTCCAAACTGTGCAACCCCCACCCCATGCCCCATTTCTATTTCTTATGCCAACAGAGGTCCAAGGAGCCCTCTCCCTGGAAGCCCTGCTCTTAAAATCGTTCCTCGACACCCTGCTGCTTTGTCATCTGCCTCAGTCTTTTTCCTGGTCTGCAAAGAAAATAGTGTGACTGCTACAAAGATGGACTTTTCTACCTCTAAGGTTTTACCTCACAGGAGGGCTGGCTCCTACGGCTCAGTAACCAGCGCCAGGTTGTTCACAAACACGCCTGCCTCCCTGTTACAGAATCCCCTGAGCAACCTGCTCTTGACATTGAAGGTTGCTCCAAACGTCCCTGCAAGACGTAACATTCACTGAGATGCATATTATTCAGTTTTGACTTATTTCACTGAACAAAGGAAACAAAGACAGTGGTGAGGTGTCATTGAGTTCTGCAATCTATTATTGGTTATTACTGGAAAGCAGCAAGGGCTATGGGATCTGGAGTTCCTTGTGGAATGGAAAACACTGGATCCCTTTAGCAATCTGGCCCAGTACTGCCTTATCTATGAAAATGAGTTGAAGAATCTCATCTTTATTGTGAAAATAACTGTCTGAGGCTGCTGGTACCTACTGTCCACTCCATAGCTGGCAGAGGCTTAGTGACCCGACCCAAGGAGCCCTCAAAGCTAGTGACCAAGTCAAGTCTAAAATTCCTGAGTCCCTGGGAACTACTACACTGGCTCATGATACGTTCGTGTTGTGTTTTTTCTTGAGATGCTGGGGATCAAACCCAGGGACACAATAGGCCAGTGTACTACACGGAGCTATATCCCAGCTCTAGTCCACAGGTTCTTATCACCCCCTCATCTTAGAAAAACCACACACAGAGATGGTTCTGGAGGATCTCTGGGCAAGAAAAAGATGCAATTCAGACTTTAAAATAATGTCCATACACCACTAACAAAAGCCATTTTGGTCCCATATAGAGATAAGTCTTTACTTCAACCAATTATTGTTAGCTTGTTTCCTAAGTAATCCTAAGTAATAAAACACAACAGCAAATTAAAAAATAAACCTTAAACTTGGTGGGGGGGGAGAGAAAAAGAGAGAGAGAGAGAGGGAGAGTCATACTTTAGGAGAAGGCTAATTTCAAAGCATTGTAATTTGTCTAGAAATTGAAAAGAAATGGGAAACTGTTTAAGAACTCTTAGCTGGACTACTTGAACCCTCGGGTCTTCCTGATATTAACTTTTTTTTACATTAAGCTGGTGAGGCTATTAAAGTGATATATGTACTTTAAAGTGATATATGTATTTTAAAGTGATCTCTCTCTCTCTCTCTCTCTCTCTCTCTCTCTCCATATATATATATATATATATCACATATAATCAACATCTTTTTGGTGATGCTGCCCAAGTTCAAATCCTGGCTCTGCCCATTTGGCTACTTGCTCTAGTTCATTTTCCTTGCTTCTGTGAGGTTCCACCTTAGAGAAGTGTTGTGAGGAGCAAATGAACTACTTTATATGAAATGCCTGGCACTTGTGAGCATTCAGGTTACTCTGTGGAATTTAGAGATACAACACAAAGGAAGACAGAGGCTGCGTCCTCACGTCCTCACAGGGATGATGGCCTGAGGAGACCCGTTCCTCAGTCATTCAGTGATTATTTCCTTGCAGTGATCACTGACAGGAGAGAGGGTGCCTTGCAGAGAAAGCCCCGGGAATGTATGTGGTCATCAAAGGCATTCTGGGGAGAAGGGCAATTTTCTCCAGGAAAAGACTTTAGATTAAAGCCTGAAGAAGAGGTAGAAAGTTTACCAGAGGAAACAGCAGCCCCTGCGTGGGAGGATTTGGGGACTACAAGAAGAATGGCCAATGACTGACAGCAGGACGGGATACGTTCTTGTGGATGGGTCCCTGAGTCTGGCTTCCAGGTCCAGCACCTTGTCCTGTAGCCCAGGTCTGGGAGGAGTGGGGGAATTATTATAGCAAATATGCTCATATTTATACTCAAAGGAGAAATGTAAATGGGAAAAGTCACTAAGGTTTTGGGAATAGCATTAATCCTCATTGGGCAAAATTCCTTTAAATTCACTCCTTTGAGGGATTTTTGTTGGTCTGTTTGTAGATTCTGGGAGAAAGCTACAAAATGTGATCCAGATGTTCTTCCTCCCAACTCTGAGGACCTGAAACTGACCTTTCCCTCTCCCACGAGCAGAGAAGACAAAGTCCCTGATTCATTGCAGACCCCAGAAGACTGCAAAAATAGAGCGTGGTGTTGGCTTGTGAGGGAAGGCACCCCACCTGGGAAGGGGGGGAGACAGAGGTTTCAGAAAGGAGGTGAAAGGTGGAAGCCGAGGGGCAGGCGGAGAGGGGAGAACAGTGGGAGAGTGTGGCATCGGGAGCAGCAGCCTGAGGTCCCGGCCCGGAATGTCCTGGCCCTTGACCAGGCAACAGGGCCAAGTGTTGGAGGACAGGAGAAGCCAGGACTGGCAGCATTAGCTCCGCCCGCAGTGTCAGCTGTCTGTGGAGTTGTTACCAGTGGCACTGAGTGAACAATGACCTGGGCCTCTGCTGGGTTTTGTGTGTACTGGACTCTGGATGAAAGGCCACAGTGACCCCCAGAACACAGAAGGGGATTTTCATTGGCAAGTACCAGAGGCCACCTTTGCCACCTGTGGCTGTAGTAAGGGCAAAGGGTCTACCTGGAGACAGTACCTGGCTGGGGGAGTCCTAAGTTCCCACCCAGCAGTCCCCCTCCCCAAGGGAAAGCCAGAGGCCTAGTTTCGCCCCCGGCCTCACTGTGAGCTCATCAGACCTTCTGCGCCCCCCCCACCCCAGGGAGCTCTGGCTGCCCTGCGCCGAGGCAGGGGAAAGGTGACAGTGGTTTGGAGGAGGGTAGTGGCAGGGGAGAGAAGGAGAGAAAATGGACCTGAGTGTGTTTAGGGATCAAATAAACAGGACTTGGCGACTGCTCGCGCATGTGGGGAGGAAGCTGTGGTGTGCGCTTGCCACAGCCTCCCCTTGGCCATAGGGGCTCTCCCCAAGTCACCACAGGCATTGACCAGGGACATCATTTACTGAAATGAGAGCCACTGTAGGAGGAGCAGGTTTCTGGGAAGATGACAGGATCCGTTTTGAAAACGTGGAGCAGGATGGGCTGATGAGGCCGTTCCCGGGGTGAAGGGAAGGCCGCTGAACAGAGAAGGTCGCGGGACTTGCTGGAGGGCTCTGGATGTGGCATATAAATGGGAGTTACCACCTATGCCTATGGACAACACAGAGGCTAAAGAAGGCCCAGGCCCAGTCCTCTGGGACCACACAACATTCGAAGTTTGGATGGAATAGAAGAATCAGAATATGAAGGAATGGACAGAGAAATAGTCTGAGGATCGGGAAATCGGGGTGACATTTATGTCAAGAGAAGTTCATGTTTCAAGAATTGAAGCTCCACAAGGGTAAAAACTATCTCCCTTGCACCCAGAACACTACTATAAACAGCAGACCCATAACCGTTGAATACACGGACGGAGTGTCAATCTGCCAGGCTGATGGAAGGGCGAGTTACTTTGGGTTCATTCATTGGGTTCATTAGACAGCACTTGGGCAGCTGGTGGTTTATTTAAAGTAGGTTGCAAGTAGATATGAAGAAAAGCGGGTAAGTGGGGTGCAGACAAGAGTACGTAGGAGACAGAGAGGTTTGGGGATGAATGAGAAGTGGGAGCCAAGACGCATCCCCTCTGAGAGCTGCTCTCTGGTTGGCTTTCCTCTGTTGGGAGAACTTTGCGCCTGCTTGAATGACAAGAGGGTGAAGTTAGATAAAAAGGCAAGTGAGAGACCAAGAAAGAATCAAGAGCAGACAGCCATGGTCCCATGAAGAGAAGAGATAGTGGTCAGAGTGGAAGAGTGGGGTTGGCCTCTGATGAAGGGTGACACAGGAGAGGGAGATGGCTGCAGGTGCCTCCGGATTTCTAGTTTCTCCATGAAGTTTGAGGTGAGGCCCTTCACACAATCCCCGGGTTAAGAAAAGACTTTCAAAAAAATGTATAAAATGGTGATTTTGAAATGTGGGTGATGATGATGAGTAGGAAATCATAATGAGATTGTCTCCTGGTTCTGAGAGCCCACCGATCATGAGTCCCATGGATACTAACCTGTTAGGCTCGTGAATTTTCTCCAGGGGTCCCGTCCCCTCTCCAACCCCATCCTCCATCTTGGTACTAGTATAGAGAAGAGAGTTAGTTCAATAAGAGCTGGGGCTTCACCAGGTGATTGAGACCAAGGGGCTCCTGAGTAGCAGAGGCTTAATGCTGACCTTCCTTCCCATGGGCACTTATGTAGGTTCTTTGGGGCCCCTCCATGCCATTCCTTTTGGCTCAAGCTTATATTTTGGGGGGACTGAATACACACAGAAGTGGCCTGGGGTCTGCAGTCACGTGGTCTGCTTGGATTGGTGACAAATGGTTCTGTTCCTCCTTCTCATGTTCAGGGCTCCTGTTTAATCCCCAGGATACTCACCAGGTGATCGCTTTGCTCTAAGCTCCAAAAGTGCAGGCAGCATGGTACCATTGGACAGGAGTGTTGTTCTTTTCCAGATAAAGCCCTCTTTGCTTTATTTTTCATCCTTCATTAATCATAAGAAATGCACTTCAAGTTCTCTGAGCAGCATTCTAGAAGCGCCCTCGCTGGACTTACACCGAAGAGGTAGCCCTTCACCACGCCTCTAGGGTAGAGAGGCCTCAGCGTGGCAGCACCTCCTTCCAGAAAGCCTCCTCTCACGGTCTTCCCTTTTCCTTTTCCATTCTTCCTTGGGAGACATGTGGGACTTTGCAAGCCAGGCAGCCGGGTCTTGGAGTCCTACGATATGGTCTGTTTCACAGGGTTTTTTTTTGCCTCTTATCATGGCTTGATGCTTTCCTGGAAGCACCTAACTTAACACTCTGTGCACTGTGATTGACTTTGAAATCTAACTTAGGCAGTCAAGACTGGCAGGCACCTAGGTACAGAGAGAGGTGGGGCCAATGGCTCAGCAGTGACAATGAGGTCTCAGAATGGCCCCAACAGGATTATTTGAATGGGCAATAAGAAATGACAAGGGGCTTTAGGGCACGATTTCACAGGGGGTCTGATGTCTGTTGCTGACAGGATAGAGCTTTGACCTTGAGATCAGGTAGGGTACCGGAAGAAAGGTCACTGATGTGGATGAGGAAGTGTGCCAGGTGGTTCTTCCAAGAAGATGTTGGAGGTGATAGGGGGTGAGCCATAGCAAGCCCTCAGTAAGGGAGCAGGAGGGATCTGGGGGCTGGCAGGTGACTCAGTAGGGCAAGACCCAGTAAGAAAGGTGATTTTCATTTCAAAGGAACAGACTGGACAAGAATGGTGGGCTGGGGAGACAAGCCACTGTGTATGCACAGGTAGGTCCCCTTCCCGGACTGGAGATACGTGGGGCTGGAGCTGACTAAAGAACCTCAGCTCGGAGCAGACCCTTGGGAAGCTGTGTCCTCAAAGGACAGCCAGGTTTCACTTAAAGGCAGGAGCTACAGGGAGCTTCGGGGAGGGGATTGGGTTAGAGGGAGTTGACTGGTCAGCGTGTTGGCTCAGGGAGAAGCACTTGGGAATGGAGAAGTAAGAGCAGGGTTGGGGGAAGTGGCACATAGGGAAGTCACAGTAGTTACTGGGTCCTCCGAGGTTTGTCATGTCAGGAGTTGAAACCCATATGATACCCATAGTCGGAGCATGGGGCTCAACTTCCTCACCGTCAACCACTACACCCTGCTCCCCTGGGTGAGATAGCAGTTGATGTCCATGAGCCTGTCATCTGATCCTTTTAAACCTTCCCCAGCTTGAAGTCATGAGGACAGGACTAGATGGTGTTGTAGACATGGCAATTCCCCTGCTTGAACTCCCCTCCAGCCTCTCTAGTCCCTTTCCATCCCTTAAACTCACCACGTTCTGTCTGCCACAGGGCCATTGCATATACTCTTTCTCTGGCTAGAGTACTACTCCCTAAAATTGTTGCCTAGTTGATCACTGTCCAGCTCTTCCAAAATCTCAGCTCAAATTTCTTTTACTCCAAGTTAACTCATCAGACTAGGTCATATCCTCTTTTTATAGCTGATCATCAAATATCTATCTAATGCTTTTCAGTCACAGCAGTCTGTTGTTCATGGAATTGTTTGATTAGCCTCTCACACTGTGAGTTCCACGAGGGCAGGAACCACACGTGCTCTTCGCACACACCCTACCCCCCAGAGCACACCATGGGTCTGGTATTCAGTCACGCTTTCAGCTAACGCTGGCCTCATGGATGAAGAGTGGTCTTTACTGGTGGCTGCTGGGGGCTGGTATCTGGCTGGCTGAGGGTCTTCAGGCTCAGCCACAGAGCAGCAGAGCCCAAGTCACAGGCCTGGTGCTTCCCTGGCCCTCTGGAGGGTGAGGGTGCCTGCTGGGATGGAGCTGGGCTCTAAGAACGCCAATGTCCCTTGAATTGCACTTTTTTTTTTAAGGATTTGTCTGAGGCTATTTTAGTAACTGACTTCTGTGGTTTGGCTGTGGTTCAGTAATTTCCCTGAAAGACAGGGGCCCTGGACTGTTTCCCTGAGAAGAGGCGATCCCGTCCCTCTTGGATAAGAGCGCCTTGTCTGTTCACAAGGGGCCTTCAGAGCTCTGCTTCTTGGGGGAGAGCCCAGGAGATGCAACAGCTGCAGACTCCGCACTCCCAGGGGTGTCAAAGGTCAAAAGGTCAAGGGTCTCTTTTTTGCATGAAGGATGCTCCAATCGATGAGGTGTAGCCAAAGAACTGTCCCCCTCCAAGCCCAAGACCAACTTCCTGCCCTCGGCTAGGGGCACTGCTCTTTCAGAAATTTCACTATGGTATGAATTGGGCATAAATGGGCATGAGCTCTGATGGGGGCTGGGGAGAAGATGAGCAAACTGTGTGCTTTTTTCATTATGTGCTTTAGTCTCCAAAGGACCAATTGTCTTGGAGAAACAGCTTGGAGTGGTTTGCTCCTCTACTAGGAATGTTGATTTTCCTCTGAGCAGGACCCTTGCCATTTCTAGGCCACTGTTTTGAATATGCACACACATACCAACAAATGCCACACTCTTATAATTGTTAGGCAGGGCTCCTCCCCATGGCGTGACCATCAGCTTTTTAATCCAAACACCTGGCTTCAAAGGTGGTACAAAACGATCATGAAGAATACATTTGCTTGCTGGAAAAAGTAAGCCATTGCTTATCTGAATTACTACCGGGCCAGCAGGGCCTTCAGACAGGAGCAACACTGAGAAGAAAATGTGGTACATAATTCAGAGAGGTGTGGCCTCTAGGGAAAGCCATTTTTTTGGTAGGAGCTGGGATACAAGAAGAAATAGGCACCCTGATCTCTGGAAAGCCATGTCACGGAGTCCCAAATTCTGGCATGACTACTCGTTTTTTAGTTGGTTTTCTGGAGGTCATTTGAGAAAAGGTCATGGGTCAGAGAAATCAATCATGAACAATAAAGTAGATGAAGTAAAACATGCATTGAGTTATCCTTACGCAGAACTTTCCACTTGCTCTAAGAGATGTTTCTTTCCTTCCTTCCTTCCTTCCTTCCTTCCTTCCTTCCTTCCTTCCTTCCTTCCTTCCTTCCGCTTCTTGATTCAGCAATAATTCACTGAGTACCAGGCAGGTTACAAGGAAAAGCTTTCTAGGCAAAACTTTTCCACTCCATATTTTTTCTTTCCAATCATTTCATATTTGTTCACCTTATTGGTGGGTTTAATAATAAAATAATAAATTTTCTAATTTATTTTGAGACCAGTCAGGATTAATGAGAGAAAAGAGCAATGAAGATAAGGATGAAGTCCTGGAGACCTCGGTTCTCTTATCTGTAAAATATGGAGATCAGTTACATGTTAATATCTCTTTGTTCTAGTTTATAACCACAAAATGAGACCAAATTTTGTAAGAGATCTATTTGGTCATTGTTCCCACTTTTTTAAAAAATATATTTTTTAGTTGTAGGTGGACACAATTCCTTTGTTTTATTTTTATGTGGTGCTGAGGATCGAACCCAGTGCCTCACATGTGCTAGGCGAGCGCTCTACCACTGAGCCACAACCCCAGCCCCATTGTTCCCACTTTTACTGTTTAAGTTACTCTAAAATTTAGTGACTGAAAACCATCATTTTATTATATCTCACCATTTTGTCAAGCAAGAATTCAAATGAAACTTGCTGGGACACATCTCCTATTCCACATGGTACCTAAGCTCACTTGGGTTGGTCTGGAAGTACCAAGATAGAAACCCATGCCTGGTGCTTTGGGTGAGAATGCTTAGGAAGCTGGGTTCAACTGAGAAGTCACCAGAGTGCCCAGAGGTAGCCTTTCCAGCTGTCTCAGAGTAGTGAGACTCCTTGCCTGGTAGCCTAGCACTCCCAGTGTGTTCCAAGGCATCCAGGTAAGAGATGCAAGGCTCTTTTGCACCAGCCTTTAAAGTTCTGGAACATTGCTTCTGCCAGGTTTTGTTGGTCAGCTTGCTAAATCCAGCTCACATTCAAAGGGAGAGAAGAAACAGACTCAACCTCTCCATGGAAGAATTGCAAGAGCCAGACAGAGGCCAGCTGTCTCGGTCACCATGAGAGTTTAAATGTTACCATGTGCAAGACCTGGCAGTCAAAACTGCAAAATCTCTCTGCCATCTCGGTTTTCTCCTTCTCTTCCTGTAAGTTAAAATGGGAAACTTAGGTAAAATATCAATTATCATGAGCAGGAATAGAATCTGACATGAAAATACTCAGGCAAGCTTCAAGTGAATGAGAAAGATCCAGGAAAATCAAGAAAAGTACAGAGGGCACAGGAGACAGGCGTGAGGTCTCTTTGCTGCTGTGTGCATCAACTCACTGCCCTTTCTTTCCATTTGGAAACCCCTCGTAGGAGGGATTTCTCTACCAGTGACAATATCTTTATTCCTCTCGTAGTGTTCATCGGATGCTGAAGTTATATGTGCCTTCTATCCATCACTAGATTCCAAGAGACTGGAGTTCATTCCTCTATGATTCTCCCACAAAGCTCTGCGGTTCTCAATCACTCCTCACTGAATGCACATAATCACTGTGGTGAGGTTTTAGAAGACACTGGAAGTAGCTAAAGAGTAGCTTGTTATCAAGTCCTGGTATTAGAAGAAGGTGATTTCATTATCTGTAACAGCTAATGTTCAACAGCTCATCGATGCTCTCTAATGGGCAATAAAAGTGAAAACATCCATTGGGGTTTGGTTTCTGGTCCATGTCTTGGTAAATTATATAGCTCACACTTCGTGGCAGGAGATGAGAAGAGTTTGTGCTCTAAGTTTTCACAAGGAATTAACCTTTACCCGTGATCTCTCTGCCTCTGCACAAAACCGTTTTTTGGCCCAGGCTTTTTCTTTGCAAGACAATTTTTGCAGAGTGTGGTAATTCTGTATAACACAGACACCGAGAGGGTAGTTGGTAGCTGAGAAAGATTAATGATTATCCTTATGACAAGTTTTAATTAGAATGAAAATGGAGGGAAATGGTGGGGGATGGGGAGGCTTCCTTATTGACATCATATAGGAAAATCAATTTCAAGATCATAAAAAAATTAAACATCCACTGCAGCCCCCCCCAAAAAAATAAGGGCTCCTCATTCTTCCATAAATGCACATTATGTGCATATCTCTTAAGTAGGAACCTACTTTTATTATGTCTTCTGATTCTAACTATAATCTTTTATTCCCCTTCCATCATAAAAGAAATATTTTAAAGAAAATGCCTTAATAACCTTCCTATGAGGACCACAAAATATTTTATGATTAGGTAATAACTACATAATGCAGGTAACTGCACAATAACCAATGCTCCCATTTTTTTTCTTACTTATCTTCTACATACCCACTTCATTTAAACCCTAGTTCAATCTCTTACTTGCTAAGGGTAAGTTACCTATTATTTCCATTCCTTAATTTCCTCAATGTTAATAGTATATTCTATCCATGCAATAGTCTTGAAGATTAAGTGAGCTAACATGTTGAGAATAATGCCTAACACATAGCAGGGGCTCCATATGTATCACTTGAAATTAACGTTTTGCCTGCGTTTTCTCATTTAGTCCTCAGAACAAGCCACACAGCATTAGAGAAACAGAACCACCTTAGGAGTTAAGGGCCTGCCTGGTATTGTGATATTGAATCCTGGTTCTTCCTCTTACTTGTTGCATAATCTTGACAAGCTACTAAACCTACCTGGGCCTCAGTTTCCTTATTTGAAAAGTGGGAATAATGGTAATACCTGTTTCATAAGTCAAGTGCAATATTCTACAAAAAGCACTTAGAGGAATGCCTGGAACATGGTAGATGCCATTGTCATAGTCTGCTGCTGCTGGATGGCAGGGGATTGTGGTGGGTTAGTGCCAAATCACCCTGTCTACAGCAGACATCAGGCTCCACTCAGGGCTAGTTTCACAAGTGTCCTGTGTTCTGTGCTCAGACTTCTTTAACTTGGTTCAATGCTCTGCTGTCATTGTCTTGAAATGCTTAGTAAATTTTTTAACGAGGGTCCCTGCATTGCATATTGCACAAATTATGTAGCCAGTCCTCCCACTTCCCAGAATTGATTCAGGAGCCCACTCCCTCATAGGTCACTAGCATACTGACTTTTACAGGAGGTATATGTCTATTTGGGGACATCTTTAGAGTCTGAGCTTTTGCAACACAAATTGCAAACATATTTCTGTACACTGAGCTTTGTCCCTATTGTCAGAGTAAAGAGGGTTTGGTGAGCTGAGTTCTGTTCTTGTTTCTGTCCTCCTTGGACCATGGACACAGCATGGTGCTATGGTTTACATGATCTCTCAAGGTTCATATGTTGGAAATTTTAAGACCCACACAAATTGTTGGGAGGTGGGGCCTAAGAATTGGTGATTAGGTCATGAAGGCTTTGCCCTTGTGGGTGGATTAATGTTGTTATCATGGGAGTGAGTTAGTTATTACAAAAGTTGCCTTGTGCCTGGTATAGTGTTGCATGCCTAAAATCCCAGTGGTTTGGGAGATTGAGGCAGGAGGATGCGGATTGCAGGTTCAAAACCAGCCTCAGCAACTTAGTCAGGCCCTAAGCAACTCAGTGAGCCCTTGCTCTCCAAATAAAATATAAAAAGGCTGGAGATGTGACTCAGTGGTTGAGTGCCCCTGGGTTAAATCCTCAGTCAAAAAAAAGTGGCCATTTTATAAAAATAGGTTTGTATCCCTCTTTTCTTCTTGCCCTTCTTCCTTCTACCATGGATGACACAGCATGAAGTGCCTTACTAGATGCTAGACTTTCTAGCCTCCAGAACTGTGGGAAATAAATTTCTTTTCTTTGTAAATTACTCAGTCTGTGGAATTCTGTTATGGCAAAACAAAACAGACTAAGACACCTAAGTACAGAATTATCATAAGAGGATTGCAAGTCTCTGTCCCCATCTCACTTTGTACTGAAAAGGTAATATGTTCCAGACATGAATTTACTATTACATAGTAACATTATATAGAACTCATTGTATTAATATAAGAGAAATGGGTAAAAAATGTCATTGAGTATTTATAGCTTCTTGTCATTATATATCTTCTGAATGAATTAGCATTAAATATACTAAAGTGTTATTAGGCAGAATATTGAGAATTTTTATGATAATAAAGGTCTGCATGCTTGGAACAATTGGGAAGCTTCCTATTAGGCTGTAAGTTCCTGAGTGGCAAGATCCATTTCAATTCACATACAAGTGCTCTTATTTCCTTAGTCAAAATAGTGCATGCAGCAGGGGTACAATTAGTGTGTATGCAGTGAATGATGCATCTATTTGCTGATCAGATTTCTTCCATCTTAACAGGTGGGAAATGAATTAATTAACCGACCTCTGATAACCCACAGAAATAACCAGGACAGTGAATTCAGAGCAGAAAATGGAGGAGTTGTGAGATTAGGAAGGGAGACCCAGAATGCTTAAACTCTCGGAAGCCTGAGAAGTGCTCAACCAAGATGCTGCAAGTGCACAGAGTCCAACCTGAAGGGCAGAGGTCGGTTCACCATGAATGTAGGCAGGTCCCACTCTCAGTGCCCCCAAATGGCACCACTCCATACTTGAGAGTCAGTTCAGGTTGTTCCCCTGCTCACAACGTTCCAGTGACTTCCCAGCCTACAATCCCTGCGTCATCTGGCTCCCAGTCACTCTCCTGCCCAATTCCTCCCCCTCTCCCTGCTACCTTCTGCTCAGCCACATTGTTCCTCCTGCTCTGCCTTAACCAGGCCTCATACGTCCCTGGGCATCGATGCTCCCATTGCCTGAAACGCTTTTCTAGCATTTTCTGTCTTACAAATATATCTTAAAATGTTTTTATTCATGCCTTATAGTCATACAAAGTATTGGGGTTCACTTTGACACTATCAAGCATGCATAGAATATAATTTGCTCCACCTCAGTCCCCAATACTTCCTCTTTCTCTCCTCTCTCTCTTCTCCCCTTCCTCTACTGGTCTTCTTTCTATTTACTTATTTTTTTAATTGGTGCTTTATAGATGCAAATGAAAGTGAAATTCAGTGGGGTATATTCACACGTACATAGCATTACTAAGTCAATTCCATTCCTCAGTTCCTCCCCTTTCTCAGCCCTCTCCCCCTCCCTCCATTCCCTTCCTTTACTCCACTGATCTCTCTTCTATTTTTATGGGATTGTCACCCTCCTTTATTCAGGTCTTTTCTGAAAAACAACATCTTCAAAACAACTCACCTAACCACCATACAGAGATGCATGGCACCCAGTCTTTATGATGAATATGAAGAAGAGAAATAATTTATCAACTAAAGAAAAGGATTAACTTACTCCTGGAGAAAATATTATTCTAACCAAACCCATAGAATTCTAAGTATTTGTTGTAGGTGTAATTTTTTGTTCCAAACAGTTCACTCTTTCCAGTAACCAATGATACATCCATACTCTTTACCATGTGACTTTACAGCAGGTAAATTCTCTGAATGAAATTATAGGATGAAGAGAGAAGGTATAGAATATAAGGAAGCATAATCTTTATCAGGTCCTTTCACCTCTGGCTTAGATAGACATAAATAATCTTTATAAAATATCACCTGGCATGTCAGTCTTTTTCATTTTTCTGGTTCTTCCAGAAGCATTCTAAGGCACACAGTTCACCAATCGCATATGCTAATAAATGGAAATGAGTGTATGTTGGGGTCTTCCGGAGACTATCTGAACACAATGATCATGTTTCAGTTCAGCTCTCAAATGCAAAGAATACAATAATACATCCAAATTTATGACCTCCAACCCTCCCAAAACAAGATACAATAACAGTAGAAAAAACTCAGAGAAAATGTGTTCAGTACTGAAGTTAGCTTTCCTGGCCCCAGCTACCTTACAGCAGTGGCAGGCATTCTATTTGCCTCCTCAAGATTCATCAAGCTATATGAGCAAAGACTCAGCAAGTAACAGGCGACAGAGCATGAGCTCAGATCAGCAATTTATCTGTGGCCAAGTACCAAGAAACAATGGGAGGCTCATTATGTAGGCCAGCTACAGGTGTATTAGTTCCATTTCAGAGACTTCCAACAGGTTTTCATTTATTTCCACTTTTAACATCAGTATCAACCTTAAAATAAGAAACACTGAAGTCATTTTTTATAGTACTTGGAAAATTTTCAAGAGGAACTTTTCAAAGGATTTTTCAGGTCCACTTTTTCTTATAGGAAAGTTTTGTGTCTAAGGTTATACAATCTGCTCTCAAAATAGAAAGAAAAGTCTCTGTTTGTCTCTGGTCACTTGGTCATTGTTGGTCATTGATGCTGATGGGTAGATTTCTTGGTACTTGAGCTCCCTTTCCTAGTAGGAGTGTTGGACTCGGCCCGACCAGTACGTGTCCTATGCAGTGCCCAGGACTTCCCAGTTAACACTCTCCATGCTGCCAACCATTTCCCCTACATGAGGCTCAGATCACCCCGGACCTTCTTGAACTTCCTCTGCAACATGCTTTCAACACCACCAATCTCAGGACCCCTCATCCTGGAACTTTCTCACTATTTTGTCTTTCCTTTTTAGTGTCTACTCCATAGTCTAACATTGTACCTACTACCTTACAAACACCCTTAGATTCCATGCCCCTCTCTTCAATGTACCTTCCAGGAAGAACCCTGAACTTGGTTCCACCCTGTTAGTAGTTTTGCTATGCTCCCTGCTGAAGGTCTGAGCCGGTCAACCTCCACTATGCCCTCGGCAGTATCTAGGATTTATGACACATCGCTACTTTCCAAGATGATAATTCCCATGCCCCTTTCCCATCTCTCCTCATGTCAACCCTCCACTCCCATTAAACTCCACGGATGATTTGGATCCATTCTTTAAGATAGAAGAGACTCTTTGGTGTTGCTTGGACTGAATTGTCTCCCCCCTCCTCTAAATTTATACATTGAAACCATTCCCCTGAAAATGGCTACATGGAGACGGGATCTCTAAGAGGTAATTAAAGTAATATGAGGTCATAAAAGTGGGATCCTAATTCAATATGGTTAGTGCCCCTGCACGAAGAGGAAGAGACTCCAGAACCATGTGTCTCTGAGGATGAAGTGATAAGACGGATGACCGTCTGCAACACCAAGAGAGTCCTCAACAAACATCATGCCATCTGACTTCTTGATGTTGAACTTCCGATCTCCAGAAATGTGAGAAAGTAAATTACTCTTGTTAAAGCCACAAGTCTATGGTATTTTGCTATGGTAGTTCGAGTAGACTCTGAGATGGAAACTTCCATCTTCCAACCAACAAATCTTCAAACCTAATTCCCCCCATGCCCATCATTCTTTTCTTCTCTTCTAATGTAGGGGAGGCCAATCTTACAACTGCTTTTACAGCTTCTCATAAACTTTGCTTATTTGATCCATCCCTCTTTGCTCTTATAAATCAGTATCTACCTCTCTGTGAAAATATTCTCAATATCTTTCCAATATGTTCGAATATTTCCCATCTTAGGGAAATAATAACTATGTCCACATGTTCTTAATACTGCCCTTCCAGTTCCCTGTTTCTATTGCCAGCTCCACCTGTTGAGAGAGTTGTCTACACATCGTTTCCATTGTTTGTCCTCCCATTCACCCTTCCACCACTGCAATCCATATAAACAGTGATTAGTATGATATGAAGAGTGACATTTTCTTGATATTACAGTTTTCTAATATTGCATATCAAAGTATGTTAATTTTTCACTTAAAACAACAACTCACAAATCAATTTTTTGGACTCTATAATAGATTCTCTAGCTTAAGGCTCAAGACCAGAATTATTTGAAGGTTTATTCATTCATATGTCTGGCAGTAGATGCTGTAAACACATGAGGGCTCAAACATCTGGGGTCTTTTGGGCTCTATGTGGCCTCTCCATGTAAGCTCTTTAGAATGGAAGCTGTAGAGTGGCCAGATTTTTTACATATTGGTTCAAGAAAACCAAGGAACATGCCCAATAGAAAAGTGTTAATAACTATGTATATGTATACAAAATTGTCTCCAAACTGAGAGTTGGAAACTGCCATTTATTATGCTCACTGATTCTGTTGTCAGGAAATCAAACAGAGAAGAAGAAAGAGGGATTATCTTTGCCCTACAAGAGCCTCCTCTGGAAGATTCAAAGGCCAGGAAGCAAGAATAGTTGATGCTCATTGCAAGCTAAAACATCAGGCATGGCCTCTTCATGGGTCCTGGGCTTCCTAACATGTGTTAGCTGTATCCCAAGAGCATCAAGAGAAAGATGGACAGACAGTGACAGACAGGTTGAGACCATTGAGACCAACTTGGTCTAAGCCATTTTATAACCTAGTTTTGGAATTCTGTCCACCAAGTCTCCATGATGGTGCTTCATCCAGTCATAGGGTTTAAATATCTTGTTAACCCTGATGACTCTGAAATTTATTCCAGCTCCAAAGATTTACCTAAGCTTTGACATCATCATTAGGATGTATAATTGGTCATCATGGCATGGGTCGAATTAGGATGTATGTTTTCAAACTTATCAAGTCCAAAAAGTTAAACTTGGAATTTCCCACCACCCTCTAGTCTTTCACATTTCATCTAAAAATGAATTTCATTATTCTTTCAATGTCATTAAAAATAAAAAACACCCAAGACTGTGTTGGGATAAAAACCTTCTGTCTCCAAGCACCTTGACTTCTACCTTGCAATGACTCTCTGATTAAAGGAACCTAAGAAATGATTCCCTATTATATTTGTCTCAAAGGAATTCCTATACTATTAAGAGACATTAATTTTGCCCAGGAAAGTATGATGGGTATGGAAAGTACTGCATTTTCTCCTCTGTTAAGCTGAGAATTTTCTTCAAGATGCACAGACGTTCAATTTCTGTAATTTAATAATTTAGTAAGAATTATTTATTGAATGTCTGTCATTTGCCAGGCATCGTTCTGGTTGCTGGGGAAGTGGTGGTAAACAAAACAGCTTCTAATAAGAGAAGGCAGACAATGACAAAACAAATGTAGAACATGTCAGGGGGTGACAGGCAGTATGTGTATGTACGTGCAAGTCTCCCCTGTGAACTCCAATATCTATCCTACAAACGCAAAGCGTCTTGTACCCTGCCTACACATAGCAATTACCCAGTGCAAGATAGCTGTTATCATTACCAATCCAGACTGATTTCATTGGAAAGGTAGTCAACCTGGGTTCCAGCACCAAATCTAGCACTTGCTGTTTTGAGTGTATGATCTTCACCAAGTCGCCTAACTTCTCTGGCCCTCTTTTATTATATTATTGTGTCAATTAGTTGATTCAGAAAAGTCATGATGGATGGTTAGTACGGTGCTTGGCACATGTTAAGGACCCTAGAACCCTTGCTTGTTATTATGATCCAGGAGTTCTTAAGCCACTCCCCTCCTCGGAACAACATGGAATGAGAGACACCCTGTAGACACAGTTGATATTATTTTATGGGTATTTCTAGACCCTCTCAACAACTGTTTCCCCTGCTTCATTCATGTCTCTGTTCACCTGGCCCCCACCCCTCTGGATCCCCTTACCCTGCTTTGTTCACTGCACAGAATGATTAACATGTGACCCACTACATGTGTACTTTGCTATCTATCATCTGTCTCCTCCAACTAAAATGCAAGATCTATCTAAAATGCAAGGTCTCCTAGGGCCTCTTTAGTTCGCTGGTACATTGCAGGTGCCTAAACCGTGCCTGGAGAACAGTAAGTTCATGCATAACATTTTTTGAAAATGAAAAAGAAATTTCAGGAGAGCTCATGTAGCTGTCAGCAACAAAAGGCAGCACCCCAACCACATCCCTTGGGGTTGGTGCACAGAGCTCTGAACTTACTAACAAAGAGCACTGTTCCTTCACGCCATTACCATGAACATTAGGGAAGTGAACCTTTTGGATTTCAAGCCTGACAATTTGGAGAGCTTGAGAAGTTAGGCCAATTTACTTTATAGGAACAAGCAGTCAGACCCATTTCCACCACAGCCTTGAGAAGTCCTCTGGGGCCTCACCCCGCTAACCACCCTACAGCTGAGACCAGGTAGCCGAGTCCTGTAAATTTCTTCCATTAGTAACTGCCAAACAGCTCTTTCCTCGACAGACTTGATTCCCACTTAAGTCACGTATTTCGACTTGTAATTTCTCCAAAGGGCTATTTAGACTTTTCGCTTCCTGAAATTATAGTGATTGTATATGTTAGGCTATTTGCAGCCCTCTCTTATCCACCAGAGATTGGGCATAGAAAGATGGAAGAGACACAAGATTTCCTTTGGCCACACTTGGTTTAATCAGTATGAACTTCACCATGAACATCTCGCTCATTTCCCCAGAGGTAAGAGAGAGTTATGGACCCCGCTGTACAAAATAGCAATTGTATTTTCTTTATCATCCTGTGTTTTCTTGGGAAAGCATGGCCTGTGGTTATTTTTTCACTGGGTTGCAGATTTGACTTAAATCTCTACATATACTCCATGATGGTAAGTTGAAAGTGGCAAAAAACAGGTTATTAACAATTACGATGATAAAAACTTTCACATTGAGGTTTTCGGTTATTTTGGTTACCTAAGGTAGATTCATATCACCCAGCTGGTCATCTCCTCCTGTTTTGTTTTGTTTTTCCCCTCTAAGGGTTGTAAGTCAAGCAGTGAGACTTATATATGGAAATAACAGTGTTTGCAAAATACACATGAGAAAGAAATTTTATCTCTTTATTCCTTACCTTATTCTACCAAATGTTCCTCTCACACCTTGTCTCAGAATGGAAACTCAGCCTAGAAAAATAAATATCTTCAACCTGTTATGATCAGAGACTCTGTGCTCTGGGATCTATCTGGAAAGCAGCTTTGGTGGCACTCGGGTGGGCAAGGTGCTGGAGAAAGTGCAGGGTCTTCTGTCCCTTCTTCCAGCCATGCAGAATTTTAGGGCAATGAGATCAGCTTTCCTGAATAGAGATCTAATTTAAATAATGGCAGATTTAAATAATGGTGGATTCTTTTCCTCCCTAGATCAAGATTGCCAAAAACTGTGAGGGTGAGGTTTGCATTCATAATAAGGCTGGGGGTGGGGTGGGGGTTGTTTCCACTAAAAGAAACGTTACTCATCCTGGGACAGGAAACGTGGGCATCCCTTTGGGACTGAAAGAGAGAAGGACTTCCTCTGCTCATTAGGCAAGGGCAGAAGGCTGCAGGAAAGGGGTGGTGACAGTTCTGACATGTGGCTATGATCAGAGAAAACTCTAGGCATGTTGGAGATGTGACCTGGCGACTATAGGCAAACAGGTACATCATTTGAAAAAGCTACAAAAATAAAACACTACCAAGCTGACCCAGGCCTGGGTTCAAGGTGGTTGAAAGCCATCATAGGAGAGTACAGCAATGGGGGGGGGCACTTCCCCCACTAGCCCACCCCCAGATGATCCAGGAAATTCAGGAAGGAATACAGAGATGGGTGCCTTCATTGAGTCTCTCCCACCTCCACTGGAAATAAATCATTTCCATCCTTGTTCCCCGGAGCAGACTGTGGGCAAAGAAAGTATAGGATAATTCACTTAGAGCAGGATGACAAGCAGGAGATAATAAAAAAGATTCGATTAACCATAAAGGGTGTGTATGTGACAGAGAGAAGGTGGTCAAGAGAGAGCCGTGCATGCGGCAGCTGAGAGCTGACACTCTGGAAAGGTGAGATGACTTGCGGAGATATTCTTCCCAGATATTTATGAGGCTCCTCCTGAATGGATAGAATGCAGGACAAGCTGCAGAAATTGCTTCAGTTCTCATCACAGACACCTCCCCTAAGATGAAGCTGGGGCTTGTGCCCTGCAGCTGATATTGGATCCTTTATGTTGTTCTAAATTAAATTCTGAGCAATTCAGTCCATGCCACAAGTCCTATTATGTGGGCTTACTTGCACTAAATCTGTGTTTATGGGAACATAAAATCCATGTTGCTCCTATCGTCAGATTTGATTATTGATGATGGTTTCTAACACGTGCCTTTTTAATCACTGTCAGTCATTCTTTTCTACTGCAGTCAGACTTGAAGCAGCAATGATGGTTTTAAAATAGGGCCTTTCCTCTGTATTTAGGGCTAATTAAGAGTAAATAACTATTCCCAGCAAGGAGGGCAGCATCCAAGCAAATCTTTGACAAATGCAGCCTTCCCCTTGGAGGAACATATTCTTGTCTGCTGCCAGTAAATATTTCCATCACAACGGTAAGAAACTCAACGTTTTTCCCCTGTTGAGAATGTCATACTGCTTTGATACAAGGATAGAAAAATAAATACCAGTCAAGGCCAGGAAGGAAAACACAAGAAGTGTTTAATTAAGAGAACATATATAATTTCCTGTTTCTTTCTCTGTATCCCAGTTCAATTCAGTCTCTGTCCTCAGCCCTGTAAAGCAAATGTAGGCAATCAAGGCTCTCAGCTTCCACTCAAATCTGACATTTCCCCTAAATCAGCCCACCTCCTTCCACTCCCACCCCCACCCCCGTGATGCAACACAATTCATTCATTATATTTTGAAGGTTACAGTCAATTGCTCTGCTGCAAGAATGCAAAATGGGTAGGATCAGACTTCCTGCGTTTGGAAGGCTCATCTTGATTTCAGTTCCATGGGCTCTGGCAACGGATTGCCCAAAGGACACGGTTAAATTTTGCTTCAACTGGGCCTTTCAATTTCCTCTCATTGAATGATGAGTTACTGCTGCTTTGCAAATGATAGATTTTAATTTTTCTTATATTTTTCGCTTCCCATTGGAATCTCACAGCTATTTTTACGTATTTCTTCTGACTGATAAAAGTTAAAATGAAATCTCTTCCCACCCTGGAGAAGAAGAAAAAGAGGAGTGTGTTGCAAAATACATAAGCTCGGAAAAATTAGAATGGATGAGGAAAGAAAGTAAACTTTGGAGCTATCCATATGGGAATATAAGAAACATATTTCTTATATTTATCCCAATTTATGGAAATGTAAGAAGATTCTATTATAAAATGTAGAGTTGGAACAAATTAACATAATGAAGAAACAGCAAGGTTTTTTTTTTTAAAAAATGCAAACACTTAAATAAGGAAATTTTTATATGCTTTCAACAAAGAGTGGTTAAATACCAACAATGCAATTGTACAGTTCAGCCTTCCTTACTAATTTCTCCAGCTAAAGCTTTGGAAATAAATAAACAAATATATATATATATTTGAAGGATATTAGAAATAATAAACTTCAAAATTATTTCCAATTAATCCACTTCAAAATTATAGGCAAATCCAAGTTTGCTAATTGGCCCCACATGCTAAGTTTTGCCACATATTGGTTATAATATCTGAGTTCATGCATCTTTTCTGGAATGTCTAGTGCTTGTCATCCAGGGTCCTGGGTAAGGAGGAGGCAGGAGTAAATCAATGAATGCCACTCCGAGCCTGCAAGGTTTGCCTGTTAATAAATATTGAGATATAGATGCGAGGCTACATCACCTGTCGGGAGTCATGCATATTGTGAATAAGGGGATAGATGTTATCAGTGATGCCAGGAAATCCAGAAGGAGTCACTGGGGAAGTTTTCCCAGATGTTGACTTTTGAACAGATGCTGTAATGGGCAGAGGGCAGTAAGAGATGACCTGAGAGATGAGCCATGACATGGCAAGGATGGGCAGCTTTAGTCTGAGCGAGAATGGAAGGATTGTCACTGCAAAGCAGCAAGAACAAATCTTTTACACAGACCCTACAGAGGCTATCTAGAGAATCTGGTTATAAAGAGAATTGACTCTTGGCTCGGACTGCCAGATAAAACTCAGGATGCCCAATTAAATCTGATTTTCAGATAAACAACAAATAATTTTAGTGTCAGTATGTCTTAAATTTTATATGGAGCGTGTTTATACTAAAAGTAATTTGTTGTGAAGCCAGAAAACACAGAAATAAAATCCTGCTATCCCTGTCCAAATGAAGAAGAATTCCTCCGTGGTTCTCACTTTCCTGTTCCCCTCTCCTACCACCGTCCAAGTCATTTCCTCGGACCTGCTCCTTGTGGACGACCAGTGGTGGGGAAGGCTGTGGGCTTCTATATGGTGGCTCCTCTCCCCGTTGATCTCTTTGATAAGTCTCTCCCTACTTCCTGTTTCCAGTTGGTATCGAGTCTACTGACCCGTGGCTCCATCTTCCCTTCAGAATCTGCTAGTCTTGGAGTACTAGATGGTTCTCCTCATGCTAAGACAATGTTGCAGGAACTTTGTGGGGACACACAGAGAGAAAGAGAGAGAAGGCAGCTGGCCATTGTTTCCTAAGCACCCAGGGCTGACTCTTGGTACTTGGGCTTTGACTTCCGGTCCATGATTACTAACAGTGAGGACAAGATGCCCCCCCACCTACCGGCAACCTGCCTTGGTAAGGATGATCACAAACACTTGCCGACAGTGGGGGGGGGGGTCATTCTGGACGCTGTGGGTTGAAGACAGAGAGCAAGAGAAAGCGCCCAGTGAAAAACATGAAATACTTTTCTTTTTCTTACTGCTCAAAGAAAATCAAGATGCAGAAATTTGGAAAACTAAAGATGGCCTTCTAGAGTGCTGGGTTAGTTAGCTAGGGCTACTATAACTAACCACCAAAGACAGGGTCACTTGTATCACACAACTGTACTGTCTCAGAGCTCCAGAGGATCAAGGCAAAGATCAAGGCTGCAGACAAGGCTGGTTTCTTTGAGGCTCCTCTTCCTGGCTTGAAGGTGCCTCCCTTTGTCCTCCTGGGGTCTTCCCTCTGTGTGCAAATCCCTGGTGACCCTTCATGGGTTCACATTTCCTCTTCTTATAAGGATACCAATCAGAATGGATTAGGGCCTACCTACTGGCCTTATTAAGCCTCAGTCGCATCTTCAAATACCCTATTTCCAACTAGAGTCACAGCTATGAGCTTTCTTCTCCCCTTGTTGATGGCAAACTTCTTGCAGTCCCCTCAACATGGTGGGGAAAGAAAATGCAAGCTCTCTGGTTTCCTCTTCTGAGGGTACTGAGGTACTGGGGCTTAGGGTTTCAACATATGAATTTAGCGGGTAATTCAGCTTTTACCAAGGGAGGGCACACATGTAATGACAGCTGAAGCCACTAATAGCTGAGGGAATGGAGGGCCAAATTGGGTCTTCCATTTAGAGTCAGAGGGATACACAATAACAACAACAACAAAAAAAACTGAGGATCAGATCATTAACTGGGTCCAGCATTTTTACAAACTGGAATATGAAACATCAGTTTTCTCATTAAATGAGTGATCACCTGCTTTTTATCACTGGGAGTAAACTAGACCATAAAAACTGCAGATTATGTAGTAAGGATTATGAAAGGTTGCTTAATACCTGATTAGAGACATTTAATGGTCAATATCTCCTAATCTGTAAAGTTTGATCATCATCAACCATAGACTAAGTGAAAACATTTTAAGTTGTTTTTTTGTTTGTTTGTTTTGTTTTTCTGTTTTTGTTTTTTTGATATGGCAAGGGGCACAGTAAGGCTTTTGGTACTGGGAGAGTAGTAAACACTGATGAAATGCTTGGAAACCACCGCTTAAAGTAGTGCTTTTAAACTTTTCAAAAAATATTAACCTGGTGTCAGAGAAGAATATGTCCCTGGCTAGTGGAGGAGAATCTTAGTTTGCTCCAGCCATCATACAGAATACTATAGACTGATGGTTTAAAGAGCAGGAAATTTATTTCTCATAGTTCTGGAGGCTGTACGTCTGAGATCAAGGCTCCATCATGGTTGGGTTCTGCTGAGAGCTTTCTTCTCATCTTGTTGATGGCCACCTTCTTACAGTCCCCTCAACACGGTGGGGAAAGAAAACGCAAGCTCTCTGGCGTCCTCTTCTGAGGGCACTGATCCCACGATGAGGCCCCACGCTCATAACCTTATCACTTGGCAAAGACCCCCACCTCAAAAATACCATCACATTGCGGGTTAGAGATTCAACAGATGGATTTGGGGGAGCACAAACATTAACTCCATAGCTAGAAGAGAGAAGTAGGTGACTGTGTGTCATCATAAAAATGTACGTGAACTTTACTTTCTGTTTTATAGCATATTTCTTTTTATTTTGACAGAAAAGCGACTCTCCTTTTGTCCCTCGAGTTCTCAAGAAGATTCACATTCCAACAAGAGCACGATGTTTACCGTGTAGCTCTGCCTGACCTCTGGCACTGTGCTCATGCATTCTTGTTTACTTGTGCACCAGCTTGAGAATTCTAGCCTTAGAGGCTTAACTGTCCTCAACTGTCAGGGAATAGACCCTTCAGACAGAAGGAATGACGCACACCCTCCACAAGCCTTGGCCACAGTACTGCTTCAGGCCTCCTATGAGCCTGAGGTCTAGATTCCAATGCAGACAAGACAGAATCTCTCCTCTCCCATCCCAAGGCAGACTCTGCAAAGCTCCAGGACTGCTTCGGGAGCTCCTGACGTTGTTTATTCATTAGTTAATATATCGATTGTTTATTGCCATGATGATATGGCATAATAAACAACCACTAAACTTCAGTGATATAAAATAATGAACATTTATGTTCACTCTTGACTCTGAGTTGGATTGGTGATTCTGCTCATCTTGGCTGGGCTGAGCTAAGCAGTTCTCATCTTGGCTTAGGGTCACTCAAATATCTGGCCAGTTGGCCAGATTTTAGCTAGTGTACGATGTTTGGGGCTGGGATGACTGGCTCTGCTCCACATGGACTCTCATTCCCCAGCAAGCTAGCTCAGGCTTGTTCCCAAAGTGCAAGAAATAGATAGACTACGGGCTTGGTTCAGAGGTGAGGCTACTTTCTATCCCCAAAGTCAATCAAAAGAGCAGTTTAGATTGAAGAAACGGGAAAACAGACTGCTCTTTTGATGGGGAAAGAGACAAAAATCACATTGTGAAGGGCACAGAGTCAGGGTTGGCGGGAGGTAAAACTAAGCCAATTTCTTAGTCTACTATGAGTAGGTATACTGAGTCATCTGTCTTATGAGCAAAACTCTGTTTATATTATCCTTTTCCGTGTTGCTTTCCTATGGAGAATAGGGAATTTCATTAGACTCCAAGATAGAATCTTGGTGTGGGAAGAATTTTTAAGCCCTCTCTGTACTTGAAGGTTAGCTACTGAGACATACTCAGGGCTGGGAGAAGAGACTGCGGATCTTCCATAATAACAAATTCCTTGAAGGCTAGAGGGTGACTAGGGATGGGATTGCTCCATTACATTGAGCCAAATCCTTGATCCAAGTGAGATACATTTGTGAGAAATTTATTAGAGTTGTGACAATTTGGCACCTGCTTGAGCAAAGATTTCAATCATGTAGAAAAACAGAATACTGTCAAAAATGTGGAGGAGAAAAATTATGTAAGCCAGTAAGAGTTGGGTAGAGGGAAAATAAATCATATTTTTTAATCTAGTTCAAGAAAGTTCAGTAATTATAAGCCATATGTACAGCCCATTAAATGTAATTGTTTAATGGGATCATCTTACAGTTCAAAGAAAATATACAAAAGAAATTCAGCTCTTCATTTTAAAAGTATGTATCATTACTAAGCTGCTCAGATTTTACTTTCCTTTATGTATAACTCAGGATCAAAGTTGGATGAAGGAGAAAAAGGACTTGCATAGTTCCAAGAATAGCCAGGCCAAGTGAATTGTAGAATTTAGAATGGAGGTATAGGGAAAACTACATTGACCGGACTTCCCATTCCCTGGATCAAGCACCATGAGTGTCATATTATCTCATTTAATCTCCACCACGACATTGTGAGATAAACCTTAATAGCCCTGTTTTCACAGGCTCACCCAAATTCACACAAGTAGTGAGAATGAAAGCCAGAAATTGAGCCCTGATTTTTTTTTTTTTCCTGGTTACAATCATTCCACTATCACACATTACTTCCATCTTCCATCTTAGGTAAAAGGTGAAAATTTTATAAGTGATTGAACTGACCATTTTCTTCCTCTCAAAGAAAGAGAAAGGACACTTATTTAAGGCCACATGCATACCTCCTCTTTCTTTACCTATCTTGCTTTAGAATGATCTTGGCTCAAGCAAAGTCAGAGATACGGGTCCTCAGGGGAGAAGTCAGAAGGAACAATAAACATAGCTGACGTTGTGATTCCGAACTTCACAAATCTGAACAAGAACTGGCTCCTGTGAGGCTTCGGGGAGCTGGCGGGGGTGATGTCCTCAGTCAGCTCTGCTGCTGTAGGCACAGTTGCCAGTCTCACTGGTGAGGTAATTCTGAAGCCCAGCAGGACTCAGTCACTCGTTCCACACGCTTTCTCAGACAGGCAGGGTAAACAGCTCTCAGATGCATTTCCTGTTAGCTAAAAAAATAATAATAAATTCCGCAGTGGTACTGATCCAATAATATTTGAAAATTCCCTTCTTGTGTTTCCTCTAAAAGTACTTTCTTTTGCAAGAGGTTTCCCAGACATGACGTCGACTAATTATTCATAGACCAATTTTATCACCGACCACTTCAAATCTGGACCATTCATCCAACTTTACAAGGCAGGGTCACACCCAGATTGTCCAAGGTAGTGAGGACAGGAACTCTTAGATTCGTGCCAGCTCCTACAGTGGGCATCATGTGGGATCTGTGTGTCTGAGGACCATTCACTCCACAGGCTGGAGACAGAGCAAATCGGGTGGGAGAGTCTTGAGGAACTTTGTAAAGTGGCTAAAAAAATTGTGACTGGAAACATGAAGTAATGACTCAACAGACTACATCTTACTGAATTCTTCAGAGAAAGTTGTTTGGAATTATTGCAAAAGTTGACACAGTTGTCACTCAGTTCCCTGAACAGAGGTCAGAGTTCAATGCCTCCCACTGCCCAGGTCTTGACTTTTCTCCTGGATTCTCCACCAGAGGAAAGAAGACCTCCTCCAACCCCACCCTCAGGCTCCCCTGAGGGATGTGGGGCACAGGAAGGGTTGAATCCAGCTTACATGGATGTGCTCTTCTGGAAGATTCCTGTCTTAGAGAGAAAGAGACAAGACATAAATGTGGGTGTCTTGGGGACAAATCACTTGAGATCCTTTTATGGACAAGAATAACAGAATAGACATTCAATGTTGAAGTTAGAGAGAGTTCCAGAGCTATTATGAGAATGACATTTGCTAAAGATAAGTCTAGTTGAGCAAGAGGAGCCTCCCATCATGAGACTCTTTCCATCTCATGAAATGAGGCAGCTTCTTATGAGGAACCAGAGGGAGAGGTCAGCTTCTGGCCAAGACAGGCAGTTATTGATGTATCCATCAGAGGTTTTGGAATCCCAATTTGTGCAAAGGAAATCCTGGCTGGCTCTGCCCACTTTGGGAACTCGAAAACCCTATGGAGGTGCCACTTACACCCCCCAAAGCAAGAGAATAATCGAGTAAGCCACACTATGCAGGGGACAATTAGGAAATGGCGGGCCAGAAGGTTTTGGAACGTCTCAGTCTGATAAACCTGGGAGTCTACCCCTTTCTGACCAAACTAGACAACCCAGGGCACAACTACAAATGGCACTGGAAATTCATGGATGCAGGGGACAGCAGAAAAGGGCAAACCAGAGCTGGTCCTATGGCTGCCAAACTTCAGAAGATTTCCACCTCCCTTCTGGATGTGAGGTTGATTTGGCTTCAACAGATGTCTTTTTGCTGATGGCCAGGGCTGACCTGGATCACCAGGTTGGCTAACAGGAGGCCCTTTCTTTTCTTTCCTCTTCTCAACCCTTTATCCCCTACAGACAGAAGGGCCTTTCAGCCACTTCTCAACTCGCAGTGGCTTGGCTTTACATTTATAACCAGGAGGAAAAAGTGAGCACAGGCCCCTATGCCATCTGAAAAAGACTCCTTAGGCCACAGGGGCAAGGAGTTGGGCATCCATTCCCACTCTCCTTCTAAAGGCTCTCCTTAGGAAATAACCCAGAAAAACCTTCCTTAGTCATCAGCAATCAAATGTGTAAAAATCAGGAACCTGTCTGAATCATCTTTCTGGTAAGGGCAGAACCAACCAGAAGTCAGTTGAGACAGTTGTTGAAGAGTAACTCTCACCTTCAAGTTAGCTGTTTGTTTTAATTAGCAACAGAACAGAAAAGTTCTAGTAATCAAGGCTAACATTAGAAAAATAAAAGGGAAAAAATATAGCCAGATAGCTGGGGTTGGGGGGGGGGACAGAAAAAAAAGGAAAACATGAACAAGATCATGAAAGCCTGCTGTTGCAATTTCTAGTTTTTGAAAATTACATCTTTTTATAAAGTTCAGCAAAGATTTTTTCTGGAGTACTTGTGTGTTAGACAATCTGCTAACTTGAGGAGATAGAAAGATGAGTAAGACTAAATCTCTTTCCTACAAAAACTATGCTAAGCACATGGTAGGCCCTCAAGAAATGTCAGCTCTCTTTTCTGCTTCTGGGAAAAATTCTGTATTAATGAAATATTTATTGTGGTTGCTAAGGAATTCTTAAAAGCAACGTGCCGTATCAGAGAAGGCTAGCTATCCTCACAGATAGAATCTCATCTTCTTTGCCCAGCCACATAATAGACTATCGTTCCCAGTCTCCTTTAAAAATAAGCATGACCATGGGATTAAGTTCTAGCCAACAGCATATGATCACAAGTGGAAAGTCGCTTCTGTGTCTTCTCTGTACCCTCGTTTTGGGTTACCTCAGCACATAATATAGATCGGTGTTTATCTTGAGGACAATGCAGGTTAATTCTCTGAGGAATTTTTAAACAGGGTGTAGAGAGGATAAAATTTGCTTCTAGTAAAATACTTCTGGTAGTCAGTAGAAGAGAGATTACAGGGCAAGATCTTAGGGCAAGGAGGCCAAATAGCAGGCTACTGTGAGAATGTAGGTGAAAGGTGGAGAGGTGAAGGAGAGCTAATTCAATATGGTGTCTCCAGGCCTCAATTGCTGAAGATATTTGGAGGAAGATGGGAGAGAACAGGTGAATTGATGCTTTTATTCCATAAGCCACAGGACACAGCCAGGAAGAAAAGCCCCACCACTTTTGTCCATTTCCTCCTTTTAAAATTTCTCTCCCCTAATCCTGGTAATTTTCCATTTTCAAACATCAGGATACACATACAAGGAAGTCAGTGTTAGTGCACAGCCCCAACTGTATGATCACACTCCACATCCAAATCTTAGTCAGATACCACCAGAAAGGAGCTTCAAAAATGCGTCTTGTCAGCAATTCCATGATCAGCCATTGGAAGGATTCTTGATGGAGAAGACTATTAATAAACTGAACTCATGCAAGAAGAACACTTAGTCATGTGTGTGAGATGAGGATTGGTCAGACTGGAAAGCAGAAAAGAAATAGAGGAGGAGGAAAATATTTTAACACAGAATTTATTTTACAAATATATAATTAAAGTAATTTAAAAATTACTTATTATATATAATTACTTATTAATTATAATAATTAAAAGCAAATGTGTGTTTTGTAATAAAAGATAGAAGGCAGAAGGCTTAAGCTCTAGGTTAGGCACCAGGAGACTGCAAAAGGCTTGACCAGCTAAGTTCTTGTTGGGACATTTTAGTGGCCCATTTACAATCTTGATTGTAAGTAGGCAACTTAAATCTTTGCAATAGTCCACTGTTACTGAATATGCTGACATTCTCAAACTAACCCTGAGATGGCGAAATGATCTCTTGATCTTAATTTTACAGTTATCATTTTTCTAGATTTCATTGAGGGAGGTGGGTTGTCTTTACAAAAGTGAAGAAATATCTTGTTTCCCTTCAACCAGTGATTTCTTTCTTCTGACCTCTCTTTCAGCTATAAGAATATGCTACGCCTTCCTCTATATACTGTATTGGTAGCATTTAATATTTGATAGACCTGTGAATCTTGAATATGCTACCAAAGAGTTTAGGAAAAACTAGGAGCCCTACAAAATTTATGTGGGAAAAAGGCAAACTATTTCCGCAATGGTTCTAGCTTATATCACAAGGAAAGGAAATTTTTAGAAAATACTTTTCTGTCTTAGAGTGTTCTTAGTAGACAGAAAAATGGCTCATTCTTTGAATATAAAGTGTCGAGTCAGATTAAGAAGGGAAATATCTGCCAGTAGAAATAGCAATGAGAATTATATATCCTGGAAAAAATAAGACTTATCCCAACTGTCTTAATAATACTTGGATACCAGAAATGGCAAAAATATTTCTTATTCAACTAACCGATGGAATCCTATGAAAATAATTGAAAATGAAAACATTATATTGCTTCACCAGAGAAAATGCACATGCCTTCTCTTTACCCTCAACATTTTGCAAATCTGCAGAAAGAGCTTGGAAGGCGAGTACAAAAAACCCTCAATGTGTGGAACAGATATGGAAGTTAACTGTGAAGCAAGGTTTTATATAGCAAACTTCTCCCCACTGGCTTTCTTCTTAAAATGGGATGAATATATTCTACTGCTTCAAAACAAAAACGACATCCAAAGGGAAATAAAAATTGAACTCAAGAGTACAACATCTTCTTCATATCATGCATTTAAAGTAAATTAAATTAAGTAACTATGTTACTTATATTAACAGAGAATGCACATACCAAAAGCAAAAAATTACAGAAAAGGAGAGCCATTTTTTTTTTGTGTGTGTGTGTGTGTGTGTGTGGCGGAGGCGGGGTGGGGGGGTGATGCTGCATTAAGAAGTGACATTTGCAAGTATCCTAATCCTATGGATTCAAATCTGTATTACTTCAAGTTTCTATTTTATGGCTTGTTTTTAAGCTTTCTGCTTGCTACTTACTAATCTACATCAATTCAGTTAGCACTGAATTTAGTAGTCAGTCATCACTAAATTACTCAGGGCCAATTATTAGCCCTAATGAGCAATTCACTATGTAGTGGTGGTTGTTTAAAGCAATGCTCCTTAAGGTGTTATCTGCAGACATTTGTAACAGGTGTTAAAGACTAGGCATCAGGAGACAGTTAAAGCAATTTGATATTGCAACGACATCTAAGCCTGTGCTCTTAGGAGCAGTGTCTTGTTCAAATACAAGTTGATCAAAATAATCAAGTCTTTCAGAACAAAGAGTTTGAGAAGCTTCAGTCTACATTGAATTAAGAGATGAAATCACAGGGTACATCTGGGGACAGGAAGATGTGAGATGGAACAGGGAAAAATACAGTGACCATTCCAAAGTTTATTTTTCATAAAACTAAAAAGATTCCAAAGGGCGATAGGGACTGCTAAAACCATGAACCACTTTCTGTACTTGGAACTTGGGTATAGTCAGAGGAAAGGAGGCACGCAGCCCAATAGTCAGTGTGGAGTTGACTTTCAAGAGTCATTATTAACACATAATACAAAGACAGCAAAATGACCCCAAGTCACATTACCTACAGATAATCACCACTACTATTTTAAGGAAGATTTCCCTAAATTGTTTCCCATATCATTCTGTTCACTTGCTTTATAATGATTTTTTCCAAATTCAATAAATATATTTCTCCACCAACATGTATTATTTCTTATGATTCCATTTAATCTTCTCTGCTGACTTGTTAGCTGTGACTCTTTTTTGGGTCATCGTAGTTGTTTTAAGATTTATGGAACATCTTTTATTTATCACTGACTACTTTCAAGTGATACTATAAAATTTCACAGGTTGAATAAGAACCTTGGACATCTCTCTGGTCCTGGCCTTTGTCTCTTTTTGTCATAAATTTTGCTTTTATGTATATCATAGATTCCATGTTCATTGTTATTATTTTTGCTTTACACAATTATATTTTTAAAAGGCCTCAATAATAACATAAGTAGATGTCTACCATTTTTTTATTGTTAACACTTTTAATCATAGTTTTTAGGTTCATTTGGATCCCTTTGTTTGGGTTCAGATTGCCATCTAGTATCATTTGCCTACCTGAAGAAATTGCTTCAAAATTTCTTTTAGTGTTGGTGATGATTTCTTTCTATTTTTGTGTCTCAAAATGTCCTTGTTTTGCTTTGGTTTCTGAAAGATAATTTCACTGGAGATAGAATTCTAGGTTGACAGTTTTGTTTAATTTTGTTTCTTTTTTCTTTTTGTTTTTTTTTCTTTCTTTCTTTCGTTCCTTTTTTTTTTTTTTTAGTACATAAATCACAGTGAACTTCTGATTTGAGCTATGTCTGCTGAGAAATCTGCCCTCATCCTTAACCTTGTTCCTCTGTGTGTTATTTACCTTTTATCTTCACCTAAGGCTGCTTTTAGGATTTATCTTCAATACAGGTATTCAGAAATACAGTTATGATGCACTTTTTTGTATTTTTCTTCATGTTTTTGTCCTGGGTACTTGTTGAGTTTCTCAAATGTGTGACTATATAGTTTTTATCAAATGTGAAAAATATTCATGCTTTTTTCCCAATGTTTTTGTGCTCCCTCCTTCTCCTGCAGAGACTTGAATTATGTGTGTGCATGTGTTCATTCAAACATGGCTTAGTTTGCTGACACTCTTTTTCATTTTTAAAAAGCTATTTTCTCTCTGCTTCATTTTGAATATTACCTTTGCTTTGTCTTCAATTTCACTAAATCTTAGTTCAGGTTGCTGTAACAAAATCCCATCTCCTGGGTCACTTAAATAGAAGGCATTTATTTCTTAGTTCTGGAGGTTGGAATGTCATTTTGGTGCCTGCCCTCCTGCCCTTTTGCTGTGTCCTCACAGGGCAGAGAGTCCTCATAGGTCTCCCTCTTCCTTTACTTCTCAGGGCATAATCCATCATAAGGCCCCTACCCTCATGATCTCTTCTAACCCTGATTACCTTACAAAGGTCTCTTCTCCAAATACCATCTCACTATGCATCCCATCGACCTTTGCATCTTAGCTATTGTGGTTTTCATTTCTGAAGGTTTGATTTGTGGATTCGTTGTTGGAGTCACAGTCTTGTCTTCACATGTTTATGTCTCCCAGGCCTCCTCTTTCTCTAGCTTCCTGTCATACTGAGTACAGTCATATGAACTTTTAACATCCTGTCTTCTGTATTCTATCATCTGTGTCATTTCTAGGTTGGTGTCAATTGACTTTTTTTTTATCATTAAGGGTCATATTTTCTTGCTTTTAAGTTTGCTTCTATTGAATTTATTAGGTGCTGGATACTTCTTTACTCCTTCAAATATTCTCAAACTACAAATAGTCTTCAAACCAATGAAGTGCAGTTAAGTTCCTTGAAAACAGTTTTAAACCCTTCTTAGAAAGTTCCTTCCAGTGTTTAATCCAAGCCTAATTTGTTCCAATTACTAAGGGCTATTTTTACCCCAGTCATTTTACTGAGGCAAAAATCCTTCTAGTACTCTACCTAAAACTCCATGAATTCTGAGGATTTCTACTTTGGCTTGCTGGCATGACCTATTCCCAGATGTATGAGAACAGGTGGTGTTTCCTGTGTATCCAGTCAGGTGGCTCTTCTCTCAGTTTTAAGCAACGTCCTTACACATATGCCCTGCTCAGTACCAGCTGAGGATGCAAAGAGGACCCTCTGGAGATCCTCAACCTTCTGGCTGGGGTTCTGCTCTCTGTCGCTCTCTCCTTGCTGGGGTTCTGCTTTGTGAACTCTGGCCACCTTTACTTCCCAATCCCTCAGCTCAGGGAGACCTCAGGACTCTACCTCAGTTCCCACTCCCCATGCTGATTCCTGAACTTTCTATCCAGGTCCATTGGGGTCATAGTAAACCTCATTTCACTTGTTCCCATTTTTCAGGGATCACTGTCCTGTGTTGCCTGATGTCCAATGTCTTAACAATCATTGTTTTCTTTATTTTCTGATGTTTTGTTTTTTTCAGACAGGAGGGCAAATCCAGACGCTATCACTTTGTCTTGACCCGCAGTGCCCTTTTTATTGATTTTTAAATTACTTTATATATTAAGAATTTCAACCTTTCATCTCTCTTATGTATTTCAAACTGCAGGCTACATTTCATTCAGTTTTTGTGGGGTTAGTTCTGAAGCTCAGGTCAAAAGGAAGAGAACCAAAAAAGGCATAAAACTCGTTGACTTCCAAACTCTGAGCTACACATAAGCCAAATTAGTTGTGAGGTTTGGAAGTTGTATAATAGTGGTATGTCATGTTCTTAATTAGATTGCCCTGTAATGGCCTAATGATAGATATACACCTAGAAATAAACTTTCCTGTAACTAAGCTGGGTCTATGTATTCAAGAAATTTCTAAAAAATCAATTAACTATGAAAACATTAAATTTAACCCTTAAATTTATTTCTTTATCTAATAAATGCATAATAGGTACTTGTCATATGCCAAAACATCTCTAGACATAATAAGTGCCATTTAATATTAAGCATGAATTATAAAATGAACTTATGTCCAAAGGAGTACAAAGCCCTGGCACTTCCTGTTTCTCTACAATTTTAGAAGGTTGTGAATACCAAAAGGTACTTCAGCCCTTTGAAGGACAGACTTATTTTTAAGTGTTCTTTGCCCTAAGCAGTTGGAGGGGAGAAAGGAGACTTTTTTTTTTTTTTAATGAGAGAAAATAAGAATTCATTGTGAATGTGTCCATCAAATATCAAATGATATGGACTTAAAGAAAAACATGGAAATATTTGGCCTCTGGTAAATCAAGTACAGTGATAATATATCAGGAAATCAAAGTTAAGAAAGTTAGTGCTTCAAAGAGAGTGAATACCATGATAGCTAATTCCAAATGAAAGTATGACATTGCTGAAGTTATAGATGATGTAAAAGAAGCTAAAAGCAGTCCCCAAGTTGTAGGTTTAGATTTTTCATTAGAATATATCTAAAATTTAATAGAAAATCCCATAGTAAAGGCAGATTCCCATAATTTCACCAAATCATTCCCATTGCCCACCTAACATGATGAATATTGCAATTGTCAGCATCTGCTATGAGTAATTGGTTAATCCACTGCAATTAATGACCATAAATTCTGAAAATATTTTGATATAATGTTGAGTTTACAGAAAAGTTGGAAAGGCAAGAATCCCCAGGTACCCCTCATATAATTTCCCCTAACATCGACATCTAACATCTATAATTACGGTACACTGGTCAGAACTAAGGTGCCAGTATTGGTACCTTCTTGTTAAGTAAACTTGATTATATAGAATAACTCAAAAGCTATTAGAATGATGAGTTTAAACATATGTCTTTTTTTATGGACTTTAGTTTTAGAAATGCAGGCCTACATTAGATTCCCTTCAATAAAATTTAAAATAAACAAATCTAGGCAGAACTTTTAATGAACTCTTGGATGAGTGCTATTGGGCCTTAATTCATTGCTTCACCAATCTTAAGTGCCAGAAAAAGTTGTTTTTCCCAGCATGATTTTAAGTTCCTCAGAGTTTTTTCTTAACTAATTTGCTCACGTTATAGCTACCCTTAAATTTTCTTAATAAAGATGAGGCTTCACTATTTGGCGAAGTATTTTTTTTTTCCTGTTTACTTATTAATGCATACATACAAGTAATCACATTTACAAGTAGATGTTTTATGAATGGTCCTTATGAAAAGAAGATTTCATGAAATAAGACACTGTCCTGGAAAACCCGAGATGTAGAGCTTCCGTTCCCATGGCAACCAACTAACTGGTTGCACCTGGTCCTCCAGGGTAATTAATTTCCTGTGGGCAGGGATGGTCGGCTGTTTCTCAAGGCCAGCAAAATCAGGGAGGAACAAACTGACCTTTCTTTAAAACAAAACAAACCTAAATCTCATATGGAGGAATTAGACTCTTGGGCATTCTCTAATTTCACTCCTGTGGCTTTTACATGTGAGCAATAACGCAGGAAGTCTGATTTTGAGTTCTGTTGACTTAGTTATCAGAAAGATCTATAACGTTCGTCATCTTTCTAGGGTCTTGAAGATATTTTCTGGGGCTTAAATTAGTTGAGTTGAATCAAAATATGCTTATGGGTATATATCTGCACCGTGTGATTCACCCCAAAAGAGAAAGAAAGGCGAGTGTCAGAAGACCTACATATTGAGTACCCAAGGACCAGTTGTCTCTAATGCCAGCAGCACACGAGAATCACATGGGAACTCTCCAAAACAAACTGGTATCTGATCCCATCCTTCCGAAATTCTGACTTAATAATTAATCTGGGGCGGGACCCTAGTGGCAATACTTTCAAAAGTTGATTAAAATAGGCAGGGATAGTTAAAAAATCAGAATTAGATAGCATACTAATTGAGTGAACTGGCCAGGTGAAGAACACTTTCTAATAGATAAAATTTGAATGAATAAACAACATTTACAAAAGTAAGTTGCATTGTTCCTAAATTCTCCTTCTGTGCTACAAGCCACAGGGAACACATACAGTGGTACACATCGGGGATCATGTTCTTCAGTTTTCCCTTTTTGCAATCTGAGTGTGACATAATGTAAGTTTTTAGGCTATACCTTCCATCTGAAGAGGTTACAACATCTGAATCTCAGTAAGATTCGTTTGTTCAGTTTTCCCTACTCCGTGAGCCAAGTGTTAAATTTTTGGAAATTTTGCAAACTGACTGTTAAACTGTTAATAGCTTGAAATTTGTCCAGGGGTGGAGATCAGGGCTTTGTTTCTTCTGGAGAGCTGGGTTGTTAAATGTCTACTGGCAAACTGCTGGTTTTTAATCATGAGAAAAAGATCAAAAGGATAAAATTTGACCAGGCCCTTTATTTGTATAGATACAGAAACTGAGGCTCAGAGAGTTTAAGTGACTTGTCATTCTTGCTGGTGGAAACAAAAATAGCAGCCAGTTCACCCAAGTGTCTGTTAGAAGTGTCCTTTTCAGGCCTACAAATGCTGTCAGACATCAGCTCAACGTTTTATAGACAAGCATCTCTCCACACCAGGTAATTTTAGGGGTACAATGTATTGGGTGTTAAGATGCCAAAATCTGGTAATAGCTATGATATATCCAGACAATGGAGTACTAGGAAGCCATAACAAAGGTTGAGAGAGACTTCTCTATGAAGGCCTCCAGAGCATATTGATGAGGAAAAAGAGGCAAAGAGTAACTTAATGCATGGGATACAGTACTTTTAGTTATGAAGAGAGCAATAAAAAATACATATGATTATATTTGGAGAAGAAAAAAAAGAAATACTGAAAAGATAAACAACAACCAAATAAAAATGACTCCCTTGCAGCGTAGAAGAAAAAGAAATAGGCAAAGACAGAACATCCCTGCATTAGAAATGGAAGAAATGCTCTTACAGTCCATAGCTGATAATGACCCTTGGTATTCCCTATAAACATAATTTCACAGAATGAACATAGCTCACAGAATTTCAACATCAGATGAGGTCACACAGTGACTGATAAAACCAGACCCAAATAACACCCACTCTGCAATCACGTCTGAACACACGCACGCTCACACACACACCCAATGCAACTGCAAAAGAAACAAAATGTTCTCTCCGTGTTAACATCAGTGAGCCTGCTTCCCTACTATGCAACCCTAGCCTTACTTTGTTCTGCTTCCCAGATAAAAATTAAGATTCTCAGTCTTTGAATCACCCTTGCTGCCCTACAGCTTCTTATTTGCCCAAAGTTCAGGGTTAAACATCCCAAATGATCCACTGAAAAGATGAATATCCAAGAACACATCATAAATTCATAAAAGAGAAAACAGGTTATTAAGCCAATTTTATTTCTTATTATTTTTACTTTAAATAAAAAGCTAAATAGCTATTCTGAATGAGACAAGAAAGAGATACTGAAATGGAGATGAAAGAGGCGAGACACTCATGTACAAAAATTGGCTCAGGGCTTGAAATTTTCTCTAGCTGGGACTAGTCTTCGGCCTATGTGAAGAATCGCAAAATAAGACTTTGACCTTCTTGCCAAGTTCTTTTAACTTCATCACCATAAAGAGTTAATTGGCAGTTTTCATTTATACCCAGTCTCTGAACATCAACCATGTGCCAAGCACGAGGGATTCAAACATGAATAAGATTTTGCACTACCTAGGAAGGAGTTTGCTTCCCAAAGTGAGTTTTAACTGCATCTCCTCCTTCTCAGTTCTGTTTAGACATCTATGACACAGGAACAATTTTGTGCAGTTATTTGGTCAATGTCTGTCTTCTGTCTGCACATGTGGCTAATGGCCCTTAGAAGGCAGGAAATCATGTGCATCTCCCTCCCCAGTATGTCCCTAGAGCCCAGCAGTGCATCTGATACAAGTAGACTTTGTATTCAATTGAATAGCGGTCTTCAGCCTCCATGGCCATCTGGAACCTTAGAACGTGACCTTGTATGGTCTTTGCGGATACAATTAATCAGGATGAGGTCATACTGGACTAGAGTGAGTCTTAAATTCAATATGACTGGTGTCCTTATAAGAAGAGGAGAAGTCACACAAAGACGCACAGAGGGAAGAAGTCTCTGTGATGACAGAGGCGCAGCCCTCAGCCCTGCACCACCCAGCAACCACCAGGAGCCAGAAACAGGCATTGATTTGCAATGGCTTCCTTGGATTTTCAAGGTCTTACTTTCAAGACTCCATGTTTCCATACATCTTGGGAGGCATATGGCACAGTGTTTGAAGAGCATTCTCTGGGTTTAAGACCTGGGTCCTACCACTTCCTATGTAGTGAATCTTATGCCAGTGGATACTACCTTGGTATGCTCACTTTCTACACCTCTGCAGTGAGGAAAGTAATAGTAACTACTCTTGATTGAGAAGAGGGTTTGAGATTATTTGTGTAAAGTATGAACCTGTACTACTGAATAAGGTAGCCACAGCCACACCGTGGCTGCTGAGCACTTGAAATAAGGCTCTTCCAAATTGAGATGTGTTGTGAGTACCTGTGCAATAGACACGGTATGAAAAAAGAAACACCTTATTGATTTCAGGTTAACTTGACAATTCTTTTTAGTATATCGAGTCAATGAAAATACATTGTTAAATTTGGTTCCCTCCTGTTATGTGTGTTATCTCTTCTGTGTGGCTACTAAAATTTTAACATATTTATGTGTCTCAAGATATAGCATTCACATTATACTCAATGCTGGATTAAATGGTGCCTGGACATAATAAAATCACCTCCATTTAAAATATGTTAAATTATTAAAACTTGGGGATAGGCACTGACTCAGAAGTAGGATGTACTGTGAAATTCTTGGGAGTACATAAAAAAAATTATGGATTTCATAGCATGTTGGATTTCATATTCTCAGATTAGGTATTCTTAACTAGTAAAGTCTATGCAAATATTCCAAAATCTAAAAAACACCAAAATCTCAAACACAAATGGTCCCAAGCATTTTGGATAAGGAATTGTCAACCTGCAAAAGACTGTTGTAGAGACAGTGAGATAAGAAAGATTCTGTGGTGTTCTGGTTTGCTCCGGATGGCTCTCCCATGTTATTTCTTCTACAGTTACCATTTAGTGAGCACTTTCTGTGTGTCAGGCTCTGTACTAAGTATTTTGCATTCATCATCTTACATTATAACATAATTCTATGGCTCGCACATAATGTATAATGTATGATACATCCTATGTGTTATACAGAGATGACATTAGCTTTCTACTGTGTTAATAGACATCACTTGTTCTTGAATGCTGATCATCATTCTGGGATGAGAGAGAAATGGCAGTCACAGTCAATGTGCGGAGACATTCATGCATCCACATCAGGCCACAGTGAGCACCCCCAACCTGAGTATTCCATGAGACTGTGACTCAGAACCAAACACTGTTTGGCCCATCCTGGCAAGGAGAAGTCCTTTTGGAGAGAGAGCAGAGAACTATAAAATCCTTTGAAGCCTAGGTTGTCTGAGAAACACCACTGACCCCTCTAAATGTTAAAGCCTCCGGCCTTCCAGACATGAAATATGAGCCTACTTCAATATTTCTTTCTTTTCAGTTGAGGTGCTGGAAGAAACCCTCCCCACCTAGTCTTTTCACATTTTAAGACTAGGATTAATTGCTCAAGGAATTACAATTTCCCCTGAAGAGGGGATCTAATCCTTGGCATCTGTGTGGGGGCAAGAGACAAGAAGAACCAAGACTCAGCCTGACACCACTGGGGTCACATTTATACTAAGTACTCTTGGAAGAAAAAAAAAGAAGGGGCATGAGATTTTCTAGATGCTAAACTTGTAGTCTCTGAGTTAAAAGGAAGAAAACCCCATCAAGAATTGATGTGGAAGCCAAGCGCCTGCCTGTAATCCCAGTAGTTCCGGAGGCCGAGGCAGGGGGATCCCAAGTTCAAAGCCACCCTCAGCAATGGTGAGGTGCTAAGCAACTCAGTGAGACCCTGTCTCTAAATAAAATACCAAAATAGGGCTGGGGATGTGGCTCAGTGGTTGAGTGCCCCTGAGTTCAATCCCCGGTAACCCCCACCTGCTCCCCCCCAAAAAAGAATGGATGTGGAACCTCATCTGTGGGGGACAAGAATGCTCATGCAACCTCCTGCTTTCCTTAAAGGCAGACAGGGAGGGAGAGAACTTGTTGAGCAGACGGCATGAGAGAAGTGAGGCATACTGGTTGGATGCCATTTTTGTCCCAGGAGAAGATACAGACAAGTTAAAGGCTTTGTAATCTGGGAGAGTTCAATAAGATGGATATTTCCAAACCTGGAACTTTCTCAGACTCCTGTGACCAAGCCTATCGATCTAATTCATTTTCCCTCATTCTTAACTTCTCTTCTAAAAGATAGAAATGTGTCTCCTCAACTGTGAGGGGTGGATCCCGTGACCATGCTGGTCCTGTTCTCCTGCAGAATGCTGTAGAATGTTTCTCGAGACACACACCCCAGAAATTCACTCTCACTTAAATCTCTAAACATACCTTGCATTTCTGTTTGGATATTTCCCCAAATCCTTAAAACAGTCCACAAGCCCCATATTACCTGACTTGCTGTCCACCTCCCTCCCTAACCCCTGTATCCTATATCATCTTTAGGGGTGATGTTGCTCCTATCGGCAGTGCATAAACTACAGGGAATCTTTTTTTTTAAATTTTTATTGTTGGTTGTTCAAAACATTACATAGTTCTTGATATATCATATTTCACATTTTGATTCAAGTGGGTTATGAACTCCCATTTTTACCCCGTATACAGGTTGCAGAATCACATCGGTTACACATCCACTGATTTACATATTGCCATACTAGTGTCTGTTGTATTCTGCTGCCTTTCCTATCCTCTATTATCCCCCCTCCCCTCCCCTCCCCTCCCCTCTTCTCTCTCTACCCCATCTACTGTAATTCATTTCTCCCCCTTGTTATTTTTTCCCTTTCCCCTCACTTCCTCTTGTATGTAATTTTGTATAACCCTGAGGGTCTCCTTCCATTTCCATGCAATTTCCCTTCTCTCTCCCTTTCCCTCCCACCTCTCATCCCTGTTTAATGTTAATCTTCTTCTCATGCTCTTCCTCCCTACTATGTTCTTAGTTACTCTCCTTATATCAAAGAAGACATTTGGCATTTGTTTTTTAGGGATTGGCTAGCTTCACTTAGCATAATCTGCTCTAATGCCATCCATTTCCCTGCAAATTCTATGATTTTGTCATTTTTTAATGCAGAGTAATACTCCATTGTGTATAAATGCCACATTTTTTTTTTATCCATTCGTCTACTGAAGGGCATCTAGGTTGGTTCCACAGTCTTGCTATTGTGAATTGTGCTGCTATGAACATCGATGTAGCAGTGTCCCTGTAGTATGCTCTTTTTAGGTCTTTAGGGAATAGACCGAGAAGGGGAATAGCTGGCTCAAATGGTGGTTCCATTCCCAGCTTTATACTGCTTTCCAAATTGGCGCACCAATTTGCAGACCCACCAGCAATGTACAAGTGTACCCTTTTCCCCACATCCTCACCAGCACTTGTTGTTGTTTGACTTCCTAATGGCTGCCAATCTTACTGGAGTGAGATGGTATCTTAGGGTGGTTTTGATTTGCATTTCTCTGACAGCTAGAGATGGTGAGCATTTTTTCATGTACTTGTTGATTGATTGTATGTCCTCCTCTGAGAAGTGTCTGTTCAGGTCCTTGGCCCATTTGTTGATTGGGTTATTTGCTTTCTTTTTTAGGTCATAATGCTTTATTTTGTCAGATCTTTTTTTTAAATTTTTTATTGTTGGTTGTTCAAAACATTACAAATTTCTTGACATATCATATTCCACACTTTGATTCAAGTGGGTTATGAACTCCCACCTTCACCCCATACACAGATTGCAGAATCACATCAGTTACACATCCATTGATTTACATATTGCCATACTAGTGTCTGTTGTGCTCCGCTGCCTTTCCCATCCTCCACCATCCCCCCTCCCCTCCTCTCCCCTCCCCTCCCCTCCTCTCTCTCTACCCCCTCCACTGTATAACCCTGAGGGTCTCCTTCCATTTCCATGCAATTTCCCTTCTCTCTCCCTTTCCCTCCCACCTCTCATCCCTGTTAAATGTTAATCTTCTTCTCATGCTCTTCGACCCTACTCTGTTCTTAGTTACTCTCCTTATATCAAAGAAGACATTTGGCATTTGTTTTTTAGGGATTGGCTAGCTTCACTTAGCATAATCTGCTCTAATGCCATCCATTTCCCTGCAAATTCTATGATTTTGTCATTTTTAATGCAGAGTAATACTCCATTGTGTATAAATGCCACATTTTTTTTTATCCATTCGTCTATTGAAGGGCATCTAGGTTGGTTCCACAGTCTTGCTATTGTGAACTGTGCTGCTATGAACATCGATGTAGCAGTGTCCCTGTAGCATGCTCTTTTTAGGTCTTTAGGGAATAGACCAAGAAGGGGAATAGCTGGGTCAAATGGTGGCTCCATTCCCAGCTTTCCAAGAAATCTCCATACTGCTTTCCAAATTGGCTGCACCAATCTGCAGTCCCACCAGCAATGTACAAGTGTACCCTTTTCCCCACATCCTCGCCAGCACTTGTTGTTGTTTGACTTCCTAATGGCTGCCAATCTTACTGGAGTGAGATGGTATCTTAGGGTGGTTTTGATTTGCATTTCTCTGACAGCTAGAGATGGTGAGCATTTTTTCATGTACTTGTTGATTGACTGTATGTCCTCCTCTGAGAAGTGTCTGTTCAGGTCCTTGGCCCATTTGTTTATTGGGTTGTTTGTTCTCTTATTGTCTAATTTTTTGAGTTCTTTGTATACTCTGGATATTAGGGCTCTATCTGAAGTATGAGGAGTAAAGATTTGTTCCCAGGGTGTAGGCTCCCTATTTACCTCTCTTATTGTTTCTTTTGCTGAGAAAAAACTTTTTAGTTTGAGTAAGTCCCATTTGTTGATTCTAGTTATTAACTTTTGTGCTATGGGTGTCCTATTGAGGAATTTGGAGCCCGACCCCACCGAATGTAGATCGTAGCCAACTTTTTCTTCTATCAGACGGCGCGTCTCTGATTTGATATCAAGCTCCTTGATCCATTTTGAATTCACTTTTGTGCATGGCGAGAGAAAGGGATTCAGTTTCATTTTGTTGCATATGGATTTCCAGTTTTCCCAGCACCATTTGTTGAAGATGCTATCCTTCCTCCATTGCATGCTTTTAGCCCCTTTATCCAATATAAGATAGTTGTAGTTTTGTGGATTGGTTTCTGTGTCCTCTATTCTGTACCATTGGTCCACCTGCCTGTTTTGGTACCAGTACCATGCTGTTTTTGTTACTATTGCTCTGTAGTATAGTTTGAAGTCTGGTATCGCTATACCGCCTGATTCACACTTCTTGCTTAGCATTGTTTTTGCTATTCTGGGTCTTTTATTTTTCCATATGAATTTCATGGTTGCTTTCTCTATTTCTACAAGAAATGCTGTTGGGATTTTGATTGGCATTGCATTAAACCTATAGAGAACTTTTGGTAATATCGCCATTTTGATGATGTTAGTTCTGCCTATCCATGAACAGGGTATATTTTTCCATCTTCTAAGATCTTCTTCTATTTCTCTCTTTAGGGTTCTGTAGTTTTCATTGTATAAGTCTTTCACCTCTTTTGTTAGGTTGATTCCCAAGTATTTTATTTTTTTTGAAGATATTGTGAATGGAGTGGTTGTCCTCATTTCCATTTCAGAGGATTTGTCGCTGATATACAGGAATGCCTTTGATTTATGCGTGTTGATTTTATATCCTGCCACTTTGCTGAATTCATTTATTAGCTCTAATAGTTTCTTTGTAGAGCCTTTTGGGTCTGCTAGGTATAGAATCATGTCATCTGCAAATAATGATAATTTAAGTTCTTCTTTTCCTATCTTTATGCCTTTAATTTCTTTCATCTGTCTAATTGCTCTGGCCAGTGTTTCGAAAACTATGTTGAACAGAAGTGGAGAGAGAGGGCATCCCTGTCTTGTTCCAGGGTTATTTGTTTTCTTATTGTTTAATTTTTTGAGTTCTTTGTATACTCTGGCTACAGGGAATCTTTTAAGATAAGAGAAGATGGGAGGGGAGGGAGGGGGGATAGTAGAGGATAGGAAAGGTAGCAGAATACAACAGTTACTAATAGGGCATTATGTAAAAATGTGGATGTGTAACCGACGTGATTCTGCAATCTGTATTTGGGGTAAAATTGGGAGTTCATAACCAACTTGAATCTAATGTATGAAATATGATATGTCAAGAGCTTTATAATGTTTTGAACAACCAATAAAAAAAATAAATTTAAAAAATAAATAAATAAATAAATAAAAGAGTTCATAATCAACAAATTTAAGGCTGTCCATTCTATCTTCTCACAGATAGAAATTCAGCTCTCATTAACTGGCCTGCTCTAGGGAGAAATTTATTTCTATTTATGGCAACACACCATTCCATATAGAGCACTGTGATGGGACAGTATTTTTTTTTTCTAGAAGCAAATATCTTATACAGCATCCCCAAATTACTTTGAACTTTGGACAAGCTGGAATAATACTGCACAAAAGCAAGCTTGAAAACATAATAACATTATCATAAAGGAAAGAGTCTCTGGGTAGAAAGTGAGAAGTTTTTTCATAGCTTAGGGTTGATTATTATAAAATATACAACCACAGAGGGCATATCAACAGGGCATTATTTTAAGAAAATATACTTTTATCCATAAAATCCCTATTACTCACCAATGATTGAGTTATTAAATATCCAAGAGCCATTTGAGTCTCTCCCTGCAAGTGATACATTTGCTACATTTCCACTGCCAAAACAGTTTCTCCCTGGGGTATTTTCTATTATTTAAGAAAGTCTTTTTTAAAAAGTAAGAGTTGCATGTTTATGAGTCTGACTTTTCATTGACCAAGACTTAAGGCTCTGAGGGGCTCTGAGCTGGAAACCATGGCAATGGCTCTTGTAAATATCACATTAGCATAATAAGCAGCAGATTTTGATTTTGCAATGGGAATACACATTTTATTCCGTACTAAAAATAGATTATTGAGATTATCTCGAAACTAACTTTAGTAATCTCAACACATAAAGTGGATCATATTGAAAGCTCTCCTGTTCCAAAGGAGTTTACTGCTCTGAGAATTAAACTGTTGTGCTGTTGGGCTCATCATTTACCTTGCATTTAGACTTCTCAGGCAAAATAACTTCTTTTAATGAGTAATAAGATTCACAAAAGAAAATGACCTCATCTCACTTGATTATCTGAAAGCATATAAAATTCTTGAGAGAAAACCCAAAACAGACAACAGTAAACAAATGGTTTGATGTATACGCATCTTTGTTTTCTATACTGAAGAGTACCTTTTAAAGGTTTTTTTTTTTTTTAGACGTAAAGACAGATAATTAAATACAGTAGTCTCCACTATTGCAGAAAGTGGTTTCACTTTCTGCAATTTCAGTTACTCCCAAGTCAACCACCTTCTGAAATATTAACTGGGAAATTCCAGAAGCAAATCATTTGTAAATTTTAAATTGTGCACCATTCTGAGTAGTATGATGAAATTTGGCACCATCTTGTTCTGTCTCATGCAAGACATGAATCATCCCTTTGTTCAGTGTATCCATGCTGTATATACAGCCTACCCATTAGTCACCTAGTTGTCATCTCAGTTATCATATTGACTGTTTTGATATTGCAGTGCTTGCATTCATAACACCCTTATCTAGTAGCTTAATGCTACATCATAATGTCTATGCCATTCACCTCACTTCATCTCACCATGTAATATTTTATCATCTCAAATAATAACAAAAATGGTGAGTAGAGTATAACAAGATAATTTGAGAGAAAGGCTAAATATTTATAACTTTTATTATGTAAGTTTTCATAATTGTTCTGTTTTTTGAAGTCATTTTCTTTTTTAATTTGGGGGGGGTGTTGATTAAACCTTTATTTTATTTATTTATATGCGGTGCTGAGAATCAAACCCAGTGCCTCACACATGCTAGGAAAGCTCTCTACTACTGAGCTGCAACTCCAGCCCCTAATTGTTCTATTTTTATGATTAATTATTGTTGTTAATTCTCCTGTGTCTAATTTATAAGTTGAATTTTGTCATAGATTTGTAGCTTTAGTGTTCAGTATTATCCAGTTTTGGGAATCCACCAGGTGTCCTGGAACATATCTCCCAAGGTTAGGGGAACTACTATACTCACTAGCAAAGATTAAATTGCCTGCCTATCACCTGGGAGGTATTTGTAGATATTTCTCATTTCTCATCAATAACAATTTCAAAGCAATTTATCAATACTTCTTGATGTTTTTCATCTTTTGGGGGCAGTCTTTGATTAGTCACAACTGCATTACCTTCAAAGAAAACAGCAAACAAATCTTCAAGATGTCCTCTGTGACTCCCAGAATGTGCCAAGGGTCAACAGGACAACTGGGAATAATGATTTTGCTTCCTTTCACCTTCAAGCCACCATATCAATCTTTGGTGACCTAAATAGCCTAAGCCACTGAACACAAGGCCCCAAACATCTGTACATTGTTAAAGTCAAGAGCAAAAAAAAGAGAGAGAGAGAGAAAAAAAAATTGCCGGTACCTGTTTGAGGAATTAAGGACAAATATGTAAAGAAAGATCATGGTCATTGGTGTTGTTCTATAATTTTGTTTCATTTTTTCCCCTTGAGAATCTGTATTACTTTAAATAGCTGAAGGAATATTTTTCAGTTTAAAAAGGTAATTCTTGAAAATTTATTCTTGAAGTATGTTATTTCTAAGAAATTATTTTTCTGCAGATCCATTTGACTTGCTAAAGTTATCAATCCCTTGACACAGACCAATCTTTTTTGACACAATAAAAGAGTATCTTCGCTTAACCTGTGTACACAATATATTCCCTTACTCAGCTGTGATCATGCTCTTTAGACCATAATTAAGATCTTGAATATAGTGTAAGTAGAAGGAAGAAATCCCTTTCTAAATCAAAAATATAAGTTTTTAAAAGCTGTGAATTGTTGATGCTGAATAAGAAGGTCAGTGCTATCTTATTCTAATTGTGTTAGTGAACTGGCTTCTTTGCATAAGTCATTTGTATATTTTCCACCCCAGATCTTTCATAAAAAAAATGAATCTTTTTATTCATAAAAACAATCTTTCCTGTATAATTCTCAATATCAACAAAAATTGTAGCTTATTTGATTTTTCCCCTAAAAGTACAACTATTTGGACAAGATTGTGTTATTTAAGAAAAATAAATTTCCAAATGTTTACAAGATAAAATAATGAGCATCACAACAAATTTTAAAGTGAAACAATAAAGTTTACACATAAGGAAAATGGAATCTTTGGTTAAGTTTGTAAACATGTGTCTTACTGATTTATTCATGTCCACAGTATTTCATATAATATCTCACTCTATTGAGCTCAACTAAAATTTGTGCATTTTTAAGATTTAAATTCACACATGGAGAACATTAGGACATGTTATGGAGGGTTTGGGGCAGAGGTCCCAGGAATGCCTACATTCTATTCTAGCTCAGCCGCTTCTCCTGTGAGGTCCTTTGGTCTAGTTAGGCATGGGGAAGTGGAGCCAGACAAAGTACTTCAGAGCCTTAGAGGGAGGTTACTAATATCATGAGTTGTGTTGCTTGAAAGTCACCTATATACTCAAATAAAGAAAACATTTGCCTTCACACCAAATGCACACTGGCAACTTGGTTGTACACAAAGTGGGAGGGAGAAAGCTCAGTGTGGGGCAAGAGAGTCTCAAGGAGGAAGTGATTCCCAGGCAGTGAGGGAAACCAAGGAGCCAGCCCTGCTGCTCAAATCCCCCCCAGATCCAGGGTGGTCAAACCCTGACTATCTGGGAACCCAAAGGAAGACTGAAGAAGGGGGTCAAGGAAAAAGTGAGAAAAAATAGCCCAAAGGCTACCACAGGTGGAAGAAATGATCAGCCTCCTCCCCATATTCTGGTGGAAGAGACACAGAAGGACCATGATCAACCTGGGTGTTTGCCCCCATTAAACTGTCTTCACCACAAATACACATTTAAAAAAATATATATGGCCCAATGAATATCCTAGACTTTGATTAAGTCATAGCCACATTTCTCACTAGGGAATCTGAGACCTTTAAGACTCTGATAGGAGAGAGTATGGACTTGGAGTATGAATTTTTGTCACGGTTTTCCCACCAACATATTTTTACCTCGTATACTTTCTTTGCCATCTTTGTGTGCAACACACCTGCAGACACACAACCATATACTGTTCTACCAACCCAGTAAATAGAACAAAGTTTGCTAAAGGTGACTTGCTCAGCTTCATATATTCAACAAATGTTGGCTAATCTAAAATCAGAACAAACGGGCAACTTGAATTCTTTTACTCTGCTATGTTCCTTATTTTCAACTATATTCCTTACTTGCATTTTTTAAAATATGTTTTTATTTGCCAGTGGACCTTTATTTTATTATTTATTTATATGTGGTGCTGAGAATCGAACTCAGTGCCTCACACATGCCAGGAAAACACTCTACCACTGAGCCACAACCTCAACCCTGACTTGCACTTAAAAAAAGAAAAAGACCATGAAATTTCTTAGTAAGTATTAAATAAAATAATATAGTAATGCAAACAAGTAAGAAGGAGATACTAGTATTTATTCTTAAATATGATTTAAAAGAATAAGTATTTTCTAGAAGCTGCTAAATGAGGTAGTTCCAGAAATATGAAATTTTGTTCTGCATATATTACTAGAGTGTTTTGATTTTCGAACTTCCATTTGGAATATTTCTCCATTAAGTTTTCACCAGTTTAGGGATGGTGGATCTGATTTATTCTTACCTTTAAATATAACTTAGAAATAACTTGTGGTCATGGTTTCTAGTGGCAAACCGAAGTAAAGGTACATCCTTTACCTAAGAGAGTAAACAGAGAAGGATTATCTTTGTTGAAGACCTAGTCAGAAAGAATCCAAAATTGTTGCAAGTCTAATAAGTCCAATGCCTTTCTATGAAGTAAATATCAATGAACTTAACCAGTGTGACGGTTAATTTCATGGGTTCACTTGACTGGGCACAGGGTGCCCAGGTATATGGTTAAACATTCTGGGTGTGTTTATGATGGTGTTTCCAAATGGGATTAGCATTAGAATAGGGTCACTATAAAGCAGATTGCCTTCTCGAATGCAGGTGGGCCTCATCCAGTCTGTTGAAGGTCCAAACAGAGCTAAAGACAGAGTGAGGGAGAATTTGCTTTTTCTCTATCCGACTATCTTCAAGCTGAGACCATCACTCTTCTGCCTTGAGACATGAATTAAGATTAGAACACCATTGGCTCTACTGGGTCTTAGGTTTTGGACTTGAACTGAAACTATACCACCAACTTACCTGGGGTCTCCAAGTTGCCACTGAGATTTCTCAGTTTCCATAATTACGTGTGTCCCCCACCCTGTATGTGTGTACGCATGTGTATCCATTTTATCTCTCTGAACAACACAGACTAAGACAGCCAGAAATATTTTTGTTAACCATCAAATAAAATGCCTTAACAAAATCTAAGTACTCTAATTTGCATGTTACCATTTCCTTCTAGAACAAATTTGATCTTAATATTACCTTAGTGTCATTTTTAGTCATGTCTAAACATTAACACACCAAAGTACTGAAACTGTCCTGGGATAAGGCCTGCCATCAAGGTTCCCCCACCCCCACCCCGAGTGCTCTGGAAGGAAGCTCTCCTCTTCTTCTCAGCACTATGGGTCTGTCCACTCCCTTTCCTCTATTCCCAGTGTCTTTTCAACAAGCTCCCTGCTCCCTGCATCCCTCCCTTGTTGACTTTGCAGGATCTCTCAGGCTTTCCCCAGCAGAGCTTCCTGAAGGACTGACGAGCACCATACATCTCTGCCTTGTCACTCTCAAACCCTCCGTCACACTGTGATTGGAATGGCTCTTCCAGAGGTCACTAATATTGATTGGATGACTAAATATATCAATCAAATTATGAATAATTTAGAAGCTTGTTTCATTGAAAGTCTGGCTGCTACATCCAAACTGCACACATCATCATGCAACTGAGTTAAACTTGAAGAACCATCCATATTATAAATGAACTGAAGTTGCCAGTATCCGGTTTCAAGTTGGTTAGCGAAAGAGAATGGGCCATTTAGGATGGACTGTTAGTAGAGGGGCCACAAACTCAAATTATAGAACTGCAAGCAAGGTCCAGAGCTAAGAGAAACAGCAGTGACCCCCCTCACTCCTTCCTCACCATGGATGTGCAGGAGTTATGACCCAAAACATTAAAAACAAATTTGGGAACAGATTTATAGTGTCAGGGCACAGAGAATTTAGAGATGTACAGAAAATTTCTACCTCTTGCCTAGACTGGATGATGTGGGAAAATTCACATGAACCCAGTGCATTAAGGAGGCCAAAAGTTTGTTTGTCTGCCCTATTTATTCCCAATAATCATTTTTTAAAACGTATTTGGTCTTTTTAGAACATGACAATAGCATGTACTTTGACATATCATCCATACATGCGTGCCTGGAGTATAACACTCTCATCAGGCTCCCATTCTTGCGGTTGTACATGATGTGGAATTTCACTGGTCTGATAATCATTTTTTATACATAATAGGAAAATGCAATGAAACCATTTATTCACTGTGCTGGGGAGCAGGACATTTCCTGGAGTCTGACCACAAGGACATTTCGCCTTCCTACACAGACTCACATACACACAATTCCCATTCTACAAAAGTATACCTTTATAACAGGTACGCGTTGCCTTGGGAATGGTCGAATTAGCTATGACTGGTCAAAGATAATCCAGGATTTAACCTCAATCTTTTTCCAGGGCCTGAGTCATTTCACCAGATCCATCTACTGCCAACTCTGTAGCAGTGGAGATTTTAAGACAAATGAAACAATCTCTGCCCTCAATAAGCTAATGGATTATAGAAAGACACATAGGAAATTGTTCATAATCAGAAATCTTTTTAACATTCCCCCTTGTCTGCATGAACCCAACCCCTTCCTCCACTGCGACCATTCGTCTACTCCGGGCTCCCCAGCAGGAGACCTGGAACCTTAAGTTTTCACTCTCACTCCCTTCTGAACATACCTCTAAAAAAAAATGTTCCAAGGGCCTGTTAGCATGAACCCTGCTCTAAGATGCTGGCTAGTTGAGCTCCTTTGCACCCCAAAGCTGTGGGAGCTTTGCCCATAGAAGTCATATCCTGGAAGCACGTGGTAGGAATTGGCAGGGAGGTAGCCTCAAGCATCCACCTCTTAAGACGGCCACATTCTGCTGATTGTTCAGAAGAGGCTCCTCGCACACTTATTGGATATCAGAATCCTGAAGGGAAGTTCTGAAAACTCTAGATTTCTAGGGCACAGCCCAGACCTTCCAGTTCAGCCCCTGCGAGAGTCGCTTCAGGCATTGTTTTTAGTTTTTAGTTTTTCAAATCTGTCTAGGTCATACCAGGGTACAGCCAGGTTTGAGAACTGCTCTGTTACAGAACTTGAGGTCAGGTGAAGAGTTTTCTCAGCATCATTGATGCTTGATTGATGCTGAAAAATTCTAACGGAATGTCTTTATTCTGCTTCTTGAAGCTCTGAGCATTTGGTAATTCTGTCTCTTTTATCAAAGGGATGTAGTATGGATATGGCCAACTCCCTAGACTCATTCTGTCTTTTCCTGTCCTTGTGTAAAACACCTGTTGTGTTTCAGTTCATGAAACTTACTGACACTTATAACTGGCAGAGGTTTTAATGCACCTGGTTTCTTTTCTTTTCTCTTCTTTTCTTTCTTCTGCTACTGGGGCTCAAACCCAGACCCTTGCACATACTAGGCAAGTGCTCTACATTGGACTACATGGCTGTTCCTCCCTGTTTTTTGTTTTATTTTGAGACAGGATCTCCCTGAGTTGCCCAGTCTGGCCTTGAACTTGTGATCCTCCTGCCTCAGCCTCCTCAGTAACTGGGATTATAAGCATACACCATTGTGCCTAGCAGGAAGAGGCATATAGGTAGTTTTCTGCATATGTCTCAATCCAAAAGGAAAATTTCTTGCCAGATGATGTTTTACCTTGTCTCAATTTACACTGGTCCCAGTGGGAATTAAATAAGAATCTCATAAACTGTTTGTAACCTGCAGGAAGGCAAGACCGATTACACTTTTGGAGCATTATATCCTTTCCTGTTGCATATCTATCATATGGAGAGCCCAGTGAGATGTTAGTCATCACTCCACAAAGAAGATCAATGTTGAACTGAAACATCTGTTTTTCCTGAAAAAAAAATTGAGACTCCAATTATTCTTAAAAGTTAGACATAGAATAGCTTCTGGTTGCAAACAGAATTCATCTCTGGAAATTATTTCAAGTGCGTAAAATGATTGCTTTTATTCAAGCAAAAGGCAGATATTCTTTGATGATTTGTCTAGAGATCAGCACATAAAAACTATCAACTTGCCTGAGTGGGTTGCAGAGTCTAATAAAAGCAAGTTTATCTCCCTGTGCATGACACAGAGCTCATAAAAGTTCTTGTTTCAGCAAAGGCTTTTGCCCTTCAGGTAGGTGTTTGGTTTAGGAGGCTCACAAATAAGAAAACTTTAATTGAACACCTACTAGGTTGCCAGTGCTAGAGCCTTTGGGAGGTGCCCAAGGTGAGATCTTTTAGCAGGCTCCCGTGGAAGAAGAGCTACTCTGTGCATTCTGAAGAGGAGGAGGTCAATTGAGAGCTGGGCTCAGGAAGAAAGCCATCTTGAAGGAATGCAGGTGGGCTTGAAGTTGTATATAAACAGAGATAAGAAGAGTGTACGTGGGCAAGGACTGCAAGGTGGCTGAAGCTGCAGTGGTGGACATAATGCAGTATCCAAGAGGACACTCTAACAGGTTGACCTGGGTGTCCTGGAGCACATTACAACCACTCTGAGCCTGTTTGCTTGTGTGGTCAATGGAGACAGAAAGTTACAACTCAGAAGGATGTCATGAGGATCAAGTGAAATTGGCCTTTAGAACAAGGGTAATTCAAGGAAAATCAGGGTCATCATACTTATTATTATTAATATCACTATTGAGGATTTAAAAAGTGTCAACAACGATTGACAATAATGTGGCTAGATTAGGCAACACCAAAATCTGAGGAGACAGGATAATAAAGAATAATTAAGCAATAGTAATAATAAGTTTTTAACAAGTAGTTAACTTGAAAATAAAAGAAGAACCAGCCTAAGAGGTGGCTTTGCACTGAATTTACGGGGGAAAGAGACATCTCCACTCTCTGCTACCGACAGAGGCATCCGACCTTTCATGATGGAAAAACGAACTGAAATCCCATCATCCACCCGGAAGGGGATTTGGGCAGAAATCCATGACTTTTCACACCACACTTGCTGAAAGTCACAGAGGTTCCTTCTCAGTTATTCTTAGAAAGAAAAATACGTTCTGCTAACAAAACCCTAATTATGGGCTAGAAGGGGGTCGTCTGGACATCTCTTTCAGCAAGGTTATTATAGCATGATGGCCAGCTGATGTTTCTATTTCTAGAGTCTTCTTGGGGGTGTTGTTTGGGTTGGGTTTGGTTTTGGTTTTCTGAGGAGGGGAAGAGAGGAAGTGAGTTGACAGTAAAATACTCCTTCATGACAAGCAGTCCACGTGGTTGTAATTAGGGAGCAGAGCAGTGTCTCTTCAGCTCAGCAGTAAATCAGAGCTCTGTGGTCCTGGCAGGCTCTGACAGCCGATGCTTGACTGCCCTGTGTCCTTCCCCCAGTCCCCACACTAACTGCAGACTCCTCTGCAGAACATGGCTTGGCTTTTCAAACACACTCCACCCTCCTTCTACAGCAAATGCAGAAAAATGAGCTAAACCCTGGGGAGAGGCTGGGAAAGCCTTTGTATTACTTTCCAGCTTAATAATTCTCTCTACGCCCATCATTTTGATTCATCCAGCAGAAAAGTGCTCAGATCAACATCTCTTATCTCCAGGGAAAAGAGTCTCAGAAATTACAAAGTAACCTTAACCAATTTCCTGTACTTTCATAAAAAAAAAAATTGCACTGGACAGACGAATACAGACCAAGTTCCTGCCCAGTTATATCCAATGCACTGATCCTAACCGAGGCCATTGACATGTACAAACACACAAGTATAAAGACTTCTCAATTTTTTCCTCTCTCATCTGAATGCCTAAATTTTACACTTTTGTTCATGATCATTACAGGAATAAAGAGTTTTGTAGGAATATTTTCAAAGGGGTGATAAAACTGAACATTCCAAATTTGCTACTTATTAAAAACTATAAAAATTTTAGTACAAATGAAGGTCAAATGTATTGGTTGAATTATACAGTGGGAAGATTCCTCAACTTTGGATTTGTCCAACCTCAGAGAGAACATATTCCGAAAAAAAAAGCTACATATGCACTGAAAAGAAGTAGACTTTTTCTTGTCATTCTTCCCTAAACAATATAGTACAATGACTATTTCCATAGCATTTTGTTGTATTTAGCATTATAACTAGAGATAATTTAAAAAGGATATAAGAGGCTGTGTGTATGATACATGCAAATACTAAGCCATTTTATATAAGTGTTTGAACATCCTCAGATTTCAGTATCTGCTGGGGTCCTGGGACCAATGCTCCACAGATACCGAGGGAGGACTCTACTTTCTAATGTACTTGTTGAATTCTCTGTAGACTTGAACATCTCTAATGCCTTCTTTGCAGAGAAATTCTGAAGCTGATTGCTAATATGTACATGGTTGCTAGAGAAACAGAATGTGATGAAAGGAAATGTAATTCTCCTTTATGAATTTGTTTTCTTGCATGCAATGAGACTTTCCTATTGCAGGGCTGGGGAGAGGCACAGATGGATGTGAGTGATGAGTGTGGATGACAGGGTCTCAAAGTCCCTCTGCAAAATTATCACCCAAGGAACCCAATTCCTGGTTCCCACTAGGGACGCCAAGGCAGGTCCAAAGAATCTGCATTATCTATCAACACATATTCTGGATAATTTTGATGCAAATGGTTTTTGATCCAGAGTTGCAGAAATTCTGGTTGAGTTGAACCTTTAAATGATGAAATTGAAAAACAGAATTACCTCCATCACATGGCCTGTACAATGGCATTTCAGGGGATTTGCTGTAGTCGAATCCCCGCTGTTACAAGGTATGCATTAGCAATATTTGCTTGAGGGAGGCAAAAAGCCTCAAAAACCCATAATTTGCTGCGTGTTGGATATTACATGGCATTGCAGTAGGAATCGGGGAATTAGCGCATATTCCTCATTCCTACCAGGCTCTTCAAAAGAAAACTATTCTTTTTCACACTGGGGCCAGATAACCATTTGCTTTTCCTTGAGGCACAAGAAAATCCCCCAAATCTGGTCTCTTCTCTGAATAAAAGTTTGATTTTTACCTAAGTAAAAATAAATATGTCTCAAGTTGTAAAGATTTTTCTATTTGTGGTTATCCACCCACATATTTCTAAGCAAGTTATGACATTTCTGTCTTGAAGCAAAAGGCATAATAGAACCTGTTATAAATAACAATGATCTTAGGAACTTAAAAAAAAATCAGGCATCAATAAGAAAGTCTATTCTTGACCCTGCCTTTTTCAACCAATTACTAACTCCAAGCTACACCCCAAGAAGTTATTGGGGACGATTTATCAAAATCACCAGGCCAATGGCTGCTGAGGAAAAGAATCTGACGTATGAAGAACAGGGTCTGAATTTTAAAGGAAGGGCTCCTTTTAAAGGAATGGACCATTGTACTACCATGTACAAAATGGGCTTACACCTGGGCTGAGTGACCAAGAGCTGGTGAGCTGGCCGCCATGGACATCAGTTTCCATGTCTCTACACTTGGACCTAACCTTGCCCATCTACAGGTGGCCTTGTTAGGAGCAAGGTAAAGCTCTAGATAAACTTATTATGAGATAAAACTGGTGAAATGTTTTGCAAAGAAGCTGGCTTGCAGTGGATGCTTAGTAAATTTGATATTTTTCCCATGATAGCGAGAACATTTTGTTTAGAAAGAAAGAAAGGGGTGATGAAATAATTTAATTAATTTGAAGTTTTTTGGTGCTTTTTTAAATTATTTTTTTAAATATTTATTTTTTAGTTGTAGTTGGACACAATATCTTTATTTTATTTATTTATTTTTATGTGGTGCTGCCTAGCACATGTGAGGCCCTGGGTTTGATCCTCAGCACCACATAAAAATAAGTAAATAAAATAAAGGTTTTGTGTCCAACTACAACTAAAAAGTAATTATTTAAAAAAAAAAGAAAATGTGACATGGGAGATTATAATAGTTTAGACAAGGCTTTTGCTCAGAGAAACTTAGATTTAAATTCTGAGTCATGCCCTTAGTAATCTTGTGACTTGGGACAAGTGATTTAAAAGATTAAAGCTTGGGCTCCTCATTTGTGTAATGGCACAAACATAGAGATACTGTGGGAATTTGCAGGAGACAGGTCATAAACTTCCTAGTATGAAGTCTGCAACAAGATAAGCCCTGGATCCACAGTAGCTGTTGTTCATATCATTATCTCATTATTATCATTATTATTCATTAACAATATGGAATAGAGGAAGGCCTTGAATGTTTCTTTCAAAGCAAACTTATTTTGGTACAAATCTCACAAATTTTCAGAAGGTCAAATTGCACGATCTTGGCCTTCTGGCAGAACAACTTTATTGGTCTCAAAAGTAACCTCCAAACTCTTTTTCAGATCACTGGAGGCTACCCACATAATATTTGGCTTCTGAGTCTGGAAGTGATTGTCATCTCTGCAGAGACTTCCTGCCAGCTGAACTGGAGACACAGCATGCTGGTTACAAAGGGAACAAATCCTCCTGCACTTTGAGGAAGAAGGTAGACAGGTACCTCACAGCTCAAATCAGGGAAATGACTGACCCCTCTGCAAAAAAAACATCCATTTACTTCTGATAAAATTTGGGCCTTGCTTTCCCTATAAGATGAAAATTAGAAGAGATTCAACTCCATTTTTCAGGCTAATATAAGACAGATTTATGCATGTTATGCAAATTAGGTAACAGATATGCAAATCATAAGCCATCCCTTTCCTTGAATTATCCTTCAGAAACAATCAAGAATTGTCTCCACCAGGCAGGAAAGTGTACCTCTTGTCTGGCTCCATATAGCTAACCCATCCGGGAGCAGTGGGAGTGAGAGAGGAGAAGACAGATGTGGAGCTGCTTCTATTTCGGGCACTCCCAGACAGTGTTTGGGGAGTCGAGTTCTGGTCCCCAGCCTGGCCTTATTCCCATCTTGTGTTGTTAAGAATTAGTGACAGCACCTTTCTCAAAATAACTAACTTTCTCAAAATAACTAACTTTCTCAAAATAACTAGTCAACAATGGTTCTAGATTTTTTCAAGTGATCACCAAGCTACCCAGGAAACTCTAATTTATTGAAGACATTTATAAAATATATGTTTTATTCAGAAAAAAATCATTTTCTACATATTTTAAGATTTTAATCTTACAGATATTTCCTTTGCCAGACCCTGTGCACACGTACATGTAGTATTTCATGGACTGCCCATAATTCAGGCACATATTCCAGGAGATGCCCAGGACTAGTCATGTCGACCCCTTGGAGTGGGTCATTGCACGTCCTATAGAATCACAAGTGGCAGAAACCTGGAGAGCAGGGGAGTTGTGAAGATCTGTATTGACCTCAAACCCAGGTTTCTTTCCCAGATTTGAACAAAACAGGAAAAGTGCTAGAGGGTATGATCTAGAAGCAGGAATATGCCTATGTAATGTCAAATGAGGTGCAGAAAACAAACAGTGAAACAGGGATGAGATATAGGAGTGGGGGAGATTAAAGGATGAGAAGTTTGCATCTGCTGGGAGCCATCAGAAAAGATGGCCAAGGAGGCATCCCAAGTGTACTCAAAGTCATTTGATAGAGAGATGAGAGGTGTTCCAGAGGGCTGGAGAAACAGGAGGTGGAAACACACCCTCAACTGCCCTCCAACATCCTGGGCGTGTTGACCACAGCGTGAGCTATGAACACTGGAAGGACAGAACTTTCTATAACAGTAGACTGAACACATATCAGCTTTCTAAGAATTCTTTTTCAAGGGAAGCAGGGAGATAAGAATTACACTTTGGGAAGACTGATCTAGAACTGCCTGAAGGAGAGGATTGGGGAAAGGGACTGGGAGGTTGGAAGATTCCTGAGAGAGCCTGCTAAGGCTCCATTGAGGAAGGTGGAGAGGGCCCAAGCTCCACTGTGTGCCTTCTCTACCCTTCCTGGTACAGAGCAAACGTCTTGGAACTAAATAGCTTGTCAATGTGGAAGGATGGATTCCGGGAGGGAAGGAAATAGGAGGAAACACAAGGAAGCAAGGTATTAAAGACATTGCCCATTAGGACCGTGGGAAATTTGTGTTGAAAATTCTCAGCTTGTAAATATCAAACCAATTTTTAAAAGTTCACATAAAAACTAGTTAAATCTAAGTAAGTTATGTTGACTAGTTAATTATATTCTTCTAAGGTTAATTTCCTGATTTTGATAATGTGCTGTAGATAAAAGCTAAGGAAAGCTGGGGAAAGGAATGTGGGACTTTTCTGAACATTTTTGACCACTTCTTATGGATCCATAATTAGTTCAAAATAAAAAGCTTTGTAAAAAGCCAGCTTGCACAGTAACAACGAATCCCATCCATATGTACGACCATAATGTCCCAATTTAAAAAATGAAAAAAATATATATTAGGCATACACCCCCCAAAAAAGAAGTCAGCACACATTGTAACACACTTGTGTCCCCTTGTCCTATAGATGCTGCCCTTGTCCTTACTCTCTTTGACAGTTTACCAGGCTGAGTCAGGACAGGACAATCTACAGGGTGAGAATGCCTCGGTGAGGAACTCTGGTATCAAGGACACACCCTGAGTCTCTGACTTCCCTTGAAGATCATTTATTTTATTAATCTTCCAAAACAGCTGCAATTTCTTTCTAATTTTCCCCAAATTTACAAGTTTTTCATTGCAAAACCTTTCTTCATCCATGACCAAGTGCACCAGTTTCAAATTTTTATCTTTATGTTAGAATTTTCTCTTAAATTGCAGAGTTGTCATTAAAATTCTGCATCTCTTCCTCTTCAGGCCCCACAAGATATAATTCACTGCTCCTTGGTTTACTCATAATTGTCACTATGGAATAGGTCAAGTTTGAAGCACTCATACTTGATGAGACTAATGAGACACTTTCTAAAATTTGAGAAATAAAAGACTATAATGAAGTGCCTGAATTTCACTCTGTAGAAAAATCCATTATTCCACTATTTTGAAGTAGCTCTTAAATATATTTAGAATAAAGGATGAGTAAGAAGAGAAAAAATATGAGATTTTGGAATAATTTCACAGCAGCTATGTTTACATCATCGTGTTTGGAAGAGCTCTATCCTAATCAAGTGGTGCCCAGGACTAGAGTCATAGGTAGTGGGTAACTTTTAAGGAAATGCCCACACCATTTGTATTCTTCTCTATAACTAATTCGTGACACTTAGACACCCAGTAAAGACCAATTTACTTGACCTTTTCTTTTTCTTTCACCATTTTCCCCTTCCTTTCTTCATCTTTTTACCTTGAAAGATGGGTCCTTCTTATTATATTGAACAGCTTCTGTGAACGACAATGCCAAACATCCTAGGAAATAGGCTCTATCTTTCTGAGGCCACAGAACCTGTGTGGGAAAGGAAATACACAAAGTAAAACTCTATCTCACCTGAACCTCAAAACCCACCTATTGAAAGCAGCACAAACAAGTAGATTTCTTCCAAGTGTCTGTACCGCGGAAGGAGTTTTAGTTAATATGGTTTAAGTTTCCAAAATATCTTGATTCGACCCAGCATCTGTGTAGCACTACTGATTTCAGAATGCTTCCATTTTAACCCATTCATTGAACCACAAAAATCATGTGACCATCCTTAACTATCAAAAGAGAACATTAAAAATTTTAACTATTCTAATACATTATCATCCACACAACAAACTGAAAAGGAGAAATTAAATAAGGAAGTTTGGTATACTGATTAATAAACATAAGTTTAATAAATAATTAAATTGATTAATAAACATAAGTTTTTCTAAAGTTTATTTTTAAATCTATATTAGCTGTACAAGTGAGCTTAGTACATTATTCTTTAAATGCTCCGTACACATTTATTCTTTTCTTATTTTTTGCATATCTGTTTAATAATTTTAATGACTTACTTTGCCACACAGAATCATTTTTTTTCTGCAAAACTTTTAGAATACATTAAAATTATACTTACTATGCTTGTTTTTAAGATTCCTTAATTATATGATAAAATAATCATATAGAATAATATGCTTAGAACAATGTCTAACTCAAAATGAATACTTGATAAATTATAGATATCATTACTAACAGTAAAAATATATTTGCTACCTCCCCTGAATGCATTTGGAAGTGTGATACTTTTTATTCTTTGGTTTAGACTTTTAATTTTTATTTTTTGGTTTTATTTCACATTTTACTGCATTTCAAAATCCACAAGGAAATGCAGAGACAGAAAATGACAGAGCAATTCAAAGCTGATTTTGAGAAAAAAGCATTTAAAGATTTTCCAAACTTCATTGTCTACTGCCTCTAAATAATGGTCTGAAAGATGTAATGAACCTCTATTTATTGGTCTAAATTCTCTATAGAATAGACAGTATTCTAGCTTAGAACAAATTAGCTTATATGAACAAATACAAAGCTGCGGCATCTTATATGAAAACCAAGCCTCTGTTTTGTTTGTGGCAGTCAAGACTTCCCGCCTAGAATCATGTTTACTGTGGTTTGAAGGATTCACTTTTCTTTGGGCCACTTTAGAGGAGAGGGCAGTTGTTGAAGGGTAAGGTCATTTCTAAAGTTAACCTGAAGAGAGGCAAATGCCTCCTGAGATAAACAAGAACAGAGAGCCCAAGTGAGCTGCTGGGAGGGGATCTACTGGAAACCCATCATGCCATGTGGGCCCAGCTCCCAAGAGAAAGGTGTTAGGGCGGCATCATCACATGGACATAGGCTGTGAGCTGAGTGCCCCAGAAACCATGTCCATCTTTGGAGCTGGAGAGTATGTATATCTGTATTGGCCTCCTTGGGCTGCCATAATAGACTCCTACCGGCTGGCTGGCTTCAACAGCGATACTCAGTTTCTCACACTCCTAGGATCCAGGGTCTGGTGCCAGCAATGTAGTTTCTGGTAAAGTCTCCCCTCTTGGCCACCTTCCCTCTAGGTCTTCACATGGCCTTTCTTCTGTGCATTTGCTCAAGGGGAGAATGAGAGAGGGTAAACTCTCTGGTGTTTCTTCTTATAAGGACACTAATCGTGTTGGATCTGGGCCCCACCCTGCTATGGTATGAATGTGTTCCCTAAACTTCATGTGCTGGAAACTTAATCTCCATGGCAACTGTCTTGGAAGAGGAGGACTAAAGGGTGGTATTTAAGGCTATTGGGGCTCCACCCTCATTAAGGGGTTGATGCTGCTATAAAAGGACTTATGTGAGTGAATTCACTTTTTTTATTCTTCTTCTTTGTGAGGGCACACGTAAGATTCCCTCTCTTTGCCCTTTGACCAAGTGAGGAAAGAGCAAGAAAACCCTCACTAGATGCCAGCACATTGACTTTGGACTTCCCAGCCTCCAAAACCATGTGAAATAAATTTCTGTTCATTATAAACTACCCTATCTATGTGTTCTGTTATAGTAGCACAAAATGGCCACTCCCTTATGACTTCATTTAACCCTACTTATTTCATTGGGACCCCATCTTCAAATAGAACTGCACTAGGGGATAGGACTTCAACATATGGCTTTTAACATGGGGAGACAAAGATTCAGTCCACAGCAATATCCTAAAACCATGTGGGAAACAGGTCACCTGAAATTACCACCTGGATATAATGACACCTTCATGATCACATGAAGCAATTCCCTCTCTGCAGCCCACCTAGGACTTTATCTAGGTTCTTATTTCTGTTATGAGAGGCACAAGTGAGTAGCATCTAAAAATCACCTTTTGTTTTAGTCAGCTATTTTTACTGCTGTGACTAAATGACACAACCAGAACAACTGTAGAGGAAGGAAAGTTTCAGAGGTCTCAGTCCATAGACAGCAGGCTCCATTCCTGGGGCTCAAGGTGGGGCAGAACATCATGGTGGAAGAGTGTGGCAAAGGGAAGCAGCTCACATGGTGCTCAGGAAGAAGAGAGAGAGGTCTCCACTTGCCAGATACAAATATATACTCCAAAGCTGTGCTCCTAATTCCCACCTCCTACAGCCACATCCTACCACTTCAGTTACCACTCAGTTAATCCCTATCAGGGGATTAATTCATTGATTAGGTAAAGGCTATAACACAATCATTTCTCCTCAAAGCCTTCTTGCATTGTCTCACATGTGAGCTTTTAGGGGGCATCTCACATTCAAACACCTTTTAAAATGCATGCTGTGTTTAACCTGTATCTGTGAACTCCTGGCTTTATTTCCTTTCTGCTCTCTCTTGGTATATGTAAAGGCTACTCTGAGCTCTCCTATCCTCCTTCAGATAAATCAAGGAAAGGGGCCATGCTCTCACTTGGTCTGGAGATCTGAGCAATTGGACACTTGTTATCCAGAGCTACCACATACAGACACCCACCACTGGAGGGTGAAAGGAGAGTCCAAGTCAGGCCCACAGGACAGCCCCAGCCCCACCTGGAATATCTCTTTTAGCTTAAATCTTGAGAATTCAGAGGTTATTAATGAAAGAACGATCAAGACTCGTCATTGGAGAAAAATGCCCGTTTATTGAGGAACAGCTCTGCATATTTATAGAGCCGGGGGTAGTTTGACAGTTATGACAGTTTAATGGTTGACCGGTTTGACTGCTGGCTGGGGTGCTTTCTGATTGGTGGGTAAGGATCATGTGAGCCAGCAGGGCTAGTCTGATTGGTAGGTAAAGATCATGTGAGACAGCAGGGCTCACCATTGGACAGATCTTCTTGGGGGATGGGAAAGTTAGTCTTTGGAGCCAGGGCGACTCCCAACAATTAATTTAATAAATTAGGAAGTATTCACCTACACACTGTTACTGTCTTTTCTACTATTATTTCTACATTTTTTTCTTTGTACCATTTTTGCTAGAATATCAGAGCCTATTCCCTAAATGTTTGTTATTATGAGTTGAATTGTGTTCCCCCTAAAAATATGTATTGCAGGTCTAACCCATAGTACCTTGGGATGTGAGGTCCTTTGAGTAGACCCCAGTGCAATATGACTGGTGTCCTTCTGAAGGGAAAGTTTGGACACAGAGACATCTATGGATAGAACAGATAAGAAGGCATCATGGGGGAGACTGGAGCTATGCTGCCAGAAAGCAAAGAACTTCCAGAAACGAGACCTTCCCCCAGTATTTCAGAGGGAATATGGCCCTGCTGACACCTTGATCTCAGACTTCCAGCCTCCAGATATCGGAGCCAATAAATTCTTGTCTAAGACACCCAGTCTATGGTCCTTTGTTATAGCTGCTCCAGAAATACATCACTTAAATAGAGCCAGGTTCTTATTGATGTTGCACTACACTGAGATTCTTTTATGAATTCCAGAATTAATAATTCAGTTGATTGGGCCAAGGAATTTTAAGTCTCAAAAGTGGGAAGACTGAATAGGACCAAATGGATATTTCAGAGATTTTACTGAGAAATATTAATATAGAGGTAGTGAGGGGTAGCATAAAGACAAAATTTTAGAGATGACAAAATTATAGAAATGGAGAACAGGTCAGTGGTTGCCAGGGTTTAGAGAAAGAGGTCAGGGTGTGGCATGGCTGTAAGGGATTAGACTATGAGTACTTCTGCCTCTTGATTGCTGGAGTGGTCTACACATGGGATAAAACCATAAAACTATGTGCATGTACATACACATGAATTAGTGCATTCAAAATCTAGTGAAATCCAAAAAACACCCATAGTCTAAGTCATTGTGTTATTCTAATGTTGAATTCCTCAGTTTGCTGAAGTACTGTAGTGATGTAAGATGTTAGTTACTATTGGGGGAATCTGGGTGATGAGCAGTTTGAATATTGAATATTTTTGAAATTTTTTGTGAGTCTATAATTCTTTCAAAGTACAAAATGTCTTACTAAAAATAGAGATTGGCTGAAAGCCAGCAGATAGGTCTCAGGTCTTTAGTTTCTACTACCCTCCTGGCCTCAGCCTTCAAACTTGATGGCCTCTATTTAATCACCTGTTAAATTAATATCATAGTTAAGAATGTGGATATTTTAATAATCACAGGAAGTTTTGAAAATAAATTTCAAGAGTACAGAGAGTAAAATATTAAGCATGTTCAGTGGAACTTGTTAGGATTTCAGTTCTTAATCTAATATCGATTAGACCTTCTCTCATAATTTTTGATCTGTCTCAAATCCTGGCAACTAGTTGAAATAATATAAAATGTGAGCCTTCTTGGAAGCGTGACAGACTCTCTCCAAAGCCACATGCCTTTAGCATCAGTTATCATCTGGCGACTGCTGCAATTATCAAGCTCAGATTATCTCTAATTCTGCACCATCATTCTTCTCACTTTAAAAAGAAAGAGTTTGTGAAATGTAGTGATTGATTCTAAGGAGTGGTTCTAGATTAGTCATTAGTATCTTTTAAGTTTCTCCCTGGTATTCCCTTAGAGATGTAATCACGTCTGATGCTCTTCAGCAAAGTGTTCAGGAAATATTCATATATTCTGTTTCCAAGATTTATTTTTAAAATGATGGTACTTGAAATACACTGGTAACCGAATAAACAAGTACAGAACAGGATTATGGGTGGTTCGATTTCTGTGTGAAATGTATAATGGGAACATGTACATTACATTGATTTTAATACAGACATAAAAAGAATCTGAAAGAATACTCACCACAGTGTTAGCAATGGTTATCTCTGAAAGCTTTTTGAGATGACAGGAAACTCATTCTCTAAGGAATAGCTTCCCATAATATTTAGTCAGTGAATCCTAAAGTGATAATTGATGCTTTCCCAATCATACTGGTGAGAAATGGGCATGTATAGATCCCATTTCTACATTACTACACACAGAGACACACCACTCAGGGTGTATGCTCCCTGGTATGCTGAAAATACTGATGCAGAGGAAGGCTTCAATTACAGGGTGGAACCACGGGTTGTGCCCTTTTTATCTGTTACATGTCAGTCCAGCCGAAGGTAGCCATATGTCTCAATCCCCCTGACCCCATTACATCCTTTGCTAACCCTTGGCCCTTTCTTCATAACACTGACCTTCATCTCACCTCTAATATGAAGAACTTGGTGCTCATGCACAGTCTTTTGTGTTTGAACCTGAGCTTGGTCAACTCCTCTTTCTGGCACCAGCCAATCCCTGGGCCCATCTGTTCCGCTGGTGAGGGCTGGGACAAAGATGCCTGGCCATGCACTACCAGGAAATTGTGAGGGAGGAAGAGGGATCGAAATGCCAGCAGCCTGACAGACCTGCAGCAGGGACTGAAAATGGCTGCTCTAGGGCAGAGCACAGCCAAAGCACAGCCACTTATGTGAAAGAAATTAAGGGCATAAAGAAGAAAGCATGAGTAAGTGGTGAATGGGTCGCCAGTCTCCCAAATAGGGAAACATGGGGAAGAAGTGTGTGCTATCCCTGCAGATAAAGCATGGTGCAGGGGAGAGGGTGTCATCCTAAGAAGGTGCCCCAAAGTGACGGGAGTCTTCAAAGATTGTCATGCTGAAAAGCTGACCCTTTGGGTGCCACTGACCCAGGACAGAAGATAACTCTGTTGACAGCCTGGGTTTCTTTCTTCTGAAACTGTCCTCAGCATACGTCCAGAACTGAGCCAAAGACAAGACACAAACATAGCAAAAATCCAGAGCCCTCACCTCTCTTCTGGAAGCCAAAGGTCAGTCCTTAAATTATCAGTGATCTTGTAGAGTGGGGACCACAGCTCTGAAGGGTGCATGAGTCTTAAACTTGAACTCTGATGAGAACTACTACCCTTTCCCCTGGAAGCTGTGTCTCTGCCTTCACACAGAAGTTTGCATAGTCTCAGGGATTTTAAGAATTCACTTGAAGAACTTAGATGGATTTCCTTGAAGAAGGTTAAAACCCAGAGGAAAAAAAAAACAGGAAGTTCTTAGTGTGGAATTTAAAATACTTAAGAAAAAAGTGGAGAAAATGAAAATAAGAAAAATTAATAACAAAAATGAAAGCCAAAATTAATAGGCTTAGTAAAGTAGCAAAATCTCCTTGGACCAGATTTTAAATAGAAAATTCACTCAGTAGAGCTGAATGGTCCTCAAAGGAACAATAAAAAGATTGACCCCAAGAGTGGGGAGAGGGAGATGAGAAAGCAGAGAAGGAGTGGGGAAAAGCTGAGTTAATTATGCAAACACCCAAAGCACAAATTAAAAGTACAGGGAAAAAAACGTGGTCAGCTTTCCCAGGAGAACGCAGGGAGATAAGAGGTAAATGTGTAAAAATGAGAAAAATCAGAGCTAGAAATGAGATACAAATTGTAAACCACAAAGATATGTACAAAGTTCTTTAAGTACATAGGGGAGGAGAGATAGTTATAGGGATGTTGGCCTTTCTGATTGATTTTTAATAAGTGATAAGAAAAATCTCTTAACAATAGCAGCAAAGTTCTTAGTGATTGATAATAACAATAATGGTAGAAATCATCACCATCATCATCATCAACAACATCACCATCACCACCATCGTATTACTGCTATATCATAGGTATGGAACGTGGGTTTGAGGCATGAAACTTCATATTCATTCATTCATTCAACTCCTCAACATCAATTTTCAGAGCACTTTGGTGGACATCCTAATTAGTAAAACCACATAAAGCATCAGATAAATATAAGTTTTAATGTCCCTTGATCATAATCAATGTCTGCTTACCCAACATCCCCTTCTGATAAGAGAATTTCTTACACTAAGTATTAGATAAGTCTGGAAGAACCAGAGCCTTCTTGGCTCTACAAGGCAGAGTAGGTCTATGAGTTAAAGAAACCAAAGGAAATATCCTCTTAAGGACAAAATCTGAGTCCGGGGATACAGATTTGGTGAAATCACACACTTGTATCTCTAGACTTTCTTGTTATATGAGCCACTGGTGTGTTTTTCCTGCAAAAGCTGAGGTGAGTTGTGTTGCTGTCACATGCAACCTAGAGTCCTAGCTACAAGAAGCATTTGCTATATGCATGCTACCTGCTTAGAGTCTAGGAAGATGGCAGACCGGGCCTGGTGGAGCATAGAGCCTGGCAGGAATGAACAACTAATCACAAATGTGAAGACTTATAAGGGAGGAGAACAGGTTTCCAATGCCAAGGTTTAACTACATCACACCAGGTCTGAGAAAGCCAAGAAGACTTCCCAAGGAAGTGGCACTCATTCTTAGACTTGAAGAATAAAGAGGAATTCACTGGATTAAATAGAAGACATTGAAAAAAGAAAATCCTTGCACATATACAAAAGTTTTGAAGAAAATTTTTATTCCCTATATTATAGAAAAGACAACTTTTAGGTCATTATTAGAATAAGCAATACCCAAAATGCAAAGCCAAGATTATACATTACATAAAAATCAAGACTCCTATATATTAAACAAATATGTGACATATTAATACCTGTAAACAGTGATAAATCATATATAAGGATAAAGAAATATAGAAGTCATCATGAAGGTATGTCAAAAATTATCCTGGTGATGGCTACTGTCGGGGAAAAATCAGCATAGGACAATTCAGAGTAAGATGGTATTCTGCTAAAGGACTGAAGCATTAGGAATTCTGAGAGCCCAGAATTACTTTGGTGGTCTTAGTGAAGTCCCATAAGCTTATGGGGCATCAATATTTTAAATCTGAAAGATGACAGAGTTGTAACTAAATGAGTTCTAAGAGCCCTTGTACTAATTAAATTCTGTGATGTGTCTCCAGTTTAGTTTGTCAAAGCTTAATTTGACATATTAAAGTATCATTCAGACACTTATCAACAGTTAATTTTCTCAAGTTCAAATTTCACTAAGGCCTTTACATTAATAATTCTCCACTTGTAAACTGTAACCTATCTAGAGAATTTGATTTTTAAATACAGACAGAGCTAAAACCATATTTCTCATTATATAGAATGGTAGCACAGTGTTATGCTTTTAAAAACCAAACCACATCCCCAAAGCTATCGACAGAAATGTTCCTGGGTTGAAAAATGACGTGAAATTAAATGAAATGCATGAAGGATGATTATAAAATCATGGGCAGTTTCAAAGCACGTGTAACAAATGGGCATGGTCTTCCATTATGGTCTTGGAAGATGGTACCCTCAACCCAGACACAAACCAGTTTTGAAAACTGGTATTTTTAGTTGCTATTAGATATATGGCTCATTCTTTTGACTACCTGTAATAGTAATGAACTTTGTCTTTTGAATGATTGTTTAAAGCAATTAAGCACTTAGCTCCCTTTCATGTGAGTAAAATGGATAATCAAGGTGCAGAACTCTGATTTGAATCGTGAGGCAGTGACTTTATTCTCCTGTGTGCACACTGACTCGAGGGCAGTTCCAAATAAAAGCTAAGGAAAGATAAAAGTTTTAACAGTGACACAAATAAGGGTTACCTGCTAGTGATGACTATTCAAGGACACATTCTAGAGTGGCTCGCACATAGATAATTCTTAATTATTTGAGATACTAAATTGATTATATAGAGATTTCCTCCAAAAGTCATATGCTGGACGTTAACCATTAAGGTGATGGTATGGAAAGGGCAGGCCTCTTGGAAGTGATTAGGTCATGAGGGCTTTGCCCTTATGGGTGGGATTAGTGCCCTTACAAAAGAGCTGAAGCAGGGCGATTCCCCTTCATCCTGCTCCTTATTTCATGTGAGGACATTGTAGCAAGATGCTTTTCTGGAAGCAGAGAGTAAGCCCTCACCAGTCACCAAGTGTGCTGGTGCCTTGATCTTGGATGTTCTACCTCTAGACTTATAAGAGGTAAATTTCGGTTGTTTACAAATTGTCCAGTCTCTGGTATTTTGTCATAGCAATACAAATGGACTAAGACATCCTCCAGTAATTCTCTATGAATTCATCATTCCAAAATATTTGGGAGCCTCTATGATAAGGCATGTCCTGTACACAAAAGACATTCAAATAATAAGAATAACCTCTAATAATAGAGCCAGACAAAAACATATAAGAACTTGGAGCCATAACTTGAGTTTAGATTCCCATTGTGGGTCCCCAAAAGAGACCATCTGGTAACCGACAGTGACCACAGGGTGAAAATTCAATATTATCATAATGGGGCTTCTGAGAAATAAATTTAATTTCTGGACTTTTTGAAAAATTAATGGGATTTAACTAAATATATTCATCCCATGCTTAAGAGATACAAACTTTCTAAACAACATTTGGAATAACATCCAGAATCTGAAACTTCATTTTTCTACTAAATCCCAAATCAAAGTTCCATAAGAATCTAAGAAATCTGTACTTCTGTCTTTCTATACATTTACTGCTACTAATTCTAATTCCTTACAATTAAATTAATAATATTAAAATCTCACATTAGCTCACAATCTATTTTAATCCTTTGAAAGAAAAACACATTGTCAATTTAAGTCATTGTAAAAATGCAAAGAAACTCACTAGTTGTCAATTTTTTAATATAGTAAAAATAATCCATTTTAGCATCCTAGCATTCCAATTTAGGAAATACTCAAAAGGGCAGTGTGAACAAAAACATTTCCTGAATGACTTTATATGTTCAAAATGCTTGAGGGGAAAAAAAAACTGGTGATGTTCATTACAATTATTTCTTTTCTGAATCTATGTGTGTACTGAGGTAAATTAGAAACAAAAATTTAAATGTGAGAGAAGACAAAAGTGAACAATTAAGATGATCACATTTTACCGTTGGTAGAAGTCACCTAATAATACTGTATGTATTTGGTCTGGCAAATATCTCTAATTTCCATTTAGGATAATATAAGTGTCCTCAAATAGAATTCGACTGGGGTCAGAAGCCATCTAAAAATGCCTCTTTAAATTTAACTTTAGTTACTAACTTTGAAGCCAACATTAGTCTTAAAGCAACTATGGTATGTACCAATAAATTAAAATTTTTTTCTAAGACAAATAAAAGTGCACTTTGATCTATCCATTTTATAAAATGACCTAACTCAAAATTGTGACCGCATCAGCAAACCCACCCATCCAATTTTCTGCTAAAAGACTAGAGGTATGCCATTTTAGAGTGTAACATCTATGTAAGGAAGCTTACACTGCTCTGCCCATATGGAATTGATTTGAGCCAGAAAAGATTTTACAAGACCACACTTTTCATGTCAGCACAATCCCATAGAGCATAGTGGTCCCAGAACATGGAGTGAGATCTCCAAGAACCTAAATATGGTCATTGGGAAGTGGTTGAGATTTTTCTCATCCTACCTCCTCCCCACCCCAAATTCATGTATGAAAATATATATATTTTTTTCTAGAAGAAAACCCAAGCTGGATCTGGCATTTCCTTTTGTTACTTGGTAGTTTTCTTTGGTTAAACGAAAGACGTTTTCACAGTTCACATGTCTAATCAATTGACAAGTTAATTGAAACTATTCTATGGTCCTATAGAAAATGGGCCTTGTCTTTGCTGGACTTGAGGTCTAGGTGGGAAGATAAAAGACTCAGGAAAGAATAGTAACTCCTGTAAATAGATGCTGATGCTCACTCGTGGGTTTCGGAGTGTGTATTCTGAGGGAAAGTTAAGGGATGAGGGAGATACTGGGGCACTGGTACCGTGAAGCAAGCAAAGAAGGCAGTCTGCATACAGAAAGACAGGCACCTGGGAAGATGAGGTGCATGGAGACCCACACTTAGAGGTAGTTACACTAACTAGCTCCTGCCTCTAAGTTTCCCTTCCCTTAGCTGCGTAAGGGTGACAGGAAGAGTAACTCCCTCATAGGTGATCGTGGTATCCACCTGAAGTGACGCTATTACACAGCTATGAGCTACTGTTAAGTCAGGAGCTGGATGGATCAAGGTTCTCTACTAATGGGATTGGATTTTGTTAAGAGGAAAGAGAAGAACCCAGAACAGGGAGCTACGGGAGAACAAATCCAGAGATTGAAATGACAATGTTGTATAGAGATGAACACTACTGAAATTTTCAAGCTTTATGGCAACTTACACTAAGAGGCATTCTCTCATGTAATGAATATTTTCTCCGTGTAATCAGAGAAATAATGCAGGTTCCTACTCCTGTTTTGTTGGAGATTCTGAGTCAGTAGGTTTATGGAGAGACATAGGAAGCCATATGGTAAAACACACTGCAGGAGAATATTTTAAATGCTATGTAAAAAAGAATCTCCAAGTAGCTTTTCCATATGTGGGTCTGCTTAATAGCTAGAATAATAACACAGAGGCCATGTCTACTTAAACGTCAAGTTCTAGAAAAAAAAATGTGATGATTTGACAATTAACTTTGGTAATAATCTAACATGGATGATAACATAATTTCAGTTAGAAATATTACTTGAGTGACAGCCAGAGACCTCAGTTATGTTCCCAGGCCTGTGCTTTTGAGCACAAGCACCAAGTCCCCTTATTTTCTGGCATTATCTGTAAAAGAAAAGGTATGATTTTGTAGTTCTCTGAATAGCTTCTAGGATTCTATATATTTATTGATTATCATGAACCTTCTCTTAGAAATATCCAGCTCCACGAACTTCCTGTATTTTACTAATGAATGTGTGTATAAAAATCACTTTATTCCATGAAATATATGTGATCATGCTTTCAGTATAGTTCAATTTATCCATATCAACTAAGATATTAAAATTTGGGACCATTTGGGCAGCAACATCCAATGCTTAGCTTACACCCTCAATGGCAAAGATAACTAATTTCCAACTGTCAAATCAAGGTTTTTACAAGTTACCAGTAATGAGTCCCAGGAAATAAGTCCTTCCCTACAGGAGTAGGAGAAGTCGTTTTGGAGAGAGGGTACTTTGGGCAAGGGCAGAGTTTAAAGGCAGAGGACTTTGGAGTACTAGAAGTGAGCATTGCTGGGAACTTCTTTTACTTGGCAGTGTTGCCCAGAACCTTGAGAACAGACGCTGTGCCCTCAAGAATCTCCTCTGGGCTGCCAGCCTGGGTTGCCAGGGGCCAAGCTGAGAGGTTAGGCCCTGTCAGTATGCCGATGATCCTTGACCTCCTTTTGAAGTGAGTCTCCCCAGCCCTTCTTCACCTAGCCTAGTTTGCTTCAATCTGGCATTTATTTTCTCCCTCCCCTACTGCATCCAGGAGAAGAAAATGAGATAAAGAGCAGAGTACACTAAAGAGAAAATAAATATTTTTTTAATTTATTTTTTTAGGTGTAGATGGACACAGCGCAATGCCTTTATTTTTATGTGGTGCTGAGGATCGAACCCGGGTCCCGCCCGTGCTAGGCAAGCGCTCTACCACTGAGCCACAATCCCAGCCCCAGAAAATAAATATTTTTTAAAATAGATGTGTGCCAAATTTTATCAGTAGGGAGGAAATAAAGTAAAATAATTTACCCTTGTGTTAATCAGCTGTCCACTACTGTAATATACTGAAGATGATCCATTTATAAAGAAAAAAGGGTTTTTTGACTCAGGAGGTTTCAGTCCATGGTCGGTTGGCCAAGTCGCTTTTAGGCATGTGGTGGGACAGGTCATCACAGTGGACATGCTGGTAGAGGAAGCTGCTCACCTCCACCAGCCGGGAAGCAGAGACAAAGAGGCCAACATCCCACAGTTCCCTTCAAGAGCACACCTCCAATGACCTCATTCCTTCCACTAGGCCTGTGTGGTTCAGATATGTGGTGTTCCCCCAAAGCTCCTGTGTGAGACAATGCAAGAACCTTCACAGGTAAAATCATAAGATTATGAGAGCTATAACCCAATCAATGGATCAATCCACTGATATGAAATAACTGGTGGTGACTAGGCAGGTAGGATGTGGCTGGAGGAAGTAGGACACTGAGGGTGTGCCCTTGGGGTTTGTATTCTGTCCTTGGTGAGCGGAGGTCTCTCTACTTCCTGTCTGTCATGTCCTGAGCTGCTTTCTCCCACCATGATGTTCTGCCTCGCCCTCACGCCCAGAGCTGTGGAGTCCACTGATGGTGGACTAAACCTCGGAAACCGTGAGCCAAAATGAACTTTTCCTCCTCTACGTTGTTCTTGACAAGTCTCTTGGTCACAGTGACAAAACAGCTGGCTAAAACAGGTCCCCACCTCCTAAAAGTTCCACCACCTCTCAATGTCATGGGGACTAAGCCTCCAAACAAGGGCCTTGGGGAGACAGTCAGGATGCCAACTGGAGCAGCCCTGCTCCCAGCTCCCCTTCCCTGGCAGAGTGCCTCTTCCTTTATTGCTTAGTAATATTTCCACCTGCTTTTTCCAGGAACATTTCCTTGAATCTATCCCCTCCCTTCAGTAGTTCTCAACCCTGGCTGTGTAGCCTGATGAGCATTCTAAAAACACTGGTGTCTAGTCCAGTGAGTCTGTGGTAGGAGGAGCCCCAAAGGCTTTGCATTTTTAAAAAAGTATCCTAAAGTCTAACCTTGTCTGGGGCCGAGAATTGCTCGTTGGTATGTCAAGGGTCTCCTGAATATTTTATTATAGCCAGAATAGAGGAAAGGCTGGGGGAACTTAGCAGTAAAAGCAGAGAACAGAAATGGCATTGAAGAAACTTAATAAATGTGAAGGAAAAAAGGCTGGAAGGTTTCAATCAGACTCCAAGAAAGATTCTAGAAAGATCTTACTGATAAAATCCAAGGGGCTTCCATGTGAGAAGGATAGGGTGGTACCTTGTTCAGGTCACACAGGTATAACCAGGGCTACGCTTGGCTCTCTGAATTCTAGTCCAGTGCTTCTGAACAGAGAGGGCTTGAAGGGAAGAACAAGCCCCAATCAGATTCCAGACTCCAGGGAAGGGAGCAGGTGGTTCTAACTTGGGAGCTTGAGATCTGGAAACCCTGAGTGTACCCTGTTGTGCCTTTGGTGCTGGGGTCCCAGCTCCACCACCTGGGGAGTGTGGGGGCAGGAGGATCTGCTGACTTTCCATTGTCATGAGCAAACAGTGTGGTAGCTGTGTCCCTCGTGTGAAAAGTCACATGGCTCAGGCTGCCTGGACTAGCCTGAAGCAAATTGGCAGAGTTCCCCAGGAGATCCCTAAGTGTCCTGATGGGACCTCAAAGAACATAAACAGGAATGTGAAGGAAACAGAAAAGGTTTGAGGAAATTAAGTTCACTAAATATTAAAATAAGTGACAGCCAACATGCCCTGACATAATTCTGCATTATAAAGGTATAACATGTTTCATAAGTTCAAGTTTGAAGGCCTTCATTCTTAAACATCATTTAAAAATCTATAAACATGAAAATCTAGATGATTTTTGGTTTAAAAGACACAAACATCTTGACTTTCCATGGGCAGACAGGGAATATTGACATGGTTTTCCATTTAACCTATCCACATGGTCTTCTCCTGTCCCCTTGTGGCCACAGGTGGACATTTGAGAGCCAGTTCCCTGGGGTGGAACTTCATGGCACAAATCAGACCAAGTGTAGATGACAGCTGTGTTCCCATCCCATCTAGAAAATTTCCAACCTAGACAATACCCTGACCTAGAGACCTTAGTTATTTGATGAACTTATAATTAATCCATTCTTCTCTGAAAAAAAACTTAAAAACCTTTGAGAATGACCTTTATCATCCAAAAAAGGAAAAGAAATTTGAGGGGATGGCACCCCCTGCTGGTAAGTTTTATCATCAGAATTTAATCAGTGTCAGAGCCCACAGGAGGTAGGCATGGTTAATAGTAGACATTCAAGCAAGACTGCTATTCCTCCCAGCTATTTTCCTGACTGTCCCAGGGTTTCACCTTGTCCTTCATTACTCTTTGGTCTGGTAGATGGTTCATCTTTAGGCTTCGTCACCTCCTTTCTTTACTCTAACCTAAGCACCATTAAGAATAAAACTATGTGATAGCTTTGGAAACCTGGGTTCTGCTGCAACTATCCTTCCATTCTTAAAAAGCAAGAACAATGCTGCAATTATCCTTCCATTCTTAAAAAGCAAAAAAAAAAAAAAATGCCATCATTTTTTTATCCTTCTTCTACCATACTGTCTTCTTTTCCCAAATTTACTTTTCAGAGAACTCTCTTCCTTGGAAGAAAAAAACCTCTACCATGGAAAATTTCTGTCTAGATATAAAGGTGCTGCTGTGTGGTTCTTGGAATGCTCCGGTTCCACATCATGTCTTAGTGGCCCAAACCATAAAGAAAAATCCCACTCTATCTTGGTTCATTGGAAGTGGCAAGCTTCCTCCTCAGGGTGTCCTGCTCTTTGGTTAACCCTCCTTCTCCAGGATTAGTGTTTTGTGGTTCCCTGGAGCCACCTGAGGGTCCCAGTGATGAGTCCCCCTTTCTGTCCTTTGTGAATCTCCATATGCTGTTCCTACAGTTTTCCCCCCTGCTGTTCTCTCCCACAAAACATAGACAGTGGTCCTCGTTCTTCTTCTTAGAAGATATACAAACATGTAAGCTAAATGATACCCAAAGAGACTAGAACTGTTCAAGTCTTTCTTTCTTCCCAGATAAGTAGATTTACTTGAGGGAAAGACATTAATAGTGTAAAATTCCAATAAAAACTAAGCTATTTTCTCATAGATACTTGCACACACAAACCAGGCCACTTACTTGAAATCAACAGTAAGCTTTGCAACATCTCCACAATCACAACTCAAGTCTGTCTCACTACCTCTGGACATTTACTGTTATGAGTGGCCACTGATATTTCAAGATACTCTAATAGTATTTTTTTTTAATGGTGCTGTTAGTATAATGTAATTGTATTTATTTATACAATGTAATTCTTTTAAGTTTGCGATGATCTCTTATAATATGGCAAATCCAAAAAACCAAAATAAAAACGATTTTGCCAGAATGCCAAGAAAATTCACTAGCTAACAGCCAGGTTCTGTGTGTTATGATCTTCTGATCCATGGGCACATGGCTTTATTCTCTAGAAGAGGAAGAAAGAGACCTGAGTTTTTCGACTCCTGGTGATATTAGACCAGATTAGGTAATATCAACATTACAGAAACCTGAACTAGACGGAGGGCTGAATACTTGTTTGCCTCTGAAAAAATTAAAATGTTGCAGCAGATTTTACCCAGAATGTGTCTCTGGGTTCTGTTGTCTTGTTGTGGTGGTGGTTTTATTATTTTCCAAGGAGCTTGTCTGCGGAGGTTTGGATTGTCAGACAACAGTATTTATCCACATGGGAAATCTTAAAGACATTAAATTATAAATGATCCGTCATCGACCCAGCAGGAAAGAGAATTAAAAAGCAACTTTGGGGGCTGGGGATGTGGCTCAAGCTGTAGCATGCTCGCCTGGCATGCATGCGGCCCGGGTTCGATCCTCAGCACCACATACAAACAAAGATGTTGTGTCCGCCGAGAACTAAAATAAATAAATATTTTTTTTAAAAAAAAGCAACTTTGAAATCGGAAATACTGCCCCTAAAATACCAGAGCTTTTCCTCTGCCTCTCTGAAAGTAGCTACATCATGAATTCTTTCACTGCCAAGTCAGCAGTGAGACTTAACCTACCATTTCCACCCATGAAAAAGCCATTACAAACCAAATGTCAACAGGGATGGATAACAGCCACCAACTGTGAGTACTTTAGGATTCTCTTGTGGAAGCTCATCACGTGGAGGGTGGGCATAGACCAAACTCAAGTTGGGTGGCCTTCTGCATTATTATTCACTTGTTAAGATAATTAAGTTACTCACAGAGATTTTTTTATATCAGCACCATAAAAGCCAACTTTTGCTCAGGGTGATCTCCTCCCACACCTGCTGCCCATACTGCAGCAAACAGGTGGGGATGTTTTATCTCAACAGCACTGCAAGAGTTCTTACATAAGAACCGCCAAACATCACCCACACATTGGTGACCAGAGTCCTCCCCTGTGGCTATTTGGAAGTGGATGGTGTCTGCCAGTTTTCTTGGGTCTCAGGAAGGAGAGGCTGTGAAGTGCTCAGGTCTCTGTAGATGAGGCACACAAATTCTGTTTATGAAATGTATTGTCAGCTTCACTCTGAAATAAAATGTTTATTTTAAAAGCATGTTTCTACCAGGTCCAACCTGACAATTAAATTAGGATAATCTGATGACAGTGAGACATAAATGCAAGAACCAGCAATAATCACCAGCATTCTTGCAATCTCGTTTTGATTATGGCATCTCCTCTTGTCACACTGCATAGGAGTTTCAAAAGCCTGTCCTCACCCATAAGGTCAGTTTTTTTTTCACTCAGAGAATTGAACCACTACCATCAAATTATCATCCTGACCTAAAAAAATAGCCCATTTTTGAAAGGGTTAAAAATGTCAGTGATTTAATTCTTTCTGAGGAATTAAGATAAGCCATAGTTAATCATATTTAATGATTTTTCCAATCTCTCTGGTTTTCTCGATGCATCTGATAAAGCAATATTTAAGTCTAAGTTTCTTCAGTCATAGGAAGAATAAATAAAATTGTGCTCTTTAATTACTTTCAATGGTGTTTACTTCATAAGGAGGTTGACAATTAACCTAGGATTTTTTTTTTTTTAGTCTCAAGTACTGCAAAGAAAATACTTCCTCTCCTGACACCTGTGACTTGATGTGTAACATCCTTTAACTAGCTAAATCTTAATTTAAAAGTAGACAAAAGACAAGATATTCACAAAAAAGAAATGCAAATGGTCCCCAAATATATGAAAAGGATTCGCTCCTTTTATTCTCAAAGTATTCTAACTATAAATGAGATAGTATTTCCACCTGTCAAACCAGCAGAGACTTTCTTTGCATGTGAGTGTCTGCAAGAATGTGACAGGCAGGGTCTCTCATCCATGTGGAAGAACTAAGTGGTGCTTTCTGAAAAAAACTTTGCCCTCCTACAATAAGGGCTTCAAAAGGCAAAACTTACATCTTGACTCTGGAATTCCACTGTTGAGACTCCATAGCAGAACTTGCTAATTTTCCCCTAATATCTATTCTTCCTTTCATCTTTAAGCAGCTATATCCCTGAGTTTGAGCTGGCTGCACAGAGAAAACACTACCCATCCAGCCAGACATGAAATAACCCAGTTCAAACCAACAGGATGTAACTGGATGTACCATGGACATTCTCTCCCCAAGTCATTAAAAGACAGCTGAGGGAAGTCTCCTCCCTGGTTTTGTGCTGCTTGGAATGCAATTGGATGGTTGGACTATATCTTGACCCATGAAGAGGAATCGCCCTCACCCTTTAGTGTCAGAAGACTATGGCTTGGGTTATGATGCCCCTAACTGAACCGAGGGTTACACAAACCTAGGACTTTATGTTACAAAGAAAGAAGCACCTATTATTATTCTCTGTTGTTCACAATCAACAACTTTCACATCCAAGGTTGTTTAAATTTGTAATTGTAAGAGCAAATGAAAACTGTATGTCCAACGATCAAAGAACAATTGTGTAAATGATCTTATGCTCATTTGATGGAGTCTACTTTTCAATCTGGTCATTAAAGCATCAGCACCTTAGTTCAAAGGATATTTAGTGACATGAGAAATGTTGTTGACATGTTAACTAGGGGAATGGAATCAAAAACAAGCAGATGCACATTTTAATTTTAACTTTTAATGTGTACTAAAAAATAATGTGTACAGAGATATCTCATACTCATTCATATGTCTATCTTGCAGACAGATTATAGATATGTTATGCTTTTTTATCTACTTGTGGTTTTAAGCTGCCACAGCTGGGATAATGTATTATGTAGCAGCATATAACCAATACATTTTCTTTTATTTCTCATCTATTTTCTCCTTTCTTGCCTTCTTTTAGTAGATAAATATTTTATCATTCTGTTTTTTTTCCTCTGTTAGTTTAGGAACCATATATTGCTTTCTTATACTTTTAATAATTTAATCACTACTACCTGTATCATAATATATGGAAGTCTGCATTTAACACCTTTATTCTCCCCAAAACATAAGGGACATTAAAGAATATTTTTGCACATGTATCCCCTTTCAATTGCACATTACGACAGGCTTGTATTATTCATTGTTATCCTTATTGTATTATTCCTTATTGGGGTGGTGGCATTCATTTATTTATTGCTGTTTTTCACTCACCAGGTCTTGATATCACATTCAAATTTTTACTTTCCGTTGTTCAATGACCATTTGCCTGAAAAAATGACTCACGGAGATAATTTAAAGTCAAAGATCCAGATACTTTGTTCCAGAGATGAGTTTGCCTCTTTTAGAGACTTGGTGATCACCTTGAACTGGTCCCCAGCCCCAGATCACCCTTTGCCATCTAGATGGTACACACCAAGAAGCTTGTCTGCCAGAAGCATCTGCTCTCCCTGGCCTCTTCTGAGGCAGTCTTTCCTTACCCTTTCCATCTGCATGCACGCCCTGGGTTCTCATGAGTCTTGTTTGCCCATGAGGCCATCTATGTAAAAGTTCAAATGGCTCAGAATTATAAACACATTCCGTGAAAAAGCAGTTTCCATGTTGCTTCATTTTGACTTCCCATTTTCCCTGCAATTGTAGCCTTGTAATGTCTTCTTTATTATCTGTTTTGATATTTTTAAGGACATGTTTGAAAATCTTTTACATTTATGGGAAGTGTTTGTCCAAATAACATAGTCTGCCATCCAGGGAAAGTGCAAGCCACCTGGCCCTCTACCTGTCATTCATCTACTTAGCTATCGAAACAGAAAAAGATTATAAGAGAGTAAACAAATATTTTCAATATCAATTTCCTTTTGTAGGACAGAATGAACATGTCCTGGTTATTGCCTGTTTATTCTCAGGGTAATTTTTACCTTTCCTTGCCAGAAAACTGAAAGCACTTACTGCAGAAGAAAAAAAGAGTGGATCTTGTTTTTCCATGCTAACGAATTCTCATTTATTCCTGTCGTTACAGAGGCACTCTTGTTAACAAGCTCTGTAAAGTTCTGCTTTCTCCTCAGAAACTTTACTCTTCTTATCATTCACAGTCCCCAGGAAAAAAGAAAAAAGGACTAGTGAAATTCAAAACCAGAATTAGCAGAGCTCTTAGAAATCCTTAATCCCCCGTGGCCTAACACATCACCATTAGTTTTAGTTTCTATATGTCAATTCCTTCATAATGAACAGGTTATTCTTTTATTAATTAATAAGTTACCCCCTTGAAATTCAGAAATCTCACCTACCATCTTAAATTCTGCCATGTTACAATTAAATATGATTAATTGCTGTAGGGAAGTCATAGGCCGTCTCCAGCTCTATACGCAGTAGTTCCAAGCTTCTGTTCCTAACCACCCACCTTAACTCTGAACCATCAATTGCTCTTGAGTCAGACATCATTAACCACTGCCACAACAGTGAAATTCCAAAATGTTGACCTTAGATTCATGCTCCCAGCTCCAAAAATACACGTGCCTTTCTTCTGATCTGGAAATATGAAACCAATGAGTGCTAGGAATCTTCCAAAAATACTGAATTCAGAGGCCATTGGAACAACCAGCAGACCTCAGAATTAAACAGCCTCCGCCCAAGATGGAACACGATTAGTCCCCTGGACCCTCAACACCTTTGCCTGCCCATTACTCCACTTTGATGCACTCTAAAACACTAGTGTGATTTCCCTCATCCTCCTCTATTCTTTCTGACCTCCTATGGACACCTTCTCTTCAGGAAAAAGATACTCTTACTTTTCTGAAATCATAATAACCATTGGAATCATTCCCACGGATGGTTAGGTCTGTTGTCTGATGCTGTTGACAAAATTTAATAACTGATCCTTTAGATACTTTGGAGGGTGAATTCCCTTTTAATATGCCCTTCATCATTGATCCCAACCTTCAATCTTGCAAACATTGAGCTTTGAGCTCACAGCAACAAAACGCCTTTGTTGACTTTATTACAGTCCTATCGGTGAGGCCTGATAGTCCTAATCAGAAAAAGGCATGGAGTCTAGTGTTATTCTGGCTACAAAAGTCAGTCTGTTCTCTTCAGATACACTTCATCCTTCTTTGCAGACACTGTTTAACTTTACTCAAGGATTTGTCCATCTCAAAGGCATGAAATTGGCACCCAGCTTTTGTGTTAAATGATATTTATCCTCCCAGTACAACTTAAGCTCCACAAGACATCACTTCTGTACCTGGCTACCACACACCAATATACCCTGTGTGTGTAGTGAATGTTGGAGGTTTTCAGATATTTAAAACTACTATCTCTCCAAGAAATCATGTTTCCTTAGAAATAATACCAAACCCTTCTAAAATAAAGTATGGGTTATTCAAAAACTTCCAGGAGAGATTCAGTTTTCATATATGTCCTACAGCTATAATTCCCGTGATAGAAATAATACACAGAATTTATTTTTAGTCTTTAGCAGAAGACATGATTGACATCACTTCTCCTCTAAAAACCCAACAAACAAATCTGAATCAATTACTCACAATTGTCATAGACAATCATATAGCTCTTGCTATCCCCCTAGCCAGTCGGTGGGAATTTGCACTGTAGCAAATATTGCTCATTACATTTATAGATACATGGAGCAGTCTGGAAGCTAGCTTTTTTTTTTTCCTAGCTATATTCTGGGACATGTTTTCATTACCTTAGATTCATAACCTAGGCCCTTGTTTTCAAGATCCATCACAGGACTAAGAGTATTTTGTTTCTGCAAACTGAGTGTGCTCCCTTTGGCCAGTACACCCAGGGTGAGTCCTCAACACCACAGTTCTCCCTCGGGATGGTCCAAGGACACAACCTTCAGCTGAAGGAAAGCCCAATCCTGGGTCACTGGATCATACTCAGTGTCACTCTTCTAATGTTAACCAACACAACCTCGCCAAGGTGGAAATCTGAATATCACAGGTTAATGTCCTGTGGTGTGACTTCTTCTGTCCCTGGCCAAAAGGAGGGAAGGAGAAATATTTTTCAAAATGAAAAGAAAGAAAGAAAAGCTGCCCCTGACATTTAGAAGCTGGCCTGGCACTCACAGCTAGCCCCTGTTATCTCCTGGGTAAATAATCTTCATGTCATGTCACAGAAATCCAGCCAACCTTGAACAAGGTTACTCAGAGACCACGATAAACTCAGACCACGCAAGTCTTCTTCAGAAATTGTCTCAGCACAGACAAAAACTAGGTCGTCCTATGTAACACCAAACACACCCTTTTTTAGGCTAAAATAATGACTGCTATTTCTCCCCACCATATAAGTAAGATTTCTTGAGAAACACAATCACAAAATCCCTCCTCTCCCACTTTCTTTCCACTTCATCCAATCCAGGGCAAATCCCCACTTCCTTAGACTCCCCACATTACTCCTTCATAGGCCAAATTCTACCAGTTCTTTCCAACACCTTCTTCCCGAGTTGCTCCCAGGCCCCTCTGGTGATATTCTCTCTTGCTGTAAGAGCAATAAACCTAATTTATTAAACTGCAGGAATCGTCCTGGTAGTCTTTTTCCTGAAGTCATTGATATTTATGATATCTAATTTGATTTTTTTAAACAAATTGATTTCCTTTATGAAACTCTTCATTTCACGACCAGCATAACTCAGAAAACCTTATCACAATTTCAATGTGGACAAATAAATAAGGTCTTTAATAGATTAGTGATGGAGCAATGTTGAAGGTGCAGTCCTCATGACTAACCTCTATTTGGAGTCAAATTCACAGATACATAGTTTAACAGCAAGTAATTTTAAAAAATTCATTTATTGGCTCCTCTCAAAAAAAGATTAAAGGGACCAGGTGTGGTGTTAAAGGTACAGCGGCTCAGGAGGCTGAGGCAGGAGGATCGAAAGTTCAAGGGTAGTCTCCAAAACTTAGCAAGACACGGTCTCAAAATAAAAAATAAGGGTGGAGAGGTGCAGAGACCCGGGATGTGGCTCAGTGGTTTAAAGCACTGCTGGGTTCAATCCCCAATATCAAAACCAAAGAGAAAGAAAGAAATCCATCAGCAGTTAGGGAAAAGAAGAGTGTTCAAGCATGTCCCTGTGTTGATAATCTTAGCCCCATCCCCAAATAATTGATCAAAGGATAATAAATCAAGAGGCAGAATTTAGACAGAATTTCCAATTTCACAAAAACAACTGATATGAAAAACAATTTGAAATCTCACTCAACAAAATGTTACTCCATGTTTGAAAACTATGTTATTATTCCCTGAGGGAGATTAATAAAGGAAGCCCAGATATAAAACTATTTATAGGATATCAAATATTGTTAACACCCACACATAAATCCAAGTTTCTAATGAAAAGCATGCAGAAGTGATATAATTACTGGAATGTCACCTCGCCACCAAAAGTTAAGTGACTTTGAATCTAAAACCTCATTTGTGGAGTCACAGCTTGCAAGAGGTTGGTGGAACTTGAAGTAATTATTGGTCTGTCATGATAAACGGCACCAAGAATTATGACTCATGTAATAAAGGTATCATTTCACTGACGCTAATCATATTCTCAGGGTTGTAAAAAGCAACCCTTACTTCCGATTTAAATGAGAACAAAAGACTTTGACATTATATCAGACTTTTCATAACCTTCAGAGGTACTTTTTAAATATCATTCTATTTGCTTGACTTCATGCTATCAACAGTTTATAATTATAAACAAGTAAGCTAAATATGCATTTTTCAACTGACAAAAACAAAATGGTAGAGAGCAAGACTAAGCTACTGAGTCCAAAATTGACTTCCAGTTCTTGCTTATGACTCTGCCATGATACGCCTGAAACTTGGTAGAACAACTGGTTATCATTGACGAATTGCTTTAACAAAAGGGTCACTCCTTCTTTCATGGGGAGAGTAATTTTCATGTCTTACAATCCCACTGAAGTTAAAAAAAATTAATAGGTCTATTATTAATAGGCATATCATTTTGCTTCAATGTGTTCAGGAAATTAGAGTACACGAGGAGCGCATTTTATTCAAAAGAAACTTCATATGAATCTTTTCATCAAAAAAGTTACCCGATCCCCATTCTTTACCTACAGTTTTTCTCTTCTATAATTTGAATTTACAAATATCCAGTTTCACGAAAGAGGAGCATATTTAGAGTTAAAAGGAGAACAGAGAGAACAATAGTAGCAACAAGAACCTTGTCCTGTGGGTTGGCTGTACTCGTAAAATCTGTGTTCCAGCCTACGTACCCAGGTAGTAGTTGGTACCATCGATGCTCCACATGAGACCCAGTCTCTATGATCATGGAAATCACCATTAATGAAGCATCTCTACAAAAAGAAAAGCATCCTTTTAGGTCACTAACTCCCCAAGCCCAGAAATTTCTTCATGATTCATGATAACTGGGTGGCAGTACACTTGGTCTATCAGAACGAGATTTGGTTCATTGTTACCAAACTTGATACTGTTCACTGGTTACCAAACTTGCCTGCATCAGCTGAGCCAGAACACACATGCAAAAAGTTACTTAACGTGGATTTATTACTTACTTACATATAGACAAGAGGGACAGCAGAAGTCTGGAGTTTATTGTGGGCCTGTCTCCCAAGGCTCAGAAAAGCTGTTCAGGAGGGATGGGTCTCATTTGTGGATGCCTCACTCTGCCTCATGACTAAGGGACCCCAGAAGATTGGATGCCTCATGGGACCCATAATATGTTGAGCTAAATTGTCAAAGGACATTCTGTATGCCGGCAAAACATCTCCCAGGGGGTGTAACATTCTCCTCATCTTATAATGTTTGCATTCTCAGCACATTACACAGTTGTTCTGGAGAGCTACAAGAGAGAGGGAAGGACTGGGTTGGTCCCAGGACACACAGAGAACTGCCCCGCAGGTCATGGGTCCTGAGACCCCATGACATTGCACAAACACCTGTGCTCACACATGGGACAGATTTGTTTGTTAATGATTTGGGGGGATTTCCAACATTACTGTGGTATAGAGAATAGGATAATGAATCCCCTGTGGATATGGGGAAAGGGTCTTTTCAGATGTGCTTAGCTTAAGGATCTTGAGATCATCCAGCTGGACTCTGCTATATCATCTGGAGTCTCTTTGACTTCAGACCAGAAAGAAGCCATGAGGGAAAGGGGAAGCTGTGCCACAAGATGGTGTGCTGCTGGCTTCGTAAATGTGGAGATGTGCAAAGACAATGCACTCTAAAACCCAGTCTTCGTTTACTCGATTGACATCATCTGTGACCTAGAATGTAGAACTTCTCCTCATCAAAGATCGGCTTACCTAAGATACTATTCCTGGAAAAGGCAGGAAAATAGCTTGATGCTTTTCATTTACTTACTAGGTTTTAAAATTATGAATTAATTCCTTAGCAATGTCCAAAAGAGATGGGTGTCGTAGAGGCAGGGTGTTTGGGAGGGTGGTGTTATCAGAAACTGATGAATCCTAATGAATTGATGGGTTTCAATCCATTGCAAGGTGTTTTGCTTTGATACTCAAATCATCTGATCTCTGATCAGTAGGAGCCCGTTCTGCTTCTGGCTTCTGAGTCCTTTTGTCTTATTATGCCAAATAGTCTCTGAACATATCCTTGCTTTTTGGTCTCATGAGATGCCCTGAGTCCATCCAGTATAATCTAGACCTAGGATCAGTCACACTTCTAAGGAGCCCTGGTTCCTGTTCATGAGAAATGCCACTTAGAAACCATGACCCACGGGCTAAGGGTGGACATTGACACTGGGTAATGAGGGTCCTCTACTTTAAAATTATAGAAGGAATTACAACTTGAGCTCGTGCCAATTTTCCCATTTCAAATTGGAATTTGGATTTTTTGTTTGGTTTCATATTTCCAGTTCTTTTCATTTACTCTGAAAGTTTTGATTCCTAAAATAGTATTATAATTATTAGTTCTATTCCAATAATACACAATGTAATAACAATACTAGTATAAATACTGATGGTGTGATTGTTGAGCTTTCATTTGTTTACAGTTATGTAGGCAAGTGTGCCCTTCGGATTTGTCTCATAAGAGATAGAAAATCAAAACACTGTGCTTTCAATTCACATGAAACAATTCTCTCTGGTTAAATAATAGATTTAATATACAATGATTTCCACTTGTTTCATTTTGTTTTTAATTGTTTTACAGCCACACAAAACCATTAATGATTCTAAAATTCAACCAGCAAAATGAAGTACATTCAAAAAAGTCTAATATCATTCGTTTCTTTACCATTTACCTCCTTCCTATTATATGTAACCATTGTTATTAATTTTAATTTATCCTTTTATTACTCTTTGTAAACAAAGAGTAATATATAGATAAAATATACATGTGTGTGTGTGTGTGTGTGTATAATTTCACTTCTCTGCTTTTTCTTAGATAAAGTGTCATTATACACCTTACTATTTTCCTATGGTGATATATCTGAAAGATCATTGCACAGCATATACAAAGATGTAGAGATGCTCCTCTTACCCTGTGGTTCCTACAGCTGCTTGGCATTTTCTCATGCTGTTCACATCATTCAATCAGTATCCTATTGATGAACATTAGGCTCATTTTCCATCTTTTCTTATTCTGAATTTTGACGCAATGAATAGTTTGTGCATGACATTTTCTCAGAGCTTTGCTACTATACCCTTAACACAGATTCCTGAATGGATATCATTTGATTAAACACTGCTAAGTTCTCCTCTAAAGTGCCTGTTCTATTTTTTAATTTTTTTTAACTTCTATGTTTGAGAAGCCAGTTTACCAACTAGAGAAATGGCACTGGGAAGCAGTTCATAACTGTGACCAAAGTTTCCCAATTATAAAGAAATCAGGGCATAGATAAACAGATTCAAACAACAACAACAACAAAAAATAACAAGATGAAAACTACAGTGGCCATGTTTAGAAGATGAGCAGAAGGAGAAAATAAACTTTTCCTAGAAATAAAGGTTATCCACAAATAGGAAGAATCAGATGATAAGCTGGAGGAAAAGGAGCCAAAAATAAATGAAAAGAATTTAAAAGAATTATAGGGGGAAATGAAAACTATAGAAAATAGACAAAGTATGACATATCATACATACAGAATTGGTGACTTGAAAGAAGAAAATGAATATATAAAACAAAAATGTACAATTCAGAAAAACTTTAAAAATAAATAATTGCAAGACTTCAATCTACAGATTGAAGAGATAGACTGAGATCACCTCATCAACACTAAGACGTGTCTCAGGAAATTTTATATACTTCTATGAAATAAAGGAAGGATCCTTCAGACACTGAGGTGGTGACTAGACTCAACCCTCCTGGGTGACTGGACTCAACCCACTGCCCAGCAACACCCAGGCTGGAAGAAAGCTTAGCAACACTCGTGGTCTCAGGCAGAAAACTGACACGGAGAATCACACCCCGGGCGACAGACAATAGACCAATAGACCAGCATTAAAATTCATGAAACATAATTCCTACCAGCCCTTTTTTTAGAAGATAAGTGGGATGTATCTATTTATATCAAAAGGAAGCCTAAAACAACCTTGAGTTTGTGATTATCAAATGGAATGTTAATGTCATAAAAAAATGAACATTAGAAATAATAATATCACCAACAAAAATAGAGGAGAGAAAGTAGAAAGTTGTCATCCAAAGACTAAGGTTTCCATCTTTCACAAAATCATAAATTTAAGCACAAGGAATAGTAATGCAATCAGTCGAAAATTGGCTTTATTACAGTGCAATTGTTTTGTACTTTATAACCATGTGAATATTTTAGAAAATTATAAAACAAAATTAAATTTTAAAAAAGCCCAGTGGTTGAAAATTCAAAACAGAAAATGGACACAGATGGTAACTTACTGATGGCAAAGCCACAGAGTGAAAAAAATTTTGAGTGACCATAAAATTCGTCATTTGTACATATTTAGTGGAATCAGTTTTGTGGAAAAAGAGAATTGCAAAGAAAATCTTTGACATTTTTTAGTAATTATATTACTTTTGTTGATGTTGGTAGACGATCATGATTCAAAGTAAAGCAAATGAGAGATTCTATAAATGATTTTGTCTTTTTATTTATGTTAACGTTTTACATACCAACAAATAAAATTATATTTAAAAGTGTAGGGAAAAACTTAAACTGGTTTTTTAAAAGGAACTTAACCATAGAAGAGCCAGATCATTTCACAGATGAATTCTATCAAAATACGAATCAACAGTAACTCCAAAGCTATTTAAGCTGCTCCAGAGCACACAAAAGAGGGAAATTTTCTAAATTCTTTTCACCGAGCATCATTCTAATATCTGACAAAGGGAATACACATCAAAAAAATTAGAGAGCACATTCAATTGTGTATAATAAATCAAATTATCAACCGTTATGCTGAAAGCAGTACTGAAATTCTGTATGTGTTTAATGGGAAGAAGGGATCCATGGGCAAGTCCTTAATGTTAGAATAAGAATAGATACACCTTAATGATTCATTTATATATAGATAATATTTCTGTGTAGTCCTCTTCCATGTAAAAAGGAAGTCCTCCTGAGTCCTAAGACTCAGCCAATCAGAATACTCCACATCCCTGGTACAAGGTGTTCTGAAAAGGAGAAGAGCACCACAGTGAGACCCTACCCTAAACTCTTTCTGGAGCTACTGGGAAGTGTTCCTTCTCCGAAGTGCTGTTCGCAGGACCACCAGATTGGCACTACAGAGACAGACCCGGCCCTGAGAGCTACGCAGAATCCACCCAGAGCTGTGGAAACACCCTGGTGTTAGGGAACCCTTCTACACAGTGCCAGCCTATTGAGGTCTAAGACTGATCACAGTCTAATGAGTAGATGACGAATACAAAGTAAAGCAAATAAGCGATTCTGTAAATGATTTTCTCCTTTTATTTAAGTTAATGTTTTACAGACCCAACAAATAAAATTATATTTAAAAGTGTAGGAAAAAATTTAAACTGGTTTTTGAAAAAGAACTTAACTGTAGAAGGGCCAGATAATTCACAGATTCTAACAAGGACAGAGAGGAATCTAGCCATTTCTAGCACTTCGAGAACATATGAGACATTTCTGTTAATCGGCAATAAAAAGATGAGAAATTCAATTTTTTACAAAGAGGACAAAAGCTATTAATTGTTCACATAAAAACCTCTCCAGGGTGGTGCTCCTCCTCTCTGTCAGAGAAACACAAATTAAAACAAAACCAGACATGATGTGACACGGCACAGGTTGTCAGTAATCAGGAACTTACAGAAGGCTGAGATGTGGTGAGGATGTGGGAAAAATTAGAGCATCATCGCATCGGGGGAGAGGTGATAAGCATTCCCTGGGCGCACAGCCACTGAAGGACCACCTAGCAGCACACTTGGAAGCTAAGCTCTCCAGGACACTGCACTTCTGGGGCCTGATTGCAAGGATGTACCAGAAAAGTCACCTCACAAGTTCTGGGGGAGATAAAGGTAGTGAGTTAGGCAAAGTGGTGCTTCCCTGACCAAGGGGCTGAACAACAGAGGTTTCCACCCGAATGTGAACCGTTAATGAAACACAACACTACCCAGTGGTTAGGAGCTAACTGGCTCTTTGGTTAGCCACATGGATGGTTCTCCAAAATACAATGCTGAGCCAAGAAGTAAGGAATTAAATGGGATTTAAAGCACCATATCATACAGTAGGTTTTTCAGAACACAGAACACTATATTTGAGGCATGCACATATATGTTAATAAAAGGACTGGAGGTCAGTTGAAAATGGGTACGTTATATACACAGGAAGACTAAGTAATGAGACTGGGTATCCTAAATGAAGAGAGAAATAAATGTTTAAATTTTAAATAGCCAAGTAAACCTTCTATTAGTATTAATATTATTTTAATTACATAAAAGAACAGTGCTTTTAAAAGAAGTTTCAGAGGTGTTCTCTTGGTGCTAAATCTAAATCTCCTAAAATATATACCTGGATATAAAATCTTCCCTGGAGAAAAAGACATAAATTCAGAGCATCAATAAATGATTTCTGCCCCTTCTATTAGCTGGTTTTTATTATGGAGCTGTGGAGTGCTTTGGACCCTCCTGGTTTCCACACAGGTTCAGGCACAGAAGCTAGAAGTAAGGATTTGAGAACTGATCTCATGAGAGGTTTTTGCCCCAGAATTTTATTTTTTTTCCCTGAAGTTCAAGGTTACAGTCATCAGCCTACCATATCTGACTTTTTGGATCACCTGATCTGGCAATTCTTCCTTATGGAAACAAAATAGCTCTTTATTTTCCTAATAATTATGTTAGAAAAATAATGATTGTTTACTTTTTTATAGTAATGCTAAAAAATCAGATTAAGTCTATTCTTTGATTTTTAACTGTTAAAGATAGAATGACTCAATGCCTCCCTCTCACTCACTCTATACTTGGTAAGAAAATTTCCTGTTCAATACCATAAAATGCTGTTGTAAGTTATGAGTCCTATAAGGGAAATTTTACAAGTGATGAAGAATTCTAAATCTTGACTAGTGATGGTTACATGACTATAACATTTGTCAAAGCACATGAAATTATACAATTAAAAATGGTTGATTTTATTGTATATAAATGATCCCATAATAAATATGATTTTAAAAAATACTCTTGGAACAAAATTCTTAAAATATGGGCATTGACTTAATTAAAATAATATACAAATAGAAATCACCATGAGCATTGCCATAAATCCCTCTTGACAAAAGTGCTGCCATGTTGAATCCTTGGTTTCCCTGCTCAAGACAAGGAAGGGAGCTGCTAATAGAATTCTGGTGATTTACCACAAGATTTTGAAATGTTTGTTTGTAAATAAATTTTAGAACAGGGTTTGATTTAATAACTTGAGGACTGGGCTATTTGCCCTAAAGCTATCAAATTGAAGATAACAGCAGAGGGCTGTCTCGGTGAGTCATGACCCCTGAGAGGGCCCAGGCAGAGAGATGCACCAGGAGCTCCCTTTTCTCTACAGGTCTGGCCTCACTCAAGGGTTGCTATACCATTGCGTGACCCTTAATGGAAAATAAAGTCCTTGAGTTCTCAACCTAAAGGCTTGCAAATTCTTATACAGAACTGAAACAAAGGAAAGAGGATCATGTACATTTTGAGCAGGAATTACAGAATGACCTTTCCTTAGTTCATAATGGTAAGCTCTGAAAATAGATGAACCCAATTCAAAAGGAATTAAATAGTACAAAATTGAATTGAGAGTGCTTATTTTAATGGGAATAGAACATGATAAATATATGACACCTTTTTCTCATTGACCTTTATGTCTTTCAATGTAATAAAATTCATGGGACGCATTTTGATTGGAAGTCTAAGGGTGGCTAAGTGATGTCTGGTTTGATGTAGTCCTTTCAGACTTACCCTCAACCTAGCTGGCACAGGACCACAGCTTCTAGAACAAGAGCAATTCTACAGAAAGCGTCTGGGATGGTTAACAGCCATTGTGGCTTGAAGTTCCACAGGTATGCTCTGAGAAATTTTCTGATGAATGCAAGCTGCAGATGGCTTTCTTTATCTCCTGACAAGCTGCTACTGCAAACCATAGAGTGTCAGGAAAAAATCTTTGCTGTGATATAGTCCAGGAAGAAATCTGGCCTCTTGCTCCAACCAGTTGATCAAACCCATCCCCTAATTTCTCAAGCAGCACTATTCAATATGGCAGCCACTATCACATAAGACATTTGGGCCCTGGAAATGTGGCTAATGAAAATTGAAATGTGCTATAAATACACTGGATTTGAATGATTTAGTAGGAAAACAACATATAAACCATCTCATTATATTAATTATATGTTGAAATTATTCTATTTCAGGTACAGTGGTTTAAATAAAACATATTATTAAAATTAACTACACCTATTTCTTCTTTGACTTTTTAAAGTAATATTAGAAATTTTAAACTGCATATGTGCCTTTCATTATATTTATACTGGAAAATGCTGCCCCAAGCAGCAGCTGTTGGCCACGTCTCCCTCCCTATGGCCAAGGCTCAGTCCACTCACCCTATCCATACGGTGTCCCACTGCAATCTTCAGAGACTCTTAGACTTGGAAGGATATATCCATGGGATATTGGTTGTTCTTCTTCAGGGGTTTGGTTTGGAGTTGCCAGCTCCTTTCCACCCATCCATATTCTTCTGGATAGCCCAGTGGCCTCCAGTATATTCTTCAGCTCTCTCCCAGCATGCTTCTTGGCTGGGACAGCCAGCACAGCAAACCTCAGCTGAGCCGAAGCCCTAACACCATTTTCTTTAAAAAAAAAAGACTCTACTGGAATCTAGTTGAATAAATACCTGAAAAGAAATATGTATCCTGCTTCTATCTAGATGAAAGTTTTGTGCCATATATCCTTCCTTTCATTAAATATATTGTTAAATTTTCCCCTCCACAAAGAACAGATGATCTTTTCTACAACTATGGTCCCAACAAATCCATTTCCTCTGGGAACAAAATTCAAATTCTCTCCATTACTAGCCAGGAACTTCCTGCTCCAATGGCTTTTTGCCTCTCTCATCTCAGTTGAGGCTACTTTCCTCACCCATCAAGCCCCGGGCTTTCCTCCCTGCTTCAAATGCACCCACTAAACCAACATCCAAATGATGTTCTTTGCTCTTCTGGAAAACTTGCCTTCCCTAATAAGAGTCCATCCATCCACCTCTCCTCCCCACTTGCTTATAATGTCTGCATGTAAATATAGTTAGTAGAGCCAAAGAATTTAGCATTTTCCCATAATAAAATAAAAAAGCAAATGAAAACATTATAGGTGTTATAAAGATTTGATGAGTGAGATTCATGGCTGGAGTCTTCATTTAAAAATATACACCTTACACAAAATGTGATCCCCCAGAAACCAGGGAGGAAGGGCATCCTGAGTTTGGAAGTTCTGTGTGTGAACTAAGGAAGGAACAACATGGAAGCATTGAGCGAGGAAGAGAGAGGGGAAGGGAAGAGAGAAGATGCACAGGAAGTGGTAGGGAGTTTTCTAAGAATTTATTGGCTTTGGTGGGTCCCAAAGCACCTTGGTAAAAGATTTCTGTCATCCTCTATGTCTTGTTTATTTCATTTTTTTTATTTGTCAAAGAATTTGTGTCATGACTAAAAGAATCTTGCTTATCTTCCATTTGCTTGATTACTGCATATCAGATTGTGCCACTCCTTGGGAGAAAACCATGCCATTGGTCCCTCAGCAGCACCATGAAGAAAAGCCAGGTCCTTACTCTGACTCACCAAGTCCCCACCACATCCCACTGGACCTTGCTAAGCATTCCAGCTCCACTTCATCTTCTTTCTACCTGCGGAACATTCAAAATGTGTCTCCAACTTAGATCCTTTGCATAGCCTGGCCCCTCCATGAAGAGCGCTTTTCTTCTGACTTCAACATGGCCTCTTGTGCTCCACAATCAGCCTGCAGCTCCCAGGGCCCCCGGGAGGGAGGCCTTCTCTGCCATCCAGTCGAAGTAGTCCCTCCACTACAGCACCCTCCTGGGAGCTGCTCTTCAGCCCCATCTGAAATTTTCTCGCACATTTCTCTTCTGTCTTACCAGTTGGAATGCAGGCTCCCACAGAGGCATGTCTGAACAGGCACCTGCAAGAGTACATCACAACATCTCATTTTATTCCCACCAATAGGGAATAGAAATGGGGGGGGGGGGTGCTGTCATTAGTAACAGACAATATGGTCATGTGCATAGAAAACCTATAGTGGTTGTCAGGAGAACTCAGCAAATCTGCTGGATTCAAAAATCATTTGCAAACATCAATTAATTCTATATTTCCACAGTTCAAAATTTAGAAATGTTGTTTTCTAAGATATCACTAAAACAGTATTTGAAATAAGCTATACAAGTCATATGTCTTGTGATAACGTAAGACAGAATCTTGTGAATTACTGATGTTTTCCATTAATTAGGTAAAATTAAAAGTCCTGTGACAACAAAATGTTGATACACTTATATCCTGAAGTTTCACGGGAGAAACTAACTCCCGTTTACTTAGGTATCACAATGTAGTTCTATCTGCCTTTCTGATCATTCTAACCATGGACAAATTTACGTTAAGAAAGAAGGTTCTGGATAGAAGAACCAGCTATGAATAGTACACACACTTATACCTTTAAGAGGTAAAAAATAATGGTGTAAAAATTCCTTGTGGAATATTGCTAATGAAACATAACTAAATTAAAGGCAAAGAAATGAGGCAAATACGATTTACAATAATGTTATTACTTTCATTAAAACATTTTTAAAATTACAAATACTACATAATTTCATAACCAAAAAGGCCTAAGTTTATTTTAACAATAATTTTTTGTTAGCCATGGTAACATTAACTATTGAATTGAGGTAATATTATTCATTAAAACACCTAATAAAATTGAAACTACAGTGAAAAATTCTGGAATACCATAAGTGTGTTTCCAAATGTGGAAAATGCAGTTTACATTACTGTCCTGATAAAATGCAGTTCACATTACTGCCCTGGAGGAAGAAAGCAGATTGCCAGTTATGTTATGGTCACATTTACATTGTTAAGAGGCAAGATGTTACAGGGTTTCATTCTATTACAATTGGATTATGTAACATTTTTTCCATAAAATTACGTTTGTGGGTGTCTTTGGGATTCCAGGGTATGCGAACAAATGAAATGCTTTGGTATGCTCCTTGGTTTCTCTCCAAAGAGATGTGACACTGTATACCTGTGTGTGTGTGTGTGTGTGTGTGTGTGTGTGTGTGTAAAGCATTAATTTTTGATGTATCTATGGGACCTTGTTGTCATCTGTCCAGTAGGTGCTATGTTCAAACCCTAGCTTTGCTCCTAAGCAGCCATATGGTCTTGATCAAGCTAATTAACCCCTTTGAGCCTCAGTTCTGCATCTAAAAGAATCAAGATAGAATTGTTGCAAGACTAAAGTGAAACAAGGCCAGGGACAAGCTTGGCATATAACAATAGATGCACAATAAATATTTGCTGTGTCCAATCAAAGATCCTCCATTTTCCCCATAACCCCCATGTTATGGATCAGCATCCACTTATCAGAGAAGTGGGCAGGGGAGCATGGGGGAAGAAAAGATGGTGGAATGAGATGGACATCATTACCCTAGGTACATGTATGACTGCACATATGGTGCAACGCTACATGGTGTACAACCAGAGGAATGAAAAGTTGTGCTACAATTGTGTACAATGAATCAAAATGCATTCTTCTGTCATATATACTTAATTAAAATAAATTAATTAAAAAAAAGAATTCCAAAAACAAAAAAATATTTGCTGTGATTATCACACGGCAGGATATTTGCATGCCCTAAGGCATGGAGTCGAGTTGTCTAGAAGACATTGGCAACTCTGCCACAGAACCTTGGGGAGACACAGTGGGCTGACTGCTTTCTCCCTACAGAAAGCTGACAGCTGCTGAGGCCTTGGCCCTAGAGGGGCAGTCTGGTTAAGTGTTTTCTCCTCGCTCCACTACTTTTTCCCAGAAAAGAAGGATTGCGGGACCACTTATTGCCTTTCTCTCTGCATCCCCTCCGCTTCCTGAAGAATGGCCAGGCCAGAGACCTGATGCTTCTTTGTCCTTACATCCTTCAAGTAGGAGAGAACCAACCGTGGGTTTGGGGGGCGTCACCGCCAGCTTCCCAGGATTCACCAGGCACAGGGGACTTCACCAGGCCTTCTTGAGACTGTAATTCAGCCGCGACTGTGAGTAGACACTTGAGCAGGGTGAAAACAGAGGCTACAGCTCATTTCTCAATGCCTTGCTCCACTTTCCTGGATCCTGAGCCCTTCACAGTTAGTAGCAGTGGACTTCTCCCAGTCCCAGGTGGCAGTCAAGAGGAAATCTTAGTTAATTAAACATGTCATGCCAATTTTCCCTAAAAAATCGGGTGTCAGTTCTGTAGATGTGAACACACACACACACACACACACACACACACATACAAGATACACATAAAGAATCGCTGCCTATGATGTCCTTTCCATGGTAGGAAAGAACTACGCAGTTTTTAAGAACACTAAATGTTTTTCTCTTTATTTAAATTTAAAAGTGGTAGATGAAGCTACTTAATAGGTTATTCAGGAGAGAGCCATACTTCCACATCTTTCTTCAATTATAAAATCATCATAAAGGGAAGTTCATCTACCCGTGGAATGGCTCCTTTCCATTTGCAAACTGCAAATGTTCACATAACTAAGCTTCATGTTCCATTACCTTTGCTCTGAACACAGGGAGGACTCTAAAGATGTGACTGAGAACAAAATTTGTTTTTTTTTTTTTTTTGGTTTTTGAACCAGGGATTGAACCCCAACGGTACTTAACCACTCAGCCACATCCCCAGCCCTTTTATGTTTTGAGACAGGGTTTCACTAACATGCTTAGGGCCTCACTAAGTTTCTCAGGGTTGCTTTGGACTTGTGATCCTCCTGCCTCAGCTTCCAGAGCAGCTGGGATTACAACGATGTGCCACTGGGCCTGGTGAGGACGTAGCATCTCAACTGACGAGAACCGATGAAAATAGGTGCTTTGCTCACTGGCACACACTCTTCCTTAGAGGCCTGATCCCAGGCTATTTTTTTTTTTCTCAAAGATTGCTATTAGAACTTTTAAAGCAAGGACTATAGAAAAAGATATAGCTTCGCAGGAGGGGGCCATTTGAATGATGCCTTTTGACATGATGATATGCAAAGTGGTAGAAATAGAGATCATCAGTGGACAGGTTGTCACTTTTTTTTTTTAATTTATGAGAAATGTTCTCTTAGGAGGAAGCCACAGAGATGAATGGAACACCCTTGGCCATGAATTAGGGGAATATGAAAATTTTAGCACTACACTGCTTGCAAGGTAGGAGTTCAAGAAACATTTGTCGACGGGCTGGCTGGAAACCACGAGCTGCAGAAGAACAGTCACATGCAAGCTCTCAAAGCTGCCGGGGGCACTGCTGCTGTGATTTAATTGTCTTTGCAGCTGTAACAGTCTAAATGGAAACCACCGCATTAATATTAATTCCCAGTAAGTGTTCTGGATGGACAAGGCAGCTGCACTGGGAGCGGATTCCTAGCTGTGTGTTAATTATTCAATGTTTTTAGAATTTCTAGATTTAGGGACAGTCAAAAACAAATTTTAGCTGCCTACTTTTCTGTTTAATTAGAGTCATTTGGTGTTTATCTAGGGTTTTGTTTTTATGCCTCACCTGTTCAGGGCCAAATTAGGAAAATAAAAATAAATTCCGGATAATGTTTGGCTTGAAGGTAGAGAATGAAATTATATAACAGTTTCTCAGTTAGTGATCTTAGCTCCAACTTTTTAAAGTTTAAAGTCTCAAAAGAAAACCTCTCCTGACTCCAACAGACCCTATCTACCCATTGACCCACATCCCTCATTGGGATGAGCATTTGAGATTGGATTATGAAAGACACTGTGGCTTCTGTCTTAGCATCCCCAACTCTGCTTTCATTTGTTCTGAGGGAACCAGTGGCCATGTCATAAGACGGAGCCGTCCATGTGGTGAGGAACTGAGGCCTCCTGCCTCCAGCCTGTGCGTGAGCTGGGAAGCCCCTTCTCTAGCCTTCTCAGCCCTGGCTGGCAGCTTGGTCTTCAACAAGATGAGACACTCTGAGCCAGTTATTCAGCTAAGCTAATCCCAGTTTCTTGGCTCTCACAATCTGAAAGAGAACCAATGTTTGTTAAGCTGTCGTGCTTTGGGAGTTATTGATCAAGCAGAAGTGCCTCTAGACCATTCAGATGCCATGTAGTCACTCATATGGCTCCATTTACATCCACCATCTTGTTATCTGGTTTCAATTTGTCCCATCTGTTTTTTGTTCTCTTTTTCCTTGATTTCTATTTGCTCTTGGACTCTCTTGCTGGCTTAATAGCTAAGGTCTCTAAATTGTTATTTGATGGTTGCTTTAGGATTTACAACATCCACTTCAACTTATCACAATCCACCTTCAAGTAGATTTTATATATTCATAAGAAATCCTATGCTGCTGTTGTTACAGATTTTAATTCTATATGTATTGTAAATACACACTACATTATTATTGCTTTGTTTTCAATAAGAAATTTAAATAATAAAAATCTTTTCTTTTCATCCACACGGTTACTATGTCTAATATATTTGTTTCCTACACAGAACTTTGATCCATACATTTTACTCCATGCAAAATTAAAGTCAAAACAGATCATAGACCTGAACTCAAAACATAGTATTATAAAACTATTTGACAAACACAGGAAACTTTTATGACCTTGGGTTGAGAAAAGAGCTCTTTGATACCACCAAAAATCATAATCCATGAAAGAAAAAAAAAATGGACTTCATCAAAATTAAGTACTTCTACTTTAAAAAAAAACTGTTAATAAAAGTAAAAGCAAGTAAGAGCCTGGAAAAAAATTTGCAAATTTTCTACATGATGAGGACTTGAATGTAGAATATGCTAAAAACTCTAAAAAACTCATGAGAAATCAAAACTAGCAAAACAAGTGGGCTGAAGACTTGAACAGACACTTAGTAAAGAAGATACGGATATCAGATGAGCACAGGAAATATGCTCCATGTCACTAGTTATTAGGGTCACGTGAGTTAAAACTATCATGAGATACCACTACATACAAACTAGAAATTCTACCACTTACAAAATAGACTGGCCACATCAAGGAGTGGAAATAGGTGAAGCAACTGAAACTCTCATTAACTACTGGTGAGAATGAAAAACAATTGTACAATTGGATATAAAATGGTACAATAAGTTGTTGGAAAACGCCTTGTCAATTTCTTTAAAAAATAAATAAAATCCTGTCATATGATCTGGCTATCCCACTTCCAGGCATTCTCCCAAGACAAATGAAAACATATATTTATCTATACAAAGACTTTTATATAAAGTTTTATAGTAGCTTTATTTGCCATAGCCAAAAACTGGAGCTAACCCAGTAAACAAATGCATAAATAAGTTGTGGTATGTCCACATTATGGAATACTACTCACTGACTGAAAGTAGTTAATTGCTGATGAACATACCATAAATGAATTCCAGAATAAAAGAAAACAGAACAAAAGAAAAGTATATAGATTAAATTATTCCCTTTATCTGCAATTTCAGAAAATGCAAAGCTATCCATAGTGAAAGCAGATCAGTTGTTGTCTGCCGACAGGAGAGGGCAGTGGTCCTGGGAAAAGCAGGAAGAAGCAGGAGAACACCTTCAGGGTAAAGGTAGGTTGATTACATGGACTGCAATGGTAATTTTGTAAGTCAAAACTTGTCAGATGATGCACGTGAAGCTGCTGATACCGAGATAAAAATCTTCTTTGTCAAATCCAGACAAATTGGAGTCGGGAAAGAACAAAGAGGGAGAGAAGAAAAAGCCTGCCTGAGAAAAATACTATTCCAAGGCATTGATAAATGCCACCCCCCAACACACAAAATTCCTTCTCCTACATTGCCCCAGGCTTTGCACAGGTATGCACGGATTCCTGTATCAGTTTATCTTTAATGTCCCAAAGGACAATTTCCATGAGAAACACTCCATGGGACAACTGCCCAGCATGGCCACTTTTATCACTGAACTGATGCCAATTCCTGCCTCTGGTCTCCAAGATGAAAGAACTTCCTATCTGAGGAGCTCATGTAAATTTCTCCCCTTTTCCTCTTCAAAATTTTCTTTTGCCTTGACGTCCTTGGATGTGCCCATAGTTTACCGTGATTTGTGCATTCCCACTGCACTGCTCGGCTGTTCCCAAGGAAATGTCATTCTTTAAAGAATATCACTCTGATTGTTTTTGCAGGTTAAGGTATTTTTTACATTTCTGCAGCTAATGGTATGTCACTATACCACACCAAAAAAAAAAAAAAGCTTTTAAAATAAAATAGACATTGATCTCTGCTCTTGTGTATCTTACTGCAATAGGAAACAGTAAAGGATAAGTGTAGATTGTTAAGCTGAATCATACGAAATTACCACTTTTGCAGGCAAAGAAATTAGACAAATATCAATTTCATAAGATTCAATCTAATATACGTCAGCATTAAAATATGGTAGAAGTTGATAAAAGCCAGAGGTCAATGAGAAGTCAAGTAGGATAAGGCAATCAGGATTTAAAAGTGGACATCCTGCTGGCACATCCTAGAGGGCACAGTGTGGTCAGGTTCAGGCTCATTAGGACAGTGACATGGAGGAGACTCAAGGACGCGTGCTATGGGGAGAGCCCAAAAGCCCTAAGGTAGGAGGGGTCACGCATGTTAAAAGAGTAGTAAGAATCCCAGTGTGGTAAGAAGCAAAAAATTCCTTTTTAAAAAGATTTCTAGAATCTCACAGAACAGCCAATGAGGCTGGCAAAGGATACTTTGACAAGGTACAGAAACACAGTGAGCATAAATGGCCAGAGCCACACTGTGCCTGGCAAGGAAGCGGCATGCATCCTGGGTACACAAGGGAGGCTGCCCAGGACTCCATGCTGCACCCACACCACCACCTCCAGCCTCTGAGAACAACTGCTGACCCCAGTCTTCCCTTATTAGCTCCAAGTCATAGTTCCAGTCCACAGATCTGCATCCCCAAGGCTGCCTCACATCTCCAAGCCCTTGCAGCCAAGAGACGCAGCAAACACGGGGTCTTTCCAGATTTTCAGCAGGAAGCAGGCTCAGCTTCCCCACACCAAAACAAGAGGAGTTCCTGCACGTGACAAAGGAGATAAGACAAGGGTCAGCAACGGTCAGGAAAGAGTAAAGGAGACCACTTTACCCTCTGCAGAGGAAGATGGGGCGGGGGGTGGAGGAGTTGCCTTGGCTTCCCTTGGCTTCCTTTGCCTGGGTACCACCCACGGTGCCCATCAATGGCAGTTTTATGATAGAGGACAAGGCAGGGACTGATACATTCTATAAGAAGCCCTACTGGACATAGTCTTTTGGAGTTTGACAATTTAGACTACTGTACAGATCATGCATAAATAAAAATAAAACGTAAAAGCTCTGCAAGAGGAATATAAAATGAACAATAGCTTCCAACGAATCTGTAAACTTGAATCGACCACAGGTCACATACTCAGGATCTCCAAGAGTCACTTTCTTGCAGCAATGACATGGTATGGCTGCATCTAGCCAAAGAAGGCTACCCCTCTGTAGCCCCATGGACCAGGAGGCCCTTCTCTGGGAGAATAATCACAGGCTGAGGATCATGGAGGCTTTGTGTGTCCCTGCCAGACCTCAAGCTATAAGGAGGTGTGAGGAAGCAATGAGAAATCCACAGCTCAGCATGATTTTCAGGTACCTATTTCTCCATTCGTGTTGGGCCAAATGTAGTCATGCCCCAGAAAGAGAGAAGAGGAGAGGGGAAAGAGTCTTTGAGACCTGTGTGAAGGACAGAACCAGTGCAGGCTTCCTGGATGGGGGACCAGAGCTGGCCCTAGGCCCCATACTCCGAAGGGGGCCTCTGAGCTTGGGGTACAGTGCTCCACTATTGCTATCTTAAAATGCTTGATAATTTTCTCATTGAAATTTTATGGAGTTTGATGGCCACATGAACAAAATCTACGCAGGGAGCCTCACATTCTCTGGGGTCATCTTTTGCATTTTCATTCCTGTGGGGTTCAGCACCATCTGAAGCCCTCCACGGTGCAGGGAAAGCATGCTCTTAGGAGCATCCACACTGCCCCCACCAGTAGCCCTGTGCAGAAAGATCTCAACACCAAACAGGAAATAAAAAACACCATAGCAGGTTCACAAGAGACCATGGAAGAAAGAGAAAAGCTCTCTTGCTGATCTTTGAACAAGGAGCCCTATATTTTTGCCCTGCCCTGGGCCAAGCTAATTGTGTATCTGTTTAGAGTTGATAGAAAAATAGATGCAGGTGGAGCTGCAGAACCAGGGAGCTGTGGAAACACTTCACTGCTGGCCTTGACATCCAAGGTGTGGAAGTTTTCTTTGTCCCATGCTTGGCTGTGCATTAGCTGAACAGAATATTGAAAAAGCAATTGCAGTGTGCCACACACGAGGATGGAAACTGGAGATTTTTTTTTACATGGGGTGGGGAGGGTCAGTGTCTCTTAAAAAGGGACATTTGATCTAAACCAAGCATCCAATCTGATGCTAGCCTGAAGAATTGGAGGGAGGAGGATCCCAGCAAAGGACAACACTCTAAGGTAGCACAAGCTTGCCTAACGGTGGTTTACCAGTGATTTGTGCACAGAAATAGGGTCACAAAATAATGGCCATGACCTATATTTAACTCAAGATCTCTTTTGACCTTTAAGTGGGAATTACTTAGTCCCATGCACTGCAGGCTTTGATACTGGTGTTGAAAATCAGGATCCGTCCTGTTGCCCCGGTGTTGAAGATTGAACACCTGAGAAACACCAAGGCAAGAGCAAAAAAGCATAGGAAAGAGAGAGAGAAGCTCTTCCAGAGAAAAGGGGGTCCAAGGGAATGGGGAAGTCTTCCCCCTTTTATAGGTTTCAGATTTCCTTTCTTCTCATGCCTCCTCTTACCTTACCTATGTGACCCAAAGGTGGAGTGACCAAGGGTGGGAAAGAAGCCACCCAGGGGGTGCTCTTCACCAACTCCTTGCTGGGAGGAACAATTACTGGACCATAGCAACAGGTGAGGAGGAAGGGGAAGTATTCTGAAGGTATTAGCATTTTATCTCCCTTCCAACCAGCTTCCATCTTCCTGATGCAACTCCATCATCATCTATACTAGCTGCCTGTCTTTTGCTCCTACTTCAGCTTGACAAATCCTTAATGGACATCGTCACTTACTTTGTCCACTGGAGAGCACCAAAGAGCCATGGAACCTTAGCTGACCTGAACTTCCACCATGTGTTGATTCTAAGTGCTATTACCTCCAGCTTTCCCTAAAATACCATTTAGAATGAATGGGATCATTCAACTCACCTTGCTTAAGCACCTCTTGTGTTCCAGGACCTCACCCGGAGAAACAGTGAGGAATAAAACCCCCGGGTTCCTTGGAATCCAGCAGTGGGCAAAAGGCACTCAGCCTTGAGATGCCAAGGATACTAAGAAAGGTGCTGAACGGCGCTGAGTGGGTCTGAGGTTTGGTGGAGGAGAGTTTGTGACCCAAGAGTAGATACATGTCAAAGAACCAGTGAGTGCTAGCCTAAAATAAAAATCTTACACCCACTCAAAAATTCAGTATCTTGTTATAGTAAGTTTTCCACATTTTTTCGTTATAGGCTGATTTGAAAATTAAATCAGGCTGACCTGTTCTGCTCAGACATCTCACCCTGTGCAGAATTGGTCCCCCTTTCCTCATGAGGCTGACACCCCCACCCACTTGCACCCTGACCACAATGTCTTTAAACCATGAAGCTAATGCTTACTTCCTGAGTAGGTACAAAAAGGAGCCAATTCTGAGAATGTAACTTGGTACTTTCCACTTTATGAAATGTGAATTATGACTATACGTGCCTCTCCCACCCCACTCCTTTGTGGTTTTTCTGTTTTTAAGTGGCTTCCTAACCCGTGTTCAGTGTCTTGGGCTGCGGAACTGTCTGGTTTCTGCTCCCTTGGCCCTGGCCAGAATAAATCCTTTGTCTTTACCCCCAAAAGACCCGTAGTTTTATTTGGGATTTTGGAATAGCGCCTTGACATTTCCTAGCTAATTTCAAGCTTATCAAGGCATTTTCAAAACTCAGATTTCAACTTGGCTCATTTATTTTGACAAACTTCTCCAAGAATCAATGTGCTGAGAAGCTGAAACAAAAACAGAAGGCATAGCTGGACATGGTGGCCCAGGCCTGCCGTCCCAGCTCTCAGGGAGCATGGGTGAGGGGTTAGGCAAGAAGTTAAAGTTCAAGCCCAACCTGGACAACTGAGCAGAACTCAAAATAAAATTTTAAAAAGGGCTGTGAATGTAGCTTAGTAGAGTTCTTGGCTAGCAGGTGCTAGGACCTGGGTTCAACCCTTAGTACTGCAAAAGCAAAACCGACTACCAAAGGAAAAAAAAAATGGCTAAAAACCAGAGTCATGGAGATGTTGAGCATTTTTCAAGTTTCCAGTTCTCAGACACAATGTAATTTAAAACTTTCAAGATAACTATCTCATAAACTTTATAAAGTCTTGCTTTTATATTATGCTTGAAGATTCCTATGTTTAGATGTCAACATACAGTATAGAATACCCGATTCCATTTTTACATGTTAGAAATAATAAAACCAAGGGCTGAGAGTCAGTTGGCTTATGTAGAGTTATATCCTTCTCTTTCACTGTCTCTCCAAGATGTTCTGCTCTGAATATCTGTTGGCATATGACAGATTAAATAGGTCTCTATGCAGTCCTGTTGTGGAATTGGCAATAAAGTGAAAGAAAGATTAAAACAAGATGCCACATTTCCCAGAGTGGAAAAGACCCTGCCTTCTGGAAAGCTACACACACACACACACACACACACACACACACACAAAGAACCCATGATTGGCAGGCAGAATGATGGTCCGCAAAGATTTCCTAACCCCTGGAAGTTCTGAATCTAAGGTCTCAGGGTAAAAGAGAGGCAGGACTAGAAATGCAGGTAAGAATTGTGGCTTACCTAAGTGGGGATTTAATCCAGGAAGGGAGGCCAGGTAAGTTTTCCCTGAACAAGAGATGTTTGAATTGAGGTCTCAATGGTGATTAAGAATTCACGAGGACACAAAAACCAGGAGAAACCTTTCCAGGTGGTAAAAGCAGCATAGGCCAAAGCCCTGTGAATAGCACCTTGACATTGTGACACAGCTCACAAACAGCACAACTGGGAGGGAGAGACAGGGGAGCTACTGAGAATCAGTGGAGGAAGAGACCAATAGTGGGATGACCAGGCAGAGCCCTATAAACCAGATGAGCCAAGTCTACCTTCTCCTGAAAGCAAAAATGGAAAACCATTGAATGCTGGCCTCAGCTCAATTGGAATTTTAAAAACTAATTTCAGTATAAAAAGAGTATTTGAACAAAATGTGTTTTTAAGGAATGTCATAAAATAATCCAATGCTGTACTTTTAAGTATATTGTTTTAGAAGACTTTCTCTTAAGTTTGAGTTTTAAATAAATATGATTTAAAATAACAATAGTACTGTTCTTTGCAGAAGAATATGTGCTATAAAAATCCAACCATAAAAAAAAAATGTTTAAACCCATTAGAATTTTGTAACTAAGTGTTTTAGTTAGCTTTTCATTGCCACAACCAAAAGACCTGACGAGAACAAAGTAGAGAAGGAAAGTCTCATTGGGGGCTCACAGTTCCAGAGGTCTCAGTCCTTGGGTGGCCTACTTCATTGCTCTGGCCCACGTGAGGCAGGACATCATGGCTGAAGGGCCCAGCAAGGAAAGCTGCTCAGATCATGGTGAAGTCGGGAAACAGAGAGAGAGAGCAGGAAGGGGCCATAGGGAAGATGCACCCTTCCAGGGCACACCCCCAGTGACCACCTCCTACAGCCACATCCCTCCTGATACAGCTACCACCCACTCAGTCCATTCAAAGTAGGATGGACTAATTAAGTTACAGTTATCACAATCCAACCATTTTATCTCTGAACATTCCTACAGAAACACAAGTGTTGTTGTTGTTGTTTTTTTTAGGGGGGGGGAGTGGTGAGAGAGTGCTGAGGTCCACACCATAATATTTAATGTATTTTAAAACAGAAAATAAGGGCGGGGGATGTGGCTCAAGTGGTAGCACGCTTGCCTGGCATGCGTGCGGCCCGGTTTCGATCCTCAGCACCACATACAAACAAAGATGTTGTGTCCGCCGAAAACTAAAAAATAAATATTAAAAATTCAAAAAAATAAAAATAAAAATAAATAAAACAGAAAATAAACTGGTAGACAGAATTTCAAGGAAATGTTCCCACTGATATTATTGTTGAGTATATGACAGACATGATAGTCCATTCTCCACGTCTCCAAGAAGACTGGGAGCCAGGGTTTCCTAGGGATTCTAGTTTGGCTCTTTTCTGATTAGCTGATGTGGTCACAGCAGATGTATGGCCACATTCCATAATATAAGGAATGTGTAAAGGGGTACCTGGACCCATATTGTTTTCCTAACTAAATAGAGGGCAGGGGTGCAGAGAAAGAGCATGCTAACAAAATTATTTCGTTGAATCATATATCTACATTTCACAAATGAACTTCATTGAAAGTAATATAATTTCATGAAATTAGCATTGACCTAAGAAATCCAGTCTATATACTATTGGTTTGTGCAGCAACCAACTAAAAGTTAACGGGCACATGATTCTTTAATATAATTAAGCCCTATATGGTGAAAGGTCCAATGCTTCTAAACATCACAAAGAGAGAATGTGATGAAATCTCCTTAAAATATAACATAAACACAATTTAAGTCTAAAATTACTTTTCTTCCATTTGTTCTAACTTCATCCTGACAGTGGTTTTGCATTTTATTGAGAAAAAGAGGGGCATATTTTAGATTCCATTGAAATTTTCTTCCTCAACATACTCTCATGTTAGCCATTTTTATAGAAACTCAAAGATTTTTTTTTTCATGATTAGTTCAGTTGAATGATTTTTTAGTCTGAATGCATATTTGCACAGTATATGCCACCTAAAATGTGAAAAGGAAAGATCTGATTACCTGTGTGGTAAGTATCTTAACTACTGCTGCACATTATCACATCTGGGGAACTTTTAAAAATGCCTATGTCCAAGCAATGTCTAGAAATTCTTGCTGAGTTGGACTCATATTTATTAGAAACACTTATTACTTGTTAATAATCACCAAGTGGTATAAATAGATAAAAGGTACAGGAAATGCCTGATCTTATCAAGTTAGATATTATTAATGCTTTTAATTAATTTCATGGAATATGATATAAATTAAACTTCCAGGCTATGACTGTATTCTAAGTGGAGAGTTCTAAGCAGAAATATATCAACTACTAAAAATAAGAATTTTACTCAATATGCTTAAACATATTATTGGAGTTGAGATCTCAAAGATGAATAGGAGTTAGTGAGGTAACAAAAGCCAGGAGAAACCATGTAGGTAAAGACAGCACAGGCAAAAGCCCTCAGGCTTCTTATAGTCTTCGTTGCTGTTTAGTACATACTTAATTTTTTAAATGCTTTGATAAGCTTCCAAATGCCTAAGAAAGAATATAAACTTTACTATGACCTGTAAAGACCATCATTGATGAAGTCAATTTTCAGACAATGGATCTTGTATCCTCCATGAATGTCTTGCACTAAGAATTAGGCAGACTCATCATGGTCACATCATTTACCTAGCAGCCAAATGTACCTAGACAAAAAGGATCATTTAAAGAAAACCAAGATTCTTGAAAATACGGCCTCATGTCATCTTATCTGAAACTACATGAACCACTTACACGAGAAACTTTTCAGTAGTTAACAAAATGGTTCATTTTGTGTCTCTATAAATATTGACTATGAAAATGATTTAATAATATTAATGCTTCCATCAGAAAAGACAGCCAGCACATCTTCACTGGTATCCTTTATGACTCCCATGGCACACCACGGGTCAAGGCAACCAGTGGGGAAGACAATGTGGCTTCCTGTCACATTCAGTCTGCTGTAAAATTTGGGGGCCTGAACATCCAGAGCCGGTGAAATGCCATTGAAGTCAGGGGCAAAGGTAAGTTGAACATAGTGGAAGAAGGAAACTGGAAAAAAAAAAAGTATTTTCAGTCCTGGGGAACAGAAATGTGGCATTCAAGTGTGGTATAAGGAGAAAGGTGATGGGGTTGATTTTTGTGCTGTGTGTTCTCTCCGTAACCTGGATTTATTGCTATGGCTAGAGGAACCTCTGAAGCTTAAGAAAGGAATTATTAAGAACCAATTATCTCAGATTACGGCCCAATTAACTGAGATTTTTTTTACAGAGACATATTTTTAATCTGCTAAATTATTAGTTCCTCACCATGCACTGAAAGATAATATTATACAGCTAAATGGTCTTTTCATACATTTACTCAAGAATGATATATTTATACTAGTCTCTTACTCAGATAAAAGCTGAAATCCTGTTCTCTAGGTCTCATTTCCTATGCATACAAGAAATGCTGGGTTCATGGGCTGGGGTAGTAGCTCAGCAGTAGAACACACAGCGCATGTGAGGCTCTGGGTTCGATCCTCAGCACCACATGTAAATAAATAAAATGAACATATTGTGTCCAACTACAACTAAAAAATAAATATTAAGAAAAAGAAATGCTGGGTTCAGATTAAAAAGAGAAAATTATGCATTTCTTTGAGAAGGCATATTCAAGTCAAGATAAATCCCTAATACTGAATGAGTTAGCAACTGAGAGGTGCAATCCTTTCTAAATCATGTTAATGAAAAAATAAAAGGAAGGAGAAAGTCAATAATCTTATGCAGTAATCTTTAAGTCGAAAGTGAACTTTTAGCCTTTTTGATTAAAAAAAATAGCTAAAGTTGAAGTTCAAAAAGTTGCAAGAAATTTGAAGGAAAATAAGTAAGGTAGAAAAGCAAGATGGCAATCTTTAGTTGCAAGAAAATGTCATTATAATGAGAAACTGAAGGAGGAAACTAAGAGGAAGAAGGGAAGCTTTCTGCCCTGAATCCCGGAGCAGAACTGGGTGAGTTGCAAAAAGAAATGAGGAGGAGATAAAGATGCCTGGGCCTCACACCTATTCCTGCAGCTCACAGTGGGTGTTTGCGGAGGCTTCAAAAGCCTTCAGCCAAAGCACCGCTCCTAAACATGTGGCCAGTGTGTGTCTTTGATGTGAGCACCAGAAATATTATAGGAATTTTGATTGTTGATTATATTAATTAGTGTGTGTGCTGGATAAAAGACTATAAGTAATGTGCCCATGATGTAATGTGAACTGCAAAACTTAGATAAACTGCAGAACTTACATAGACTTAAGTTAGTGATATGAGAGTCTACACCCAGGGCATACACCCCAGACCTCATCCAGTTATCAGCTACAAGTTCAACAGAACTAGGACTTAAAAACCCAGACTTCGGGCGGGGGTGGGGGGTGGTGATAGGACTAACAGGACCCAGACAGAAAGACTGAGACCTCCATCGCTCTTGGCCCCCCTGTACCAGATTCCTTCTCCCCAGATTGAGTACCAGCAACCCTGACTTAAGACATGACACAGGTAAGCGTCTGTGACCCTTGGGTGTAGACTCAGGACTTAGAATCAGGATGTGTATCTGAAGTGTGATGAGCATCAGTAAAATAGATTTGGTTGAATCTAACTGCTCCTCAGACTGAGTCTATGGTAACCGTTCGTGACAGTCCAGCTTTGCTAAACCATAGCTACGTTCCTCCTTCCCAGGGAGTTGGTAGAATTTGGAGCTCCTCCCCCTCTGACAACCTCAGTGTCTTCAGGAACTGCTTAAGGGCAGGGCCTATACTTGGCTGAACTCAACCAATAAATACAAGCAAAGTAACATGAACAATCAGGTTAAAGTCAGAGGCCTGGTATCACCTGTTCAGCAAATCTTACCTCTCTAAAAGATAAAAGTACACCTTGCATTCTCTGATAAGAGAATGCATCTTTGGTATAGCTTAGGTTCCCTACCTGAGTTTTTCAATGGTTACATCAAGAATACGTATAACAAACACTATTGAAAGAAGCATCTCAACAATGAAGACAGGAATGACCCTGTATACCCTTGCTCTCAGTGCACACAATAGAGAACAATTCATGTTTCAGACTCTCTGGAGTTCAATGTCCAAATAAAGAGACTCAGATAAATGGAATTTTAATGTTGTATGTCTTGCTATGACTTCTCAAACTTCCTTCTGGAAGGCTTCTCCCTTAAGTCTTCACCAAATTAGGTGTGACCAGTTTAGACAATATAACCTTCCCTGTAAGTATGGAAATAACTTGCAATCTCAGATTTTAGCAGCCAACAGAACTCAGAGCGGACCCACAACCTCACAGGAATCCAGAGAAAGGCTTATTTTTCAATATCAAGCTCTAGTACAAACCAAATGCTATGCAAATCTGATAAAAACCATTGCTTGCCTAGAAGCAAAACAACAGTTATCTTAAATGTAATGATATATTGGTAGTAGCCAGAAAGTACTTCAAATGTTATGTGTTTTATTTTACAGTATTGCCACTCCCCTAGAAGAACAATCTGGATCTTAGTTTTCTAAGGCAGAGCAGAAATGGGGTTCTGACAAAATTGCATTCCCAAAAATTCAAAATAGTCTTGAGAATAGATTGGGGTTTTTCCATCTTTCAGACATAATCTCAAGAAATATTCTAGCTGTGACCTACACAAGACAGTTTGGATCTTTGATATGTGCCAAGTATAGTAGGAATACTGAAATACCTCTTATTTTCCTGACAACTTCATTCTCCCTAATTATCTTTTCATACTTACTTTTATGCGTTTGATAGAGATATGCAATCAAACTACTCTATAATAATGCAGGTTTATTAAAAAAGACTATCACCCATAGGCTGAGTTATATATATATATATATATATATATATATATATATATATATATATATATTCCCCAAACTGTGCATGAATTACACATAATTATATACCTGTGGGTGTATTTAACTACCTGACAATATGTGTTATGTGCTAACAGTATCTACTCTCTTTGAATTATTAGGTTGCCTTTCACTATGAGAATGTGGTGCTAAAACTAAATGGACAAAGAATCTTATTTTTTTAAATAAGAAATGCCTTTCTCGGGGCTAACAATCCTTCGGTAACTCCACCAGCATCTGAGTTCTTATTTACACCAAGCATTATCCCAAACACTTGAGATTTTTAAAAAAATAAACAAGCCACTGACTTCCAGTTGCTGACAGTCTAGAGGAGAGGCCAGAGGACTCTACAGCTTAGACTTCTCTCACTTCAGCCTCTTCCTACTGCAAACAGGCAGCATCTGCAGCATGCATTCTCACCCCCAGCTGGACACTCCCAAGTTTGGCTGCAGGCAGTTCTCAGAAACCAATCAAGCAAAAAACTTGCTGGCAGAAGGCATGACCTACACTTCTACAGGGGTTCCTTCATTCTCAGGAAAGGTATGAGACTCTTCTATCTTTGGGGGTTCTATTTTACCCTTATAGGGTACTTGGAAAAAATAATAATAACAACACAGAAGAAAACATATATACCTCTTCTTAGGGACATTCAAATTCTGACAAATACTAACTCTCTGGCAAAAGAGCCTGGGGACTTATATTGTTTTTAGAAAACCCCTTAGGCAATTCTTAGATCTAGCCAACAATGAGACATTCTACAAAAAAAAAAATCATATAAAGCATTTTTTTCTTTCTTTTTTTTTTGGGGGGGGGTGGGCGGGGATTGTTGTTCTTGGTTTATTTTTGCCATTGCTAACTCTTGTGTCAGGTGGTTAAAAGATAATAGCATACTTTGGGAAACCATTCTGGGATATTTTTCTTGTTTCTGTGTCTTTAAATCTCAGACATTTGAATGTTACTGTCATCTCTATATAAAGAGATTTATTTGTGAGGTTCTGAATGCCCTATCACTTTTTCAAGGGTACTTAGCTCCTGGTTCTTTGATAATTCATTTTTGTTCTTAAGTTTTCATAGTTCTCTCCTGGGGAGTGTTTAATGCATGGCACGATAGCCTATGCTTATATTTCTCAATCCCCAAATGCAAATTCCAAATGTCACCAGGCAACACTTTACCTCTTCCCGCACCTTGGCCTTCCCCAAAAGTGTGAGCTAGTCCATTGGTGTATTTTTAGTAGCACAGGTCCTGGAATGAAAACCATACTTAACAAAACATGAGACACACAGCCAGTGCATATGCATCATAGAGATGCAGGGTCAAGGTCACATATAGGTCATCAACACTGACTTGAGATTCCTGTACTCCCTGTAAAACCAAGATTCCAATAATTCATAAAATATAGTAATAAGATGAGTAAACGATTGATACATGCAAAAACATGGAAGGATCTTAAATGTGTTATGCTAAGCAAAAGAAGACAGACCCAAAGCCTTCATGCTGCATGATCCCATTTGGAACATTCTAGAAAAGGCAAAACAATAGGGACAGAATGCTTATCAGTGGTTGCCTGGAAGTGAGGGAAGGGACCACTTCTAAGTGGCAGGGAGAATTCAGTGGAGCAGGGATGGAAGTGGGCTGGATCTTGATGGTGGGGATGGTACTTGACTGTGTGGGTTTAGTAAAACTCAGCACTACACTAAAAAGATTGAATGCAAATAACACCTCAATTAAAAAAAAAAAAAAAAACTTTTTAAAAAGAATATAAGTGTAACAAGCCTTCACGTCTAGAACAAATTTAAACTTGAAATGTATTTGGAATGTCAAAAGTGACTGCTTTTTCTTCAAGAAAGATACAAATAAAATACATGTAGATTCTAATGGGATGGAAGAGGACCCAGGTCTCTTGGTCCATCACGGAAATGACTGTACAAAGCAAGGCTATTGCTGGAATTTGTTCTGTTTTTTTTTTTTTTTTCTTGTAAAAAGTTGGGGGAATCTCAACTTACCTAAGTGGGTTGTGGGGGTACTGAGAGAAGAGTTGAGTGTCTCTCTGTTGTAACACATTTCTTATGATTGCTAATTTGTTTTAGCAGTGGCGCACTGCCTGGGATTTTTGGCCTGTGAGTAAGTACTCTATTTTTGAGATATTCTAAAGTCATAAAATTTTGCATGTTTGCCATATTCTGAGGGTTGTGGTGCACAGCAGAAGTTGAAGGCAGCATGCCTGTGCCTGGAAAAGCCAACCTAGATGAAAAGACAGGGCATACAGCAACAAATAGTTCATGAAAATTAGGGGCTGACAGAATTTTGCAGATAGGAAATCAGTGTGGGTTGAGCAACTACAGGAGGCTTCTGGAGGACATAGGAATTGAGCCACACCTGGAAGGCTGCGAGAGGAAACACGGAAGTGCATTCTGCACTCAGTAGGGAGGCTGAGGCAGGAGGATGGCAAGTTCAAGGACAGACTCAGCAACTAATAAGACCCTCAGCAAACTCAGTGAGACCTTGTCTCAAAATAAAACTTAAAAGGACTTGGGGTGGGGGGAGCTCAATGGTAAAGTGACTCTGGGTTAAAAAAAAAAAAAAGCATAGGTGAATTCTGGTAACAGGAATGATAAACGATGGAGGACAGTCTAGAGGGAAGGAACAGAAAAGACCAGGTGCAATAGTATTACTTCTCTTGAAAGCAGGCCAGCATCTCTTTAGCCATGCAGTGATCTGGGCTTAGATGGGTCTGGCAAACCCTGAAGGCTGATGCTGGCTCCCCAAGATCAGCCTTAGATGATGTTAGTGAGTTAGCTGCCACTGCCACCAGGTCAACATGAACCGTAAAACTTACATATCGAAGTGTCTCTAGGGAGCTGGCTAAGGAAGCACTCCTGAGCCTTGGCACACATTATTACAGAGCATGACTTAGATGTTCTTGACGGAACCACGGGGAGAAGCCTTCCCTCACGTATTTGCCAAGTGCACCATGTGAGAATGCCATGGAACAAGTCACTTTTCCTTCCTCCTCTGAGATTTTCTGGGGACAACTGTGAGTTTTTGCAGTAGAGATTGTGTTCAGATCAGGATAAAGACAGTCACAAAATTTTTAAACCACTTTTCATCCCTCAGTGCAAAAGAAATCTCCATATTTAATGTTAGTGTATTTTTCAGGGGCAAGATTGATTTTTTTTTTCTTTTCTTTTTTTTTTTTTTTTTTTTTTTTACTTTTAATGAGAGACCAGAGATGTCAATTTTGCAGTTTCTGACCCACATATCCAAGTTTGTTTAGGAATGAAAAGAGTTATCCCTTGAAAGAAAAAAGAAAAGAACAATAAAAGTAGACCTAGTAATGCTTTAAAATTAGAGACCAAAAAGAAAAATCTGGTGTTTTCACATATCTCATTCAGTCCCTTTCCATCCACCCAGAATTATCAGGTGTGGTTTGTTAATTGTGGTGCTAAAGAAAACAGCCTGGTTGATTGGTCAAGAGCACAGTGTGAGCACAAGTGAGAACCCTGGCTCTCAGCAGCAGCAGCCCAGAGAGACCTCACTGTGCCATGGCAGAGGTGTTTAACTTGGCTAGCTATCCCTAGCTAGCTGTGTGATTGTGGGCGGATTCCTTTCCTGCACATCGCTGTTCTTCCTAGAGACATGGAGATAAAAGTGCTCACCTCCTGAGCTGTCCTTTCAAGTAAATGAGATGAAGTTTGTGAAAGTGCCCAGCAGCATGACTGGCATGTAATCAGTGCTCAGTCAATGGATGCTATCCCCACGACCGTGTGAACATCTCATTTAGGAAAAGACATGAGGATTAAGAGTCTTTGGATTGATAGTCTTTGCCCTAATTTGATGGCACAGAAAACCGACCAACAGGCCATACCTCCACGAGAGAGCCTGGATTACAATAGCAGAGCAAGTAAGCCAGGCTCTTGGAGCTCAGAGATCTCAGATCCCAATCTGGCCCATTGTACCTGTGACTTTGGAGAAGTTGCTGAAACTGCTAAAGTTCAAGTTCCCCAGCTGTAAAATGGGACTAATGCGGGAATGTTGTGAGGATTATAGAAAAGAACATACTAAGGCTGCTTTGTATGGGGTAGAGGCCATCCAAGCCCTTGGATTATGGGATGTTATCAGTATTAGTCATTAACTACATGGAATTTTCAGGAAGCTTAAATGTTCATTTCTGGGCAGACTGACTCTTTTTATAAATCCAATAAATTGGCCAAAGATCAAAATGTATGCCCTTGGCCTTCTGGTAGAACAATTCTGTCAGTATTAGAAAGTAACCTCTGGATGTTTTTTCCACAATGGTGGGCCAATCGTCATCTTTGTACAAATTTCCTGCCCGCAGAATGGGAGACCTAAGGCCCAGTGACAAAGCAAGCAGCCACCTTCTTCTCATCAGATGCAAGATTAGTGGGTTTAAAATTAGTGATGGTGGATAAAAGAAACCAAGAACCTCTTCCTGAATATATCACAGGGAAGGTAATGCTGGCAAAACGTGGATCTTACATATCCATAAAATGCATATTCAGTCAACTCAGTTATTTTAAAGTGACAGAAAGCTGTATGCCAAGCATGCAAACTAGGTGAAGAAAATGCAAATTACACAGCATTTGGCAGATATACCCTTGAATTATCCCAGGGAAAAATATCAAGGAACTTGCAACAGGGACAAGAAGGAACTCGTGACTTTCCTCAGTTACACAAATGATCCAGGTGTATTTTGTTAGGAATGAAAGTAGATGCTTCATACACATCTGACCCTTTGAAACTCATGTTGTAGGGAAGTTGTGGAGAGGGTCTGCTGCCTCTACATGCAAGATGAGAAGTTTGGGAATAGAGTGAAATTCCTGCACAGAAAATTAAAGTCTGAGAGAACAATATTCATTCACATTTACCTTGTACAAATGAGGAATTGTTAACACAGAATTTTAAAATAGTGTCATACATTTAAGTTCAGAAACTGTGAAAAAATTTTATTTAGGGTCTTAGGAATTGCAACTGAAAGATGAAGTTTCAGATAACCTAAATCAGTGTTCAGGAGGAGGTGGAGGAAATAGGAGCTTATATTGGCAAAATGCTCTTATTCATTACAAGGCAATTAAAATTGCTTAAAGAGAAACTCCTACTGAAGTTGGAAGAGAGGAGTATCTTACCAATAGGAGACAAAACAATGTCTGTACTTAGTCAAAGCAAGCCTTCTCATATGAATCCTGAGTCTCTGGGCACATGTGATGATCTGGTCTTTCCAGATACAGGCAGTGAAAAGCAGAAGGTGGCAGGAGGTCACAGTTGGGGCAGCAGCTTGCAGCCACTGCTGAAGCCTTGCTTCTTTAATGACTCCAAGTCCATTTCCAGAAGCTCTCTCAATGTTGCTTTCACAGCAATGTCTTTTTTTTTTTTTTTTAACTTTTTTACTTGGGGAGGGTACAGGAATATGGTAGCCTTTCATATTACTTTATTAGATCTAGGGGTGAGGGGCTCTTAGAAATAAGTAGCATCTCAGCCCTAGCTTGCAAAGCCCTAGCCAACCAAAGTAAAAAATCGCTGATTCTGTGCTGACTGCATGCCAGGCCCCAGGCACAAAAGTCGATAAGTTAGCTTTTCTTAAGAGTCAGAAAGTACTAAGGTGCCGTGGGTTTACATAAAAAGGTGGCTCTAGGTCCAGCACCTGTCAGTCAGGGAGACTTTGACCTTCAAGATGAAGGAGCGAATCTTGAAAGTTCTCAAGGATATCAAAACACCACTGCTAACTAGGATCAAGTCCGCCACCTCTTAATATTGATTCTTTCCGCATACCTGACAATTGCTTCTGCAAAGCTACCCTGGAATCACATTTGTTTTAAAGTCACCAACAAGGCCAATGTGGAGCGTCAGCTGGAAGTGGGTATTTAACAAACATCACAGAGGCCATAAAGCAAGGTCCATCTTTACAAGTTGGAAGTAATAAAGAATTTTTCCTTTCCTCAATTATGTTTATAATTGTCCTACCACTTAAAAACAAATCATTAACTTTTTTTCATATCAAAAAGGGTGCCTTCCATCCTAATATGGAATGTGTAGAAAAATGACAGCATATTCTACCTAACCATGTAATTAAATATCAATTTTCCATAAAAGCAACTTTTCTATATAAAGCCAGGATTAGAAGCTAGCTGAAGATTAAGCTCCAAGAAAATCACAAAAGTGAAATGGCAGAGAGAAAAAATAGGAACAGGAACCATGTCACAAATGGAAAAGGCTCTCCAGTGGGCAGAAAAAAAAAATGGGCCTCCTAAGGCATCCAGGTCCTATTCCCAAAATACACTGATAGGTTAGATGGCAAAGGGGATTAAGGTTGAAGATGGAAAAGAAGGCTGCTAACCAGTTTGCCTAAAGATGGGGAGGTTTTTCCGGGTCATCCAGGGGGCCCAACATAAGCACAAGATCCCAGTAAGTGCAAGAAGGAGATAGGAGAGAGATGGTAGCATGACAGGGCCTTGGCCAGACATTGCTGGATTTGAGATACAGGGAGCCAAGCAATGTGGCCCACCTCTCAGAGCTGAGAAAAACAAGCCACCGGATCCTCCTGAAGCCTGCAAAGGGGAACATGGCCCTGCTAACACCTTGACGTTAGCCCAGTAAGGTTCATTTTGGTTATATAACCTCCAGAACTATAAGATAATAAATTTATGCTGTTCTAAGCCACTAAATTTGTATTAATTTATTACAGCAGCAATAGGAAATTAATATAGACTTGTAAAAGATGTACTAGTAAGTTAACGGAATATTAGCATATTGAAATGAATAATAACAGAATTTCTCATACTAACTATGCCTTAAATTACTTCCGTAGTTTGAAGATAAACCATCTTTGATGAGTTACAGTCTCAGATTCACTTATCCTAAACACTTTTAAAATCTATAAACTCAATAAATACAAAAAGTGAGTTTGTAAGTACCATTTGCATGTACAATTTTTGTGTTTATATATTATATGTTTTGGTTAAAAAATTAATTTACTCTAAATTTTAAAAATAGATTCTGTATGATATAAAATAGAAGAATAAATCTAGCATCATTTTTCATGGTCACAAATCCCTACATTTCCTAGATATTTGGGTAAAATTGTTATAGTGACCAAACTGGATGACTCATTTTACTTCACCTGGGCCCCAGTTTACTGGTCAATAAAAATGGAGAAAACACTCAATTCAATGAGGATATTAATGAGGTTATATGTGGGGAAAGCATGAAACAAGTATTCAGAAGTAATAGCATTAGAAGTAATACAGAAATTGAACAACAAAAAAGACACATTCTGATCTTTTTCAGATTTAAAAATCATCTCCAGAATTAACTCTTTGCTAATTCCTTTGCTTTATCTGATAAAATTCTTATAGCAGAAGAGAAGCACACTTCTGCCCTAAATGTAAACTTCCAAACTAAGGCAGGCGAAAGAAAACACTTTCCAAAAGACCAAAATCATTGGCCTGATATCATCCAGAAACTGGGCATCTAGTAATTGGGTAATCACTGCAGTATAATTACTTTCTACAGCAGCTTGGCAGAAAAACATATTTTTAAAGAATAGAACACAGCTTCGGCTGCTAATTAGGCACACAAGCATTTCTACATGTTTCTTTGAATAAAATTCAAACATTCCAAGTCAAGAGACTCAGGGGCCTTGATCCAGCCCTTAGAACTTCAGAGGTTTAACTACTTGAATAAGGAATGAAACTACAGAAATATTTTTTTAGCAAACTTCTGAATGTTGAGGAAAAAAGCAGCTTTTACCAAAATGAAAACAAGAAGTGTCAGGATTAGAAGCCATGGGTCTTTAAAATCAATCGAATCCTTCAATCAGTGACACTTTCTTGACCACTAATCAGTTCACCCTGGTCAGTTAGCCTCCCAGTGGCCGTTTTCCCCAGGAGAAGCCACAGGGCCTCACTGTGCTTGGGATTTCTTTTCAAATTAGTTTCTTCTCACATATATGCACAGAGAGTGCCTCCTTCTGGGTGACTTTCCATTTCTTTCATCCCAAAGCCACATCAAACATTGGCTTTAAGAAGAAAAAGTCAGAAACTTTAACTTATCAGTTGTGACCTACTTTCAAACAGAATTAATTCATGGGACATGGGATATTACAAAATGTGATATGCAGTTAATGTACACTCTTCACAAGGCTGGATTCCATTTGCCCCACATTCTTGAGATTCCATCAGGCCACCTTGGGAGCTCCTGGGGGACTTGGCAGGGTGGCTCCAGGGTAGTCCAGGCAGCCTTTGCCACAAGAGCTGAGACCTTCAGGGAAGAGCCACCTGCTCTAGTCCTGTGATTTGGGCAGTCTGACTGCCCACACTAGGGACACAGATGCCATGGGCCCCATGTGCTCATAAACCTGTGGCTTAGTAGATCCTTCCTCCCACATCCCACAGGAGGAGGTCAGGTTGTGACCTCAACACTGAGGGATAAATGTGGGGGACCAGAATTTTCTGGTCTTCTAGAGCCTGGACTTTACAGTTTGTACCACCTGAGGCTATCCTCCACCTCCTTGTTACCACCTGAGCTGAACTCTGAGTCAGTGTTTTTAGCTTTCCTTCACACTAGGAGATTCCAGACTTCCCCAGAACATCATTTACTCCTGGAAGGCAGAGCAAGTTCTTTTTAGATACTGTGTTCCAGTAGAAATGTCTAAATTCCCTGTGGAATTATCATAGGTAGCTTAGGTCATGGTACATGTGACTTACTCACAACTTTGATGTCATGTCCTTCACACGGTGGGACAAACAATCTCTTGGTCTAAGATCACATTCTTACCTCCAACTTGCCATCTTGAAATCTTACAGACAAATATCTCTGGGCTTCAGTTTCCTTAGGTTTGAACTGAAAAAAATGGTCTTTAAGATCCCTGTGAGGTTCAGCTTCTAGAATTCCATGGGCATTAGCCACTGCGTAGGCCAGAAGAACCAAGGGAGGGTACAGGAGTTCATTATAACCTTCAGAGGTGAATCTTCAGGATTGCCTCAAATGTTTGGTTTAGCTTCTACAAAAAGCCTTCTTCCCCAGCCAAGTTTACCCAGGTACCCTCCTGGCTCACCATTGGCTGGCTGCTTTGGCAGGCTCTGGATTTACACCAATGCTTTCACAGTTGATGGGACTAGAAGTTTCTTTTTGGTACAAAAAGAGCATAAAAGCTCATATCCTGGATCTCATTAGAGACCTAAGAGCATCAATAGTATTGCCTCTAAGAAGAGGATCCCCTAAGTTTGCAACTCCTAAAGTCAGGTGTTAAAGAGTTCCCAAAGAAATAGTCAGAAACTATGGTTTTAACACCAGCACAGGTTAAAAGCCGCTCTTGAAGGGAGAGGGATAATTGGGTGTGACACAGATCTAAAAAGATTGCAAAACTTGAAGTTCATCTGATTAAAAGAAAAGGCTTCCCATAATGACTCTATTGTGTTCTGTGCCAGAGAGATTCATTACAACAGCCGGGAAGAGCTTAAGAATGATGTGATGTCCTTGGGCACTGGGGTTTCTTTTCTTTTTCTTTCTTTCTTTTTTTTTTCCTGTTGTAGATATTCTGTACATTAATTTCGTGAGTTTTTAAGTTGCCTCTAAACTGATCATAGCAACCGAGGCTCTGCCCCCCAGATAACAATTTCCTTTTCTGCCAAAATAAACAACAATGCTTCTATTTGACTCTTAGTATCTGTCAGGAGACCTTTGCCATCTAGGAAGGGTAATGTCAGGAAACCACCTCCTTTGGCCCCTCCCGTTTCCCCCCACCACATCACTGAATTTTGTTACAAAAATGAGTCCTTGAGAAAGGGATAGCAGTGTAGGAACAGGTAGCAAATTCTGACTGTGAGCTTCCTATGTCTCAAGTCCCTTCGTAGCTGCAAAATTCTCAGTTTCCAAAGCAGGTCCTCAGACAGATCCAGAAGTGCCTCCTTGACCTCTGTTCAGCACCTGGCCTGCTAAGAAACCACTTCTTAGGCCTCCCTTTATTCCTTGCTCCTAAAAATCATTATTGTACAGGACTGTGAGTGGCCTGGAGAGCCCTGTGGGGGCCCATGTTGGCTCACTCTTCAAGGAAATAGTAGAGCTATTCCTTTATATTCTTCAATTATACCTCATTTTCTCCTTCCACGTTTTTTCCTTTAGTAGAATTCTCCTATTTTCTGAAAAGAACCTCTTTTACTTGTATTTAAAGCTACACTCAAAGCAATTCACCAAACACAAGACTTTCATGTGCAAGAGGAAAAATATCTACAGTTCTCGGAATAAAAAAGATTCCTTGAGCCACATGGTGGTTTCAGTGTCTCAATTTCCCCACATTAGTAGCTAAGAGGAATAGCATGAGTGTTATCCAGGGTCTAGCTTCCTCTCCAAACGCTCACTCCCTCCTTAGAAGACACCAAGATGCCCTTGATGGCATGTACTCTCATCTGCTCTCCTGGGGCATCCAGCCGTGTAATTCAACACCTTTTTCCTCTATCCCCCACGCCCAACTGAAAATATCCACATGAAATATTTACTACCTGACGGCAATGAACTCTCCACACATATTGGTAGTGTTAAACCTCAGTAAGTTACCTCAAAGCAGTAAGGCCTCAATTTAAAGAAATGTCAGTCACAGTGTAAATTCAAGTCCATGTCAGATTTCCAAGACCTACAATCTCCTCTGCATTCTCATGCACAAACCTTCACTTACTTTCAATCATTTGTCAGTTTATCATAATTCTCTGAGCTTTTCAGCATCTCTACCATAACATTAGAGGCCTGTCTCCCCATTTCAAGCCATTCAATATTATGTGCAACCAGAGAAATTTAAATGAATTCAAGGTATTCTAAGATACAGAAAAAAAATTTTTAAGCAAGCTTGTTTAATATGATATAATATTGAAAACAATTTGTAAGGATGGGGAAAAAATGAAAAGGCAGATAAATAGAGACATATACTGAAAGTCCTGATCAATTTATCAACTGCGACAGAGATCTGCTTTCTGAAACAGGCCAGTGACCAGAGATTCAACTTCGGGGCTACAGGTACCAGAAAATGGTGAGTTATTTAATGCTTGTTCATTTTTGAAATATTTAAATATCATAGCAAAATCTCCCTAAATTGCATCTGAAATTACTACTCTCAGAAATATCTACTTGATTAGAAGTCTTTGTCTTTCCAAGTTTAATGTGAATGACAGGTGTTTTGTCATATACATCCCCAAAGCCCAATACATTAATGATACATAATTTGTCATAATAAAGTAAATTACTGCAAGTTACAGAAAGGAGAAGAATTAAAAGGCAACTCTGATATTGGAAAATTATACATATCAAAAAAGGGGCTTTTCTGTTTTCTTGGAAATTCTAGATCATGATTGATGTCACTGCTCAAGTTACAACTGAAATAACCTATCTAAAGGGCAATCCAATCAGTTATGCTTGGAAATAGATATACAACTGTCAGCCATGTGTAGCCATGGAGATACTACCACATAGTAGGGTTGGAGGTAGACACAGGTCAAGCTGGACAATCCCATGGGTGATCAATCAACTTCTAAAGTGATTCACCCACTTATGGAAATGTTTTTCTATATTTAATGTGCACTCACCATAAAAGTCAACTTCTGCTTAGATCAGTGCAATGCTGACCACACCTGCAAGGAATGGGTTGGTAGTTTGTTCTCAGCCTCCCTTCAAGAATCCTGCATAAGAACTACCAAACACAACACACGTGTTGCCATTGAGCCCCACTTTTCTGCCTTGATGGTTTGGAAGTGGCAAGATCAGCCCAGACTCCCCTGCTGCTGAGGTTGGAGACTGGAAGTACTCAGGTCTCTTTGATTAAAGCAGAAACACTTTGCTAATGACACCTGTTGGCACAGAAAAGCATGCCACTTAACCCATGTGTGACTGGGAAGTCAAAACGCAAACGTTAGAAGCATACTTCCCCTTTGAGCACATTTTTTTATTGGTGCATGTTAATTATACAGGATAGCGGGCTTCATTTTGTCCTATATCTGCATACATATAACTTAATACCTCCCGTTTTCCTCCCTCCTCCCTCCCCTCCCTTCTCCTTTCTCCACCTTGGTGGCCTCCCTTCCCCTTTCATGACATCCTGTCCTTTTCTTTTTTCCTTATACATTTCACATATGAGAGAAAACACGTGACTCTTGCCTTTCTGAGTCTGGCTTACTGCATTTAACATGATGCTCTCCAGTTCCATCCATTTTCCTGCAAGTGACATAGTTTCATTCTTCTTTATATGACTGAATAAAACTCCACTGGGTATACATATCACATTTTCTTTATCCATTCATCTGTTGACAGACACCTAGGCCAATTCCGTAACTTGGCTATTGTGAACTATGAGCAGTAAACATGGGTAGGTGTGCATCTCTAAATTATGCTGACATTGATTCTTTTGGATAAATACCGGGAAGTGGCACAGCTGGATCATATGGTAGCTCTACTTTGAGTTTTTTGGGGTATCTGCATACTGATTGCCATAGTGGCTGCACCAGTTTACATACATTCCCACCATCAGTGTATAAGACTTCCTTTCCTCTCCCCCAGTCCTCACCAGCATTTATTGTTAATTGTGTTCTTGATGGGTACCATCTGACTGGGGTGAGATGGAGTCTCAGTGCAGTTTTGATTTGCATTTCCCTGATGGATATGGATGTTGAACATTTTCATATAATTGATGGCTATTAATATTCCTTCTTTTGAAAAGTGTCTATTCAGTTCATCCGTGCACTTGTTGACTGGGCTATTTGTTTATGGTGTTGAGTTTTGTTGTTGTTTTAATTCTTTACATGATCTGAATATAAATTTTCAGAGGAGTGACTGGCAAAGATTTTCTCCCATTCTGTAAGCTGTCTCTTCACATCCAATTGTTTTCTTTGCTGTGCAGATGCTATTTAATTTAATGTCATCCCATTCATTGATTCTTATGATTATTTCCTGACCTAAACAAATTCTATTCAAGACTTATTGTCTGTGCCTGTATATCGAAGTGTTTCCCCCTACACTTTCTTATAGCAGTTTCAAAGTTTCTGGTCTAATTCCTAGGTCTTTGGTCTATTTCAAATTGATTTTTTAACATGGTGAGAGAGAGGGATGTAGTTTCATTCTTCTCCATATGGATATCCCAGCACCATTTGCTACAGAGACTATCTTTTCTCCAACATTATTTTTGGCATTTTTTTTTTCAAGAATCAGAGGACCATAGTTATGAGGGTTTATCTCTGTGTCTTCTATTACATGGTATTAGTGTATGTGTGTGGTTTTATGCCAGTACCATGCTGCTTTCGTTACTATGGCTCTGTAGTATAATTTGAAATTGGATATTGTGATGTGTCCAGCATTGCTCTTTTGTCTCAAGATTACTTTAACTATTCTCAATTTTTTATTCTTTCATAAAATTTTAGAGATTTTTTTCTACTGTTGTGAAGAATATCATTGATATTTCAATGGGGATTGAATTGAATCTTTAGATTGTTTTTGGTAATGTGGCCATTTTGCCTATCCACGAACATTAAAGTACTTTCCTTTTTTTTTTTTTTCTTTTTTTTTTTCAGTGCTGGGGATTAAACATAGGGGCATTCTACCACTGAGTTATACTTCAAGCCCTTTTTGATTCTTACTTTAGGAAAGGGTCTTGCTAAGTTGCTGAGGCTGGCCTCAAACTTCATGATCCTCCTGCCTCAGTGACCCAAGTCACTGGGATTATAAGTATGTACCATCAAGCCCAGATCTTTTCATCTTCTAGTGTCTTATATTTATTCTTGCAGCATTCTGTAATTTTCCTTGCAGAGGTCTTTCACCACCTTTTTTAGGTTTAGCTCATATATTTTTTAAGCTATTGTGAATGGAATTGTTTTCCTGATTTCTTTCTCAATGGGCTCATTATTAGTGTATAGAAAAACCATTGGATTTCTTTATTTTGGGGGGTTAAAAAAACCTACAAAAGTATGTTGATTTTGAATCTGCTACTTTGCTAAGTTTGTTTATCAGTTCTAGAAGTTTTCTGATGGAGTCTCTAGTGTTTTCTGATATAGGATCATATCATTTGCAAATAGGGATAATTTGATTTCTTCTTTCCCTATTTGTATCCCTTTAATTCTTTCCCTTGCCTAATTGCTCTGGCTAAAAATTCAAGTATTATGTTGAATAGGAGTGATGAGAGTGGACCTCGTTGTCTTATTCCTGATTTTTAAGGAAGTGTTTTCAGTTTTTCTCTATTCAATATAATGTTGGTTTTGGTTTTTCATACATAGCCTTTATTATTATTTTATTATTTATATTACATATTAATATATATTATGATGATGATGATAAGTTCTTTCTAGTTCTAGTTTTTTAGAGCTTGTATGTGTGTGTCTGTGTGTACTAAAAGCTTTTTCTGCATCTATTGAGATCACATGATTTTTTTTTCTTTGGTTCAATTTATGTGGTAAATTACATTTATTGATTTTTTGTATGTTGAATCACCCTAACATCCATGGAATGAAACCAAACTGATCTTGGTGTATGATTTCTTTAATGAGTTGTGGATTCAGTTTGCAAGTATTTTATTAAGAATATTTGCATCTATATCAAGAACATTGATCTGTAATCTTTCCTTGATGTGTCTTCATCTGGCTTTAGAATCACTGTGATAACATCTTCTTAGAAACAGTTTGGAAGCATACTTCCTTCTGTGTTTCATGGAATAATTTGAAGAGCATTGGCATTAGTTTTTCTTTAAAGTTCTCATAAAATTCAAGAAATCCATCTGGTCCTGGAGTTTTCTTTTGTAACACATTTTATTAAGTTTTAATCTCATTGCTTATTATTGATCTAACTCTTGGTTCATGTCTGGAAACTTATTCATTTTTCTAGACTTTCCAATTTATTGGGATTTGATTTTTAAAAATTGTCCCTAAAGATCCTCTGGGTTTCTGTAATGCTATTGTAGTATCTCCTTTTATATCTCTAATTTTATTAATTTGGCTTAACTCTCTCTTTTAGTTCGATTGTCTAAGGGTTCATCTATCTCACTTATCTTTTTTTAAAATTCAAATCTTTTGAATTGTTCTTTTATTCTATTTTTCATTAATTTCACATCTGACCTTTATTTCAGTCCTTCTACGAGTTTTGGAATTGGCTTGTTCCTGTTTTACTAAGTCCTTGAGATGTGTTACCTTTCTGATTTTTAAATATAGCCACTTAAAGTCATAAACTTTCCTCTTTGCCATTTCCCACAGATTCTGGTATGATGTGTTTCTATTCTTACTTGATTCTAAAATTTTTTTAAATTTCTCCCCTAATTTCTTTGATGACCAATTAAGCATTCAAAATGTATTTTTCAATTTCTATATTTGTATTTGTTTGTATGATGTCTGAAGTTTTTCTTTCTTTTTTTTTTTTTGTGTGTGTGTGTATTTGCTAAGACTTGCTTTGTGGCCTAATGTGATTTATTTTGCAGAAAGTTTCCTGAGCAGCTGCAATAAAGTGTATACAAATGTTGGATAAAATATTCTATAAGTGTCACTAAGTTTGTTTGCTCAGTAGTATAGTTTAAATATCATATATCTTTGTTGATTTTCTGATTTATCTATCAATTGATGAAAGTGTTGTATTAAATTCACCCACTATTATTGTATTGGGGTCTAACTGTTCCTTTATGTCATATAATGTTTGTTTTACGAAACTGAGTTCACCTGTGTTGAGGGATAAATGTTTATAATTGTTATATCATCTTGTTGGATTGTTCTCTTTACCAGCATATGGTCACCTTCACTGTTGCTTCTAATTTTAGCTCAAAGTCTACTCTGTTGGATATGAGAATAGCTACTCCTGCTTGCTTTTAGATTCTATTTACATAAAATATCATTTTCCACTCTTTCACTTTCAGAATGTAAATGACTTTGTCAGTGAGGTATGTTTCTTGCAGCCAACAAAAAGTTGGGTCCTGGTTTTAGTCCAATCTTTTAATTGAAGAACTAAGACCTTTTGCATTCAGTGTTATTATAGAGAGGTATGTATTACTTCCTGTCATTTTGTTTTATTTCTAAAATTTAAGTCATTTTTCATTCTCATTTATTGACTCTTCTAATGAGATTTATTCTTTCCCATGCTCTCCTGGTTGTTTTTATCTTCTCTGTGTAGGATTTCTTTAATTACCTTATATAGTCTGGTTTAGTGGTTATGAATTCTTTTGTTTATGCTTGTTTGGAAAGGTCTTTTCTTTGATTCTGAAGGATAGTTTTGCTGGATATAGCAAGCCAGGCTGAGAGTTACTTTCTTTTTGTGCTTGAAATACATTATTCCACACCCTCCTGGTCTTTAGTAATTCCACTAAGAAATCTTCCATTAATCTAATGGGTTTGCCTTTATCAGTGATGTGGCATTTCTCTGTTTCAGTTTTTAATACTCTATTTATTCTAAATTCTTGGCATTTTAATTATACTATGTCATGGAGAAGTTTTTTTTTCTGTTTATATCTATTTGGGACTCTAAAGATCTCCAGTACCTGACTGTCCATCTCATTCCCAAGATTTGGAAAATCTTCTGCAATTACTTTACTGAACTAACCTACTCCATGCCATTAGTCTGCATCTCCTTCCTCAAGTCCTCTGAGTTTTAAGTGAGGTTTTTCTCTTAATGTCATCCCAGATATCTTGTATATTCTCTTGTTATTTTTTTAAATTGCTGTTTGAATGTTTTAATTCATCCACTGTCTTCAAGCCCTGAAATTCTGTCTCCTGCTTGATGTAGTCTGTTAGTTATGATTCTGGCTTAGTTTTTTTTGTTGATTTATTGAGATTTACATTTCCAAAATTTCTGATTCATTCTTTTTCAATAACTCTGATCTTTATTAAATTTCTCATCCATATCCTATATTGTTTTCCTTAATTCATGCAATTGTTTTACTTTTTATCTTGGAATTCATTGATCTTTTTCATAATCATTCTTTTGAATACTGTATCTTGTGTTTCGTCCACTTCAGTATCTTTGGAGTCAGTTGATGGAAAATTATGAACCTTAGAAGCGAGCTGTCCTGTTGCCTTATTTTTTCATATAGCTCAAAATTCTATGTTGAGATTTACGTACCTGTTGGGTCAGGTTTCCTTTCAACTTTTATATAAGGTTTCTTGTATGATGAAGATGTCTCTTGATGATGTATCTTGGGATATTAGATTATTGTGAGTTATTTAATTCCAAGTGGGTTACATAATATTGTTTCCCTGATACTTCTTTGGTGGTGACTTCCTTATTGTGTATTTTGACACAGTGTGCACTGTGTTGAAATTAGAGGAGCTTACTTTCTCTGTAGGTCTCAAAAGTGTGTCACCCTTCTAGTAGATTAGGCAATTAAGTTACAGATAGTTGATTTGGCAACTGTGTTATAAATAGCAGAATACAGGGGGTCCAATCTCCGGCTACTACTCTGGTCTTTTCAATACTATATTTCTAAGAGGATATGTAGTAGTCTATGTGAGGCTCTCATAAGTTCAAAGTCTTGGTGCTATTTCTCTGCTATTGCTATAGGAGTGTATGTCCAGGAGCTGATCCTCAGGACCCCCAGTTATGCCTATTGAGTTCTAGTTGTCAGCTTAGGGGTTTTATCTCCCCTATTCTTTGTGTTAAAGTATTTGCCAAGGTTTGAGCAGGGTTGGAATGTATATGGAATAAGGTGCACTGTCTCTTAGGGGGGAGGTGTGAGTGCAGTTAAACAGAAAAGCCACGACTCACAAACTCGGAATATTACTCTGGATCCCCATCATGTTACAGAAAGGGGGAAACAAATAATGGCAACAATAAAGAGCAGTGAACTAGATATAGCATTAGTAAACACTGCGTGTTAACTACAACATCCACAATATTCTCATCTTCCAGTGCTGATCTCTGCTGTGCACCTGGATCTTGGTTCCCAAGAATCTTACTTCTAGGGCAGAGTGACAACCATCATGGGTAGAGGCTGGCATGGCAGATCCCAAGCACTCCACTGACCATTACAACTACAGTCTTCTGAGATCCAGTCTCTGCATATAATCATGCCCACCTTATTCATAGTCCTGACCACCCCTGCCCCCAAGCTGGTCTCCTATGCTACCAGACTCAAAGGGAAAGCACGCTGTAGTCCTTTCTGTTTCTCTGACCTGAATCCAAATGCATACAATCTTCTTTATTGCCTGCTTCAATGGTATTCTGTCAGGGACACCCTGGGCCACAGAGTAGGCACCAGCTAAGAGACTGTGGCAATTCGCTGTGATCTCCAGGGTTCCCACACAGCAAGCTTCCCTGCCTTGGCTCTTCACTCACAAGTTCAGAAATGTGTCGTACTGTCCAAACACCAGCTCACTGTGTAGCCTCTGAATCAGCTCAGTTCAGACTGCTTTCTGTTCTATAGCTGCTTCTGTGCCAAATCTGTCCACTGTATTTCTCTCGCTTTCCATTTGTGTTACCCGTCCCCTCTGAGGTGCCCCAGCTCCACCCCTGCCACAGCCTGGGCGCCGATGTACTCTTTCTTGCCATCTGTTCACAAGACCATAATTTCTGTGTCTCTCGAAGTCTCTGACTGTCCAGTGAATTCTCTCAATCATCCAACTCTCTGAGTAGCTGTTCTCCAGCTGCCTCAATTCTAAGCTGTGGAGAAACTGGAGAGTACAGTCTACCTCTACTCCACCATCTTGGCTCTCCACTTTGAGCATTTTAATGAAGATGCTCAAGGAAGGACCCCTGATTTACAGTGACTCACCAATACAGGCAGCAGAAAGAAGGAGAAACACTCATGTCCTAGGTCTTACTTCAAGTATTTCATTCCCATCCTGGACACTGAGGAAGAACTCCAGAAGTTCCATCACAAGATGGCTTTTCAGTTTGCATTGTGCAAACCAAACTCTTCCTTCTATGCCATCTTTATCAGGCTATTAGGAACATGGATGTGATGGTTGGAACTCTTTAGGTCCTGAGGACCAGGACGATCAAGGTGTAGCAGAAAGCTAAAACCAGCCTTGGCTGGGATTATATGAACATGGATTGCCAATTTCTGGGCTTTTTTCTATGTGATATTTAGGATCCGTTAGAACCAATTTTTTTTTTCCTAAACGAAACCAAAGCTACCCTTTAAAAACAAATAGAAATGTATAAAGCAATTTATGTACTGAGACCTTCTCTGCATGGCTATTCACAATTGTGAATAGAAGAAGGAATACAGACATCTAATAATAATAACGATTATATGAATTTAACTTATCCATTTAAAGGAATATAACTCCCATGCTACCTTTGTGAGCCATGGTTTTGAAAGTTGTCTAATGTTATAGGTAAATGCTTACAACAGTGTTATTAGGAAAAACTGGATATGAAACTTAACACAGTTTGACTTTTGAAAAAAAAAGTTTGGATTTAACCACAGAAAAATAGCAAACAAACGTCAAGATTTTAGCATTGCTTATCTTAGATTATAAGCAACAATTCTTTCTTTCCTTATTGTATTCTATTATTTCCCCCAATACTAATTTTAAATAAAAATTATGTAAAAATACCACTAAAAAGGGGGAGACGATATTATGAGAGTCACAAATTTCATGCAAAGATTAATACAGGAAGAATCCCTGTTTTATTACATCATCTACCATAAGATCATGACAAACAACTAGGAAAAAGAAATAGATGCTAAAAGTTTGATTTTTAAAAATCGTATAACAGATTATTATTTCAAAAATAATGATTTCCTAGCCACAGTCAGTTTACAATTGCCACTACAAAGACATGAGGAGAAATTCCCCCAAATAAATTGGTAAAGAGGCGTATTATTTTACTTGGGGGGTTAGTCTCTGGGATTTTCAAAGAAGCCCAATTCAGCAACTTGTAGTAATTGAAAGAGAAATGTCTTCTTGGCAGGTGCACCTCAAAGAATAGGAAAGAGAATAAAAGTCATAACTCCCCCAAAAGCTCCTCCAAAACCCATTTTTTCTGCTTCTCAATTCTATTTAGGAAACTCTCCCAGCCAAATGCTCAGACTCCCTTCTTACCCCACATCAAGGACATTTTGTCCCTCCTCTCTAGAAGGATTTCTTCATGTGGCTCAACTTAGTCCTTTTCTCCAGGAGCCTGAAGTTCTCCTCTTTGGCCAGAAGGGGGCAAGAGCCTCTGGGAAAGGAGGAACCTGGCCAATAAAGGAACTCCTGTAGCAAATGAGGGAGTATTGTAAACTCCAAGGGCTGATAGGCTTTGTCCCAGCAAACAAAGACCAACTCCGCTTCAAAACAATCAACTGGATCCCTTTGATATTTTACAGCTTGTATAGTCCATTGGTCCTGACTTCATCCATTCAAGAACAAACTTGGTCAACACAAGTTTGTTCCAGAACGGTACAGGAAACCTACACTTGAAACATTTTTAGAGAATATAAAAATTCCAATTACACCCACACAAAAATCAAAGTTTCTAACAAGAAAAGGTAGAACTGGTGACATTACTGGACTGTCACCACATCATAAAAAAGTTAGTGACTTCTAAAATCATGTTCTTTTTGAAGCTAGAAAGATATCTATGCTATTAACTTAAAGTTATTAATAGTTCTTCACTGTTAAATGGCACCAAGAATTATGACTCATAATAGAAATATCATTTTGCTGACATTAATAGCATTCTCGGGGTTGTAGAAAGCAATGCATGTTTCTTGTTAAAATGAGATTAAAAGACTTTGCATGAAGTTTTGATAGTTTTACAACTTTCAAAGGCACTTAATAACTCATTTTGTTTGATTGATTTTATATAATCATATTAATTTTAACAAAGTTTTTTAGCAAAACAATTTCCTACTACACAATTCACAATAATAACAGGTGGGAAGAATAAAATCTTGAAGGAAAAAAATGGGTCTCTTTACCCTGCCTCTGTGTGGCTACGGCAAGTCAAAACTTGACATGACACTTAACAATGACAAACTGTTTTTAATAAAGTGGTCACTACTGCCTCTGAGTGGTGGGTTATTTTTAGAGCTTAAATTTTATTAAATTCAAGTCCTCTTGGCTTAGTGCTAGAGAATTTCAAGACTGACAAGGCATATATCATATCAAGTTTAAATTTTGAACAAGAGATTATGGTCTAAGAGCATGGAGAGTGCATTTGATTTAGAGAAAGGGTACCAAAAACTCATAAATGTACACCGTTGACTGACTTTGTCCATAAAATATGTGTTCCATAAGTGAGCAGAGTGCTGCCTGTCTCTCAGTTTCACCTGGGAAACATTCCTTGGCCACCGTGTTCTCTGTCAGCAATGTTCCCACCTCCAATCACTGGAGACAGGGCCAGCGGGCTCACAGTACTCATCAGTCATGAAATACTCCTGTGGAAATTAAGGCACTCATTTAAATAAGCACACTGCAATTGGAATCCATTGTTTGAGTATTTCTCAAATCAGGTGGAAATATAATTTAGTTGGACAAAAATTAAATTTGGATGATGGTTCTGAGAGATGATCTAAACAAGAGGCATTGCACGTCACTGGCCCTACAACTGCACACACTTAGTGAAAATTACCAGTCAACAATACGGTTGGCCCAAAGCAGACACAACACAACTGGTATAGTATTGGATTGTTTTTATAAAAGGATGGATTCAAGGTTCCCTGCCCTCAGCTCTAAAATGAACAAAATGCACAAAGAAAGAGAAATGATAACTAGATCTTTGAAGAAAATAGGAAACCCTAAAATAAACCATGGAGAGAGTGGGAGACCTTGGTGACACTCAGCAAAGCTTAGACTCCTTCAAAATAAAGAAACATCCATGGACATGTTTATGTATTTCCATGTCTGGCTAGGCTGGAGGACACAGAAGCCCCTCCAATCCCACTTGACACCACAGAGTGGCAGAACCAGGAAGAGTGGAAGGAATAAATCAGGCACCCAACCCAGGTATTCAGACAGACATGAACAAGCTCAAGAAAAAAAAATGTAGATATAGAAGAATTAAATCAGGAGACTAAAAACTAATAGCTCTAAAAATAAATCCAATAGCTTTTTCTTTGAAATTAATACACACACACACACACACACACCATTACCTAACCTATCAGTTTTCAACATGGGCAATTATGCCCCATCCCAATCCCAGGGGACATTTGGCAATGTCTGGAGATATTTTTGTCACAACTGGAGGAAGGGGTTGCTACAGGCATCTGGTGGTCAGTGAGGCCACTAAACATACTCTAATGCCAGACAACCCCCTACAACAAAGAATTGCAGATTTGACCTAGATGTCATTAATGCCTAGGTTCAGAAATCCTGATGTAATCTAAATCAAGAAAAATGGGTAGAAAATAACATGAATAAGAATGAAAATGCAGAAATAACCTGACTTGAAGACATTTTTTAAATCATAAAATGCTTTACTCAAATCTAAGCAAAATGACTTTAGGCATCTGTATGCAATTTACATACAGCGGCACCTGCTTATAATCCCAGCTACCTGAGGGAAGCTGAGGCAGGTAGATCACAAGTTTGAGGCCAGTCTGGGTAAATGAGCAAGACTATGCCCCTTCAACATCTGGGGCATTCAGGTCCTCCTTAGATAGCAGTGGAGGGGTAAATCGGCTCCTAGCCAGGCGGGAACTCAGACCAGGACTGTGGGAAAGTCAAATGGTCAGCAATGAGAGTCAAAGATCAAGGTGGTACTGGGGGTTTATTCTTATTCAAAATAAAAATGAAGAGAGCTGAGGATGTGGTTCACTGGTAGAGCACTTACCTTGCATTTGCAAGGCCCTGGGTTCAATCCCCAGCACTGGAAACAAATAAGAAAAGAATTCCTATAGGATTGATGATATTCTTAGAAAACATTCATTACTAAAAGATACTGCAGAAGGGAGAGAGTGTTTCTCAACAAAGACAGCATAGAGAAAATATGCAGAAAGAGAATGAGACAGAAATAATTCTATCTACATGTTAAGGAAGAGATTGTTTCACTGTTATTTAAATTCGTACAGAGAAAGGAGAAAACCTTCCTTTTCTTTTTTTCCAAATTAGAATTACATTTAATACCAAATTCTGACAAAGGAAGCCCCTGGGAAAGGAAATTACAGAGCAGTTTTAATTATAAATACAATGTAATGAAATATTAGCCAGACGATTCTATCAGTACTTTAAAGATAAATGATGACCAGGTGAGATTCATATTGGTGATGGAAGTTTCAGCACTAGGAAATCTACTAATACAATTTAGCATTGTAGTAAATTAAACAAAGATAATTTAATCGTCCTTGCTATTTCTGAAAGGCATTTGAAAAATTCAACATCTGTCCTTTTAAAAAAGAAGAGATACTTGTTTTCGTATCATATTTTATATACCTTGTCTATAGGAGGTACATATATATTTATACATATTATGTTCAGTTAATGGTAAAAGCACCAATTAAATATACTTTTTTTCCCCTTCTGGTTTAACCATGGAGAAAAGCTCTTTCCCAAACTAGACTATTCCAAATATTTTATAGCCCAGGTCACAGAGATTACTTCCAAAATAAGCATATAATACAGGTGAAACCCAGTGAGTTCTATCACCTAGAATGGTGGGTTATACTCAAGAGAGTGGCTTTTCCTGCCCTGGTGTCTTATTAGGGTGACTTTGGATTTCGGACTGCAAGCCTTTAGAATCCAATGAGATGTTATTTACCAACAGGAAGAGTTCCGGTCCTGCTAGCTAAGAGGGCTATGAATAGAATTCAGAGTAAAATCCAGAAGTTAATAGTGGGATCCCATCAAGTGCTGGGAATGTAGGGCTACAAACAATCTCACACCTGACTTCAGAATTAAATGATGCATAATTTGCAGAGGGTCTGTGAGACCACCCCATTTGACAGGGACAGACTCCAAGTTCCTCTTGGCATAAAGGCCATTAGAAAGGTCTCTATTTGTCCTTCAGGGTGGACATCCTGTTGCTCAGATCTCATATCTCAACCAAGACTTCTGCTTGTCTGCAACCTCGTTAAGTATAGAAATAAAATACAGCTGTGCCCATTGGGTATTTTAAGCCCAGGAGACGCTTAAGAGAATTTGCCCTCTACTAAACAATTTCCTTGACTCATTTTCTATCCCATGAATAATCCTGCCTCACTTTGTGTCCTGATATGCCTCAAGACCCAAATCTCAGATGACAAGATTCGAGTGAAGGTGCGAATACCCAGGATCCCAGCAGGGACAGACATTCTTGTCCAGGGCTTTTGAACCTTCAGATTTCTTCGGTTCTGTTGAGACTGATTCCTGCTAACACCTCCTCCACTTCCTCCTCCTGCCTCTTCTGTCTTGTTCAGCTCCTTTTCTTTCCCTTCATTCTTTATTCTCATCAACAAAATGCAGAGCTCCCTGAAGTCGGGGATTTCTAGGACTTCCCAGAGAGCTGGTGAGAGATGACAGGTTTCCTGTCCCTGAAAGAGCTTCCAGTTTAGGTGGGAGAATAAGATCCTGCAGGAAGAGATGGAAGAATACCAAGCAAGCGTGTGCTGACCCTAAGTCTGGGGCATTCAGGTCCTCCCTAGATAGCAGTGGAGGGGTAAATCGGCTCCTAGCCAGGCGTGAACTCAGACCAGGACTGTGGGAAAGTTAAATGGTCAGCAATGAGGGTCAAAGATCAAGGTGGTACTGGGGGTTTATAATGTGCAAGAATTCTGGCTCCTTTGAGCACTCAGTTGCGTTTTCAGAGCTAAAACTCAAAGAGTTGATGCAATCGTAAGGTGTAAAAGGGCACGATTCTAGGGAGGCTGCCTCGGTATTGTCCCAGAAATCCATAATCACACGTAAGATAGGAACCTCACTCTGATGGGAAGACATGCAAATGAGCTGGGACAGGGATGTCACATCCTCAGGAAGTAATAAGGACTGTGCTAGCCAAGAACTACACTGGAACAGCCAAACTAGCCCCATCTCCATTCTGATCTCACACAGGTTCCCATGAGCCCTATCAGAGCCTTAACAGAAGATGTCATTTTAACTCTAGTCCCAGGATACAATTTCTTGATTAACCCCTAATATGCCTTGGATTTGGACTGTCCCCCAAAGGCTCATGGGTTGAAGACTTGTCCCCCCAATGCAGCAATGTTCAGAGGTGGGACTTTGGGAAAGTGACTGGACCACAATGGCTCCGACCTCATCCATGGATTAATCCACTGATGGAGCTCATAATGAATGTACTGCTGGGAGGTGGTGGAAACTGGTGTTGGGCCCAGTTGGAGGAAGTAGGTCACTGTGGGCATGTCTTGGAAGGACATATTTTTCCCACGTGGCTTCTTCTCTCCCTCTTTGCTTCCCACCTGCCATGAAGTGAGCAGTTCTGACCTACCCTGTGCTACCACCGTGATGCTCCGCCTCAGCACAAACCCACAGCAATGGATCCAAGTGAAACCTCTAAAACAGTGAATTAATCTTTCTTCCTTCACTCTAGTTTTCTCAGGCATTTTGTTTCAGCAATGGAAAACTAACACAACCCCCTAATGTTTTTTCACAGATTAAGAGTATATTTCTGCTTAAACTAACAGCTCAGATGTCTCAGTGAATAAGGCAACAGTTCCTTTTAAATGCCAGGTAGCATTTTCAGATACTATTAATTAATCAAGTTATTGTTGACAAAATCTGAATAAGGCCTATAAAAACTGGGGCTGGGGTTGTGGCTGAGTGGTAGAGCACTTGCCTGGCACATGTGAAGAACTGGGTTCCATCCTCAGCACCATATAAAAATAAAGAAAAGAAAGGTATTATGTTCATCTATGACTAAAAAATATTTTAAAGAGACTAATAAAACCAATAAAAACAAAAGACCCACATTTGTCTCCTACAAACACATATTCCTTCTGAGCTCAGCAGAGAATATCTCCTTTTGGATATTAAATCAACCAGTTTTGGGTGCTAGAGATGAAAGGTGAGAGAATGATGAGAGGCCAAGCTAGGAATAACAAAAGACCAGCAAGAAATAATATAAGAACAACAATCCCTCACTAAAATAGCGTCACAGTCACCCACGAACGGTCTTTGAGAGGCAGTTTGTCATTACAGAGCCAATTCAGCAACTGATGGGAAAGAAACGAGTGAAAATTGCATAGGAGATGGATGGCATTTAAAATCTATAATTTTCCTATTTTGAAAAAAAGCTACTTTCTGAAACAAAAAGGAAACAATGTGAATGTCAGTTTAGATGCAGTAAAAAGTTTTGTTTTTTTTTTTCCCCTGTCAGTGCTTGTTTTCATTTCCCATGTTTGGAATTGTTTTCTCTAGATCCAATTTACAAAACGTGTAGCCTGATTTCAAAATGATCCTCTCCACCCTGCTCCCCAAATATTGCTAAACCAAAATAGGAGGTAGCTCCAATCCCCTTGACAATTAAACACAGAGAAATCCGTAATATCTACCTGTGAACGTCTGTCGTCAACAGTTTGGAGTCCCTAGCAGTTCATCTAACAGGTGTCCTGATATTTGACCCCAAAGCTACTGGATTTGGTCCACCTGGGAACAATAGTGTAGCTCTGCACAGCATTGCTTCTAATGGCTTGGGGCTGGTGGGGGAGGAGGGTTGCTTACTTTAACCTCGGGTTTTTTAAATTTAGCAAAAATTATTGTAAATATACATAAAGCAACAAAACAAGAAAACAAACAAAACACATCCAAAGCAAACAGAAATGAATCCACGTTTAAATAAAGAATTACGTAACGAACACTCAGACCAAAGCCACTTCCATTTCTGATCACAAGGTGGCGGCAGGAGCCTTCATAACACAGAGGAGCCCAATGCCCTGGGAATTGGTGAACACACCTTGAAACTCTGTGTGTTGTGACACTTTCCCCTGCTCAGGTCAAGCTTTTTTTCAGCGAAATTTAATTAGTTGGATGAATGTTTTCTGAATGCTACCCTGCAGGAAATCCACAGGCTCTCGGTTTTAACACAAACCTTGCAAGGTGATCTCGACACAGTTTAGGCCTCTGGAACATGGCAGGAGCTGAGTGGGTCCCTGGCTGTATTAGCTTGGACAGCTCCAACAGAGCATGATCTTGGATTTTTTTTTTTTTTTCAAATGAGAATAGTCTAGAATTGTGACAAATTGCACAAATGGCAAGGTCCTTAAGGGCCAGCTGGAGTGGCCTGGATGGTAGCTTGTTTCCCTCTTGTTCTGCGCCACTGATAACCCAGACCTCCCACCATCACATCACCTCCACACAGCCTCTACTCGGACCCTTCAGAAGGGAAATCCCCTCTGACTTGGTGGAATTGGGGTACCTAACATCAACCAAGCTCTCTACTTGAGCTGGCTCTGTTCGCTCCCAGCATGTCTGATGGCTGCAGATGCTCACATAGACATTGGCTGCTGGAGCTAAACCTTACTACCATATTTTGTTTAAGAAGTTTATTTCAATATAAGTCAATAAACTATAATTTTCTTGAATACGTACCAGAATGGTGTATCATTAAGAATATCTGTTTTGTTTTAGCTCAATAAAATTCTATTGCATAGGCATGTTTTATTCATTCAAAGCATAACCTTTCATTTTTGTCTCCACTCAGAAAAATAAAGAGTCCACTCTCCCCCCACCTCCTCACCACGCTCCTTCTCCACCAATGCTGAGTTCTGTTAACTGCTCCATGCCACCTCCATTAAAATCACTGTGCCCCATTGTGTTGCTTGGGAACTAGACTGTCTAGATTGGTAATCCTAATTTAGAAATTTACTAGCAGAGTGTCTTTGGGCCAGTTGCCTAATGTAGCTACAACAGCACCACATTGGAGGCCTGTGTAAGGCTAACTGAGATCAAAGCACTGGGCACAAGGCCAGCACAAAGCAAATGCTGAGCGAGCGGTCACTGGTCACATCCCTAGCGTTCAGCGAGCCGGGAGGTGAATTCCCCATTTGTATGAAGCATGTCTATTCACCCTGACTCATTGACATCTGGGGCCTTGCTGACCTAGAGAGACCAGCTGTGTCAGGCTGGCAGGTTCCTACAGAGAGTCGCAGACTCATCATGAGTGTGCCTGTCATGGACAACCCAATGCACCCAGAACCAGTCAGAGCTGCTCCTTTATGGAGTTCTTCTCACGGGTCCTCTTATGCAGGCCACTTCGTCCCCTGTCCTAATCACACCAGGGCTGGGCTAAGGCAGCTAGAGAGATCCCCTGCACCCCTGAGGCCACTGAAATTATTCAAGGCAGCCAATCCTAATCCTGCCAACTCCGCCTCACCCATTCCTCCCCATGGAAACCACAACAAAGACTCATTTCCCGACATTTTTAAACTAATGGATAATAATTGTACATACTCATAAACAACTGGAGGCATAATGTGGTACCTGGACACATGTGTACAATGTGCAGGGGCTAATTAGCATATCCATCACCTCCAACATGTATCATTTGGTGTTGGAAACATTTAAATTCCTCTCCTCAAGCCCACCATGGAACTCTTGCTCATGTTTCCCCCTCACTCCCTCTGCCCCTGACCACCCCTGGCACTTCCCCATGTGGCCCCAAAGAGTACCGTGTGCCCCTCCTCCGCACACTGTAACCATCTGTCTTTTCATTGTAGCTCTGGCCGCCATTTCCTGATCTGTTGGCCTCTCCGTACCTGAATAATGATAAAACCTACCTTTTAAAACATTTTAACAAGAAAGCATTGGAATAATTGATATTTTCAATGTTATCAAGATAGAATTCTACATGATTGTCAATAAAATTCAAAGGATCAATATTTAAGATCTATTATGAGCGAAATATGACCGGGTGGTTTGAGAAAGACAGTTATGCTACAACAATAATCTTCAGACTTCATGGTCTGGTTCCCCCTTAGAAGAACCAGGTACATGTGCAACATAAATCACATGGACTCTGTGTTTTCGTGCAGTCAGAGAGGCACAGGAAATGAGGAGAAAACAGAAGGACAGATGAACTGTAGCATTTTTTATTCCACCCAACTAAGGTTTTACAATGATGATTTGGAGATTTAGAAAGACCATAAAAATCACTTTTTTAAATTAGGACTTTCTTAACTCAAGTAAGTCATTGCCACCTGACAAAATTTTTATGCTGCAGTGGAACAAAGTTTGAGTCTCTACTGCACACAACTATGGAAGAAGTGGAGCAATGTTTGTACTTAGAAAACTCAACCCTGTATGTGGGAAACTTGTGTTTGGGTTGTTGACTAACCTGGCCTAGTCACAGCCTAGGAGACTGCTTGCATAAAGTTTATCTAGCAATGAAAATTAGCAAAAGCATTTTGAGATTTTAAAAAATCTTTTATTATAAAATTTGGCTGCCTCCATGGATTACCATTTTTTCACTTGAGGGTGATTTTTATACTGAATAAAAAAAAGACATTTGCATTCATTTTCCACCTGGAGCCACTCTTTCTGGATTTCTTCTGTGATTTGATATGCACTGACATGAGCATTGCCTATTAAATTTCCTGTCTTCTGAGTCATGCCTCTGTGTTGTTTGGGGCATGCAGAAATCTATCACCCATGCGCTCACATACAGACCACAGATTTGGTGGGAGCAACACCAGCAACTGAACAGCAACACAACAAGAATCTTCATACTCCACCATGCAAAGAATTATTTTCAAACCAGTCAGTAACTTTTCTGGCTTCACACACTGCAATTTTAATTCATTAAAATGCAATTTTAATTCGTTAGAAGCTCCTGGAATTTCATCACATGGAAAGAATGCCAATTCAGAAAAATATTTTTTTTGTTTCTTGTATTGTGGTTCTGGGGTTTGAACCCAGGGCCTTGTGCATGCAAGGCAAGCACTCTACAACTGAGCTATATCCCCAGCCCCAAATTATACATTTTTAAACTGATGTCTTCATTGCTGCTGTATCTCTTATCCAACCCACTCATCTGGATTTTCTGCCAAACATATTGGGCTGAATTGAAAAAAAAAAAAAATACTAAAAACCTTTCTTGGTAAAACCTTATTTTTAGAAACCTGGATTGAAACTAATTCCAGATAAGTCATAGGTTAAAAATTCAATTGAAATTTTCTTCTTCAAAATCTCTAAAACTTCAAATAAGCATTTATAAAGTGCTTCACATTTTCAAGTCATTAATACATAAACAATCAGCTCTAACAGTGGCATAATCTGTATATATTTCATTAAAAAAAAACAATGGGGACAGTTTTAAAAGTACTTTCCATTAACCACAGTAAATTTTTCCTAGGTAGGAAGTCTATCTCTAACAGTCAAATCTCTAACTAAGAACAGTCCTCCACCATTTAACATGTTTTCTAACACTGGAGGAACCTCTGTCTTTTGAGATTTCAACATCTGGTTCTGAAGATCGCTTAACTCAACAAAATCTTTTTATCCTCCTCTGACAAAGGGCAATTCTGAAGACAAGGCTGGCCCAGCATGCCGCGTGTAGAGGGGCAGAAGTCGTATGTGACTTAACCATCTGGCAGAGGCCATTTCCTGTATTATTTTGCTGTGTTTTTACTCCTGTGATCTTCGGGATGCCGATGGGTCTTGCATTTGGAGACTGCTCATGGTCTGCAAACCTTGCAAGTCCATGCTGTCCTTCAGAAGTCTGGTTGTTGCTTGGCCACGTGCTGGTCTCTTCTGGAAACATCCCAGCAGATACACTCAAAATAATGTCTTACTCTGCAGGTTTCTAGACCTTTGTTCCACCCAGCAAGATCGGCCATCCTGTGTGAACTCATCTCTTCCCTAGAATTCAGCTTGCTCTTTCTCCTGCACAGCCTATTATTTTTTTCCCAATGGGAAATGTTACTTACAAGAGGTTGGTTTTCAAGATTCCAACATTAGAGATTTTAATCCTCCAGGATTATGATTTGGGGAACTTTAGATTTTAGGATTTTGATCTTTTGAGATTTCAACATTCAGAATTATGATATTCAGGACTGTGTCTGTTGGGATTATGACCAACACGAGATGCAGCACCTTAGTAGCTCAGATACGGGATGCTCATCACGATTATGATTAACCTACCCAGGAACTGGGCATCCCACACACAGTTCTTAGTTCCAGGTCCATTGCTGGTTCTGACTCTGCCCTGTATTTTCTAAACCTCATATTTAAGATGCCCAGGACCCTGCACTCCTCCCCTAGCATCAGGGATATTGATTCAACTCTTGTTGCACTGAACAAAACTCCTGTTGTGTGGACACCTACAACAGATAGCACAAAATGGATCCGATCCCTTTCCCCACTCCTGCTCCTGGGATTTGACTTAGTCCTGCAGCTCCCTCCTTCCCATGCTCCCAGGCTTTTCCTCGTCTAATAAGACAGTCACCATCCAGAGACACACACTTCTTTTTCCTGCAGATCCTCTCCTCGGGCAGAACTGTACTCCTGCCATCCATCACTCCCAGCTCCCAAGTTGTTCATGTTGCAGCAGGTGACCTCACTGGGCCAGCTCATGCCCGTGACCTGAGGGCAACTAAACAGAAGCCAAGCTATCAACTGAGCATCTGGCACCACTCTGTGAATGAATTATAAAGTATCTTTCATTGTGGCCTTTTCCTGGTCCCTGCCTCTCCTTTGCCAATTAGAGCAAAAGGACTGTGGCCACTGAGAACATACCAGCTGATTTCATTAAGGACTTTCCATCTTCATCCAGTTCTATAGGTTTCCTGCAGAAGTAACCCTACAAACTTCACATGGACTCACACTGTTCATTTTAGCACAATATAGGATAGAGAGGTGCCAGCCTGTAGAGTAACTGAAAAGGGCCCTGCATTTTAAAGCACCATTAAGTCACTTTTCACGCTTACTAAAGGCTGCCCCAGGACAGCTATACTTTGCCTCTTTCCTAAATCAACACAACAAAGGAGAAAATATTTCCTTACCCCAGACTTCAATAACCTCATTCAACTATCTCCTTTTTATATGCAAACTGCAGATATTCCCAAAGTCAAACCATATATTAAGTGACTTCAGAGTCGCCCAGACTCTCATGGGTGTGGCTGGAAGCAAAAGCTGGCCCACGTCAGTGAAGCAGAAATGGTGAGTAACCACTTAAGGAGGTGATTTATTCACTAATTATGTATCCCATGCCTCTGATCCCAATCTGGTTTTCATTCTTTAGGTTGTGGTTCCTACAGTAGGACAACATTTACAAAAGATGCTTATGTTTTTGTGCTTTTGCAAGTGGGGGATATTTTTGTGGTGTCCGGAGGGCCCATTTAAAGCTCGCACATCCAGCTCTGCAGTGTGCAAAATAATGGAAACCTGGTTCTCTGCTGTACAGTATTTCATTCAGAAAAGGGGGAACTTTTGTCTGATGATAAAGCTGCAGGAATCAACTTAAATCCCCAAGGTCTCAAGCCAGGCACCCATCTCTAAAGATCGAGCACTATGCTACTCGGCAGCAGGAGCTCAAGAGGGCCTTGCTGGAGGCTGGGTGAAACCCTCTGTGCACAGTGGGGCTGTGCATGGACGCTCATCGGTGCTGTCGTCTGAAGCTCTGTGGCTTCAAAGTGTCTCGGCAAAGAGGACTCCATGAATACATCTCCCTGGAAGGAGTTTCAGGCTGATGAGGCCACAGTGTGGTCAGCAGAACATGCTAATTATGATTCCTTTAACTATTAGATTGGAGGCATCAAAACCAGGGGTTAGCCTCCTACCTTTCAATCTATGAGAACCAGTTTAGTAGCATCTGAAGGCTTCTTTCCACAACTGGCCCAGTTGTTCAGGACCAATTTAAGAAAATAAAAATTGGGAAAGGTACCTCTTTTGAAAGTGTTAGAAAAAATACAGTCACTGTCCACACATGGATCAGTGATTGGTAGCTGAACCTATAATTTGATACAAGAAAAATATCAAGGAGAAGGAACCAAAATCACTTCCATTGAGACAGGTAATTAAGAGGAAACGAATCTCCACAATATGCGGGCTGTATATATATTTGTCTTTACTAATTATTAACTCTTGGGCAGCATCAAATACAATGTAGAGTGCATAAATTTTATTACTCTGAATCATAAGAATTATGAAAACCAGCCTTGGAGTATATATTAAAACCAGGGACAAAATTACGTATACACCCAACAGCACTCCAGTGGATTCAGATAGCACTAAATGTATGATGTGAGTGCTCAGGGGACACAGTCCAAGGAGATCAAGGCTTCCATTCTTTCCTTCAGTCAATTAATGCTCACTGAGGTTGGCTCTGGTCCAGGCACTGCCGTAGTCATGATGGATACAGTAATGGAGATGATCCACAGGCCCGAACTCCATTGATGAGAAAGAGTGTGTGTGTGCATGGTTTGGATATAAAATGTCCTCTACAAAAAACTGGGAATGGAACCACCATTTGACCCAGCTGTCCCACTCCTTGGTCCATACCCAAAGGACTTAAAAACAGCATACCACAGGGACACAGCCACATCAATGTTTATAGCGGCACAATCCACAATAGCTAAACTGTGGATGTCCTTCAGTTGATGAATGGATAAAGTGATATATATACACAATGGAATATTATTCAGCACTAAAAGAGAATAAAATCATGACATTTGCAGGTAAATGGATGGAATTAGAGATTATAATGCTAAGTGAAGGTAACCAATCCTAAAAAACCAAATGCAGAGTGTTTTCTCTAATATAAACATGCTGATTCATAATGGGGTTGGGAGGGGGGAGCATGGGAGGATTAGAAGAACTCTAGATAGGGCAAGGGAGGGGAAGGGAGGGGGGTGGAGGTAGAAAAGATAGTGGAATGAGATAGACATCATAACCCTAACTTCATGTATGAAGACACAAATGGCGTGACTATACTTTGTGTACAACCAGAGATATAAAAAAGTGTGTTCTATATGTGTAATGTGAGATATAATGCCTTCTGCTGTCATATATAACAAATTAGAATAAACAAATAAATAAATAAATATTTTTTTAAAAGTTTCCCCTAAAGGCTCACGTGTTGAAGGCTTGGTCTTCAGTGCAACAATGTCCAGAGGTGTGTTTTGGGGAGTGACTGAATCATGAGGCCTCTGATCTCATCGGTGGAGTAATCCATCCTTGGACTCATAGACGAGTGGACTATTTATTGGAGCTGTCGGTGGTGGGAGCCAGTTGAAGGGAGTGAGTCCTTGGTGACTGTACCTCATTCCTCACATTTTCCTCCCTCAGCTTCTCAGCTTCCCAGCTGCCTTGAGCAGCCTTGTTCCTCCACACCCTCTCCCTCACAGGCCCAGAAACAATGGAGCCAGTCAGCCATGGGCTGGAACCGTGAGCCACAATCAATCTTTCCTCCCTTCAGTTGTTTTCCCCAAGAATTTTGTCACAGCAACAGAAAGCTGAATAACAGAAAGAAAGGGAAAAGGTGAGAGAGTGATAGACAATACAAACACTCTCTCTCTCTCTCTCTCTCTCTCTCACACACACACACACACACACACACACACACACACACAAGCCCTTATCATTTAAAGGGCTTTGTAGTGAGTTGGATGGCAGCCCTCCCAAAACATTATTCCCCTATCCTACACCCCTGAACCAGTGAATGTGACCTTATTTTAAAAAGGGGCCTTTTTCGATGTAATTAAATGAAGGATTTTGAGCCTTGGGTTAACCAGTGGCCCTAGACCCAATAACAAAGAGACAGAAAAGACACAGAGACGAGAAGATTGTGCTGTGAAGACAGAGGAGGCAGAGATTGTAGCTGTGCAGCCCCGCTGCCCCCCATTAATCGGGGTGGGGAGGGACACCTCCAGAAACTGCAGGTGGCCTCACACCTCCCAGAGAGAGCCTGGGCGACAGCAGGGAGACCCTGCTAACACCTTGATTCTGGACTCCTGGCCTCCAGAACCATGTGAGAACCACTTTCTGTTTTAAGCATGTTGTTTGTGGCTGTTTGTTATAGCAACCTCAGAAGCTACTACAGGCTCTCAAGAAAACTAACAGGTGGACAGACGCCAAGTCCTGGAAGGTCTTGCATTGTCAAGAGGTATGTTCCTGGTTAGAGACATGAACAGGATCCCACAGGCAGGGCCCCTTCAGGGAACACTCGAAGGATAATCTTTGCCAGTGTCATTGTCGCCACGGTTTGGCCCAGGAGCAGGCACCTGAGTTTGTCTGTCCTGGGCAGAAGTCTATAGGCAGACCTGCTTCTCAGAGGGGACACGGCCTCCCTCTGTCCAGGTCCTGTCCTGCTTCCTTCCTAGCCTGCTAAAGGGGTGGGGGGAGGTCTTGGCTCTGTCACAGCCATGAGCAA